>NC_067472.1:55541720-56816720 GCF_947179515.1 Apodemus sylvaticus | reverse complement strand
CTGATGCCTGCCTTCCGTCCTTCCTGAGGACCCAGCCAGGCTCTGCCCAGATCTCTGCTGCTCTGGAGGTGGCCTGGGTGAGACTCAAGCCCAGTGTGTTGTCACATTCCTTTAGGTAACTGCCCTACACCTGGGGCACAGGCCATCAGGCTTGGTGGCATCAGGACCTTGTGAGATTGGCAGAGCCCCACCAACCTAGCTGGTTTCTGCCCCGGGCATTTCAATTTCAAGCATGAGCAATGACAGAAGATGGAAAAGTCTAGACTTGCACACCAGGTGGCGGGACGCAGGTCCAGGTGGGTCAAGTCTCCCTGTGGAAGCGATGCTCCTAGGTCTGCTATGGAGCAAGGTGGACCCCGCTCTGGGCCTTGGAGACAGCATGGCTAGGCCTGGAGTGGCCCTGCTAGTTATAGTCACCGCTCTTCTCACTCTCTGTACCCCAATCCGTTATCGGTCCGTCTGATGCAGCCTCCTACAGCTATGCAGGCTGCGCACTGTGCATGTTTTCCTGGTTGCACTGGCAAGCTAGGAACTGAGTTTAAACTATTCATGAGCCCAGACTGGGGCTGGGAAGTCTTGGGGTTTGTTTGTTCATTTTGTTTTTTGTAATTCATACTGAAGACAGGTGTGCCTCTAGGGAATTGGCAACCCCTTCTCAGAAACCTTTCTCTTCTTCCCTCTTTTAATGTCTCCTCCTCTAGGAAGGCTGCTTGGTCACTTGCAGATGGACCCAGCTAGCCCTGCCTGGGCGTCCATGCTGTCCATTCCTTTGACAAGGGAGGACTAAACTGGTTAGTCCTCTGCTCTGCTCTGTGCCCCTTGGACTCAGCATTCCAGGTGAGTGATAGTCAGTGACTCACAAGTGGCTCAGCCATGAGCTGGGTGAGGAGTGCTTTATTCTCACTGCTGGACGGAGGAAAGGTGACACCCAGGACCCCTGCAGCAACAGGTAGTCCCTTCCAGCCCAGCCTTTCCTTTTGGCATGGCAGCTGCAGGCCACTCTGGGAGACAGGGCCACAGTCCTCACGGGGTTTGGGTGGGGGAGCAGCAGTGGGCAGTAGTAGCAGCAGCAGGTCACAGTGGGGTTGGGAGTGTTAGTCTGGCCGGCTGGGGCTCATCCCTCCGGCTGGTGTCTGATGACGACCCGGACCTGGACAGTGAGCTGAGGACACTGAAGAGGCTCAGTCGGCAGTAAAGACACGACTGGAAATGTCATCAAGGAGCCAGTCGATGCCAGGCAGCAGGTCCTCCCCCGTGACGGCACTGCAGCCCTGGATGCGCCAGTGGTGGCTGCGGATGGAGTCCAGCTCCAGAGCCTGGGGACAGAAAGGACTGGTGGAACCGGCAGGCCTCAACTTGTCCTTTCCAGTCACCCTGTGGGTGGCTCTGAAGCTACACACTAGTGCCACTGTCAGTGACATAAAACCAGCTTGGGCTGCTGCGTGTGTGATGGGAGCCAGGCATTTTTCAGGGAGCACAAAAATAATTTCACCTCTTACTAAGGCATCTTGACCTAGGGACGGCATGGCTCATTTTGCCAAGGAGGGAATCCTGTAGGGAGGCTCTACAGACTTGTAGATCACACAGCTGGTTAAAAGGTGACATAAGACTCTAAGGCCAGGGTGGTGGGCACACCTATAATACACAGGGGGCTAGGGGGCAGGAGGGACCAAACCTGTCTCAAACAGACGAAAACCAAAACTGGTGCCGACTAGAGTGACAGTGAAGATGTGGCATGGCTCCGTGGCTGGGTCAGCATGACACACAACCCTGGCTTGTTTACCCACTGTGTGACACTGGGCAGGTTACCTAACCTGTGTCCGCACCTTCTGTGAAGTGACAGATTCTCCCTCATGAGACTGGTGTACAATGGGTGAAGAATGAAACCTGTGAACCCACACAGGGACCACAGCAACGGGAAGACTCCCCGCAGTCTGCCCGGAGAATCCTGTGAACTGATCATGTTACAGGTCGGCCTTCTCCCAGACTGGGGGCGCTTTATGTCATTAGCCGGGCATGGAGGTGCATGCTGGAAATTCCAGACAGGAAGACCGCTGGTGAGTCTGAGGCCAGCCTGTGCTACATAGTGTTTTAGGACAGCCCAGGCTACAGAAACTCTGTCTCAAAAAATAAATAAAAAACTAAGACTGGGCCTGGCGTGCAGCTGTTAGGAGTGCTTGCCTAGCACGCACAGCTACGGCAGCAACCACCAGCAGCACTGCAGAAACTGGACATGCTTGTGCACACCTGAAATCCCAAGTGCTTCGGAGGTGGAGGCAGGAGGGTGAGTAGTAAGGTCATCTTCAGCTTCCTATAAGTCTTAAGCCTGCTAGGGCTACCAAAACCCAGTTTCAACAATCCAAAACACAGTAAATTAAAAATAATAAAGTACTAAAGCCCCTTCAGCTTTACTCCGTGGACTCACCTCCTGAATAGCATTACAGGACAGTGCTCCAGGCAGGTCCTGCTTGTTGGCAAAGATGAGGAGGGTTGCTCCAGCCAGGCGCTAGGGAAAGAAGAGATGGGTTGGGGGTGGGGAGGCTTGACTTCAGCGGGGTCCCTTCTATCTGAGCCATGAGGATGGTGTCAGCACACAGGTCAGGGACAGAGCTCCCAGTTGTGGGGGAGGCCGGGATGGACAGGGCTACCACACAGCGGACATCACTCGCTTCCAAGCCTCAGTTTTCTCTTCCGTAATCAGGGAGAGGGTGTTGCCCACAATGATCCCGAGCCCTCTGTAGCTCTGACCACGTGCGGAAAGCCTAAGTGTGCTGGGGCCGCCCCGGGGACCCTGGATATAACCACCTGCCCCTCCTCCAAGTTCACATGATCCTTAAATTTTAGTTCCAGCAGGCTGCCCTGGTCACGTCTCTCTCTACTTATTCCCCTTGGTCTGTTGGCCTTTGGAACCTCTCCTTGTGCAAAAAGAAATCTAATTTCTGGGCCTAGACCCGCTGGGCCTCAACTCAGCCTCTGACAACAGTGACCTCTCTAAACTTGTTCAGTACTCCAGGAGGGGCTGAAGTCACACCAGCAGCATGTGTCTCTGTGTCGTTATGAGCCTACAGTCCCATGTATCCTTGTGGTTCTCACACAGCCATTAGCAACTCCCTCACACCCTCTAAACCTGGCACTCAGGAGGCTAAGGCAAGAAGACAGAGTTTGGAGCCAGCCTGGACTACATAAGAAAACCTCATCTCAAATACCTGCCTCAACCCTGCCACAAAACAAACCCCAAACAAAGGAAAAAGAGAAAACCTGCAGTAAGCAGCCAATAATGAGGGGGTATGGTGGTATGCACCTGGAGTGTCGGGTGGCACACCTGTCAAATGGGAAGGAGAGGCAGGCGGACCAGGGTTCAAGGACAATGCCAGCTGGCTGAGGCCAGTCTGAGATACAGAGTAAAATTCTGTTGCCAACAAGTCTTCTGGTCCGGACAACAGATGGCAAGGTTAGCCTAATTATTGCTTTAGGAATGTGGACTGAGGTTATGTGTCTACAAGGCTGGGTTCCTGTGGAGGCTTCCCTGCCTCCCTGAGCCTGTTGGGGCCCCAGCCTGAGACAGCCCCTGCAGCAGTGGGTGGTCAATCAGTAAAGGCAGAGATGTGGTCCAGGTCTCAGCCCAGGGCCCAGTGAGTGAACGGACCCCTCCTTCCCTGAGGGTCCCCGTAAATCACAGCACTTGTGGCAGGGATCTGGACTGCCTGCAGGAGGGAGCCGGGCCACACCTCCTCCACCAGTAGGCTCTGCAACTCTCGCTGACAGTCCTGCATGCGCTGGCGGTCAGCGCTGTCCACCACCCAGATGAGGCCGTCCGTGCTCTCGAAGTAGTTCCTCCAGTAGGAGCGCAGAGACTTCTGGCCACCCACATCCCAGATGTTCAGCTTGAATCTGGGGAGGAGGGGGCAATGAAGGTCAGGCCGTTCCTGCCCTCCGGGTCTCCTCCCAGCCCCACAGTGGCTCTCAGCGACCCTACTCACCCGCGGTGCTCCAGGGTCTTGATGTTGAAGCCCAGCGTTGGGGAGATGGTGTCCACATCTTCTCCATTGAATTTCTTGAGGATGGTGGTTTTGCCAGCATTGTCCAAGCCACTGGGCACATAGGCTAAGGAGAAGTTCCTGAGCTCTGCTGGAGGAGTCACCACACCACCTTCCTAGGGACTCGTGGTTTCCTACTGTTGAAGCAAGTTGAGCAAACGCCTGACCCATAACTGGCTTGTTGGGTTTTTTTGTTGTTTTGTTTTTTTGTTTTTTGGATTTGGTTTTTTTTGAGACAGGGTATCTCTGTATAGCCCTGGCTGTCCTGGAGCTCACTCTGTAGACCAGGCTGGCCTCGAACTCAGAAATCTGCCTTCCTCTGCCTCCCAGAGTGCTGGGATTACAGGCGTGGGCCACCACCACCTGGCTCATAACTGGCTTGAGATAAATGTAGAAGTATGAAAATGGAATTCTATCATGTCAGCCAACTCAAAGTAACTTACTTTACGCATCAAATATTGAGTGCCTATTTGGTGCCAGGTCCCCTCAGCTGTTGGTGGACAAAGTCACCACCCTTATGATACTAGCAAAGGACTAAATAGTGGGCTGCAGAGAGGGCTCAGCAGTGGGGCACATGCTGCTCTTGCAGAGGACCTGGGTTCAGGTCCTGCACCCACATGGTGGCTCACAACCAAACGCTGACCTCTGTGGGCACCAGCCACTCAACACGGCGCACAGACATACATACAGGCAAAATTCCCACACACGAGTAAGTATTAAAAAGAAAATTAAAGACTAAATAAAGCAGAAGAGAAAACTGGATATTTGAAACCAGGGAAGGGCATCCCTGGATGGAATGACTTTCAGCTCAGGTGCCAGGTAAGGCTCCGTGGGGTCCTGAGGCCCAGCACAGACGGGCCCAGTCTATTGAAAGACCAAGTAAAGTGCAAGCATCTCCAGGTGGCTATCAGTTTCATTAGTCTCTGGAATGATCCACAGCTCTGGGATCAACCAATAGGTGAGCTCAACAGCAGGTAAGAACGCAGCAGCCAAAGCCTGGCCTGAGGTGAGAAGGAACAGGCTCGCCTTTAGGACGGCTTCCTGTTCACCTTGGCCAGGAGCCTCCCCCAGTGAGAGAGGCATGGTGAGTACCTCTTGCCTTCTGCAGCGTTGGAAAGCCAGCACTGACAACCCTGTCCTTCCAACACCAACACCATCGGCTCTTCCACGCCTCCCCTCTCATCACCCCTTCTCCCACCTCACGGCCGCAGCGTTTCCTCTACAGTGCAGCCTGTAACCTGTTCACACGCAGCTGTGTCAACCTCCATCCTTTTGCTGTTTAATTTTGTTGTTGTTTGATTGTTTGTTTGCTGCTTGTAACTCCATGTAAAGCAGACTGGCCTCAGACTTGTGGTGCCAGAATTACAGGCATGTAGCACCATGCTGGACCTTTCATGGATTTTGCTTATTTTTTGAGACAAGGTCTATGTAGCCTTGTCTGGCCTGGAAGTTGCTCTGTAGACCAGGCTGGACTCCAGCTCATAGAGTCACCTGCCTCTGCCTTCCGAGCGCTGGAATAAGAGGGGTTTGATACCATGCTTGCCTTTTTGTTTAAAATATCTTAAGTTTTCGCCTACATGCCCACTGAATCAAGACATGAGGACCCCAGGACTGACGTTACACAGGCTGTGAGGCACCAAGTGGTACTGGGCACTGAACCCCTGGTCTCTGGCTCTAACCACTGCACCACCCTTACTTAGCCTCTTGCTTTCTGTAAGGCTACTGTTATCAGACTGGCTCTTGCCATGTAGGTCTCCAAGTCTCCTGGCCACGCGGCCCACCTTCCGCTCTGCCCTGGCACTGCTACTCTTTCCTCGGTCCGCTCCCAGATTCCATCCCTGTACGCCTCATCCGACTTCACCCAAGTGTCTACCCTGGGCCTCACCGAGCCCCAGCTGGGCCATCCCATCATTTCTAGGCCGATGGCTGCTACCTACCTGCCCAGTCAGGGTGGTGTCTTCCCAGGGCCAAGCTTCTCTCATCTCAGCAGGTGGCTCCTGGTCCTCCTGAGTACTCTGGCCAGAGACCAATTCATGTTTGGCTTCCTCTCCCTCATACTCTCCTCCCACCGCAGCAAGTCCTACAAGCGCCACAGTCCTAATACCCTCCTTCCACCCTGTCTAAGCCATCACCTGCGCTCCCTTCACAGTCCAGCTGCCTAACTGGTCAGGGCCGGTGGGCTCGCCCTCTCTCCAGCCCGTTCCTCCTCCACTTCTCTAGAATGTGCCTGTCTCATCCTCCCCAGGGCCTTCGCACTTGCAGGTCCTCTGCTTAAGTTTTCCGAGACATCTCTACCTCCTTCCCGTCTTTGTCCAACAATTACTATCTTGCCACGGCCTTTGACAACTTGTGGACTCTTCTCTACCCACACTACACATTTTATTATTTGCTTTATCACTTTTCTCTCCCTTTTCATCACAGAATATGCGAAATGAGACTTTTTTTTGTTTCCCTGTTTTGCCACATTCCCTAACGTAGTAGGTGCTCAGAGGTCATCTAATGAGTGTCTTTCTCAGAATTGTGTAAAATAGGCGCGAGTAGAAAAGTTCTAAGTGCACGTTAATTTTCCTCTTCTCCCTCTGCTACTTAGTGAATTGCAGATGCCTAGGTGGCCTGGCACAGTACAAAATGGGTAATGCAGGTGCCAGTTAAAGCAATGAAAGGTAGGTGGTGGCCCTAAGGGACAGTAGGACCTGTGGCCAACCGAGTCCACACCTACCCACAGAGGCCTAGGCGGTCCTCAAGACCCTGGGATTCCGACCCTAAGGGACCCGCCTAGGCTTACACCCGTGGATGAAGGGGAGGGGGTGAGCGCCAGGGAGGAGCAGGGCCCACGCTCGGGCCAGCCCGACGGAGCGTGACGCCCGAGTCACCACCACTGCATCGCGCCTCGCAGTCATCCTGGAGTCCCCGGTCTAGGCCCGGCCTTGAGACCACCGGCTGCCTTTTGCACGCCACCCCCGCCCCGCAGAGTGGTACGGCCCGCCCCGGCCCCGCGCCGAGCAGTGGTAGCGCCGCGTGCGTGACGCACCACCGGCAATGGGTACCCGCGGCGGCCGCGCCCCCACGCCCGGCTCCGCCCACCCGGCGGGCCCCACTACCCTCGCGACCGCTCTAGCGCTCGGAGGATACAGCATGAGCAGCCGCAGCTCTCGCTCTTTCTGCTTCATCTTCTTCAGAATGGTCAGAAGCCCCATGATCCGGTAGCCCCCTCCCGGACGCCGTTTCTTCTAGTCCTGGGACCCCGCTCCCGTTTCCTATTGGCCAGTGTGGTGGTGGGTCCGCCTTCGTTGTCACGTGACCACAGAAGTGCGGGGCGTCGCCCCCTAGCGGCGCGGCGGCGAATATGTGGCCTGCTGCGTTAACCCTTCTCCGGGAAAGCCCAGGGTTGGTGGCCGAGGGAGAAGCCTTCCGACTCCGAGGCCTCCGTCGGGTACCAGAAGCTGACGTTCTCGAGCTGTATCTCGTTAGGGTAGGGAGTACCCGCGAAGAGATTCCGAGCCAGGAGTCCGAACCTAGTTCCACAAAGAGCTGACGAATCATCCGGGGACCGTAATATGGCCCGGTTCCCACAAACGCATCTTGTGGCTTCCATTAACCACATTTGCCAGTGACGGAGAACCCGTTGATCCTGGTCCCCCGACTCTGTCGGAAATGGCTCTGTGCGTTCAATCGAGGGAGATGACTCCCCCTAGGGGCGATGTGCGGGCAGTATGGCCTCCTTGGGTTTAGAGCTCTAAGATCCGCGCGGTGCGGGGATCAGACCCGCACAAAGGATTGGTTGCGGTGTCTAGGAACCTATCAGGTTGAGAAGCTCTATTCCAACGGTTAGGATAAAACTGCACATGTCAATCCCAGCGCTAGGAAAGCAGAGACAGTAAGATCTCTGAATTCAAGGCCAGCCACAGCCTTGGCAGACAGTAAAGAGACCCTGTCTCAAAAAACAGATAAAAAGCCTGAAGCCCACCTGGTGCTTAACCTCATAGCTGTTGGCATGCAGGTGTACAGTCAGAATATCTTCAGTAAATGACTTTGATCAAGAGTTCTTCTTCAAAAGATATGTTACTTTGTTGGTTGTGGTGGCACATATCTTTAATTCCAACACCTGGGAGGCATAGACAAGTAGATCTCTGTAAGTTTGTGTGTATGTATGTATGTATATATTTTTTTCCAGTACAGTAAGGGCTGCACATCTGAGTCCCTGTCTTAAAACAATCATCATTATTGTTGTGTGTAAACTGTGTGTGTGTGTGTGTGTGTGTGTGTGTGTGTGACTGCACATATCACTGGAGGTCAGAGGACAACTTTGTGGAGCAGAGTCTCACACTTTTATGTGGATTTCAGACAGTGAACTTAGCATCAGACTTTCTCAGCAAGTGCTTTTTCTCAGTGAGACGTCTCACTGGCCCAGAGAGTTAGTTTCTCTTCTTACCCCTCCCCTCCCCTTATCTCTTTGGTCTGTTGTAACTGGGTCTCAGGCAGCTGAGGCTAGCCTTATCTCTCTATGTAGCTGAGGATAACTTGGAACTCCCATCCTCCTCCCACTTCCCAAGTGCTGGCTTATAGGCTGGCCCTCATGCTTAGGCCATTGTTCTTTTTTCTTTTCTTTCTTTTTTTGGGGGGGGGGGAGATTTGGGTTTTTTTTCGAGACAGGGTTTCTCTCTGTAGCCCTGGCTGTCCTGGAACTCACTCTGTAGACCAGGCTGGCCTGCCTCGAACTCAGAAATCCACCTGCCTCTGCCTCCCAGAGTGCTGGGATTGCAAGCGTGTGCCACCACTCCCCGGCGCTTAGCTCATTTTTCAATGGGGCTTACTTCATTTTCTTTTTTTTTAATTTACTGTTTCATTTTTACTGAGAAGGCTAGGCTGACTCCATGACAGACTTCTAGTTGGCAGTTACAGAGACTAGGCCTAAATCTCTCATTTCCAAGACCTGGACAATTCTAGGCAAGTCCAGGCCTCAGAAGCTGCCCTGAGGCAAGGACAGTGGGCCAGCAGCAGTTTCCAGCCCCTACACCTGGTAATGGACTGTCCGTAGAGATAGACCCAACAGATTAACATAGACTTTACCTACCCCAGAATCCCCTAATCTGCTTTATATCAGGCCTGCAAACTCACGTGATGCTCTATCTTGGTAATGGGAGACCCTGGCCTGCTGGACTTCTTCAGGATAAAACACTCTGTTTGCATACTATTTGAGTCTGGGGTATCATTCTTTTTTTCTTTTTTTTTAAAGATTTATTTATTATATATAAGTACACTGTAGCTGTCTTCAGACACACCAGAAGAGGGCATCAGATCCCATTACAGTTATGAGTCACCGTGTGGTTGCTGGGATTTGAACTCAGGACCTCTGGAAGAGCAGTCAGTGTTCCTAACCACTGAGCCATCTCTTCAGCTCCCAGGGTATCATTCTTGGGTGAATCATGGACCCTTACATTATGTATAAAAATGTTTGCTTGCATGCAAGTCTGTCTGGGCATCATGTAAGCTCCTGGTGCCCCCGGAAGCCAGAAGAGGGCATTGGAACCCCTGGAACTGAAGCTACAGTAGTCATGACCTCATGCAGGCGCTGAGAATGCAGGTCAGAGATGCCAACTGATGCACCCTCTCACCACCCTCTCTTTGCTGTTCTGTGACACAGGGTCTCCTGTAGTCCATGCTGATCTTGAGCTCCCCGATTCTCTTGCAGATCTGGGATTGCAAGCGTGTATCACTACTAGTTCAGGCTTATGGGGTACTGGGGATGGCTCCCAGGGTGTCATAAATGCTAGGCAAGCACTCTTAACAACTGAGCTACACTAGAGTAGACCTAGAGTATCTTATAAAGACAAGGAAGCGGTGTCTGGGAGCAGCTGGAGGGGCATGGGCAAGGGTTGGATACGTACAGTACACTTACAATACTTACATGTAGCAGCATCGTCCTCATCATCGTCCGTCATCATCACCACCACAACCGAGGTTGGGGTCTAGCCCAGGCTGCCTTTCCATTTGCCTCATGGAAAGGAGAAGAAGGTATTCTTGGAACCCTTGGGAAACATCCTAGATTTGGTTTTTTCTAGACAGGGTTTCTCTGTGTAGCCCTGGCTGTCCTGGAGCTCACTCAGAAGACCAGGCTGGCCTCGAACTCCGAAATCTGCCTGCCTCTGCCTCCCAAGTGCTGGGATTACAGGCGTGCACCACCACGCCTGGTGACCAAGACAACTCTTATAAAGGGCAACTGGCTTCCAAGTTCTGAGGTTCAGTCCATTATCATCATGGAAGACAGCAGGGCAGTGTCCAGGCAGGCATGGTGCAGGAGGAGCTGAGAGGTCTGCATCTTGTTCCAAAGGTGACAAAGAGAAAAGTGACTTTCAGGCAGCTAGGAGGAGGATCTCAAAGTCCACCCCGACAATGATACACTTCCTCCAACAAGGCCACATCTCCTAACAGTGCCCCTGCCTGAGCTAAGCATGTTCAGGTCACCTTGTGTCAAAACAATCTAACCAAATCTCCACAGTTGTGGGAGCTGCCTTCTTGCGGAGGAGGACTCCTTGAGTAGACTGTGACCTATGGCTGAGTTCCGGAGGCTCTGTGCAGGGCTCAGCTGCTCCAAGGAAGGAGGCTGAATATCTTGGATCCCATGGCTGGTGCTTGCTAAGGCTAGAAGGTGGCTTGAACCAGAACTGTAGGACTGTAAGGAGACAGAGTGAGACTCCTCCCAAAACAAACGAGTAAAGCACCGCTCCTCTCCCGTCACCTTCGAAGGCAGTAGTGAACATAACTTTTTCTTCTGGAGCAGAAATGAAAACTACTAGCACCCAGGGACCCCAGCTTAAGTGAAAATTGCTAATCGTTAAGCATTAGAAGTCCTTTGAAATATTTGTACCCATTTTTATATCTAAACATTTTTTTTAAAAGATGTATTCGTTGATTATATGTAAGACCACTGTAGCTGTCTTCAGACACTCCAGAAGAGGGTGACAGATCTCTTTAGGGATAGTTGTGAGCCACCATGTGGTTGCTGGGATTTGAATTCAGGACCTTTGGAAGAGCAGTCAGTGCTCTTAACCACTGAGCCATCTCTCCAGCCCATATCTAAACATTTTAAAGGTGACTTTAGATACATTTTCTATTTCACTCTAAGGACTGTGATGCTGTCTACAGCCGTACCACCTTGAGCATCTGATCTCTTCTGAACTTGGAAGGGTCGGGTCTGGTTAGTCCTTGGATGGGAGAACTCGGGGACCAGGCTTGTACAGTGCTGGGGTTCCTAGATTAAGGCCTCTCTGTTCAGCCACCAGCACCAAAATGAGTACTAAGTAAGGGGATGAAGACGGAAGGAGAGCCCGGTCTTGTCTCTGGTAAGACACGGTGAGACGCTGTAACAGAGGCACGGACCAGCACTTGGTGGCAGCACACTCAAATAAAGGCTTTGTTCTGACGACTCAGACAGTAACCGTGTACAGACCAGTTCTGGCCTGGCCTGCTCTCACCCTTCATCTCTCAAGGGCTCTCTAGTGTCCGAGGGTGAACCCTGCCCCCAGGAGGGCTTGTTTCTGACTGGTGAGTGGGTGCGTGCACCATGCCGGACTCTGTCAAGGGCCTCAGAGGACAGGCCAGAGCACTCAAGCATCTTCTTCCAGACCTCAGCCTAGCTGCCTCTCGTGGGCGGCACAAGCCCAGGCTCAGCCAGCTCGCAGGTGATGTGAGGGGCGCTTGATTCCTGGCCCTCGGCAGGGCACTGGCAGGCAGGTGCCAGCCTCAGGCCTCACCAGAGCCCGAGGAGTCAGGAAGTACCTGAGACTCAGAGTTGCTAGCAGCCACCTCTGCACCTCCATCTGTTGCCATGGTTCCCTTAAGAACAAGACTGTAGAGGGACAGACTCTCCCATAGCTGTAATCCTAGTACTCAGAAGGCAGAGGCAGGAGGATGACACTACTTTGAGGTCAGCTTGAGCTACATAGGGAGTCCCAACCCAGCTTGGGCTCAGGAGTGAGATCCTGTTTGAAAACAAAGCATGCTGGACAGTGGTGGCGCATGCCTGTAATCCCAGCACTTGGGAGGCAGAGGCAGGCAGATTTCTGAGTTTGAGGCCAGCCTGGTCTACAGAGTGAGTTCCAGGACAGCCAGGGCTACACAGAGAAACTGTCTCGAAAAAAAAAAAAAAACAAAACAAACAAACAAAAAGAAAACAAAGCATGCTGGGCATGGTAATCTTCAGCTGTAGGTGTAACACTTGAGAGGCAGAGTCAGGTAGATTCTGAGTTCTGGGGCAGTCTGGTCTACATAGGGAGTTCAGGACAGCCAGGGCTACATAGACCCTGTCTTAGAAAAGAAGAACACATAGCTGGGCAGTGGTGGCACACGTCTTTAATCCCAGCACTTGGGAGGCAGAGGCAGGCAGATTTCTGAGTTCAAGGCCAGCCTGGTCTACAGAGTGAGTTCCAGGACAGCCAGGGCTATACAGAGAAACCCTGTCTTGAGAAAACCAAATCCAAAAAACCAAAACAACAACAACAACAAAAAAAAACACACACAAAAACAAACACAAACTCAACAACAGAAGAAACAAATAGCAACAGCACCTCCACCGGAAAAAACCACCACAGTGTCTCAGTTGCTTGTGATTCCTAAGGACCAGCTGATGATTGAGAGTGGGAAAGGCCGTGTTCCAGGTGGCCCTCCTTGCTGGTTCTGACTCGGCAACCTGAAAGGCGGAGACAGCTTTGGTCTCCACCCACATGGCCACCGTTCACCTGGTGGACTTATGGGCACCCATCCTCTTGCCTGAGCCTCCTGAGTGCCAGGATTCCAGGTGTGCCCACCATGGCTGGCCCTATAGGGTCCTTTTGCCCTTCTCAGTTTGCATCTCCAGAGCTTACATGTATGTCTCTTAGAGCTGTGTGTTTGGCCCCTTAGATCAGTTCTAGTCTACTGCTCCCTGCACAGCAATCCCGCCTGGACCTAGATACACTACCTCCTCTGCCTGCCACCCAGTGCCTCTCCTTTCTCCTTTCTTTCTTTGTTCAAATGTCCAGTGTCTTAAAATATATGGTTTTGTGCAGACATTGGTTGGGACTTTTGCTCAGTGATCCAGTGCTTGCCTGGCATGCATAAGTCTCTAGCACCACAGTCAGCCAGCCAGTCAGTCAGTCAGTCACTCACTCACAGTTATTTATTCAGTCAGTCAGTCAGTTAGTCAACTAGCCAGCCAGCCAGCCAGCCAGCCAGCCAGCCAGTCACTCAGTCAGTTTTTCATTCATTCATTCATTCAGTCAGTCAGTCAGTCAACCAGCCAGCCAGCCAGTCAGTGGGTCTGGTAGTTGGGAAATTCGGTCAGGAGAATCAAGAGTTCAAGGTCAATTGAATCCCGGTATAGTCAGGGCTATACAGAGAAACTTTCTAGAAAAGAAATCTCAAGGTCAGCATCAACTATATAGCATATTGCAGTGGAGAAGCCAGTCTAGGTTGCGGGAGATCCAGTCTCATCGAAAAACAGTAACACCACCACCCTGAAACCCAACATGACTCCATTTTTAAGTTGGCTATGGTGACACATGCCTATAATCCCAGCACTGGGGAGGCAGAGGCAGGTAGATATCTGTGAGTTCAAGGCCAGCCTGGTCTACAGAGCAAATTCCAGGACAATCAGAGTGACATAGTGAGATCCTGTCTCAAAAACCCAAAGTAAATAATTTTACATTTATTTTTATTTTGTATGTAGGGATCTTTTGCCTGTGTATATGTCTGTGTAGCATGTGTATGCCTAATGCCTGTGGAAGCCAGGAGAGCATTGTGTTCTCTGGAACAGGAGGTAAAGGCAGTTGTGAGCTGCCCTACATGGGTGATAGGAACTAAACAGATCCTTTGGAAGGCCAGCAAGTTATCTTCATTATGATCTAAGCGATAGACATAAAAGTCACACCATGTGACAGATCTCATGTAGGAAGTTTATTGGGAGAGGGTATACAGAGGCTGCCACTGGGCAAGGGTGGAGGGACTGGCCTTTTTTTATAAGAGGGTGCTCATGCAGAGGGTGAGGGTATGTGACTGGAGGCTTCGGTAGGCATGCGTTGCTTCTTGGCAGGTGGTGAGGATGCATCCTGCGGCCCCTGGGGCAGGGGATGGAGCCGTGGAGATGCCTGATTGCTATTCCCCCCTTTGTTCCTTATAAAGGAAGAGGAACTAGGAAGCTGCAATGCTGAGGCAGGAATGGGGTGGTGGGCTGGTTCGGCTGCCTCCTGCTGTCTGAGGCACTGCTGGTCCTCACTATCAGGGCACACTGAGTCATGAGCCTCAGCCTCTGTGGCTAGCGGTTGGTAGACCTGTAACTAACCGTTGCTTGATTAGAGAGTTTTAAAATGTCATTGGAGAAATGCAGAGAAGAAATTGATAAAGCAGGGTGAGATTAGTAAGAGCAGAAAAATGAGAGGGAGAGGGGCCAGGAAAGACAATATCTGCTTCCACATGGGGTTCTCAAAGGCCCAGAGTTGGTTGGAGGTATTGGGCTATTCCTCACCCTTCTGGAGGTCGGTTTAAGTTGTTGGACTTTGTTTTTTACTATACCCAGTGGTTTGACATAGAAGCAGCATTTGTCTAGAGGAGAAGGCTAAAAGCCACCTTCTCCAGCTGTAATATCTATTCTCCTCAGTTTTGGAGTGCCACTCAGCCATTCTGTCCTCGAAGACTGAGTATGGTTGAGTCACCTGCTGGATGTCCTGGATAAATTGGGAAGAACACTGATGACACAAGGTCAAGGCCAAGGACATGGTCTGTCCTACTGTTCCCGTAGTGACACCCACAGTTATTCCTGTGACAGCCAGGAGAGGCAAGATTTAAACTCTCTCTCTCTCTCTCTCTCTCTCTCTCTCTCTCTCTCTCTCTCTCTCTCTCTCTCTCTCTCTCTCCAGGGTTTCTCTGTGTAGCCCTGGCTGTCCTGGAACTCTGTAGACCAGGCTGGCCTCAAACTCAGAAGTCTGCCTGCCTCTGCTTCCCAAGTGCTGGGATTAAAGGTGTGTGCCACCACCGTCCGGCTTTGAACTGCCCTTTTATTAAGTCGGTCAGGCATGGAATCAGTAGGGGCTCTTCTCCATGTATCACCGCAACTTGGGGAAGAGAAACACAAGCATGAAAATACCAGAACAACTAGAAGGTAGGCGTGGGGTATTACAGGCTAAAGGGCACGGGGACAGAGATGGAAGGGTTATGGTTTTGTTACAATCTAAGGGATTTATTTAATTCCCCTACAGAATGTCTCACAAATCCCTTAAAACTTTTGCTATTGCCAAAGAGGGTGATAGGAAAAAGGTAGGGAGTCGCAGTTGGGAAATGGCGAGGTAAGGTTTATTTGACAGGGACATGGGAGAAGCCAGTCCCAGGAGGCACATGCAGCCAGCAAGCGCCACAGTGGCCATGTTGGGAGACACGAAGAAGCCGGCAGGCTGAGGTCAGAGTCTGAAGCAGCGCATGAAACGACAGGTTTGTATTGTTTAGGAGAGGGATGCCAAAGCGGCAACGACCTGGAGGGATGTTTTGTTACCACGCCTACTTCCCCTGTATCCAGGGGTCGTGTGATTGGGATATATTTTCTGGATATCAATCATGCTGGGAGTCTGGGGTTTGATAAAGCAAATGGGGAGTTTACCAGCAGTGCCCGTATGCCAGTGGACTCCTCCATGGGGCCTGGATATAGCGGTAGAGGGTTTAGCTCAAAGATAGAAGAGGGATCAGGGTAGGGTTTAGTGTGAATGGTATTGACCACTGTGCGTAGGCCTCTTTCTGCCTGGCAGCTCTTTACAATAACTGGTCACAGAGGAAGCAGACAGAAGTCATTAAAGCAAGGGTGAAGGGTAGGCTTCGGGTGACAGGAATGTTGACTGGCTCCTGGTAGCCTGCTGTGGAGTAGCTTCTCAATCCTATTTGAAGGAACTCTGTTATAGGTGAGGGTTTGAACCTCGAATCTCCAGATGCACGAGTTACCCTGGACAGAAGTAATCAAGAGGGAAAGGAGGAACAGTCTATGTCCGCTCCAGTAGTGCCCAGCACGGCTGACGGAGTGAAGCCTTGTCCTTCTGTGACTGGGGACGAGGTGGTTGACCTGGGCATCCTCTGAAACTTAAGCCAGCAGAGTTCTGCTGGGGTTGATATGTAGGAAGGGGAATTATCTTGGGGTGGGAGAGTAAAGGGCTTGAGGTGGGACAGGTGAATCCAGTGGGGAGGTCCTCAAGCCTAGCAGCTGTGGGGTCACAAGAATTACCTCGAAGGGGCCCTGCCATTTAGAGGGAAGTGGTGAGGGGTGATGGTCCAGAGGGGAGAGAGGCACCTGATCTCCAGATTGGGGACAGGTAGGAGTTGGCATGTGGCTGGGGTAGTGAAGTCCCGTAGAAGAGAGTGGAGATGACAGAATAGTGGAGTGAGTGGGTGATGGGGAGAAGCGAGGGTTTGGGTAAAAGATGGCAGTCAAATCTAGTCATCTGTACACGCGCTCAAACAGCAAGATGGAAGACGCTGCCTGGGGAGAGCCTGGAGCTCAACGGGCCAACGGCAGGTGCCTCACCCAACTGAGGTGACGTTCTTGTGACACTTTGACCAGGGTGGTTTTTAAGGAGCTGTTAATTTGTTGTGTCTTTCCTGAGGGCTGGGGTTTATATGGGATATGAAAATGCCAGGGTATCTTGAAGGCTTTCCATAGGGTTTGGGAAATATGGGAGGTAAATCCAGGACCATTGTCTGGCTGGAGGGAGGTGGGAGACTCCAAAACTAAGGAATGATCTCTGGAGGAGGAGATCAGAGACTGTCTGAGCCCTATTGTTGCTGGTGGGAATGCTTCCACCATCCTGAGAAGATGTCTCTCAAGATCGGAAGGTGCCTAATGTTTGACTGCGGGCATGTGGATAAAGTCAAGTTGCCAGTCAGTTTCAGGAGAGTTGACTGAAACTCTGGCCTGGCGAGTAGGAAAAGGGGGCTGCGTTATCTGGAGTTGGGGGTCTGACGTTTGACAGATTTTTACAAGAGGCAGTAATAGCCCTTGAGAAATGCAAATTCTGCCGGGCAGTGGTGGCACACACCTTTAATCCCAGCACTTTGGAGGCAGAGGCAGGCAGATTTTTGAGTTCGAGGCCAGCCTGGTCTTCAGAGTGAGTTCCAGAACAGCCAGGGCTACACAGAGAAACCCTTTGTTGAAAAAACAAACAAAAAAAGAAATGCAAATCCTCAGGGGTGGGCTGCAGGTGGGCCTTAACAAAGTGAGACAAGGCCTGGCTAATAGGATAAAAGAGCTGGGATAGGACAGAACTTGAGTATCAGGGGTGACAGTGGGGATGTGGGTTGTAGTGTGAGGATGTCCTGTGGTGCCGGAGACAGGCCCAGGCCTCTGCAGCTCTAGCTGCCTCATGGGCTCGATTATTTCCCTTAGGCATGATGGGATTGTCAGTCAGTCTGGGGGATTGGCAGTGGGCAATCCCCAAAGGCATGGGGGGATGGGAGACTGTTAGAATGGCCATAATTTGGTCTGTGTTAGTTATTGATCTTCTATTGTAAGTAACCTGTGCTCTTTCCGGATGGACGCGTGGGACGGGAGCATACGAAAGGCATATTTGGAGTCTGTGTAGATGTTTAGGGATTGTGCTTGTGCCAATTGGAAGGCATGGGTGAGAGCTATTAGTTCATCCTGAACTAGTGGTATGGGAAGGGAGAGCCTGAGCCTCAACCACCTCAGTATCTGATACTGTGGCATAGCCAGCTTTTCAGACTCTCTCGTGTACAGAGGTACCAAGTATAGATGGCCCAAGGCGGTGTGCACTCCAGTACGCATGAGGGGTGGAGCAGTGGCTCCTCTGAGGTTTCAGGGCACCAATAAGATGGGGAGTGGTCTGTGTTTGGTCAGGGAAGATTTGAGATGTTGAGAGGTGGGCACGATTGGAAAGTAAGTGTAGTCTTCTTCTAGTGGAGAGAAAGAGCCCTGGAGGGAGGTAGAGTTTATATGCCTTCGTAAGTTATGAGCTGGGATAGGTTCTGAGAGAAGATAGTGGTAGGTGACCCCAAAGTTAGTCTTTCAGGATTCACAAATGAGGAGTCCAGCAGCTGCTATAGCACATAGGCAGGGTGCCCTTGCCTGGGTGGTTAGGTGTAATTTCTTTGCCAGGTATACCCTGGGTGCAAAGGAGGTCCCAACTGGTGTCCTAGAAGCCTGAGGGCATATCCCTTGTTTTCTTTTACAAATAGGGAGAAGGGATAGGTTAGGTCTGGGAGGTGTAAGGCTGGGGCCTGGAGTAGGGCCTTTTGGAGTTTCTGAAAAGGCTTAGTCATAGGTGTAAGAAGGGGTTCACATGAGGGGCCAAGGGCTGCTTCATATAGGGGGCAGACAAAGAGGGAAGAGGGAAGGATCTGAGAGTGTAAAATGCCATCTCTTCCTAGGAATGATAAAATCTCCTCGTTGGTAGAGGGGGCTGCATTAGGTGTTCTTTTTGCTTGCTTGTTTTGTTTTTGTTTTTCATTTTTAGATTTATTTATTTATTTTATTTACATGAGTACACTGTAGCTATCCTCAGATACACCAGAAGAGGGCATCAGATCACATTACAGATGGTTGTGAGGCACCATGTGGTTCCTGGGAATTAAACTCAGGACCTTTGGAAAAGCAGTCAGTGCTCTTAACTGCTGAGCCATCTCTCCAGCCCCACATTAGTTGGTTTTTTTTGGATTTGTTTTTTGTTTTGTTTTGTTTTGTTTTGTTTTGTTTTGTTTCGAGACAGGGTTTCTCTGTGTAGCCCTGGCTGTCCTGGAACTCACTCTGTAGACCAGGCTGGCCTCGAACTCAGAAATCCGCCTGCCTCTGCCTCCCAGAGTGCTAGGATTATAGGCGTGCGCCACCATGCTAGTTGTTTTTTTTTATCTTAGATAATGACTTTGTGGGTTGGAGTAATTGTTAGTAGGTGACCTGAGAAGGAGACAATTGGACCTTCGATGATGAGACGCTATAGCCCGAGCTGAACAAGAAATTTAGAAAAGCAGAGCTGTCATTTTGGCTAATCTGTAGGGATGGACTGCAGTGAAGAATGTCACCTACATACTGCAAGAGTTTAGATTTGGGGAGAGATAAAAAGAGGAGATCAGATTTTTTGTTTTGTTTTGTTTTGTTTTGTTTTTGTTTTTGTTTGAGGCAGGGTTTCTCTGTATAGCTCTGACTGTCCTGGAACCAGGTTGGCCTCGAACTCAAAACTTCACCTGTCTCTGCCTCCGGAATGCTGGGATTAAAGGTGTATGCCACCTCTTCCCAGCAAGAGAGTAGATCAGACAACAGGTCCTGACCAAATAGGTGTGAGCTGTCCCAGAACAGAATCCCTGAGGTAGGACAGTTCAGATGAGTTGGGTAGAGAGGCAGGTGTCAAGGCCAGTCCAGGTGAAAGCAGAAACATTTTGTGCCTGGGTGTCAAGGGAGCTAGAAAAGAAGGCCTTTTTGAGACCCAGGACTGAGAAATAGGAAACCCCTGAGGGGACAGTGGAAAGGACTGTGTGGGGGGTTAGCCATGCCAGGGGAGACGGGGAGACTGCAGAACCGAGGAGCCAGAGAGCTCAGACCAGATGGTAGGTTCCACTGGGTTCCTTGACTGCGAGCATAAGGTGTTAAAGGTGGAAGGTAGGGAGAAAAGGAGAAGTGGGGTCTGCCTGGGAGGCTGGCAGAGGACAGGATGTGCTGGAGCCAGTATGGGGTGGGTAGGAGGAGAAAAGGGGCTGCTGAGGAGCTTGGGGTCAGGTGAATGGGGGAGCAAAGAAAATAGAGGTTCCTACTTTGGCTAGAGGATCCCTTCCCAATAAGGGGATGGGACAGGTTTGCACCACCAGGAAAGAACTAATGAGAGGAACACCCCTAAAACCACAACTGAGGGGTGGAGTCTGGTGAGGTTGGTAAGGCTCTCCCCCTACCCTGCCGATAGGGAAATGAAAAGGAGAGATGGGTCTCCAAAACTCAATCAGCACTGAGTAAGTGTCCTCCTGATAGGTTGCTCTGATACTGTGATGACTGCCAGGGCACCCCGTCAGAGTTGACAGTGGTTGGGCCAAGGGAACATGGGCTCCTTCAGTTGTCCTTGGCCAGGCCTAGGAGATTGGCTGGAGGGAGTCTGGGAGTGATGTCCCTGCTCCATGAGGGATATGGGGGCAGTCGAGAGCCCAATGTCCCTCTTGGTGACATTTTGGACAGGGGTAGGTGGGGGGGTGGAGTAGGGGTTAGGGCAGGCCTGGGCTGATGACTCTCCGAAGTGGAAACTTCTGGTTTCTTTGGAAAATCAGTTATGTGAAATGATGTTTTGCTGGGGCATAAAGGTAAAAGGATGTCTTGCTAAGACAGACACATGAAAGAATGTTTTCCTGAAGCAGACACGGGTGAAAGAATGGTTCGCTATGGCAGACACATGAAAGGACAGATGATGTTCAGAAGGAATATCAGTATGGCCCCATAGACTGTGGGATCTCGAGCATTGGTTTGCTTTGCTTTGCTCCTCTTCCCTATTCTTGGCTAACAACACACATGTATTGGTTTGCCTTACATTGCATTGCCAACGTCTGCTTGTGGTGATGCCTTAGAGAGAAACTGGCCAAAGAACTTCTCCTGAAGTTCCAGTGGCTTCTTGCCACTTCCACAGTCTCGGGCTGGTTGGCAAGTCTTGCAGTTTCTTCTGGATTGAACTGCCCTTGCTGGTTCGTGTGTGGTGACTTCTAAGAGGACTGGACTACAGCTGCTGATTCATATTTGGTGTTTGCTACTGGACTGAACTGCTGATATCCTGACAACGAAGATTGGACTTGCCTCCAAAGAACTATTTCTAAACAGGTTTCCTTCCCCTGTGTCCTAATAACTTTTCTTTTCCACTATCTCTAGTGGTGGGCTAGAGGGGAGGCTGATGTTTAGAAAGATGAGAAGAAAAAAAGGGAAAAAGTCAATATATAATATTGGAAGGAAATGTTCTGTTGAACTTGCTATTTTGTTTCTGTGATGCTAGGGATTAAACCTAGGGTCTCAAACTTGCTAGACAAGAACACTTCCTGTGCCCCTAGCCTGACATGAGATGATGATCAGAAGGGTATTGGAAACTCCTCCCGGGGGCAGGAGAAGTAAGAGCACAGCCTACTCTTCCAGAGGACACAAGTGCAGATCCCATATTCACCGCAGGCAGCTCGCTACCAGCACAAGGTTCCAATGCCCTCTTTTGGCCTCCTTGGGCACCTACACAAGGTGGTATATACTCACAGACATACACAAATCCAAATAAAAATCAATCTTTTTAAAAACAAAAGAAAATTCCTCCCCTCTCCTGAAACTGCCTTTAGAACTTTTGCTGGCAGCAGATACTTGATCCCTGATCTACCCACACTCCTTGAGGACCACAAGCTGTGAAGATCTGGAAGCAGGTATGATAGCCGTGGGTCATATGTGTACTGTGGGTCATATGTGTACTGTGGGTCATATGTGTACTGGGGGTCATATGTGTGCTGGGGGTCATATGTGTGCACAGAAAGTGTGGGAGAAAGAGGGGCAGAGGAAGAACAGACCCAGGTCGTGGGGCAGGGCATACAGATCTATCTCTGAAGTATTTCCCCAAAAATAAACTTTGTGAGATCTTATGTCTTTGATTGAGATAATCTCATGTAGCCCAGGCCAACTGTAGCTGAGGATGACCCTTGAGCCCTGTCTCTAACCTCCTATGTGTTGAGATAGCTGATATGTCCCACCATCAGCTTAGATTTTAGTATTTTTTTAAAAAATTGTTTATTTAGTGTATATGAGTACACTGTAGCTGTACAGATGGTTGTGAGCCATCACGTGGTTGCTGGGAATTAAACTCAGGACCTCTGCTCACTCCGGTCTAAAGATTTATTTATTGTTATATGTAAGTACACTGTTGCTGTCTTCAGACATACCAGAAGAAGGGGTCAGATCTCTTTACGGATGGCTGTGAGCCACCATGTAGTTGCTGGAATTTGAACTAAGGACCTTCGGAAGAGCAGTCAGTTCTCTTTACCACTGAGCCATCTCTCTCCAGCCCGATTTTTTTTTTTTAAAAACGAGATTTATTTATTTTATGTATTAAGTACACAGTTGCACTCTTCAGACACACCAGAAGAGGGCACTGGATCTCATTACAGATGGTTGTGAGCCACTGTGAAGTTGCTGGGAATTGAACTCGGGACCTCTAGAGGAACAGTCAGTGCACTTAACCGCTGATCCATCTCTCCAGCCTGATTTTAGTATCTTAAATGGTGTCCCCAAATTCTGAAACAGATCATTTTTAACATGAAGGAATCTTATAAGCAAAACCTCATGTGACATAACTGACTTTACAAAGAAAACAGAAGTTTCCACGTCCAGCCTCCTGACTCCTTTTGAAGCAGGGACCCCTGCAGGGCCTCGAGCCTTAGGAGGCAAGGGAGCCCAGGCAGTCACAGAAGCTAGCTGAACTGCTTTGGTCAGCATTTGGTATTTTTGCCTGCAGGCTTTTTCATCTCTTCCATGGTACATCTTAAAGGCCAGTACTAAGACTTCTGCCTGTGGAGTTACAGGTCCTCTCTCCAAGCACTTAAGCTTGGCCCTTATATCAGGGACACTCTGGGAAAAGAAACAGGTCATGAGGAGCTGTTTACCCTCTTGGTTTGGGGGATCTAGATTGGTGTACTGTAGGAGGACCTTTGTGAGGCCTTCTAGGAACTGAGGCAGGTTTTCATGTTTGTCCTGGGTGGCCTCTTGGAGTGTCTCAAGGTTTAAGGATAGCCTTACAGAGAATGACCGAGAGGCAAGTTGTAAACTGATCTCTAGCCAGAATGCCCCCTGGGTATTATAGTTCTATTGGGGATCCTCGATGGAACTGCCTCACATGAGTTTGGTAGACTTGATCTGCATGTGCTCTGGCCTGTTACCAGACTCACCTGTGCTCCTTGGGAAGTAGATTGTTAGAATGTCACGGAAGGCGAGACTATAGGGATTGGGTAGAATATTGGAATTCTTTGATGAAAGTAAAGGAGTTAGAGATATAGGACCCCAGATTTTTTTCTATTTGAGAGAGTTCACTTAATGAAAAGGGGGACAAGTACCTTTACCAGGCCATCCAACCCAGCGGCCAAAGGGAGAACTGAGGCTGGGTTAGGCCAGGTGGGGAGAGATGGAGGGTGTCCCACTTCAGAGTGGGAGCGAGCAGTGGAGGGGACTGAAGGTATCTGGTGAGGTGAAAGTGCGTGCCCGAGCGAGACAGTCAGAATGGCCTGCGACTGGAGAGGAAGAAGAGGGGCTCAGGATCAAGGGCAGTGGAGGTTTCCTCTGGTTGAGACTTCATAGCTGGAAGGAGTTGGGTTGAGGAACACGACGAAGAGGGGGAAGGCTTGGAGCAAAGATAAGAGAAAGCTTGGACATAGGGACCTCCTTCCATTTACCTGATCGCCAGCAGTAGTTACGCAGGTCCTGTATAATACTGGCATCTAAGATGCTATTAGGCAGCCATTTGGATTGGTTGTCTAAGAGATATTGGAGCCGGGAGTCGAGATGAAACCTGCCGTGGAGGAGATGTTCCCCGAGGGCGCGGGGCCCTATGTGGACCTGGATGAGGCTGGAGGAAGCACCGGACTCTTGATGGACTTGGCAGCCAATGAGAAGGCAGTCCATGCAGACTTTTTAAAATGATTTTGAAGATCTATTTGATGATGATGATGTCCAGTGAAGCCGTCCCGTCATACATGCTCCATGTCAGTGATGGGTCAGGAGTCTCTCGGGACAGGACCAGCTGACTGTAGACATTGTGTGAATATCACTAGAAATCAGGACCTAGTCAACCAATAGCGGAACCGTCTGAGCCAACTGGGTACTGATGTCTGAGATTCTCCAAAAGGCATCCCAAGGGGGAACTTAGAGGTATGGTCAAGACACAACTTCCAGCTCCCACGGGTGAGGAGAAGAGTCACAGGCCCAAGATGTCCCAAGGACACAGGGAGGAATGAAATAAGAAGGCACAGGCTACCTGGTGTGTGGTCACAGTGCTAGGCGAGGACTGGGACTAAAATCCTGAATAGGCAGAGTCCACTGAGAAAGAGGGGAGGGATAAGGGAGGGGAGGGGGGAAGATGGAGTGTTTATGAGAGAGAGAGAGACAGACAGAGAGAGAGACAGAGAGAGAGAGACAGAGACAGAGAGAGAGAGAGGGAGAGAGAGAGAGAGAGAGAGAAGCCTTTAAGACCATGGTTGGGGTTGGGGTTACCTCCTTTTCCAGAGGGGTGCTGGCCACTGAACAGTCACCCCCTCAGATCCCGGGGAGGAGGGACTTACCAATGTCCAGGTTCGCATGGAGCGCCTGTTGCAGGTGGACTGGGAATAGGGCCCTGGTGTGTGGTTTCAGCCCACAGAGAGGAAGGAGCTCCAGCACCAGCAGAGCCTTCAGAGTCACTCAGCACCAATGTTGTGACCTAAGTGACAGACACCAGAAAGTCTTACCATGCAACAGCTCTCACGTGGATTTACTGAGGAGTGGGTGTACAGAGGCTGCCCCTGAGGGATGGTGGAGGAAACGGAGCAGGGAGAGGAGGGCCTAGCCTTTTGTGAGGGGATATGGCATATGTGCAGGGGGAGGATATGGGACTCACGGGGACAGTAGGAATGTGTCACATCTTGGCAGGTAGTGAGGACTCATCTTACTGTCGCTGGGTCCCTGGAGTGGGCGGTGGAGGTGCCTGATTCCAATACACTTAGCTGCTGAGGCATCGCATCGCTCCAGCCACGACTGTTCTGTTTTCTAAGACAGGGTTTCATGTTGCCCAGCTGGCCTCAAACTCCTTTGTAGCCACGGATGAGGTTGGATTATTCTTAAATAGATGTTTCCTGTTGCCTAGGACAGGACCTGCCGTGCAGTAGATGTTCAAAGACCTTTGCTGTGAACTAAGCACGGGGACAGAGGGTTTGCGAGCTCCTGATGAGGACAGGAGAGGGGAATGGGACACGGAGGCCAGGGGAGTCAGGAATAAGATGAGAGCAGTGGAGGGCTGGGACAGCTCACAGCTTGCAGTGTGGATGTGAGGACTTGAGTTGGATCCCCACAGCCCACAACAATAAATGAAACAAAACAAAACATTGTAGCAACCTAAAACTCCATAGGGCCTGGTGACACTTATGCAAAGGCCCACTGGTCCTCTAGCTCAGCCTAATGGGCAAAGTCCAGTCTCAGTGAGAGACCTGTACTGAGACCAAGGTAAAGAGACTGGAGAGATGGTTCAGTGGTTAGGAGTGTTTACTGACCCCTCAGAGCACTGAGTTCGGTTCCCAACACCCATGGCAGGTGGGTTATAACCACTTGTACCTCCAACTCTGCAAGATCTGATCCCTTCTTTTGTTCTACACACACACACACACACACACACACCAGTGGGGAGGGGGAGAAATAAACCTAACAAGGTAGAGAGGATTCACTGAGGTTGACCTCTGACCTCCACATATATGCATACACAGGAACATTTACATACACACTCATACACACACAGTGGCAATCTCTTTGGCTTTGCCATTTTGACTTGACTGTTCCCTCCTCTTACTGAGCCTCAGTTTCCCCAGTTATAAAGCCAGGAGATTTTATAACTGGTCCTTCCTGGGTTATGTCCCCAAGAGTTGCTTCCCTAGTCCCTGACCAGGAATCAGTTGCCTAAAATTTTTCCTTCAGTAAGCCTTTGCCTTCCTGTGTATAGATGACTCCCAAGACCCTGCTCCCCAATGCTAGCTGATAGCAAGGAATGGAAAGAGACGGGTCAGGATAAAAGTCCCTATAGGGGCTGGATAGATAATTTCTAGGGTCCTCTGGTGGTGAGCACCTCTCCACCAGCCCAGCCCAGGTGCTTTCTGGTCCATCCTTACCCTCCTGGCACCGTCTGAGGTGCTGGGTTGGCAGCCTCTTGTGTTGGGCCCTGGGAATTGCTGACCTCCCTGGAAAGGGCAGTCTGCATTCCACTCCAGTCAGGCCTCTGGTTGCTTGCCCCTTGCTGGCTGCTCTCCAAGGACAAGAACAAGTAGACTCACCCTTCCCGAGCTCACCAGTGACCACCATCCATGAGTAGCTTCAGCCATGAGGAGAGCTCTGGCAAAGAGAGTGGAATTTCATTTTATTTATTTGTTTCTTGGTTTGCTGGCTGGTTGGATTTTCAAGACAGGATTTCTCTGTGTAGTATAGGCTGTTTGGAACTCACTCTGCACACCAGGATGGCTTCGAACTCACAAAGATCTCCCATACACTGGGATTAAAGGCATGCACCACTGCTGCCCCCGTAGGATTTTCATTTTTATAGATGAGAAAACTGACACCCAGAGAAACCAGGCCTTGGTCTAGGTCACAAAGGCAAAAAGGCTTTGGGAGAGAGAATCTAGGTGCTGGGGTCCCAGCTGCCGCCTCCACAGCTCCGCTGTGTACTGTTTATACTTCCTGCCCTTCTCCAGAGGTTCCAACGAGCTTCCTGGAAATCTGTGTGATTTAAGGAAAGCACAGCAAAGGGCAGGCAATGCGTCCCAAGCAGCAGAGCTGAGCTCCCACTTCCTCTCAAGTGGCACCGCCCACCACCAGGACAGGGACAAGGGTGACTTCATAGAACTGCTGTTATCTCCGCCTTGGGAGGCTTTCTCATTAGCCATCCGTGATTAGTGTGCTGAAACTGAAAGTGGTCCTTCCTGGGTTATGTCCCCAAGAGACGCTTCCTCATTCCCTGAGCAGCAGTCTCCAGCCCAGAGTGGTTCCCCTCAGCAAGCCTTTGCCTTCCTGTGTATAGATGACTCAACACCTTGCTTCCCAATTCTAGCTGATGGTAAGGAATGCAAGAAATGGGTCAGAATAAACGTCCCTGCAGGGGCAGGCGACACCTGCTTCAGTACTTGTGAGGAGGATCAAAAATTCAAGGGCTGGGGCTGGAGAGATGGCTTAACAGATCAGGGCACTAATTTCTCCTCCAGAGGACCTAGGTCTAGTTCCCAGCGTCCATATGGTGGCTCATAATCATCTGTGACTCTAATTCCAGAAGGTTGTCTCCTGGTGTTCTTGGTGCCGGGCATGCAGGGGCATACAGACATATTTGCAGGCAAAACACACATGCACAGAAAATAAAAATTTGTTATAAAATCTCAAGGCCATCCTTAGCTGCATAGATAAAATGAGTACAGTCTGGGCTATATGAGGCCCTGTTTCAAACAACAAAGTCTGTGACACCTTGGGAGAAAGGACTTCCTGCCGAGTGAAGCTACCCCGATTCCTCAGGTGTGATTGCTCTGAGCCTAGGCTCTTCCCAGGACCCAGGACCCAGGACCACCTGCCCTCCTGGCAGCATCCTCACTTCTCATCCCTGTGGTTTAGAGAAAGCTAACCCCAGCTCCTGCCAAAGGGTGAGCCTGGACCCTGGCTCTGCCCATCTCATGGATAGCAAGACTGCACAGGAGACTCAAGTCAGACCAAGGAGAGAAAAGCCTGGGGCGAAATTGCTGTACCTACTGAGAAAGTGTGGGCAGAGCCTCCCCTTCCCAGGGCAGCTAAGCTGCTGCTGAGACTGTGGGCACCTTGTTACAGAAACCCTGCTTGAGAATGTAGCCAGGCTGTGTGTGTGTGTGTGTGTGTGTGTGTGTGTGTGTGTGTGTGTGAAGGTGGCCCCTCCTTTCCTTCTTTCCCCTCTTTTTTGTTGTTTGGTTTTTTTTGAGACAAGGTTTCTCTGTGTAGCCCTGGCTGTCCTGGAACTCACTCTGTAGACCAGGCTGGCCTCAGACTCATAGAGATCCACCTGCCTCTGCCTCCCAAGTGCTGGGACTAAAGGCATGTGCCACCATCACCTAGTGGGCTTTTTCATTAAATATGTATATCCTTTCTGTTCTTGTACACCGGAAAAATTGGGGTGTGTATATCCTGCTATGTAGCCCTGCTATGAGCTGTCTTTAAAAACGGGACTATCCTTATAAGGCAGAACAGAGAGAAAATTATGGGAACATGGAAAAGAAAGGCAGCCTGCAGACATGACTCAGCAGTTAAGAGCACTGACTGCTCTTCCAGAGGTCCTGAGTTCAAATCCCAGCAACTACATGGTGGTTCACAACCATCTGTAATGGAATCTGATGCCCTCTTCTGGTGTATCTGAAGACAGCTACAATGTACTTATATGTAATGAATAAATCAGAGAGAGAGAGAGAGAGAGAGAGAGAGAGAGAGAGAGAGAGAGAGAGGCACAATTTACCCTGGATTCTAGTTGAAGCTTCTTGCCAGCTGAGAAGCAAGAACAACACAAACATTTTCTGTGTGTGTGTGTGTGTGTGTGTGTGTGTGTGTGTGTAGGGGTGGGGGTGGGCTGGAGAGATGGCTCAGCAGTTAAGAGCACTGACTTCTGAAGGTTCTGAGTTTAATTCCCAGCAACCACATGGTGGCTCACAACCATCTGTAATGAGATCTGATGCTCTCTTCTGGGGGTGTCTGAAGACAGCTACAGTGTACTCATATAATAAATCTTTTTTAAAAAGTTACTTTTAAAAAGAGGGTCAAATCTTGTTGTTCACTATGTAGCTGAAAAAACCCTCAAACTGATCCTTCTGCCTCCACTTCGCCAGTCCCACCTAGCTATAAACCCCACATCTTCACTGAAAGATGCCACTTTAAGGTTTGGGCATGGTGGTACACACCTTAAGCCTCAGTGTCCAACTGGTAGACAAAGGCAGGTGGAACTTTGTGAGTTCGAGGCCAGCCTGGTCTATGGAGTGAGTTCCAGGCTACATAGTGGACCCTATCTCAAATGTGGAAGAACAGCAAAGATTACAGAAAGGAGGTTGGTTTCACACACACACACACACACACACACACACACACACACACACACACACACCAAAAAGATAAAGAAAGACTGAAAGTTGAAAAATTAAAAACAAAAAAAAAAAATAAAAGACAGGCAGCGGAGGTATACACCTCTAATTCCAGTACTCAGAGGCAAAGGCAGGTGGATAGGTGGGTCTCTGTGAGTTTGAGGCCAGCCTGGTCTGCAAAGAGTCCTAGGACAGCCAGGGGCTGTTGCACAAAGAAAACCTGTCTTGAGTTGGGCAGTGGTGGCACACACACCTTTAATCCCAGCACTTGGGAGGCAGAGGCAGGAGGATTTCTGAGTTCCAGGCCAGCCTGGTCTACAAAGTGAGTTTCAGGACAGCCAGGGCTACACAGAGAAACCCTGTCTTCAAACAAACAAACAAACAAACAAGTAAAAGACTGTTGGTTATTAGAAAGCAAACCCCCCAAATCCTGCCCAGACGTGGACTTCTGCTGTGCAGTGCTCTCGCCTGCTTACAGTTGCTGCTTTATCAAATCCTTATTAACCCATTTTACAGAGGAGACAAAAGAGTGAGTGGGTGAACGCAGAGCCTGTTTGTTCTCTGGGGTCGGCCCTTAGAGCTGTTACCCTGGAAGGCTTCCCTGACCTCCCCGGCAGGGGGCGTCCCACACACCTTTGAGTTACAGACTAAGGCTCAGCTCTCAGCAGGTCCTTCATGCTATGAGAAGTCAGGCCAACCTCAGCACTGAAGGGCCAGGTAGGCGAGCCCTAAAACAAGGGATGCCCATCATGGGAAGATTTAGCCAAGAGCTCTTTGTCCCCACGCAGCTGGAGGCCTGAGCATCTGTTCCAACCACAGTGGGTGTGGGAGGATTTTGGGACCAAGCACCAACACATTCTGGAGCTCACCAAAGAGTCTCCTCCCCGTGCCTCAGTTTCTCACTGGCTAGAAGAAGCTTCTAGGTGTGTAGGTCCTATGGCACCGAGTCTTCCAGGGAGATGTTGGGGATCCTGGAAGTGTGATGTCTCCACCTTAAAGCTGAGTGCCTTTGATTCTTTCATGTGCTGACTGTGAGGCGACTGCATCTGTTAGGGGAAGGCGGTGTGTGAGACAGAGGGTCACTTCTGAGAGCAAGGCAGCCACTTGCTTTGGACCTCAGGTACTGGGGAACACCCAACTTCCACCCACCACACTGCAGGGGTCACAGGCCCACAAGAGCTCGGTAGGAAAGACTGAGGGCTTGGAAGAAAGAGAGATTGTGTTTTCTGTCCAGCTCTGCCTCCCTCAGGTGGGAGACCTTAACTCTCTGGGTTTTATAACCCCAACCTTCAGGAATGTTCTTAAGGTCTATGTTCCCTCCAAATTCATGTTTCAAACATCAAACCTTCAGTTAGGTACGGTGTCACACAGCTGTAGTTGTACCAACCTCAGGAGGCTAGCCTGGGCTACATAGTAAGACCCTGCCCTAAAATGAAGAGAAAGAAGAGGAGGAGGAGGAGGAGGAGGAGGAGGAGGAGGAGGAGGAGAAGGAGGGCAAACAGTAGCAGCAGCTGCTGCCACCACCACAAAGCATGGTAGCTCACTAGGCAGAGGCATATGTTTAAGGCCAGCCTGATGCACATAGAGTTCTAAGCCAGCTGGGGCTGCCCGTGAGACCCCGTCCTAGACAACAAGAACACGAAGCTCTACCAAAGCTATAGACCCTGGTGCCACACACCCATAACTTCAGTGCTCTGGAGGCTAAGTCCAAAGCATCTCTGTAAGTTTAAGGCTAGCCTGGGCTACACAATGAAATCCTGGCAACCTTGGCAAGAGCTGAATCTGCTGGTGCCTTGCTTTGGGGGCTTTTCTGCCTCTAAAGCTATGGGGTATAAACATTGTTCAAGCCATCCAGGTTACAGTACTGCACTGGTGTGAGGTGATGAGAACTCTGTCGGGGAGCAAGGGGTCAGGGTGTGTGGGCCCCCTGGCATGTGAGTCCATCCACTTCTCAGGGAAGCCTTGGAGGGCCATTTAAGGTTAAACATTACCCTGTACCCATCCCTGCCCACCACACCCTCTCGTTTCTGAAGATCAAGCCATAAACACCTCCCTTTCCTCTTCCTCTGGAGATGTGGTCTTCCAGGAGGAGGCACCGCTGTAGTCTGCCCACCTCTCCTGGAAGCCCCTGGTCTGGGAGGTTGAGGGAGTCTAGCTCTAGTCAGAGCTGCAGGCTGAAGTGGGGACACTGGGACCTAGTCTTCGCAATAGGTGCTTTTTGGGGTGACATCATACACAAGCTTCCTTTAGATGGTTCCCCTGTGGAGTTCACAGACTGGCTTAATGAGCCCCTCAGGTGCCTGCAGCCAGCCAGCAGCCCTATCCGATGTCTGGGAAACAAAAATAATTCCAAGAAATGGGCAGCCTCGTTGTACCAGGTCAACCTGGGTCAGCCTCTGCCCCCAGGGCTCTCAGGAGCAAGGTGACAGGGTCCTGCTGGCACATCCAGTCTCTCTTACCTGACAGTTTTAATTATGAGCATACGTCAGTGATCCCAGAATCCAGATCCACTGCAAGTCTCCACGAGGAGATGCACTGGCCAGGAGGCACCTTCTAATGGGGGGCAGGGGGGAGGGGAGGGGGGAGGGGGAGGGCAATGGGGGAGGGGGAGGGGATGGGGGGGGCTCTCGTCATCCTGCTCCGCCCCTGCAAACAGCTCTGTAAACTAGGACTGACTTCATCATCTACAGCAAAGGGATGAGCACACAGAAGCTCCAGGCGGGAAATTTGGTGGGCAGAGCCCAGGGCTCAGTCAAGTCTTCTCAAGCTGGCTTCAGGACCAGTTCCAGAGATGGCAAAAGATTTCCCTGCTCCATAACTCTGGTCATTACAGACATGGCTAATCAATCATGACATGGCAGACACCACTAATCAATTGCAGTCTTTTTATTTTTATTTATTTTCCTTATTTATTAAGAGACACAGTCTCTTATAGTCCAGGCTAGACCCCAATTCTGTGTAGTCAAAAATTGCCTTGATCCTCTTGCCTCCTTTTCCCAAGTGCTGGAATTCGAGGCATCTGCTACTGTGCCAAGATATAGCACGTTTTGTTTTTTAAATATGAACTTGGATATAAAGGTTCCTTTAAAAATTTTATTTTGGAGGCTTGAGAGATGACGTAGTGGTTAAGAGCACTGGCTATTCTTCCAGAAGATCCAGGTTCAATTTCTAGCACTCACATTTTTGCTTATAAATAGCTGAAATTCTAGTTCCAGGGGATCCAATGCCCTCTTTGGCCTCTGGGGACACTGGGCATAGACATACATGCAAGCAAAACACTCGTACTCATAAATAAAATTTAAAAGGTTTAAATTCTTCATCATCATCGGAACAGGATCTCATCATTTAGCCCTGGCTGCCCTGAAACTCACTCTGTAGACCAGGATGACCTCTAACTCATAGACACCTGCTGGGCTCTGCTTCCAGGTGCTGGGATGTGAAGGCGTGCGCCACCACGCTAGCAATGATTGCTGAGTTTTGCACTCATGCCTCCAACATCGGTCTCAGAGAGTTTGGAGTGGTCGTGTTGTCACAGTCCTTTTGTTAAGCCTGGGAAATTTTATATTTTGAGGATTTTTAGTTCTTACTATGTAGCCCAGGTTGGCATCAAACTCATGAGTGATTCTCCTCCCTCTGCTTCTGCAATGCAAGCACCACACAAGGCACACCCAGCCCCAAACCTGGGAATTTGCTCCACCCTACCCATATCCTTTATAGATAAGGAAACCAAAGTTCAGAGAAGGTGGGTCACCTTCTCAAAGCTGCACAGCTCCAGCGTGGACTGTGAACCTGGGCTTTCCCAGAGACTAGAGGGGCTCCTTCATGAACCTCACCCCCATCCCGCTTCTCCTCTAGGTTCTGTGCTGGCATCCTGCCAGCCCTCGCCAGGATACCCTCTTGTTCCTCCCCCTGTCCACCCTCCACCATCCTTCTTCCAGAGAAGGGGCCCAACCGGAAGGCTGCTCATCTTAGGAAGTTCCACCCACATTAGCAAGCAGGAGCCAGGGATTCTGGGCAGCCTGTGGCTTTAGGAGAAACTGAAACTGGGCGTGCTGGGGGCGGAGTGGTCACTGGGGATTTAAAGAGCCACCACTTCCTTGGGCCTCCATAAGGCCCTGGGAGGGGACTGCTGCTGAGGGGACATCCAGGACCGACTGAACCTCTGTCCCCTTGCCTAAGCCATGCAGCTCTGTGGGAGTGGCGCACTCCTGACTGGGACAGTGAGTACAGGGGACAAGGAAAGAAGTGTTATGGAGAGAAAGCTGCCAAGGGTCCCAGGGGACAGTCAAGGAAGGATGCAGTAAGGTCACCATGATCTGTGTGACCTGGGACTCCACACTGCCATCTCAGGGTTTAGTTCCTCATGGGCATTGGAAGGAAGCCTTCCTGGCTTTCACCCTGCAGACCAACCTCCAGCTTTGAACGTGAACCGTGCAGAGTACTGCTTCCTCTCAATCCATTTGCTCTCATCTGTGGCCTTTTCCAGATCCTTCCCTTTTCTCCCCAATCTCTCAAATCACAGCTGCCTTCTTCCCCCGCTGACTCTTTCTTCCCCCAGCCTCCATTCTTGTCCTCTGGGATCTGCAGTTTGCCCTGAGGAGGATATAGCCACCATCCAAGAAGTAAGCAGACTCCTCAGCCGGAGTGGCTTGAGTCTTGCCTGAGGTGGAGTGACAGAGACACGGCCCAGCTCTAGGCTTTTGGTTTCAAGTTCCATTTAAGTTTTGTGGTCCCCAGGGTTGGAAGGCTCAGAGCTGTCAGCAGCAGTCCCCTCTCTGTCAAATAGACTCTCCATCACTTCTAGGCAGCTGCCCCACTGCAGTGTGAGTGAGCATGGAGTCTTGTAGACCTCTTCTGTGCCAGGCAAATACTCCTCAGGTAGGTGACACTTCTGCTTGTTTTGTTTGGGAAAAGATCTCATGAATCCCAGGCTGGCTTCAAACTCACTGTGTAGCCCAGTCTGGCCTGGACTAGTCCTTCCATTGGAATTACAGGCAGGCACTATTATGTCTGGACATTTTTATCTATTTTTTGTTGTTGTTGTTTGTTTGTTTTGTCTCCTCCTCTTCCTATTCTTCCTTTTTCTTCTTCTTTTTTCCACTTCGGTGCCCTTCTAGCTTCATGCCTGGCACATAGTAGGTGCTTAATAAATGTTTGTTGAAGGGCTGGGGAGATAGCATAGTTAGTGCAGTATTTGTCTTGTAAGCATGAAGACCAGAGCTTGGTCCCTAGCATCCATTTAAAACACCTGGTCGGGTGCCAAGCACTTGTAACCCCAGCCCTGGGAAAGAAGTACTTGCTGACCAGCAGACTTACTGTGGTGAGTCCCAGGCCAGTGAGATACTATGTCTTAAAAACAAACAAACAAACAAACGAACAAAACGGGGAAAATACCAAGGTGGGGCTGGAGGGCTGGTCCGTCAGTTAAGAGCACTCACTGCTCTTGGAGATGACCTGAGATTGGTTCTCAGCACCTGCACTGTAACTCCAGCTCCAGGGGACTTAACACTCTCCTGTGGTCTCCAAGGGAACATACGGTCACATGCGCACACACAGGTCACCACATACACACATGACTTAATTAAAATAAGGTGAGTGGCTTCTGAGCATGAATGATACCTAAGGTTGTCCTCCTAAGGTGTACACACGCACACACACACACACACACACACACACACAGAGGAAATTAAATGTTCTTTGAATAAGTGAATGCCAGCACTTTGAGACTGAGTTGGGACAAGACATGGAAACATATCAGACCCCGACCCTGCTGCCTTTGTGGAGTTCTGGGCTGGAAGATTCTAGAAATGGCAGCTCACTCAGGGGTGTCTGCTCCTAGCTTCTCTCTTTCACTGTCTGTGAACAATTGGGAAAACACCATGCGCCTCTGTCCTACCATTGAGGTTATTACAGTCAGGAAAAAGTCACTGCTGGCTTTTGAGAATGTGTGTTTGAGGTTCAAATCCCACCCTCCCTACGTATTATGTAAGTTGTAAGCTGGACACTGGGTAGGGCTGGCTTTGCTGTAAGGAGTGCGGTGTCGTCGGGAGGGAGGAGACAGACTTTGGGAGAACAGGGCTTCTCAGGGATGAGACTTGAGAAAGACAACGTTCCAAGTCGCTGATCACGGTAGGCGGGTCGAGCCTCTGCCAGGACCATGGAACCTCTGCCTCCTGCCTCATAGGACCTTGAGGAGTCTCAGAATCAGCTGAAGAAGAAGCAGAAGAACCGGCTGGCTGCCCAGCGCAGCCGGCAGAAGCACACCAGTAAGGCGGATGCTCTGCACCAGGTAGGGGTGGCCTCGCTCATGGTTCAAAAACTTACGTAGAAGAGTTCTTCTCTTTCCTATATTTTTAAAAAATTTACATGCCAGAAGGGGACATCAGATCATGTTATAGTTGTGAGCCACCCTGTGGATGCTGGGAATTGAACTTGGGGCCTCTGGAAGAGCAGCCAGTGTTCTTAACTGTTGAGCCATCTCTCCAGCCTCTCTCTTTTTAAAAGTTTATTTTATTTTATGTGTATGTGTATTGGTATTTCCCAGCATATATGTCTGTGACATGTATGTACCATGCTTAGGAGGCCAGATCCCCTGGGACTAGGGTTACAGACTGTTGTGAGCCCCCGTGTAGGTGCTGGGAGTGGAGCCTGCTCCCTCAGGAAGAGCAGCTAGTGCTCTTAACCAATGAGCCATCTCTCTAGGCCCAGGACAGTTTCATTTCATGGTTCTTAGGACTGGGAACCAATCCCACCAGGACGCAGCATCAGCCCAGCAGGTAGTGAGGACCTCTTGAGGAGGCAAATCAAGGCTAGGACCTGACATGGTGTGGAAGGGGTATGCCCAAGACATAACCCGCTGACCCACAGGTAGGTTAGTCCGCCCTTCCCAGAGGCCTTCATTCCATCCTTCATCTACACTGACTGATCCCTTGCATCCATTAACTTGGGAGTGGATTTGTCATCCTTTACAGTAGCCTTCTCCTACATCCCCCACGTTGCTTCTTTCCCAAGATTCCAGGTGCCATAGGGGCACCGAATTGTCCCATTCCATTCTGCTTGCAGTCACCTACAACAGGGTCTGGCAGGAAGAAAAGAGGCCTCACAATTTACTATAGAACAAATGATAGCTTCAGGATGAGGAGCTCTGGAAACTCGGGTCGCCACCCCAGGCACCACAGATGGGCTTAAACGGCACAGCTCAGCATCTGTCTGGTGTTCTGGATGCTGGGAAACACAACTCCAGACCAGGCCACGGTACTGGACAAATGCTGTCACCCAGCTATACCTCCAGCTCCTGTTGATTTACCTGTCAGGTTTTAATTGGTTGTAAGTGTAAGAGGGGCTTATGTGCCACAGCGTGTACGCGGAGGCAGACGACAGCTCTGTGGAAGCAGTTCTCTCCTTTCATGTTTGCATGGGTCCAGGGGTCAATCAGGCCACCAAGCTTGTGTGGCGAAGCACCTGTCCCTGCTGAATCGGCTCACTAGACTGGCTTACTTTTTATTTATTTGTTTATATATTCATTGAGGCAGGCTTTCTTTGTCTAGCCCCAGCTCTCCTGGAATTCACTATGTAGATCAGGCTGGCCTGGAATGCACAGAGATCTGCCTACATCTGTCTCTCAAATACTGGGATTAAAGACCTGCAGTACCATGCCTGGTTAATTTTATTTTTTAATTTTTTTTGTTTTGTTTTGTTTTTATTTGGTTTTTTCAAGCCAGGGTTTCTTTATATAGCCCTGGCTGTCCTGGAACTCACTCTGTAGACCAGGCTGGCCTTGCACTCAGAAATCCACCTGCCTCTGCCTCCCAGAGTACTGGGATTACAGGCATGCGCCATCACCACCCAGTTGCTAATTTTATTTTTAATTATGTGTGTGTGTGTGTGTGCTCGCGCGCTTATAGGTGCAGCACCCATAGGGCCCAGAGATGTCAGAGCCCCCTGGAACTGGAGTTACAGGTGGTTGTGAGCTGTCTAACCTGGGTGCTGGGAACTGAATTTGGGTCCTCTGGAAGACCAGTTCACTGTCTTAACCACTGATGCTTCTGCTTCTCTGGTGTTAGAATTAGAGGCCCGTGCCACCGTGCCCAGCGTATGTGCTGCCAAAGGTTGATCTTAACACTTTATTTATGCCAGGTGAACACTCTGCCAGCTGAGCTATGCCCCCAGCCAAGATGTTTTAGAAATGCCCTCTCCGGGGCTGCAGAGAGGGCTCAGCCAGTAAAAGCACTTGCTGCACCTAAGTTCTATCTCTGAGATTCATACAGAGGAAGAAGAGAACCGACTCCTGAAAGGTTTCCTCCAACCGCTGCACCTGCATTGCGGTTGCATGTACCCACGTACATATGCACACACTAAATACATACATAAATAAAATATACTTTCAATTTCTGTAAAGACAAGAAATAGCCTTTCCATCTTTAGAAAGCATTGTGCAAATGGGGCTGATGAAGGCTCTGAGGCCTGTCAGGACTCAGGCTATGGCTGTACCACATGTCATGCGGCATGCCCTTGAAGTGTCTTCTTTTAAAATGTCCACAAAGGGGCCTGATGGAAGCTGAGTTATTCAGACTTACAAGATATGGAAGTAAAAGTCTCTCGGCATCTTTGCCATTACCAGCACCATCAAAGCGCAAGCTCGGCACGGAGGGAGGGAGGCGAGGTGTGGATAGAAAGCCTGGTCCGGGGAGCCTCATAGTGGGAGGGGAGCACTCAGTGGGAGGAGCACTAACCCTCTGATCTCCACAAATGGGTCATGCCACATGCCGCTCCCCCAAAACTGTTTAAAAAGAAGAAGAAGCACAGTCCTTGCATGGTAGCACCTGCCCCAATGGTTTCTACTCCAAGAGGACCAATAGCCTTACAAAGAGGTGGGTGGGCAGGTAGGCGTGTGCTTGTGAGCCTAAGGTTTGGGAGCTAGAGTCTGGAGGATCAGGAGTTCAAGGCCAGCTTAGGCTGTATGCAATTCTTCCCCAAAAACAAAATTGCGTGTTGATGGTTGTCTTGTGGGTTTTCAGAACCTAGTATTCAGCAGACTAGAGCTTAGAAAATGCTGACTTAGGGTTACCTGCCAGCAATGCAACAGTACCCTGAATCCCTGATAGAAGAATTGGTGCCTTCTGGGGATCCGGAGGCTGAGCCCTGGCCTTTAGCAGACTCAATGTATCCAGGAAAGAATGACCTGGAACAGAAACATGGGATAGAAACAGAAAATGGACACACAGAGAGAAGAGAGAGAAGGAGAGAGGGAGGAGACCATAATATCTGGATGATCTCAGGAAGAGCATCTGGGGGAGGGGCAGCCCAACCCCTGGCTGGCAAGTTTGGGGTAAAGGACAGTACCTGGTAGGAACTGAGGGATGCTGGGAGAACCTGGAGGTAGGTCTGCTTTGATAGGTAAGAACCTTTGTTGAAGAAAATATTTAATCAGCCAGGTGGTGGTGGCACATGCCTTTAATCCCAGCACTTGGGAGGCAGAGGCAGGCGGATTTCTGAGTTCGATGCCAGCCTGGTCTACAAAGTGAGTTCAGGACAGCCAGGGCTACACAGAGAAACCCTGTCTCAAAAAACAAACAAACAAACAAACAAAAAGTATTTAATTTCAATCTGGAGGTTTCTGCCCTACCTTTGACCATTCAGTTCCTGGATAAAAGACACAACCTTTATATTTATGATGGGCCTTAATTAGCAGTAGAGTAGGCAGATATTTAGCCTTTATACTATTATGTCTACTTCCCTATCAATAACCCAGAGTTATAATTTGCTATGTTCCATGGCTGCTATTAATTCCAATTGGCCAGACTCAAGGCCATGCTTTGAAATTTCCTACCCCCAAGGCGTCTTCTGCTCCCTCCACCTTCTCTCTCTCCTCCTTGTGGTTCTCCTCAGATCCCAAGCCCAGAACACCAAACCCTGCCTATCTCAATTCTGCCCAGCTATAGGCTATAGGTATCTTTATTCACCAATCAGGGATAACTTGGGGGGCAAGGTCACATAGCATCACTTGGGTCTTGTCCCTGGAGGCAGCCAGGCTTGGGTGGCAGAGGTGGGGTGAGGGTGAAGGAAGAATTTAGCATTACAATACATAGCAAAAGATCAAACCTTTGTTTTCCCATCATGCTTTGCAGCTTTGCTATGCAAGCATGAGGACCAGAGTTCAGATCTCTAACACCGTATTAACAATGTTGGATGTGACTACCTATGCCTGTAGCTGCAGCATTAGAGGCAGAGACAAGCACATCCCAGGAGCTTGCTGTCTAAAATGTCCAGCTGCAAGGCTATTGAAAGATCAAGGGAATATGAGGCAGAGAGCAAGAGAGGAAGATACCCAATATTTTCCTGTTACCTCCCCACAGGGCCCCTTCCAGCCAAACAAAGATACAGTCCAAATTCATCAAACAAGAATACTGTGACTGAATGGGCCAGTGAAGTGATGGGGTGGGGGAGAACAATTGGAAGCCAAGTGGAGATGGACCCTGAGTGAGAAATGGTGCTTCTCAGAAGAGCCATACTGGGTTCTTCTGGCAAGGACACAGCTCCGTGGGGATGTGGGGTAGGGTACAATAGCCAAGAGGTTCTATCTGGACATTCATATCCCATAGCAGTGAGAACCCAGATAGTGTCCTCATGCTGACACCCCTCCCTGCTCCTGTTTCTCCTCCAGCAGCACGAATCCTTGGAGAAACAGAACTGTGCCCTTCGCAAGGAGATCCAGGCCTTGCAATCTGAGTTGGCAGTGTGGGGCCGGTCGCTGCATCTGCATGAACGCCTGTGCGGAGTGGACTGTGGTCCCTGCCCTGTTCTGCTGCCCTCTGGATGCCCAATCCAGGCCAAGCCACTCTCAGGACAACCTGCCCCTCATGGACACCATGGCTGCCAGGAACAGCTGGGCCTGTTCCAGAAGCCCAGCTCCTCTCCTGGATCCCAGAAACTCTCTCCAGGTCCGTGCCATCACGAGTCTCCTGGCCTCCTTCCTTCCCCTCTGCCCTCGCTGGCCTTTGACCCTCTCATGGTGAGGTCACCTCTCGCCCAGCTCTCCCCCAGCCCTGTCCTATCTGCATCATCATCTTCTGGCTCCAGCCTGCTGGGGTCTTTCTCTAAGTTTGATGCCCTCATACCCAGCCCCTCAGACCAGCTGGTCCCTCCACAGTCCCTCAGGCTGGAGCAGCCCACCAGTGGGAGGCTGGCATCCTCCGACTCTCCAGCTGCTCTGGGGCCAGAGTGTCTACAGAACAGAGAGCATGTACCCGCACTGTCTGCCTCCTCCACTCATTGGCAGAGGTCACCTGTGGCCCCTAGCTCACAGGCCCTCATGGCCTTCCCCCTGCTTTCTTCTGCAAAAGTCCACCTCTAGCCTATGTCTAGAGAGGGGCTGCCTTACCTGGGTTCCTGAGGAAACCTGAGCACCCAGGCAGCTTCTCCATTTCTGCTCTTCCTGAGTTATTGAGTGCTTGCCACTACGGACCACACAAAGCCATCCTGTCCCTCACCACCACAAAGGATGATGGGAGGGCCAAGTGCGAGAACCTTGGACCTGACTGGAACACTGCCTAGGTCCTTCTTAGCAGCACCCTCGACTCTGCACACTACCTTCACACTACCATCGGACTCCCCCAAAACGGCTCCTCCTTGGCTCTTGGAACGACTAGGGCCACGACAACTAGGAGAGTAAGTGGATCTCTGAAAGAGTGGTTGGTCATTCATAGCACCCAACGTGCCTCGAGCTCTTCACCAGGTTTCCACACGTGGAACTAAGACAGTGTGTCAGAAGTGGACCCACTCCTGGATCAGAGCACACGTCTCAGCACATGTGATGGTAAATAAAGGCAGTGTTTCCCCTGCCTCTCTGCTTTACCAAGTTGTTGGAAACTGGTTGCACTCTCGGCTTAAAAAATATGTATACATATATGTACATGTACAAATGAACAAACTGGGTGTAGTAGTGCACTCCCTTAATCCCAGCACTCAGGAGGCAGAGGCAGAGGCATCTCTGTGAGTTCCAGGACTGCCTCATCCACATAATTCCAAGACAGCCAGGGTGGTATGGAGAGACTCTGCCTCAAAAAATGAAAAGCCAACAAAATTAGGTGTATGAGTGGTTTTGCCTGTGTGCGTGCATGCGTGTATGCGTGTGTGTGTGTGTGCATGCGTGTGTGTGTGTGTGTGTGTGTGTGTGTGTACCACATGCATACTTGGTCAGAAAAGATCCTCACATCTCCTGGGACTAGAGTTACAAATGGCGTGAGACACCAAGTGGACGCTCAGAACTGAACCTAGGCCGACTGCTAGAACAAGTGGTGTTAACCCTGAGACAACGCTCACGCCCATGCACTCTAACTGTTGAAACCATGGGGTCTTCAGAAAGAAAGAGTAGGCCAGGTGCTGCTCCGTGGATAAACTGCCTTCCACACAAGCCTGCTTTCGAGCCCTGGACCGAGCGGCAAGGAGGGAGACCTGACTCCACAGCGTTGTCCTCCACGCTCTTCCTGCAGCCTAAGCACATGTCAGCCCCAAATTAATTTTACTTTTTTAAAGAAAAAAAAGATCTAGAATCTTCAGAGAGGCAGTCCTCATGGACTCCCTAACCCAGCCTACTTTCAGTAGCATTGGTGAGGGAACAGTCCTGGCATAGGCTGGGCAATGGGGAAATGCTCGGTGGGGAAAGCACTTGTCTGTGAGTGAGGACTGAGTTCAAATCTCCAGAGCCTGAGTAAAGCCAAGCCCAGGAGCGTGTGTCTGTAGCCCTGTCTCCTCAACTGTAGGATGTAAAGCAGAGACAGGAGAGACCATGGCACACCTTACTGTGCCAGCTAGCCTGGCGTATGCAGTAGAGAGCAAGAGACCCTGCCCTCAAACAAGACAGAACATGAGGACCAACACCCAAAGTTGTCTACACACACACATACACACACACCCACACACCCACACCTACCCACACACACACACACACACACACACACGCGCGCGCGCGCGCGCACACACACACACACACACACACACAAACGGAAAAGAAAAGCAGAGATGAGATGAATTTGCTTAGGCATATTAGCTCTCAGGACTCTCACTGTGTGGCCTGGACTAGTCCAGAAACTCACTCTGTAGCCCAGGTTAGCCTTAAACTTGTATCAGGCTGGGCGGTGGTGGCGCACGCCTGTAATCCCAGCACTTGGGAGGCAGAGGCAGGCGGATTTCTGAGTTCGAGGCCAGCCTGGTCTACAGAGTGAGTTCCAGGACAGCCAGGGTTACACAGAGAAACCCTGTCTTGAAAAAAAACATTAAAAAAAAAAAAAAAAAAAACTTGCATCAGTCTCCTGCCTCCGTGTCCCGGTGCTAAGGGGTCCAAATGCTGCTAGAGAGGAGCAGAGAGGGCAGCTGTCCATCTTCTGCTCAAATATGAAAAGACTGCTCAGATGGCTGCTTATTTGGCAGCTACTGAAGAGCTTCTAAGAATACAGAATATTCTGGAGAGCCAGCCAGGTGGCAAGGCTGCTTGCTAGCCATGTAAGGCTGGTGACTTGCATTCCGCATAAAAGTAGAAGAGTTCAGGAAGTTGTCTTCATGTCTCTACAGGGTCCCCACACCCCGCATCATATTTGCACCCTAAGAAAAAACAGTACTTGGTAGATTTGTTTTTGTTTTTTGTTTTTTTAAATTTACTTATTTTATGTATATAAACACACTGCCACTGTCTTCAGACACCAGAAGAGGGCATCGATCCCATAACAGATGGTTGTGAGCCACCACGTGGTTGCTGGGAATTGAACTCAGGACCTCTGGAAGAGCAGTCAGTGCCCTTAACCAGGGAGCCGTCTCTCCAAACCACGTGGCAGATGGTTAAATGAGAGGAGGCGATGTTTGCAACATTGTAAGCAGGGAAGCTGGAAGCTAGTGCTAGAGTTGTCTCTGTGGTTTGATCCAGTGTTTTCTTAAACAAACAGTGCAAGCCGGCCAGCACCAGCCTTCGAGAGGCTCAATACATCCTGAGGTCTGCAGAAGGCATGTTGGCAATCTGTTGCTATGTAGCAAACGGCTCCACAATTGAGTTATTTTTCTTTTCTTTTCTTTTCTTTTCTTTTCCTTTCCTTTCCTTTCCTTTCCTTTCCTTTCCTTTCCTTTCCTTTCCTTTCCTTTCCTTTCCTTTTCTTTTCTTTTTTTACACGCTCATAGAGGCTGAGAACTCACAGTGAGCTTCCTGTTTCTGCCTCCCAAGTGCTGGGATTACAAGGCAGAATTTGCCTTTTTCTTTTTTTTAAACTATGTGAACATTCAGGGTGGTTTGTTTATTTATTTAAGTTTTCAGTTTTTCAGTTGACAGTAATTGCACATATTGGGGATTTTGAGCAGCATTTCAGCACAGGGATACAGTATGTAGAGGAGCAGATCAGGGCCCTCGGCTGATTCCATTCCCTACACATACCAAGACTCTGCAGGGAGCATTCAAAACCAAGGAAACGATGCCACGCTTGACTTTTTAAAAGATAAACTATGTATAGGGTGGGATATGATGACACACATCTTTAATCCTAGCACTTGGAGAAGTTAGAGTTATGTGGATCTCAGAGTTTGAAACCAAAGTAATCTACATGGAGACTTCCAAGCTGACCAGGGATATATAGCAAGACTTTGTCTCAAAAATACAAGAAGGGGCTGGAGAGACGGCTCAACAGTTAAGAATCCACACTGTCTGACAACTTAGAGGCACCTGGAGGGGCCCGAATCTCTCTTCCGAACCCTTTGGGCATCTCAGGTACCTGTGCACATCCCTCAGGCACACACACACGTATACATAACTAAAGTAAACCTTCTTAGGGCTGGAGAGGTGACTTAGAAGTTAAGAGCACTGACTGCTCCTCCGAAGGTCTTGAGTTCAAAACCCAGCTCACAACCATCTATAATGAAATCTGATGCCTTCTTCTGGAGTGTCTGAAGACAGCTACAGAGTACTTAGATATGACAATAAATAAATATTTAAGCTGGAACAAGTGGGGCTGACCAGAACGAATTCAGAATCCCAGCAACCACACCATGGCTCACAGTGATCAGTACAGCCACAGGGTACTCATATACATAAAACAAACAAACAAATCTTTAAAATAAACATTTTAAAAATAATAAAGGGTCAGGATGTGTTTAATGATAGAGTACTTGGCTAGCATACATGGAACCCTGGGTTCAATCCCTGGTATTTCAAAAAGAATGGGTCTGGGAAGATACATTAGTTGGTAAAGTGTTTGCTTTGCAAGCTTAAGTGCTTGAGTTCAATCTGCAGATATAAAACAAACATGGTGGTGTGTTGTAGGACATGCTTCTAATCTCAGTGCTGAGGACACAGACAGGTAGATCCCTGGCCTAGGCTATTTGTTGAGTTTCAGGTCAGTGAGAGACTCTGAAAAAGAAGGAGGAGGAGGAGGAGGAGGAAGAGAAGGGGGGGAGAAGGAGAAAGAGGAAGAGGAGGGAGAGGAAGAGGAGGGAGAGGAAGAGGAGGAAGAGATACCTGGTACTTGAGGAATGACACCTAAGATTGTCCTCTGGCTTCTACAAGCATGAGCACACGCATGCATGCACACTTGTATATGCTGTGTATCTACACACATAAGCAGGCACACACACAAAATATGGAGTAAGCTGGAGATGTAGCTCAGCAGAAGAGTCCCTGCTTAACAGGTGTCAACTCCTTGGTTCAGTCTCCAGTACCAGTACACATGCAATTCAGAGAGAAGAATTAGAAAGGAAGGAATGGCCTTCAGGCATGGTGACCTACGTCTGTAATTCCAGCACTGGGGAGGCTAACACTGACCAGCCTGGGGTACATGGTTAGAGTCTGTCAAAAAGAAAAAAAAAAGTCAGCGTGAACGGGAAGGCATCTCCAGGGATGTCTCATTCGTGGCCAAACCCTGGCTGAGAACAGGGAGTCCACCATTCAAAAACTTAGGTAGGAAGGTCCTGGACAGAGGACAGGATGAGCGAGGAATCTAGGGTTGGAACAAGTTAATTGCATTTGAAGGCAAGAAAGGAGACTGATACGACCAGAGTTCCATCAATAATGAGGGAGAAAGACAAAGACAGGCTGAAGCCTGGGCCAAGAAATCATGTCGCCACAAAAGGACGTTGCATGGGGCGAGTGAGGAGCCCCTGGACAGTTTTAAGCTGTTATGTTTTGTGGAGGTGGTTTAACTAAAACATGCGAACACACACACAGGCACACACACAGGTACACACACACACACACACAGTTTGAGAGAAGGTCTTGAGCTTAAGCTGGCCTTGATCTCACTCCGTAGCCCAGGCTGCTCTCCCCCTCTGGATCCAGCTGCCTGCTCCAACCACTGAGAGCGCAGGCGAGTGGCGCTATCTCACGTCCCACTTTCACATTAAAACAATTTATTGAAGGCCATCGAGGTGGCTCAGTAGGCAGAGGCAGTAGTGACCAGACCTGACAATTTGAGTTGGGTCTCCAGATCTCTCAAAAGGTGACAAGACAAAACAGACTCCTGGAAGTCGTACTGTGACCCCCACACGTGTGTCACCACACATTCAAACCTGAGCTCTCTACTTCTTTCTCTCACACATAAGATAAAATTTATTAATTGTTAAAAACCTATTTATTGACATGCCTATAATCCCAGAACTTGAGAGACAGAGGCAGGAGGATCACCACAAGTTTGGTTCTAAGGCCAGCCTGGTCTACTATGAACGTTTAAGGACAGTCCATGTGAGATGGTCTCAGTGACAAACAGTGGGGTGTGGCGTGGGAGGGGCAAGTTGAACAGGTGGGTAAAAGCAAAACATTGCTGTGCAGGAGAGCTGGGCCAAGCTCAGTCCCCAGATGCTGAGGCGGGCTGAGGACTGACTCAGTGGAAGTGGTCCCCTGACCTCCCCGTGTGATCTGTGGGACCACACATGCATATGCTCCATCTCTCCTTCTCTCCAAAACACTTATGTAGTTATTACTGCTCCATGACAAGTACTACTAAAGGTACAGGGGGACTGGAGAGATGGCTCAGCGGTTAAGAGCACCCACTACTCTTCCAGAGGTCCTGAGTTCAAATCCCAGCAACCACATGGTGGCTCACAACCATCCATAACTAATGAGATCTGATTCCCTCTTCTAGTGTGTCTGAAAACAGCTACAGTGTACTTACATATACTAATAAATAAATCTTTTAAAAAAATAAAGGCACAAGAAATAAGAGAGAGCAAAACAACTCAAACACCTGTCTGTATGAGTCTTGCATCTTAGTGGGATGAGGGGAGAGGTGAGGGGAAAGAAAGAGGGATGGGGGAGATTAAGTCTAGCTTAACTACTTCCTGTTTCAAGTGCGCCAACGAGCCTCAGGGCTGACCTGATGTTCCCACTCCAGCCTTCCTGACCTGGGGTTATAGGCATATACCTGGTCTTAGCTTTTTACATGGATTCTGGGGATCTAAACTTAGCCCTTACACTTCCACTTCAACTCCTTCAAGATTCAGGTGGGTTTACTGGTTATTGTTGTTTTGTTGTTGTTTCTGTTTTCTTTTTGTTTTTGAATCTGTAAAATAGAAATGAAAAGAAAAAATATCCACTTACAACCCATTTTGTTTATACATATATAAAATACATATGTATTCATATATGTAAAATAGGTATGTATAAAGTGGAAACACACATTCACTTCCCAAAAACCTAGAGTAGAGCTAGGTGTGGTGGTGCCAACCTGTACTTCTTGGGCTCCCAGGTCTACCCTAACACTCAGAAGCTGGAAGCTGGAGGATCAAGAGTTCAAAGCCAGATTCATCTACATAGAAAGTACTGGGAGGGGCTGGAGAGATGACCCCTGGCTCTTCTTCCAGAGGTCCTGAGTTCAATTCCCAGCAACCACGTGGTGGCTCACAACCATCTGTAATGGGATCCGATGCCCTCTTCTGGTGTGTCTGAGGAGAACCACAATGTACTCACATACATAGAATAAATAAATGTTAAAAAAAAAAAGATTACTAAAGAAAGTATGGGGAATTTGAGGCCAGCTTGGGGTACCTGAGACACAGCCTCTAAAGGAAAATAACAATAACAAAAATACCAAAAGTGCTTAGATATCAGCAACAGTCATAATGGGAGAAAGCTGTAAACAACCCTAATACCTAACACCTGTCAGCTGAAAATAGGTAGACTGGGATATTTTATCTAGGCAATACTACACAGCAACAGGAATGAATAAGGATACGGCTGTCTGGGACAGTATGGATTAAAAAGTCACAAATGAAAAAAAAGTCACAGATGTCATCATGAACTGTGACAGTGACACCACTCCAGGTTTCTCCTAACAGTCCAAGGAGCCCCCTCAGCTTTTGGGGACCCCAGCACAGGTCAGACTGGGTCCTATGGCTCCTCTGTGCACAAGGAGCTTCAGGACTAGACTATATGAGGCACAGCTGATTAAAGACCTTTTACTATAGACTTTAAGGGTGAGGGCTGAGAGGAAGCGAGGCACTCAGGAAGGACACACCCCAGAGTATGGGGACAGGCGCCTCATTTTATTGTCTTCATAGTAGCCAGTCGCACTATTTTGGTTGTGTTTGAAGCTATTAGCTTCAAAGAGTTGTTATGGAACCTAAATGACCAGTTCAGTTCACAGGTCAGCAGTGATGCTCAATTTACTTGCAAACACTTCAGGGATATATCAGCAGTCCAGCTCAGAGGAGTTGGGATAATAAACACAAATCAGTAACAGTGACAGTACCTAAAAGGGACAGTCAGGCCTTAGCCTCAACACAAATCAACAATAGGGACCAGGGAGGAACACCAGGAAAAGTTCTTGGCAGTGCTTCACTCAGTGAAACAAAGATCAGTGAAGACCCAAGACCGACAAGCAAGCCACACCTCAGCCTTAGCCATTGTCCATCAAGTTTTTTTGTTTTTAAGATTTATTTATTTTATGTGAGCACACTGTAGCTTTCTTCAGACACTCCAGAAGAGGGCGTCAGATCTCATTACAGATGGTTGTGAGCCACCATGTGGTTGCTGGGATTTGAACTCAGGACCTTCGGAAGAGCAGTCAGTGCTCTTAACTGCTGAGCCATCTCTCCAGCCCCCATGAGTCCTTTTTATACTCCCTCCAAACATCAAGGGCCCTCCACCTGTCTTGCCTTAGTACATGAGTCTGTCTCAGTTGACATCACTCTGCCAATCAGCCCAAGTCCACAAAAGTGACAAGAAGCTGCAACACATCACTAAAAGCTTTTCAGAGTGCTTCTCTCTATAAAATCCTGACAAATGTAGCTCGACTACACAATGTGAGGCAGACCAATAGATGTGTGTCATTAACTAAGAATCCTCCATCACGTGTCCTTTTACGTGCTTGCTTTAGCAAAACATCCTTTCACCTGTGTCTGCTTCAGCCAAACATTCCTTCCCAAGTTTGCCTTAGCCTTTTTCCTGTGTCCACGTCCAAGAAAACACTTCTTCACATGTTTGCCCCAGGGAAACACCATCTAACAGACATGACTTTCTCAAGAACCCTGAAATCTCCACTTTACCTGGCCCTTTGCTATTTTGATGGAAAGTCTGTGTGAAGGAGTAGTATCTGTGTGTCTGCAGCGTTTGCAGAAATGCTAATCCTGTTGCAGTCTTCGCGCCTCAGCTGGTGAGCAGCACATCCAGATGGGATGAGGGTTCATTTCCTGCCCCCAGTTTTCCTTGGCTTGCTATCTTGCTTCAGGAGACCTCATGTTGGAGTGCAGAGGTCAGAAATAAAGTGGTGAAAACTTGCATGCTCTGTGTCTTTCAAGATCAGGGGAAATCTATAGTGTTAAAAGCTGACTGAGTCAGGTAGAGGCACAGGCCTTTAATCCCAGCACTTTTTAGTGCTTGTTTATTAGTTGGGGGCACCCACTCAGATCTCCTTCTAATAGGTGGGGTCGGGACTTGAACTCGGGTCATTGGGTTTGATAATGTGCTTTACTCTCTGAGCCATTTCAGCTCCCATGTTCTTCTTATTCTCTGAACATGTTCACTGCATGAGAATACACTGAGCTATCTACATTTCATCTATCTATCTATCTATGGCATGTGCCATTTTCATCTACGTCTGATAAACATCAGGAAAATGAGTTTCACAAAGGTGTAAATCAGCTCCTGATACATGAAAATTGCTCAGTAAATGTTAGAGCTTCTCCCCTGGACTGTGTGTGTCTGTGTGTCTGTGGTGTGTGTGGGGATATGTGGGTGTAGGTGTGAGTGTGGGTATGAGAGAGAGAGAGAGATAGAGAGAGAGAGAGAGAGAGAGAGAGAGAGAGAGAGAGAAGGGGTCCCCCATGGAGCCTAGACTGGACTTGAACTTCTGGGCACTGCATCCCCCCAACACTCCCTCCAGTTTCCCCAAAGTAGGAATTACACATGTCAATCTCTATGTCAAGTTTAAATGCTAATCCTTTCTAAAGAGTTGTGTGTAAATATTCGCATGCAGTGCCCTTGGAGGCCAGAAGAGGGCGTTAGAACTGGAGCTACAAGGGACTGTGAGCCACTGTGCTGGGAACCAAACCCAGCTCCTCTGTAGAAGGAGCAAATGTTCTTAACTGTGCCATCTCTCCAGCACCTCCTTCAGAGCTAATTCTTAAAGAAGAATGAAGCCAGGCTTGGTAGCTCATGCCTGTAATGCTGGCACTTGGGAAGCAAGGCAGTAGGCAGTTCTAGGCCAGCCTAGTCTATACAGTGACACCCTGTCTATACCCCACTCCTCCAAAATTTGGGCGGGATGTTGTATGCCTATTATCTGTCATACAGGAGGTGAGGCAGGGTAGCTGGGAATTTGAGACCAGCTTGGGCTATGTGAGATTGTATTTTTAAAAAACTAAGTAAGTCAATCAAACACACACACACACACACACACACACACACACAGGAAGGAAGGAGGGAGGGCTATAAGCACAGTGACCCTAGTCAGCAGTTGTACTTGGGAGGTGGAGGCCAACAGCCCTTGCTACAGAGCAAGGTCTTGTCTCAAAACCAAGGAGGCACTTGCCTAGCATGCGAACCTTAAACGCAAGGCAGGCAGGCCAGGAGAAAGGAGAAAAAAGGGGGAGAAAAACGCTAGGGTCTTGCTGCCCTGTGGGCGTCAGCAGCAGTCAGAACCATGGACAGATCTGAGGCTGCCTTCTGGAACCCTTGACAGAAAAACCGGAGGTTTCCGGTCTCACTGAAGTGACTCACGTCGGGAGACATTCAGACCTTCCTTCGGATGAGGCTTGCGGGTACCTTGGGGATCAGTCCCATTCAGCGGCCAGGAGAGAATTCCCTAGGGAGTGTGTCTGTCTGGTTTATGTGCAGATTCTCATTCCCTTGCAAAAGGGTCTACGTACAATCCCTCGGCTTTCTAAATCAGCAGATGCTGAACTCTCCCTGGGGTGGGGGTGGGGGGGGCCTGTCCTGGATCCAATGGCTGTCCTTTTTTTCTTCTTGTCTGTCATAGGCTTGTTTATCTGGCGTGGAAGAACATGGTAGGAACCCCAAATTACTTAGAAGCTCAGTCATGACCGTGGGCATGTCTGAGCCTCAGCAAGGAGCACCCGTCTAAGGGGCCTTCTCCTGATGTGTGTGGGAGGGAGAGGAGGAGGGGGACGGTGGATTTCCTGGCCGGTTGCTCATCGTTTTAGGAATTTCACTATCTTCCTGGGATTTATTTTATTTTATTTGCCTTCTCTCCTATGCAGCCACTACTTACAGGAATCACATCTACCCCATTCCTTCTCTAAGTCATACATCTCACATCCAGGTGGCCAGCAGGATTCACCCACTTACAGTGACCCACATAATGCAACACAGAGAGGGAGGAAATGACTATGTAAAGGTCTCTACCTTGGAGGCCTCCTGCCCCACACCCAGGGCTGTGTTTCTGAGCCAGGCAGCTTTGCCCCAGTGGCCCTGCTAGGCTGTATCTTGCCTGCTGGCTTTCCTGAGCCAAGGGTTGTTGCCTGGCAAGTAATTGGCCCTGGGAGTCCCGGAGGGAGATGGGGAGAGACTGGGGAGGAGCCCTAGGTGTGGTAGGAAGTGAAGCTATTAAGTGGCTCCTCCCTCAGCTCTAGGGACCCAGGAACTATATAGGCAGCAGGGGTTCTTAAAGGAGACATGAGCTATTTTGACACTTCCTGTCTCAAGAGGATCCCAAGTCTTCAGGGTAATAGGTATTAGGTATTAGGCATTAGGTATTAGTGCAATGGACTCTCTGATCTACCATTGTGCCTCTCCTCCCTACAAGTCCACCCCTTCCCAGGATTTGTCCTGGGAGTCCCTGTGAACAAAGGATCCAGGGATGGCTAGGCTTATGTTTAGGCTTAAAGGAGATGGGATAGGAGGCTGGCCCTGAACTCAGATCTTCCTGTCTCTGCCTCTCTCAACTTAGATTGGCGGTGGGCCTCCATGGCCAGCCTTCTGTTTTCTGAGGCACCGTCTCATGTATCCCAAACTCCTGAGTACTCAAGGATGACCTTGAACTTCTGGTCCTCTACTCCTGAATGTGGATTACAGGGGAGCTCAGCACATATGCGATGGAAGTCTTGTACAAGGTAGGCAAGCACCCAACCAACTGGGCTACATCCCCAGCCCATGAGGTCCTCTTTAGATAGAACAAGTCCACCCCTGAGACCTAGTTTCCTAAGCAAGTAGATGCTTAATGGTTCAGAGTACGAGACAGGCATGTGGAAGGGGCGGGGTGACGAGGGGCAGTCCTTACAGACAGAACAGCAGGTTAAGGACAAATGCGGAGCTTGGACAATGGAAAACCACGGGTCATCTCCCACAGACACAGGCCCATCACCAACCCAGCATACTCTGCTGGGTACACAAAGATGCCAAATTACCTAATGATTCAGAACATAAAACCGGACCAACAGGAAGTAGAACCTCACACAGGCCCATGACCGATCATACATCCTGCCTTCATAATTCTTTCCATTTCCTGGTTGTATTAAAATCAGAATATGAGCGATTTGCCCCAGGGTACGGCAGTGGGGATTAAAGGAGAGCACATACCATAGCGCTGTGTATGTAAGAATCATGCCTGGCACGCAGGAGAGACCTCAAAGTAGCTTGTACCTGACTGGACTGTGCCCGGCCTGGATGAAAGCAATGCGTGCATAAATCTCAGTGTAAAACGCTCCTGGGCATCAGGCCCGTTATGGCCTTGAGTGTGGTCCTGTCAGAACTAAGAAAGGCAGACTGTGACCTGGCTAAGTGGGTAAAGGCACTTGCAGCGTTAAGTCTGATGGCCTCAGTTCAAATCCCAGAACCTACGTGGTGAAAGAACCAAAATGCTGCCGGTAAACACACACACGCACACACGCACACACACACGCACACACGCGCGCACACACACGCACACAGACACACGAAAGTTTTTTGGTTTTGTTTTCTTTCTTTCTTTCTTTTTTTTTTTTTGGGGGGGGGGGGGTTTGGTTTTTCGAGACAGGGTTTCTCTGTGTAGCCCTGGCTGTCCTTGAAACTCACTCTGTACACCAGGCTGGCCTCGAACTCAGAAATCCGCCTGCCCCTTCCTCCAAGTGCTGGGATTACAGGCGTGCGCCACCACAGCCCAGCGAGAAAGATTTTTAAAAAAACAAAAACATTAGTCAATGGCTAGGTCATGAGGCTGCGCTCGTGAAGCTCGGAAGTTAGGTGTTCTCGCGCAGGCTTCAGTTTTGTGAAACCCCGCCCTGCCTCAAGTCTGCGCATGCGCAGAGGATTTGGCGGGAAACTCCGAGGCATCACGTGTACCGCTCAGTCCGGAGGCCGAGCCCAGAGGAGATCGACGAGAACCTTAGTCCCTGGCCCGCAGTCTTTTGACTTCAGCGTCTTCTCCGGGAAAAGCTTTCTGAGCAGGAACTCAAGCGAGGCCCCTTTTCTGAGGTGCTGGAGGAACCCTAGTCAGTGTGCGAGTGACAAAGTGTGGCCGTCAGAGCCTGGCGCTCCGAGGCTCAGGTAACTGCCCCGCTGCCCGGCGTCCTGTCCCGGGAGACTGGCTGTGAGTGTTTCCCGCCTCACTCAGGGGCGCCCCACTCCTCGGCCGCTGTAGGGATCCCTCGACCCTGAGGTCTGGCCCAGGCTTGTCCTGCACGTCGGTTGCATGGAAGGCCTTGAAGTGCAGGCTGGGCACTGGTGCGCAATGGACGCTTGAAGAGTGTGGAGAGCTGGGGTGGCAGTGGCGGGAATGGCGGCCCTGAGCACTGGCCAAGCACCAAGCCTCAGCCAGCCTCCATAACCAGCTCAGGGATGATGAGCTATGGCTCTGGGCTTCTGAGGAGTGTTCTTCAACCCTCTCATGCCCAGGTGGTGCCACGCTTGCCTCTGACACCTACCCAGCTTTCTCAGATCCTCCCGACCCAGTCCTTCTGTACAGAAACTTGCAGATAGTCAAAGAAAGTGTTCATTCTGGCTTATAACTATTCCCTAATCCAGGCTTAACACACACACACACACACACACACACACACTAACTTCCCTAATCCAGGCTTAATACACACACACACACACACACTAACTTCCCTAATCCTGGCTTAATACACACACACACATACACACTAACTTCCCTAATCCAGGCTTAATACACACACACACACACACACACACACACACACACACGACTTTTCCATTGAAATGTTTCCTGTCACATGGTTTTTTCTTGCTGTTTTTTCTTGTGTTTTGTTTTGTTTTGCTTTGTGTTCTTTGTTGCCTGGTGATTTTGTCCTTTTTTTTTTTTTTTTTTTTTTTTTTGCTTGTTTGTTTGTTTGTTTTTGGTTTGGATACTCATGGAATCAGGGTCTCTCTTGTAGCCCAGGCTGGGACATAGCTAAGGATGACCTTGAACTTCTGATTCCTGCCTCCACCCCCCTGAGGGTTAGGATTGTAGGTGTGGACTACTGATTTAGTTTCTGGGGCTGGAGAGATGGCTCAGAGATTAAGAGCACAGGCTTCTCTTAGGGGAACCAGGTTGGATTTCCAGCACTCATAGGGGAACTATCAGTAACTTCAGTTCCAGGAGATCTGATGTCTGTGGGCACCAGGCTCAATGTGGTGTACAGACATATATAGAGGCAAAACACTGATATACACAAAATAATAATAGCAAAAACAATTATATTTAAAGAAAAAATGCAAAGAAATTACTTTCCAAGACTCCCTCTTTTCCCCAGGAAGGGCATGTGTATGTCTTCTGTTAGGTGTTCAGGTAACTGGGTACCTCTCTGTTGCTTTTTTTTTTTAACATTTTTTTTGCATTTTCATGTGTATGTCGTATGTGTATGTGTATTCACATGTGTATGAGGTATGTGTATGAGGTATGTGTGTGTGGTATGTGGTATGTGTATGTGGTTTGTCTATGTGGTATGTGTATGTGTATTCACATGTGTATGTGGTATGTGTATGTGTATTCACATGTGTATGTGGTATGTGTATATGTATTCACATGTGTATGTGGTATGTGTATGTGTATTCACATGTGTATGTGGTATGTGTATGTGTATTCACATGCGTATGTGTATGTGGTTTGTGTATGTGGTATGTGTATGTGTATTCACATGTGTATGTGGTATGTGTATGTGTATTCACATGCGTATGTGGTATGTGTATGTGGTTTGTGTATGTGGTATGTGTATGTGTATTCACATGTGTATGAGGCCTGAAGTTGATGTTGAAATTGGTCTCCATTACTCTTTTACCTCGTCAATTAAGGTGATGCCTCTCAATTGGACCCAGAGCTTATCAGTACAGCTAGTCTTGCTAGCCAGCTTGCTGTGGAGATCCCTGTCTCTGCCTTCTGAGGCTGGGATTCCAGGCCACCAGACATTTACATGGGGGCTGGAGGCCCTAACTTTGGTCTTCACGCTTGCAAGGCAAACACTTTCATCTCTGAGCTATCTTGTCTGCTTTTTTTCCCTTTTTAAGACAGGGTCTGACTCTTTTTGTTTTGTTTTTGTTTTTTTGAGACAGGGTTTCTCTGTGTAGCCCTGGCTGTCCTGGAACGAACTCTGTAGACCAGGCTGGCCTCGAACTCAGAAATCCGCCTGCCTCTGCCTCCCAGAGTGCTGGGATTACAGGCATGCACCGGCACTGCCCTAAAATTTTTTTGTTTTTGTTTTGTTTAGGGTCTGACTCTTGAGCCCAAGCAGTCTTCAAACTTATAACAGTTCTCCTCCTTCATCTTCCTGAGGGTTAGGATTTCAGGTGTGAGCCACGCTATGTAGCCACAGGAGTCATCTTTGACTGTTCCCTTTCCTTCACCCGGTCAAGTCACCAGATCATGAGTGGACATCTTTCAGGTCACTCTCTACATTGCAGTTCTACTTTGATCACTAAAGACCATCCTACTGCTCTGTCTGGGACATCAGGAGTCTACATAATGTGGTCCTATTCATCTTGTTTCAAGTTGTCTTCATTACTGTTCTGTTGCTGAGAGGAGACACCGTGACTAAGGTAACACTTATAAAAGAAAGCATTTAAATGGGGCCGGCTTACAGTTTCAGAGGGCTAGTCCATTATCATAGTGGCAAGCAGGCATTATGCTGAGACAGAGCTGAGAGCTATGTCCTGATCCACAGGCAACAGGCTGAGAGAGACACACAAGGTCAGACCCTTCAAAGCCCATCCCTAGCAACACACTCACTCCAAGGCCACACCTTCTCCAATAAATTCACACTTCCTAATCCTTCTTATTCTTCTCAAAGGGTTTGCCAACTGGGGACCAAACAGTCAAACATGAGCTTATAGAGACCATACTCATTCAAACCACCACACATTACAACCGATAAACTAGGCAGCTGTAATCCTAGAAGTTGAACGGCACAGGCATGAGAACCAAGATTTTAAGATTATTCTTAGGTGCAGTTAAAGGCCTGCCTGGGCTACTTGAGAATCTGTGTCAAAATAGCAAAGCAAGCCGGGCGGTGATGGCACACGCCTGTAATCCCAGCACTCTGAGAGGCAGAGGCAGGCGGATTTCTGAGTTCGAGGCCAGCCTGGTCTACAGAGTTGAGTTCCAGGACAGCCAGGACTATACAGAGAAACCCTGTCTCAAAAAAACCAAATTCCAAAAAAAAAAAAAAAAAAAAAAAAAAAGCAAAGCAAGCACACAAACAAATAAAAAACCACCAATCATCTAGTGTGTATGATTGTGGATGTGCTATTTATATACACATTAGCATGAGGATGTATGCAGATGAGTACAGATGTGCATGCATAAAAGCCAGAGGCTTCTATGATGCCTTTCAATTCCTTCTGATTTTGGATAGGCTCTATAATCCATAAGCAGCCTCATAAGGAGGGCCTTTGCCCCTTCTCTGCACTTCCTTCCTAGATGATATCATCCCTTCTAACAGCTTCCAGCACTACTGATACACTGCTGACTCAATTTTGAATTTCTGTCCTGGTTTCCATCCCTTGTTCAGTAGGACACTGCTTCCTCAGTATAACCACTTAGTCCTGTCAGACTTCACAGAAACAGAGCTCTGGGTTCTATCCCCACAGCTTTCTCTAGAATGGTCAGTAAAGAGTAGGCACTCTTGCTTACTCAGTTTCCAGAAGCCATCCTTGATTCCTGTATCCTTCCTTTCCATTAATGTAACATATCTCAAGTCCAGTTATTACTATAAAAGCTCCAGATCCAACTTAGCATCAGCTTTCTAATTGCCGCTCAGCCTCTGTTCTGAGCTCTTACAGTCCTTTTCTTCTTAGCAGTCAGATATTAAAGTTCCTAAAGCCAACGAGATGGTTCAGTGGGTAAAGGTACCTGCTGCCAAGCTGCTGAGTTCCATCAAGGGGTCCCTTTTGGCAGGACTGACCTCTGACCTCTTGGGTTTGCTGTGGCATATTTGTACCTACAAACAAAATAAGAAATTCTGAGGTTAAAGGTGTGTGCCACTACACTTGGCCTTGCTGTGTAACTCTGTCCAAAATCAGATGACTTCAGGGTAGACCTGTCAGTTTAGTGTGTGTAGTATTAAGGACAGAGCTGGGGGCCTCATGCATGCTGAGCAAGAACTCTACAACCGAGCCTTTGTTTTTAAAACTGAGTCTTCATAAACTTAGTGAGTACAATTTTATTTTATTTTATTTTAATTTTTGGGGGTTTTTTTTGGATTTGGTTTTTTTCGAGACAAGGTTTCTCTGTATAGCCTTGGCTGTCCTGGAACTCACTCTGTAGACCAGGCTGGCCCTGAACTCAGAAATCCGCCTGCCTCTGCCTCCCAGAGTGCTGGGATTACAGGTGTGTACCACCACCGCCCGGCTGAGTACAATTTTATATCCCCAATATTTCACCAAAAATTGAATTAAAAATAGTAAAATATTTCAGGTTTTCTGAGTGAAGTTTTCTTCCCTTATATAAAGAGGGGGTTTGGGGAGTTTTGTTGTTGTTGTTTGTTTGTTTTTTCATTTTCTTTTCTTTTTTTAAGACAGGATTTTGCTGTGTAGCCCAGGCTGCCCTTGAATTTGCAGCCATCCTTCTACCTCAGCTTCCTTAGTACTAGAATTACAGGTGCAAGCCGCCACACTCAGCTTCATTTTTATTATTAACTTAATTTCCTCAGAGTGTTCCATTGTTTCATGTCAAGTTGTGGGTTCTGGGAACTTTCTTTCACACTTTCATGTCCCTTCCTTCTGTGACACAGGGCTTATAGCTCAACACTGTAAAAGATGCTTTCTTTCTTTTTTTTTTTTTCTGAGACTGTTCTTCTGCCATTTGCCCTTCTGAAACTACAACTTTGCTTCTCTTTCTTTTGTAAACTTCTATTTTACTGCTTTAAGCAGTGGCCCCAGTTGGTATAACCAAAAAAATAAAAATTCCTATTACCTACATTTTTTTTTTTTTTTGGTTTGGTTTGGTTTGGTTTTTTGGAGACAGGGTTTCTCTGTATAGGCCTGGCTGTCCTAGAACTCACTCTGTAGACCAGGTTGGCCTCGAACCCAGAAATCTGCCTGCCTCTGCCTCCCAAGTGCTGGGATTAAAGGTGTGTGCCACCACTGCCCACCTTACCTGCAGTTTTACATTGAAATGGTTCCTGGGATGGGTAGAATTTTGAGAGTGAAGTCAGTGTGATATGAATGCTAATAGATTAGTCATCATATCCCAGGCTGCCAATGGTGGGTGGAAGAAGCCAGTGGAAACAAATGATCCATGTATACATTGGGAGAGCATCAACAGCTCAGTCTGGTTAGGACAGGTGGAGCCCCTTGGAAAGGAGCTCATATATGACCCTCCCGGGTTTTAGCACCCGATGTTTAAAATGAGGACTTGACTGCTTGTGGTTGAGGGAAAGGATTTTTATTTTGGATATAAAGGAGATACAGCCAGAAGCACATGAAAGAGCAGCCTTGAGAGAAGAGGGTGGAGAGAGCAAGAGAGGAGGACCAAAGGGCTGAAAAGGACCAAGAGAATCAAGAAAGCACATGGCGCTGGGCCTGGTGGCTCACGCCTTTAGTCTCAGCACTTGGGAGGCAGAGGCAGGCAGATTTCTGAGTTCAAAGCCAGCCTGGTCTACAGAGTGAATTCCAGGACAGCCAGGGCTACACAGAGAGACCCTGTCTGGGGCGGGGGGCGGGGTGCGAGGGGGAGGGGGAGAATAGAGTAAGCACACGGCTGAAGCAGCGGTGGCAGGGTTCTACAGGAATGAGGAGCTGGGAAGGAGTAGCCAAGGAGCTTAGGGTAGGTAGGCGGCCTTGTGAGGGGGCTGTGCTGTGCGGAGCCAGGGTGCAGCTTGCTCTTTGGTGTGCTAATAGTCACCACAGCAATTTGTCACCAGTTTCTTTTGTACCTGATACTGGGTAGAGTAGTGAGATGAGAAATTGTTTTCTAGAGTAGGAACACAGTCCTGGACCTATTCAGCAGAGGTCATTTCCATTAGCTTTCAGTATGGTTTAAGGAGAAATGGAAGATGTACTTAGATGAGTAATTTAAGAGTTTGACTTCTTATTTATTGAGTCGTTTACTAAGACATTTTAATTTTATTTTCAGATTATCTTCACTACTATTGTTTACCTTTCCCTGCTAAACAAAACCAAATCTGGCACAGCTCTAAAGGCAAATTTTTACAGCACAGAGGCCAATGTTAAAGATTATGTTTTATAGAAGGGGTCAGAAGAAACAGGTAAAAGAACAGAATGATGTCAGTAAGCATGGAAGTATTCAAGAATCTGCAGTAGACTATCAGTCTCTTCCTGTTTATATTTTAACGTATTTTTTTCTTGAGACAGTCTTACTGTGTAGACAAGGCTGGCCTTGAACTCACAGATCCTCCTACCTCTGCTTTTGGAGAGCTTGAATTAAAGATGTATGCCACCAAATCTATACTTAACAATGTTTGTTTGCTCTCTGTGTAGCCCTGGCTATCCTGAAACACACTATGGAGACCAGACTGGCATCAAACTCAGAGATCATCTTGCCTCTGTTGAGAATAAAGACATACACCACACACCATGCCCAGCTCTTGAAAAAAAAATGCATCATGTGGCTTAACTCTTCATACCCCAAATCATAATTTTAATAACAACCAATCAGAAAAGTTTATATTTTGGTTTAATATATTTGAACCAGAATGAGTTTGCCTGGAATTACCTGGGTTAAGAGAGTGCCCAGGGATACAGTTTAATAAACTGACTAAACTATGATAGGCTGTAATGAAAGTTTTGTGAACCAAAGGAATCATACTGTTTTTGTTTGTTTGTTTTGTCTTTGTTTTTTGAGACCAGACTTCTCTGAATAGTCCTGGCTGCCCTGGAACTCACTCTGTATACCAGGCTGGCCTTGAATTCAGACATCTACCAGTCTCTGTCTTCTGAGTACTAGAATCAAAGGCATGTACCTCCACCTCCCAGCTAGGAAGCATACTCTTAACAATCAGTCCATACAGTACTATGGCCGAGAAAGACATTTTCTCCTTTGGTGAAGTTGCTTCCCTCCAATGTCCTCTAAAATTAAATAGATTGAACTGTAAGTGCTCTGCCTGCAAAAATCTAGTTGAAAGAAATAGGCTTTCAGAAATTCTGAATCTACTTCACCTGTAACAGGAAGATCTCTTGAGACTACCGAGGACTTTGGAAAGAGGAGAAAGTGGTCATTAACCCTTTATCTCAATCCTGAAAGCTGGGTGATAGGTTTGTAGCATCAATAGGACTCCTATATTTTTGCCACACTTATTTGTGGTCCCAGCAGCTTGCCAGGTTAGATTTGCTGTGTCCATGTATTTTGAATAAATGTAGACACTCTTGATTCTCCAATGTGGTAGACATGTTTAGTGACTAGTGACTGCACTTCCCTACTTTCACCTTCCATGGCAACTCATTATCATGCTCTTTAGCATTCAGCCCCCATAGGTTCTGTGTACTGATCCAGATGTTTCTTTATGTGGAACAAATTACTCAAACCTTAAATATTCTTTCTTAGATGTCTTTTAAATCTAATACTTGGGTAGTCCAAGGGAGGCTTGTTCGTGTCAGATGGGGTGTCTGTGTTAAAGCTAAACAGTTTTGCTCTCTTAATTTGCTTTTCTTGCAAAGCATTAAGAGGAAAACTTTTCAATAGTAAGGGTTTTGGGGGGTGGCTCAGTGGATAAGACTGTTTGCTCTGCAATCATGAGGATATAAGTTCAAATCCTCAGCATCCATATAAAAGAGCCAGGCTTGGCTACACTTGCCCATAATCCCAGCATTGAGGGTAGGGACAGAAGAATCCCTGGCGCTCAATGGTTAGCCAGCCTAGCCAAAACAGGAAGCTTCTGGTTCAATGAGAAATGTCATCTAGAGGCAGAAAGGCAGAAATTGATAGAGAAAAACTCCCAGTGTCCTGCTTTGGCTTCCACAATACATACTCAGGAAACCCACTCACATGCTCACATGTGTGCACCATACACACATACTCAGGAGACCCACCCACATGCTCACATGTGTGCACCATACACACATACTCAGGAGACCCACTCACATGCTCACATGTGTGCACCATACACACATCCACAAAAAAAGGTCATTAATTGCTGGTGCTTATACAGTATTTTGGAGTTTATAAAGTGGCTACTTATGACATTATCTCATTTAATTCTGCAATTCCAGGAGTAGGTAGAATCACTGCTGTATATGCTGCAGATGCTAAGAAATGAAAAGGTTAAGTTACTTTTCAGGGCTAGTGAAACAACTGAAAGGTGTGGTCTCCTTTTTTTTTTTTTCTTTTTTCCTTTCTTTTTCAGACAGGGTTTCTCTGTGTAGTCCTGGCTGTCCTGGAACTCACTCTATAGACCAGGCTGACCTTGAATTCAGAAATCCACTTGCCTCTGCCTCCCAAGTGCTGGGATTACACCACCATTGCCTGGCATAAGGTGTAGTCTCCTAAACTCTTATGTCTGTTGCACAACTTCCTGTAACTTTTCTGGATTTGTTTTCTTCTGTCCAGATTTTTAGAGAGTTTGACCTTTATTTTATAAGGTCCCATCAACTTAATAGTTACTGGCTGCTAATGTCACCATGATTACAGTAGTCGGTAGCTGGTCTTGGCTGCTTGTGGGTTCTTTCTCCCATGTTTTACCCCCCTCCCTTGTTTTACACCCTATCACTAAATAGGAGAGAAAGAAGGATGGAAAGGAAAAGAGATAGAGATCCTTGAATCTAATTTCCTTCCTTTTGTTTCTTCTTTGAACATGACCATTAACAAACCACACCTCCCTGAGACCAACAACCACCTACCCTGCCTATCGAGGCTCTAGCATTTATTTACTCTCTGAAAAGTTCCCAGAATTCCAAACTTCACACAACTGCAGAAACTGTCTGGAACTTACAAAACGATGCCCCTGATGAAGCGCCAGGCAAATCATAGGTGCTTTGGTCAGTCTGAACCAGCCCCACATCTCTCCCATACCTGGGATTAAAACAAAAGCACATTCTTATAATATTTCTGTTGTTTTTATTGATTATTTTGATGTTGTTTTAAAGATTTATATATTTATTTTAATAAGTACACTTTAGCTGTCTTCAGACACACCAGAAGAGGGCATAGGAAAAGAAGCCACCATGTGGTTACTGGGACTTGAACTCATGACCTCTGGGATGGCTCTTAACCACTGAGCCATTTTTCGAGCCCCATTGTTTTATTTATTTATTTTTTTTTTTTTTAAAGAAAGCAAAATTCTAGAATTGTCATTACAGTAGCCAAAGTTGGAAAATAACCCTATAAAATTCTTGAGCTACTACTGCCATGTGGTTGTTTTGGGCTACGCTGTCTAATCTTTATTTTCAAATGAAGTAATTAGTGTGTGGTGTTTGTATCTGAAGCAGGCAGCCAGCAGCTAATAGGAACAGGCCTCAGCTAGTGTGAAGAGAGTTGTTTTTCCTTTTCTCAGTCAGCCAGACATAGTGCAGCACATGAAGTTTACTCTTTGGACTTCATTTTTAGCAAATGTCCTTCATTTCTTTTTCTTAGGTGACCCCAGGCCTTAGGCTATGGGGAGATGACTGGATCTGCAGCGCTCTGAATAACTTGAGCTTCTGAGGCAAACCTAAGCCTCACCGGGTGGGCTCCCTGCCTACTTAGAAAACTCATCTGGAACCAACCCTGATCCACTTCACCTTGGATTCCTGCCATACCCTGAGCAAGGGAAAATTACCATTTTTTCCTCAGGATGTGCGCAGCATTTCCCCTCTGGTAGCCTTGCAGTTGGCAAAAATTACTTTTCATTTTTGACTGAAATTCTAGTCTAAATAGTCCCTGCCTCCAAACAGCCAAGATCAAGAGCTGGGTGTCTCCGTACTTACAGCCCAGACTTGGACTTTGGCAATTTCAGGAAATTCCGTTTCTTTGGCACATAGCTTTTATAATGCTGCCACAGAAGATTTTTCTCTACTGAACAGAAAGAGTGTAAGATAATACAGAGGAAGAAGTAATGAAATTAGTACAGCATGTTACAGTGTAAGCATGTAATCCCAGAACTCCAGACTGAGGCAGGAACGGCAAGTCCGGGCCACAGTAGCCACATTCATGAGCTCAAGGCTTAGCTGGGAGGCCTTTGCCTATGGACTCAGTAGTAAGAGTTTATGCTTATAATCTTGGTTTCTTCCTCTCTGTAACTTGAAGTTAGGCTAACAAAATAGTTGATGGACATACACTCCTTCAGTTTACTAGTCTGCCAAGTTTCTGCCGCCTGTTTGTTGCATAAGCTGTGACACGTGAGATAATACATTTTCAGAACACAGAAAAGGTTGCAGCAAAAGTGGTTGTTAGCTAGTCACACCCTGTAGCCCCAGCTTGTTTCAGTAAACATTATTTGGGGGGTTTCTACCCCAACTTAGATTGCTTAGTTCCCAAATAAAGGACACAAAACCTTTATATTTATAATAAGTCTTAACCACTAGAGCTGGGCAGATAGCAACCCTCTATGCTATTTTGTCTACTTTTCCGTCAGTAACCCTCCAACATGTTCTCGTGAACATGCCCCCAGGATCTACCTACCCCTCGGCACCTTCTTCCTCCTCTTTCTAGTCTTGTGGTCTCTGCTTTAGACTCTAAGCCCAGGAACTGAAACCCTGCCTACCTCTCTTCGGCCCAGCCACAGGCTATAAAACTCTTTAGTCAACCAAAAGTTTAAATTAAGGAGCTAGGTTTGCACAACAAAAGCTGATATAATGGAGAATTCACTGTATTGAGCCAACGAGACCGGAAGGTCACCTGAGCTTGGTAGCTCTGGGCCAGACTTTACCAAGACCACACCTTTAAAACAAAACAAAGAGCTGGAGAGATGGCTCAGTGGTTAAGAGCACTGACTGTTCTTCCAGAGGTTCTGAGTTCAATTCCCAGCAACCACAAAGGTGGCTCACAACCATCTGTAATGGAGTCTAATGCCGTCTTCTGGTGTTTCTGAAGAGAGCAATGGTGTACGCATATACATAAAATAAAAAATAAATCTTTAAAAAACAAAAAATACAACAACAAAACCTGTTGTCTCGGCTCTTGGGACTTTTGAGGACCCAGGGTCTGCCCCAAAGTCATCCTTACCAAATAGGGTGTTCAAGTTTAGTCTGAACCACATAGGACCCTGTGTTCAAAAAGCAGAAGCAACCGTTGTTACTGTGTAAAAAACTAAGGCTAAAGCCTAAGGCTAGAGGATTGCTATGAGTTTGAAGGCAACCTATTTTATAGCTGGCTGTATTGTTCCTAGCCAGCCAGGGGCACAAAGTAAGAACTTGTCTGAAATGTTTCTTATTAGAGAGGAAAAGATGGAGAGAAGAGAGACTGATGTTCAAAAATCAAGTAGGGACATTAGGGCTGAGAGTCAAATTTTGGTTTGACTCTCAGCCCTAATGTCCAAAACATCTCTGTTGTTTCTATTAAAATCAATGTCCAGGAGTTGAAATAGGTAAGTTTGATCCTTGGAAACTCTGGACTTCTTTATTATTAAAAGTTTTGAAAGTAAAGGCCAGAAGACTGCAGTGTTTATTATTGGTACTTTCACATGAAAGGAGACACAGAAAAGCCCTAGTAGTTTAGAAAATCATAGTGTGGGCTGGAGAGATGACTCAGAGGTTAAGAGCACTGGCTGCTCTTTCGGAGGTCCTGAGTTCAATGCCCAGCAACCACATGGTGATTCACAACCATCTGTAATGGGATCTGATACCCTCTTCAGATCATAGTGTTGCTAATTTTTATCTTTGAACTCATGCCAAATGTGACTTTCTGTTGGTGCAATAGATCACCATGACCAAAAAGAACTAGGAGATGGAAGGGTTTGTTTAACTTAGAGGTTATAGTCCGTCAGGGAAAGCCAGGGCAAGAACTGAAGCAGAGACCATGGAAGAATGCTGTTGCTGTATTGCTCACCCTGACTTGCTGGCCTACTTTCCCATTCAACTCAGGACCACCTGCCCCACGGTGGCACTTCCCACAATGGCTGGGTCCTTCCACATCAGCCATTAATCAAAACAGTGCCTCACCTATTTGCCCACAGGCCAATCTGATGGAAGCATTTTCTCTGTTGAGGTTCCCTCTTCCAAACAATTCTAGCTAGTGTTAAGTTGACAAACAAATAAGAAACTCTATAACTAATCAGCATGGTCATAAAATAAATAAATATAGGTAAGAGAATGGTCCAGGTAATCAATAGCTGTGCTAAGTGAGCCTGCTTCATGGCTACTGATACTATGTTGAACATTTTACCCCTGAAGAGATGCTGTGGATTAGATTGGCTTCCTTTCCTATATTTAAGGTGCCTTCTTTAGCTTTTTACTGATTAATATTTCTACTTTTTTTTTTAGGCTACCATCAAAAACAATGAGTTTAAAACCATTCACCTACCCATTTCCAGAGACAAGGTTCCTTCATGCAGGATCCAATGTGTATAAATTCAAAATCAGATATGGCAACAGTATCAGGTAATTTGAAAGGTAGGAACATAGCTCATGTAAGCACAGGCACGTGTATTCCCTAGTTCATCCTCTCTCTGCCTCCCTCAGTCCAGAGAAGTGACTGCAGTAGCACCTGGTCAGTCTCTTTCCCAGGTACTTAGAATTCATTATATTTGTTGTTGATATAATTTCCTAAATTAGGGACAGTATATCTTTGAGAAGATATTTCTCAGAATTATTTCTTCTTGGCCTCATCTCAAAACATCTATCCATACATACATACATACAATTGTAAATAGGGCTGGAGAAATTATTTGTCAGGTAAGAGCACCAATGTCTCGTCCAGATTCCAGTTCTGTTCCCTGAACCTATGTGGTGGTTTTTCCTGTAATTTTACTTCTGGTGGCTCTGATGGCCTTCTAGCCTAACCTCCACAGGCACTACATGCATGTAGTACAGACATAATACAAGTGCTATCTATCTATCTATCTATCTATCTATCTATCTATCTATCTATCAATCAAATAAAACAGGGGCTGGAGAGATGGCTCAGCAGTGTGTATTACTCTCCCAAAGGACCTGAATAAAGTAAGATTCTCAGAACCCAAGTCAGGTGGCTTACAACTACCTATTGTAAGACCCCAAAAACTGAGGGTGCCCCAGCACCCCACGCCCCGGAAGGCGACACCCAAATCACTCTAGAGAAACGGTCTCAATGCAATAGCATGAGGATTTTTTTATTTCCAGAATTCTGGGTTCCATAGCCGTACACCATGCAGGGTTAGAGATGACTATGGACTCCGAGTGCCGAATTGCAACAGCTTTTATAAGTTTACGACAGAGCCCACGAATCACAAACCAATCATTTCTTAGCATGGAGAGCCCGCGAAATGCGAGCCAATCAGTTTAAATTATCGGAGCCCACGCTAAGTGGACCAATTAGTTTCCTATAATGTCTACAGCTGCGTGAACTACTGCTTAGGGGTAATGGCGTAAGTTTACAGAAAATAAGCTTAGCCCATTTCCAGTTACCCTATGGGGCCAGGATCACCTATTGAAGGCCTTTCTGCTAGGTCTAAACAAAGGACAGGTTCTGGAATGTGACCTTTTACCTAGTTTCTTTTTAACAAAGCGAGATAGCATTTTAAACTCCTGATTTCCTGGGGTCACCAGAGTCAGGCCGTATTTTTCATCCCTTCACTATGATATAGCTCCAGGGGATATGACACCTTGTATCTCTGTGGAAACTCACATATATCCATATACCCACACATCCATATACTCACACATCCATACACATACACACACCCATATACCCACACATCAATACACCCACACATATCTATACACATCTACACATATCTACACACATATCCATACACCTATACACACACATACACATCCATATACCCACACAGACATATCCATACACCCACATATCCACATACATCCACACATCCCTATACCCACACATCCATACACACACATATCCATATACCTATACACACACACACACATCCATATACCCACACATCCATGAACCCATACACATCCATACATACACACCCACATTCATACACCCACACAGACATGCATATATACATGATTAAAAATAATTATTTCAGAGATTGGTGAATCTATGAGATTGAGGCCAGCATGGTCTGTGGAACCAATTCTAGCTAGCAAAGGCTACATAGTAAAACCCTGTTGTTGCTACTTTGTTTCCAACCCAGTTCCCTGGTAAAGGAAATCTCAATCAGTAACAAAATAAGCTATAAGCCTAGATTGGGTAGACCTCCCACTACACTACTCTATTTACATGTACTTTATCCCATATAACTTGAGGCTTCTCCAGGCCACAAGCTTCTCTCTCTACAGCCTCTCCTTCAATCCCTCCTCATCCTATTGCTCCTCTGTAGCTCCTCCCCTAAACTCTCAGCTCCTCCCCCTTCTGCCCAATCATTGGCTCAAACCTTTACTTGAAAAGCTAAGGTGGGGGGGGGGAGGCACCTCCTCATCTGCAGCCCCTCTGAGGAGTGGAATTAGCATCAAAATACAAGCCCAGGGCTATCCACAACACCCTGTCTCAAAAATAATAAATGTAACTATTAATTAAAAAACAGGAAAGCATTGGAGGGGAATATAAGGACAGAGAAAAAAAGGAGGGAGGTGATTGGAGAATGGATGGAGAGAAGAAGGTTTATGGGAATATGGGGAGGGGGGATCTGGGAAAGGGGAAATCATTTGGAATGTAAACAAAGAATATAGAAAATAAAAATATTAAGAAAAAAAAAACAGGAAAGCCTGGGGTGGTGGCGCACGCCTGTAATCCCAGCACTCTGCGAGGCAGAGGCAGGCAGATTTCTGAGTTTGAGGCCAGCCTGGTCTACAGAGTGAGTTCCAGGACAACCAGGGCTATATAGAGGAAACCCTGTCTCAAAACAAACAAACCCACAGGAAAAAAAGCGGGGCAGTAGTGGCACACTCCTTTAATCCCAGCACTTGGGAGGCAGGCAGATTTCTGAATCCGAGGCCAGCATGGTCTACAGAGTGAGTTGACAGCCAGGGCTACGGAGAGAAACCCTATCTCCAAAAAACAAAAGACAAACAAAAGAAAAAACAAGAAAAAAACCAGAATGCCTCTTTTCAGCTTTATACTTTACCTTCTTGTCTAAGTGCTCTGACTAGAATTACATTGTTAGGCTGAAACAAAATTACCTTGATTTGAAGATGATATAATCTTATTCATAAAATTCTTAAAGAACACATATACATGCAAATATGTGTATACACACATATACATACATACACACAAATTATTAAATAATTACAGAAATTTAAGAAACAATTTCCTTTAAAATAATGTTAAAAGCATCAAAGTACAATAAATTTACCTTGAGAATTATAAATCATTGCTGGAAGAAATTAAAACTTCATTCATTTTGCTTATGGTTTTGTTTTGAGATGGGTCTTGCTGTGCAGCCATGATCTCCAACTTATGGTCTTATTTTCCCTGGATGCTGGAATCAGAACTATACGCCACCCGACTAAGCTCTTTTTTAAAATTTTATTAGAGTAAGTCATGTATCTATGGGTGGCATTTTGCATGTGGATCCCCACAAGATTCCTCGGAACTTGAGTCACAGTCAATTGTGAGATGCCTGATGTGAGAGCTTGGATCTGCTGAGCAGGTACAATGTGTCAGGTAAAAATTCCAGAAATTTAAAGAAGAAGAAGAATCCAGACACATGCCTGTAATCATAGCACTGAGGAGATAGAGGTAGGAGAGTCAGGTGTTCAAAGCCAGCCTGGGATATATGAGATTCTGTCTCAAAACAAGCAAACAAGCCAACAAACAATAAGTACTATTAATGAGAAAATTTTCTTTTGGATTTGAATTTAATTTTGGATTTGGCATTGATTTATTAAGCAAGACACCAAAGAAATAATCAACAAAAAATAAAAAATTGGAATTTATTTTTTAATTATTTAAAGAGATTTTTTGAGACAGAATCTCACTCTGTAGCCTTAGTTAGCTTGGAAATCTCTATATAGATCAGACCAGCTTTGAATGGACAGAGATTCTCCTGCCTTTGCTTCCCCAGTGCTGGGATTAAAGGTCTCTGCCACCACTTCTGGCTAATTAATTTTTAAAAATTTTCAAAGGTCATTTTAACAGTAGTGACAGAGGAAGTATTTACAAATCATGTATATTTGAGGTTTTTAATATTCAGAATATATAAAGAAGTGCCAAGAGGTTGGAGAAAGGCTCAGTGGTTAAAGAGTACTTACTGTTCTTGCAGAGGATTGGGCTTCAGTTCCCAGCACCTATATCAGGGGGCTCACAATCACCTATAATTCCAGTTCCCAGGGATGCAACCTTTTGTGGCCTCCTAGGACATGTACACACATGATATACAGAAACTCATACATTTACATTTCGACAAATCTCATTAATGCCCAGCTTAATAGACGATCCCTAGAGACGATCCCAACTGTTTATAATTCTAGTTCCAGAGGATCTGACACCCTCAAACAGGCATACATACATGAAGAATATCAATGAACATAAAATAGAAATAAACAAATTGTTCTTTATAAAATATTAAGTAATACTTGTTAATATTGCTACCGGTCTTATCTGGGGAGTACTTAAGTTATGAAAGCTGTCAAAACACACAGGGATGGATATAACTTTACAAATTTCATTTTTTTCCCTCTCAAAAATCCAAAACTTATCATTGTCAGTTATTTTTCTTGGCTGGACAGTCTTACCTTACTCATTTTTTAGAAAATGCAAGTATTTTTCCATAATGTTTCCTGTCTTACTGCATATTGTATTAGTCAGGGTTCTCAAGAGGGACAGAACTTATAGAGTAAAATTTTAACCTAATCATAAATATACCTAACATGACAAAACTATCCCTTGCACAACTGAAGATGCATTATAAATTTAAGAATAGGTGGCAATGTACCTTGAGAGACATTCTTTTAGTATCTCAAAGTTAAATATAACCATTGATAGTCTCTTTATTGATGTTTTTACATGATAAGGAAATCAAGGAAAGAAAACACAAATATCTGCACAAACACTTTCTATTTTATTTTATTTTATTTTATTTTATTTTATTTTATTTTATTTTATTTTATTTTATTTTATTTTTCGAGACATGGTTTCTCTGTATAGCCCTTGCTGTCCTGGAACTCACTCTGTAGCGTGAGACTGGCCTCAAACTCAGAAATCTGCCTGCCTCTGCCTCCCAAGTGCTGGGATTAAAGGCATGTGCCATCAACACGCCTGTTATTTGTTTCTTAGCCTGAGGGCTTAAGTGGCCAGGGGGAAATCTGAGCTTCCAGATCAAAGGAATGTTTGTTTTTTCTTCTGGCAGGAGTGCTCCCTCAACTGGAACCAAAATTTCTAGGCCAGCAGATCTTAAGGTCTCAGAAACGGGAAGCAAAATTTTCCTAGTGGGTCACTAAAGGTGGTAGTGAGTGGAACTATTCCTTTTTCTACCCCTTAATTCCTGAACCTGTGGATCCTAGCTATCTGAGAAATTATACCATATATTGGACACTGATTCAAAGCATAGACTGCCTTCTGCAGAACCCTGCTGCAGCTTTCCAGGCTGTTGCCACATAATTGGCACTTTAACTGTGTCTTCAAAGGGCAGTTCCATGTTTGTATTGGGCCAGCTGCTTCAGGATATTGGAGAACACGATAAGACCAGTGGTTTCCATGATTATGGGACCATTGGTGAACTTCTCTGGCTGTGAAATGAGTTCCTTTGTCAGAAGCAATATTGTACGGAATAACATAATGGTAGATAAGGCATTCTGTAAGTCCGTGGATGGTGGTTGTGGCAGAAGCATCATATGCAGGAAAGACAAATCCATAACCAGAATAAGTATCTACTGCAGTAAGGACAAAAATATTGTCCTTTCCATGGAGAAAGTGGTTCAGTGTAGTCAGCCTACCACCGGTTGCTGACTGGTCACCTTGGGGAGTGGTGCCATATCTGAAGCTCTGTGTTGGTCTCTGCTTGTTGGTGGACCTGGTACTCAGAAGCAACTTTAAGCAGGTCAGCCTTGGTGAGTGGAAGTCCATGTTGTCAAGCCTATCCATAATTCCCATTTCTGCCACCATGGCTCCTTTGTTCATGAGCTTAGGCAATGGCAAGGACGCCTGGAGCATAGGGCTGACTGTCCACAGAGCAGGTCTTCCTATCTACTTGATGATTAGATTACTCTGCTGAAGTCACGGTTGGATCAGCATTTACATGGGACATAAGTATCTCCACATTCTTTGCCCATTTAGAGAAATCTAGTCACATACTTCTTCCCCAGATTCATTTCTCACCAATTTTCCAATCATGTTTTTTTTAAGTCCCTGATAATCCAGCTAATTCACTGGCTATAGTCCATGAATCAGAGAACAATTGTACTTGTGGTCATTTTTCCTTTCAAACAAAATGTATGAACATGTGCACTTCTTGAAGTTCTACCCATTCTAAAGATTTCCCTTTGCTAGTATCTTTCAGGGCTGTCCCACAAAGGGGTTATAATGCTGCAGCTGTCCAGGTCCAGGTGGTGCCTGTATAATGCGCAGAACCATCAGTAAACCAAGCTCTACTTCTTTTCCTCTATCAACCAATCTCAGGACATATCTTTTTTTTTAAAGATTTATTTATTTATTATATGTAAGTACACTGTAGCTGTCTTCAGACACACCAGAAGAGGGCATCAGATCTCATTATGGATGGTTTTGAGCCACCATGTGGTTGCTGGGATTAGAACTCATGACCTCTGAAAGAACAGTCAGTGTTCTTAACCGCTGAACCATCTCTCCAGCCCAAATTTAAAAAAAAAAAAAAGCAAACAAAAACAAAACAAAACAAAAAAACCCAACCTTTTGAACCATTACAGCAGAAATATAAGATCTTGCAAGTTTTACAGAGAAGACTTTGGGGGGGCAACCTTGTACCAGTTCTCAAACCACACCATGTAAGGTGAGCACTGGGTCAGCCACAGACTGTAACATATCTTGTTTTAGATACTACACAGGGCTTGCTTGCTTATGGTACTTCTCTGTTTCCCTTCTAGAGGAGAAGAAATAGAGGATAAGGGAGTCATCATCCAGGAGCTTGAGGTAGGATAAAAAAAAAAAAGCAACTTCTGAAGAAATTATTTACTCCTGAAGTCAAGGATGAGTCGTCACACCCAAACTTTTTGTTGTTGTTGTTGTTGGAGGTGGTGTTTTTTTTTGTTGAGACAGGGTTTCTCTGTATAGCTCTGGCTCTCCTGGAACTTACTCTGTAGACCAGGCTGGCCTCGAACTCAGAGATCCGCCTGCCTCTGCCTCCCAGAGTGCTGGGATTACAGGTGTGCGCCACCACCGCCTGGCCCAAGCTAATCTTGAACTCAGATATCCACCAGCCTCTAAGTGATGGACTTAAAAGCATGTGCCACCACTGCCCAGCTTCATATCCAAACTTCTATTATTTCCTACAAACTGAGTCACAAACTGCACCTGATATTGGTATCTCCATGCAAAGAAGCCACTATTTTTCCAGGAAACTTTAAAGCCCGTATCCTTTTTCAATTCTTACTAAAGTATGAGTGCCTTTGAGACTGGTTGTTGTTTGTTTCCACTGGGGTTCCCAGACAGGGCAGCTCTGTTGTGGCAGTTGGCACAAAGAAGCTTCCGGAGGAGTGCTGCCTTCCAGGGCTCTGGTAATGCCACTACCCCAACCACCGCCTGGTGTTTGACGTTCAGGAAACTGGGCAGTAAACACACTGACAAGTGCTTGTGTCTTCATTTTAATTGGAAACATTTGCCATCACTTTGTTCCAAGTTCATGTTCATTCCTTTTCTACACAGTTCTGCTTGTTAGAGATTTCCAGAAAGAAGGCTAAGCAGGGATAGAGCTTTGTAAACTGGTGAAAGCATTGGACCAGCAATTAGAATTCTGGGGTCTGGCCCTGTATTATAAAGTCTTTTCTTTCACCTGTCAAATGAGATTAATCTGTTTCCAAGATTATGGTGTGGATTTCCAATAGATGTGCCCAGTGCTGGGCACACATACGGGTTAGAAAGCATTTGCATACATTTGTGTGCATATCAAAATTTGCAAACTGCTTTTTTGTTTGGTTGGCTTGGTTTTAATTTATTTTGGGCATGGAGGTCTCGCTATATATACCATCCTGGCCTGGAACTTGTGTTGACAAGTCTTACTTTGGACTTTCAGAGATCCTTCTGCCACTGCCACCCAGGTACTGGCATTACAGGTTTGAGCCTCCACTATCTGTCCTTTGTGTGCATTTGTGTGTGTGTGTGAGTGAATGGGTGTGTGCATGCTTCATTTTTGCAATGAGTTCTTTTATCTTAGGCTGGCATGTGTAGCTGAGGATGTTCTTGAATTTCTGATCCTCCTGCCTGGAATTATAGGTGTATATCATCACACATACACATGTGGTTTATACAGTGCTGGAATTGAACCCAGGACTTCATGCTTACTAAGTAATGACTCTGCCATCTAAGTCGCATCTCAACTCTTTTGTTTGTTTGTTTGTTTGTTTTATACAAGATTATTTTGTATGTAGCCCTGGCTGTCCTGGAAATCACTCTGTAGAATAGGCTGGCCTCAAATTCACAGAAATCTATCTGCCTCAGCCTCCCAAATGCTGGTATTAAAGCATGTGCCACCACTGCCCAGCTCCCAATTCTTTTCTTTTATATTTTTGTTTATTTATTTTATGTGTACAGGTACTTTGCCTGAATATATATCTGTGTACCCTGTGTGTGTCAGATGTCTAAAAATGCCAAAAAGAAGGTATTGAGTCCCTTGGTACTAGAGTTACAGAAGGTTGAGAGCCACCACATAGGTGTTGGGAATTAAACTCTGATCCTCTGGAAAAGCAGTTGGTACTCTGAGCCATTTTTCTTGGTGTTTGAGACAAGCACTTGCTTGGTAGTAACCCTTGCTAGACAAGCAACCTGGAACTAATGGCAATCCTCCTGCTTCAGCTTTCCAAGTGCTAAAAACATGTCTGGCTCCAAAGTATTTTTAAAAAAAATTGTGACAAGATCTCACTGATCCTCAGGACGGCCCTGAACTCATAGTCCTCCTCCTGCCTTAGCCTCCCAGATGTGATCACAAGTGTGTGTCTCCATACCTAGCGGTAAAATACTTTTTAGGTTTTCTTTTTCTTTTTACAAATTTTATTTATTCATTTTATATGTATAGATGTTTTGCCTGCATGCATGTCTGTGTACCATGTGCCAAGTACTTGCAGAAGCCAGAAGAGGGTTTTGGATCCCTGGAACTGGAGTTGCAGGTTATGAGTAGCCATGTAAGTGCTGAAATCAAATTAGAGTCCTCTAGAAGAGCAGCCCTTGCCACTGAGCCATCTCTAGTGAGAATTCTAGAATCTTGGTTTCTTTAAAAACAACAGAAATAATATTAAAATGTGCTCTCATTTTAGTCCCAGGTGTAGGGGTATGGGGCTGCTTCGGACTGTTCATAGAGCTGACCATGATTTGCCTCCTGCTCTACCAAAAGTGTGGGTTTGCCAGCTGAAGATTGTGTGGTGTTTGGAATTTTGGGAACTTTTCAGAAGGTTATAAATGCTAGGGCCCCATAGGTGGGGTTGGTTGTTGTTGATCCTTTAGGGAGGTTGGTTGTGCTTTGTTAGTAGGTGCTCAGAGAAAAACAAAGGGCAATTAGATTCAGGGATCTCTCTCCCTCACCCTCAGCCCTCTTCCTCCCCCTCTTCCTCCCCCCTTCCTTTCCCCCTCCCCCTCTCCCTCTCTCCTCCCTCTCCTTCTTTCTCTCCCCCTCCTCCTCTTTCTCTCCTCCCCTCCCCTCCCCTCCCTCTCCCCTCTCTATCCTCCTTTCTCTCCTATCTAGTGATGCTAGGTGAAACCAGGAGGAATAAAGAGTAGAAAAAAGACGAACCCACAGAGTAGCAAAGACAAGCTACAGCCATGTCTGAAGCCCTACGTGTTCTCATTCCTTCCTTATTAGTTTCAGGGACAAATATTATCATTCTGTTTTATTCCTTTTGAAAATATTAACTGAGAAGTAGTGTAGTCTAATTATCCAAAATACTAGTTCTAGAAGCTGTAAAAGTGCCTACAAAAGCATGAGTACCTGGGTTCAGATCCTTAGCAGCCATAAAAGTTAAGCTCAGCACTGTAAGCCCAGTGCTAAGGCGGCAGAGACACTGGATCCCTGGAGCTCATACGCTGTCTAGCTTCACCAAACCATGAGCTCAGTGTCAGTGAGTAACCCTGTCTCCTGAACTAAGGTAGGGGATGGGGAAGACATCCAGTGTTGGTCGCTAGGCTCTTTATATGTGCACACAAGCGCATATGGACACTTGCACATACCCACAGAACACACGTGTACACCAAAAAAATGCCATCACAGCAGATACTAGCTACCGTTGTAGGCAATACACAGTGCTAGTGTAGCAGATACAACAACAAACGACAGTTTGTTTCCCTGGGCCCAAACTTGAAGAAAACAAAGTTTACAAAAGTAAAATTTCAAAACTTGGAACCAAAACTCAGAATGTTTTCCATAGAAAATAAGTGGTCTTGGGTTGGGACATAGTTCAGAGGGAGAATATATGACATTCAAGGGCATAGGTTCAGTTACAGTACCCACTCCTCCCCCAACAAGATCATAGAAACCATTTTAAATGCATTAATTAATTAATTTGTGTGTGTGTGTGTGTGTGTGTATGAGTGTGTGTGAGTGTGTGTGTACATGGTCATGCACCACAACTAATATGTGGAGGTCAAAGACCAACTTGTAGGAATTGATTCTCTCCTACCATAAGGGTTTCAGAGATTAGACTCAGACTCTTCAAACCTAGTAACCACTTCTCTACTGAGCCAGCCTGCAGTCCAAACAGTCATTTTACAATGCCAAATTAGTTAGACTCATTAAGGAATCTAATTAAGAAGCCAAATTGTTTACAGGCCTCAAGATTAAGTAACAGTTAAAGCAAGACTTTCTGACTTGAGCAAAAGCAAAGTAACTACATGTCAATAAGTATTGTTATTATTGTTTATCATATCTGTTGTTAAGGACCTGCTGTGCTCTGCTCTGTTTCTTAGTATTAAAGTAATATTGTTAAATTGGTGCTCTGAGAAAGCAGGTAGATTGAGTGCTTTCCACACTCTCCTTACCTTCTCTTAGTAGGGAAAATGGACTGTGTATGTGGAATACAGTGCAAGGCCTTGGGCTAACTCTTGTGAAGTCTGAGATAACAAATCATTGCTGCAGGGACAGCTCTCGGCAGGACCGTCTTCTGAACTGTACCTTCTAGGTAGAACAGGTAGGATTTAGACACGTGCTGGTAAAAGAATGTATTTCAGGTAGAAGGAACAGCAAAAATATTTGAAGTGGAAAAGCAGAAAATATGATCAGAAACCAGCAAATGGTTCAGTTTCATTAAAACACAGGTATGTGGGGCTCCCCAGATGGGTCAGCAGGTAAAGGTGCTGCCTGCCAAGCCTGACATCTTGGGTTTTATTCCCAGGACCCACATGGTGGGGTGAGAGAACTTCCCAAGGCTGTCCTCTGTAGCATGTGTGTGCCCCACCTGCACGCGCAGGGCCTGTGTACACACACTCATTTTATTTATTTTTATCATTTTATGTAAGAGTGTTTTTGCCTGTATGTATGTCTGTGCACTATGCATACCTGGTGCCCATGGATGCCCAGAAGAGGTGTTGGATCCCCTGGAACTAGAATTACAGATGTTTGTGAGCCACCATGTAGGTGCTGGGAATTGAAACTGGATCCTGTGAAAGATTAGTCATTGCTCTCAACTACTGAGCCATCTCTTCAGCCCCAGCTCTTTTTGTTTCTTTGTCTTTTTGTTTTTGAGACAGTGGTTTCTCTCCTGGACTTCTCTTTGTAGACCAGCCTGGTCTTAACCTCAGAGATCCCCCTACCTCAACTTCCTGATCACCTTTTCTTAATTGAAAAAATTGTACAAATATGGTTATAGTGGCTGATACCTATAGTGGTAGAGCTCTGTGAGCTTGAGGCCAGCCTTGTCTACATAGTGACCTGCAGGCCCTCCAGGGCTATGCAGTGAGACCCTGACTCAAAACAAAAACAAAAACAAAAACAAAAAACAAAAAACAAGCAATAACTAACAAAATATAGTTGTTTGAAAAGTGAAAGATGTAGATGGAAAGATGAGCTTTAACAGTATTAAAATAGAACTGGGCAGTGGTGGCGCATGCCTGTAATCCCAGCACTCTGGGAGGCAGAGGCAGGTGTATTTCTGAGTTCGAGGCCAGCCTGGTCTACAGAGTGAGTTCCAGGACAGCCAGGGCTATACAGAGAAACCCTGTCTCGGAAAAAAAAAAATCCAAAAAACAAAACAAAACCAAAAAAAAAAAAAAAACCAGTATTAAAATAATTTTAAATATCTCTTTCAGGATTCTATTCGTGCAGTCTTGGCAAACATGGACAGCCTGCAGCCCTTTGTTACAGAACACTTCATTGTATTTCCCTGTATCCTTTCTTTCCTGGTCCTTCCCCTGCCCCTCCTCCAGAAAAGTGGAATTTGATGTTTAAGTTAGTTCCTATCTCATGTGGCCCAGACTGGTCCTGCATCCACTTTCCAAGTGCTAGATTATAAGGGTAACCCTATGCAAAACGCCATGCCTGACATTTGGGCTTTGGAGGTAGCTAGCCATAGCTGTCCTTCTCATAATGTTCTCAAGGGTAGCCTGGAATTCACAGTAATCTTCCTGCCTCTGTCTCCTGAGAGTTGTAGTATTGGTTTGCAACACCACAGCTGGATTTTCCTAGCTCTCAATGACCCACAGGTGAAACAATAAGATTCAAATGGAAGCTGTGAGACTGAAGGCCGTTTGGAGGGTAGGCAGAGAAGGAGAGCTGGTGTCTCCACCTTCACATACTCTTCTTCTTCCTCAGTTCCTTAACACCATCCTCAGATAAAAGCAAGTGGGAGAGAGTTTCCCACCTGAAGTTTAAACATGGAGAAATCATCCTGACCCCCTACCCGTTTGTTTTTACTCTGTATATAGAGATGAAATGGTTTGCTGAAAGTCTGCCTTCAGGTCAGTAAGGATGAGAAGGAGGGAGGTGACCGAGGAAACGGGCAGGACTGGGAGCTGACCACCAGGTAGCTGTCTGCCCACTCAGGCTCCAACCACATAGGACAGACCCTGGCGCATTCCCTTCAAGCTTAGTCCAATACCTGTGGCTTAGGCACCATGATATGTTATTTAATCTGCCCATATCTCCTTTGTGAATGGTGAGGAGACCCACTAATTTTGGGGATTGTATATATAAGTGTTAGTGGGTGGGAATACATAGTGTATCTGGATTGTAATTGCTCAATGCCAGATACCCATGTAAACATTCAATTTTGTTTTTGTTTGTGAGATCGGCACAAGGGCCTGAGTTTGAATCCCCATTGCCTATGGCCACACACATGTACCTGTAACTCTGACCTTTGGCCAGAGAGGGGGTAGTGGATGGGGAGTTGGCAGAGTGGGCAGGTTCTAGGAGCTCACTGGTGGCTGGCCGGCCAAGATGAAATGCTGAGGCTCTGATTTAGTGAGAGATACTGCCTCAAGGGAAAGAGAGTGAGAGCAGAGGACACCTAGTTTGTCGGGTAGGAAAGCATAGTCTCCTTGGAAGGGCATTTACTGAAGTACAACTTGAGTCAACTCTGCTTGTTCTGGAGCGAGGCAGGGCAGAAGCTCAGCCACTGGTTGTTCAGGAAAGTTGTACCAGGCAAAAAAGGAAAGGACTCAGGCAGAAGTTTATCTCAAGCCAGTTGCCAGAAATAAATAAAATCCAGAAACCCAGGTAAAACTGTCTTGCTCCATTATGATGTTCAAATTTCCCATTATAGGGAAACCAGCAGATGATATTCCTCTTGAGTTGGTAAGTTTTGCTTTTTCTATACAAAAATGAAAATTGTCTCTCTTGCCTCAAAAGTGCTGCCCTTGTCTCTTCTGCCTTTGTCCCTCTGTTGGTGCTCAGGTCGCACTGACTAAATATGAGACCATACATCTCCCATCATCTAGATTTCAGAGGCAGTGTCTCTGGCAGAATGTCTTGCTGAAATGGAGATGTTACAAGTAGCCTTTGGTAGGCAGTCCTCTTGTCTGGGCCCTCTAAACTGTGAGCCGCTCTAGAAGAGGAAAGATCCCAGGAGTCTGGTTTCCTCCCTGCAGGTCCTAGCTGAGAAGGAAGCAGAAGAAGCCACAATGAGGAAACGGAAACTCTGGGAGGAGCCCAACTCCCCTAGCAGGCCAGGGCCACACAGGTCAGTGGTGTAGAGAGGCTTTGCCACCTATTGCTGTTTGTTGATTCTGTCCTTGAGCAGTTGCTTGATTTGGAGGGTTCTTCAGTACCTTGCCCACCCTAGGGGGTAAACTGAGGAAAGGAAATAAATTGATATTTTCTACTTCATTTGAACAGTCTCTCAGCAAAGTAAGATTGTTTTGTTCCTCAAGTTAGAGACTGAACTGGAGTGTAGCTTGACTGAGTGCTCACCTAATAGGTGTGAGGCCATGACATCAGGAAAAAAAAATACAGATCAAGGCTAGGAGGAAACACCATTAGATCTAGAGAACTGAACTCAACAGTCTGTGAATATGGATGGTATTTTGTAATAGAAATCACAAAACCTAGGAATCCTCAGAATGTTATACAAAAACAGAAGGAGGCTAAAGAGATAGCTTGGCTGGTAAAGTGCTTGCCATGCAAGCCTGAGGGCCTGAGCCTGGTCCCAGAGCCCACGGGCCTGCCAGGCAGGGTGGCACAGGCTTAGAGCCACAGTGCTGGAGAGATGCAGGCAAGTGGACCTCCGAGGCTCACCAGCCAGCCAGCCTCCCCTACTTGGCAAGCTCCAGGCCAGCAAGAGACCTTGCCTCAAGTAAAAACGTGGACAGGACTTTGAGAAACAGCACTGGAGGTTGAATTTTGCCCTTGACACAGGTGTGCACATGTATACATTCAATACATACATGAACATACACATGCAAAGGACTTTGAAAAAATGAAAATGAATAAAATAGAATGTTTTATCCCATGAACAACTGGCTAAAATGTAAATGTGTGCAAGATACTGTCTGTGTGGTGGTACGCTCACAGTTTCAGCTTTCAGGAGGCAGAAGCAGAGACTCTCTCACTGTAAGAGGCCAGTCAGGGATACTAGAGACATCTTGTCTTAAAAAGTAGCGTGCATGAATTGTTAGAGGGAATGTGAGCATATTCCAACACGCAGAATCGCTGCTCTGGAGGCTTCTTGTATGCTTTTGATTCTCAGTGGGAGAATTAGTAAGACAATCTAGTCATTCTTGCCATCCCCGGGAGGCCACTGGAATAAGCCAAGGTGTGGTTTGCTCCCCAGCCCAAGATGCCCAAGATGTCAGTGAAGGTAGGTTACAAAGAGGCCGGCTCTGGGCTCTCTGGGAGGACATGTCAGTGACAAGTAGGGAGTTCATTCTAAGCCATGTGGCATGTGAAGTGTAGAACTTGGTTTTATTTTATTTAACTGATTTTCCTACAGAGATGAGGCCCCAGGTCTCCCCCTGGATTTTGGTGTCCAACTGAACATTTCATAGTCCAATACCTCTTTCCATCACATTTACTGTGTCTCAAACATACCTTTAAATGTCTCCAAATGAAATTCTATTGTGAATTAAAGCAACCAAAGAAAATCTTGCCACACAATTTATCCTGCCAGCCAGTAGTATAAAAATAGCCAACTTGCTGAAATATTCATTTGGGCTACATTTGCTAGAATGTGGTGATGCTGCCACAGCCAATGACATTTTCTGGGCTTTCCTCCCCCCTTCAGGGCCAAGATGGAGACATCTAGTGAAGCTTCCAGCACTAAGGAGCCTCTGAAGGAGAGCAAGAGGGTAAGCATTAAGATGGGGACTTTGAGGCTCTGACGGCTCCTTCTCTGTTACAGGCCAGGCTCCTGTTACACTCTCTGTTTGGTCCTTGCTGCACACTAAACTGACTGAACTCATTCTTGGGTTTCACTCTCTGTAAAACAACATTTAACTGTTCTGTACTTATCACTGTCCCCAAAGTAGTTGTGTAATGAACACACCTTGGATCTTTTCATGTTGACAGTCTTCTTGACTTAACTGCTTGTGTTTTATAATTTAAAAATAGGTTTGCATTGAATGGGCATGAAATCTAATGTAGAATCATTACTATAGAACATTTTTTGCCTTTTGGAGTTTGAGTCTGGGCATGTCTCATTTTAGTAGGTGAGGTGGGCATGTATCAGCATTAGACACTGGTGGGGAGTAGAGGTGCACGCCTATCACTCTAGCACTCTGGACAAGGCAGCAAGATGGCTAGCGTGGCCTGCCTAACCACACTGTAAGTTTCAGGTCAGCAGAGCTGTGGAACTGAATTAAACTCAGACAAGATCAGGCAGTTATCACCCCTTCATGGGAGGGAAAGGGCACTTAAGCTCAACCCCTAACTAAGATTCTGGCGGATCATGAGCTGCTGGGGGAAGGGGAGTCATTTTATGGTGGGGAACAGCCACCAATAAGCTTCCCACGACCCAGTAAATAACCCTATACCCATACACATACAGGCAACTCTATGTTGTGGGTCTGGAGAAGAAAAAAGGACATATGAGCTCCTGCTGGATGTTCTGGGAAGAAGAAGAGTGAGCAGGAGAGGGGGGGGGGGCGAGGAATAAGGTGGTCCAATGCAGTATTCACGGATAGAATACTGAAAGGATAGATTTTAAATTACTTTGTAAAAAAAAATTCAGGCTGGTTATGGTGGCACATGCCTTTAATCTCAGCAGTTAGGAGTCAGAGGCAGGATCTAAATTCTCTGATTTGCAATCAGCCTGTATCAAATAGAGAACTCCAGGCCAGCCAGGGCTACATAGTAAGACCTTGTCTCTAAAATAAACAGAGGGTTTGAGAGATGGCTCAGCAATTTGAGCATTTGCTGCTCTTACAGAAAACCTGAGTTCAGTTTCCAGTATCCATGTTGGGCAGTACACAACTGCCTGTAACTCCAGCTCCAGAGGGTCCAACATCCTCTTCTGGTTTCTGTGAGCACCTGCATGCGCTTACACACACAAAGACACACACACAGACACACATACACAGACACACACACTGATAGTTTTTTAATTAAACTATGCATTTCTCAGTGAGATGGCTCATTTGTCAAAGGAACCTGCTGCCAAGCCTGCTGACTTGACTTCCATCCCCAGGACCCATAGGGTAGAAGAAAAGATCTGACCAACACAAGGTATTCAGACTTCTTTACATGCCATGACAGAAGCACACCCTCATATAGGCATGTATTTTTCACAGCCTACTTTAATAAGGGTTCACCTCCCCTCTAGCCCACTATCCACCGGAGGCAGTGGGAAAGAAAAGTTATTAGGACACGGGGAAGTGAGCCTGTTCAGAAATAGTTCTGTGGGGATTACAGTCTTTGTTCTTCTCAGTCTAGTCTACTGGCAAACACCAAACAGGAATCAGCAGCTATGTTGCTACTTTGTTTCCAACCCAATTCCCCGGTAAAAGAAAGCTCAACTCAATCAGTTAACAAAACAAGCTACAAGCCTAGATTGGGTGACCTCCCACTACACTACTCTATTCCATCTATATTATCCCATATAACTCCCCGTTTCTCCAGGCCACGAGCTTCCCTATCACCACCGCCTCTCAGTTTCTCCTCTTGTTGCTCTTCCCCTTCCTCTCAGCTCCTCCCACTTCCCCCTGCCCAATCATTAGCTCAAGCCTTTATTTGAAAAGTTAAGGTGGGGAGAAGGTTCACAAGGCAACTCCCCATCTGCAGCCCCTCTGAGGAGTGGAATTAACATCAAAATACAAGCCCAGGGCTATCCACAACACAGCCGCAGCCCAGTCATTCAGCAGACACCACACATGAATCAGTAAGGGCAGTTCATTCCAGAAGAAACCTCGAGACTGGCCAATACGCCCAAGTCCGTGGAAGTGGCAAGAAGCCACAGGAACCTCACAAGAAGTTCTTTGATGAGTTTCTCTCTATGAAGTCACAAGCAAAACTCAGCATCGCGGTGTAAGTCGAACTTACACATGTGTGTTGCCAGTGAAGACTAGTGAGGCCGCGCGAGACAAACCAATGCTCGAGACAAACCAATGCTTGAGCTCCCACTGTCTGTGGGGCCATATTTATATTCTTTCTAAATATCATGTGCCCTTTCATGTGTCTGCCTCAGCAAAACTTTCTCTCACCTGTCTGCCTCAGCAAAACATCATTATAGCCTAACTGAATCTCCAAAGAAAGCAGAAATTTCCACTTTACCCTCATACATCTCACATTCCTACAGCCACATTAATATGTAGTTAAGCCAGGGCATGATTGCCAGTGCCTTTAATTCTAACACTTGGGAGGCAGAGGCAGGTGGATTTCTGAGTTCGAGGCCTGGTCTACAGAGTGAGTTCCAGGACAGCCAGGGCTATACAGAGAAACCCTATCTCGAAAAAAACAACAGCCCCCCCCCCAAAAAAAGATATTAAAACAAACAAAGAAACAAAAGAAAACTAACAAAGCCTCCAAAACAGGTACAGGCTGTCCCAGTAATGTGATTTTACTTGATTTATTTGATGGTTTGTTTCTTCATTTAAATGTTCACATATTGGCTACTTCTCCATTTTAAGGCTCCTTGCTGACAGTTGTCTTCAGAGTGGCACATTTTAGCCAGGCAATGATGGTGTATAGCTTTAATCCCAGCACTCAGGGGGCAGAGCTACACAGAGAAACTATCTCAACCCCATCTTCCCCACCAAAAGAAAGTGGCAAAAAGAATTTTTTTATTTCCTTCCCCTTTTAAATATCTTGTAACTATTATATGTGCCTTATAGATATTTTTAAATTTTTTTCTTTGTATCTCAAAAATAGATCTTTTTTAAAGATCTATATGTGATCTATATATAGATCTTTTTAAAGATCTATATGTGAGTGCATTGTAGCTGTCTTCAGATGTACCAGAAGAGGGCGTCAGATATCCTTGTGGATGGCTGGAGCTACCATGTGGGTGCTGGGATTTGAACTCAGGACCTTCAGAAGTGCAGTTGGTGCTCTTACCTGCTGAGCTATCTCTCCAGCCCCTCAAAAGTAGTTCTGACCCTAAGTTCCAGATACTACCGGGCTGGAGAGATGGCTCAGTGGATAAGAGCACTGACTACTCTTCCAGAGGTCCTGAGTTCAAATCCCAGCAACCACATGGTGGCTCACAACCATCTATAATGCTATCCAATGCCCTCTTCTGGTGTGTCTGAAGACAGCTACAGTGTACTCACAAACATAAAATAAATAAATCTTTAAAAAAAAAAATAGCAGCTGGGCGGTGGTGGCGCACGCCTGTAATCCTAGCACTCTGGGAGGCAGAGGCAGGCGGATTTCTGAGTTCGAGGCCAGCCTGGTCTACAGAGTGGGTTCCAGGACAGCCAGGGCTATACAGAGAAACCCTGTCTCGAAAAAACCAAATCCAAAAAACAAAACAACAACAACAAAAAAAAAATAGCTACCACCTTGGACTTCCCAGGACCCACAACATGATCAGTCAAGGAGCAAAGAACTCCCATATGCATTTGTTCAAGACACAGTTCTTTTTTTTTTTTCTTTTCTCTCGAGACAGGGTTTCTCTGTGTAGCCCTGGCTGTCCTGGAATTCACTCTGTAGACCAGGCTGGCCTCGAACTCAGAAATCCACCTGCCTCTGCCTCCCTCTCTGGGATTAAAGGCGTGTGCCACCACCGCCCGACCCTAGACAGTCCTATGTTTAGTATGTGCCAAGTACTTGGGCTATCATGCCTCTAAAGCCCCAGGAATGTCAGGTCAGACAATCAGATCGTTGTGTGCCTCCGGGAAGCATAGGCCACATAGTGAATGTAAAGAGGTCATGAGGGGAAAGTCCCTGAGAAGTGGAGGCCCTTGAAGAGCCCAGGCTGAGAGAAGAGTGTGACACTTTTTATGCCTGGAGGCCAGTGCTAGGAATTGTTATTGTACAGATTAGCAGAGACCAGACTATGATAGGCTTCAAGTTCACCAGGACCACAGGAATTACCTAAAACCTTTCGGAGTAAAGTAGTGAAACAATTTCACTTGTAATATTTTGTCACCTGTTTAAGGCATGTTGTGTGCCAGGACACCCAACACACATGTAAAACCTGGCTACTTATTTCCAGGAGTTTATCAAGTACTTGACTGTGCCCTTGGGAATCTAGACTTCTGCCTCTGGGAACAGGGTTAAAAGATGGGGCCCCAGTTTTGTGTCAGCCCCACAGCCCACCGAGTGGTTTTAGGCCAAAAGCTGTTTCCTCTGCACTTCCAGCCTCTGGAAGTCAAGAAGAGAATTGAAAAAGTACAAGAGGGGTACATGAAGCTTTGGAGAACAAAGTGCTCTCCAAGCAAGATAATTGCTACAAAGGAGCATTTCCCTCGCACTACCCTCGTACCTTCCTATTCTTAGTTTGACACATCATCTCCTGCAAGAACAGTACCCACAGCTTCTTACTCAACATAATTACCTTTTCATCTCAACTCTGAGCATAGAGAAAAGCTGAGCAAAAGGAGCATGTTTATTGATTTTGACTCAACGCCCAAAGACAGCCTCCATCACAGACACTGTTCCCAGGGAAAGGATTTCTCCTAAATTAATGTAACCACAGTGACTCTCAGTGCAAACTACTTGAGCTGGAAGAATTGAATTTGTTCCTATGGTTCAGTGCTTGCATCCTCCCACCTCTTTGTGGAAAGTTTGGGTCATAGGAACACATACAGCCAGGGAGGATTGTGCATGTCTGAACACACTGAAAAGCTTTAGCAAGGAATGTGTAAAAAGAATGCAGTACTTGTCTCATACGACCTGTTTGGGGAAGAATAGGAAGGGAAGACCCTTTCTTTTTGTTCTTTCAGATCCTAGACCTAGACAGCCAGACTACAAAAGGGTTAAAAAAGTGTTCCTCTTTCTCCACAACCTCGCCAACACCTGCTGTCTCCTGAGTTTTTGACCTTAGCCATTCTGACTGGTGTGAGGTGAAATCTCAGGGTTATTTTGATTTGCATTTCCCTAATGATTAATGATGTTGAACATTTCTTAAGGTGTTTCTCAGCCCTCTGAAGTTCTTCATTAAAAAATTCTTTGTTTAGCTCCATACCCCACTTTTTAATGGGGTTATTTGGTTCTCTGGGTTCTACCTTCTTTAGTTCTTTGTATATATTAGATATTAGCCCTCTGTCGGATTTAGGGTTGGTGAAGATCCTTTCCCAATCTGTTGGTTGACGTTTTGTCCTTTTGACAGTGTCCTTTGCCTTACAGAAACTTTGTAGTTTTATGAGGTCCCATTTGTCAATTCTTGATCTTAGAGCATAAGCTATTGGTGTTCTATTCAGGAACTTTTCCCCTGTGCCCATGTCCTCAAGGGTCTTCCCCAGTTTCTTTTCTATTAGTTTCAGTGTTATGTGGAGGTCCTTGATCCATTTGGAGTTGAGCTTAGTACAGGGAGATAAGAATGGATCGATTCGCATTCTTCTGCATGCTGACCTCCAGTTGAACCAGCACCATTTGTTGAAAAGACTATCTTTTTTCCACTGGATGCTTTCAGCTCCTTTGTCGAAGATCAAGTGACCATAGGTGTGTTGGTTCATTTCTGGGTCTTCAATCCTATTCCATTGATCCGCTTGCCTGACATTGTACCAATACCATGCAGTTTTTATCACTATTGCTCTGTAGTAAAGTTTAAAGTCTGGGATATTGAATCCACCTGAAGTTCTTTTACTGTTCAGAATAGTTTTAGCTATCCTGGGTTTTTTGTTATTCCAGATGAATTTGAGAATTGCTCTTTCTAGCTCTATGAAGAACTGGGTTGGGATTTTTATGGGGATAGCATTGAATCTGTAGATTGCCTTTAGCAAGATGGCCATTTTAACTATATTAATTCTGCCAATCCATGAGCATGTAAGATTTTTCCATTTTCTGAGATCTTCGATTTCCTTCTTCAGAGATCTGAAGTTCTTGTCATATAGGTCTTTCACTTGTTTGGTTAGAGTCACCCCAAGATACTTTATGCTGTTTGTAGCTATTGTGAAGGGAGTCATTTCCCTAATTTCTTTCTCAGTCTGCTTATCCTTTGAATATATAAAGGCTACTGATTTGCTTGCGTTGATTTTGTAGCCAGCCACTTTGCTGAAGTTGTTTATCAGCTGTAGGAGTTCTCTAGTAGAGTTTTTAGGGTCACTTAAGTATACTATCATATCATCTGCAAATAGTGATAGTTTGACTTCTTCCTTTCCAATTTGTATCACTTTGACTTCCTTATGTTGTCTAATTGCTCTAGCTAGGACTTCAAGAACTATATTGAAAAGATATGGAGAGAGGGGGCAGCCACTGCTGGTGGGATTGCAAGATGGTGCAACCACTTTGGAAATCAGTCTGGTGGTTCCTCAGAAAACTGGGCATGACACTTCCTGAGGACCCTGTTATACCACTCCTGGGCATATATCCAGAGGATTCTTCAGCATGCAATAAGGACACATGCTCCACTATGTTCATAGCAGCCCTATTTGTAGTAGCCAGAAGCTGGAAAGAACCCAGGTGTCCTTCAATGGAGGAATGGATACAAAAAAATGTGGTATATTTACACAATGGAGTACTATTCAGCCATTAGAAACAACGAATTCATGAAATTCTTAGACAAATGGATGGAGCTGGAGAACATTGTACTAAATGAGGTAACCCAGTCTCAAAAGATCAATCATGGTATGCACTCACTGATAAGTGGATATTAGCCTAGAAACTTTGAATACCCAAGACATAATCCACAAATTAAATGATGTCCAAAAAGAATGGAGGAGTGGCCCCTGGTTCTGGAAAGACTCAGTGCAAGAGTGTAGGGGAATTCCAGAACAGGGAAGCGGGAAGGGGTAGATGGAGGAACAGGAGGAGGGAAGAGGGCTTATGGGACTTGCGGGGAGTGGTGACCCAGAAAAGGGGAAATCATTTAAAATGTAAATAAAAAATATATCAATAAAAAAAGGGTTAAAAAGACATTCGAGGACAAATAAATGACCCCATGTGGACCAGACCGCTCAGTGTATTCTCACCTCTGTTCCACTTCTAAGCAGGTCTGACTCTGAACTGTCAGTGACTTTCAAGGCGTGACACCCTGCTGGCCCTCTTCAGTGGCACCACAGTAGTCTTCCTCAGCCTGTCTTTCCTCTCTACAGTTTGTGCCTGTACACTGCCTTCCAGGGAAGCTACCCTTTTTTTGTGAGAGAAGTTTCCTTGCTTCTGGGATGACCTTTGCCATCTCTGTGACCACTTATACCCAGCCCTCATAAATGCTGGACTCTTCAGTGTTCTCTGTAGCAAGATTAAGTCCAGAATCGTGGTTTCATCTGTAAGAATTACCCTTTCAAGAAACTAGAGCTAGGCCCTCTAAATCCTCCTTGCTGTCTAGGAGGGTGAGAATGGCTTTCTTCCTCCTGTAGCTCTCTCATCTGTGTAGGAACATGACCCTGGGCATGCCCACTATAGACACCAAGTTGAAGGGTTTGTGAAGATACTCAGAAAGATCTACCATTCTAACTTGAAACATATGCTTTAGAAGAGGGTTCAGTGCTGACTTCTTCCTAGGGACCTACTGCAACTCCGTCTCCCCAGTGCCCTGTACAACTTCTTCACCAGAAGCACACTGTGAGTAGTATCCATGCTGCAATGCAGCCAGGTCCTCAGGCTATACTGGGTGAGGACAGGACAACTGGTAGAGATTCCAAAGAAAATGTATGCTTGTTTCTGACCATGAGAGTGTTTACTGGAAATATGGACCTGGAACCAGGTTGTATGATATCCTCTTCAAGGTATACAGAAATTTCTACAAAGAGTGGCACATGAAGCCGGGCGGTGGTGGTGCACACCTTTAATCCCAGCACTTGGGAGGCAGAGGCAGGCAGATTTCTGAGTTCAAAGCCAGCCTGGTCTACAGAGTGAGTTCCAGGACAGCCAGGGCTACACAGAGAAACCCTGTGTCAAAAAAAAAAAAAAAAAAGAGTGGCACATGAAGAGACAGAAGAGTGCATCATACCATGCGGGCTGCTCTGCTGCCATGTTTCCACCATGCCTGGCTTCAGCCATTCTGATTCTATTTACTCAGTAATGGTACTGTGGCCTTCTCATTATGTCCCTGTGTTAGGAAGCTGGAATGACCAAGAATAGAAGGAAGTATAGGACCTGCTTGGGCAATCAGAAGTCAGTAGTACCCAGATCACAGGCCATACAGGATGAAGTCTTAAGATATTATCCTTAGAAACAAAAAAGAAAGCCGGGCGGTGGTGGCGCATGCCTATAATCCCAGCACTCTGGGAGGCAGAGGCAGGCAGATTTCTGAGTTCAAGGCCAGCCTGGTCTACAGAGAAACCCTGTCTTGAAAAAAAACAAATCCAAAAAAACAAAAACAAAACAAAAGAAAAAAAAAGACAGGCAGGAAGACTGGGGTAGGGTGTATACCTTTAATCCTAGCAATGGGGAGACAGAGACAAGTAAGTGGATCTCTGTGAGTTTGAGGCCATCTTAGAATACAGAGAGTTTCAGGACAGCCAGGGCTATACAGAGAAACCCTATCTTGAGAGAGAGAGAGAGCTATTGATTTTATCTTTGGTCTTTTCTGTTTGTTTGGTTTTGTTAACAGAGCAGGGACGAAGAAGGCCAGCAGGAATACCAGGCTAGCCCAGCTTCTAATGCCATTGCTGACAAAGAACGGGGTAAGTTTGGGGAGATTCTTGTTTGGTTTTGTTCTTTGAGACAGGTTCTTGTGGTAGAATCCAGGCTTGCCTCCTGAATGCTGAAATTACAGGCATGAGCCACCATGCCCAGCCACCCCCTGCTTCTGACATTGAACTCAGTAGCCTAGAAATTCCAAAACATTTCCTAATAAAGTGGACGGTGTCAAAGGAAAGCTAGAAGAGGTGTGGTTACCTCTTCTGTGGGGCTGAAGAACTATTTCTGGGAAGCACGTTCTCTTTACCTGGGGCATCAGCATCGATATTGAAGGTGTGGAGCTGGAGCTGAGTTGGTAAAATACTGAATTCACTTGCACTAAGCCCCAGAGACAATTCCCAGCACCTCCTGAAACCAAAGTACACACCTTCAATCCTAGAACTCCAATGGTTTACCAAAAACCAAGTTAGAGGCTGGTCTGGGTTGCATAAAATCATGTCTCAAAAAACAAATGAACAGGGCTGGAGAGATGGCTCAGAGGTTAAGAGCACTGACTGCTCTTCCAGAGGTCATGAGTTCAATTCCCAGCATCCACATGGTGGCTTACAACCATCTGTAATGGAATCTGATGCCCTCTTCTGGTGTGTCTAAAGATAGCTACAGTTTAATCATATAAATAAAATGAATAATTCCTTTAAAAAAAAAAACAAATTAACGCTGGGCAGTGGTGGCACATGCTTTTAATCCCAGCACTTGGGAGGCAGAGGCAGGCAGATCTCTGATTTCGGGGCCAGCCTGGTCTACAGAGTGAGCTCCAGGACAGCCAGGGCTATACAGAGAAACCCTGTTTCGAAAAACCAAAACAAACAAACAAACAAACTCAACGTATAGACAGATGCTCTGCCTGGTCTAGGAATGCCCAAAGAAGAATAACCTTCCAGCATTCTGATCTTTTACCCCGAGTAAGGACATGGCGTGGGATGCAGTGACCCAGATGCAGGATGTGAGCCTATGAATTGTTGGACACGTTATGGTTTCCTGTGGAAACATGTCAGCTCTGGTGGGTGGCTGAAACTTGAGGTGTATAAATATCTCAAGCCTGACTTTGAAAATACGCGAAGGTCAGAATAGAATTTTGCTGAGCAGAGATGAAATTGGAAAGGTCAGAGTAAACATTTTACCTGGCTCTAAATAATTCTTGGTATGTGAGCCTGTCATGTGATCTCCTCTTAGATCAAGGAGTCTGTGGGCCAGCGTCTCTTCCCTGCCTGAGTGTTTTCTTTACAGATGCTACACTGGGGCATAGCCTGCTAGGGCTGGTTGTCCCTTCACTGCAACATAGCAATCCATCACCACTGAAAGAGCCAGGAGCCAGAGGCTTCTTGGGGTTTCTAAGGTAAGACAGAGTTTTTGTCATCATGCTGAAAAACAGTCTCTGGGTTCAGTTGCTTCATTGAGTCTCAGATGGGGAGAGACTAGAGAAGGAGATTCTTCCCTGTGATTTCTCAGTTGTATCAAAGACAGATAATGGAGATGGAGTAAGAGCAAGGGCCCTGACTCAAAAGAATGTACTTTTTTTTTTTTTTTTTGGAGTGCTGGGACTAAAGGTATGTACCACCATACCAGGTTTCCTTCTCTTAAGACAGGGTCTCACTTTGTAACCTCAGTGGATTTTGAGCTTGGGCTGCTCTGCTCTCTTCATTTATGCACAGTTCTTTCCACTCTGAGGTGCCTACATAAGGCCTGTTTCACAGATGTTGATTGAACAGAAACATCTATTTTTCTTGAGTCATTCATATGATTTGGAGTCCAGAACGCTTTCACTCTCCTGTCCAGATCTAGGTGTGTGTTCAGAATCCTTTATGCAAAGACACTGAGCAAGTCTTTGTCTAGCTAGAGCTCAGCCATCCTGCAGCAATTCTTTCTCCTTTATTTCCCTCTTCCGGGGGTAATCTAATTTGGGTGCCTTCTCAATGCTGTTTTGGACTTGGGTTTCCAGTCTGTGGTTCCCCAGAGCAAAATGCCCTGGCTAATGAAGCACTAATGGGAACCAGGGAGAAGGAGCGGCCTCCTCGGTCTCAGACCCCTCTGCTTGCATCCTGCAGTGCTCTCTTCCCATTCCGGTACTTCTTCAGGAAGAGCAGTCAGTGAGCCTTGCAGGCACCACAGCATGAGGCCTGGGTCGGCATAGAAAAGATGTCCTCTTGCAGTGACTCCTCCTGAGCTATACCATACCTCGCGTGACTCCTCCTGAGCTATACCATTCTTCGCAGTGACTCCTTCTGAGCTATCTCTTTTGCTTTCTTTTTGTTTTCTTTTTTGCTTCTGTTTATTTTGAGACAAGTGTTACTGCACACATCCCAGGCTGGCTTCAGTCTGTGCCTCGGCTCCCTGTGTGCACTCCTGCTGCCATCCTTTCCTCCTGACCCTGAGGACGGGGCACCAGACCAGATGCTCATGTGAGTTTATCCTGTTGTTCACCTCTGGTCTTTCCTATCTAAAACACTGGCAAGACATACCGCTGTTGCAGAGGGCCGCTGTTCTCAGTACCCATAACAAGCAACTGACAGCGGCCTGTAGCTCCGGCTCTATCAGGATGGCTTCTGCAGAAACTTGCACCCCTTGCCCTGTACCCTCATAATTGGAAAAGCAAAGCAAAACAAAACAATATTAAGAAAGGCCATCAAGGTGGCTTGATAGGTAAAGCACCTGCAGCCAAACCTGATACCTGAGTTCAGTCTCCATACATGCACCATGGCATGGGCATCACACAGAATAAAATGTACTTGTATTAAAATTTTCAAAATAAATAAGTAAACAAAACACTAAAGAATTCTACTACCCTAAGGTTTAAGTCTTTTGTCTCTAGTACTTGGGACTCTAATGCCAATAACTGCTCACGGTGGGTCATTGAGTGGACTTGGCGAGTTAGAGCATAAGAGAAAACAGAGCTTTCATGGGCCTCCCCAACCTCCACTCTCATGTTGTTGTTTGGTGAACTACGTGAGAAGTATACCTGCCCTCAGCTCTTACAGTCCTGTACCAGGAGTCAGGGAATAAGGCTCACTGGCCTGAGTCCCACTCCACTGTCCCAAAGAAACTGTCCCATCCACATTTTGGCCCCAAAGGATAGTGCCACGAATGTGAAATGCTCCCTAAGGTACTTCGACAGGAACACAGGCAGCCATTGCTGGTTAGGGCCCTGGAAAAGACCAAGGTACCCAAGCCCTTTCCTCACCTGAGAGCCATATAGAGACCCATCTTGGACTTACGTGACCTCAGAGAACCAAAAGAATAACAGATGGAAATTTAGGAAAACTTGTTTTAGCTTTTTAACTTTTAGTGAAGTCCAATATTAGAATGAGTTACCCCCAGTCTTTAAACAGCCATTTGTCTGTCACATGCCACAGGGTTCCTAATGGGAAGCCTTGGTCTAAAGTGCTGGGTTCCTCTGAGTCCCTTTGCTTGGCTGTCTCTACCTTTGATAGGGAAAAGGAAGAAGTAGGGGGCTGGGGGTGGGGGGGCAGGCAACCCAGGACCTGGAGCCTGAGCAGGGGATGCTAAAGGCAAGCAAGGGTGTAGGGATGGGGGTGAGTTCCTCCCAAACCCTGTTTACTACATTTGTCCTATAATCCAAGCATAACTTCATGGACACAGCTCCAAAACCTGGAGAGCTGCATGCCCATGCTGGCTGGGACCAGCTAACATAAGGACCTCTGCTGCCCTTTCTTATCATCTGGAAAGTGAGAGATAGGATTTGAAGAGATCTGAGGAGCCTTCAAGCTCTGGCAGCTATGGGTTGCCCCACTCTTCTGAATATGTTAGTGGTAGTGGTCTAAGACGGGCTGCCTACACCGGGCAGTGGTAGCACATGCCTGTAATCCCAGCACTCTGGGAGGCAGAGGCAGGCGGATTTCTGAGTTTGAGGTCAGCCTGGTCTACAGAGTGAGTTCTAGGACAGCCAGGGCTATACAGAGAAACCCTGGCTTGGAAAAAAAAACAAATCCAAAAAAGCAAAAAGCAAACAAAACAAAACAAAACAAAAAAAAAAAGAGGGGCTGCCTATGATCACCATAGACCTTGGTCTTGGTACTTCCAGCTAATGCTGACTAAGATTTTTGTTATTGTTTGTTTGCTTGTTTTATGGTGCCAAAAATGGATGGAACCCAGAACCCCAGGCTTCTAGGCAAGTGTTCTGCCATGGAACCACACCCACAGCCCTCAATAAGTCACATTCTAGTCCCAGATGTCACTAGCACCATGGACAGACAGGTGATATGTGAATGTGGCTTTTAGCAGGGAACTTCTCCTTTATAAGCAGAGTCAGACTCAACGGAGCCACTCAAGTTGGAGTCTGGCTTTTTTTTGTACTCTCTTTTTATGTAGACGGGTCCCCGCTGTTACAGGGACTAGCGGGACTTTCTAGCTCAGAATTCTACTCTGCAGCTGGCCACATGATAAGAAAGCACTCCCAGGACTCTGGGAGACTGCAATGGACCTACCCCTAGTCTGCCACCAAGCACAACTAAGGTGCCCCATTAGCAGGGTGCCCTTGACCAAAAGAATCTTCTTCTTGGACTGGGGATGTAACTCCACCGGTGGAGTGTCTCCTTAACATTCATGAGGCCCTGGGCTGGACCCCAGAATAGCACGAACTGAATGACTATGGCTGCTCCTGCCTGTGATTCCGGAACTTAGGAGGTGGAGGCAGGAAGATCAAGGTTGCCTCTGAGCCTTGAGATTGTCTTTTAAGAAAAAAGTTGATTTTCAGCCTCATTCCTTGGCAATCACTAAACGACAGATTGGCAATAGGGCTGGAGGTAGTAGTTTTTTGGTAGAGAATGGCTAACCGGATAAGAGTCCTGCCCAGGCTCACAGAGGGTGGAGGAAACCCAGCTGCCCTCTTGTCACACTGGGCCATTCCTGGGCCTGCCTCCCTCTCACTAGAATTCAACACTAGACAACAGCCTAATGGGAAAGGGAAGACAGCATTCTCAGAAACCTCAGATCCTGATCTCCAGGTGGGACTGAGCTGAGGCTTCAGACTAGGAGGGGCCTGAAAGCAGATATCTGGGAGGGCGGGGCTCTAAAACGCCAGCAAATAAAAGCCTGGAGACTGAGCGAGCGCCAGTTTGGAGACCAGCAGGAGGCACCCGGAGTCTACCATTGCTCCGGCCTGGTAAGCTGCCTTGTAAGCCGCTGCAGCAGAGCTGAGGGAGCCGGGAGGGAGGGGTAGTGGGCCAGGGCCTTGTAGGCCAAAGTGGCCCGTGCATGGAGGAATTGGTATGTCCCCCAGGTGGTGAGGGACACTTCAGGGGAGAGTCTACATAGAAGGATGACATACAAATGGCTATTCATACCCTTCCAGAGTAGCAGAGGCAGGGAAGTAAACACCCCACGCATTCCTACCAGAGGCAGAGAAGATAAACATCGCCTCCCAGGCACACCCCACCAGGCAGAAGACCCAGAAGCCTAGCTTGCCAGTGGAGAGGCACAGCTTCAAAGACTCTCTGCCCACCCATGGCACCACGAGTCTTGCTCCTCTGCCTGCTGGGCCTGGCAGTCACTGAAGGGCATGGCCTGGAGGCAGCCATCCCAGGCTGCCACTTGCACCGTGAGTAACTCTGCTTGCAGAGTGGATGGGGAGCAAGAGCAGAGCTGCAGGCAGGAAGCACAGGTAACCTCCACGGGCTGCTCTCATCTCCTTCCAGCCTTCAATGTGACGGTGCGAAGTGATCGCCACGGCACCTGCCAGGGCTCCCATGTGGCACAGGCATGTGTGGGACACTGTGAGTCTAGTGCTTTCCCTTCCCGGTACTCTGTGCTGGTAGCCAGTGGCTATCGACACAACATCACCTCTGCCTCCCAGTGCTGCACCATCAGCAGCCTTAAGAAGGTAAGGTGCCTGTACCTGATGGGGCGTGAGAGTGGGGACAGAGGGTGGGAAGGAATGGGAACAAACTTGAGTCCTCTGCCAACAGGTGAGGGTGTGGCTGCAGTGCGTGGGGAACCAGCGTGGGGAGCTTGAGATCTTCACTGCCAGGACCTGCCAGTGTGATATGTGCCGTCTCTCCCGCTACTAGTCCCTGAAGGGCTCAGGTTCCAGTCCTGCCACTGAAATTTCATAGATCTCTCAAATGAGGGGCCCTGACCCTCTTTAGAGTCTGTGAAGATGGGGGTTTCGCCTCCTTTTACCTTTTACCTGGCCTTCTCAGAAGTCTCACTGCTACGTTCTCCTTTGCTCCTGTCCTCAATAAAGCAAGCAATGCTTGAGTTTCGCTCTTTATTAAGTCTGCCCCCTAGCCAGATGAGGGGGCAGACCATGATTATTGTGACCCCCCTCACCCCAGGACAATGTGAATCTCTTCTTGCCTGTGCCCTCACCCCTCCCCCTGCCCAATAAATAAAAAGGGGATAAAGGAAGTTCAGGGCAAGGGAGAGGAGAGGAGGATGTCCCTGGACAGTGTCTTGTTGAGGGTGAGCTGGGCAGAATAAATAGACTGTGCCCCCATGGTGGGGTGAGGAGGGCCCTGGCCAGGCTTAGTGTCCACGCCCCAGGCCAGGAGCAGGGTTAGCCGCCCAGCTGCTGCCTGGAGCCTGGCTGTGTAGGGCAGGGGAGGACCCCTGATGGCAGCTTCCCAGTTGCATACTTGCCCTGGTCTAGTCTTGCCAGAATCTTGCCACAAAGGCCTGAGAGTTCTGCCGCCAAGACTACCATCTTGCTCTCTTGTCTCCCCCTCCATGAAAGCTATTCCCATGGGGCTGGTAGGGAGTCCTAGAGCCACTCTGGCAAGGCCACGGGGAGGCGTGGGCCTCATTGGGCCCCTGGGCAGAGGGATGGAGGGGCTGATAGCTCTGGGTTTAGCTTCTCCTGTTCTAGATGTATCTAGCTCTGACCCCCACTGGCAGCCACCTGGGGTGTAGGCTGGGGGACAGGGGCTTCCTTGGCCCCTTGGGTCCCCTGTAGCCGGCGTAGCCGCAGTTCCTCCAAGCCTCGCCATAGCTCCTGCCGCTCCTGGGCCTTCTGCTGCTCCCTGAGGAGAGAGGGTGAGGCAGCTCTTCCTCTTCTGGCTGCCAGCTGTCTAACCTCCTTCACTGCCACCCCACTGTAAATTGATTAGGACTGCATAGGAACCCTCAGCTTAGAGAAAAGGTAAGGAGGGGAAGGGCTGGGCCTTGAGCTGTCCTGACCGAGGCATCCGTCCAGGGGAGTCAGCAGCCTGTGGGCGTGGGTACTGAAGACAACAGCTGGGGTGCAGTGGACGCAGAAGGAGGCCGAGCACACCAGATGGATCCCTTCATCCTCCCCGCAGCCTGAGGGTCTCATCCCTGCTCTGTCCCTCCCCGTGGCCAGCCTCCCCACACCCGGTACTCACTGCTGCTTTTCCAGCTTGTAGGAGGCTGTAAGTTCATCAAACAGCTTCCCATTCATCTCCATGAATGTCTTGAGCACGTTGTAGATCAGGGACACGATGGTTCTGACAGAGCAGGAGAGGTGTGAAGAGATTCCTGAAGTCCCGTTCTGCTTGCGCCTGGCCCCAGAACACTGCCCATTCATGTCCCTGCTTTGACCTCCCTTTACCATCCTGACATTTGCTCACGACTAGGAGCAGCCCCAGGGGCCTGTCTCCAAAGGGTAGAAAAGCGTGGGCACTCACTGATTCCAGTGCTCCTTGGACACTTGGTAGAGGGTCCCAAACACCGCAGGCAGCACAGTGTGGCAGTTGTCCTCAATGAGGCTCAGGATGTACTCGTTGTTCCAGAAGTACAGAGCCCGCTCTGCAACCTGGGCAGGGCAAGCAGGAGAGATGGCCTGGGAGTGGCTTTGGGGTATTTTTTCTCCTTACCCTCAAACCCAGATCCCCTGACCTCCACACCCCATCCTGAGTGCTTATCTGACCCACTGGAGAAAACAAGTGATGGAGAGAAAAGGCCCTGGCTTTACAATCTCACGGGCAGTTCTGACTCCTCGGAGCCCGCTGCACGTGTGCGGCCTAGTGAGGCTTCAGCTTCTTAGCCTCAGCTGTCTGCTGTGTGAATGGGGTAAGAACACCCATCCCCACCAGCTGTTGTCAGAATGAAAGATGTGTTCCTGTACTTGAAGGTGTTTTAAAAGTGAAATCCCAGGGCCATCATGAGGAAGAACAAACTTCTACCAGGACATGGCTTCTAGGGATGGAGATGAGTGTAGACTAGCATGAGGAACTGAGCCTTCTGGCCAGAAAGAGGGACTAGTAAAGTCTAGAGTCACCAAGAAAAGAGGAGAGGGGCCAACTTTGCAGCCCACTTTGGGTCACTTTCCTTCAAGTGTTTACAACTATGAGTTCTTGTTCCTGTCAAATGTTGGCCCGTTTTATAGTCATGGAAACCCGCTTAGACTTAGACAAGTGATTCCTAAACAGTCCTCGCTGCAGCCAGTGGAATACCTATCTGAGGTCCGGCCCTAGGACTCCTGGCCCTAAGGGCATCCTCTCCCTGTTATCAGGCCTAGGGCTGGAAGAGAAGCTGAGGGGAGCTGGGGCTCTGTTAGGGTAACTGAGAAGCCTAGCCAAGCTGTGCCCCTGCCCTGACCCCACCTCCCTTTGTCACATGCCTGGAAATGGGGGCTGGAGACACAGCGAGCCACCTGCTTGAAGAGGGGCTCCTGGATCTTCACAAACTGGGAGGGCTCGATGACATCAAGGATCTCTTCCATCTCCCCCAGGAACATCACCTGGGGAGAGGGCAGGACGGCAGCTCACATTCCCCTTAGGTACACACCCGCATGCCTTCTGGAAGCTGGGCCCTCCCCACTACTGTCAGGGTTGTGAGAGCCCTGCATACCTCCTTCTGGGTGCAGGTTTTAGGCCAGTATTTGAGGAGCCCCCGGATAACCTATAGGAGGGGGAAAGAGTCAGGCCGGAAGAGTGAGGGGCCCACCTTCCCTCCAAGGTACTCACATGCTCTGTCAAGGTTGCATCCTTCTCCAGGAACTGCACCACACAGTATGCCAGCTGCAGGGCCAGGGTGGAAAGAAGCAGCCAAGGTCAGGAAGGGCCAGGAGCCAAGAACTAGCTGCCTAGGCCAGCGCGCTGTGCCAGGCTTCTGCTCATTACTGCCTTCACACTCTTGTTCAGCTTACTGCTGCTCTGGACCTACAAGGCACCCAGCTCTGCCTCTGGAGAGGCACAGGGCTGGCGTGTGAGGTCAGCATAGAGACTCAGGGGTGAGCCAGGATCTAGGAAGTGTCAATTTGACTTTCTAGCCCCACAGTCAGCCCTGAGTGTCTGCAAAGGCCGTTGCTGCTGCTAGGCCAGGCCTGGGCTCACCTGAGCGTGAAAGACAGATAGTGACTTGACAGAGTGCAAGGGGATCAGGACTCGAACCAGGAACTGCTTGTGCTCAGTCTTCAGGGGCAAGGCAAACCCATTGATGATGCTTTGGAGTGGACAGAAAAGAGGAGCAGGACTCAGCCAAGCGGGCCCCCAGTCCCTCCTACCAGAAACCCCCACTCCAGCCAAGGCCCAAGGAGAATTACCTTCCTAAGATCTCTAACAGCTCAGCCACACCGTTGAAGTGCTCCAGCTCATAGATGAACCTGCAAGAGAAGAGAGGAATCTGGAGGGTGGGAGCTCTGGGGCAGGTCCAGCTCTCCATCACCCTTCCTGCCAGAAATCCTGACTCAGCCCACACAGCTGTCCAACTTTCCCCGCAGGAGTGCTCCCTTCCTGGTGCCCCAGACCAGCCCCCACACCCACCAGCAAAATATCTTCCCCAGACCAGCCATCTCAGTCACTGTCAGTCCCAGGTCCGCATTTCTCCCCTGAGACAGCCCCAGTTCACTTCTTCAGGTCCCTAGCACTCCTTACCTGATGCCCAGCCAGCCAGCACCCAGCCTAGGTCTTTCAACTACCATGCAGTCAACCAAAGCAAAGGCAAACACCTCTATCCTGCACTGTAATTCTCAAAATCCCCCTAGAGGCAGGGCCTACAAAAACCATTACAGAGATGAAGTTGAGACTCTGTAGCAAAGGCTACTCATCTCAAAGTTACTAAATGGGGAAGCTAATGGACTCTGAGCTCCTGGAGAACACCGGTCAGGGCCTCACTAGTTTAGCACTAGAAACAACAGCTAATGTTTCAGAGGCCCCATGTCAGGCCAGGAGCCATGCCAGGTGCTTTGGAGGCCCATCTGGCTTCATCTGGAGAATGGCCCCACATTAGCACAGGCAGCGTGCCCACTTCAAAGGATGAAGCAAGAGGAGAACTTCAAGGACTTTCCCAAGTTCACCCAAATACTGGAGCCAAACTCAAATATACAGCCATGGTCTCAACTACAAGGTCACAGGTAGGACTCCCTATGTCCTGTGTATATAGTGTTCAGAAAATGTTTGTAGGAAGAATTTCTCTGGGTCATTATAGGCCAGGCAGATAAGGATTAAACGACCTAGCTCCTACACTCTTCTGGACTGCCCTGGTCCCTCTAAAGTACTTAACTGGCCTCTGTCTTCCTATAGTATTCTCCCTTGGCCTCTATTTTCTCATCTGTAAATGGGAATGAATACTTATTCTCTACTGATTTCACAGGCTTCATATAATCATTACTACATTGCATACCTAGAACTTGATACACAAACAGCTGGGGAAGCCCAGCAGGTCCCTTCTTCCCTGCCTCCCTCCCAGATCTCTGCTGGGCAGGCAGCCCAACGCACCGGAGGAAGATGTGGTTGCACTGTTTGCGGATGTAGGCCCGGAGACCCAGGAACTTGCCGTACACCCGATGCAAGATGGTCTTGAGGTACTCACGTTCCCGGGGGTCCTCACTGTCAAACAGCTCCAGGAGCTGCAGGACCCAGGATCAGGGTAAGATAAAACCAGATGTCAACCCGGTTTTGCCCATCCTATCCCACGTCCCTCAGATAGCCTGTGCCTGCTGTAGGGTGCCACCCAGCCTGGGCTCCCCAAGTCACCATCAGGACAAACTTTTGATCCACGTATCTCTTGGCCACAGAGGGCTGGAAATCTGGACTCTCCAAGAAACGCAGGAAAAACTCATATACCAGCTGTGGGTGGGAGACAGAGCAAACAGTGAGTTTGGCTACAGCCTTTCCCACTTCCCTTACCCTGTAGCTCTCAGACAACAATCAGGGTCTCCTCTGCCCCCCAGTCTACTCTGAAATGCACACCCTGCTCCCCAGCCCTTCATACCTGCAGATGTGGCCACGAAGGCTCAAGGTTGGGCTCATCTTCTTCAGGGTCAAACTCAGGGTTCTCACTGGGTGGCAGGGTCCGGAAGATATTTACTGATATCTAGTAGGGGAAGGGGAGGGTTTTGTAAGGATGAGATCATAGAAGCAGAAGTTTTGGAAATCCTCAAAGTTCTCTATATACCAGGCAGGTAATAAGTTTGTAGCCTTCCTGCCTCAGCCTTTTAAGTAATTAGGATTACAGGCATGCAACATCAGGCTAAGCACTTATTTTGTTTATTTGTTTTTTGTATTGATTTTCGTTCGTCAAAAGACAAACAGAACTCTGTGTAACAGAATTCTGGCTGTCCTGGAACTCACTCTGTAGACCAGGCTGGCCACGAACTCAGAAATCCACCTGCTTCTGCCTCACAAGTGCTGGGATTAAAGGCCTGTGCCTCCACTGCCTGGCCAAGCACTTTCTAAGTGCAGTGAGTACGTGGGGCTTGAACTTGAGGCCTTGCACCGAGTTTTACCACCAGCCCTCATCCAACTCTCCTGGACTGATCTACTCCCCAGTAAGCAAATCCCTCCTCTGGACAATCTTCATCTAAACACCAAGTTTATGCCAGCCCTACACCAAGGGTTGGAGACCCAACGGTGGCTTGACACATCCATACGTGGATGCAGTTCAGCAGCGATGGTAAAGTTGAAAGCAGTGAAGACCCCAGGCATTGCAAGACAAAGTGTTTCTGGCCGGACTGTGAGAGAGGGTTTCATAGAGTAGCCCATGCCTGAGTCATACAGTGGAAGACAAGTGGCCTGGAGGACAGGTACCCTAGGCTAGCTCACTCAAGTATAGGGACAACAGGGAGAGGAAATCCTGAGAGGTGTTGGGCAGCAGTGAGGCTCAGTGGAAACGGAGGTACAGCCGCTAAAACTGAGCTGACGCATGTACATTAATTCTTCCCACAGGGGTCCCAGGATTAGACTGATGGATTCTCGTCCCCAGGCTGGGCACAGTGCTTACCATGCGAATGATGTCTGGGTAGACAGGCTCGATGAGGACCCCCCGGGTACTGCCCACACATTCCACCAGCTCATTGAGGGCTGCACGCTTCACCTCCTTCCCCTTGAGGTCAGCCACACAGTCCAAGAAGTCAAACATCACCCCACACTGGGCTAGTTTCCGGCTCAGCAACTCGTGCAACTCAGAAGCTGGCACATCTGGGGGGACGGACAGGAGACAGCCTGAATCAGGCTGCCAGGGCTTTGGATGGGGTGGATCTCCCCATCCCATCCCTCAGACTGACTTTCCAGGAAGCTTCAGCTACCCCATATGAAGTACTCTGGTACAGCTAGTATACAATCCTAGTCCCATCCTTCACCCCTGGGAGGCTGCAGGAGTAGGAAAGTGGTCCTCTCTTCTAATCCAAGATCAGAGACCTACCTCATGATTTTAAAGTAAGACCATAAATCCTGGATATGCAGCCATGCCCCCCCCAACAGCCACAATCCCCTCCCCACTATACCACTCTATACATGGGTCTATGAGCCAAAGGGAGAAAGCAGGGCAGGAGTGAGGTAGGGGGCATGTAGTGATCACAGGAAATCGTGCCAAGCACCTACCTCAGGACCTAGGCAACTGGCTGGACTGATAGTAGGCTCCTGAACCCTAGGCTGTGCCCCACCCTTGGCCCTTGCCTGCCCCTGGCACCACATCCACATGCCCCACCTCCAGAGATGACAGGCCAGTCAGGCCATGCGTCAGCAGAGGCCTAGAGACTGGGGGATCAGTTCCAATGGAGTTCCTAGCCTAAAAGAGTATCCAAACTCTACCTGACAGCTGCTTCTCCCTTGGTCCTCCCCCACCTTGCCTCCTTCTGGGCTTAGGTACCCTGGCAACCAACAACAGCTCACCTTTGAGCAGGGGCAGGGGAGTGAGCTCTTGCTGGCTGCTCTGATAGCGGAACTGAGAGGAGCTGTGCGAGCGACGGGGCCGGGCCCTGCGGAGGGACCGGCGGGAGAAGCCATCCACCTTGTCTGGTGGTGGCACTGGAGACAGCCCTGGGGAGGAGGGGCTTGTGGGGGTACTCGCAGGGGGCAGCTTCGTCTCCATGGCCAGTGGGGCAGCTCCTCAATCCTTCAGAGCCCAAGGGGCTCCTTGTGGGTCTGGAGTAAGCAGAATGGGCCCCCACACACTAGCTGGGACCCATGCTGTCCAGTGGGGGGGGGCGCACAACCACAGTCCTGACCCCCCCCCCCCAGGGCCTCTGGCAACTGCCCAGTCCTGGGGGGGCAGGCAAGGTAGAAAAGCAATGGCTCAAGTTTTTCCTGGGGGTCCAGAAGAGTCCAGTCAGGGTTCCCACGCTGGCTCTTCTGAGAAGTCAGGTTAGAAAGGTCAGCAGAGAGACACAGAGAGCAGGTCGGTTCTTTCCAAAGACAGCCGGTGTGCTGCACTTACTCCCTTACTTCTTTCCCTCCTTCCCTTGCTAGACCCCAAAACAAGGGTGCAATCAAGCCCCTCCCTTCTTCCAGACCTAAGCTCTAAGGTAGCCCCTCCCCAAATACGGCCTATGGCTTCTACCCAGGATGGGGGCTCTATTTAGCATCCCCAGCTCCTTACAGCAGTAGGACTCTCCAGTTCCACTAATGTCTCCCGTCCCGGTGCACTCGCCCAGAAAATAAGGGTACTGTTCTCGTGCACCCCGTTTCAGAACCTAGCATCCCTCCGCATATCCCGCTCCTTCCTGGTCTCCAAACCTCAATGAGGTATTGGGGTACATACTCACTTCTCAGAAACCCAGACTTTGGTCGCCGACCCTAGAGGTTGCCTCGGTGGAGGGGACGACGGTTCAAGGGTCCTTAGCAGTGGTTCCGCCGCTCGGGGCGCTGGGGCTGGGCGGCGGCGCTCCTGGGTTCGCTCCCAGGCTCTGGGGGTGCTGGAGCATGCCCCCAGCTCAGCCCCAAAAGGGGTCGGGCGCTCGGTGGGGTCTGGGCTATGGCCCGGCAGCACGCGACCCTCAGCAGATATCTCGGGACTCAGCTCCGAACGGTGCAGCGCAGCGGGAGCCCCGGCTCGCTGCGCACCGGCACCCGCCGCCCAGCTGCTCAGGATGACATCAAGTCACCTCCCCCCTCCCGGCCCGCACCTCCCTCCGCTAGGGGGGGCTGCGTCAGGAAGGACTCAGGGCCGCTGGGAAATGTAGTCCCCACCCTGCTTAAAGGAAGCGACCGAACCTTTGGAGTAACCTCAGAGCAAGGGGAAGAACTCCGCACTCCCGAGAAAAGCTGAGGATTTTAAAACCTGCAAGCAAAGTGGGACAGAGTCCAGCTCAGAACTGGACTCCCGAATTCTGGAAGGAACACTGTGTAGGGAAAGAAGAGGACTCTGCTGTTGGAACCTGCTGATGCCAGGATTGTGGCAAGACAGAATCCTAGCATGATGTGCCAGGCCCACAATTTGGTCTGAGCCATCTGTCCCTCAGACCATCCTCACAGGAGCCTCATACTCAGCCCAGAATGAGGCTGAACACTTACAAAACCCTTTGAATACCGCATTGGAGGGGTTAATAGTCTGCTTTGCGTTAGCGCCTGCTGGGAGGGGTGTGGTTCACTAGAGGCTCTTGGGAAATGTAGTTCATTCTCCGGGCCTGCAGTGCCCCTCCTGTCACTTACTGTCTGTGGTGACATCATGGTCTGTAGTTTAAAGGGGACAGCCCTGGGATGCCAAAGCTGGCAGGCAGAAGATACTGCTCTGGAACTGCCCCCATTCTAAGGCAAAGGACCTCCCATCTCCTATGGTCCCAAGATGCGCCTTGGAGAGTGGGGAGTTCTCGATCAAAACCCCGTTACTTAGTATCAAAGGCTCAGCTGTATTCCAAGAGTTTGACATTCTGGCCAAGAGTTCCCAGCCGGCGGCAGTCCTGGGCTCCCTTCATAGTACACGGATGCCAACACTCTATTGCCTAAAGTGACTGTGAGATCTTTACCCTGAAGTTTTACCTAGGTGACAAACTGGTCGGTTGCTGAGCAGCAGGAGAGAGAGCAACGAGGTTGGGGAAACTGGGGTGCTTTTGGCCCCACCCGTTTATGGACCCAGGTGATCACTTAGTGCTGCAAAGAAGTCTGTATACCCAAGAAGGGCCACCTGGGCAGCAACAAGCAACCCAGGCCTGTATTGAGGACACTGTTCCGCCAGCCTAGACTCTAGCACCTCAACCAATGGATGCCCAGAGACCGGACTCCCTTTGCTCAGAAATAGCAGATCTTGACTTCCCGTTTTGTTCTGCTCTTCATCTGCCAGACAGAACAGGATCCGCTAACTACTTGGCCCACCTCCAAGGCTCAGACTTGGCTTCTCTCCCCTTACTCTCTAATACTAAGCTGGGGACGCCAGACTCACAGAAGCCGAGCGGGGGAATGCCTTGCCCTCAGCACTATAGTATTCTCCACAGACCCTCTGTGCTGCAGTTTCCCCGGCCAGGCTGCCCAAAGCCACCTGGCTGTGCCTGACAGGGGCCTAGACGATGCAGGAATAAAACTAGTGGGAGAAGTGGCTTTGGGATTCATTATTTTTGGTGCTGAGGATGAGATGAGAGGTTTCACAGATGCTGGGCAAGAGCTCTACCACTGAGCCGCATCCCTCACCTCAGGAGAATTTAAATTACTTTCTTTTTTTTTCCTTTTTTTTTTTTTTTTTTTTTTGAGACAGGGTTTCTCTGTGTAGCCCTGACTGTCCTGGAACTCACTCTGTAGACCAGGCTGGCCTCCAACTCAGAAATCTGCAGGCCTCTGCCTCCCAAGTGCTGGGATCAAAGGCACGCGCCACCACCTTAAATTAACTTTCAAACAGACATTGAAAGATAAAGGGTTAAAAAGTCTTTTCTTATTCTTTTTAAACTTGGGGTTGTTGTTTGTTTGTTTGTTTGTTCCTTTGTTTTTGACACAGGGTTTCTCTATGAAGCCCTGACTGTCCTGGAACTTATTCTGCAGACCAGGCTGACCCCAAACTCAGAGATCCACCTGCCTCTGCCTCCCAAGTGCTAGGATTAAAGATGTGCACCACAATGCTAACTTATTTTAAAACTCTTATTCTTAGAAAAGTTTCATTATGTTTATTTATATCTTTCTGTGTGCCTGTATCTATGCTATCCTAGCTGTCCTGGGACTTGCTGCTTGGAATTTGTGAGTGACCCTCTTATATTTTTAGCTGTCCTTTACAATTTTGAGACAAACTGTGTAGATTGGAACTCATTATGCAGACCAGGCTGGCCTCCAACTCACAGAGATCTGTGTGTTTCTGCCTCCTGTTCAGGGTGTGGTGTGCCACTACCATGCCCTGTGTACATACTTAAATAGTTTGTGTATTTTGAGCCAGGGTCTCTTTCTGCAGCCCTGACTTTTCCTGGAACTCACTATATAGGCCAGGCCAGCATGGAGTCCACAGAACCTTTCTCTGACTATCAAGTGCTGAGATTAAAGGTATAAGACAACCAGTTTGGTTATTTCCCTCTGTAGCCCAGGTTTACCTAAAGCTCACAGTAGCCCAGGCAGGTTGATTTACAACTGACCCTCTGCTTCTCCTTCTCAGATGCTGGGCTTGCAGGTATGTGCTTCTACATCTACTTTATTAGTAGAGTTAATTTTTAAAATTTATTTATAGTTAATTTTATTGATTGATTGATTGATTGACTGATAAATGTCTCAGGTAGCCCAGACTGGCCTTAGCTTTTCTTTAAAAAAAAGATTTACTTATTGTATTTATGAGTACACTGTTGCTCTCTTCAGATACCAGAAGAGGGCATCGGATCCCATTATAGTTGTTTGTGAGCCACCATGTGGTCATTGGGATTTGAACTCAGGACCTCTGGAAGAGCAGTCAGTACTCTTTTTTTTTTTTTTTTTTTTTTTTTGGATTTTTTTGTTTTGTTTTGTTTTGTATTTCGAGACAGGGTTTCTCTGTGTAGCCCTGGTTATCCTGGAACTCACTCTGTAGACCAGGCTGGCGTCGAACTCCTTGTCCTCTGGTTTTCCAAGATAGGATTTCTCTGTGTGTGTCACAGCCCTGGCTGTTCTGGATCACACTTTGTAGACCAGGCTGGCCTCAAGTCACCTGCCTATGACACCCACCACACCATACTCAAAGAGACCCTTTCTCTCTCTCTCTCTCTCTCTCTGTTTTTCAAGACTGGGTTTCTCTGTTTAGCCCTGGCTGTCCGTCTTGGAATTCACACTGTAGACCAGGCTGGCCTCGAACTCAGAAATCCACCTGCCTCTGCCTCCCAAGTGCTGGGATTAAAGGCATGTGTCACCACTGCCTTGGCTTCTATCTTAACCTCGATTCCTGAGCTCTGCCACTGTATCTGGAGAGCAGCCCTAGACTACATTTAGCAAGTGAGCTTCCCCAGGCTGCACTAACAGTGTATGGGCACTGAAGTGAATCTTGAGAGACATTTTGATGTCATAAACTGTTATTGTTCTTCTTCTTTCCATAGGTCCCCAACTGTTTAAGAGCAGAAAGAGGAAGTAGCATCACCTCCTCTGATAGTGAGTTCCAATCAGCTGGAGAGATACAGTAAAACCTAACTTCAAAACAACAAAAACAAAAGATTCAAAGTCATTTTTAGCTGCCAGGCAGTAGGAAACAGGAGATCCCAGTTTATGGGAAGTTGAATTATTGATTTTAGGATTAGAGATATGAAAAGCCATTATTTCAAAAAGGGCCCCTACAGACCGCAGAAGGGAGGGACTCTTAATCTCCTGCTGTGCATTCCTTAGATAGGAGTGGAAGAGGGAAAAAGACCTTTCTGAAGATGGGCTAAACAACCTTCGTAATCCTATTTTCTACCTCTTAAATTGTGAACAATAGCAAACAGAATGAAAATGAGGACATGCCCACTCCAAAGTATGGTTGAGGAGAAGGCAAAGCTTCCTTGTGGATGTGAGGAAAGGTACAGCCAGAGGCATCTTGAAGAGTCCAGAGCAGGGAAGGAGACACAGACAGACAGACAGACAGACAGACAGACATATACACAGCGGGGGGAGGGGGGGAGACAGAAAAGGCAAAGAGGGCAAAGGTGTGAACCTCCAGGGCTGGAGGGGTTTAGGGGACAGGGTATGCCAGCCAGGACGACTGCACCATGTACTTGCAAGTAGGGACTGAGGGAGACCAAGAGGTTAACATGGACCTCCATAGACAGACAGTAGGCACTAAAGGCTAACGCGGATAGAACAGCCTTAGTCCCTTTTGCCAGAGATAAGGAGAATGGCTCCTCTTAGCAAGTAGGAGCTATCATTCCCACCCCACCCTGCATGACCCCGGTTTCTCTGGGTAACCTTGGCTGTCCAGGAACTCGCTCTGTAGACTAGGCTAGTCTAGAACTCAGAGTCTAGCCTGGTGTATGTCCCTGAGGGAATCTTCACTTTTGTCTAAATGCCAGACTTTGGGAAAAAGAATTTCTTGGGGACCTGACAGAATTTTAAAAAATGTGTGTGTGTGTGTGTGTATGATAACACATTTTTTTCAATCCTAGATTTTAGAAGCAGAGGTAGATGCATGCATCTCTAATTTCAAGGATAGTCTGGTCTATAGAGAGTTCTCAGACAGCTAGAACTACACAGAGAAATTTTGTCTTGAAAAAAAACAAAAAACAAAAACAAAAAAAGAAGAAGAAGAACAAGAAGGAGGAGGAGGAAGAAAGAAAAGAAGAAAAGTGGAAACAAATACCGTCTCTCTAAGGAGTTGTTGACAAGAATGGATAAGATAAGCAGCTAAGTAGAGAGGGTATAGAAGGTTTGTGGAGGCGAGGCTTAAAGGTGAAGGGGGGATAACATTTTAAATGTAAATAGAAAAAATAACAAATAAAAAACTGAAAAAAGATAAGCTGTTAAAAAAAGTTTTATAGGGTTGGGAGTGGTCTGGCAGGCAAGCCTTAAATTTCATCACTAGGGTGGCAGAGGCAGGAGGAGCCCTGTGAGTTCAGGGCCAGCTTAGCCTACAGAGTTTCAGAATACAGAAAAGCTTGGCTCAAAAAATAAGATTTTATAAAATGCAAATATGTATTAGTTACCAAAATACAGGCTGCACAACTCGTACTGACTTTACTCCTCTGATAAGCGGTCTACAAAGTTAGGTGGGTCACTGACTCTTTAAATTCTTCCCAATCACCTAAAGGTGGACAAATCGGCACATGCGCACTCTTCCTGGCCCTATGGTTACAGCCTTCCCGCAGCTTGTAGTAAGGAGGTTAAAGGTCCTCCCACTCAGAATAGATGCGCAAGCGTAAACTACGATTGGGAGCATTTCATCTCGCACAGAGCCCAGTCCCTTTTTCGCTCCTCAAGGCTCCGCCTCTCGCGGCCAATCAGTGGGCCTCGCCCTTCGCAATGACCAATGGCAGTGAGCGTGGGGGCGTGGTTGGGCGTCCGGGGGCGCGGCCTGGCGCTGAGAGAAGCGGCGGGGCGAACCGGGGGCTCTAGTGAACAGCACAGCCGGACGGAGATTGCCGGCTGTCGGCCGGCGGAAGCGGCCCGGGCCCGGCGGTCCCCGAGATGTCACGATGGCTGTGGCCATGGTCGAACTGTGTGAAAGAGCGTGTCTGCCGCTACTTGCTACAGCACTACTTGGGTCACTTCTTTCAGGAGCACCTCAGCCTGGACCAGCTCAGCCTGGATCTGTACAAGGGCAGCGTTGCTCTGCGGGATATTCACCTGGAAACCTGGGTGAGAAGGCACAGCAGAGGTGGTATAGTGCGGAGAGAGGGAGCACGGGCCACCGAAGGGTCCTCGCGGAAGGTTTGGGCTGGAGGACAGGCACTGTGTTTGGAGAGGCCAGTGGGTTTCGACTGCCTCCGCCAGGCCCCCTGGCTGGCCCTTCACCTCTTGACCAAAAGCTAGGAGAGGAGTCCCTGTCTTCACCTCTCTAGGGGGAGAGACAGACTAGGAAGTGAGGTGTTCCTTGCCAAAAGAATGCCACCATCATCATACGGAGTTTGGGGGAGCTGTTTGGGGAAGGGGATTCCCGGGAGTTAGGGGAGCAGAGAGCCGTTGTGGGAAGCCGGGCAGTGGTAAGAGTTGGAACAGGGGTAGTTAGCCAGGGGAGGCTTTGGGGGTGTTAAGAGACCTGCCAGGGGCACCTGTAGAAAGATGTGTCCTGACCTCCTCACCCCGGCGATCCTGGGCATAAGGGGTGGAGATCGCCCCCGGATGTGGATGTCAACAACAGCGTCACTGCCTACTGTGTTGATCCACACCTCGTGTGACTGTTGGTGCTCTCTACTTCCTGCTTTTGGGAGAGTGGGAGGGGCCTAGCTTGGGTTTAGGGAGGGACTTAATCTCTGGCATCTCTACCTGGAGGGCAGCCCTCCAGGAAAGGTGTAGAGGTTTAGCTTCGGGCTAGCTGGGATGGGGGATGGGAGGGGAAGCTGGGAGATGATGCTTGGGAGGTCTGAGGCCCAGGGTATGGAGTCAGGCAGGAGGCTGGGGGTGGCAAGTGAGGGGCACTGACTCACAGCTGATGACTGGGAGTGGCAGGAGCCACCAATTAGAGGCTCCAGTTTAGGGCTGGCATGGGGTCACCCTAGCTCCAGAGTAGTAGGATGGGCATGTGGCAGGGCTTTCTCTGTTCATGCTTTCTTCCAGGTCTGTAGCTTCACTTAGAAAGAACTAGAGTTGAGCTATGCCTTCGAGCACAAATATGGTTGAAGAGATGGCGGCATCTCCTAGTGGCCTGGTACAGGAGACGTCTAACCTTGGCCTCTTAGGCCGCTCAGAAAACTGTCCAGCACCTGGGTGTCCCCCCTTTTGCATTCAGCCAGAATGCCCTTCCATCCCACTCTTGTTCCTTTTTGGGGGAGTGCAGGGCACTGGCTGTGTTCTAGCCTCCCCCCTGACTGACCCGCACCTCAAGCTCCCCCTCCCCCCCCAGCTCCTCATCCTGCAGCCCTACCTTGAAGGCATTCAAAGCAACTACATGGTCCAAGGATTAAGTTGAGCCCTGGGTCCTGGACTCAGTTTTCCTAGTACCTGGAATGACTAAGACAAGTGCCTGGGCCTCAGTTTCCCCATCTATGCATGAGGAATTTTGACTCAGCCTCTGCTTGTTCTTGGCTGTGTTTGTTTATTCATGGGCCCAGCAGGTGTTTACTGAGTACTGCCTAGAGCACCTGGGTTCTTGGGGAGAGGACCAAGTGACTCATGGCCTTAGGCATTCGAGGCAGACCTACAGCCATACAGCCCCAACACAGGCGTCCTCATCTGGTCTCGAATGTAGATAGCTCTACTGTGGGTCTAGGATGGGGTCATGTGGCCTTGGGTCATCCCTCTCCCGGACAGGACACCCTTGAAGTCTTTGCCTGCCTAGGGTGAGCGTGCATTGCTCACCAGTCTTGACGAGGTCTCCCCACTTGTTCTTGTGCCTGAAATGGGGCCCCCATCCTAGTCCCTCTGCCTGGCTCCTTCCTCTTCACTCTGGCCCATCTGTGCAGTGCTGCGGGGTTATGTGCAGGCTCACTCTGCTCGCCCTTCCTGGTACTGGGTGACTGTCAGAGCCTGGCATTCCTGTGGGGTGAAGGCATTTACTCTGTCCCTGCAGCCTCTGGTTGCTGCTCAGAGTCTCATTATCATGTAGCTCAGGTTGGCCTAAAATATACAGCTTTGACTTCCTGATCTTCTGGCCTTTGCCTCCCTAGGGCTAGGATTACAGGCGAGCCTCACCACATACAGTCCTACTCTGCTGGAGATGGAACCCAGGGCTTAGTGCGTGTTAGGCAGGCACTCAGCCAACTGTATACCAGGTTGGCCTAGATCTTGAGACAATCCATCTACCTGTACTTCCTGAGTACTGGGACTAAAGGCATGCAGGCCACCACACCCAGCAGCAAATAGAGTTTTGGACCAAACATAAGAAGGGAACATCTTAGCTTGCCCAAAGGACTGAACACTGTTTGGTGAGATGGACACAGGTCAGGGCCTAAGGGAAGGCCTTGTAAGTAGCAGAAAGAAGGATCACCATGCCAAGGGCGCTCTCTCCAAGACAGAGGCTGTGCGAGACTGTGGCAGGTAGCCATATTTGGAGTCTGGGTGAGCTGATTTACCTTGCCTCTTACCCAGTCGGTGAACGAGGTTTTGAGGTCAATGGAGTCACCCCTGGAGCTGGTGGAAGGCTTCGTGAGCTCCATCGAGGTGGCTGTCCCCTGGGCTGCACTTGTCACTGACCACTGCACTGTGTGTGTCTCGGGCCTTCAGCTCACCCTGCAGCCCCACCAGGGTTCAGGTGAGAGCAGGGTAAGACCACAGGGGGTGGGGGGAGCGGTTGCTGGGGACGGTCCCAGGAGGGTCGGGGCCTTTTTATCCTGACTCTTTGCTCTTTCCACAGGGCCAGGGGCTGCGGACTCTCAGAGTTGGGCCTCATGCATGACCACAAGCCTGCAGCTGGCTCAAGAGTGCCTTCGGGAAGGGTTGCCAGAACCCTCAGAACCGCCACAGCCCCTGGAGGGGCTGGAAATGTTTGCACAGACTATCGAAACTGGTAAGCAGGCTTGGGCCCTCCTGTCTACAGGGCAGGGAGCTAAGATAGTAATATGGTGGCCACCTTCCTACCCAGACTGGCAGGAACTTGCCTAGCTTCCCAGTGCCCCACCTAACTCTAGACACTGTCCCCCAGTGCTCCGGAGGATCAAGGTGACCTTCTTGAACACCGTTGTGAGGGTGGAGCATGCTCTGGGTGAGGGGGACCGGCGTGTGGCTGTGGAGGTCCGAGTGCAGAGGTAAGGCGGACGGGAACGGCAGGAGACATGCCTCTACCCCGTCCTAGCCAGTTCCTAGGAAGGGACAGGCTCCACTGCGGTTGGGCATTGGTGAGATTTGGGAAGTGGGCTATGCTGGGAGCCTGCACTGTGGATAGACATAAAATCACTCAGATTGTAAAAACTTTGGGACTTGGAGAATCAAAGGCTAGTTCCATCTCCAAGATGGAAGGCTCCAAGATGGAAGGCTCCAAGATGGAAGCCAGGTTCCTCGGTCCCATGTTGCTAGGACAGCTTTAAAGAGGGGGCTTCTAGCCTGGGGTTGTCTGGACAAGGCCGGGCCCTTCACTCTCCAGACTGGAGTTCTGTGATGAAGCAGTGCGGGACCCCAGCCAGGCCCCACCTGTGGACGTGCACCAGCTCCCTGCCTTCATGCACAAGCTCCTGCAGCTGAGTGGCGTCTGCCTGTACTTTGAAGAGCTGCCCTCTCAGGTGGACCCGCCACAGCCGCCTTTGCAGATCGGCTGCTGCACAGGGTACATGGAGCTCACAGTGAAGCGGAAGCAGAATGAAGCTTTTCCAGGCCCCAGGGTGAGTCCCGGAATTAAGAATTTGATCCGCACGCCTGTAATCCCAGCACTCTGGGAAGCAGAGGCAGGCAGATTTCTGAGTTCAAGGCCAGCCTGGTCTACAAAGTGAGTTCCAGGACAACCAGGGCTACACAGAGAAACCCTGTCTTGAAAAAACAAACAACCCTTCCTTCCCCCCCCCCACCCCCCCAAAAAAGAATTTGATCCATGGGGCTGGTGAGATGGTTCAGTGGTTTAGAGCACCGGCTGGTCTTTCAGACATCCTGAGTTCAATTCCCAGCAACCACATGGTGGCTCACAGCCATCTGTAATGGGATCCTATGCCTTCTTCTGATGACAGCTACAGTGTACTAAATAAGTAAATAACTCTAAGAAATAAAACAATAAAATCAATCTTTAAAGAAAGAAAGAAAGTGTCTGATCCATGCTGGGTCTGTTGACACCGGCCCATGCAGGGCGAGCAGGTATGGTGGACCATGCCTGCAATCCTAGCACTGGGAACCTAACAGAAGGTTGTCTTCAGTTCAACTCCAGCCTAGGCTACAGAGTAATTCAGGTTCTTATGGTGAAGATTGTTATCTTCTTGGCAACTGCTAAAACAGACTCTGAAAGATGAAGTTGGCCAAGACCATTCAACTGCTTTGTAGCAAGTTTAGCTTTACAGCTAGTGTCCCCAGAGTACGGGCAGGTGGCTTGCCATGCTCGGGCTGGGTGTCATATAAAGGCTCCATGGCTGTCCACTTGGTCCCCAGTTGGAGGTATCAGGACAACTGGGATCCCTGCACCTGCTCTTGACCCCACATCAGCTCCAGCTGCTCCAGAAACTGCTCAGTGCCGTCAACCTTGCAGGTGAGGCTGCTGGGCACTGGGGAGCTGACAGCGGCGAGCAGAGCTAGCCAAGGGGCTGAGCTGAGACATCTTTCCCACAGACCCAGGAGGCCTGGCTGACAAGATGAACAAGAGCCGCCCACTAGGTGCTGAAGACTTGTGGCTCATTGAGCAAGATCTGAACCAGCAGCTGCAGGCGGGTGCTGTGTCTGAGTCCCTCAGCCTGCACCCCATCACCAACCCCCTCAATTTGGACAGCGCGGGTGGGTGCCAGGCCCTTTCGAATTGAAGGGGCATTCGTGCCAGTACCAAAGCTGAGGGGTCCAGACCTGTCTGTTTCTGACTGCCCCTCACCTCACCCCCAGACCTCTTCTTCTCCATGGCTGGCCTCACGAGCAGTGTGACCTCAGCTGTCTCTGAGCTCTCCGTGTACAGTGTAGACCTGGGCTCCTCTGTTCACAGCAACATGGCCTTCCACCGACCCTCAACCCCCACCCACTCAGGAGGTAAGTCACTGACTCTCAGGGATGTTTATTTCAGGAGCAAGGCGGGGTAGAAGGAACCTCAGGACAGTGGGTGGTTGTAAGTGGAGGCCCCACCATGACTAGACCTGCCCCACCCCAACCCACCACCCCCCGCCCCCGGGTCCTGATTCTCCAGTGGAAGCTGGAGAGGCAACACAATGCGCAGTCCAGGTTTCTCAGTGAGCGCTTTTGGGACTCAGCCCCCTTTCTACAGAACAAGCCAGGACGACCGGGCCGGATGTTTTCATCAGTAGGCAAGCGTGTAGGTCAGAGACTGTGTGAATCTTACCAACCCATCCTTCCAGCCTCTTCAGAGGATTGAACTGAGCCTTGTCCCAGGGTCTGGCATACAAGAGGAATTTGGTGTCACCCAGATGAACTTACCTTCCAGACCCAACAACAGATTTAGCATCCAACAGTCCAGCATAGCCAGACTTTAGTATTTCTTTTCCTTTAAAACAAAAACAAAAAACTTTATAGTTTTTTTTTTTTTTTTTAAGACAGGGTTTCTCTGTGTAGCCCTGGCTGTCCTAGAATTCCTTTTGTAGGCCAGGCTGGCCTAGAGATATGCCCGTCTCTGCCTCCCAAGTGCTGGGATTAAAGGCATGTGCTACTATGCCCAGCCTAGCCAGGGTTTCTTCAACCCCTGCTCAGTGGCTAACTGTGACTCCAATAAGATACCAAGGAGCCCCTGTTGAAGCCTCTGTTCCCTCAGGCAAGCCGGCCCCGACGCCCCTTCCGGACACCATGCGCCCTGACTCACTGGTGAAGATGACCTTGGGAGGTGTGAGCCTGACCTTGCTTCAGACCGCTTCCCCATCTTCAGGACCACCTGACCTCACCACCCAATTTTTTGCTGAGTTCGATGCTGCCAAAGATGGGCCAATCGGCTCCCGAGACTTCTCCCACCTCCGGCCACGCTTCCAGAGGGCCTGCCCTTGTAGCCATGTCCGGTACACACCACAGCCCGAGCCAGGGACTTACAAGGCATACCCAAAGCCCACCCCCACCCCCTGAAGCTTGTATTCTTGCCCACAGATTAACGGGCACAGCCGTGCAGCTGTCCTGGGAGCTGCGTACGGGCAGCCACGGCAGGAGGACGAGCAGCACGGACGTGCACTTCGGGCAGCTGGAGGTGCTTGAGTGCTTGTGGCCCAGGGCCGCCTCCGAGCCTGAGTACACAGAGGTGAGGGCAGACAGGGCCTGGGCTCAGGCGGGCACCCGCCGAGCCAGCTTGCCACCTTGTGTGCCTTGTGTTTCCCCTGCAGATCCTGAGCTTCCCCAGTCACTCTGGCTCTGAAGCCTCAGCTCGACCCTGCGCCCATCTGCGCCACACACAAACCTTTCGCAGGGTGCTCAAGGTAAGCCGGGGTGCTGGCTGCTCTTGCCTGGCTGCACCTCCCTCAGGGGCTCTTCGCTTATCTCTCCCCATTCTGACCTTGCTGTTACTGTGGCCTGATTTCCCTCCCCTGCCTCTGTTGAACCCTAAGGTTGACAAAGCCACGTGCTGATGGATGGCTTTTGTTGCATAGCCAGCATGATGTGGGTGTGGTTAGTGCAGGCCTTGTGGGCCCAGCTTTGGGAAGCTGAGGCTGGAAGAAGAGAAGCTCAGGGCCTGCCTGAGCTGCAGAATGAGTTCAAGGCCAGTCAGCCAACTTAATGATTTAATGAATTCTGTATCAAAATAAAAAGTAATAAAGGAGCTGGGGCAGTGGTGCTGTGGTCCCTGTCACCGCAGGGTGTTTAAAGTCTCTTGTGTCACAGTCCTGCTGTGGCTCCTAACCCAACTCTTCTCCCACCGCTGGGAAGCCTGGGAACTTTTGCTTATGGAAGCTGCTTCCTACCCTGGCCTCACTCGCCCTTGCTGACCAATTCACATTACTTCAAACTAGAGCCGGTCCCGGCGCTCCACTGCCTGCCATTGTCACTCAGAACTGTCCCTGGACCTGGCCGACTTCCAAGCTGATGTGGAGCTGGGGTCTCTGGACCGCCTTGCTGCCTTGCTCCGTCAAATCACCACACCCTCTGAGCCACCTGCTGGCCTGCTAGTGAGATGCCCTGCTGTTCTGTCCTGGGGCGGGAAGCAGGCACTGACTCTGCCAGTCCCCTGTGGCAGCTCTGACCCCCAGCCCTTCCACAGACAGAGCCCCCACAGGCCACTGAGCAGCAGACAGTGTTTCGTCTCGCAGCACCCCGGGCCACCCTGAGGCTTTGCTTCCCCATCCCAGATCTACGGCCTGAACGGGACCCCTGGGCTGGCCAGGCCGTGCGGGCTGAGCAGCTGAGACTGGAGCTGAGTGAGCCCCAGTTCCTCTCAGAGCTCAGCAGCGGGCCTGGCCCCCCAGCTCCTACCCGCTTGGAACTTACTTGCTCAGACCTGCAAGGTAATCCTGTCCAGGGAGTAGCTGGGGTGGGCCCCAGGACGGGTGAAGAGACCTTTTTATCCCAAGGACACCTATGTGACCCTGGGTGAGTAATGGTGAGGAAAAGGAAAGAGGCAGCCGTGAGGCCCTGTCCTTTCTGTCTCCTCCAGGAATCTATGAAGATGGAGAGAAGCCACCAGTCCCCTGCCTGCGGGTCTCCAAAGCTCTGGATCCCAGGGGCACTGAGACCAAGTACTTTCTACCTCAGTAAGTAGAGTGCTAGAAGGGGCGGCTGGAGAGGAGAGATCGATCTACTGGTGTTGGTGGCCGGGCACCAATAGGCCTGTGTCCTGGCAGGGTAGTGGTGACCCTGAACCCCCAGTCCAGTGGCATACAGTGGGAGACAGCCTCTGAGAAAGCCCGGGACCTAGAGCTGTCCACCGAGAGTCCGTGTGAGCTACGGCAGCCCGAGCCCTCGCCCTTCTCCTCCAAGCGGACCATGTACGAGACTGAGGAAGTAAGGCCCCGGCTTTCCCACTGCAGCACCATTCCTGGGACTGGGCTGTGGCAAGGGGCCCTGGGAGAGGGAGGGAAGCCCACAGGCCCTCAGTACCAAGACCCAAGACCGGGGTCTTGGCCACATCTACACCTAACACAGCGGAATACTTGAGTCTCAGGATCCTTCTCTGAAGCTGACGGATACAGGGGCTAGGAGTGAGGCAGTGAATGGCCGGGGGCGGGATACCTGGGGTCCTGGACATGCTCCACTCCCTGGTGGCTTGTGTGTTTCCTTCTAAAATTGCTGTCTTGAAGGCTGTTGTGAAGATTACAGGGATTCACATTCATGAAGTCTTTAGGGTAGGGAGGGGATTCTTGGGTACTCTGTCCCAGCTAAACATGATGGATGGATGGATGGATGGATGGATGGATGGATACCAAAATCTTCAATTATGATGCCAGAAACAGGCTGAGCTGACCTTTCTCACCTGTCTAGATGGTGATCCCTGGAGACCCTGAGGAGATGAGGACATTCCAGAGCCGGACACTGGCGCTGTCCCGCTGTACCCTGGATGTGATCATGCCCAGTGCCCACATCTTCCTGCCCAGCAAGGAGGTCTACGAAAGCATCTACAACAGGTGGAGACATGGGGCTGGGCCGGGCCTGGCCAGGCTGGGCCGGAGGTGCCGTCCTCTGACCTCTGCTGCTGCTCTCCTGTCAGGATCAACAATGACCTGCTCGTGTGGGAGCCTGCAGACCTGCTCCCCACATCCACCACTGCTGCTCGGCCATCTGGCTCTTCGGGGTTCAAGATGTGCAAGTCGGCCTTCAAGCTAGGTATGAGAAGCGCGTGGGCCGGATGAGAAGGGGTAGCGCAGGTCTGGCAGGGCGGGGCCTTCCCTCCACATCTGCTTCCCACCCAGTCACCTTGTTCACTCAGACTCAGATTCGGATGAAGAAGACACCCAGTTCTTCTCGATGGCATCGGGTGTCCCTAAGACTCCTGCCCCGGAACCTTCCCGTCGTCACTCCCAGAGTACCTTCTCCACACTGGTGACAGTGCTGAAGGGTCGGATCACTGCGCTGTGTGAGGCTAAGGTGAGGCAGCCCAGAGCAGGTGAGCTTCCCACTCCAGAGTTCCTCTTGGCGAGCCACGGGCCTGCCAGCTTCAGGTTAGGAGCCAGGAGAGCAGAAAGCTTAAAGGGCCAGCAGCACCCACTGCCACAGTGTGCCTCCCCGCTCGGACTGCATCAACCCCACAGCTCTCAGCCATGGCCCAGCCTTTTCTCTGTCAAGCACGAGGGCTCCCAGTGCAGCTGGGTCCTTCCCCTTCAGTAAGAGGCACATGGTGCAGCCCTCCAGTGATATGTGGAAGGAACTGGGGCTGCCTCAGACAAGGATGTTAAGGTGTCAGGGATGCTGGATGCAGCGGGGAAACTGAGCCCTGTGCACATCTGCAGGATGAGACAGGGAAGCGGCTGGATGCCACTCACGGGGAGCTGGTCCTAGATGTGGAGCAAGGCACCATCTTCAGCGTAGCCCAGTACTGCGGCCAACCAGGGCTTGGCTACTTCTGCCTGGAAGCTGAGAAGGCAACGCTCTACCATCGAGGTGTGGGGGCCACTGCCACATGCACCGGGCAGGGCGGGGGGCTTTCGGAGGGCTGTGTGCCGGGAGTGGGTGGTCCGCAGCCTCACCCCGGTTCACAAGACTTTTTCTCAGCCGCCGTTGAGGACTACGTGCTGCCCACTCACTTGGAAGTACCCAGCTTTGCTCCCCCAGCCCAGCTGGCTCCAACCATCTACCCATCAGAGGAAGGGGTGACTGAGCGAGGAGCCTCGGGCCGCAAGGGCCAGGGTCCCCCCATGCTGTCTGCAGCTGTCCGCATCCACCTGGACCCCCACAAGAACGTCAAGGTACAGGCTTCTCAGCTGCTCACCCACAGCTGTGACTTGGGCAACTCCTCCTCTGAGCACGAACTGGGCTCCCACCCTCCTGACTAACTGCATGTCCCTCCCCAGGAATTTTTGGTGACAATAAGGCTGCACAAAGCCACTCTCCGCCACTACATGGCCCCCCCTGAGCAGAGCTGGCACTCCCAGGTGAGCGAAGGTACCTGAGAGGTCATGCTGCCCTGTAACTACCAACTCATCTGGGTAAACAGGTCAGACATGGGCTGAGGAGACCTGTGCGAATAATATGGACTGGACTCAAACTGACCTTGGCTAAGGGGTGTGGTAGATAGCTGGTGGACAGCAGGTGGGCTGCCAGCCGGGACAGGGTCTGGACAGGAAGGAGTTAGAGGAGGTCACTGTGTCCCCTCCCCACCCTTCCCTCTGACCGTGCAGCTCCTGGACTTCTTGGATGTACTGGATGACCCTGTACTGGGCTACCTGCCCCCCACAGTCATCACTGTTCTGCACACACACCTCTTCTCCTGTGCTGTGGACTACAGGTACCAGGCGGGGGGCTGGGGCAGGCAGCGTCAGGGGCCAGCCTTACACGTTACACGTGAGGAGCTGGCTCCAGCCCAGGTCTGCCCCTCAGGCCCCTCTACCTCCCTGTGCGCGTCCTGGTCACCGCTGAGACCTTCACCCTCTCCAGTAACATTGTCATGGACACGTCTACCTTCCTGCTCAGGTATGTAGGCTGCCCCTGGCCTGGTCCATCCCACTCCCCGCTGGGCTGCAGCTGACTTCCTGCTGCCTGACTACCCAGGACCCCATGTCCTCAGGGATGTAAGTTGTCACCACTTCCACCCAAGATCAGTCTTGTAAGCCCACTCTGGGAGTTCTACAAAACATACAAAAGGATGGGAAGCTAGAACACAGTGCATAACTAAATGCAACCCGGCATGGGGTTCAGCTCCACACGGCACCAGAAAGGAAGGAGAGCTATGCCTAATTTTAAACGCTATGGCGGTGGAGTAGTTATGTGATCCCAGCTCCTTATGAATCCGAAGCTAGAGAATCCTGCCTGGATGACCTAGTAAGACTGCCTCAAAACGTAGAAACAGATGTAGCTCAGGTTGGACCATGTACAAGATGAGGGCGAGGCCCTGTGTTGGATCCCTAGGACTAGATGGATGGCTGTGTAAACAGACCATGCCTTAGGAATGGGAAGGGCACTCCACGCCCTGAGAAGTACAAGTTCAAGGACAGAATTAGAAAGGCTGAGTGAGTAGTCCCTGCAGGGTCTTCCACCCTGGAGCCCAGACCCCCTGTGTCCCCTGTGCTGAGGCTGGCAAGGTCCCAGCACTGCAGTTAGGAGGCGCTTGGACCTCTGCCATCACCTCCAGGACCCTTCTTCCCCTTGGCCCAGCTGCCACCTGCAGTGGCTCCCGGGCCCTTCTCAGCCCTGTTCCCCACCAGGTTCATCCTCGATGACTCCGCTTTGTACCTGTCTGACAAGTGTGAGCTGGAGAACCTGGATCTGCGGCGAGGTAGGCAGGGCCTGGGTCGGGCCCCCCTACACTGAGGGCATCACCTAGGCCTATTCTCAGCTACACGTACATGCGTGTGCGCACACATCCACATAGCTGTACCGGACACAGTGAATTCTTCCCCCGGTGATGGGTAGGCAGGGGCAGGGTAGCAGGGACCGTGAGAACCTTTCCTCTGCTCCACCTCAGATTATGTCTGTGTCCTGGACATTGACCTCCTGGAGCTTGTAATCAAAACCTGGAAGGGCAGCACCGAGGGCAGGCTGGTGAGTGTGGGGCCGGCAGGAGTCGGGCGAATTGTGGCTGTCACAGTGCATGCCCTTAGCCGGGCTGTGCTAGCATTCCTCCGGGAAGGACCATGTTCCTCTGAATGCCCTTCCAACCCACTGAGGGCAATAGATGGCACTTGCGGGCAGGACAGAGGTGGCCCAGGGAGACCGCCACTGTGGAGCGAGGTTTTCTCATCTCTGTGATGAGGTAACAGTTCCTGCATCGCTAGGCAGCAGTCGGTCAGGGATGGGTGGGTGAGCCGTATTCCATCAGTCTGGAATGTCTACATAGTTGGGTGGTGAGGTCCTGCCTCAGCTGAGCAGACAAGGGACTATTCCCTTGCTCTCCCTCTCTGTGTGTGTGTGTGTGTGTGTGTGTGTGTGTGTGTGTGTGTGTGAGAGAGAGAGAGAGAGAGAGAGAGAGAGAGAGAGAGAGAGAGAGAGAGAGAGCTGAGATGCCCTGGGGAGGCTGGTTTGGGGTGGCTCCTGTGCCCATGCCATGCCCACCCCCCACAGAGCCAGCCTCTTTTCGAGCTGCGCTGCTCCAACAATGTGGTGCATGTGCACAGCTGCGCCGACTCCTGCGCCCTGCTGGTCAACCTGCTGCAGTATATCACCAGCTCTGGAGACCTGCACCCCCCACCCCGGCCCCCCAGCCCCACGGAGATCGCTGGCCAGAAGGTACAGGTGAGGCCTGGCCACTGCAGGCTGCCAAAGCTCGGCCAGGCCCGCTATTTACACATGCACAAGGCCTGGATTGGAGGAGCCCTGGAGCTAGCCCTCCCTCTGCTCACTCCTGCCCCTTCCCTCCCCTCCCCTCCCCTCCCCTCCCCTCCCCTCCCTTCCCCTCCCTTCCCTTCCCTTCCCTTCATCCAGCTTTCAGAGAGCCCTGCCTCCCTGCCCTCGTGCCTGCCAGTGGAGACAGCCCTCATCAACCAGGGAGACCTGACTGATGCCCTTCTGGACACTGAACGGCGTAGCCTGCGGGAGCTGGCCCAGTCGTCAGGTCAGTGAGGGTGCCCGAGGGACAGCAGGCCCAAGTGGGCACCCTCAGCCACCCCTCATGCTGGCCTCTATCCCACAGGCGGCCCACCTCCTCAGGCCTCTCCTGTCTCCGTCTATCTGTTCCCAGGGGAGCGGAGTGGGGCCCCCCCTTTGCCTCCTCCTGGGGGCTCCTCTCACACCTTGGGTTCTAAGGCAAAGGAACATGAGAACGAAGAGGAAGGCGATGGAGACACCCTGGATAGTGACGAGTTCTGCATTCTTGACGCGCCCGGCCTAGGCATTGCGGTGTGTGTGTTGGGATGGGAGCTCTTGGGCAGGAAAAGCAGCATTGGCTCTTAACGTGAAGGAACAGATGGAACAGTCCAGAGGAGGGGACAGTGTCTTACAGAGACAGGATAGGGAAGAAGGGCCAGTCAGCAGAAGGGAGGCCATGTAACTACAGAGGCTGTGCAGTGCCATCAGTGTCCAAGCTCACTGAAGCGCTGGGTGGCAGGCCCAGCAAGGGACTCCTGGATCGACCGCTCAGACACAGGCTCTGGGCTGGTGGTCAGGAGGGCCACTGTTTGTTAAAAGGGGCAGTGGGGAGCCATGAAGGCGGGGGCTGGGCTCAGCGTGTTGTCACACGGCTCCTCTCGGCTCTTTCCCGGCAGCCCCGAGACGGGGAGCCCACCGTGACCCAGCTGCACCCTGGTCCCATCGTCGTGCACGATGGTCACTTCGCCCAGCCCCTGGGAAGCACTGACCTGCTGCGCGCACCTGCCCACTTCCCAGTGCCCAGCAGCCGTGTGGTGCTCCGGGAGGTCTCCTTCATCTGGCACCTCTATGGGGGCAGAGACTTTGGCCTTCACCCCACTTACAGGTTAGAGGCTTGTAGGTAGCAGCGGGTGGGATTAGGATCCAGGCATAGCCTAGCTGTGACCTCAAGCCTCACGCATCACCCACTCTGATCCTCAAGGTCATCCTCATCCTCAGCGCCTCCTGCCACAGGCTAGAAGGCCTGTGCTGAGGCTGTAGATAGAAGGTGTTTCCTCAGAGTCAGCTTGTCCCCCGTGTCTTCACAGAGCAAGAGTAGGCCTCACAGGCCCCAGGGTCTCACCTTCCCGCTCCTCTGGTCCCAACCGGCCCCAGAATTCCTGGCGTACCCAGGGTGGCGTTGGACGGCAACACCAGGTCCTCATGGAGATTCAGCTCAGCAAAGTGAGTGGCTGAGCCGGGGTAACACATAAGTGAGGCTCTGGGGAGACCACGGCAGCCAGCACAGGCAGCAGCGTGTGACGGGAACAGATTCTGGTGGGACTGCATAGCAGGAGCCTCAGGTTCAGTACTGTGTCCAAAGGGTTTGAGCCCAAAAGGGTGTTTCTTAGAGCTGCCGCTCTGGCCCTGAGGGAGCAGGGAGACAGATGACAGAACACAGGCTGTTGGTAGTAGGGAGGGCTCAGACACTGCATCCTAGGAGGTCGGAACCAGAAGCATTCAGAAAGAAGCTTGCTGAGACAGACACAGTGACACCATGGCCCCTGTGGGACAGCATAGGGCGTGACCCCTGTGGTTGTGGAGCACAGCTTAGAGAGGCTGGGCCACCCTGGGCAGAGAGAAGGCATTTAGAGACAGTGAGGTGAAAGGGGCGTCCGGGAGTCTGACAAGGTGGCCTCTGCACTTGCAGGGAGCAGCAGCTGTGGGAGGCTGGGGCGGATTTGGACAGGCCAAGTGCAGTACGGCTAGATTGGTGGCAATAGGTTGGTTTGGCTGCGTCAGCGCCCGATCATTCCCACCCATGGGGGTGGGATGGGGACAGGGAGGAAGGTTCTCTGGGAAGGAGGGACCTCAGCCAGACCTCCCCATCCCTCAGGCCTGATCCCCAACTCACGCCCCATGTACCCACAGGTGAGCTTCCAACATGAAGTGTACCCCGAAGAGTCGGCCACAGCTGGGGGCCTGGGCCCGGAGCTGGATGAGCGGCCACTGTCGCGCCAGGTGCTCGTTGTCCAGGAGCTGGAGATCCGGGACAGGCTCGCCACCTCCAAGATCAACAAGTTCCTTCATTTGCACACGAGTGAGCGGCTGCCACGCCGCACACACTCCAATATGGTGAGAGGGCGCCTGGGTGCCTCCTTCCCATAGCCCCCTGAAGGGGTGTGTCTGGAGAGCAGGGTTGATGGCAGTCCAGAATGGGGTTCCCAAGGCCCAACAGGCACCTAGTGTATCCTCTGCCCTTAGCTTACCATCAAGGCACTGCATGTGGCCCCCACCAGCAGCGTAGGAGGCCCTGAGTGCTGTCTGCGCGTCTCCATGATGCCTCTGAGGCTCAACGTAGACCAGGTGAGTAGATTGTCACGTCAAAGGCAGACCCCGTGCGAGCCCTTCCCTGCTGCCAGGCCCCGGATCTGACCCAGCACTCTCCCCACAGGATGCCCTCTTCTTCCTCAAGGACTTTTTCACCAGCCTAGCAGCCAGCATCAACCCCATGGTCCCAGGGGACACTTCCGAGGGTGAGAGGCCAGGCCGGGGAGAGTCTACCTGGCTGCCCCACATCCTCTGTTCCATCCTTGATCTATGACCTTTCTTCCTGCAGCTCACCGAGAGACCCACAGCCGACCCAGCAGCCCCCTTGAAGGGCAGTCTGAGGACACAGAGACGGCCAGCAGCCCACAGGACGCTCCAGGCAGTGGCCACAGCTCCTCTGACCAACAGCCCATCTACTTCAGGTAGGGTAGATGGTAGTGCCTTCAGAGGGGCTCTGGGCCAGGCTGTCTGAAAACCTAGCCAGTGACCAGGTTAGAGACCAAAGGTTCTCTCCCTTCTTTTCCCTTCAGGGAGTTTCGCTTCACATCTGAGGTGCCCATCTGCCTGGATTACCATGGCAAGCATGTCACTGTGGACCAGGTGGTGAGTGGATCCAGCAGGCAGGCTGGGAGCTAGTATCTGGGTCCAGTGTCTGGGGACCAGGACTCAGTATATCCCGGGACGCAGCCACTCACCCTGTCCTCCCCGCCAACAGGGCACTTTCATGGGCCTCCTGATTGGCCTGGCCCAGCTCAACTGCTCCGAGCTGAAGCTCAAGAGGCTTTGCTGCCGGCACGGGTGAGCTCCCGGCCCTTTGGGGGTCTCTGCAGCCTTCCCTCTGCTGTGTCTCATGGGCTGCACGGCCCTAGGCAATCCTCGGGTTGTCAGACCTCCATTTTTCCTCTGTAGTAGGGCTTTTGTTGCTCCACAGCGCTGGGTAAGGCCCTGGGATGAGTAGGTGTGCATGCTTGTCCCTGGTCACACTGCCCCTGGGCCCTGGGCCTCTCCTCCATCTCACCTTGCAGGCTCCTGGGCGTGGACAAGGTGCTCTGCTATGCCCTCAACGAATGGCTGCAGGACATCCGCAAGAACCAGCTGCCCGGCCTGCTGGGAGGCGTGGGCCCCATGCATTCGGTTGTGCAACTCTGTGAGTGTCCACCCGCCTTTGAGGACTCGGTTTTGTTTGGTTGGGACTTTTTACAGAACAAATATAGATCCAGGGACACACAGAAAGCCCCCTCAAATGGGCAGGGTTCCAAGGGCAGACTGACCTTTCTGAAATAATTGCATTTATTTTGTGGGTGCATGTGCGCTATAGAGTGCACACGGACGTCAGAGGACAGCTTACTTACAGATCCTCTCCTCACACTCTGTGAGCCCTCAATACTGACCTCAGGGCAGCAGACCTGGCTACAAGCCCTGCTGGCTTCTTCTTCTTCTTCTTCTTTTTTTTTTTGGATTTGGTTTTTTTGAGACAGGGTTTCTCTGTATAGCCCTGGTTCTCTTGGAACTCACTGTGTAGAACAGGCTGGCCTCAAACTCAGAAATCCGCCTGCCTCTGCCTCCCAGAGTACGCCACCATGCCCAGCCCGGCTTTTTTTTTTTTTTAAACTACAGTCTCACTATGTAGCTCTGTCTGCCCTGGGACTCACTATTCCTATCTCACAGAGCCCTCCTGCCACTGCCTTCCGAGTGCTGGGGTTACAGGGCACCGCCACCCTGTTTTACTTTTTGAGCCAGTCTTATGTGGCTCAGGCTGGGATCACAGGCATGGCATGCACAGCGCCTGGCCTGAAATCGGCCTGGACTTTTGAAATTGCACTTGGATGCCAGGTACTATGCACAGGCAGGAGGATTGCTTGTTAGCTCAGGAACACAAAAGCAACCTGAATAGGGTCCGGGCTAGGTCAGGGAAAGCTACTTAGCAAGATTCTGTTTTTAAAAAAAAGCCGGGCAGTAGTGGCCTTTGATCCCAGCACTTGGGAGGCAGAGGCAGGCAGATTTCTGAGTTTGAGGCCAGCTGGTCTACAGACTGAGTTCCAGGACAGCCAGGGCTACACAGAGAAACCCTGTCTCGAAAAACCAAAAAAAAGAGAGAGAGAGAGAGAGAGAGAGAGAGAGAGAGAGAGAGAGAGAGAGAGAGAAAGAAAAAAAAAATTAAGAGAAAAGAAAACTGGATTGGCACCAGGCACTGGTGGCACAGGCCTTTAATCCCAGCCCTTGGGAGGCAGAGGCAGGCGGATCTCTGAGTTCAAGAAAAGCTTGATTTACAGAATAAGTTCCTGGACAGTCAGGGCAGTTACACAGAGGAAACCCTGTGTCAAGAATAGGAAAGAAAGAAGGGAGGGAGGAAAAGAGAAAAGAAACTGTCATTGGGGAGGGGTAAGGGTCCTTGGGCAGAGAAGAGAGGCCAGGCAAGCTTGGCACCTCTGCTCACCCTGTCCTCCAGTCCAAGGGTTCCGGGACCTGCTGTGGCTGCCCATCGAGCAGTACAGGAAGGACGGGCGCCTCATTCGGGGGCTGCAGCGCGGGGCCGCCTCCTTCGGGTCGTCCACAGCCTCTGCTGCTCTGGAGCTGAGTAACAGGCTGGTCCAGGCCATCCAGGTGAGTGCAAGGCGGGACAGGAAATAGGTCCCCTGTCCCCAAGGTTCCTGACTCTGTCCCCACGGTTCCACTGAAAGCTGGAACGCAGTTAAGCCACACAACATGGAGGGAGGCTCCCGTGGTGGGGCCACAAGTGCTTTCTGGGCCGTCATGCTCCCAGCTGCCTGAGTGACGAGTGCACAGTGGGCAGATGCAGGAACCCGTCCTGGGTAGCTCTTCCCGTTCTGCATGGGCCCCAGAGGCCACCCCACCAAAGCGCTGGTCTTCAGGGGAGTGATTGAGTCCTGGAGAGGACTGGGACTGTGGGACCCTGTGTCAAGAGAGCCTTGAACTCAGCCTTCAGAGTCAAGAGTTAACGCTGTCTGTGTGGGGGTGCCCTCTAGTGGGAACCAGACAGCTCAGGCAGGTCTCCATGTGCAGCCTAGGTGTGAGGCCACAGGAAAGTTCTCCAGTGCCTTCAGCCACAGCCATCTCAACAAGCCCAAAAGCTCCCCCTCCTCCGCTTCTGATAATTTGCTTATTTATTCTTTGTGTATGTGCCATGGCTTGTATTTGAGGTCAGGCAGTTTTGGGGACTCAGTCCTCTACCACATTGGTTCCACGATTGGTGATTGCTTTCGGGTCACCTCGCAGCAAATGCCTTGACCTTCAGAGCCATCTTACCAGCCCTGGAAGGGTGTGTAAATGTCTCCTTAAGTTAAGGAGGCCCTGTGAAGTGGTGGGGAGGGGGCCCAGCTGTTAAGGCTGAGGTTGCTCTCACAGAGGCTTGGGGTTCAGTTCCTAGCACTGGTGGCTGTAACTCCAGCTCTGAGGGATCCAGTGCCCTCTTTTGGCCTCTGCATTCACGTGAAATCACACATAAATAAAAATAAATGAATATTTAATGAAAATTTAGGAAGTTCTCTGAGGTAGGTAATGGAGGGAAGAGGAGAGGGGGGAGGCAAAGACTGGTTAGGACAGGGAATAGCTGTGCTGCAGGAGCTCTGGTCCCCAACCTGGCCTGCAAAAGTCAGCTTGGACACTTGTCGTCATCCAACTCTGGTGTCCCTCAGGCTACAGCTGAGACAGTCTATGACATCCTGTCCCCTGCATCTCCCATCTCCCGATCCCTCCAAGACAAGCGTTCTTCACGGAAACTCCGCAGAGGTCAGCAACCTGCTGACCTCCGGGAAGGCATGGCTAAGGCCTACGATGCTGTTCGAGAGGTGAGAGCCACCTTAGGCCCACTTCCAGGTGCCCCACTCCCACTCTCCACTCTCACTGACCTCTGACCTCTGACCTCCACAGGGTATCCTGGACACGGCTCAAACCATCTGTGATGTGGCATCAAGGGGCCATGAGCAGAAGGGACTGACAGGGGCCGTGGGGGGCGTGATCCGACAGCTCCCCCCAACCGTGGTAAAACCAATAATCGTAGCAACAGAGGCAACATCCAACGTGCTAGGGGGCATGCGTAACCAGATCCTTCCAGATGCACACAAGGACCATGCTCTCAAGTGGCGATTGGAGGAGGCCCAGGACTGACTGCAGGCACCCAAGATCTACCCACTGTCCCAACGTGCCCACCGTGTCCAGCCAACCACAGTGGTGCCACCAGCTCCCTGGTTTCCTGATTGCTGTGACCCACAGCTAGGCCACCAGGTCCTTCAAAGGATGGCCACTGTGAAGGATACCTGCCCAGCCTGCTTGTTGCCAACTGGCCGAGAGAATGGGGCCTCCCGGCTTTGGGGCCTCTGCCCTGTCTGTGCACTTTCGTCCGGGGAGGAAGGACCTTGCTCCTCCCTGCTGCCTGGGCCCACACTGCTGCCTTGTTCTAGAATGAGGATGGAGGCTTTAGGACCCATGGATGCCCCGCAGCCAAGGGTCTCTCCGTGTCTCATGGGGAGGTGGGGAATCCATGCCATGTGGGTCAGTGTATTTTTAAGATCACTGAGCGTGTGGGTCAGTGTCTGCATGAAGTGGAATAAACTTGCCCACCGCCAGCCCTGGCCTCTTCCAGGTCCTCTGTACCCTTGAGGCCCCAGTCTGTCCTGCTCTGCATAAACCTTGACCTGCCCGGTCGACCTCTGCACGCAGTACACACCTGCTGCCACCAGGAGGCACCACACCTCACCCTCAGCCTTCTGATGCAAACCAGCTTTGGGCTCAACCTCCCTACTATCCTGGTGCCTGGCATCTTGGCGCTACTTCCAGGTGAAGCTGGTGGAGTCACCTGGCAATTCCACTGGAGGGATCCCTGAGAGTCCGCATCAGACCCCATTTCTGGGTTCTATTCCTGTTAGATCCCAGGGTCCAGCCTTGTTCTTGAGACTGGAGCAAAGCAGGGCTCCTGCCTGTCCTGGGAAGGAAGCTCCGGATTGTGACCTAAGGCAACACCTGTTAGTCTGCCAGCCGAGACAGTCCTCCTGTCTCAACACTCTGGAAGGTTGAGTCCTAGGCCCTCTGGAAGCTGTTCCCACCATTTCCAGAGATGGCTTTTGGGGTATCCAGGTCTTATGCTGGGTCAGTGCTGTGTTGTCCAGAAGATGTCCTTTGCTCTCCCCACCCCTCGTCCCATATACATTGTTCACAAGGGAGCCGCTGCCACCCCAGTCCACCCTCAGTAGCACTGCCAGGAAGCATGTCACTTGTGGGGCATCGCTGGGTACCGCTAGTTAGCTGTGATCTCCCCTATTTTGGCCCCCATCATAGATCTGAGTATTGAACATGAGAAAACTTTTCCTTGTGGCCCATCCCCAAATTTGGCCGTCTGTGGTGAGATAGGGCCAGAAGACTAGGCAAGAGGTCAAGCCAGTGAAGCCAGAGGAGACAAGCCCATGGGTGGCCAGGGTCTGAGGCCGCTGGGTAGCTGAAGGCCCAGTCTGGCACTTCCTGGGCCCGCCCTGCCAGCTGGGGCACAGTCCAGGTCTGCTGCCCTTCGGACCCCACTTAGGATCAGTATTGATGGCAGTGGGCTAATCATTAACGCTACCAGGGCTGGGCCAACGGCTCAAAAGGCTTGGCCCAGGGTGGCCCCACTTCCTCCTTGTGCCCCGAAGGCCAGCTAGTGCAAGGTAAGAGCCCCCAGGCTGTCCTCCAGAGGCCTGCTGGATACTCCCAGTTCCAAGCCTTTCTGCAAAGCCATAGGCCCTTCTGAGCAAGGGGGCTTTAGGGAAGCTTACTTCTGTTCTGTGCCTCAGTTTCCACCTTTGGGTAAGGTGGCTACAGCATCCATGGTTGGAGCTTCCCAGCTCTGTGGAGACAGGATTCCTAAACAGCTACATCTGTCTTCTGGAAGTGCAGTGCCTCACAGAGCAGGAGGCTGGGCCTTGAGGGGGCTACTGGGCTCCGGGAAACAATCATCTAGTCTGGAACATTCCTTTGCAGAGCTGTCCTCCCAGGGAGAAGGCAGCATCCCCTGCTTCTCTGGGCCTTTATCTACCACTGCCAAGGGGGCAATGACCCGAGCACACTCTAGGGGCATCATCTCTTTCTTTCCAGAATCCTGAATCCCAGCAGAATGAATATGGACTGGACCCTGTCACTGTAGCCTCTTGGGCCAGAATCTGTGGAAGGGATGAGAGTGCAGATGTGTTCCCAGGCACTGGGGTCAGCTCAGGGGTCCCACCTCAAAGCTCCTTGTCACAGCAGGGACAGAATGAGTGGAAGGCTAGTGTGCAAGATGGCCTCCAAAGGTAGAGTGTAGTGCTTCAGAGAAGTTAAGCTACTGGCCGGAGGTCACACAGCTCCAAGGCCCTTGCTGGCTTATACTACTGAGGTACTGAATTCTAGGTGCTGGCACTCACAGCTGGGTTGGGTAGCAGCACCCCTGTCTCATGTCTTCCTTTTATTTTTATTTATTTTTTCTGTATTGATGCTTAAGCCAGAGCCCCAAGCCAAGCCCTGTACCCCGAGAGTCCTGACCTCTCCCTTCACCTCTCTAGCTTCCCGTCTGTCCTTTTCCTTTTGTCTCCTCAGCCTCATTTTCTTCTTTCTCATCCTTCCTGTTCCTCAGCCTTCCCTTCTCTAGTTTCCTGGGCAGGGTCACCCTCAGGTGCCCAACACTCCAGTTGCCTTTTGCTGTCTGACTGCCCCATGGCTGCAGCAGGAGGGTAGACAGAAGCTGACCATAGGCCGCTGCTCTGTTTAGAAGGGAAAGGAGGAAACGGGAACTTGGGGCAGAGGGTGTGGACCTCAGTGGGCAGCAGTAGAGTTGTAAACCAGCCACTCCCGGGCTGATGAAGAGGCTCTGGGGCTGAGCCTGGACTTCGCTCAGGAAGAAGGTTGGCGTCCTACGGGGTGCCAGGTGTGGGCCTTGGATGGATGATAAGAAGCCTCAATAAAAAGTGTGGACTTGGCGCCGAGAGGCCTGGGGTGTGAGTGGCAGCTGCGGGGCTCTTCCCAGGATCCTGCCAGAGAGGAGGTGCCTGCGCCCGTGCTCTGACCCCATGGCTCCCACCCTCTGTAACAGCAACTCCATGTGGAAGTGCCCGCTGGTTCCAGTGGGGCTGCTGTTATCTGGGGTGGCGGCTGGTACCTGCAGAGGAAGAGGAGCCGCAGCCAGGGGGCACACCAGCAGGAACTGACATGGGGGTCCTCAGGCCGGGGAAAGCAGTGGTGGGCTGTTGGCAGGCTGCCACGAAGGGGTGCACAGGGCTCTGACCTATGAATTGACAGCCAGTACTCTGAGCTCTCCCCTGGCTGCCAATTCCATAGGTCACAGGTATGTTCACCTCAATGCCAGCCGTAAGGACTCCGAGGAGCAAGGTGGGAGCCGGGAGGGGGAGGGTATCAAAGCCAAGGCCCCGCCTCCTTCCTCGCCACGCCCTCCTTCCTGTTTGCAGGTGTGGAACCCTGCCTGACCGGCCTGTGTGTTCCCTTCCCAGCTTCTTTGCCAGGTTCTTCTTTGGTTGCTGGTGGGAGCTTGCTGTGTGGTCCGGGCTAGCCTTGAACCCGTCTCTGCCTGCATGGTGCATAGGTATGCAGGCTTGTGCCACTGCGCATGGCACCGAGACTACTCTCATCTCCTTCCAGGCTCAGCCCACGCGTGTTCCTGAAGTGCTATGCTACGGGTGGTACTTCCTGGTTCTTAACAAAGGAGGAGCTTGTTTGTTTGTTTGTTTCAGAGACAGTCTGATGTTGCCCAGGCTAGCCTCAAACTTTGTGTAAGGTAGGGTGACTGGGAACTTTTGATCCTCCCGCCCATGCCTCCGAAATGCTAAGATCTCGAGTGTGCACCATGCCTGCTTATTCTCGGTGCTGACCATGCTAGGCAGGAACTCTGCCAACTAAACTACTCCCAGCCTGGGACTCTCCTTGGGCTTTGTTTTGTTTTTGAAACAGGGTCTCATTATGTAGATCTAGCCATCCTGGAACTTACACTGTAGACCAGGCTAGCCCTGAGCTCTGCCTGCCTCTGCCTCCCAAGCACTGGGCTTAAAGGTGATCGCCGCCATTGCCCGGCTCCCAGCCTAGGCCTTTTCCTAAAAGTGATTGATTTCAAGTGCCACCTGGGCTCCCAGGGCCTCCTGCTTATTCACAGGTGTCCCCTAAGCACTGCATCCACCGAGTGTCATGCTGCACAGAGTTAATTTGTGCCTGCGTGTCCACCCGATTACCACCCATGGACTCAGCCCCAAGCCTAAACCCATATATGCACCAATTGAGTTTTGCCAAACATTCTGAGACTGCATCTCACGCTGCCAGTGGCAGGGGACTTTAGGGCCCAGGCTGGGCACGCTCCAACTGCTCCTTTCTCACGCGGCTCACTTCTGAGAGGCCTGGAACTTCAGGTTCCCTGGGCCCAGCGGAGGCTAATGAAAATGCATCCGAGAGGGCAGGACCACCCGCGCTGCCAACCCAACCTGGGTCAGACCACTCCTACCCTTTTTATTGTTTTTGAGGCAAGGTCTCAGTATGTAGACCAGGCTGGCCTGGAATTCACTCTGTAGACCCTGGAGCTCCACCTCCTGAGTGCTGGGATAGTAGGCTTTCTCACCATACCTATAAATCCTTTTCTTAACAGTGGGGCTTGGGGAAATTTCTACTTGAAAAACTGGTTCCTGCTTCTAAAAAATATTTTCTTGGTTTTCTTGTATAGCCAGCCCAGTATCCTCAACTTTTTTATACATTTTTGTCTTGTTTGTTTGTGTGTTTTGAGACAGGGTTTCTCTGTGTAGCCCTGGCTGTCCTAAAACTCGCTCTGTGGACCAGGCTAGCCTTTAATTCACAAAAATCCACCTGCTCTACCTCCCAAGTGCTGGTATTAAAGGTGTAAACCAAGAGCCATTTTGTCTTTTTAAAAAAGATTTGTGGGGCTGGAGAGATGGCTCAGTGGTTAAGAACACTGACTGTTCTTCTGAAGGTCCTGACTTCAAATCCCAGCAACCACATGGTGGCTGACAACCATCTGTACAGCTACAGTGTTCTCATATACATAAAATGAATAAATAAATCTTTAAAAAAAATTGTGGGGCCAGCAAGATAGCTTGGCAGAAAAAGACACTCACTGTCAAATCTCAAGACCTGGATTCAATCCCTGTACCTGCACATCGGAAAGAGACTCTCCCATAGATTATCCTCTGACTTCCACTTACATGCTGCTCACAGCGAGGAAATAAGTATCATTTAAAATAAATGTATTAAAAAGGTTTGTGGGTGTACATGAAGTCACACACCTCATGTATGCAGGCACCCACAGAAGCCAGATGGTGTCAGACACTCTCGGGGTGGCATCCAGTGGTGGGACACAGGTGCTTCCTTGTGAAGAGCAGCATGCGCTCTTTCACACTAACTGTCTCGCCAGCCCCCCTGTTTTGTATATTTTGAAACATGGTCTCGGTCTCTCATTCTGTATCCCAGGCTGGCTTGGAACTTGAAGCCACCCTTTTGCCTTTGGCCAAAGTCACGCAGGACCTTCTCTGATGACCTGTGCAACAACGTGGGTGACTGGGGTCCCAACTTTACCTCACGGTTTCCATTTCTGGGTGTCTTGGTCCCACTACCTCAGCTATGTCCACCCCTGGGCTCCCACCCACCACGGCTAAGATGCGGGTCAGGGACCTTCCTGAATCCACAGAACCTCCCTCCCCCCTCCCTATCTGAGTCTTATCCTTGCCTGGTCTCAGCCTCTGGAGAAGAAGGTCCTTGGCTTACTCGCTTCTGCAAAGCTGGTCCCATGCCTCCTGGTACGGTAGGTGCTGGAGATGCCGACTGAGCAGATGGACGCTGTAGTCTGGCACTCTTAGGCCCAGACCTTTCTCCATCCCAGGTGCTAGCTTAGGATGGAAGGGGAGGGCAGGCTGGCCCTGGCCGGGGTCTCCTCCATCTGTCTCCACCAAGCTCATAAAAGTCTTTAATGGTTCAGGGAAATGTCTCAACTCAGAGCACACGCAGCTCTCTCAGGTCCAGTGTCTTGACCCTGTTGACTTGAGGTCTTTCTGCAGCAGACACTGGACCTATGAACAGCTCTCCTTGCCGGCTCCCTCCCGCTCTCCTCACAGACACCTCACTGCCTCCAGGACACCTGCCAGTGTCCCTAGAAACTTGTTTGAGTCACTTGCTCCATCTGCTTCCCTGGTGCAGGTGGCCTATTAGTGACCCTGTCACACCCCATCACTAGTGTCTATTTCCTTTACAACCTGTAGACCCTTGGGAGGGACAGTCATTGACTTTGTTTCCTGTAGTCTCAGAGACTAACACAGGAAGTACTTAATGTTTATTGGAGGACCCATCACTTGTGTGAATAGATTCCTGGGGAGAAGTTATGAGGAGGGGTTGGCATAGTGCCTGGGGACAGAAGATCCCGAGGCGCCATTGGCTGTCTTCCCCACCACTGTCAGCAAGGCACACACTGAGCTGCTATGCTAACTGAGCATCCCAGGAACATCCTGACTCACATTCCCATAGTTAAGGACTGGCCAGTAGGGAAAGGTGTCTGAGCTGGACGAACGTGACCATGAAGCATCCCTGAGAGATAAATTTGAGTTCAGCTTTTACTGCAGTGAAGGGTGGCAGTAGGCCAGGAGCACAGACATACAGAAAGGGGAGAAAGCCACCAGACCAGACAGCTCCTGGAGGCCGTAGCTTGCTTGCCCTTCTGCAAGCCTCACTCCCTAGAATCACCACCAGGGGGCGCCCAAGACACCTCTACCAGCTGGGCCTCTTCCTTGCCCCAAGACACCCTTTCTGCTGTTTCCTAAGCCAAGGACAGCATCTCCCCAGGGTCTCTCCTGGCACCTCTGAGCTATACCCAGCCACGATTTTGTCATCCACTGAGTGGGTTTGAAAATGCAACCTAGTGTAATAACCACATACCGGGTGGCCACTGTTTATATACAGGGAGTGGTGTGGCTGGGTCTGACCAAGTTCCCCTAAAGTTTATGAAACCCTAGTTTATTCTTTCACTACTGGACAGAATTCCGTTATATGAATGAAAATACAATTATTTTTACATCTTCAGAATAAATGGACTTAGGACCTATTCTCCTTAGGGCTAGCAGCAGCAGGAGCCCAGAAATCAGTCTCCACCTTGGGAGGAGGGTACACCTAGGTTCAGGCCACTTTGTTTTTCTTTTTGAAAATTGTGAAACTTCGGAAATGTTGCAAGAACAGAACAATCAACAACCATGGACCCTATATTTGGATTTGTGGACAGCTGGCGTTCTAGGGTAACATCTGCTTCCCCTCTCTCACTCACACACATATTTTTCCTGAAATACTAGAGACCAGCATACAGATCATGACCCTTCACCGTGAGATTTTTCAACATGTATCTACTAAGAAAATATGATACCCTTACACAACCACAAAGTTGCCAAATGTAGGTCCGCCCCACTGACGCAACCCTGTTCTCACTTCACAGTCGGCTTCTAGATGTCACCGGGTGCCCTGGCCAGCTAGGGCCTGCTTGGGTTCCCTCCTTAGTGCCCCCCCCCTCTTGTCTTTTAATCTGAAACCATGAGATTTCTGATTTTTAAATCCCTTGTTACTATAATTAATAATATAAAATAATCATCATCATCTTATGTATACTGTAGCTGTATGCTGCCCATTGTACACACCAGACACACCAGCTTTAGGCACACCAGACAAGGGTATCAGATGTCAGTACAGATGGTTGTGAGCCACCATGCAGTTGCTGGGAATTGAACTCAGGACCTCTGGAAGAGCAGTCAAGGCTCTTAACCACTGAGCCATCTCTCCGGGACATTATTTTTTAATGCTGAAGGAATAGAGACCAGACTCTACTTCCAAGTCCATCCCACTAACAGCAAGGCTGTTTCCTCACCACAGTGGGAATGATATTACAGCTCCATTGCCTTGTCTAATGGCTGCCGGATCCCCTCTCTGCTCCTCAAAACTCTGCCTTTCTTTCTAGGCTGTCTCCATCTTCAAATCAACATGAAGAAATGTTCTTAGCCCTGCAGCATCAGGGGTGGAACCCAGGTCTCCTGCAGACAGATGGCCACCCAGTTGCACCCCACCCACTCTATCTTTTAGTTAAAGTTTTAAAAAATATATTTTATATGTATGGTTTTGTGTGCATGTATGTCTGTACACCATGCATATGTAGGGCCCCAGGAAGCCAGAGAGGTTGTCATGCACCCTGGAAAATGAAGTTATAGATGGTTCTGAGTTGCCACGTGTGTGCTGGCAGTGGAGCCCAGCTCCTCTGCAAGGGTTAAAAATGTGCTTTACCTCTGAGCTGTCTCTTCAGCTCTTTAGTTTTTATTCACTAGTTACTATTTGTGTGTGTGTGTGTGTGTGTGTGTATGTGTGTGTCCTTGGTGGAAGGTTGCAGTTTCCTCTCTCAGATGTCACTGCTGCCTGTACTTCAGAGCAGGATAATCTGGTGGGAGGAAGGTTCTGTGGGACCACAGGGACGGTAAGCCAGCCGGCAGTCTGGCCAACTGCGAGGACTATTCATGAGCCATCTCACATTTGCAAAGATCAATCTCTGAAGGGGTGAGGGAGGGGAGTGTTGAGTCCATGGAGGGGCTGCACAGCAGCTTACACAGCCTGGCCCCTACTGAGGTGTGGCTGTGAGATCCTGGGCCACAGGGCAGAAGGGCTGCACTTGCCACGGGGCCCAGGTTCTGGGTCCTGGTGCTTTCTGTGACACATGACTGGAAACACAGCTACCCTATTCCTGAACTGTGAGCCTCACAGGGAAGCTCAGTGTAAGCGTTGACCTTGGAGGAGACAGGATGGAGAAGCCATGTTCACGGAGATGCAGAAGAGGGCAGAGACTGCTTTCATGAGCTCCTCAAGACACAGGCCAGAGCCACCCCCAGAGTGCCTGGAGGGGGCACGCTTAAACATGATGGAGCCGAGCTGGGAAGCCACCCCTGCACTTCATTTGTGTGTGTATACATACATACATACATACATACATACATACCATACATACATGTACACATACACACAATTTTTTTGAGACAGCATCTTGCTATGTAGTCCATGCTACAATCTTCGTACCTTGGCCTCCTATGAGCTGGGATCATAGGTGAGGACCACCAGAGCCCCCACAGCCGCCATCTTATCGTGTAAATTAACAGGACCCCAGGATCCTGCCCCTCCTTTATCTTAGAAGGTGGAATGTTCCTGTTTCAAACAATAAGGCACCACTTCCAGGAGTCCTGCAGGCTCCGTGCTGCACCCTACGCTGGTTCTGCTGTTGCTCCGGCTTCAGCAGTCAGAGGCCTAATATTTAACCTTAGCCTATCACTTAAGTGGTTTTGGGTTGGCCTTTTTAAAGATAGATCTCATGATCCTATCCAAATGACTGAAGGCTGGTTTTGAATTTCATAGGTAGCCAAGCCCTGAATTCCTGATGCTCTTGCCTCCACCCTCCAAGTCCATCTCCATGCCTGTTTTAGATACTGTGCTGGTGTACAGGAAGCCATGTTACATGAGGCAAGCCCTCCACTAACTGAGCGACTGGAACCCTGAACTGCCGCTTGGCTAAAAGCATTCAGAGGAGTCTAGTCCTTAGCTTCCCGAAGCACTGTGTGGGTGCATGTGCACAGTCAGGTACAGGTGTCACCTGGGGCAGGGGCATGTCAATGTGTGAGGTGCAGAGCAGCTGGTGAGCTTCAGGGCAGTCCCCTCTAGCCTGCTCTTTAGAAAGAGGCTCTAAACCTCTGCTTTTCCACCTGCAGGGCTGTGGGATGGGCCTCAGTGTAAATGGTTCAGATTCCAAAGGTCTAATTTCTCCTTCAGGCCTGTGTTTCTTAAGGCAAATCACCTGACCCCCGGTGCTCAGACTTTTTCCTTACTAGTATTTGAGAGCAACCAAGAATCCAGTCAGCACTGAAAAACCCATTATGTGGAGGAAGAACAGACCCCCTCCACCCCCACCCCCATCCCTTTTTGAGTACAGAAATCAGTCTCATCACATAATTCTGGCTGGTCTTCAACTCACTATGTAGACGAGGCTGGCCTTGAGCTCACAGAAATGCACCTGCCTCTGGCTGGGATTAAAGGCAAATGCAAGCACACCTGGATCCACGGTCAGTCTGTCAGTCTGCCATTTGTGTGTTTGTGCTCAGAGGTTGGAGGAGAGCGCCAGGTGTCACATGTCCATCTACCCCCCCCCCCCAACCCCAAGCAGGTCTCCTGTTGAACTTGAAGCCAGGCCTTCTTTGCTATCACAGCTCCGTGGTTACAAGCTTTATGAGTGGGTGCGAGGGAGGGATTTGAACTTAGGTCTTCATGCTTTCTTGGCAAGGGCTCTTAGCAGCTGAGCCATTCCTCCAGCCCTGTTTACGTTTTAATAGAACTGGTCCGCTGCCAAACCTACTCCCAACTGCGGGAGCAGGTCTGTGCTTCTGCACAGACTTCCTAAGTGGAAAGAGTGAGCCACTGCTCAGCAGGGAGAAACCTGGTTCTGGGCTTTCCCCAGCCCATTTCTTTTGCCATATTTGGAGAAAAGCTCCTCCACTTTTTTAGAGTTGTCTTTAGGGAGCCTGACATAGTGGCACACACCTTAAATCTCGGCACTCAGGAAGCAGAGATAGCTGATCTCTGAGTTGGGGGCCAGGCTGGTCTACATAGTGTTGGGCCAGGACTACAGAGTGAGACCATGCCTCAAAAGTGGCGCGGGGCAGAGGAAGTGGGACAAGATGGGCTGGCTCAGCGGTTAAGTACTAGATACTCCACAAGAGGACCAGGCTTTGATTCCCAGCATCCCACGATAGCTCACAAAAGTATCTTTAACTCTCACCCTCCCCCACACACACACATATCACTGGCAGTGGGCAGAGTTTGTGAGGTAAGGAAAATACTTGAATCTTGCCCATCTGTCCTTGACTCGGGCAGACAGAAGGCCAAATAGTAGAGAAAGCAAAAGTGGCTTTCTCACTTCTCCCCCCCACCCCCCCATAGAGTGCTGGCTCAGAAGTGGGAGGGGCTTAGGAGTGTGGCAATCTGGGACATTACAAGATAGGAAGGTACCCAGGACCTGGGCAAGTAGGGAATTGATTTCTGGGCCCCTGGAGCCTGTGTGAGGGAGGAAAGAGGAAGGGTGAGGATCCCTCTAGCCCTCTCAGTTCCCTGGACAGAGCTAGTGAACACATCCCATTTCATTTATAAATAACCCAGGAACATTTTGTTTTCAGCTTTCTGGGGCTGGGTTTTCTCAGCACACAGGACTCTGGGGAGACATGGAAACCGTGACTGGCTAGTGTGAGTGTTACTGGAGACAGAGCGTGTAGCTATTCAGCCGTCTAAACAACCACCTCATTTAGGATCCTCTGCCTCCGGCTCTTCTCTGATCCAGCCCTGAAATTACATCTCCGGGGTGGACCCTCATCTAGGCTGTGTAGGAGGCAGAAATCATTTGGCTTGCAAGGCTGACTGAGGTCTGGACTGGGCTTGCCTGAGGCTCCTGTCACGAGTTTCTTTCTAAAAAAGGGGGCCCATGACTTCTGTGTCTTACTGTGATGGATGGAAAAAAGGCTAATGTCGGGACGGTTCAGTGGGACAACACACTTGTCAGGACTGTAGAGACCTGAGCTCAGGTCCAGGGGGTGGAAGGAGAGAATCGTAGAGGAACATCTAAGTAGTATATGCACGCCTCACCTGTCGCCTGGCCTATGGGAGAAGAGGAGGCGGGAGATGCCTGGAAGACGGAAGGAGCAGGCACCTGAGCAGGGGAACCAGCCACAGGAAGATTTACATTACTATACATGGGCTATATTTACCTATGGCATAGTCAGAGAAGAGCCTAGCTTAGGGCCAAGATCTTTGTAAATATATTTTTTAGTTTTCATCTTATTTCTGAGAGCATGGGGCTGGGAGGAAGAGCCAGGGTCTAGCCTCAACAGAGAACTCCTGAAAGTTGTCTTCTGACTTGTACCATGGCACACTCACAACACCCCCATGACACAATCACATACACACCCATGACACAATCACCCCTCATGGCACACTCACCCCACCCCCCATGACACAATCACACTACTCCCCATGGCACAAACACACACCCATGGCACACTCACACCATGCACCACCACACAAACAAGGAGAAACTCCAGATCAAATAAGTCACGGCCCAGAGCCTGCAAGCAGGTTGGACTTTGCTCCTCTCCGGCAATGGTCTCTGAAGTGCATGACCAAACCTCCCGGCCTTGCCTTCTCTTGATCCCCCAACTGAGTTCCCTCGATATACACACTGCTCTACTTTCCAATGAGAGTCCTGTTTTCTCCTCCCAGCCTAGTTTCTTCCCCCACATAGGTGTCTAGCTCACAGGCTTCCAAATCTCTCAAAGCTATCAAGTTGGATCCAAGGCTTTCAAGTTCCCACAACTTTTTGTTGGTCCTAGTGGTGTTGAGGTGGGGGGGCGGGATTGGCTTGTGAGAGCTAGGCAGGCACTCTACCACTGTTAGCCTCGTTGATAAATTTGTGGTTTTGTTTTTGTTTTGTTTTTTTCTTTTAAAGACAGAGTCTGCTGCCAGGCTGGTCTCACGTTGGTGTGCTCAAGTGATCCTCCAACCTTTCCAAACAGATGAGACCACAACTGTGTGCTAATTCCTCAAGTGCCTTTTAGACTTCTCCAATGGCCCTTAGATCCTCCTGCCACTTGGGTGACCTGCTACTAGTTACCTAACAATCATAGTCCCCAAATCTCTGACATCACCCACTAAAAATTGTCACCAGCAGACACAGCCAAGGGGGCTTAGGTGTGGCCAGGGACGATGGCGGGGGCCATGAGCCCCGCGGAAGCGCTACCAACGGGAAGGAGGTTGGGACTCAGAACGGAACAAGAGATGGCACTGGTGGTGTCCCTGACAGGAAAGCGGAAATTTTGGGGCTTTTAATTTCCCCTAAGTTCCCACAACATTTAATTGTTGCTCAACACTTCCCCTCTCCCTCACAAAGGGAATTTCCGATTTCACTTCCTCCAAACTCATCTAGCCAGAAAGCTGCAACTTCTTTACCCCATTCTGCAGCTGACACCGCTTCGGTGAGAACTGCCTGCTAGGTCACGTCAACCGTGTCCATTGCTGTGTCCCTCTCCCATCAGCCTGAGTGGCGTCCCAGCGCACTCCTCCTTCCTTACCGAAATTCCTCTTCCCGGGGTCCTGCGCCCCCTCGGCTTTCCCTATTCCCGCTGTCCTGTCCCTCTCCAGAATCGCTAAAAGACCAAAGGGTGAGGCTCCCGGTGCTTTTGGGAGTTCCTAGCCAGTGGAAACACTGCAGTTGGGGGGCGCAGTTGAAGTACTTTGGGTGTCCATAAGTCCACAGGCGATAGTACATCTTGACCCCAGACTCTGGAACCTGCAACTGCGGCACTTCCGCGAGCCATCCCTCGAGGGGCGGAGCAAAACAGGTGCGGTTGCCAAGGCACCGCAGCCCACGAGCTCGCGATATTTGAAATCAGCCAATGGGAAGCAGGAGAGGACGTGGCGCGCGAGTGGGGCGGGGTCTGGAGGGTTCTTCCCTCGACTGCTCTCGGGCCGGCCCGAGGCGGCGGCCCAAGAGCCAAAACGCCAGGCTCCCGCTGGTAAAGGGGCCGCTCGGCGAGGCACGCGCGACCCTCAGCAGAGGGCGCTCTCGTGGTCCGCACGCCAGTCCTCGAGCCTGCGCGTGCGCGGTGCGGGCCGCGCCCCGCCCCCTGCCCCTCTGCCCTCCGCCGGCCGGCCGGCCCCTCCTCGGCCGCGCGCCCCAGTCCCGCTCAGCCGCCGCTCGGTCCTGTAGCAGCCAGCTCTGTCTCCGGCAACATGTTCAGCTGGGTGAGCAAGGATGCCCGCCGCAAGAAGGAGCCGGAGCTCTTCCAGACGGTGGCCGAGGGGCTACGGCAGCTGTACGCGCAGAAGCTGCTGCCGCTGGAGGAGCACTATCGCTTCCACGAGTTCCACTCGCCCGCGCTGGAGGACGCTGACTTCGACAACAAGCCCATGGTGCTCCTGGTCGGCCAGTACAGCACCGGCAAGACCACCTTCATCCGCCACCTGATCGAGCAGGACTTCCCGGGGATGCGTATCGGGCCGGAGCCCACCACCGACTCCTTCATCGCGGTCATGCATGGCCCCACCGAGGGCGTGGTGCCCGGCAACGCGCTCGTCGTGGACCCGCGGCGCCCCTTCCGCAAGCTCAACGCCTTCGGCAACGCCTTCCTCAACAGGTACCCTCCCCTTGTCCCCCAGCGCGAGGACCCCCCAAGGGCCTCCGGAGCCATTGCCCCCAGCCGGCCTTTGTCTCCGAGAGCCCCCGCCAGACCCTAGGCGACCACTCCCAGGGACACTGGCCTTGCTGAGTCCTACTAACTACCCGAGAGTAGTTAGGGAATACGCATCGTCCACTCTTCTGGCTTCAGCCATTCCCAGAACCTTCCAGGTTTTCTATTTAACTCTGAAACCCTCCTGCAGACCCCAGACCTACTTCCCACAGAGCAGGGGCCCGCTGTGAGAAGAGGAGCCATTGCTGTCCTCCCTTGCTTGTTCCTCATTCTCTCGGCAAGCTCCCTCCGCCGCCGCCGCCGGGGTCTGTGTTTTAAGCGTCATGGGAAACCCCGGAGACTTAGATGTTCTTTTTGCTGGTGTGTCACTCTCTGCTTCACATCTCCAGGGACCAGTGGCGTGTGTAGGAAGGGCAAGGAGGATATGCTTTGGTCTGCTGATTTGGGGGCAGCCCCTTTTGAAGGCAGGGATGACGGAGTCTCAGTACCCCTTCTACGAGCAGCACTTAAGTGAATTCCAAGCCAGCCAGGAGTACATGAGACAACCCTGTCTCAAACAAAACAAAAACCACAAAAAACCTTAAGGTGGTGTTGCTTCAAGAGATTTCAGGGGGTGGTGACACTGTGACTCCTAAATGACCAGACCCATACTCTACTATAGAGTTGATAGATGTTTATGTTCCTCCTGGAGTCGCAGCTTTACCAGTTAAAGGGGTGAGGTGAGTTAGATTCAGCCCCTCAGGATGCTATGAATGAGTCACAGAGCCTGCCTGAGGAGCTTTAACTCCCAGGAGTACTTTAAGGGCATTGGGGCATCCCAGACTCCTCCCCCAGGAGGTATGACAGGACTCGCAGACCCTGCCCTCTCTGCTCCCTCTTTCAAGGAGTGACTCTACGTGCCTGCATTCAGCCTAGGGGAACAGCCTTGGAAAGAATCTGAGTCCTGCTTTCCAGGTCTCCGCCCTGTGTGAGCGCATTCCTCTGCAGACACTGTCCAGCGGACAGGGCGGGTCAGCATGATCTCGAGCACGCTTGCTGCCAGGCCCGCCTCCTTTCACGGAGCTGATCTTTAATGTCTTTTTGTTCCTTCTAGGTCCTTTCAGCCTGTCTTGTTTTATGATGATGGTGTTTGCTTGAGCAGCATGGGTTGAGTACAATGCTCTCTAGGATGTTTTAGCTTTGCTGCCCCTGTAGGTGGGCATTGGCTCAGACTGCAGTTGGTGGAAGCCATGGGTCTTGTGAGAAGTTGGGCTGCTGGGCGAAGGAGCTCATCTATACTTTAGGCGTGTGCTTCAGGAGGGCCAGGGAGGCTGCTCCAAGTGCTGCTGTCCTGTGTCTTCCCCTCACGGTGAGGGCAGACTGCTTTTGAAGTGAGGAACATGGCACCTTCTCAGTTTCCCACCTGTGGAAATGCAGAGCTTAAAGAGCTAGAAGGCTCTCACATGCTACCCCAGCAGCCCCCGCTCAGTGACTCAGGAAGCCCAGGCCTGCGGAACTGTCAAGGCTAAGGCCGGTGCTGTGCACACACTACTACTTCTGTTCCCCCAACAGGAACAACTCAGGAGCTCCAGCCTGGGTCCAGGGATCCGAGAACTGTACTTCCATTTCTTGTCACTACCAATTCCAGAGGGTCTCTAAATGCTGGTGAAGTCCAAGACCGGAGCTGTGTCAGGATGTGCCTCTGGCCAGGGAGGACACAACAAAGGGGGCTTTTCTCTGACTGATACAGCTTTTCCTGGCACTCTTAAAGGGACCCATTGAGTCATGAACTTGATTTATTAGCCCCTCACCCACCCACCCAGGGCTGCTCAGAGATAGAGGAACAGATGGAGACAGGCATAAAGCAATCCCAAAAGGGGTTTGTGAACGCCCCTGCTTGCATAACTGGACCCACCCACTAGTCCTAAGGACTGAAGTCCCCATCCACGTTGCTAGGGAGCCATCTTTACAGCCTCCTGACTTTCTTGCTGTCCACTTACTGGGCCTTGCAGAGTAGTGGCTTCTCGTGGGCCTGCAGGTGCTCCTTATGGGACCTGTAGAGCCAGCTCCACTTCCACTGGGGAGCTGCTGTCATTCTCTCCACTGAGTATGGCAATGTCTTCCCACGAGGGGAAGTGAAGTCTGTGCAGTGACTTACAGCACTGCGGTCTGCTACACTCGGACACTGTCTTTTTACTGTGGCCTGTCTCTAGCCTGTGGGGAGACTTATCACCATCATTGGGGGGTGTGGCGCCACAGGAAAAACTCATGTGCTTGCTCGCCACAGGCAGACGTGGGTCTGTATTGTATTTGCTCAGAGAGGTTTTTTAAGGAGCCCTTTCTCTGTCCGCTAAAGAGCCCCGCCCTTTACAGCCGATAGCTGCTCTGAGCTGCTCTGCTAAACTCTTAGGTCAACATGAGCTCAGGTATGCAGCTAAGCCCTCAGCTAGGGCTCACCCATAGCCCTCTATTGTGGTTTCCTCTTCCTAGGCTGGTTTTGACTTTGAAAGAATGGTATGTCTGAACTCTTTCCACACCGCTGACTACTGGCGGCCCATTGTAGCTTCAAGCAGCTGGCCCCAACAGCAGGGCCTGTGGGCGCTCAGTGGTAAGGTGAGGACCTGCGTTCAGACTTCCAGCGCGCTTGTGCACATTGTAAACACTGGGATTGTATTTGCAAGTACAGGGGTTGTTGGAGTAGGGTAGCAAGCAGAAGAGACCAAGGTGCATCCTGGGGGCCACTCGCCAGTCAGCCCAGCTGACTCTGCGGGGGTTCTGACTTAGTGAGGTAGAGGAGACACTTGAGGCTGTTCTCTAGCCTCTATGTGCACCTCTACACAGACACAGAAAGAGCCACTCTTCTTTTAGTGTGTGGGAGTTTAGCCAGATGGTTGGGGTTTCTTTTGTTGTTGTTATTATTATTATTATTTTGTTTTTTTAATTTTTTTTATTTTTTGAGGGTCTCTCTACATCACCCTGGTGGTCCTGGAACTCACTCTGTAGACCCAGCTGGCCTCAAAGAGATTGCCTGCCTCTGCCTCGCCTGTGCTGGGCCTGCAGGTGCCCACCGTGCCCAGCTTTGTCGCTGTCTTTACGTTTATCCATTCTGTTGAGCACAGCTGCCCTGGCACGTACAGTCAGTGGATGCTGTGGAGCCGTTGTCTCCTTTCAGGGTGGCTCTGAGGACTGAACTGAGGTCATCGGGCTTGGTGGCAAGGGTCCTACCCACCTTCACTAGCAAGCTAGCATTTGGGAAGCTGAGCTCTTGAGCTCTGGGGGAAGAGAGTGGCAGGAAGGGAAGGACTGTGGCTCTGAAGTTGGACACTTCTGATAGTGCTTCCAGTTCGTTTGTCCCAGTACCTGGATTAGTGCCTGTCCTGCCCTCATGTCTCTGGCGTTGCTGTCCTGCAGGTTCATGTGTGCCCAGCTGCCCAACCCAGTACTGGACAGCATCAGCATCATCGACACTCCCGGGATCCTGTCCGGAGAGAAGCAGCGCATCAGCCGAGGTAAGCAGGCTCTGTTGGAGGGCCACACCCGTGCTGCCCTTCAGGCTTCCTCCAGCCCTAGGCTTTAAAACACTGTAGTGTGTTCAGGTGACAGACTTCTTACCTCATACCTCATCTACACAGTAGTGACCTGAGGGGCCACAGCCGCCTCGCTATGCTCAGGTGGCCGGAATAGCCCAGCCAAGATCACGGTCTATCCATGCTGGATGGCCAGACGCTTTTGATTGAACCCAGGCTTAGATCTCCGGCTGTGAAGCAAAGTAGCAGGACATTGCCTGATACTGGTGCCTAAGTGCCCCAGTCAGCACTGATGTCCCTTTGACCCCTTGTCTCTGTTTGCATAGGAACAGTTTGTCTCCCAGTGTCATATAAGTTCCTAGGAAGTTCAGCTAGAGTGCACCAGCCAGCAAAAGGAGAAACTTTTCAAGATGTGCGTGCAGCCTGCCCGGGGCAGGTGGCAATTTGCTTACATTTGCTTAGCCCTTGCTAGTCAGCAGACTCCAGGGCCATCTCCAGGCCCAGGGTTCCTGTCAGGCCCCAGGGCCTTGACCAGTCCAGTTGTTTCAACTGTGGCCAGCTTTGCCATGGTTTCTTTAATTGTCTCGTATATTACTATCCAGCCACAGTTTTCCCTCCCTCCTCTTCTTGAAGTCCCCTCCTCATGTCCCCTTTTCCCCAGATTCACTCTTCTTTGTTTTTTTTTTTTTTTTTTGGCGGGGGAGAGCGGGTTCAAGATGGGGTTTCTCTGTGGCCCTGAACCTTGCTTTGTAGATTAGGCTGGCCTCAGACTCATAGAGATCCACCTGCCTCTGTCTCCCGAGTGCTGGAGTAAAGGAGTGCGCCACCACCCCTAGCCTTTTGCCATACTGCTGCTTTTCCTTTTTCTTTTTTTTTTTTTAAGTGACATAGAACTTTATTTCTATAAACATAAAGATAGCACCTTTCAAAAGTACTTAGAAGAGGCTGGGAGGACTGTGGGTGTAATTCAGTTACACCCCAGCATGCAGAACCCTGTGAATGTCATAGCACATGCTAGAATTCCATCACGTGGGCTGGAATAGAGCGAGAGGATCCGTAACTCCTGAAGGATCCATTACACAGTAAGTCTGAGGCTGGCCTAGTTTACATGAAACCCTCATCTCAAAAACAAAACCAGACCCCATCTCAAAGAGGGGCTGGGGCCTCAAGAAAACAGTCCCCAGGATGCATTGCAGCACAGAGCACCGAGCAGGGGCCTCCCGGGTGGTGTCGCGTTGCTCGAGGTCCTGGTTCAGGATGAGCCTGTCTGTGCTTCATCCCTGGCCCTGTGGTAGAGGCACCAGCCATTAGGCTGCAATGCCTTCTAGGAGATTGCAGTCTGGCCAGATGTGGAGTTTGTGGACTTAGGCACTGCAAAGGAGCAAATGAAATAAACAGCCTTACTGGAGATGCAGCCCATGGGGAGAGAGAACCGAGAATACACAGGGCCCTAGGTTCAATCCCCAGTACTGCCGGAGACAGAGAGTCACAGAGAGGACGGGGTGGGGCAAGCCAGGATATAAAGGTGTCACACCTAGTGACCTAAGGTGAATCCTTGAAACCCATATCATGGAAGATGAACCAGTTCCCACAAGTTATCCTCTGACCTACATATGCATGCTGTGGTGTTCACACGCACGTATGCAGGTGTAATTTAGAAGTCTGAGAGAAAGAAAAGGGAGAGATACAGGAGCTTGATGGAGCAGCTCTAGTCTCGACGTTCATGAGGTTGAGGCAGGAATCTTCTGTCCATTCTCAAACTCTACACACACCAGTGGTTATAGTTTGTTTTTTATTAACTTACTCTTCCTTTGGTCTTGCTGTGCGGTGGGGGATGTTAAAGCCAGCGGCCTGCCACCAAGCGCTTGTCTCTGCCATGGCCGCCTGTGCGAGGCGTGGGCTCTCGCCTGTTTTCTACAGTTGTGGGGGCCCAGCCAGCATGGTGTTGCATCAGACTGCAGCGCAGTAAGCTGGCTGTCTCTAATCAGGTTAGAAGCTGCTAGATCAGCTTTTGCTTTTGAGACAGGGTCTCATGTTGCCCAAGCTGACCTCCAGCTCTATCCGTCTGTCTCACCGTCCCCCGTGCCGGGGTTACATGCGGCCTCTGCCTGCCTCTGCCGAAGCTTTCAGCCTCACCACTCTTCATGAGTGACTTTTTTGGAAGTTCAGGGGTGTAGATTTTGGGATCCTTTGCATCCTTTGGGGCCACATTTCTTCTTCAGTTATTCTGACCTGTTTTTAAGAGGCTGTGTATTCAGCAGGTAGCACAGCCTGTAACCCCAGCTACCCGGATGGGAGGATGGGAGACATCACAGGTAAAGGCCTGCCTGGGCTACAGTGAGCTCGCGCACTTCAGTGAGACCTTGTTCCCACATAAAAGTCAGAAGGTGGTTGGGGAGATGGGCTAAAGCTGGGTCTAGCTGGGTCTAGCTGGGTCTGCCTGTACAAGCCTCTGAGCCCGGTCCTGGACTAAGATGCCTCATGGCCACGTAGTCTAGTCAACTTAGCGAGTTCCCGCTTCAGTGAGAGACCCTGCTGCCAGGAAACAAAAAAGGAAGGCACCTGATACTGATCCCTGGACCCACAAATATATAGACTCCTTAACATGTCCACACACAGAGAGAAGGAAGGAAGACTGAAAATAATAGTGGTGAGCCTTGGCTAGAGTGCGTGAGGCTCAGCTCCCATCACAAAAACCAAAAGACAAGAACAAGCGTGGTAAGCACTGCACTGTTCTTCCTGGTTTTGTGTTTTTTGCTGGAATGCCATTGCTCAGGACCTTCAGGACTGGAGTTAGGATGTGGGAGGGAAAGGTTCTTACTGTCCTGGTAGGCTTATAAGACCAAAGTAATTCATCAAAGCCAGAGGAGAGCTGGAAAATCCAAGTAAATTGCTCTTAAATAAGAGAAGTGCAGGAGATGCTCACCCAGTCATCCTGGGAGGAGCTGCGCTGCTTGTTTGAGGCCTGCAGACTTATCTTTTGGCTGAACCAGACTCCCGCAGACTAGCTGTGTGGTGAGAGCTTAGCCTCAGATAAGGACAATGGCTTACCCTCGAGCCTTATCTTGCCAGAGCTCTGTTGTTTGTGCTGACTTCTGGCTTGGAGGAAGGGGTGCGGTATGGAGGGTTTAAGGTGGCCTGCCAGGCGTGGTGGTGCACGCCTGTAATCCCAGCACTTGGGAGGCAGAGGCAGGTGGATTTCTGAGTTTGAGGACAGCCAGGGCTACATAGAGAAACCCTGTCTTGGGGGGGGGGGGAGAACCAAAAAAATAAATAAATAAAAGGTTCTGAGAAGGTCTGCAGCATGCCTCAGTGTGGTGGTTCATCTGGTCTGCTGTCAGTGTTCTCAGGCAAGAACAGCTTGGACTTTATGCCCTGGGGTCCTCAGCAGGCCCCTGGGGCCACAGGGGTGTGTCCTTTCACAGTGCTTTCCTGTTAAGAGAGACTTGGCAGGATCGTGATGGAACCCAGAGCCTCCAGCCCTGCAGTGTTTTAACTGGGGCTAGAGAGGATACCAGCATACTTAGACTGGACATTCTCAAGGAGCCTGCAGGTGACGTGATACACTAGGCCTGTGGCTTACTGTGACTCCCAGGTGGCAAAGGTGTCCCTGTAGCCGGCTTATTCTATATTTGCAGAAGGCTCCCTCTGATTGAAGGTGGGTTTTGCAGTTTTTCTAAACCATTTTCCTCCATAGTCCTGTAGTCCCCATTTAAATGTTACCCAGTTAGGAATTGGAGTGAACTTTCTTTCTTTTTTTTAAAAATTAGACTTATTTATTTATTTCATGTGAGTACACTGTCACTGTCCTCAGACACACCAGAAGAGGGTATCAGAAACCATTACAGATGGTTGTGAGCCACCATGTGATTGCTGGGAATTGAACTCAGGACCTCTGGTAGAGCAGTCAGTGCTCTTAACCGCTGAGCCACCTCTCCAGCCCCCTGGTGGGGGGGAAGAGGCGGGTGAACTTTCTATGGTGGTAAGGAGTAAGATAGTCTTGTGACCCCAGTTAGAGGTGCTGTGTGGGTTCCAGGGTAGATTGCAAGCTTGTGGGTGAGGGCGGACCCTTCTCAGACCTTACCCACCAGTCCTTCCTGGTGTACACAGGGAACCGGGGGTGGGGTGTGGTATGGTGGGTAGGGGGTTATGAGCCTGTTCTCAAGTGGAAAGCAGGTGTTTCCCCTCAGGAAGGTAGGTCCTGAGGAACATGGGTCTACACAGATGACAGCCTTGCTGCAGTCTGTGGTTGATCTTAGGGAAACAACATCTCTGCAGAGGTCACTTGGACGTGAACCTTGCCAGTTCTCTGGGTTCATTCCCACTCCATTGTTTTCCCATTCCCCTCCTGATTTTCTATCCTTCCTCCCATGGTCCCTTATGTGTGGGAAATTCAATCTAGAGAGGTAAGTGGGAGTGGCATAGACCCCAGTGTCAAGCTACCCTGGCTCTGCTAGGGACCCCTGACATTTGTGTCCCTCTGGGGTCCCAGGCTTGGCTTGCCTGACCTGCTAATCTGCTGCTGCTTGAGAGATAACATTCTCTTGTGTCAGCAGGGAATGGTGGCCTTTGGGAGCACCATTTATTCCTGAGTGCCACCCGGGTGACTGATAAAGGGATCCAAAGGGCATCCCAGGCCATGTGAAGCTGGCGCACTTGTCTTCCAGGGTCATTTCTCTGCATAGTCACACCATGCTTAGGATTGGGGTCTTCTTGTATGAGTCCTCTGTGGGCAGTGGCCATGAACGTGCAAGTGCCCTTGTCACCATTGTCACTATATGACTGTGGCCGGAGGTGTAACTTTTGTGCCTTGCCTGACCCCAAGAAAATTATATCAGCAAAGGGAGTGTGGCTTCAGCTTGGGTTAACAAGTAGCATCCTGTCTGGCCTGGCGCCTGCCTTCTTGCTAGCATTGCTTGTCTGTGTGCCCCACTGTTTCTTCTGTAGCCCTGTATAGGAGGAAGCCAGTGTTTTTCTGATGGGCGCTCCATCTGAGGAGATAAGCCTGGGGGACGCAAACCTGGAGCGGGCTTGTTGCACACCTCTGTGTAGCCCAGAGAAACTGTGTCCTGGACTCTGAGCTGAGGGCAGGCCCTGGTGAGGCTGTTGCTAAGCTGGGCTTCTTAAACACAGGCCACCATGGGCTGACCGTAATCCAGAAAAGGAGAGAGGCTTTGGTGGCTATCCTGTTATCCTTTGTCGTCCCTCTGTGCCCTGCCTCTAGCCAGAAACCAACCCAGGCTCCACATGGAGCTTACAGAGCTCGACCAGCTCCCTGGGTTGTCACCGCCTTCCTACCCAGTGGTTCCAGACTCTACCTAAGCTGTTCTGGTCCTAGAGGTTGGATGGGGCTTGTGACCCAGACTCCCATGCATGCATCCTGGAGCCCAGGATCAGAAGCAGGGCTGCACCATGGGTAGCTTTTCTATTGCACCATCCCCTGAGATGCTTGCCGCAGACACGCTCCAGCCCAGTCTCAGGATGTTTAGTAGACCAGAGGACGAGCTGAGGGATCATAACTGAGCCAGGCTCAGTACTATATCCTGGTTCCACAGTGTCTCCCACATAGGGCGACACAGGTTTAGCTTCCAAGTAAGTACTGCAGGAGCCAAGTGACCAGAACACCTGGTCCTCTTAGAGCTGCTGATAACTGTGATGGGGACTTCAGTATGCTGGGCTCTTACCTAATGTTTGGCACATAACTAAGTGTGCAAAACGAATATCTGCCAGTTAATGATGATACTAAAAACTCCAGGGTTTCCCAGACTTCACTGTTTTCTAAGTAATGTCTCAAAGGAACCTTAGGCAATACTGCCTCAGCCAGCCTTCAGACTCCTCAGTCCCCTGAGGGCTGACTGGGCCCAAAGCCTTCAACCCCTGTCCTGCTCTGTCTCCCCCTCTCTAGGCAAGCTTGCTGCTTTGGCCTCGCTTTCTGCTGTGGGTGCGCCGACTGCCTGTGGAGGCGTCGTACCAGGCTGTGCTGGCCTTGGCACCTGTTCCTCAGGCTGCTAGTCGGCGGTGTACTAGGGAGCAGCTGGCCCGAGTGCCTGCAAATGTTGGGTTTATATTTGGGGTACAGCATTCTTTGTGCCCTAGACGCCGCCCTTGCCTACACATCCATCAGATATGAGCTCCTTGGGCCCAGTACAAATGCCTCAAACAAACAGGAGCAAACATTTACAAAGTGCCTGTCGTCTGCCAGGCACGCACTACACCCAACCCTCCCAGCAGCCTCGGGGTGGGAACTTGCTCTTTCCGTGTCACAGAGAAGGGTCTGGGGATTCAGAGAGGGTAAGTGACCTGCTGGAGTGGCCCGGATGCCTCCTGAGTGTAGGGAGTTGGAGGTTGAAATGTGGGCCCACTGGAGACCCCGTACTGTTACTTATTCCATTATGTTATAGGTATGTTAGATTATACCTATTCAGGGCCAGGTTACATGTTGATGAATCCTTTTTTGCAACAGCCATATCCCCCTGGCTACTAGGATAGAAGCATCCCTTGAATTGGAAACGTTCCCTGTGCAGTCCTCCTCTCCCTATCCCAGGACCTCAGTTGTCTTTGAAGCTTAAGCTTGCCTTTTCCAGAGGTCCCTTAAATGGAGGCAGACAGTATAGACCCTTAGTGCTGTTCATTTTCTTTGATGGCTCCTGACCCTTTTGCGATTCATCCATATGTTTAAGAAGGTCAGGGATTTGTGCCTTTCAGAAGCAATTGTTTCTGGGGATGGAATCAAATCCTGGAGCTTCATTTTCTTCCTAGAAGCTCTGACTGGTAGGCCACACCGCAGCCCTTCTCTCTGGAGAGGGTGGCTGTTCTCTCTGGAGAGGGGTGGCTTCCCCTCTGCATCGCCATGCGCTGTATCACTTCTATACTAGAAGGAAGTCTGGGCTGTCCGTGCTCAGATGAAGCAGTCTAGACTCAAGCTACCAGGGTCATCTGTGTCCTGGACTCACTGTGGACCCAGCTTGTTTCCCTGGGGCAGAGGCCCCTTGCTGAGCCTCTGTGCTGTTTGGAGTGAGCCTTCCTTAAGTTAATCAGGAGTCGTCCTCTCTGTGACGCGTCCAAAGTCTGGGCTCCTGTCTCCAGGGCCAGTGCCACTGGAAACTGTGATGTAGCTCTTTGGTGAGAAATATGAGACCCGTGCACTTTGAATGACAGGAAACAAGTGTATGGGAAACAAACACTCCATTGTTTTATGTTCTAGAAGTTTTTGGACTGTATGAAGCAACTCTCCCTGGCTGATGGAACTACCTGTGTTCGTTGGGAAGTGCTGCTGTGGGCTGGGTGCTTTTTCACCACCCAGGCTCCCAGCCCTGACCTGCTCCTGTCAGCTTCCTGACACCTAACTTGTAGGTGGGCCACCAGCGCCTGGGTGGGGTTGGGCTCCCTTCCCATGGTAGCAGCAGTGGGGGGCTTGCTTGGGACAGCTCCTGTGCCACCTTCAGTTCCTGTCCGCTCTCCCAGAGCTGCACTTCCCTGAGGCTCCACTCTGCTGCTCCTCTCTACTCCTCCTGCTCCCTGATGTGGATTTTATTTTTTTTAATTATTATTTTATGTTTGTGTTGCTTGTATGTATGTTTCTGTGACATGCCAGGTACCCTTGGAGGGCAGAGGAAGGTATTGGATCTATTAGTTCTGGGCTGCCATGTGAGTGCTGGGAATTGAACCTGGGTCTTTCAAGGGAGTAGCCGGTCCTCTCACCTGCTGAGCCATCTCTCCGGTCCTGATTTGTAATTTTTTATGACAGGATCATCCCTGGATGGCATCAGCTTGCCACGGGCTGAGTGGCAGAAATGTCGAGTGTGCACCACCATACCTGTCTTATGTTTGTGTTTGTGTTTTTAAAGACAAAAAGCCCTGTGTGGGGCTATAGGCCTTTAATCCCAGCACTTAGGAGACAGAAGCTGGAGGATCTCTGTGTTCTAGGCCAGCCTGGTCTACGTAGTAAATTCCAGGACAGCTACATAGTGAGACCCTGTCTTAAAAAACAAATGGAATGTCATACAGTCTGGGCTAGCCCTAACTACTAATCCCCCAAGGATGTCCTTGAATGCTTGCTTCTGCTGCCTCTGCCTTCTAAGTGCTGGGATTAGAAATATGCATCATCACACCTGAATTTCCTTTATTTTCTAATTGTGGAGAAATGTACCTAGTATATAAGCTGTACGGGGGCGGGGGGGGGGTGCTTCTGCACTGCTGTGAGCCATCATATCATACTGTCTTAGAAAGTTCCATTTTCTCAAAACTTTTTAGTAAACACTCACACCTTGCCTTCCACCCTGCACTGGCTCCAGTGTCCTCTCTGCATGTGACCCCTGGCTTCCTCACAGATGGGTCTGTGGTTGCTGGGGCTTGTCCTCATAGGCTGCTTTCTTTCCCTTATTTACACGGCTACTTGTTCCTTATCTGAGATGTCTCTGGTTGCCACTGAAGTCCCTCCCCCTGCAGGTTGGCTTCTCTGTCTCGCCCATTCTCTCAAGCTGTGTGTTCTGTATCCTTGGTGGAAACTGGTGTCCGCTCTCTCTAGCCAGATGGTGGTGTAGTTCCCCTGTTAGACGCTCTTTCTCCTTAGGGGCCACAGAGCTCCCTTTATGTTGTTGTGTAGGTGGGACTGACATGGTACCTGGTGTACCGGGAGGCTGAGGTCCAAGTCACCAGGTTTGCTGCCCCGTCACCGTTGCCTGCTGACCTCCTTGACAGAGAGTGCTATGAGGCTGCTCTGGCCCTGCGTGGCTCTCCTAAGCTCCACACTTATTGCCGCTCTCTGGTGGCCAGGGCTCCTGGACACCAGTGTCTTTTCTCTAAAGCCATATGAGACACCTCTGAGGTAATAAGGGACAGTAGGTTCAAGAGCCTCAGATGGAGGCCGGGCAGTGGTGGCTCACGCCTGTAATCCCAGCGCTTGGGAGGTAGAGGCAGGCGGATTTCTGAGTTCGAGGCCAGCCTGGTCTCATAGTAAGTTCCAGGTCAGCCAGGGCTACATAGTGAGACCCTGTCCCTCAGAAAAAGGAAAAACAAACCCCAAACCAACTAGCCTGAGAACTAGGCTTGTGGGATAGGAGCAGGGAAAGGACCTCCTCCCATTTCTCTCATTTCAGAGTTCCCTTCCCCCACCAGAGGGAAGATGATTGGGGCCATAGTGCGGAGGGCTTGGGAAGGTGACCTCAGCTTCCCAGCTGCGGGCCTGGCTGCCCAGCCAAAGCCAACGGGACCAGTGGTGCTTGGCCTGGGGTTCCCCTGTTCCCAGGAACTGGGATTTGGCCTCCCTGCTGCCTCAGCTGTGTGAAGTAGCTTCAGCTTTGGATGAGGCCAGATGAGCTGACAGAAAGGAGCAGAGGCCTCTCTGGGTTGAGCAGGAATGTCCTAGTTCCTGAGTCAGCTCTTCTTCAGCATTGCTGCGTTCCTAGACTCACAGACAGGGCCTCAGGGCCCCAGGCAGGCTCTGGGGCTTTGCTGGGGTAGAGCTCAGAGCCCTGGGCAACAACTGCCTCTCCTGGCCTCTGCTTCCCCACTGTTCTCTGCTCTAGACCTTCCCTTCTGGTTTTCTGCTGACAGCTCGCTCCTCGGGTGCAGGGAGCACAGAGGGCCTTGCACTTTGGACCTGGCTGCCTGCTGGGATGCAGTGTGACCTGACCCTTGCTGGAGCTGTGCACTGAAACCTGAAGCTCTGACACTCAACGAGCCACGCACAGGAGAGGCCCTTCTCTGTCAGTGTACCTCCGCCTTTGCAGTAGCCCCTGTTGGCTGACCAGTGTGCCCCAGGTTCCTGTGTGCCAGCACTACAGAGGTCACAAGACAACCTTGTAGAGAAGGTTCTCTCTCCACCTTCATATGGGTCCCAAAGATCAAACTTGCTGCCAGGCTCGTATGGAAAGTGACTGTGTCTGCTGAGCCGTCTCATTGGGATGGCTTTGTTTTACTTGTTTTGTGGTATCGTCTGGAATTGAACCCAGAGCTTTGTTCCTGCTTGTGCTGTCTAGCCTAACACCTCTTAAGTGCCACCACCCCAGCTTTATCCACAGGATGAGGGAGCATTGAGTGATGCCTCCCTAACTATACAATGCAGTCCCAGCAGGCCTTGATGAATGGGGCGGTGGGGGTCATGTGCCAGCATGTGTAGTCGGGGACACTGTCCTTCCCTCGGAACTTCCCCCTGTAGTCTTTCTGTCTTCTGCATCTAAAGATTGTGCATCAGCGCTCCTGAGGCGGGGCTCAGAGGGGCAGTTTTCCCAGACAGTGCTGGAGCAGTCTGTGAGGGAACAGCCCAGCTGGACCAGCCTGTCCCACACTGTCTTCTCTCTGAGTTACTTCTCTGGCTCATCCTTTGGGGTCTTGGCAACTTTCTGGAAAGTACTAAGTGTTGCTCAGAGAGCTGACCTACATTTGGTTGACCCAGAACCTGTGCATATTTGGTGAGTGACAGGAAACTAAATCCAGGCGAAGAGCGAGTGCAGATTCCACTGGAGAGGCCAGGCTGCTCTGAGGCTCTGTGCCGCTGTTTCCAGTCTCTTGGCTCTGCTGTGCTCCTGTGGAGACCAAGAGGACAGCTTTCCGTGCTGGCCCCTCTTCCTTCCTCTCTGGGTTCCCGGGTCATGTCATCAGCGCACACAGCAAGTGCTTTTCCACACTAAACCATCTTGCTGGCCCAAAGCATACTTTTTGGTAGGGGTATGTTGGGGGGGTGGAAGGGAATGAGGGATATTTTGTTTGAAACAGTTGCATGTCACTTAGGCTGGCCTTAAATTTGTTCTGTAGCCAAGGGCGACCTTGATCTTTCTGCCTCTGCTTTTCAAGATTTCCAGGATGTACTGGCCACCATGCCTGGCTCATAGTACTGTACTTAATGGGGAAATTCACGTATGTCTCTGTCATAGATGTCATAGATGACAAGGACACTTTAATTGGGATGGGAAACAGCATAGAGTAAGGTTTAGGGCTAGAGTCGGTAACTTGGCTTTAGGGAAGCATTTAAGACCTACAGAAAAGGGAAATGGTCTGTGGTACTTTTGAGGGCTTGTTGGAGAAGAAAGGTCAGCAAACCTTTTTCTTGAATTAATTTGTCAACTATATAGAACTTTTGGTTTCTGATGCAACAATCGAGCTCAGCTATTACAGACAAAAAGTTGGCTTAGCCATCTAACTGAGTGCCTTTGTTTCAATAAAACTTTATTCATACAAGCAAATGATAGGCCAGTTTGGGTCCTGAGCTTGCGAGCCCCTATTGTAGAAATGAGGGAGGCTTATACCAGGATCTGGCATTTGGACACTGGGTAGCTGGCAGCTGCAGGTACGGTGCTGCTGCTTATTGTCACTGCTGTTTAAGGCACAGAACTGGCAAGTTTCTCTGTGCTTGTGGTACTGTGCTGAGTGAGCTGTTGAGTGTAAACTTTGTGGCTTGCTTTGGCTGAGCATCTGTGCATGTTTGTTTGTTTTTTGTTTTTGTTTTTTTCGAGACAGTGTTTCTCTGTGTAGCCCTGGCTGTTCTGGAACTCACTCTGTAGACCAGGCTGGCCTTGAACTCAGAAATCCGCCTGCCTCTGCCTCCCAGAGTGCTGGGATTACAGGCCTGCGCCACCACTGCCCGGCTTCTGTGCATGTCACATGGGTAAAAATACCCCTTAAGGCGAGAAAGACCAGTGAGTCTGCCTTTGGGCTGCAGTAGTGTTCAGATCAGAGCATTTTAGGAATTTACAAAATAACCTCCGGCCTAGAACTTCCAGCCACACTGGTGCTCAGAAGCACTGGAGCAGCCTGGGCCTCTCCGAGCCATGCTCAGTCCTTTCCCACTCTTCCCTCAGGTTATGACTTTGCGGCTGTCCTTGAGTGGTTCGCAGAGCGTGTGGACCGCATCATCCTGCTCTTTGACGCCCACAAGCTGGACATCTCAGATGAGTTCTCAGAAGTCATCAAGGCTCTCAAAAATCATGAGGACAAGATTCGTGTGGTGCTAAACAAAGCTGACCAAATAGAGACGCAGCAGCTAATGAGAGTGTACGGCGCTCTCATGTGGTCGCTGGGGAAGATCATCAACACCCCTGAGGTGGTCCGAGTCTACATTGGCTCCTTCTGGTCACACCCACTGCTCATCCCTGACAACCGGAAACTCTTCGAAGCAGAGGAGCAGGACCTCTTCAAAGACATCCAGTCTCTACCGAGAAATGCTGCCCTCAGGAAACTCAATGACCTAATCAAGCGAGCCAGGCTGGCCAAGGTAGGTGCAGGAGCTCTGGGACTGGCAGTTTTAGGCCCAGTTTACCAAACAAGCATCACTTTACCTGTGTGTCCTGTACCACTGAGCAGTCTGTGACTCACTAAGGTCCTTTACCTGGGTCATCTGAACTTGTTCTTTCTGAGGCTTATGCCCTACCTAGATCAGAGAATGCAAAGAACATGCGTACACCTTAGAAACACCAAACAAGAAATTGCTACAGAAGGGAAGGAGGCCACAGCCAGTGGGGTGTGCTGGCCTGCTTGGCGTCAACGACCCCCTGGGGTATGCTGCAGACTAGTGTTCTCAGGTTGGTCCCCACTCACGCTTTCCTGGAAGAACAATGCACATACTAAGTAGAGCATTGGATGTTTGGTGCTGCTCAGCAGGCACAGGGTCTGCCTGAGGAGAGATCTGGGGAGCCATCCTGGCGGGATGGGATTTGGGAGGCCTCCGAGGGACCTGCTGTGTAAGCTGGGAGGGGAAGTAGCTAGAGAAAAGATGGTGCCAGTCTGTGGCCCAGAAAGTGCTGGTCCCTGGAGGCTGCCGTCTGCACAGGCCATATCTACACCTGTTTCCATGTGTGGAGTGAGGCTGTGCCTAGGCTCAACACAGCTTCTGAGGTGCATGCCGCCTGGGCACCTCAGTGAGAGCTCAGAGTGTCCAGAACCAGGAGATGGAGCTTAGTGCCACCAGCGGGCTAGGGTAGGAGGCTGCAGGGGCGGCCCGGATGACACTGGGGGACCGTCCGGTAATGGCTCAGGTGAGCCCCTTGAGCATGAAGGCCTGGCGTGCAGTGGATGCTAGGGGAGTGAACCAGTCCAGACAGCTAAGGTTCCACTGGCCCTTCTGGGTCTGGGACATAGTTCAGTTTCTTCAGAAAATGGATAGACTCTAAGCAGATGTCATAATGAACCCATCATTAGACTATTCTGGAGGCTGAGGCAGGAGGATCCCTTGAACAGTTTGAGACTAGCTTGAACAATATAGCAAGACACTGTCTCAAAACACAAAAGTGGGTTCTGGCCTGGCCCTTCTCTTGAAAGGGGTTGGCTTTCAGCTCAGAAGACCTGTCCTATGAGCTACCCTGTCTTCAGGATAACATCTCAAAGTGTGGGGTGTTTACAGCTGACTGGGTCACATAGAGGGGGAGAGATAGGCACCAAGTGCCTATAGCCATTGACACAATCCTCTCAAGAACAGAGAAGGTGCTCCCTTCCCAGCCATCCCTGCCCCACTGCTGTTAATATACTAGATCCCAGGCCCCCACCTCTGCTCAAGGCCATTCATGGAATATTTGGGAGTGCCTTGGTCAGGGAACCAAGGCTGATGCTTTGTCCTTTACTACTGCCAAGTGTCAGCCCTTGTCACTCTCAAGTACCCTGGCTGGCCCGGTGGCAGCTTATGGCATGTCCCATCGTCTTTACAGGGTCCGGGCTGGGGATTTTTCAGTATCTCCAAATGTCTAGACATGTCTGGCCACCTCGTGAGCTGGGCATAGAACTCATGAGAATACCCACGAGCCTGCCCAGGGTCCTAGGGAACTGTCAGCTAGCACTCAACTCTCTAGGCCACAGGCTTCACACCTGGAACCCCTGTGGTCTCCAGGCTGCTCCACATGCTCTTAGCCTTTTGCTTGCCTTTCCTGGAGGGAAAGTGACTCCTTAGCTTGTGCAGGCAGAGGTGTGACTGGGTTTGTTTGACCTGCCTACCATAGCTTTCTTGGAAGAACCTAGATGCCAGCCCCAGGATTGAGAAGGGCTGCCCCGGGCTGAGCAGAGAGCAGTGGAGGTGTTGAGGGGAGCTAGGAAAAGCTTTCGTGGAATGTTCCAGTCTTGAGTCGTCCTGGCCTCTTTTGATGGCACATGGCATATCATTCAAGTGCGATTCTGCTTGGGTCTCACACACACACACACACACACACACACACACACACACACACACACACACCCTTACCCTTGTACTGTACAGATCTGTCTGGCAGAGGCTCATTCACACACACACACACACACACCCTTGCACTGTACAGATCTGTCTGGCAGAGGCTCTCTCACACACACACACACACCCTTGTACTATACAGATCTGTCTGGCAGAGGCGTGCACACACACACACACACACACCCTTGCACTGTACAGATCTATCTGGCAGAGGCGTGCACACACACACACACACCCTTGCACTGTACAGATCTATCTGGCAGAGGCTCACACATACACACACACACACACACACACACACACACCCTTACCCTTGCACTGTACAGATCTGTCAGGCAGAGGCTCATTCACAGCAGTCTCTGCAGTCTCTGCAGTGTGTTGCTTATATTATTGGGATGGGGCAGCTCGGGAAGAACAGAGGATGAGAAGTGGGCAGAACAGAGTTGTAGTCCACTTTCTGCAGTCCCCATGGCAAGCCTTTGCCTCCGAGCCTTCCTCTGGCCACAGTAGATATGGATACATGAGAGGGGGTGCCTCTTAGGACAGACTATAGAGTTTGCTGTCTCTAGAATGTCACCATGACTACTTGTACAAGAATGGATTGGAGAGATGGCTCAGGAGTTAGCAGCATTCAGGTTCAAGTCCCAGCACCCACAACTGTCTGTAACTTTAGCTCCAGGGGATCCAGAACACAGGCATACATGCAGTCGAAACAGCAATGCACAGAAAAAGGAAGGAAGGGAGGGAGAGAGAGAGAGCGAGAGAGAGAGAGAGAGAGAGAGAGAGAGAGAGAGAGAGAGAGAGAGAGAGAGAAAAGAAAGAAAGAAAGCAGGCAGGCAGGCACACAGACACACAGACGGTTAATCCCAGTACTTGAAAGGCAGAGGCAGGCGGATTTCTGAGTTTGAGGCCAGTGTGGTCTATAGAGTGAGCTCCAGGACAGCCAGGGCTACACAGAGAACCCTGTCTCGAAAGACAAAGACAAGAAAGAGTGTCCATCATCTGCCCCCAGTTAAAGGTACCCTTTCCTCTCCTCTGTCCCTATGGCCATGAGCTGTCACCCCGACAGCACGGAGTGTCATCACCGGGTAGCTCCAGCTTCACTTGGACCTCTCTGCTTCCCTCTGCCCAAGCACTGAACGTGAGGCAGTAGGGCCTCGGAGACCCTGAGGGCAGCCAAGCAAGTCCTGATGCCCGCTGCTTCCTCCCTCAGGTCCATGCCTACATCATCAGCTCCCTCAAAAAGGAGATGCCCAATGTCTTCGGGAAAGAGAGCAAGAAGAAAGAGCTGGTGAACAACCTGGGGGAGATCTACCAGAAGATCGAGCGGGAGCACCAGATCTCCTCCGGCGACTTCCCAAGCCTTCGTAAGATGCAGGTACAGTCACCAGGCCAGCCTGCCCCGTGCTGGCTATGGTTCTGGAGGGAATCCCAGCTCTATAGGGCAGGGCCTCTACAAAAGGAAGCAGCTGGGTTAGTCACCAGTTCCCTATCGAGTCAGAGTTGACCTAGGTCGAGACACTGACACGAGCAAGGGGAATGTGGTGACTCAGCTTTCGGGTGGGGCATGGCTGTCGGTGAATCTTCATAGCAGCCCAGCACAGTGCTGCTGTGACCTCATGCAGAGGGAGGAGCTCAGGCCTGTAGCACTAGCTCAGAGGCCTGAACTGGTAAGTGGAAGCCCCACTCCCCCACCTGGATAGTCTAGCTCAGCCTGGAGTCTGGGAGACTGTCCCATCTAGGCCTCGCCTTCCTTCTCCTATGCTCAGGAACTCCTGCAGACCCAGGACTTCAGCAAGTTCCAGGCCTTGAAGCCCAAGCTGCTGGATACAGTGGATGATATGCTGGCCAACGATATAGCTCGGCTGATGGTGATGGTGCGCCAGGAGGAGTCCCTGATGCCCTCCCAGGCCGTGAAGGGCGGTGCTTTTGATGGCACCATGAATGGGCCCTTTGGGCATGGCTACGGCGAGGGGGCTGGCGAGGGCATCGATGATGTTGAGTGGGTAGTTGGCAAGGACAAGCCCACCTATGATGAGATCTTCTACACGCTGTCTCCTGTCAATGGCAAGATCACGGGTGCGAATGCCAAGAAGGAGATGGTGAAGTCCAAGCTGCCCAACACAGTGCTGGGCAAGATCTGGAAGCTGGCAGATGTGGACAGGGATGGCCTGCTGGATGACGAGGAGTTTGCCCTGGCCAACCACCTCATCAAGGTCAAGCTGGAGGGCCATGAGCTGCCTGCCGACCTTCCCCCGCATCTCATCCCACCCTCCAAACGGAGGCATGAGTGACTCCCACACCTGAGATGCCCCACAGCCCCAGGGCTGCTGGCACTTTCTATCCACCAGCTCCTTGTCTGCCCAGGTGGGCTGGGGCCTGGGGGCAGAGATGGGGGAGGGAAAGGGTCACCATCTTTCAAGGTCCATAAAGACTGAGCGGTGCTTCCTCAGCTCCTGAGTAGGAAAACCACCATCTTTCTTTAAAGCTGTCCGGGGTTCAGCGGGAGGCATGGGTGATGCTTGGATGTGAACAGTGGGATTTTGTGCACAAGAACCATGATATTTTTAATATATAACATTAGAGGCAGCCTTCTTTCTTGCCTCTTCTGTCTGACAGCCCCACACTCAGCCTCTCCCCTATCCAAGCCAGACAGCGACAGTGACTCAGAGCCACCTCTCCAACCCACCCTGGCACCCTAGCCTGATAGCCAGGCTGTGTGAGCAGGAGGCCCAGCTCCTTCGCTTTGTTTTCAGACTGGGGCTTCCTCATGGGGCGGCGGGGTGTTTCCTACTAGCTGTGTTCTGTGCTTGGGTACGCTGCTCCAATCCTCTGCTGTGGTGTGGGGTGCATACCTTCCCTTTGTCCACGTCCCCTGACACCCCAGCAAGCACAGCAGCCACAGGTAGAAGACCCAGCCACTGTTTATGTTGTGGAGGCTGGAGGAGGTGGGAGACAGTGTCTTCTAGGAAAATGTGTAAGCTAGTGTTCTGTAAAGTGACACTTTATACTTGACCAAGATTTGAGTAACATTTATATCACTTGTTCAGAGCTGTGATTTTTGTCTCCTCTTTCCTATTCCCCAGCCTTGGAGCATTCCACCCCACAGCCAGCAGAGAGCAGACATCCTTGGGCTTGAGTTTGCTTTCTGGCTGAGGGGAAGTCATCCCAGCTTCTGCTCAGAGGGCTCTGACATGGACCCCCTTGAGGTCGGCCCTTATGGCGGCTCCCTGGAGCCCATCTCTGTCTCTCGGCAGGCAGTAGCCCTGTGACCCGAGGGTAGTCTGCGGCTGGTAAGAGGAAGCCTGTGGCTCTGGCCTGGGTGTAGTGTCCATGCAGCAGGACAGGGGAAAACCCAGCCCCTTCCCTCACCCTGTCATTTCCTTCCTCTCCTCCTCTGCTGAGCCAAGGAGGTCTGGGTGTCCTGAGAGCCCAACCGAGCAAAGAGCCTGAGCTAGGAACGGCCACTTCAGTCGCCCGGCCTGGGCCGTGCCGGGCTGTCAGGGTGGGCTTTAGTGAGGGGGATAGGGCAGTGCAGCTGCTCATCTGGCACTGCAGGTGGGCTTCAGGGAGCTGCCTGCCATTCCCCTCCCCCCCACCCGCACTGGGCTGGGCACTGGCCTGGTACCTCCCTGCCTCGGCTTCCCTCCTTGGCTGAGGGTGAGTGAGCTGTCTTCCTCATAGGCTCACTGTTTAAAGTCCAGCGAGCTCTGTCCTCAACTGTAGGGAGAGCGGCTGAGTGAAGACTGTTTGTTTCTTGCATTAAAGAAAGTTTAATTGTGCCAAAGCTTCTCATGCTCCCTTGTCGTTTCCTGGCCAAGGAGGCACCCCTGGAGCCTTGCAAGGGACTCCCCAAGTTATCCATAACCAGCCATCTCCTGTGCATTGTTGGCAAGACTATCTGGAAACTGCCCTTGATGGTGCACACCCATTGTCTCAGCACTTGGGGTGTAGGGAGAGGATGGCGCTGCGTGACAGCCTGTCTCCAAAAGTCCAAACACCAGGAGAGGTTGATGACAGGATAATGCTGGGGCCACCTCCACCAGCTGCACGTCATCACCTCCCTCAGGACTGCCGCAGCCACAGACAGGATGGGCTCCCATCCCCAGTGTTGCTCAGACTGGGCTGTGGGATCCTGTAAACAAAGGGCCCAGGGCTCCTCAGGGCCCCAAGGCAGGTTTGGAGCCAGCAGAGCCAGCTTTGAAGATGGTAGAGGCAGACAGAATCCACAGTTCTGGGTGGGGTTGGTTAGAGCCAGCTGATGTCTCAGATAGGGGACCTGTTTATGACCAGAGAGGAAAGGATGACAAATTGGGAGTGACATGCCCGGAAGGGTGCAGCTGGGAAGTAAGCAGGGAGAGACCACTCCAGGCAAGGTTGGGACAGGAGCCTGGATAGACAGGTGTTTGTCTTCGATCCAGAGCTGCCTCCAGGGTCTAGCTGCTGTGGCTAAGGTGGCCCTGGTAGTCCAGGTAGACTTGGCACCTAGTGTCCCATTCCTGAGGAGACTGTCATGGAAACTCTTTTTAAAGCAAAGATCATTTCTGAATTGCTGAGCCCACTTCACACTCAACTGCCACTCAGGTTTTAAATGCCCCTGGAATGACTGAAAGCTGTCACTGCACCTGGGGTTTTAGATGCTTAGGACTACATGTCAGCTTGAGATGCCCTGTGCTTACTCAAGCTGTGGCACCAAAGAAAATGGGCCCAGGGGGCTCCCTGGAACGCTAGGACCCACCTTCACCCCAGCCTCCACCCGAGGGACTCATGGTATACTGTATGCTCAGCCCCCATCTCCGAGGTGATACCCAAGAGGGTGCCCAGATGGTGCCCACTGAATAAGTTTAAGAGCAAGTGAAGGCGGCCCCTAACTGCTGCCCCTCGACTCAGGTTTGGGTTTCATGATTCAAACTCCTCTGGGCCATGGTGGGAACTGAGGGAGAGATGTCCACTCAGAGGGCTGGCTCTTGCCCCTCTATTCTTTTCTTGTTCTCTAGAAACCAAGATCTATCAGGAAGCAAATACTTACCACCCTGCTCCCAACCCCTGGGATAAGAGGCCTTCAGGACAGTCTGCTATCCTAGCTCACAGCACCACACAAACCCAAGACCCAGGAGGCACTGAAGCCCACCTACAGGCTGCACTGCCAGCTATCTAGTATGCCGAGGTTTCTTGCAGGATCATTCTTAACCTGGTCATAGGACTTGCCTGAGACCAGTGGGCTAAGAAGGCGATGGGGAAAGAGCTGGTGAGAGTAGTTTAGAGCACTGGCTGCCCTTCTAGAGGATCTGGTTTTGATTCCCAATACTCACATGGCAGCTTACAACCATCTATATAACTCCAGTTCCAGGGGATCCAACACTGTCTTCTGACTTTCAAGACTATTTGAATGTGATACACAGACATAAATGCAGGCAAAACACCCATACACCTCAATAATAAAGAGGACGGCCAGCCATCATTCCTGTCCTCTGCTTTCAAAAATCAAAGCTGCAAAGCTTGAGCTAGGGTGATGGCCAGTAAGAAGACCTGAGTTCAAAACCCAGAATCTTATAACACAGCTTATATATATAGGACTTACAAAGACAATGGATTTGATCTCTCAGCGCTGCAAAAAACGAATAAATCCATTGTCATCTGTCAGCAGTTAGCAGTCTTGACCAAACAGCCCTGGGTTTAAATTCCAACTCAGTCACTTGCTGGAGTCAAGCCTGCCTTTTTCCTTTTAAGCCTGTTCTTTGGGCTCTGAAGAGACCCGTGCTCAATGGCTTCCTTCCCTAGGCGCCTTGGTTACAGCTAGTCAAGGGGGTGAGGTATGTGTGGAGCATGGTACCCCACCCAACACCCAGAACAAAACAGAAGGACCCACCCTTCCCTAAAGTAACTCCAACTGGGAGACGCCTTCGAGCTGCAGGGGTGCAGGGTAAGGGGCTTGGGCCTGGCTTCCTGCGCACCCGGAGAGACTGGTAATTGCAAAACCACATGGACTGCTGCTGAACAGAGCAGAGCGTGGGAGCTCCTGTGGTGAGCTGGAGCAGCCTAGGGGAGGATTTGGGAAGAAAACCCAGGATGATGAAACCACCATATGTCCACCCGTTTGGAATGTTGGACATTTCACAGGAAATACCCATAGTGCGGCAGGTAGGAAAGTGGTGCGGGAGCCGGCACAGGTTTAAAAGTGAGGGGTGTCCACTGGCCCAACAGAAACCTTCGAACAAGCCCGGAACAGTAAAGGCTTTCTGCCTCAGATGGCCCCTATGTTATTCCCAGACAGAAATGTTACAGACACCAATAGGAGACCCAGGAGGAAATCATGCTACCTAGTGTCCCTTGTGTCCAATCAGGTACCTCTCTCCATTGTCCATAGAAGATGTTCAGACAGAGGATAAGGAGACTGGCCCAGGGTATTATACCTGGGCCACAGTAAGCAGTCCCAGGGGACCCCACAACCAGCCTCCTGTCCCCAGCTCTCCGGAGTCGAGAGGGACAGACAGTCGTTCTTGGGATGCAGAGTCAGAGCTTTTGCACTACTTCTGAAACTCGGGCCAGGAGACTCCACCACCCCACCCCAAGGAGCTGAGCTTAGATGTTAGATGGGGAACTGCAAGCCTGCGCCCAGGAAGTCTGAAATGTGGTCACAGCAATTACAGGCACGTTTCTCCTGGCCCATCTTGTATCTGGGTTCCCTCCAGACTCAAAGGGTGTCAGAAACAAGGTCCAAGTCCCTTCCCCTTCAGGGTCTGTCCCTTCTGGGAACTTTGTCTATTTCTCCTGGGCCTGAGCTCTGAGGTGACAAGTTCCTTCTCTTTATCCAAAGCCTTTTACAGGAGCATTTACCAAGCCTGACTAGAAAGGCCTTGCTTTGTTCCTTTATATCCCACAGCCCATGGTACCCTCTTGCTGCTGGCAATGGAGAACCAGGCGCTCAGGGTGTGGACTACAGGAAGAGCGTAGAGCTGTTTGTCATTGCCTCCTGGCCTCCCTGTCAGTCTGTGAAGGAGGTGGATAACAATACACCTGTGAGGTAGAGATCAGAGATCTGTGTCCACTTTGAAATGACAAGGAGCTCCTTAAGAGGGCAAGGTGTTATCTGTGACCAGGGCCTCTCCCTGAGAGCTGGTGCCAACACCTCCACCAGAGACTTTTGGGAGACAAGGGAGGGCTGCAGTGGAGGGAGCAGGTCCCTCCTGCTCCCTGGTTGAGCCTCCAGGAGGCAATGGCCGCACAGTAAGCCTTTGGAAGAGGATGCTGCGGGAAGCGGATGTGTGACAAGAGACAGAGGACAGCGGCCTGACTGCTCAGACTGGCTGGGGCTGAGGCTCTGCTGCCGCCAGATTCGCTCATCCACTGGACTACAACGTGAGCCAAGTGTAGTGCTCTGCTGTGGGCAAGGCCAGCCCTCTGGCCCGGGAGCCTAGCTCAGAGATCAGAACAGAGCCAGTAGGACAAAGGTCCTGGGGCTTCTCTGAGAGTTTAGGTTAGAAGCCTGGCCATGTGTTGAAGCCAGAACAGGGTCCATCATAGAGTGAGTCCTTGAGGACTTTTTGATATGTGATGGGGACCACTTATACAGACAAGGAAGCAGCAGCTTGTAAAATCAGTGAGATAACTAATCCAGGGTGCAGAGGATGAGGCTCAGTAGGTTGAGGGATTCCCCTACCCTAGCATGAAAAAAGCCATGGATTTGATTCCCTAAAACTTTGTGACACAGGTGCATGGGAGGAGGTAGAGGCAGAAGGATGAGGTCACTGTCTACCTTTGCTATCTAGACTGTAGAGAATTAAGTCCAGCCCAGGGTACCCATGCTTCAAAATAAAAAAACTAATAAAGGACTGTGTGCTTGAGAGGTCTGGCGTGCCCAGTTGTTTATTTACTTATTGAGACAAGGTCTTTATATTTAGCCCAGGCTATCCTAAAACTCACTATGTATACCAGGCTGGCCTTGAACTCAGAGATCTTTCTGTCTCTGCCTTCAGAGTACTGAGCCACCATATCCAGTCGATCTGTTCAATTCAAATATGAGTCCTGGCTCTGGCCTCGGACTTAGTTTCTCTTCTATTCTGGTGTGAAGTTGAAACCTGCTTGGGGCTGGGATTTTCTCAGAATTCAGCTTTCAGAGAGGTTAAGAGTCTTGGGGAAGTTGATGCAAAGAGCTTGCCAAGCCCAGAGAACTGGGCAGCTGGTCCTTGACTGACCGTGTGGCTGGAGACTCAGCAGTCCAGGACTGGGCCTAGCCTACTAGTTCTCCATGGTGACTCTCAAATACTAGACACCAATTCCTCCCCTAGTCTCTGGCGCCTCCTTGTGGCTTCTTATCTTCTGTGGGCTCCATCCCTGCCCTGGGCTGGGAGGTCTCAGAATCCCTCAGGTGAGAGCCAGTAGGCTCCACCAATCCACCCTGTAATCTAAGAATCTAGGAAGTTGAAGCAGTACACTTGGGAGTTGAGGGAATTCTTGACTAGTGTGTTCCAGATAAGCCTAGTTTATATGAGATAACAACAACAACAACAAAAACCATAAAGCCAAACTCCAGCCTGTCCTCCCCATCCTCCCTTGGCAGTACCATGGGGGCCTAGCATTGAATTTGAGTCCTGAGTCTCCTTCCCAGCCTGATAGATCTGGGAAAGAAATGCATGCCAGTGTTTTCCCCACTTCAAATTGTGGACCCCATGGAGAAGGGGCTTCTATAAAGATCAAATGAAAGACCTGCAGGGTTTTGTTTTCTGTTCTTTGTTTTGTTTTGTTTTGTTTTGAGACAGGGTTTCTCTGTGTAGCCCTGGATGTCCTGGAACTCACTCTGTTAGACCAGGCTGGCCTCAAGCTCAGAAATCTGCCTGCCTCTGCCTCCTGAGTGCTAGGATTAAAGGTGTGTGCCACCACTGCCCGACACTGTTTTTTATAGGAATCCTCTGAGTAACAGCCCTGGCTGTCCTGGAACTCACTCTGCAGACCAGGCTGGCCTAGATCCCAGAGATCTGTCTCTGCCTCCCAAGTGCTAGGATTTTTGTTTGTTTTTGTTTTTTGGGATTTGGTTTTTTCAAGACAGGGTTTCTCTGTATAGCCCTGGCTGCCCTGGAACTCACTCTGTAGACCAGGCTGGCCTCAAACTCAGAAATCAGCCTGCCTCTGACTCCCAGAGTGCTGGAATTACAGGCATGGACCACTACTGCCCGGCAAATGCTGGGATTAAATGCATGCACTCCCACACCACTACTTGTCTTAGTCAGGGTTTTGTTTTTTGTTTTTGTTTTTGTTTTAAGATTTATTGATTATATTTGTAGGTACACTGTAGCTGTCTTCAGGCACTCCAGAAGAGGGCATCAGATCTCATTATAGATGGTTGTGAGCCACCATGTGGTTGCTGGGGTTTGAACTCGGGACCTTCAGAAGAGCACCTGTGAGCTATCTCTCCAGCCCCTTAGTCATGGTTTCTATTCCTGCACAAACATCATGACCAAGAAGCAAGTTGGGGAGGAAAGAGTTTATTCAGCTTACACTTCCACATTGCTGTTCTTCACCAAAGGAAGTCAGGACTGGAACTCAAGCAGGTCAGGAAGCAGGAGCTGATGCAGAGGTCATGGGGGGATGTTACTTACTGGCTTGCTTCCCCTGGCTTGCCAGCTTGCTTTCTTATAGAATCCAGGACTACCAGCCCAGGGATGGCACCACCCACAAGGGGCCCCTTGATCACCAACTGAGAAAATGCACACAGCTGGATCTCAACTGAAACTCCTTTTTCTGTGATAACTCCAGCCTATGTCAAGTTGATACACAAAACCAGCCAGTACACCACCCAACATACCCTCACAGTGTTTCTAAACCCTGTTTGGTGGGATTTGGGTATCCCACTCATTTAGCCCCTGCAAACATTCAGAATGTTTCCTCCCTCAACGCTGATAACTTGATCCTGTCACATCTCCAGCTTCCAGATGGAAGTCCTCTAAATAGGTCTTCCAATTAAAGAACAAGTTGTTTAAAAGGCACCAGAACACCTTTGGTATCTGGTCTGTCAAGGTTAAGACCAGCACAGATGGCCACAGATGGCCAGAAATCAAAACCTCGCTGGACACAGCTAGCACCTCCTCCTTCTTTGCCTCCATCAGCTCATCTCAAACTTCTTGTGCCCTCCACGTTCCAGTTCAGGGCCTTGTTCCTGCCAAAGCCTTAAAAATCAGTACCACCTAAGTTCACAGGAAAACCTAGTTTCAGAGACCACTACCCTCAGCTTTCCAAAGCCTCGGTATATTCATGCTAATTGAGTGTGCCCATCCTACCTCAACTACATGTCTCTGGGTTAGTTTTAAGGATTTAAAGGAGATCAGAAACTTTTGGGGTAGGTGGGTGTGTTGCCTTAGCAGCGCTTGCAAACCGGGGCGAAAACGGACTACAACTCCCATCCGGCTTCAGGGCCGCAACCGCCCCTAGACCCTCTGGCCTGGCTAAGAGACAGGCCGCTGGCTGGGTCGCGCGGGAAGTTGTGGTAGGCTCCATCTAGGTTAGTGTCTCATGAGGGTCTAGGTGGCGCTGGTACTGCGGTGGCACGGTGATCAGAGGGGCCTTTTGCGACCCCAAAGGACCCCTTCCAACCCCGCCCAGGAGTTACTTTTCGTGGCCCGCCCTCCCACTTCCTGGACGAGGGTCGGCCCCGCCCCCGCGCGCCTCCGCCTTCCCACCTTCACCTTCAGCCGCGGCTCCCATTGGCCGGCGCGCACCTGCCCGTCCGTCGGGGGCGGGCTTGGAGGGCGTGGCGGGCAGCCAGGTGAAGGAGCGCGGGTGGCGACCGAGGAAGGTGACAGCGGGGAGGGCGGGAGGGTGGGGGGAAGCCGCGCAGAACGAGCCACGGAACCACAGACGGATCGCCGGACAGACGGACGGACGGGGCATGCGGGCGGCCTGGCTCTAGCCAGGAGCCATGGAGCAGCGGCTGCGTGCGCTGGAGCAGCTGGTACGGGGCGAGGCTGGTGGCAGCCCAGGGCTCGACGGCCTCCTGGATCTGCTGCTGGGGGTGCACCACGAGCTCAGCAGCGCCCCCCTGCGCCGGGAGCGTAACGTGGCGCAGTTTCTGAGCTGGGGTGAGTGGTCAGGGCAACACCCGGGAAGGGAGGCTGGAGGGACAACACCTGGAGCTCTGTGCCTCCAGACCTTTTCCTGGGGATGGCATATTCCAGAAACTTCCTCCTGAAGTAGCACTATTTGCGCTGTATCTAACGCTTGCCATCGGACTCCACAGCCCGCTTGCTCACCTGCACCTTACCTCAACCTCCGAGACAGGTACATAAAGTACAGTCCCCACATACTCTCATTGCATTCCCTGCTACAGACCCCAGACATGTTGCCAATACACATCTTTCACAACGGTCACCTCATGCCCTACCCAGAACATACATTCAGGTGGACACCGTTTTGTGTCACATGAACATACAGACTTTCTCAATCTCCTTCGTTCTTCAAGAGATGGGCACTTTGTTCTGGGACCCCTCTCACCCGTCACACACACACACACACACACACACACACACACACACACGCAGACAAGTCTCCTTACTTCAGTCCCTAGCGGGGACTGAGAACCAACCTCAGGCCCTTTGGAGGATGTGGGGGTCTCATTACAAGTGTCTTATTTTTTATTTGAATCCTTGGGAATGGCTGACCTAGGGTGACCCTAAACCCAATGTGGGCACTGATGCCAGCACAAGGGTTCCCTGGACACACCTGGCCAGGCTTTGGTGCAGAGGGCATAGGAGTTGGGCCTGGAGAGTGGGGTGTTTGCCTAGTAGGTGATCAGAGTTCCTGGCGCTCCTGAGCTATGGGCAAGCACAAGGCTGGGCTTAGTACGGTTGGGGGTCTACCATCCAGTCCTGCCATTTCATTCTGAGGGGAGAGCAGTTAGAGGGCCCTGCCCCCATTGCCTACCTGACTCTTACGTGTTATACATGTGTATGATTTGTCATCACTCCCACATGACACCCATACCTCTGTGTGTGTGTGTGTGTGTGTTTATACATATGTGTGTTTCTCCCTGCCTGTCTCTGGCACCTCTGCTTAGGACCCCAACATAGGGGATGTCTGTTGACATCTCCCGAGGTAACTCCAAGGCCGGGCGTGACTCACGCCTCTCCTGCCCCAACTTGTCCCTGCTCCTGCCCAGAGCCCCCACCCCTTCTGGCAAGACAAAGGTACTAGGCATCCTGTCCAGGAGGTTGGGTCTGGGCACCAAGTCCGGCCCATGTGGCTGGTGGTCACCTCTGACAGCTCTACGGGCTGGTAGCCGTTCCTCCTCCCTAGTTCTGTGCATAAACCTGGGAAGAGACAATTAATTTCTGTAGCGAGGTTTCCACACCTCCCCCGCTGTGGGGGTTCTGCCTGATAAACCTGTGGGGCAGCTCTCTGTCCCACCCACAGGCCCGCCCAGCTGGCAGGGAGTTTACCTTCTGGCAGGGGGAAACTGAGGCAAGGTGCCAGATCATAGATGTCCCCCAATCCTCACTGGTCACTCCTGTCTTCATCAGTTTCCAAGACTCAGTGCCCTTCCCCTGGCCTAAGACCACTCCAGTTCTGGGGAGGGCCTGGGAGTGGCCGGACATAGCCCTTGTGAAGGTGGTGGTGGGGCGAACAGACTGTGATGCAGGAGGAGGTTCCTGCCTGTGTGCCCCGTCCAGGGAGGGAGGCAGGGCTCCAAGTGGCAGGGCTGTTGAGCCTGGAAGGAATCCTGTGTGCTCACACCCTCAGGTGCTGGCATTGGGCACCAGGTGAAGTTTTTGGCCCTGTTTGTGTGTCTTGTGAGTACCTGAGCTGACTGGTATCTGTTCCAGGCCCAGGGGCCCCACTTGGGGAGCACAGCATGTCTTTCTGGAGCACTGTAGAAACTGTCCTCCCTGCCCTCAGGGGCTGCCCCAGGCCTTACCTCTGGCCAGACTGCTGTGTGCCTACAGGGTCCCCAGATCCAGGCCCACAGTTCCTGGATGGCAGAGAAGCCTTTCTGGGTATAAAGAATGTCACCTGTCCAGTTTCCCAGATAGGCCCCTGGGCTGGCCTTGAGGGGTCAAAGGCTGTGAACTAGGGGTGAGAGTGGATTGTCTCTAGGGTAACCTGGCTGTCAGGATTAGGCCCCTGCTAAAGAAGACCACAAGGTCCCTCTGTGCCTCAGATGGAGACTACCTGGAGTCTGGAGTGCGTGCCCAGGAAGGCTCTGAGGTGGTCCACAGAGTCAGGACCCTCACCATGCTGTATCATGACCAAATGGCCCTGCTTCTGATCTGTCCCTTGACTGGGTTGTCTCTGGGAAAGTCATCCTTGTCCTGATCTCATGAGAGCTTATAGGGAAAAAAACAAAGCAAACCAAACCAAACGTTGTCCGCTCTGTCCCCTCAGCCAGCCCCTTTGTAACAAAAGTGAAAGAGCTGCGTCTACAGAGAGATGACTTTGAGATCTTGAAGGTGATCGGCAGAGGGGCCTTTGGGGAGGTGAGTCAGTCTTGGCACCAGTGGGCGAGGACAAGGGCCTTGCGCTCGGCCTGGTCTAACCCAGGCCTTGCTTCCTCCCCTCAGGTGGCTGTGGTGAGGCAGAGGGACAGTGGCCAGATTTTTGCCATGAAAATGCTGCACAAGTGGGAGATGCTGAAGAGGGCTGAGGTCAGTCTGGGGTCAAGTGCACCCTACCAGTGGGTGGGGGAAGGGATGCGTGCTGCCCGAAGACGGACGGGGCACAGCTGTCCCTCTCAGTGGTTACCTGTCTCCTACCCTTCACAGTAAGCTTTACTTACGGATGAAGGGATTGTCCCATTCTTTTTATGGATATACTGAGACCCGTTACAAGGAAGCCTGGGCTCAGGTTGGTCCAAGGCTAGCCCAGCCTGGGGCTGAGCAGAGCTGTTCCTTTGGTCAGAGCTTCTGGGCTTTTGAGTCCTCTATTCCCTGAGCTGGTAAAGGGGGAGTTCTGGGAGCTGGCCCCATTATACCCCTGCTCTCCAAACCTGCTTCAGACTGCGTGTTTTCGGGAGGAGCGAGATGTTCTAGTGAAGGGAGACAGCCGCTGGGTGACTGCTCTGCACTACGCCTTCCAAGATGAGGAATACCTGGTGAGGATCTTTGGGTAGTCGGGGAGCCTTGTCAGGGATAAAAGAAAGGACCACTCTTCCATCTCCTGGCCCTACACCCTCCTTCTTTAGCTTTGCTTAAGAGCTGCCCATCTCATGGGCATGGTGGGACACACCTTTTAGTCCCAGCACTTGGGAGAAAGAGACAAATCTCTGTGAGTTCAAGGATAGCCTGTTCTACATAGTGAGTTCCAGAACAGCCAGAGCTACATTGTAAGACCCTCTCTCAAAAAAAAAAAAAAAAGAAAGAAAAAAGGAGCCAGGCACTCTGAGTCCTCAGGGACCGCTCAGCCCTGCCTTCCCAGAGCCCCCCAGGAACCAATGTGAGGTCAACAGGTGTCCTCATCCCGAGTCTGACTCGTGGCTCTGCACTGCCCTCCAGTACCTGGTGATGGACTACTACGCCGGCGGGGACCTCCTCACACTGCTGAGCCGCTTTGAGGACCGCCTCCCACCGGAGCTGGCCCAGTTCTATCTGGCCGAGATGGTTCTGGCCATCCACTCACTGCACCAGCTGGGCTATGTCCACAGGTGGGGCCCCCAGCTCTGTCACTTCCTGGCCTTCCTCCCTAAAGCCCTCTGCTAGCGCTTGCCAGTGGGCCTATCTTACAGCTGAGGAAGTCAGAGCTCAGAGCAGGTAAGGCCCTGGCTCAAACCCACCCAACTCATGGTGGCAGAGGAGTGGCGTGTTACCCATTCAGGGGACATCTGACTCCTGCATCCCCCACAGTGCACTTTGTAGCCCCTAGAATCAACGGTTGCCTTTACTAACTCCCATGTGCACACACACAGGAACATGTATGAGCATGCACACACACACACACACACACACACACACACACTGAGGAACATATGTGAACATGTATACACAAGAGTATGTGTGAGCATTATACACACAGGAACATGTATGAGCATGTACATACACACAGGAACATGTGTGAGCATGTACATACACACAGGAACATGTGTGAGCATGTACACACGGGAACATGTATGAGCATGTACATACAGGAACATGTGTGAGCATGTACACACAGGAACATGTGTGAGCATGTACATACACACAGGAACATGTGAGAGCATGTACACACACAGGAACATGTGTGAGCGTGTACACACAGGAACATGTGTGAGCGTGTATACACAGGAGCATGTGAGTGTGTACACACAGGATCATGTGTGAACATGTACACATAGGACGTGTGAGAACATGTATGCACTGGAGATTGAGCATGCACATAGGACAGGAACATGGATGAGCATGTACACAGGACAGGAGCATGTACACGCATGCACACAGACATGTCTGAGCACACACACCTATCAAGCCTGCCATACTTCCGCCTTCCTTCAGGGATGTCAAGCCTGACAACATCCTGCTGGACGTGAATGGCCACATCCGCCTGGCAGACTTCGGCTCCTGCCTGCGTCTCAACAACAATGGCATGGTAAGGAGCCCACTTAGAACTGGAGCTGAGGATACAGGCCAAGTGCAGGGACATCGGGTCACAGGTAGGGACCTGGAGAGGAGGGTGCTGCCTCCAGGCCTGTGGCCTCATGGCGTCAACACCCCTGACACAGGTGGATTCATCAGTCGCAGTTGGGACTCCGGACTACATCTCTCCTGAGATCCTACAGGCCATGGAGGAAGGCAAGGGCCACTACGGCCCACAGTGTGACTGGTGGTCACTGGGAGTCTGCGCCTATGAGCTGCTCTTTGGGGAAACACCCTTTTATGCAGAATCCCTGGTAGAAACCTACGGCAAGATCATGAATCACGAGGTCTGACTATGTGGCCCTGGGACACCTACATTGTGTGGTGGCAGGTAACTTCCAGCCTGACCTGCACCCTCTTTGACCCACAGGACCACCTCCAGTTCCCCTCTGATGTACCCGATGTGCCTGCTAGTGCCCAGGACCTGATCCGACAGCTGCTGTGCCGTCAGGAGGAGCGGCTGGGTCGCGGTGGGCTGGACGACTTCCGGAAGCACCCTTTCTTTGAAGGGGTTGACTGGGAGAGACTTGCAACCAGCACAGCTCCATACATCCCTGAGCTGCGTGGGCCGATGGATACCTCCAACTTCGATGTGGATGATGATACCCTCAACCGTCCAGTGAGTGACAGCTGTCTGTGTAAGAGGCTTGGCTTGATCCTCTGAGCTATGGGAACCTACCCCAAATGTTCTCTAGAGCAGTGGAAAGGTCGAGGCCTCTGGACCCCTGAGGCTCATGAGAGCTGTAGCGTACCTTAAGAGGAAATTCCCTGCAGCCTCTTGGAGACCTTGAACTCAAAGGCTCATGGGAGTTGTGGTCCCTTTTGATGGTGGCTGTGTTATTCCCCAGGGATACACCCCAGTAAATGCCCAGCTCACAGGCCTCTTCTGGTTCTCACTTGGTCTGTGGCTCTGACTCTCCTTCCCACTTCTGTAGGAGACGCTGCCACCGTCCTCCCACGGGGCCTTCTCAGGCCATCACCTACCATTTGTAGGCTTCACTTACACCTCTGGCAGGTGAGTCTGGTCCTCACACCTGCTGGGAAGCCGGGACCTTGTGTGGTTTGTCACAGCCCCATGGGAAGGGACAAAAGGGCTTCAGCATTTGATAGTCGACACTCCTCAGTTCTCTGTCCTCAGGGTCCACCAAAGTCTTGGGTGGCTATGCCCCTGGGACATGTGGCTATACCAGTGTGACAGACTGTTGAGTGCACTAGATTCATAGCAGAGGCTACCGAGAGCCTCTCCTGTGCAGCCTCGTTGGCTCTGTAAAATGGGTGGGAGCATTACTGCCTCAGATACCTTGGGTTGTCCTGAGACCCAAGAGAGGCACAGATGGAAGGCGTGCTCTGCCGGCACCCTGAGGGCCGTTGGGGATTGGGTGTGGGGCAGCAGGCTCATCCAACCTTGTTAACTGGGTTGATTTTTTTCTTTACATTAACTTATTTATTTGCTTAATATACCTCTATGCATAGCATATGGGCATGATGTATCACCGTGATCTTGTAGAGGGCAGAGAACCACTGTGAGAAGTCAGTCAGTTCTCTCCTTTACCTTGTGGGTCCCTGGGATGGAATCAGGTGCTCAGGCTTGGCAGTAGGCACCCTTAACCAGCTGATACAGCTCACTGGCCCCAGGAACCTTTGCACGAGCCTTGTTTTTGATTGGTTGGTTGGTTGGTTGGTTGGTTGGTTGAATTTTTGAGACAGGGTTTCTCTGTGTAGTCCTGGCTAGAACTTTATATGTAGACCAGGCTGGCCTTGAACTTAGAGATCCACCTGCCTCTGCCTCCAGAGTGCTGGGATTAACGGTTTGTGCCACACTGTTGGGCAAGGCCTTGTTGTTACCTCCATTTTCCTGTTAGAAAACCAAAGTTCAGATTACCCATTGCTTTCCAAGGTCACTTGAGAGCCCCAAAGGCAGGGCGTGGCCTAATGGTTCTCTTCTCAGCAAAGAGCCTAGGGGCCTGGTCTGGAGCACAAGTGCCAGGGTGTCTCTTGGATGGATGGACTATTGGTCCATGAGGATGGTTTTCTGCCAACTGTGTTCCTTTGTCCCCTCTTAGCCCCATCGATGAGAAGAGCTCTGAGTTAATGACTGCTCCAGAGCGGAAGCCCCACTGTGTGAGCATGGAGCTCAGCCAGAAGCGTCAAGGTACAGGGCAGCTGGGCCAGGCTGAGGGGTGGATTGCTGAGGGCCTGGCTACTCACCAGAGGCCTTCCCTTGCCAGAGCCCCTACATGGCCCATTCCAGCCCCAGGAGCTGGTGCGGCTGCAGAAAGAAGTACAGGTTCTTCAGGAGAAGCTGGCAGGTATCACGCACTTCCTGTTCCTAGAACAGCTTCGATCCTTCCTGGGTCCCAGCCCTGTCTCCTGCTCTGTGTAGGCTGTGCGATTGTGGGGAAGTAGACTTTCTCCCTGGCTGTGGAGAAAGTTCTCTGAGATCCTGCACGCAGAATGCTTGGCTGAGGTGGCGTTGTTCTGTGTGCGAGTCTCAATGACTATTTCTGACAGAGGCACTGAGGGACAGCAAGGCCTCCCTCTCACAGACTGACGGCCTCCATGCTAGAAGTCCAGCCCCAAACATCCAACTACAACAGGAGAAGGACCGCCTCCAGCAGGTGAGCACTAGGTGAGGTGAGCGAGTGGCCTAGGGTTCCGTGTCTCTAAGGTCAGCGCTCTGACTTGGCTTTGCCCTTCTTACCCTGGTCGTCAGGAGCTGACTGAAGCTCGGGCAGCATTGCGCGTGCAGGATTCTGAACTGTGTCAAGCCCAGAACCGGCAGGAAGAATTCCTGCAGAGGCTCTGGGAAGCCCAGGAGAGAGAGGCAGCTGCAGCCAGCCAGATCCAGGCCCTCAACTCCCAGCTGGAGGAAGCCTGGGTTGTCCGGAGAGAGGTTGGTGATGGTAGTGCGAGAGGGCGCAGCAAGGAGTTCAGAGTTTTGGGAGCCCGTGTCTTTGGCATCCCATGTGGCGTGGCTGGTTACCTCAGACAGGGCCTGGGGGTGAGATGGGTACCTGGGGCTACCTGTGGTTGCTGCTGGATGAGTCTGTAAGTTGTCAGGATGACACGAAGAGGATTAGATGGTCAGGGTTGGCGTTACCTTGTCCCTGTGCCCTCACAGCTCGAAGGCCAGGTGGCCACCCTGAGTCAGGAGGTGACACGGCTCCAGGAACAATGTAAACAAGAGTCTTCACAGGCCAAGGTATGGAAGCTTCTGCCCTCTGGCAGCAGACAGTTTCCCTTAGAGTCGTAGGAGAAGACCCCTGTCCTGGGCTGGGGTGGACCATGGCTTCTCAAACCCCTGCCTTGCCCCCTCTCCACATTGTCAAGACCGTCCATGCAGCCCCTGAGACCAACGGCATAGGATCTCCTGAGGGTCAGTCTCAAGAGGCCCAGCTGAGGACGGAGGTGGCAGCTCTGAGGGAGCAGCTGGAGCGTGCCTGCAGCCAAGGGTGAGTGCATGCGAGGGGCAGCCAGGAGGGGACAGGGCAGCGCCAGACTGGGAGTCACCTCTTCTGCACGGCCTTCTCCCCCCAGGATCAGTGTTGGGAAAGAGGAGGTTTTGTGCCGACTGCAGGAAGAAAACCAGCGGCTGAGCCGGGAGCAGGCGCGGGTGAGAAGGGGACAGCCGGGGACAGGCTGGGTGCCAGCAGGGTCAGGGCAGAGCTCCAGGGCCCCGGCTGCTGACACACTGTAGCATGTGGGTTTCCACAGGGCTCAGGATGTAGGGGACCCACGGGGAGACCCGCAGGGGGTGGGCAACTTGTAGACCTCCAGGGCTGCGGGGGCCTCTGACTGAGCCCACCGTCCTCCGTGGCCTCAGCTGGCAGAAGAGCTGCAGCTGGAGCTGCAGAGTAAGCAGCGTCTGGAGGGTGAGCGGCGGGAGACGGAGAGCAACTGGGAGGCTCAGATCGCGGACATCCTCAGCTGGTAGGTGCGTGGTGCCTGGGCTGGGGGCTGGGCTGAGGGCCCAGGCTGACACAGAGCATTCCCATTCAGGGTGAACGACGAGAAGGTCTCGAGAGGCTACCTGCAGGCCTTGGCTACTAAGATGGCTGAGGAGCTGGAGTCCTTGAGAAATGTGGGCACCCAAACACTCCCTACCCGGCCTCTGGTGAGCCCTGTGCACACGGACCGTGGCACGTGTGTATATGTGTAGAGGTCACAAGACAGCTGACAGGAAGTTAGTTCTCTCTGTCTACCATGTGGGGCTCTAGGGATTGAACTGAAGTTGCCAGGTTCGAGCTGGGTGGTCGTGGCGCATGCCTGTAATCCCAGAACTTGGGAGGCAGAAGCAGGAGGATTTCTGAATTCGAGGCCAGCCTGGTCTACAGAGTGAGTTCCAGGACAGCCAGGGCTACACAGAGAAACCCTGACTCCAAAAAAAAAAAAAAAAAAAAAAGTTGCCAGGTTCGGCAGCATACCTCTGCCTTTGGAGCCGTCTTGTCATCCCCTAAAGCTCCAGGTTCATGCTGAGGGGTGAGGAGAGTTGGGTCTTTGAGTCTGGCCAGGCAGCATGCGAGGCACAGGCTTCAGCAGGAAGAAAGGAGGGGAGGGCGTCCTTGAAGCTGTCAGCCCCAGAGAGCATCTTTCAGGGGGATACTTGGTTTCTCCCAGGATCACCAGTGGAAGGCTCGGAGGCTGCAGAAGATGGAGGCCTCAGCCCGGCTAGAGCTCCAGTCGGCACTGGAGGCTGAGATCCGTGCCAAGCAGGGTCTGCAGGAGCGGCTGACGCAGGTGCAGGAGGCTCAGCGGCAGGCTGAACGGTGAGACCATGAGCGGCTACTACAGGAGCAGGGTTCATTCAGAGGCCTGTGGTGAGCCATTGCCCTCTTCCCCCAGCCGCTTGCAGGAGGCCGAGAAGCAAAGCCAGGCCCTGCAGCAGGAGGTGACTGAGCTCAGGGAGGAACTGCAAGCTCGGGGGCCAGGAGGTGAGTGCCCGCCTTGGGGCCAGTCCCCAGCTCCAGTCTCATGAGTACTAGGACACTCCCAGGACAGAGAAAGCCACCCCCCCCCCATAGGACCTGGCTGTCACTCAGCACTTCCTGACCACTGCTGTGTGCCACACCTGTATCTTACTGAGGTGGAAACCGAGCCCCCACCCACCCTGGTCCCTTAGTCCTGGGGCAGTGACCTCAGCACCTTCCGCTCTGTCCGCAGATGCCAAGCCCTCTGCCTCCCTCATCCCTCTCCTGGCCTTCTGGAACACAGAGGTAAGATCCAGGCAGACGGACTAGCTAGGGAGGGGTCCTGGTGAGAACCACGGTGACCCTGACTTTCTCCCATCTTCCTTCATTCCCAGAAGGATTCCGCCAAGGACCCTGGCAGTTCAGGGGAGGGCCCAAGGTCTGGAGCAGAAGCAGAGCTGAGGCCGGAGGGCCGCCGCAGTCTGCGCATGGGGGTAAAGATCTGCGCAGGTCCTTGGGGGGACAGGGCAGGGCCTCTCCTCCCGTTCCCTCCTCACTGGCTCGGTCATCTTCTGCAGAGCGTGTTCCCCAGGGTGCCTGCTGCCACCACTACCCCTGCAGAAGGTCCTCCTGCTAAGGTCAGTGGCCAGAGGGGCGGAACAGTGGGACACCAAGCCATTCAGCCCTTCCCCATAATCCCTCTGGGACCCTAGTGGGACTGTGTCAGGCCGTGTTTAGGGTGGTGCTGGTGCTGGTTTTCTGACATGGCCTCCCAGATGAGATGGTGCACCGGGTGCGGGGAGGGGCTGGGGATGCTGACAGCACGCCTTCCTTCACAGCCTGGCTCCCACACCCTGCGTCTCCGGAGTTTTCCATCCCCTACCAAGTGTCTCCGCTGCACCTCACTGATGCTGGGCCTGGGCCGTCAGGGCCTGGGCTGTGACAGTAAGAACCCTTCTCCATCAGGCTCTCCCTCACACCGTACCCCCGCCCCCCAGTATGACCCTGACACACCCAGGCTGTTCTCAACCCAATAGCACCCACGTCTCTTATCAAATTCTCCTACTTAGTATTCCTTTCTCACTCGATGGCATTGGGTGACAGTTCAGGTGGCATTAGCCCCGGGGGAGCTGTCTGGGAAGGCTCAGGCGGCCTGACCTGCTTCATCCTCCCAAACTCTCCATCTCTCCACAGCCTGTGGTTACTTCTGTCACTCAGCTTGTGTGGCACAAGCCCCACCCTGCCCTGTGCCCCCTGAACTCCTCCGCACAGCCCTGGGCGTTCACCCCGAAACAGGCACAGGGACTGCCTACGAGGGCTTCCTGTCGGTGAGCTGTGGCTGAGGGCTGAGGAGGACAGGCTGGGAGCCGAGGACCTGTGCGGCCAGCCCTCCATGCCGTCTTCCCACTAGGTGCCGCGGCCTTCAGGTGTCCGCCGGGGCTGGCAGCGCGTGTACGCTGCTCTCAGTGACTCCCGCCTGCTGCTTTTTGATGCTCCTGACCCTCGAGGCAGCCTGGCCAGTGGGGTCCTCCTGCAGGCCCTGGATCTGAGGTAGGTCCCAGACAGCACCACAGGACAAGTCATGGGTAGTGAGGAGTTCATTCAGGAGTGGTATCTCATGTGTCCTTTGTACCTCTCAGGGACCCCCAGTTCTCAGCCACCCCTGTGTTGGCCTCAGATGTCATCCATGCCCAATCCAAGGACCTGCCACGCATCTTCAGGGTGAGCGCTCAAGGGCAGGATGGACCCAGCCTCCATCTCTTTCCCTGTGCTGACCCTGTCTTGGTTCCTGGTGTATCTCCACTCTGTCCCTCTGCCAGCCACCTCACTCCACATGCTTTCTGTCTATAGTAACCATGAGCTTGCCACACAGCGATCTGGCTATTCCCTGCTTTGTTTACACACCCTTGGATGGCTTCCCAGCACCCCAGGAGGCTCTGAAGCGATAATCTGGGCCACCTAGCAATCGAGCCTGCAGATGCCCTCACCCTCAGCCCTGGACTCCTTAACTGCTCTGGCTGGACCTTGTTCCTTATAGCCTTGAGTTCCTGTGTAACTCCTCCCCAGTCTCATCTCTCTGCACAGCATTGCCAGCACCGCCCAGGCCCAGGACCTTGTCCCCAGGCTCACTAACACTGGGTGGTGGGCTTGTCCCCCAGGCCTGCTCTAGGGATTCGACTCTGCATTCCTGCAGTGCTTGTCCTTCCCGTGTGTGGAGCCCATCCCTGGGCTCCGGCCTGGCATTGCTTGTCCGGCCCCCTGCTGGCTTCCTCCCCATCTCCCACTACAGCCAGCTAGCTCACAACATCGTAGGGGAAGAAGGAAGGAGGACAGACGACTGGCTGGCTCTTGGCTGTAGCCCTCCAGCCTGACTCCCTGTCCACAGGTGACAGCCTCCCAGCTGACAGTGCCACCAACCACATGTACTGTGCTGCTGCTGGCGGAGGATGAGGGGGAGCGGGAGCGCTGGCTTCAGGTGCTGTGTGAGCTGCAGCGGCTGCTGCTGGATGCACGGCCGAGGCCCCGACCAGTGTACACGCTCAAGGAGGCCTACGACAACGGGCTGCCGCTGCTGCCTCATGCGCTCTGTGCTGCTGTCATTGGTAGGTCGCATGCTGAAGGGCTGTCACTCTTGAGTGGCCTAAGGTCAGGCCTGTAGGGAGGCACTGGCCAAGGCTAGTCACAAATGCAATAACCATCGTCTTAGCCCCAGCTGTGGGTCCCACCTTGCATAGGCACACAGCCTCTCAGAAGCCTGGCTTCTCGCCACTTCATTTCTGAGCATTCTGGTTCTCTTTTCTGTTGTTGTTTTGTTTTTTGAGATAGGATCTCTCTCTATAGCCCTGGCTGTCAAGGAACTCACTATGTAGACCAGGCTGGCCTGGAACTCACAGAGATTTGCCTACCTCTGCCTCCAAAGTACCGGGGGTGGGGAGTGGGGCTAAAGGTATGCACCACCACTCCCAGCTGGTTTTCCTTTTTCTAAGGGAATCTCAAGGAACAGAGGTTTTAGGGAGACAGAGATGACCTGGGAGGCAGAGGCAGAAGGAGAGTATAAAGACAGCTACATGTGGAGACCTTGTCTCAAAAACTCAAACCAGCAGGCACGGCCTGGTGCACAGGTGTATCCCAGCACACAAGAAGAAGGGGCGTGTCAGGAGCTCAGCTCAGCAAACAAACAAACAAAAACTGGGTTGGAGTGCTGTCCCAGTGGTTAAGCGTACTGGCTGCTCCTCAAGAGGACCTGGGCTCAGTTCCCAGCACCCACTAGAACATTCTTCTGTCCTCAACTGGCACCAGGCCACACACATGCACAGACATGCATGCCGGCAAAGCACAGCACACATTCATGTAAAGTAATTTTTTGAAAAACATTGTACACACAAACAAGTTGGACTTGGGAGCAGTCACTCACACACACACACACACACACACACACACACACACACACACACACACACACACACACACGTAAATCCAGCTCCAGGAGAATGAGAGTTCAAAGCCAGCCTCATCTGCATACTGAGTCAAGCACAGCCTGAACCATATAACACATGAGATCCTGCTTTGGTAAAACAACACCAACAACCAAACAGGAAGATTACCTCAGACTCATGCCAGCTCAAGCCAGCCACACAGTGAGTTGTAGGCCGGCCCGGAGTCAGACACTGTCTCCACAGAAGGCCCAGTGAGGCTCTGATGGCTTTCTTCCTGGCAGCGATTGAGCAAGGGGGCGGGTGCAGAGCTGTCGTGGGTTCACTGAGGCCCCGAACCAGCTCCAGCTGGCACGTACTCCAGTCAGGGTCACAGCAGAGACCGTGGGTCCCTGGGTCAGCTAGGAGCCAGAGATGGAGGTTTATATTGAGGCTTACCCAGAATCCCACAGCTCAAGGTAGTGGCCCTCAGCCCTGACCACAGTCACCAAGGCCCTTTTTCCTTAGAGCCAGTGTAAACCTTGATCAAGAAGGGCCTAAGGACGGGTGTGTCAGCAATGTGTGGGTCACCAATCCTACTGCCTCAAGAGAAACTGAAGACCAGTAAGGACAGGTGTCACTGGCAGGTGTCTCTGACCTCTGACCTCTCTTCCTTTATCAGACCAAGAGCGGCTTGCCCTGGGCACTGAGGAGGGGTTGTTTGTGATTCACCTCCACAGCAATGGTACCAGAGGGCTGGGCCTGGGTGAGTGTGGGCCTGGGCAGCACGGGCAGCTGTTGCTTCTTACCCACATGCTCCTCTCTCCTGCCCACACCACAGACATCTTCCAGGTGGGAGACTGCCGCCGGGTGCAGCGGCTGACTGTGAGCTGTGCCGCTGGCCTGCTGGTCGTGCTCTGTGGCCGTGGTCCCAGTGTGCGCCTCTTCTCCCTGGCCGAACTGGAGAATGCTGAGGTGACAGGTGCCAAGATCCCTGAATCCCGAGGCTGCCAGGCCTTGGTAGCTGGGCGCATCCTGCAGGCCCGGACTCCAGTGCTCTGTGTGGCAGTCAAACGCCAAGTTCTCTGTTACCAGCTGGGCCCAGGACCAGGGCCCTGGCAGCGCCGCATCCGAGAGCTGCAAGTGCCAGCTCCCGTGCAGAGCCTGGGGTTGCTGGGGGATCGGCTCTGTGTGGGTGCCGCAGGCACCTTCACCCTCTACCCGCTGCTCAATGAGGCCGCGCCCTTAGCGCTGGGAACTGGCCTGGTGGCTGAGGAGCTGCCAGCATCCCGTGGGGGCCTGGGAGAGGCCCTGGGTGCCGTAGAGCTCAGCCTCAGCGAGCTCCTGCTGCTCTTCGCCACTGCTGCTGTCTATGTGGATAGCGCTGGCCGCAAGTCACGAAGCCACGAGCTACTGTGGCCAGCAGCACCCATCGGCTGGGGTAAGGCTGGTAGAGGGCTTGGCAGGGTGGGGTCAGGCACTGGGGGTCCTGCGACTGTACTGTGTCCTGAGCAGCTTGTCTAGGGCTTTCCTCACGCCATTCCCTACCTGGCCCACGGCCGCTAGCTGCTCTGTGACCGACCTTCACATCCCAAGGGCTACCTGTGACCCCTCCCTCCCCGCTACTGCACTCTGACTCCTCTGCCACCTCTCGGTTCAGACCTCTGTCTGGGTCTCATCCTTCGCTTTGTGACTGTTTGTCACCAGGGCCTGTAGAGCAGGCTAGGGCTGGCTCCTTCAGCCTGCCGCCTGGGCAGGCACACCCTGGGGGCTGTGCTTGTGAGAATGAACAAATGGACGGAGGAAAGGCGTGGCTTGGTGTGGTCACTAGTGCCGACGTGGTGGGCTGGAGGAAGGAAGGAGACAGTGTCCTTTATGAGCAGAGGCTCGTCTGTGCTGAGGCCTGGGGTTGAGTGTGACAGAGACTGCCACTGGCCGCTGTCTCCTGTCCCTCACTAGCTGTATGACCTTGACCATTACTTTGAGATTTCCATTACCTCATCTAATGTCCAAGGTCAGGGTGATTATAGTACCTGCTCCACCTGGAGCTGCCGAGAGTGAAGAGAGGACAAACATGCCAAGCATTTGAACTGTGTGGGCATGTAGTGAGGGCTGGCTATTATCTCATCTGTTATGGAGTTGGGTGGAGCAGGTCTCCCTGTGGGACAGAGGAAACAGGCTCAGAGAGGGACCTGGCTTGCCCAGGGCTACACAGTACAGGCTGATTCTCACCCACAGGTTACACAGCGCCCTACCTAACAGTGTTCAGTGAAAACTCCATTGACGTGTTTGACGTGAGGAGAGCAGAATGGGTACAGACGGTGCCACTCAAGAAGGTGACAGTCCTCGAAAAAAACAAATCCAAAAAACCAAAAAAAAAAAAAAAAAAAAAAAGAAGCCAGGCCATGGTGGTGCACACCTGCAATCCCAGCACTTGGGAGGCAGGGGTGGATTTCTGAGTTCAAGGCCAGCCTGGTCTACAGAGTGAGTTCCAGGACGGCCAGGGCTACACAGAGAAACCCTGTCTTGAAAAAAACAAATCCAAAACAACAACAACAAAACAAAAAACAAAAAAAAAAAAAGAAAGAAAGAAAAAAAAGAAAAGGTGACAGTCGCCCCAGAGCACAGGTCAGGTGCCGTGGGGTGGGTGGCATGGCCAGACCTCTGTGTTTTCTGTCTCAGGTAAGACCCCTGAATCCAGAAGGCTCCTTGTTCCTCTATGGCACCGAGAAGGTCCGCCTGACCTACCTCAGGAATCCATTGGCAGGTGAGGGAGTGTATGCCTGCCTACATCTGTGTGTGTTCACAAGTGTGAGCTTGTGCGCCCGCCGCCGGCTGGGACACGTGAGCACCTCCCCGGCTCCCTGATTTTCCACAGAGAAGGATGAGTTTGACATTCCCGACCTCACGGACAACAGCCGGCGCCAGCTGTTCCGCACCAAGAGCAAGCGCCGCTTCTTCTTCCGGGTGTCTGATGAGCAGAGACAGCAGCAGCGCAGGTGCTGGCCTGTGGGGTGTGGCTGCTGGGTGGGACTTTCTGCTCTTGGGGCGGGGTGAGGTTCGCTTGTTCGCAGGCTCGCACGGCCTGCGCCTACCTACACCCGCTCTGCCTCCAGGGAGATGCTGAAGGACCCGTTTGTGCGCTCCAAGCTCATCTCCCCGCCCACCAACTTCAACCACCTGGTACACGTGGGCCCCACGGAGGGAAGGCCCGGCGCCAGGGACGGGACCCAGGTCAGTCCTCTGGAGCCAACTACAGAGCTCCCTGGAGTCGTTGATCCAATCACAGGGTTTGTCTGTTGATTGCTTGGCTGCTGAGGGAGATGACTCATCCCTCTGACACGGACCTCAGTACATCCTTGCCAGAAGCTGAGTTCCCATGGCGTGAGCTTCCTGGTCCTAGCCCTTCTGCACTGTCCCCTGACAGGCTCAGGGACAGAAGAGCAGAGGTGCCCGCAGCTCCGGATCCCAGAGACCCCACAGCTTCTCAGAGGCATTTCGGCGCCCAGTGTCCACAGACAGCGATGGTCTCCCTGGAGACACAGACCCCCGTAAGGACAGCCTTGCACCCTCTAGTTCTTGCCTGCCTCCTCTGCCTCACCCCCCTTCCGAGCCCTGAGATCTGACGCAGGCATTTTGACCTTCTATCTCCCTACTCTTGCCAGTAGTGAAGAGGAAACCTTGGACATCTCTGTCCAGCGAATCGGTGTCCTGCCCCCAGGGGTCCCTGAGCCCTGCAGCTTCCCTGACACAGGTGAGCCAGCGGTTAGGGCTTTCCTTCCCCCACTCAAAGTTTAGGCACTTTCTGGATGAGCTCTGCGTTGGGAGAGGACCCCGTCACCTCTGAGACAGGTGGACTCACCTGCAACGCTTGGCTCGCCAAGCCCTAGCTGTATGCTTCAGTCAGGGGGGCCACGCCCCCTGCGCCTGTCCTACCTGCACACTGAAGGTGTTCCTGTGACAGGTGTGTGAGGCGATGGTACCTCACGGTGCCATCTGGCTCTCTACCTGCATGCCAGAGCGCAGGGCCAGGCTTTCAGGTTGTGTGGCAGTCGCTTTATCCGCTAAACTGTTCTACCTGCTGAGCCATCTCCCAAGGCCTAGAATTAAAATTTTATATATATATGTATATGTATATGCAGTGCTGGGTTCAAACATAGGGTGTTGTTTATGCTAAGCAAACACTCTGCCGCTGAGCTGTGTTTTTTTGGGGTAAAGGGGTGGGATTGAGACCGGGTCACTGTATTTAGTCCGGGCTTTTCTGGAACTTGATATGTAGACCAGGCTGGCCTTGAATTGAAAGAGAGCCTGAGGGCTGGAGAGATGGCTCAGGGGTTAAGAGCACTGACTGCCCTTCCAGAGGTCCTGAGTTCAAATCCCAGCAACCACATGGTGGCTCACAACCATCTGTAATGAAATGAAATCTGACACCCTCTTCTGGTGTCTGAAGACAACTACAATGTACTCCTATATAATAAATAAATAAATAAATAAATAAATAAATAAATAAATAAATAAGTCTTTAAAAAAAAAAAAAAAAAGAAAGAGATCCTGAGCCGGGTGATGGTGGCGCACGCCTGTAATCCCAGCACTCTGGGAGGCAGAGGCAGGCGGATTTCTGAGTTCGAGGCCAGCCTGGTCTACAGAGTGAGTTCCAGGACAGCCAGGGCTACACAGAGAAACCCTGTCTTGAAAAAAACCAAATCCAAAAAAACCGAAAAAAAAAAAAAAAAAGAGAGAGATCCTCCTGCCTCTGCCCGAGTGCTGGTATTAAAGGCATGTGACACCATGCCTAGCCTGAGCTACATTCTTAACAGAGACCCAATCTAAAGACAGGGGGGGAACTCATACGGAAGCAGCCTGTGTTGTCTGGGGTCAAGGAAAGACCTGATGGGCGCTGGGAAGGCTCCCACTCACCCTCCCGCGACCCTCACAGTCACACCACAGCACTCGAGCTCCTGCGACCCTCACAGTCACACCACAGCACTCGAGCTCCCGAGACCCTCACACCACAGCACTCCGAGCTCCTGCGACCCTCACAGTCACACCACAGCACTTGAGCTCCGCCCGCCACTTTCTTTGACACACTCAAACTCTCCCTGCTGCCCCGTCTTGTTTGAATGCTTGTCCCGCCACAGCGCGATGCTCAGACTGCTGGCAACTTTACCTTTAACATGTTTCTGGCCACATGGTCGAGTGTCACTGCCACCGACATCTCCTCTACCATTTTGGCTCCTGTGCTGTGGCCTGCCTTCCTTCCTTCTTTCTTCCCTTCCTTCCTTCCTCTTCCCTCCCTCCCTCCCTTCTCTCCCTTTTTAAAAATGGTCTCATGTAGCTCAGGCTGGCCTTGAACATGTGGCTCTGTGCCTCCACCTTCTGAGTACTGGGATTTCAGACATGCACCTCTACACCCAGTTTGCCGAGATTTTTCTTCCATGCGTGTCTTTTGTTCAGCGGGGTCCATGGTGGTTGGGTCAGTTTTCATTCTTCTGCCTGCACTAAAGCATGGCTTCCGCTGAATGTGGAGTGCAGTGAGTGAAGCAGACTCTGGTTTGTGCGCTGCCGTTTTGGAGTCTGTGAGGACTCTGCCCACACCTTCAGTGTGGTTTCCTTTAGGGTCCTGCTACTGCAAATACTGGGTCCTTTGAGCCTCTGTCCCTTCTGCCAGCTAACTTCCTGTTCTTCCTCCAGGTCTCAGAACGACCCCGAAGTCTCCCTCCAGATCCTGAGTCAGAGAGCTCCCCCTGACGCCCTCTGGCAGTGCCCACCCCATTCCCCAGACAGAAGGACTGAGGAAGCAGAGAGCTTGCAAGACGCCATCCTCCGGCTGGTCCGGGGAGTTTGCGGGATGCCATCCTCCGGCCGGTCCGGGACATGTTGAAATTTAGACTCAGGGAGAGCCTGGGTGGAGGGTTAAGAAGATCAAGGCACACCTGGGCCCCCAGGAATAGGGGTCTGACTCCTTGCCCTATCCCTGCGTTTCCCCTGGGCTTCCAACACAGGCCTACACTGGCCTCTGGGAGTGCCATGGCTCTGGTGCCTAGGGAAGATTGTGCCAAAGCTGTGCTTCATAGGGTCAGTCCCAGGGACGCTGCTAGGAGTCAGCATGAGGAATGGAGGGGCGGGGCCGTGGGAGTATGCTGGTGTCCTGTCTACGCAGCACGGCCCCAGCTGAGGGTGAGACTGGGCTGTGGGCTCTGATTGACTGGGAAGGATAGAAGAGGGAATGAGGTAGGTGAGAGAGGAGAGAGGAAGGTGAGGGAGCACAGGGAGCAGAAGAGGGAGTGACGTAATCAGGAGATGGGTGCTAACCCGAAAAGAAGAGAGAAGGTCGAAACGTGATGAGGAGGACGTTGGAAAGACTGGAGGGGAGGAGGGAGAGTGAACCAGGGGAAAATCCCAGACCCGGGGACTTTTCTCTAGGGTGGGGCTTGGGACTGAGAGCAGGACTGTTGCTAGCTTATCCGTCCAGGAAAAATGGTCGCTAGGCAGGGAGGGGATGGGAGGGTATTTATAAGGGCTTCTTGGTGGGAGATAGACACCCTGCGGGGACCACTAGATATCTCCAGGCACACTTTGGCCCTTCCCAGCAAGGGGGCCCTTTTCTGGAAGCTTCAATCAACCAAGTGTATTAGGGGAACATAGGGGCATTTTACTATTGATCACAGTCATTATTATTGTTATTATATTGGTATTTTTATTAAACCTCACCCTGCTACAGGGTGGGGAGTGAAAGAAGTATTTATCTCTTTAAACGCCACATTCCCAGGAGGGATGGGCTCTGATGCCCTGAGATGTGGCAAGAAACAATAAAGCCAACTTTATAAGCTGCCAGCCTCCCTGCCTCGGTCTGTCCTACCATGCTAAAGTGGGAGTGTAGAGGAGAGGAGTGGTAGGAGCCCTGGACAGCTGAGAGCTGGCCTCTGTGTGCATGCCCAAAGCAAGGCCACAGGGCAACCTTGGATGGTCCCAGGCCACAGGGCAACCTTGGAGCCCCCAGGAGCTGTGATCTTGGGTAGGTTTTTGTTGTTGCTTGGTTCATTGGTTGGTTTTTGTTTTTGAGACAGGGTCCTAACTATGTGTCTCCGATGGCTAGTCTGGAACTTAGCTTATAGACCAAGAATATCTCAAAATGACTCAAAATGAGATATGCCCGCCTCTGATAGAATGAAAGATGTGCACCACTACACTGGGCCACATTGGGTTGTGAGATGGAATCTCTCCTTATTCTCAGAGTTGGTAGCATAGGCTGGCCCGCCGAACTATCCCAGGATTCTGTTTTCCCCTCTGAAGATCTGGGGATAAGATACACCACTATCCTGCTTTCTCACCTGTGTTCTAGGGACCAAACTCAGATTCTCAAACTAGCACAGAAGCATTCCACCAACTCGGCTTCTGCCCAGACCCCTGGCCTGATCTCCAAGAGTCGGATGACAGGCTGAAGAAAGGCTTCAGTGGTTAAGAGCACTGGTCACTCTCCAAAAGATTTGGGTTCAATTTCCAGCCATCACATGTGATTATATAATAATATAATCTATAATAACAGTTCCTGGGGACTTGTTGTCCTGACCTCCAGGCAGCAGGCACACACATGGTACACTTACATACACACAGGCACATAAAATACAAATAAACCTTAAAGCTACATACCTTTAATTCTAGCACTCAGTAGGCAGAGGCAAGCAGGTCTCTGAGGCCAACCTGGTCTACAGAACAAATTTCAGGACAGCCAGGGCTACACAGAAACTCTGTCTCAGATAGATAGATAGATAGATAGATAGATAGATAGATAGATAGATAGATAAATAGATAGATAGATGATAGATAGATAGATAGATAATAGACCTTTTAAGAAGAATCAGATTACATGCTCAAAGAGGGTAAATGGGTACAGTTTGATAATGAAAGGATGACTTACTTATGTGTACACAGTGTTAGGGAGCCTCCCCAGGAGAGTGGTACCCTAGAATCTTAGCAGGAAGGGGCTAGCGCCCCATACTGTTCATAGGAAGACAGTCGTGCTACCTGACAACTGTGGCCTGCCCAAGACAACCTTGGCTATGGCTGGGCAGGAAGTCAGGCCTGAAGGTTCGTCTCTCTTTTTACTCAGTGCCCACCCTCCCTTCTCTTGCTTTCAGGCAAACCCAGCCAGCATAAGAGGCCCTAGGAGTTGAGGTTTGCAGTTGGCAGAAGGCGTGGTCGGTGGAGAGGGTAGGAGTAGATCTGAGGCCTGTTAAGGGCCTCTGCAGCTGCCTTGCTCGCACATGTAAGGCATCTAAGTGGGAAGGGCTTACGGGTGCTTTACTTGTTCTTAGCCAGGGTCTCCATGAGGGGGTAGCATCTGGACCTCCAGACTGAGCTAGACAGAGACAGAGGGTAAGGTCTGAACCCTGGAACCAGGGCAGGCCATATAGCTGGAGGGAAAGAAGGTCAAGAAGATGTTGCGCCACCATCTGGTCGGGAATGAGATTGCAGATGCGCTGCAGAATTAGAGGCCTGCGAAGTGCTGGCTAGAGAGTCAGAGCCAGACTCTGTTTCAGCGCCCGCGCCCACGTGGTGACTCGCAACAATCCATAACTCTCTTCCAGGGGGTCTATTGTCTTCATCTGATGTCTGTGAGCAGCAGGCACACACGGTGCACATACAGACATGCACTTATACATGCAAAATAAAGTTCTATCTCAGCAGGTTCTGTGAGAGTCTGGTGCTGTGGCAATGCCAAACACTCCCAGGCTGTTCCGAAACTGTCTCTTCTATCCATTGGGGAACAGACGGTCTGACTGAGATGTGGAGCAGGGGAAAGGGATGGTCAGACCTCTAGCAAGCTAAGACCTGAACCCAACCCTCATCTAATTGTTGAAATGGCTGCTGCCCTGACAACCAGAGAAAGTTGGCCAAATTCTACTCTCGTTTCCAAGCTCTTACATTTCTTGTACTTTTAATTACATTTATTAAAAGATTTATTTATTTATTATATGTAGGTATGCTGTAGCTGTTTTCAGACATCCTGGAAGAGGGCATCAGATCTTGTTGTGGATGGTTGTGAGCCACCATGTGGTTGCTGGGATTTGAACTCAGAACCTTGGTGCTCTTAACTGCTGAACCATCTCTCCAGCCCCTTTAAATACATTTTAAAAATAGTATGTCTATGGCTATGTGTAAGATGTGTTTGTACTTGCAGGTATGAAGGTCAGAAGATAACTTTTGCAGTCAGTCCTCCGTAAGCTCTAAGTGGGCTCCAGGGTCAGAGTTAGCTCCTCTTGTCTGGCAAGTGTCTTAGCTCACCATTAGTTACATTTTTTTTTTGAAAAGTCAATTTTCCCAATTCTTTCTTTGCTTGTTTTTCAAAACAGAGTTTCTCTGTGTAGCCCTGGATGTTCTGGAACTGGTTCTGTAGACCAGGTTGGACTCAGACTCAGAGATCCGCCTGCCTCTGCCTCCTGAGTGCTGGGACTACAGGCATGCGCCACCCTGCTCAGCAGTTTCTCTGATCTTTACATACATCTCGTGTGTGTGGATATTTTGCCTTGCATCTGTGTGTGCATCATAGACATTTACTGTGCTTGGGCTTCAAAAGGGCGCACTGGGCCCTCTGGGACTGGATTTAGAGGTGGTCAGGAGTGACCATGTAGATTCTGGGAACAGAACCCAGATCCTGAAACAGCAACAAATACTCTTAAATACTAAGACATCTCCACATCCCCAAGAAGACTCTTTTTTTTTCTTTTCCTTATTTTACATTTTTAAATTTTTATTTTACACACACACACACACACACACACACACACACGAGTGTCCTGCCAGCATATATATCTGTGCACCACATACATGGACACCTGGTGGTTACTCAGGTCCAAAGGGAGCATCAGATCCTCTGGAAACAGAGTTACAGACTGATGTGAGCCCCCTGTGGGTGCTGTGAATCCAAATTGGGTCCCTGCAAGGACCACTGAACCATCTCTCCAGCCTGAGGACACATGTCCTCTGCGGCATGATTGCCTTTAATAAATAAGTGTTAGGAGGAGGAGGGGGAGGAGGAGGGGGGAGGAGGAGGGGGAGGAGGGGGGGACTATCCCTAAAGCAGAGCAGTTGTCTGTCTCTGCAATATATTCCCCTAACTGGGCTGCCTCGTCTGGCCTCATGGGAGAGAGGATGTGCCTAGCTCTACAGAGACTTGATGTCGGGGGGGGGGGGGGGGGGGGGGGTATTTCCCGGATAGCGGGCTCCACCCTCTCAGAGGAGAAGAGGGGAGAGGGAGACTGTGTGAGGGGGGACTGGAACGGGGAAGCAGCGATCGGGATGTAAAGCAAATAAACTAATATTTTAAAAGAGGAAAGGAGAAGGAAGGGGAGGAGGAGGAAGATGAGACAATGACATGGGGCCTCCCCAGCCGTATGTTATGTTGTCACTGAGGGAGGGCTGCTGCGCTGCCCTCAGAAGAGATTAGGATAATTCTGTGTGACTCTGAATTATTATTTTACACGATTAAGTTGTTAGGGTGTGCACCCCAAGGAAGCAGGCTCTAGTCAGACAGATAAAAGGTTCCTATGAAGCCAGGTGGTGGTGGCGCACGCCTGTAATCCCAGCACTCGGGAGGCAGAAGCAGGCAGATTTCTGAGTTCCAGGCCAGCCTGGTCTACAGAGTGAGTTCCAGGACAGCCAGGGCTACACAGAGAAACCTTGACCTGGGGTGGGGGGAAGAGTCCAGCTTGGGAAAATAAAAGAGTGCATTCTTTTTCTCTCTCTTTCAGTATGACCTTTTTTTTTTTTGTTTTTTTTTTTTTTTTGTTGTTGTTTTTTCGAGACAGTGTTTCTCTGTGTAGCTCTTGCCTGTTGGTCATTCTCAAGACTGGTTTAAACATACCAGCAGCATGTCACCCCAAGCATAGCATTGGCAGCTGTTTCTAACCACCATGCCTTCCTTTAGAAAGTAGGAAGTCAGTCGGGCAGTGGTGCACACTTTTTAAAAAAATATATTTACTTACTTATGTTTATGAGTACACTGTTGCTGTCCTCAGACACACCAGAAGAGTACATCAGATCTCATTACGGATGGTTGTGAGCCTCCATGTGGTTGCTGGGAATTGAACTCAGGACCTCTGGAAGTCAGTGCTCTTCCCCACTGAGCCATCTCTCTAGCCCAGTGGTGCACACTTTAATCTCAGTACTTGGGAGGCAGAGGCAGGTGGATCTGAATCCAGGCCAGCCTGGTCTACAGAGTGAGTGAGTTCCAGGACTGCCAGGGCTACACAGAGAAACCCTGTCTTAGAGAAAGGAAAAAAGAAAGAAAGAAAGAAAGAAAGAAAGAAAGAAAGAAAGAAAGAAAGAAAGAAAGAAAGAAAGAAAGAAAGAAAGAAAGAAAGTGCAAAGTTTGTCTTCATCATCCACTTCGGTGAGCTTCTGACAGCCGGTGCCTGAGAGGAGGTATTCAGCTTCGTCCTGGCCAACTGCCTAGGAGGTATACCAACAAAAGCTGTGTGAAGTAACTCAAGAGCACTCATGAGCAGCGCTATTACTGCCCCAAGTTTCCAACTCCCTGCCCACAAAACACTGAACATAGCAGAATCAATGCAAACCTGGGTTCAGAGCGCCACCTAGTGTAACAGCTGTGGAAGAGCATACAGATTCTGACCACAAAAGTCTAACGCATTTCGGGAAAGCCAGTTTCTGTGCCCATCCCATGTTCTTTCCAGGACTCGGACGCGACTGGTTTGCTGAATCTGACACACAGGACAGCTAACTGATCTTCTTCAGTAATGTGGAGTTATTCTAAGGCTGGCTGTAGCGGCACATTCTGTAGTTTCCTGTACTCTATAGTTGGAGGCTGGAGGATGGGGCAGGGGTGCAGGTTCAAGGTCATCCTCAACTACCTAGGGAGTTTGAGGCCAGGGGTCACAGGACTACTTCTGTCAAAATTAATGAACCTTGTCTAAAAAGAAACTAAGGGGCCAGAGAGAGAGAGCCCTGGCTTCTATGCCCCTTGCCTCTCTCTTCATTATGTCAGCTTTCCTACCACACTGTCATAAGGTGACAAATTCAAAGGGACTCGCGCCAGAATTGCCACCATGAGCTAAATAAGCTTATTTCCTTAATAAAGTACTCAAGTCTGTGACAGAGGTGAAATGGCATGGCCATGGCGGGCTGGTACATCATTTGGAAATACGTTGTAAACATTGTGAGCTTGGATTACCTATGTAGGATGTTAGGATAGACTAGAGACCTTGCTGGATTTGTGTATGTAAGCCCTTTTATAATAAATTAGAGGGATGGAGAGATGGCTCACAGGTTAAGAGCACTGGCTGCTCTTCCAGAGGTCCTGAGTTCAATTCCCAGCAACATGGTGGCTCACAACCATCTGTAATCTGATCCCCTTTTCTGGTGCATCTGGAGACAGTAACAGTGTATTTGCATAAAACACATCTTTAAAGAATAAAAAATTAAAAATAATTTTAATTTTTTAGTTTTTTTATTGTAGTTTATGTGTATGGGTGTTTTGCCTGCACGTAAGTCTGTGTTCCACATGCATCATGGAAGCTAAAAGAGGACATTGGATTCTTTGTTTGTTTGTTTGTTTGTTTCAAGACAGGGTTTCTCTGTGTAGCCCTGGCTGTCCTGGAACTCATTCTGAAGACCAGGCTGGCCTGGAACTCAGAAATCCGCCTGCCTCTGCCTCCCAAGTGCTAGGATTACAGGAGTGCGCCACCACCACCCTGCTGACATTGGATTCTTTGACACCTGAGTTACAGATAGTTGTAAGCCATCATTGGGACCTCTGCAAGAAGAGTCAGTGCTCTTAACAACTGAGTCCTTTCTCCAGCCCCAATTTTTGTGTTTGCTTTTTGAGTCAGGGCCTCACTCTGTAGCTAAGGCTGGCCTGGAACTTGTACGCAGAGTGCTGGGATTAAAGGTATGCACCACCATGACCAGCTCCTCTTCAAAGAGAATAATATATAGTTTATTCTAGAGCAAAATTTAAGTAACCAGGGTCCAGGAATACAGATTTAGGTTAATCCAAATTCCGTGTTCCAATATGACAGCAATTTCATAGTTTTAAGAACAAAGACACTTAAAAATCAAAGAAACTTTAAAATGCATGGGTAGACGTAGTCGGGGTGGTGGTAGTGGCACATGCCTTTAATCCTAGCACTCAGGAGTCAGACAGGCATGTGTCTCTGAGTTCGAGGCCAGCCTGGTCTACAAGGTGAGTTCCAGGACATCCATGGCTATGCAGAGTAAGCCTGTAAGCCTGTCTCAAAAAAAAAAAAAAAAAAAAAAAAAAAAAAAAAAAAAAAGAAAGAAAGAAAGAAAGAAAGAGAAAGGTTCTGTTTGTAATCTATGTGGGTGTCTTTGCACCTGTGTAAGGAGCTGCTCAGATGTGGAAAACAGAAACATCGAGCGTCCTCCTTTAGGACTCTGCCTTGTCCCCTTTACGGGCTCTCTTGCTGACCCACAGCTAGGTGGGTACGCAGGAAGCTCCAAGGGTCCTTCTCTCTTTAACCCCCACGCTGACCCCATCCCCCACCCATGCCCCACAATGCTAGGATTCCAGATGTGTAAGTGAATTCTGGGAATTTGAACACAGGTCCTCGTACAGGTACAGCAAAAGGCTCTTACTTGCTAAGTCAGCCTCATATACTGAGGTCTTGGTCTCAGACAAAAAGACTTCATTTTGGAAACAGGGTCATTATAGACTTGGAGAGTCGAGATGAGGTCATGGAGGCTTGGGGGGAGGGGGCTGTGCCGTGCGTTCCGATGGTGTGCATCTATAACCCCGGCATGGGAGGCTAAAGTGGAACAGTGTGAGTTTGAGGCCAGTCTGAACTAAAAAGCACGATCCTGTCTAAAGTAAAGCTGACCTTGAACTCCTGATACTTTTTTTCTTTTCCTTCCTTAATTTAATTTTCCATATGTGTGTGTGTGTGCATAAGGCTCCTGCCTGGAGCCTGCAGAGGACCGCAGAGAACATTGGACCTGGCTAAAGACCCAGTTGTGAGCACTTGTGTTCAGACTGGGAACCCAGGTAAGTGCTCTTAACTTGGAGTCATCTCTGCAGCCCACCCTGAGTTTCTTGCCTCCGATTTCAAGGGCTGGTATTGCATCATAGACAAAGCTGTCCTTGAGCTCACCAAAATCCTCCTCCCTCTGCATTCTTTTTAAGTGTGAATGTTTCATCTACATCTTTTCAGAGGTCAGAGAAAGGCATAGATTCTCTGGGACTGGAGTTACAGATGGTGAGCCACAATGTGGGTGTGGGGGCTTGAACTTGAACCCAGGTCCTTTGCAAGAGCAACAAGTGCTCTAAACAGAGAACAGCTGTTTAGAGCTGAAACAGGTCTCCAGCGTCCTAGTAGTATTTTAGAGCAACAGTTTCTCTCACATCTTTTTTTTTTTTGGTTTTTTGGATTTGGTTTTTTTCGAGACAGGGTTTCTCTGTGCAGCCCTGGCTGTCCTGGAACTCACTCTGTAGACCAGGCTGGCCTCGAACTCAGAAACCCGCCTGCCTTTGCCTCCCAGAGTGCTGGGATTACAGGCGTGCGCCACCACCGCCCGGCTTCTCTCACAGCTTAAACTGGCCACAATATACACTCCAGCGGCGCCCCTGTACCTGAGTTTAGTCCTAGGACCACAATCTCCCAGAAGGCACCGAGGAACCTCTGGCGTGATAGTACATGACCAATCGTTGAGGAGCTCTACTTACCCGCCCAGGACTAGCAGGACTACGTCTCCCATAAGCCACTGCGGGCTTGACTGTCATTTTCAGACTTAGGGCGTGGTGAGCAAGGATTCCTGTTTCCCGGCAGGCAGTGCGGCCATAGGAGGCGCGGGACTTCATTTCCCAGCAGGCTTTAGGCGGCGGGCGCCGCGGTGCCTTGTGTGGGATGTAAGCGCGGAGGTGGGCTCGGGGGACCGAAGCCAAGACTCTCCTTGGGACTTGTAGGAGGCTGGTTTGGGTTTGCCTTCTGGACAAGCTCCAGAGGGCTCGGTAGAGATTGTAGGGATCGGGAGGGGCGGCCTTTGAGGGTCCCCAAGAGGTCTTTGGGACGCAGCCTCATCGGGGCTGGGGGTCCCGGGTTTGTAGGGGACGAGAAGGCCCTACAGCCTTGGTTGAAGGGTCTCAGAAACCGAGCCGGTGCCCGCGAGCACAGGACGAAGCGGCTGGCGGAGCAGAATTGTGGCGGAGGGTAGCGCCTTAGCCGAGCCTGGGAGGGGGCTCTCTCGCCGAGCCCGACCCTCCCTCCCTCGGCTCGCCCGCAGGCCACCGCCCGCCGCCATGGGGCTGAAGGCCGCTCAGAAGACGCTGTTCCCTCTGCGCTCTATCGACGACGTGGTGCGCCTGTTTGCTGCAGAGCTGGGCCGAGAGGAGCCTGACCTGGTGCTCCTCTCCTTAGTCCTGGGCTTCGTGGAGCATTTCCTGGCTGTCAACCGTGTCATCCCCACCAACGTGCCCGAGCTCACCTTCCAGCCCAGCCCCGCACCCGACCCTCCTGGCGGCCTCACCTACTTCCCGGTGGCCGACCTATCCATCATTGCTGCCCTCTATGCCCGATTCACCGCTCAGATCCGCGGCGCTGTGGACCTGTCCCTCTATCCTCGAGAGGGGGGCGTTTCTAGTCGCGAACTGGTAAAAAAGGTCTCGGATGTCATATGGAACAGCCTCAGCCGCTCCTACTTCAAGGACCGGGCCCATATCCAGTCCCTCTTCAGCTTCATCACAGGTTGGAGTCAGACAGGTGGTCAGGGGAGCAAATGAATGTCTTTTACCTCTTCTCACGTCTGAACAATAATACGGTTTATAGTCCTTTTGAAACCTGTAAACCTTGTGTAGCCGGGCAGGTATTATTTTTCCTTCACAGCTGTGGAGAGAGAATCCCGAAGAGGGGAATGTCAGAATGACAGGGCTGGGACTGGAATCGGATCATTTGGTGCCAGATCTAACTCTCTAGTCTTTCAACACCCCCAGCCCTGCCATTGAATAGCCAGAGGAATCTGGCAGCCCAGCATATGGGGAAAGAGGGTGGTAGCAGACCGGGGAGGTAGGACAGGGGGGTGGATACATTTGAGACAAATAAGATGATACCTATGAAAAGACTGTGAAAGGAGTCTGGGCTGGAGCTCAGGCAGCACAGTGCTTCTGCTCTCCACACAGTGTAGAGCAGGCCTCTGAGGCCTCTCGTGAGCTTAGCAGGAGAAGAGTGCAGAGACAAATCAGGTAGGGGTGCGGTCCATAGGGTCATGGGTTTGCTCTCTCCCATACGGTCTAAGAGGTGTACACTAGACACTGGGTTAAGTCCTTATGTTGATAGAAGTACCCCGTGTAGAAAAGGGACAGTTTCTGGCTGGGTGGACCTGAGATCCAGGAAGGTCTCCGGCTGGGGTTGGGTTATCGGGAGGGAGATGCTGTGAGCATAAAAGGGTGAAGGCAATGGTAGAGTGTGAGGCTTGGACACAGGCTGGAGAGGTGGTAGAGGGGGCACGGCTCCCTTCCAGGACACAGCTCTCATTACTGCCCTCTTCACAGGCACTAAACTGGACAGCTCGGGCGTGGCCTTCGCAGTGGTAGGGGCCTGCCAGGCCCTGGGTCTCAGAGATGTCCATCTGGCCCTGTCTGAGGACCATGCATGGGTGGTGTTTGGGCCCGACGGGGAGCAGACAGCTGAGGTGACCTGGCACGGCAAGGGCAACGAGGACCGCAGGGGCCAGACGGTCAACGCCGGCGTGGCCGAGCGGGTACTGATTCCCTCCAGCTTGTCTTCCTCCTTCTGTGAGCCTACAGCATCTGAGGGGAGTCAGCTTCCCTGGCCAGGCTCCCCTCAACCCACCATCCCTCTGTGCTTATGTCCCAAGGGGGAAGGCAGATGAACTGAGTTATGTTGCCATGCCTTAGAGCAGGCAGAAGGTGGGACATCCTGAGATGTCTGCTTTTCTCCCTTCCCCAGAGCTGGCTGTACCTGAAAGGCTCGTACATGCGTTGTGACCGCAAGATGGAGGTGGCGTTCATGGTGTGTGCCATCAACCCTTCCATCGATCTTCACACTGACTCTTTGGAACTGTTGCAGCTACAGCAGGTAAGGAGACTGCCCCTGCCTAGGACCTCCCCTTTCCCGTCTGTAAAATGGGCTGATCCTTCTCAGTACACAAAGGAAAGTAGAGCTGAGGGCTCTGCGAGTCCTGAGTCCTAGCCCTTCTGTGTGGAGGGGCCCCATTCCTCTGCTCACCCCTCCTGATACGCAGCTCCCTCCTCCTCACTCCGCCTCTCTCTTTTGGCTCTAGAAGCTGCTCTGGCTGCTCTATGACCTAGGACATCTGGAAAGGTCAGTAGGAGGATATGATGGGATGGGCCTTGGGAGGATCAGGGAACTGAGCGATAGCCTGAGCCTGCGGTCTGTTCCCAGGTACCCCATGGCACTCGGGAACCTGGCGGACCTGGAGGAGCTGGAGCCTACCGCTGGTCGGCCAGACCCACTCACCCTCTACCACAAGGTGAGGGCATCTCAGTGTGCTGGAGGGTATTTCTTGCCTTTGTATGAGGCATGTGTGTAATGAGGGTAGTTGTGTGTTTAAGAAGAACCCTGGGTGCCCCAGCCGAGGACTGCCCGGGCCTGAATTTATCCCACGAGCCCTGCATTTTTCAGCTGCCCTGTATTATCCTGGCTGTAGCTGTGGTAGCACTGTGGAGCTGTTAGCTGGCTCATTGTGGTAGGAGGCTAGTTGGCCTTAGAAGTCTATATGGGACCATGTCGGGGAGAGACCTGCCCAGGCTTGAGTGTCTCCCTGCTTCTTGTTTTGTGAGGGGTCACTACTCCTACTGTCTGCCCTTGCTTTAGCAAGCAGGCTTGTAGATCCAGGTCTGGGATGGAGGTGGGAGGGAGTGGGGAATACCAGGCAAAGGGGCCAGCAGGGAATGGAGCCAGGGTTAGAGCTCTGCAGGGGGACCATTTGGTATCCTCTGTCTGTAGCATGTCAGTGCTGAGGCAGCCAAGGGCTGCCTCCCTGAAGTTCCTCTGCTCCATCCTCCAGGGAATTGCTTCAGCTAAGACCTACTACCAGGATGAACACATCTACCCGTACATGTACCTGGCCGGCTACCACTGTCGCAACCGCAATGTGCGCGAAGCCCTGCAGGCCTGGGCCGACACTGCCACTGTTATCCAAGAGTGAGGATTCCCTTGCCAGGGCCTCCAGCCTGTCCTTTCTCTCTGTGACTTTCCAGTCGGTCATCCAGTTAGGAGACCTTGTCTCAGGCTCTGTCCTCTTTGATCAGCCCCTATACAGCCAAGGCTACCATTTCTTGGGAAGTGAGAACCCCGGGTTAGCTCCTCCTCCTTGTGCCTTTCCTTCACTCCTCTGCCCAGTTTTCCTCCTTTATAGTTAGTTGTGTTAGCCATGGTGCCTCTGTCTCTGCCCAGAGTCTTGTCCGGGCCCCACATCCTGCTCCATAACCTGTCCTTGGACCAATGTGATTACCGTCATCTGGGTGAACAAGGATCCAGCCTCTCGCTCGCCCAGTCAGAGAGGTGTCCCACTGTAGGACAAGTGTCAACTGAACCCTGTGTGTTCTCACAGCTACAACTACTGCCGGGAGGATGAGGAGATCTACAAGGAATTCTTTGAAGTGGCCAATGACGTCATCCCCAACCTGCTGAAGGAGGCAGCCAGCCTGCTAGAAGCAGGCGAGGAACGGCCAGGGGAGCAGGCCCAGGTGAAGGGCTGGGCTCCATTGGTGCACCCTCCTCCTGGGCACACTGATGGCACTGCATGGACAGGATTGGGGATTCTCTTTGGCTGGAGCTGATATCCTGGGGAAGGGTTTGAAAGGACTTTAGGGTGTTTTAGAGCCTTTGGGGAAATGGGTTGATGGTCCATCTTGTTTTAACCTGGGCCAGGCTGTAGGTGAGGAGAGGCACCCTCCTCCCCCCTCACTCACACTAGGGTTGGCTTCATAAAAGGAAGGGGGTCCTAGCCTGCACTGCCTTCCCTGAAGCTAAGGTCTTGCCCAGGTGGAGGGAGCCTGGCCTTCACACTGTGACCTCTGATGTGCTTTCCCTCTTACCCAGGGCACCCAGGGCCAAGGTTCTGCCCTCCAGGACCCAGAGTGCTTTGCCCACCTGCTGCGATTCTATGATGGCATCTGCAAATGGGAGGAGGGCAGCCCCACGCCAGTACTGCACGTAGGCTGGGCAACTTTCCTTGTTCAGTCCCTAGGCCGCTTCGAGGGACAGGTGAGAGGGTCATACCCAGGGCATGGGAACTACAGGTGGTGATAGCAGCTGTGGGGGAGTGAGGTCCTTTTGCATGCTTATGGGTACTGATGAGAAGACACTCCTGGGGGGTGGCCAGGAGCTGAGCCGGGAGGTCCCGCCGGAGGTCCACAACCTCTCACTTGGCTTGCGCTTGGCTCAGGTGCGGCAGAAGGTGCACATAGTTAGCCGGGAAGCAGAGGCAGCGGAGGCTGAAGAACCGTGGGGGGATGAGGCCCGAGAGGGTCGTCGGCGTGGTCCCCGCCGAGAGTCCAAGCCTGAGGAGCCACCGCCACCCAAGAAACCTGCGTTGGACAAGGGCCCGGGCTCAGGGCAAAGTGCAGGGTCAGGACCACCTAGGAAGACGTCTGGGACTGTCTCAGGAACGACCCGCGGCCCGGAGGTCAGCAGTGCTGCTCCGGCCCCCGCACCTGCAGCATCGCCTCCCCCCGAGGGCCCAGTGCTCACTTTCCAGAGTGAGAAGATGAAAGGCATGAAGGAGCTGCTGGTGGCCACCAAGATCAACTCAAGCGCCATCAAGCTGCAGCTCACGGCACAGTCGCAAGTGCAGATGAAGAAACAGAAAGTGTCCACACCCAGCGACTACACACTCTCTTTCCTGAAGCGGCAGCGCAAGGGCCTCTGAACTCTTAGGGATTCTGTGACAAGGCCCCAGCCTGCCCACACTCCCAGCAGGCTTCACCCCAGCCCTCTAATTCAAGCCTAGACTGCCCACAGTCTTAGGGGCCCAGAACTGTCCCACAGTGACTGGAGCCTTCATTTAGCCCCTCTTCAGGCCCCAGAGCCCTGGCTCAGTTCTTAGAATTTAGGTTTCATCTCCCACCAGCCGGCCAATTGGAACCTCCTTGTAGGTCCCTGCAACCAATATTTACAGGTCCAACCCCTCCCCCCAATCTCCCACTCCCAAAAATTCAGTGGACCATGACAGGAACCCTAGTCAAGCCTGAACAGTTTGGCATTCCTTCCACTTAGGGGCTAGATTGACCTTAGCCCCAGAGCACAGTTGCTACCTGGAAATCCAGGAACCAAGGACTCTTCAGTCCCTAGGGGTAGATTTCCGCACTTTATAGAGTTCCATCCTTTGGGAATCCAAGTCCCTTACCCCAAAGAACTTACATATTGCTGCCTGAATTTGGAAATCTTCCTCGTTTCCCTAGCCCTGGAGTCCAGGACGTGAAGCTCCCGACTCTTATCTGTGAATACTGAGCCTCGCCCCCTTCCTGACCAAACTGGCCCAAGAACAGAGCAGGACCTTTTCCAGTCCTCTGGGAACCTCCCTGAAGGTCCCAGGAGGAAATCTGCACGGGGTGGGAGAGGGCCAGTCTCTTCCTGTTTTGTACATAGATTTATTTTTCAGTTCCAAGGAAGATAAATACATTTTGTTAAGAAAAAGAGAGAGATGTATGTGTTTCATCTGAGAAATGGGGATGGGGCGGGAGTGGATATACGCTTTCACTGTCTGAGGATTTTGAACTTCTTGTTCCGCACCTGTAGCGCGTCGAGAATTGGGAGGGGGACCTAAGCTCCGCCCCTACTTCGGGGACTTCCCCGCTCAACCAGGGCGCCTCCTCCCGGCGGAGCAGGCGGCGGGGCATCCCCGAGCTGGCCCCGCCCCGGACTAGCCCCGCCCCTACAGCCTCCGAGTCCCGGCGCTGCCCCTGCCCTCCGGCCCGCTTCGCCCCGCCCCACCCCGAGCCGCTCCGCGCCGGCTCCGCAGCTAGCGCCCGCCGGCCGGTCCGGCGCCGGGCCATGGCGCTGTTGCGGGACGTGTCGCTGCAGGATCCGCGGGACCGCTTCGAGCTACTGCAGCGTGTGGGGGCCGGGACCTATGGCGACGTTTACAAGGTGCGCTGCTCGGGGCTGCGGGACGGGCTGGAGCGCAGGAGGAGGGTGCATCTCCACGTCCCGTCGCGGGAGCCCCGGCCCCGCCCCCTCCTCACCCTGCTTCTCGCCTTGCGCCCCCAGGCCCGTGACACCGTCACGTCCGAACTGGCCGCGGTGAAGATCGTCAAGCTAGACCCAGGTGTGGGCCCGGGTGGGGCCTCTGTGCTCCAGGGAGGCGGGCGGGTGAGCTGGCGGGGGCGGAGAGTTGACATTTTCTAGACCCCCAGCGAAGCCGAGCCCAGGAGAAACGAAGGTCTGGCACCTGCTCGGCAAGGAGAGAAGAACTCTGCTCATTTTGCACGTAGGGACAGAGTCTGGGCTACCCGTGTGCCCCCCATAATGCCTTGTGCTCCCCAGGGGACGACATCAGCTCTCTTCAGCAGGAAATCACCATCCTTCGTGAATGCCGCCACCCCAATGTCGTGGCCTACATCGGCAGCTACCTCAGGTAAGGTTGTTTATCTTCTTACCCCAGACAGCCCTCGTGTGTCCTGCTTTGTGCCAGCCCTAGCTCCCTGTCTCCCCAGGAATGACCGATTATGGATCTGTATGGAGTTCTGTGGAGGAGGGTCACTGCAGGAGATTTACCACGGTGAGAGCCAGACTCCGTGGGACATGGCCTTTCCCAATCCCAACATAGGGGCAGAAGGGCATCCTTCTGGCTAAACTTGGACTCCTCTGTACTTCTGACTGGCTGTGTGACCTTGAGAGAAATACTGTCCTCCTCTGGGCTCAGTTTCTCAGCCTGAACCTGAAAGAAATGTGGCTAACATCCCTTTGCTGTAGTGGAGCCTGCTGTTTTCCACTGTGTAGGGTGGGTGGGGAGGGACAGCATATCTCTTAGGCTCTTTCTCTTCAGCCCTAATTCTGTATGTTTCAGCCACTGGGCCCCTGGAAGAACGGCAGATTGCCTATGTTTGCCGGGAGGCACTGAAGGTATGGGGCTCATAGACAGCACCCATTTTGGAATCCTCAGGAGTGTGGGCCCAACCCATCTGGCAAGTGGGCAATTGGGACCTTGGGATGGGCTGGCTCAGGGGATGTAGGTCCTAGCGGGAGGGGGCCCCAGTTCTGTTGCCGGAAGCAGCCTATTTCCCTCTTGGCTCAGTCACTTCCTGTTTGGGGAGAGGGGTGGAGGAAGCAGCTTGGGTGGGGGGCCCCAGTCCTGAGGAGGGGCTCAGAAGAGATAATTAGTGCAAAGTAGCTGTCCTCAGAGACTTGTGTTTGTCCCCAGGGCCTCCACCACCTGCATTCCCAGGGGAAAATTCACCGAGACATTAAGGTAGGGGTCAGCCAAGGGCATGGTTTAGATGAGGAGGAAGCCGTCAGCACCTGACACAATCCTTTCTGTGTGTCCCCCCCCTAGGGTGCCAACCTTCTGCTCACTCTGCAGGGTGATGTCAAGCTGGGTCAGTACTGGGGGATCCCATGTGGGTGAGGGTTCATCAGGAGCTCATAGCCCATAGAATTAAGTGCTGTAGATCCCATCACTTTACTGCTTGAGCCTGTTTCCCCACTTAGGAGATGTAGCATTATTACTTGCCTGCTGATAGTTGGCTGAGTGAGATTGGATTGGGAGGGATCTGACATGGGATTGTTATTAGACATGGAGGGGTGGTGACCACTCTCAAAAGAGGGCATGGCCTGGCTTGGGACAGTTGTGGCTGGACCCAAGCTCCACTTGGTATAGCCTGGGTCCTGGGGTAGGAGGTAAGTAAAGCCCTGGGGCTGGTAAGAGTCTCTTTCCTGCAGCGGACTTTGGGGTGTCAGGCGAGCTGACAGCATCTGTGGCCAAAAGGCGGTCTTTCATTGGCACTCCATACTGGTAAGATGGTACCCTAGCAATAGGGGTGGTTGCCACAAGAAGGGCATCCGGCCATCACGTGTGTGACCCTGATTCTAGGATGGCGCCAGAGGTTGCTGCTGTGGAACGCAAGGGTGGCTACAACGAGCTGTGTGACGTCTGGGCCCTGGGCATCACCGCCATTGAGCTGGGCGAGCTGCAGCCACCGCTCTTCCACCTGCACCCCATGAGGTCAGCCTTGCACATACCCCTCACCCTTGTCCTGCTGACCCTTGACCCATGAGTTCACATCCTCCCCAGGGCCTTGATGCTCATGTCGAAAAGCAGCTTCCAACCACCCAAGCTGAGAGACAAGACGCGTTGGTGAGGGTTCACCCATGCCTGAAATGCCCTTTTCCAGCCAAGCCCTATGGGATAGAGGCTTTTGCCAAGGATTGACCTTGGTTCCCTCTGTAGGCAGTGGGACAGGAGGGAAGGAGGGGCTGGTGGCTTGTGAGGGAGGCACTCCTGTGGCGCGACAGCAGTACTGCCCAAGCTGCTGCTCCTTTGGTGGCCAGCTGGGGCAATGGACAGGATGCTTCTTTGCAGAGCTGAACTTGGGTTTGGGTGGGTGGGGCTTTTGTACCCACCAGGACCCAGAATTTCCACCACTTCCTCAAGCTGGCCCTAACCAAGAACCCCAAGAAGAGGCCTACGGCTGAGAAACTTCTGCAGGTGGGAGGCACGGGGTGAGCCTGGGGATTTGAGACTCAGAGATAAGGCCTGGAGGACAGGGAGCAACCTTATCACCCCTTGTCCTCCAGCATCCATTTACAACCCAGCACCTCCCTCCGGCCCTCCTCACCCAGCTCCTTGACAAGGCCAGCGACCCCCACCTGGGGACCCTCTCCCCTGAAGACAGTGAACTAGAGGTAAAGGGAGGACTGGGGGCGGGGCGGGCTGGCCTGGTGGGACGGTGGCATACATCAGAACTGTGGTGGCTTGTGGGATCCCAGCAGAGCTTCTCTCTAGTCAAGCCCACTGCACATCCTCAGGTCCGAGCCAGCCATGACTGTGACTAAGCGGTCCTCCTTTCTGTGTGGCCTTTGGCAAGTGTCTTGATGTTTTTGTGCCAGTTTCCCCATCTGTGAAAGAAGGGCTGTTGTATTTCATAGTAATCTTAGAGGGCCGTCAGGACAACAGGACGCCTGCCTGGTGGGTGTCACGAGCTGGAGGAACTCTGGCGAGAGGTGAGCGCTGTGCAAGCCTGTGCTTTGTATTCTTTCTTAGACCCATGATATGTTCCCAGATACCATCCACTCCCGCAGCCACCATGGCCCAGCTGAGAGGACCCCCTCGGAGATCCAGTGTAAGTCTTCCGGTACAGCCGAATGCACCCACGAACCTGGTGTTATTTTGGGGGTCCATTCTGAAACTTTGACCCCATTTTAATCTAATACACTGGTTCCCTAGTTCACCAAGTGAAATTTGGTGCTCCTCGTCGGAAGGAGACAGATCCTCTCATTGAACCGGTGAGGCACGGCTGTGTGTAGAGGGAAGCTTGGGGGGCGCAGGGGGATTGGGTGTGCAGATGCAAGTGGAATATCCAAAATCGTGGCCAGTCTGAAGCAGGAGTTGCCTGTGTCACCTGGGGTCCTGGGCTAGAGGATCTCCTCCGCTTTAGACAGCACTGGGAAGTGGAAGGCTGGCCACACCTTTTGAAACCGAGGTTTCCCAGGACTAAGGGCTCCCCGCTTACTTACTTACTCCTCAGTCTGCCTGTCACAGGATCACGTCATCCCGTCTCCTCATACCGTCTGTCACTACTTCCTTTCTCTGCTCCCACGGCGCCCATCTCTTTGCCCTGCTGCCTTGCTGTCTCCCTCCATTTCCCTCTGTCTTTTCTCTCTTATTTTACTCATTTTGTCCTTTACAAGTCTTTGCTTGTCAGAGTATTCTCCAGTGTTGCTCTGCACTCTGCTGCTTTCTCTGTCTTTACTGTGAGCAGGATCCGCTAACTTACTCTAGCTGGCCTTGAACTCACGCTCAGTGTAGGCATGCCTTGAATTCCAGGTCATTCCTGGCTCTCCTCTTCCATCTCTTGAAACCCCTCTTTTTCTTTTTCTTTTGTTTTTTTTACCTCTCTTCTGGTGTCTCTGCCTTGGTCTCCTCCAGTGGGAGGAGGAGTGGACGTTCCTGGGGAAAGAGGAACTGAGCAGGTGAGTGAGCGGGGCTGGGGAAGCTGAGGCAGATTGGGTCTTATGGAAGACTGACCACTGACCCCTTCCTCTGGCCCAGGAGCCTGCTGCAGTCAGTCCAGGAGGCCCTGGAGGAAAGGTGAGGGACTTATACCTGGGGTGAAGAAGGGCCTCCAGGCCTGGGGGACAGTCCCTCGCACACCCCATCATGCCGTCTGCTGTGTCCCTATAGGAGCCTGACTATCCGGCCAGCCTTAGAACTCCAGGTGTGGACTGGAAGAGGGCAGAGCTGGGAAGTAAGCCGAGTGCTGTGGGGCAGAAGTGCATCCTGGGGCGCCTGCTAATAGCCAGGCTGTTTCTGACCCTCTTGACAGGAGCTGGACTCCCCAGATGATGCCATTGGAACCATCAAACGGGCCCCATTTTTGGGGCTGCCCCACAATGAGTCAGCATCTGAAGACAATGCCCAGTCCTGCTCTCCAGGTGAGGCCCAGGGTTGGCAGGCCATGGGGAATTCTAGGGTAGGCTGGGGCTTGGAGTCACTATGATCTGTGCATAAAGGTACCCTGTCCGCACCCCCAGCTGGGCCTGGCAGCCCCCCACTGCTGCCCACTGCCTGGGCTACTCTGAAGCAACGGGAGGACCGTGAGGTGAGAGGACAGGAGAAGGGTCGGGGTGGGGTGGGGCGGCAGGGGGCCACCTAGGCCCTGACTCCTTCCCTCCCTCACACACAGCGATCATCCTGCCATGGTCTTCCTCCGACCCCCAAGGTGCACGTAAGTGTTCACTGGCTGTCCCTAGGCCCCGCTGTCCTGGCACTGCCACTGGGCCCTCACCAGCTAATCACTTCCTCCCCAGATGGGCGCCTGCTTCTCCAAGGTCTTCAATGGCTGCCCCTTGCAGATCCATGCTGCAGTCACTTGGGTTCACCCTGTGACTCGAGGTGGGTCAGGGGTAGAGCAGAAGCATAACTTAGCTTGGGCCAGGAGCACTTGGCAGCCTCTGACCTTATGCCTATGCCTGCAGACCAGTTCCTGGTGGTAGGGGCCGAAGAAGGCATCTACACCCTCAACCTGCACGAACTGCATGAAGACACATTGGAGAAGGTGAGGCTTGTTGGCTTTGGGAGCAGAGGCTCAGGATGCTGGGTGCTGACCGCCTGTCTACTGTCTCTGGTCCCAGCTCATCTCCCAGCGCTGCTCCTGGCTCTACTGTGTGAACAATGTGTTGCTGTCACTCTCAGGTAGGAGGCGGCGGGTGCAGAGGCAGCCAGAGCACCATCACCCAAACTTTCTCTGAGCCCCGTGTTGTCTTCCCCTTCCGCCTCAGGGAAATCCACACACATCTGGGCGCATGACCTCCCAGGCCTGTTTGAGCAGCGGAGACTGCAGCACCAGGCACCCCTCTCCATCCCCACCAATCGCATCACTCAGCGAATCATCCCCAGGTCAGCAGGTATGGGGTACACAGGAGGTCCAGAATAGCGCCAGGCGAGTGGGACTCCACCCGCTCCTGAGACTGCCAGGGTCTTAGCTCATCACTTAGGCACTTCCTGGCTCTGAAGCTGTTTCCTCCTGGTCAGTAGCTGGTGGCCTCCCCTCCTGTCCACCTGGCTGGTTGAAATGCACAAAAGGATGTGAGTGTAAGTGTGCTCTGTGGACAGTGTAGATGGTGGCCCAGGCCTGGGCCTGGCAGTGCGTCAAGAGAAACAAGGGTCATTCATGGCGGACTGCCTGCCTGGGGGCGGGGGTGGGGGGGAGGACGTAGAGCTGGAGAAAGCCAGGAGGCAGAGACAGAATTAGAGGGTGCATTCTAAGGTTCCGGGAGGGGAAAGTGAGTACAGGTGAGACCAAGCAGCAAGGCCGGGAGAGCCTGTGGTATTTGGCCTGAGGGCTGAGAGCCGCACAGGTGGCTGAACCCTTCCTCTGTGGCCTGGGACTTGGATTCTGTCCAGTGTACAGCAGTGCTCTCGGCATTTCAAAGGATCTTATTGTGTTCTGGTCAGTATGCTTCCTGTGCTAGATGGTTTAGCTCACTGACTAAGAGCCAGGCTAGTGTGGTGGCTCCTGCCTGACATCCCAGCACTAGGGAGAATGAGGCAGGAGAATCTCAAGTTTGAGGCCAACCTGGGCTACATATGTGATACTCTGTCTCAAAAACAAAACACAGCTGGACATGGCGTTGTGCCTATAATCTCAGTTTCTGGGGGGTGGGGCGGGACGGGGCAGGAGCAGGAGAATCAGGAATTCGTGATCGTCCTTGCCTATTGAGTTTGAGGCCAGCCTGGGCTATGTGAGTTTCTGTCTCTGAAAACAGAATATACTGGCCATATCAAGAGCTACGGTAGGTCTGGTATTTGGGAAGCAGAATGGTCAGGTCTGGAGACTAGTGCAGAGGGGCCCACTGCAGAAGCTAAGTAGCCCAGCACTGGCACATGGTGTTAGGTTGCAGCTATTTAGCAGGTAATTATGCAGCCCGCTCCTTCCTTGTATGTTCTTGGCATTGTACAGAGCTCAGGGACATCCATGAACTGAGGGGACCTTTGCCCCTTCTGATGCCTGTGTGTGTATGCATGTGCGTGCGTGCGTGCGTGCGTGCGTGTGTGTGTGTGTCTGTGTGTGAAGGAAGTAGATGGGAGACCTAGAAAAATGAGGCTCTTTGGCAGTGATGGCTCAGAACATACACCATGAGAACAGGCTGAGGAGGAGGACTTTAAAAGGCTGTTTTGAAAGTCTTCAGTGAGAAAGTGCTATTAGAGCCAAGATGGAGGACAAGGCTGAGGCTGTAGCTAACTGGTGAGGTGAGGTGAGGCGGCTTGCCTAGCGTGTCTGAGGCTCTGGGTTTAGTGCCCAGCACTGTAGGAATAACTAGGACTTAGAGGCATGTGGGGCTGGCAAGATTGCTCAGTGGTTAAAGATGCCTGCCACCTGATGATGAAAGGCTATTCCCTGACCTCCACATGTGCACCTTGATATGTACACATGCACGTGCACACACATGTGCGCGTGAGCGCACACACACACATAGATGTGTGCTATGAAAAAAATTTTTAAAAAATCACTTTATGTGCATCGGTGTGAGGGTGCAGGTCAGATTCTCTGGGACTGGAGTTTCAGAGAGTTGTGAAATGCCTCATGGGTGCTGGGACTTGAACCCAGGTCCTCTGGAAGGGTAGCCAGTGCTCTTAACCACTAAGCTTTTCTCCAGCCCCAATAAATGTAATTTTCCAAAGAAGCTAGAGATCTGTAGGGAGGGCTAAGGAGAAGAGACGAGCAGCACAAAGGTCCTGGGGCAGATGCGAGCCCAGCTCCTCAAAGAGGCTGCTGGTGAGGTGTGACTGGCACCGAGGTCCTCACGGGATCTCTGCTGCGGGTGAGGACTGAGCCCCTGGGGAGGGAGGACGTCGGAGGCCTTGGGAAGCCTGTTGCAGTGGGAGCTGGCCAGCAATGGGGCTGTGGGCTGCAGTCAGAGTGAAGGAAGTGAGAAATGCTGCCTGGTTCTCCTTCTATTTTACAAGTGGAGCCAGCAGGATTTCCTGGTAATAGGTGGTGTTTGAAAGAGAAGGGGGTCAAGGCTGAGTGCAAGGCTTTTGACCTAGGTTGAAGGAAGGATGGAGCTGTCACCAGCCCTGAGTGACGTAGGAGTCTGGGCTTAAATTGGTTTTGCCACAATAAGTAAATTGTATGCCTGTCATCTTAGCAGTCAAGAAGTTGAGGCTAGAGGATTACTGGACATTTGATGCTATAGTATGAGACCCTTCTGAAAAGTCACATTTCAAAAGGTGCAAATTCTCTGTGAGTGGGACCTTCCTAGTCCATCGGAGGGAGCTGGAGCCCAGGAGAGTGGGCTGCAGCTCCAACTTTATTATGACCTGGTTGATGGGACCAGCAGCCCTGGGGACAGGACAGCCTTATCTACAGAGCTCACACCAGGCCTGCCTTGGTGCCCTGTGCCCTCTGGGCTCTTGAACCTCTGTTCTGACCGTAACCTTTAGGCAGAGCACTTGCCAGACTTGAACATTAAAAACATGGAATGCTTTTTAGAGGAAACAGCAGATGCAAAAGTATCAGTGCCAGAATGCCCGTGACCTGCCCAGATGCCAGCTGGGGATAGAGTGGGAGGAAGGGGAGGGCAGAGGTCAGCACAGGGGGGGGGGGAGCGGGACACCGGCTTCCTCCAGGGGCTCGTTCTGGCAGGAGCACAGACAGGACCTGAGTCACGGGGAGGAGACTGCAGTGTTAACAGCCCAGTTCCTCAGATGAAGAAACAGGCTCCAATGGTCAGTGCCCTGAGGGCATGGGGGACTCCCCATAAGACAGCCATTCACCTGCCCCACAGGGTCGGAGCCCCACCTAGGTGCAGAAGGCAGGCCATTTGCTGTTTGAAGTCTTTACAGCTCCTAGGCAGGGCCTGTTTGTCAGTCTTAGAAAGGGACTGAGTATACTCAAGCTGGGACTTGCCTCAGCTTCTGTCTCCACACTAGCTGCTCACCTGCCAGTGGGGAAACAGGTAGTCAGGGGACTTGTTAAAACTACACAGAACCTAGAGTGGTGGCTTTTACCAGGAATCCCAGCACATGGGAGACTACAGCAGGAGGATTGCTATAAATCCCAGGCTAACCTGGGCTACAGAGTAAGACTGTGTAAAAACCAAATGAGGGCTGGTACAGCAGCTTAGCTTGTCAGGAAAAGGTGCTTGTTGCCAACCTGATGGCCCAATTCAAGCTCAGGAACCCACATGACAGAGGGGGACTAGTCCTACAAGCTGTCTTCCAGATCTTTACGAAGGTGACAGGATGTGTATCCCCACGGTCAACCAGTCAAAGCAAAGAAATACTTTGTTTACAATTGTTTTAAATTTATTATTATTATTATTATTATTATTAACAGTAGTAGTAGTAGTAGTTTTTATTTGTTTGAGACAATGTCCCTCTTATAGCCCTGGCTGTCCTAGAATTCACTATGTAGACCAGAGTGGCCTTAAACTCACAGAGATCCTCCAGACTGTTCCTCCCAAGTGCTGGACTAAAGGCATTATTTGGGGAGAGGGGGTGATAACCTGTCTGCCACAGTGTGCAAGTGGAGGTCAGATGAGCCCTTACAGGAGTCATCTTCCTGGATATACCACACATACATGCATACGTATATGCATGCAAAGCAAACATTCAAATACACAAAAATAAACTTTAAAAAGAGAAACCCAGAATAAAAGAACAACTCTCCCCCACTCCGCAGAGTGAGTGCCAGGCTGGGGAGCCCAAGATGCCCACAGAACCTCAGGCCCTCACAGCTCTTGCAGGCCGAACCTCCCTGAGCCTAGTGTACCATCCATAAAGCCAGGAAGATGACAGTGACACCTCCCAGGGTGCAGTGGGAGCCTTGCCCGTGGACGGCTCCCGGAACATATGCTGATTTTGACTCCTATAGGCGCTTTGCCCTGTCCACCAAGATTCCTGACACCAAAGGCTGCTTGCAGTGTCGTGTGGGTAAGAGCTGGCTGTGCTGTTCGGGGCGGGGAGAGATGCTGTGAGGCTGAGCCCTGGCCCACCACCTCCTCCCCTCCTGCAGTTCGAAACCCCTATACCGGCAGTACCTTCCTGCTGGCCGCCCTGCCTGCCAGCCTGCTTCTGCTGCAGTGGTATGAGCCACTGCAGAAATTCCTGCTGCTGAAGGTAAGAGACCAGAGGACCCTCGGGTGGCGAGAGGCCTGCAGAAGAAACAGCCAAGCCTCTCTGCTGTCCCCAGAACTTTTCCAGTCCCTTGCCCAGCCCGGCAGGGATGCTGGAGCCGCTGGTGCTAGATGGGAAGGAGCTGCCACAGGTGTGTGTGGGCGCCGAGGGACCCGAGGGACCCGGCTGCAGAGTCCTGTTCCACGTCCTGCCCCTGGAGGCTGGCCTCACTCCAGACATCCTCATCCCTCCTGGTGAGCAGCAGAGCTGGGTGCTGAGGGAAGGGGTGCTTGAGAAAGTCAGAGAGCAGGGCGGGGCTAAGGCGCTTCAGTCCTGGCCCTCTGATCTGGACTTCCATGAAAGATTTCATTAGATTAGCCTGGCACAGCGGCACAGGCCTGTGATCCCTCTTTTGAGGCTGAAGCAGGAGGATTGCATGGACCCACTAATAGATGCCAGCCTGGGTAACATATCCAGCCTGGGTAACATAACAATCCAGTTTTTTGTTTGTTTGTTTTTATTTTGTTTTGTTGTTTGTTTTTTGGATTTGGTTTTTTCAAGACAGGGTTTCTCTGTATAGCCCTGGCTGTCCTGGAACTCACTCTGTAGACCAGGCTAGCCTCGAACTCAGAAATCCGCCTGCCTCTGCCTCCCAGAGTGCTAGGATTACAGGCGTGCGCCACCACAGCCCGGCCCATGTTTGTTTTTAAAGAAAATTAAAAAACAAAAAAAAACAAACGGCATGGTGGTATAAGCACTTGGCTGTCTGTGGCAGGAAGATCCTGAGTTTGAGGTCAGACGGGCTATATTGAGTTCAATGGCATGGGGCTGGAGAGATGGCTCAGCGGTCGTCCTGAGTTCAATTCCCAGCAACCACATGGTGGCTCACAGCCATCTGTAATGAGATCTGATGCCCTCTTCTGGTGTGTCTGAAGACAGCTATAGTGTACTCATATATATATATATATTTCAATGGCTGCCTGACCTACACAGTGTGGTGCAGTTTCAAAAATAAAACACGGCTAGGCATGGTAGCACATGACTTTAATCTCAAGAGACAGAGGCAGGTGGATCTGTGAGTTCAAGGCCAGCCTAGTATGTATAATGAGTTCTAGGACAACCAGAATTATGTAATAGACCCTGTCTTTAAAAAACAAACAAAACAGCCAACCAAACTAAACCAAAAAAATCTCATATGATTAAAGGGCTTGGCAGCCAAGGAAAAGCTGGCTGTGGTGCTTCAGCCGTAGGCAGCAGCAGCAGGAGGAGAGGCTCCCACTCTGCGTGGGGAAGGACACATCTCAGATGTGGAGAAAGCTCGGCAGTGGGCAGAAAAGGAAGGTGCCAGGAACCCCTTGGGATTTCATTCTTAATTCTGCTGCTTTTTTAAAACTAACATTTTTAAATTTATGTGTGTGAATGCTTTGCCTCCACGTATATATACATGCCATGTGCATGCCTTGGAGGTCAGAAGAGGGTGACGGCATTACAAGTGACTGACTGTGCGCTGTATGCGGTGCTGGCAGTTGAACTGGCATCCTTTGAAGAGCCGCCAATGCCCTTACCCACTCAGCATCTCTCCAGCCCCTCAGTCTTCTTTCTTTCTTTTTTGTTTTTGTTTTTGTTTTTTTGAGACAGGGTTTCTCTGTGTAGCCCTGGCTGTCCTGGAACTCACTGTAGACCAGGCTGGTCTTGAACTCAGAAATCTGCCTGCCTCTGCCTTCCAAGTGCTGGGATTACAGGCGTGCGCCACCACTGCCTGGCTCAGTCTTAATTCTGACAATGGCCCTGTAAAATAGGTAACTCATGTCGAGTTACCGAAGAGGAAAATGAAGTTCAGAGAAAGCAAGTGACTTGCACCAGCCACTCTGCATCTGAATCTCACAGCCTTGTCTGTCGGACCCTGGCTGCAAGCTCTTATAGGGTCCTGTAACCACTTCCTAGATCCTAAGAAACCTAAGGGCAAATCCCTGGTTCTGTCTGTGATCCCATGAGGCTGGTGTGAGGTGGAATAAACTGTTGTTTTAGGACTGGCTGTTGCAGGCCTCTCAGTCCCTCGAATGCTAGAGTGGATTGGTGCCTCAGCAAGCCAGGCCTTGCCTGTCTTCTCTGTCCACAGAGGGGATCCCAGGTTCTGCACAGCAGGTGATCCAGGTGGACAGGGACACAGTCCTGGTCAGCTTTGAACGTGAGTGGCCTAGGATCAGGATTGGAGGACAGTGGAGAGAGTGGTGGTGAGGAAGGCTTTATGGGTCCCCCAGCAGGGAGCCAGGTGTACCCCACTCACGAGCTCTCTCCATGTGCAGGCTGTGTGAGAATTGTTAACCTGCAGGGGGAACCCACTGCTGCACTTGCCCCTGAGCTAACCTTTGACTTCGCTATTGAGACTGTGGGTGAGTAAGCCAGATGTGGGCATGGGAGTATCCAGATGTGGGCATAGGAGTATCCAGATGTGGGCATGAGAGTATCCAGTCCAGAGTATGTAACTGGGCTTAGAGCTCAGGATTGGCCGTGGGACCACTGTAGATTCCATATTCTCTTTGGGGAACCACCCTGGACACCCAGCATCAGTGAGGACCCCTGTAGGTTGGTCTGTGTTATTTGGGGCTGGAGCGGCCACCGCACCTTGTGGCCAGGGTGAGGAGATTCGTGGCGTGCAGGGATGGTGTGGGCTAACGGCCCGTTCTTCCAGTGTGCCTGCAGGATAGTGTGCTGGCGTTCTGGAGCCATGGCATGCAGGGCCGAAGCCTTGATACCAATGAGGTGAGTGGCACTAGGTCCTAACTGCCTCCAACTCTGCCCCGTTTAGAAAGGACTGTTGGGATGATCTCAGGGGCCCTTATCTTCCAGGTGACCCAGGAGATAACAGATGAGACCAGGATCTTCCGAGTGCTGGGTGCTCACAGGTAGATGCCTTCAGTTTCAGATAGCATCCCAGGCTCGACTTGGGGTGGGCTCCCCTGGCTTTCCTGCTCACCTTGTGCCTCTTCCCCCACCAGGGACATCATCCTGGAAAGCATTCCCACTGACAACCCTGGGGCACACAGCAACCTCTACATCCTCACGGGTCATCAGAGCAGCTACTGAGCGACCTCCCTGATGGCGCCCAGGCCTCACTTAACACCTCCAACCTCTGCTGGGATCCCAGAGGGCAGACCTAACTCTGAGATGTGTTGGGGGGCAGAGAGGGGAGGTTGCCCACCCACCTCAGCAATAACCGGACCAGAGGAAGCTGTGAGCACCTACCTTCTGTGGAGAGTTGTCCCCAGTACAGGAGGCCCTGGGCAGGATGGGCTGCTGGCCAATGCATTCCACTTTCTCACTTTTCCTTTCCATTCTTTCTGCCAAGAGCCTGTCCCAGGTTCTATCCTGGGCAACATGTATTTAAGAGAGAATTATATTGATATTAAAGCTGGTTGGTTTTATCCCACTAGTCCCTCTGAGGTAGGGAAGTTGAACCCTTACTTTCTCTCCCTTCCTCTTTCTCTCCTTCCTCTTTCTCTCCTTCTTTCCTGCAGGACACTTTTCTTTAAGTACTTGGTTGGTCTCAGGTGTGCACCATGGAAGGACCATCCACTGGTGCTCTGTGGCGTCTAGGCTCAGGTGACATAAGCCAGTGGCCTCTGCCCCAGCACCCCCACTCAGTTGTGCAGATTGAGTCCTTTGCTGTAATTGGCATCTCATGGACACGTGCAGGGGACCTGTCAGCAGAGACCTATCCAGGGCAGCCTGGCTTCAAACAGGAGCTTGCTGTGGTCTGTGGGAGGATGCGGGGAGCTAGCCAGGGAGCTAGCGACCATGCCCACTCTGAGATCTGCACCCTGCCCCTGGACCTGTCAACTGCAGTGTCCCGTGACAGGCCTGTATAATACGGTGAAGAGTCAGCTTACATTGGGAAGATGGATGCGGCTTCCTTCAGTGTTCAGTCACTCTATACCAAGATACACCTCAGCACCCAGGAACCTCATTGGTAGGCCTCTCCCCTGTGGCTTGTGCTTTGTATTGTCCTCCCTCAGTCCCCTTCCCTGTGGTCCCAGACACTGGCTGAAGGCCACTGAAGAGGGGTGGGGCACAGATAAGGCCTGGCCTGGGAGAGCTAAGGGGATGTGTGGAGCAAAGGTCCAGCTCTGTCACCTTCCTGACATTCAGAACAAATGTTGGCAGAAGGTGACTGCTATGCTGGCTGCAAGTACTTGCCAGTTCAGTGAAGCAGTGGGTGGGTGACAGCTCATGAAAGCAGAATTGTGGGCCTTGTGGTTACTGTCCTCTTGACTACCCTCCTCCAAAGCTCTGCTCGGTTTCCAGTGACCAAGAGGTTTGCTTGACTGAAATAGGAAGCCAGAGGAAGGAAAGGGACACAGTGTTTGTCCTCAGGGAGACAGGCCCAAAGTCAGCTAAGGGGCCAGGGGAGATAGGGCTACAGAGCTTCCTATCTCCCTTCTATCGGGGGGATGCTGTGGTAGGGGTGAGAGGTGTTCTCCACCCAGCTAACAACACTTGATCCCAGCTGCCCTGGGACTTTAGACTTTAGAGCAGTGGGCTGGAGACAGTGACAGCTGGTGGCAGGAGTCCATCTGAGAAGGTTTGGGGTGTAGTATGCCAAAACGAGGGGCAGGTGAAAGGCAAGCTCCCCTGATAATGTCTGCTCCCAGCAAAGGTGGGCACCACAAGCCAAAGAGGGCAAGCCAGGAGTATGCACTGAAAGACAGTTTTATTTATGTATTTGTTTATAGCCCTTTTCAAATACAAAATAGATTCTAGGCTGGGCTATGGTTGATGCCTGTGATCCCAGTACTCAGGAGGCAGAGGCAGGACTGTCTGTGAATTGTAGTCCAGCCTGGTCTACATAGTGAATTCCAGGCCAGCCAAGGTTATATGTAGACAAGACTCTTGTCAAAAATAAAACTTGCCTTCTCATTTGTCTTCCAGTGCCTTCTGGAAGTATTTATAATATTTAAACAATTTGACATATTTTTATTCACATGGAAATATTCTATATATCCTTTTGGCTTTTTGAACATACATTCTAGAGATTTTTATCAACCTTGCATTTTTTTTTTTTTTTGTATAGCTAGTGCAGGGCTTTATGCATTTCAGGTGACTAATGTTAACTGAAAGATCTTTATTGATGGAATGTATTTCTACTTTAATATCACAAACCACACTGCAATAAATAACTCCTGTGTCAGAGCCACTCTGTTTGTGGGGATCAATTCCTGAAAGTCATTGCTGGGTTGGAGTGGCTGTGTTTGCCAGAGTGGTGTGCAGAGGTTCTCTGGATATTAGCTATGGGATGGGGCCGCCTTTCATTTCTGTGGATAGAGATACATCAGCAGTTATGGTGACTCAAACCTGTCACCCAGCACTTCAGACTCTGAGGCAGGATTTCCAAGCAGGGATTTTTTTTCCTGTGAGAAAAAAGCAGAACAGAGAACATGGGTGGGCTCGTTCGCGTGCTCAACAAGCAGGCCCGGGCTAGAAGGGCACAAGGCAAAGCCCTGAAGCTGCAGAGGAGTCTCTGGGATGAGAAAGTGATATGGCTCTCAGGGCAGGGGCCACGTTCCCTGAGTGTTCCTCAGGATGCGCCATTGGCTAAGGCAGGGCGATAAATAGTCAAGAAATGTTGAAGTCCTGTCTAGATCAGGTTGGCCTGTGGGCAGGTCTTTAAAAAAGAAGATTCAGCCCACTGCGAGTGGCACTACTCCCTAGGCAGGGGATCCTGGAGTGGAGAAGGCAATTCTTTCTCTGCTTTTGACTATTAATACAAGTGGTTTCTTCAAGTTCCTGTTTCAGTTTCCTTTAAAGGACAGACTAGCTGGACTGTAGAACACACCTTTAAGCACTCAGGAGGCAGAGTTAGGCAGATCTCTGTGAGTTCTAGGCCAGCCTGGTCTACAGAGTGAGTTCCAGGATAGCCAGAGCTATATAGTGAAAAAAAAAAAGAACAGAACCAACCAAACCAACCAAACCCAAAAAAACCCCGAAGGGTTGGGATTTGTTTGCTTGTAGAAAACTTGGCCTAGCATGCAAGAAGGTCTGGGATCCATCCCCCTCAGTGCTTAGAGAAAGCCCATAATCCTAGTACTCTGGAGGTGGTAAGAGGAGGATCCAGTAGAATTTATAGAAGTTTGAAGCTAGCCTGGACAAGAGACCCTGTCTGGGAAAAAAAAGGGCTGGGGGGGGGCAAGCTGGGCATAGCACACAGTGTTTTTGTTTCTTTTTGGTTTTTTGCTTTGTTTTGTTTTTTCAAGACAGGGTTTCTCTGTGTAGCCCTGGCTGTCCTGGAACTCACTCTGCAGACCAGGCTGGCCTCGAACTCAGAAATTCACCTGCCTCTGCCTTCCAAGTGCTGGGATTAAAGGCGTGCGCCACCACTGCCCAGCAGTACATAGCCTTTAATCCCAGAACTAGGGAGGCAGAGGCAAGATCATCTCTGGATCTCTGCGAGTTCCTGGTCAGCCTTGTGTATGCAGCAAGCTCTAGGTAACCAGGACTACATAGTGAGGCTGTCTCAAACAAAAAGCCCTAAGAAGATTCTACCCAATAAGCAGGAGTCTCAACATGTGACCTGCAGGCAGAACCTTCTCTCACTACTTGAACTTTTCTTTACAGCAGGATGTCCTATAGCCAGACTGGCTTTGACAGCCATCTCTGCCTCCATCCACCTCCTGAGTGCTGTGATTACAGGCATGTGCCACCAGCCCTTTGTTCTATTTTTGTAGCACTACAGATAGGACCAGCAGCCTGTGCTTTGTTACAGAGCTGTCAGCTTTTTCTATTTCAAAGGGGGGAGAGAAGCTCTAGGGAGATAGCTGTCAAGAACACTTGCTGATCTTGCCGAGGATCCAGGTTCAGTTCCCAGCACCTACATGGTGGCTCGAAGCTGTCTTATGATTCCAGCTCTAGGAGGATCTGATTGAAAGGCTGTCTGCTGGTACCAGGCATGTACATGGTATACACACACACACACACACACACACATGGTTTTGTCTTTTTTTTTTTTAAGATTTATTATATGTAAGGACACTGTAGCTGTCTTTAGATACTTCAGGAGGTCATATCCTGTTATGGATGGTTGTGAGCCACCATGTGGTTGCTGGGATTTGAACTCAGGACCTCTAGAGAGTAGCCAGTGGTTTTTTTTTTTTTTTTTTTTTTTTTTTTGGTTTTTTTTTTTTGGTTTTTTGGATTTGTTTTTTTTTCGAGACAGGGTTTCTCTATATAGACCTGGCTGTCCTGGAGCTCACTCTATAGACCAGGCTATCCTCCAACTCAGAAATCTGCTTGCCTCTGTCTCCCAAGTGCTGGGATTACAGGCATGCGCCACCACACCCAGCTTTTTTCTTTTTTTAACATTGCAAAAGGATTCAGAGATCCGCCTGCCTTTGTAAACTTAGCTTTGTAAATCTTGTCCAGAGGTTACCATTCTGACTACACCTAGACTTAAATTATCTCTGTCCCAGGCTGACCCTGAACTCAGGAAATTGCATGCATTTATAAGCATAAACAAAACACAAGAAAAACTTAGCTGAGTGGGATCTCCCCTTTGGGTCACCACTCTGTAAATCTTTTGTCTCAGTATCTTTCTGGCTCAGATAGTGCAGCTGCCTCTGTTCCTTTAGATCTATGAAGCCCCGTATGTAATTCATATTACACCCTTATATTTTTGCATAGTTGAGAAATTATATATTTTCAAACTCATGTTTTTAGAGTTCTTTTCCACAGCCTTAAGGGCTGTCCTAAAGGTCCTAGCTTTTACCAATCTGCTGAGACATTAGCTATACCTTCACCTCCCTGACTCAAGCTGTCTCTGAGTATCATGGAGGTATTAACATTGTTAACAGGGAGGACATTCAGAAAACCTGGGGCTTGTGAACAAACCCGTGAAGGTCCTTGCTGACCAACGGCTCCCAGGAACAGGAGACATGTCATTCTGTCCCTACCAAGGCCATGCCTGACTCGGCAGGATGATTGTTTCATTTCTCACTGTTCACTGCAGCACATGGTAAAAAGAAGGCAGCACTGTCCTTCGTCTGACACTGTTTCCAATGAGAGGGTACATTAAGTCTTTTGACCTAAACCCAGGGATAGATATGGGCAGATTAGAATATTATGCAAGACTTACAACATTGTTATCCTGAATTATGGAATTCCTATAATCACTGGGTAGGGTCTCATCTTGTAACTCTTGCTTGCCTGGAACTTGTTACATACACCAGGCTGGCCTTGAATTCTGCTGTGGAGTGCAGGAATTAAGAGTGGCTTGTCATCAAGTCCAGCTTTATAGTTACTTTTCCCATAGATGATCTCATGAATTCTAAAGACTGGAGCTAAGTCCCTAGTCTAAATATCTATCTAGGTATTATGAAAATATGTACACAGTGCTTATCTGCACCCATTAGCAAGTTGGGTTTTCTCTTAAGTAGCATAGTCAAGAACGGTCCCTTTTCCATCAGTACTGCTAAAAGTTATCTCAAGCCTTCTATCCTATACTAATTTAAGACAAGCATGTTAGACCAGGTCACCTCCCACTGATTTGGGGCCTGTGGGTGCTATGTTCACTCCTCAGTGGATTTCATGTAGTTCTCATATGCTTCTTCTCTCATTAGTTCACTCAGCTTTGAACAATCAATAACACAGTGTCAACGTTGGTCAGCCAAGGACCTTCATGGGTTTGTTCACAAGCCCCAGGTTTTCTGAAAGTATGTCCTTGACTTCAGTACCTTTCCCAACAGAGGAGAGCGCACATTTTCCAGAGCACCACACTCACCCGGAAGCACAGAGGGTCTGGTGTGCAGTACTATCCCTGGGTGGGCAGGCTGCAGACCATGGCCTGAATGCTCCTTGATGTTCCCAGTGCTGTGATTGATCGGGGTTCCAAGGGTTGCCAAGCTGTGCCTCCACCACCACGTACTTTTCTTTTTTTTTTCTTTTTTCTTTTTTTTTTGGATTTGGTTTTATCGAGACAGGGTTTCTCTGTATAGCCCTGGCTGTCCTGGAACTCACTCGGTAGACCAGGCTGGCCTCGAACTCAGAAAGCCGCCTGCCTCTGCCTCCCAGAGTGCTGGGATTACAGGTGTGCACCACCACCGCCGGGCTTCACCACGTACTTTTCTATTGCTGTGAAGAGACACTATGACACTATGAAGGAAAGTTATAGAAGAAAGCTTATTGCTTACAGTTCAGAGGGTGAGTCCATGACAACCATGGTGGGGAGTATGCAGCAGGAAGCAGGCATGCCTCTGCAGTAGTAGCTGAGAATTTATACTGAATCAGCAAGTACAAGCCAGAGTGAGGGAGACAGAGAGAGACAGCGACTAAGCCTGGTATGGGCTTTTGAAATTACCCCCCAGTGATACACCTCCTCCAACAATACTATGTCTCCTGATTCTTCCCAAATAGATCTACCAACTGGGGCTAAGCATTCATATAAGTCTAAGGGGCCATTCTCATTTGAACCACCACAGCCTGCTATGGCAGCTACATAATGGTTGCTTTCAGTATTTGGGATCAAACCAATGCCCTTGGCCATACTAAGCCAGTATTCTACTACTGTGCCTTTTTTTTTTTTTTAATCTTTAGATTATTTTTTTTGTGTATAGGTGTTTTATCTATGTGTATGTTTGTGCACCACCTGTAAGAGCAGTGTCTGAGGTGTTCAGAAGAGGGAGTCCAGATTCTCTGGAACAGAACTGAGATGGTTGTTAGTTGGTATGTGGGGGCACCAGGTCCTCTGAAAGAGTATCCAGCACTCTTAACTGCTGAGCCAGTCCCTCCTCTACTTAGTTTTAAAGGCTTCTTTGGGTATTACAGTTGGTTTTCCTTCTACTTTACAGGTCTGCAGATGTAATCTGGGAGTTGCATGTGCTAGGCAAGAGCTCTACCACTGAATTGTATTTTCAGCCCAGACATACACTCACTCACTCTCTCTCTCTGCCACTGTTTTATGGCTATTTCCTCTGTATCTGTCACAGTCTGATGACTTGTACCATCCACCATACTTTCCTGTCTTTGTAGTCTCTCAACTCCTAGATCACCCCAAACTTTGTTTTCTATATGTCTACATGTAAACTTTTCTACATCAATTTTTTTTTTTGTTTTGGTTTTTTGGATTTTGTTTTTTCGAGACAGGGTTTCTCTGTATAGCCCTGGCTGTCCTGGAACTCACTCTGTAGACCAGGCTGGCCTCGAACTCAGAAAAGGAAAATTTTGTTTCATTACTCTTATGTTTTATGGGGCCTCAGATTCATTTACAAGTTCCCTACCATTTTCATAGGTATGTAATTTTAAGGTAACTTAATGAAATTCCCAACACATTGAGATTTCGATGGAAGTGCACACTTTTTTTTGTTTGTTTGTTTGTTTTTTGGATTTGTTTTTTTTTTTTTCCTCCCAGACAGGGTTTCTCTGTATAGCCCTGGCTGTCCTGGAACTCACTCTGTAGACCAGGCTGGCCTCGAACTCAGAAATCCGCCTGCCTCTGCCTCCCAAGTGCTGGGACTACAGGCGTGCGCCACCACCGCCTAAGTAAGTGCACACTTTTGAAATGACCTTTCCCCCTTTCTTCTAAGAATGACCTTGAGCTCCTGATTTTTCCTTTACAAGAGTTAGGATTACGGGCATGTGCCATTGAACCTGGCTTTTTTTTTTCTTTTTTGAGACAGATATACTGTACCTCAGACTAGCCTCAAACTCATGTCAGCTGTCCTTTCTCAGCCTCTCAAGTTCTCGGGTAACAGGCTGCCTTGAACCGGAATAAAATCTTTAAACACACACACCAACTAGCCTATCTTAAAGCCATTCCGTAACACTACTTTTCAGAGAAAACAGGAAGTTCTTCTCTACCTGCAGCGCGACATATCCTGTTCCTCAGCTCGACCCCGCCCCTTCCCCCGCGGTTCCTTGTTACCGCTAGCACAATGACTAACAAGGCTTCCGTTCCGGCGGAGAGACCGCTTGCCCTCCCTACGCATGCGCACCTCCTGCTCCCCGCCTTCGTTCCGGCTTCTCCCGGTTTTCTCAATTCCCAAGCGGCTCAAATCCCCTCCTTGGGGGAGGGGAGTCGTTTCAGCCAATCCTGTGACACTACGACGCTGAGGCACTCCTTCAGCCAATGAGCTAGCCGTTCGCTTTACGTCATAGACTTTGCCCCATCCTATCCCCCACCACTCTGGCCTCAGAGCTCAGTCCGCGCAGTAACAAGAAGTGCGCGCTGCGACACCTCCCAGCTCCCGGCCCCGCCGCCATTTCGTCGCCTGGGCTAACGGTTCGGCCAATCCCGACGCGTATTGAAAAGAACTAGCGCTCCACCAATCCGAGGCCGTTGACTCCGACCTCACCTCGGGCCGGCCCAATCAAGGCCGCGGCCCCTCCGCCCCGAGCCCGCCCCCGCGGCGTCCTCTCTCCTCCCTCTTTGTGCGTCTGGCGCCGCCGCCCGCCGCGTGAGAGGACGGGCTCCCCGCGCTCTTCGGCAGCGTAGTTGGGTCTCCTCCCCCCCCCCCCCAACCTCCCGGAAGGTTCGTGAAGGAGAAGCCGCCGCGGAGGACGAGGAACCGCTACTGCCGGTCCCCTGGGGCGCCATGGCGACCGGAGCGAACGCCACGCCGCTGGGTAAGCTGGGCCTGCCAGGCCTTTCCCCACTTCCTGGGCCCAAAGGCAGCTTCGAGCCGAGCCTGTTGGCGCTCGGGCCGCCGCCGCCCGTGGGATCGCTGGGGGCCCTAACCACGGCGTTGTCCTTAGCGGCGGTGGCGCCGCCGCCGCCCCCAGCCTTGTACCCGCCATAGCAGCCGCCCCCGCTCTTTCAGCGAGGGTCGCCTCTGCGCCAGGACCAGCAGCCGGGCCAGCCCGGTGGCGGCGGAGGTGAGTCGGGCCGATAGAGCGCGAGAGTCGTCGGGCGGACCGGACCGGACCGGACCGGACCGGCCGACTGAGGGGCACGCCATCGCGGTTGTACGCGGCAAGGACGCGCGCGCGCGCGCACGGGAGGCTCGTGCGGACGCGCCACAGGGAACGCGCGGCCTGGTTTGGGAGGCTTCGAGTGCGCACGCGCGTCATGAGGGGCAGAAGGGCGGGAGGAAGCGTTCTTTGCGCAGACGCAGTGAGGCGTTGAGGCTTGGTGGCGCAATTCTGATAGTTTGTGAAGAAGCCACCTGTTGCCCCCTGAGGTCCTGGTATGGACAGGACAGGAGAGTCAGGTCCGTGTAACGATGTGGCGTGAGTGGCTCCCTTGATGGTTTTTAGGAGCCTGAAAAGGGAGGCTAGTCCCGGGACAAGAGTATCCTTTCACAATGAGGCGCGTTCGGAAGGCTATTAGTGATGTTTGAGTTCAATCATTTATTAAGGCTGTTTCTCCTTTTGTTTTCTAGAAGGTTCTCAGAGTGACCAGCTTTCCCCGTGCTGTTTTAAAAGGCCTTTTCTCTGGGCCTGTAATCTGAGAAGTAGAAAACCTTTGTGTGGTAAATGTAGGGAAGAACCTAATAAATCAGAGTTGTGATGATGAGTGTCCTGGTCAGGAAAACCGAATGCTGATGTTTCCATGTGAAAGGATGGTCATATTGAAGGATGCAATGTTTCCCACAGTGATGTGTAGCAAGAGATTTGTGGTGGCTTCTTGGAGCTTGACTTCCAATGCTTTGTGGGCCTCATTCCATCTCTTTTTTTTTTTTTTTCTGCCCCTTAAGGCATCCAGAATTGATAATATGTATCTGTTGACACTTCCATTCTGGGTTTCTATGCATTAAGACTTGGAAGCAAGGCCATGGTGGCTCATGCTTTTAATCCTAGCACTCTGGAGGCAGAGGAAGGTGGATCTCTTAAATTTGAGGCCAGCCTGGTCTACATAGTTTACAACAGCCAGGGTTCTGTAAAGGGACTTTTGTCTCAAAAAACAAACAAAAGATCCAAAGAGTTGGAGATATGCTTCAGTGGTAAAGCTCTTACCCAATATATGTATGTAAAGACTTTGATGTTGCCAGCACTACAAAAAAAAAATTGTTCCTAGATACATTCTCTTGTTTTTTCAGAATAAAAAAAAACTAAATGTGAGCTGTTCCTTAAATTTCTTGACAGGAGAACCTTTATAATGACTGCTTGTTTTCTCTGACCTCTGAGATTTCTTTCCTTTTTAAATTTTAGGTGATTTCTGTTTGGTCTTAATTATGAATTGCTTGTCATCTGGTTCATATTTCCACCTGATGGACTCTGTCTGTCTTTAGACTTCCCAAGTAAGAAGAGGAAGAGGAGCCGATGGAACCAAGATACAATGGAACAAAAGACAGTGATTCCAGGCATGCCTACAGTTATCCCCCCTGGACTGACTCGGGAACAAGAAAGAGCTTATATAGGTAAATACACGTTCTGCATCCAGGTGCATCTTCAGATTGTTACTGCTTATTCTGAGTGATGAACCTGTTGAAAGTGTAAGATTTTAAGTCATGGGAATAAGGAGTGACAAGCTATGCTTTCATAGCCGCGTAAACCGTGATTTGCTTGGCCAGTCCTGCATTTGTAGCTTCTTGTTTGGGCCTGCTCTTAGCAGCAAGTAGGCCTTAGCCCAGCAGCCTACTTCTCAGCTGCTGTTCTTGCTCATTGGTGAGGTGAATGCTATCTTCCTCTCTGGACAGCCCCAGTGGAGAACACGGCAGGTATTGTAAACCAGTTGTTTTGTAGCATGGCCATTCACCATAATGTCATGGTTCCCTTTCCCTAAAAATGTGGTTTTGTTTTTCATAGGTACAAAATAGTTTAAGCAAAAAGTGGCTTGGAAAGTATTTACAATTTACCCATTTTGTTGAATTTAATCCTTCCTTTTGGTATCCTTTTTTCTTTGGTCTTTAGAGAGCTGATTTAAAACAAAGGCTCTTGTAATTTACCACTAAAGGATTCTGCTAGGAAGGGTTTACTGTTTGATTTGAAATGAAGTGGTGGCAGAATTTTAAAAATTAGGTTACTGTCCACAGTAGAATGGAAGTTTTCTATCTGTCCTGCTGTCTCAAAAAGTGCACTTGATACACATTTTCAACTAACCAAGTAAACATCCTCTTTGGGGCAGAAACCTTGTGGGTCCATTAAGCTGTGGCCTTCTTAAACAGCTTGGTCTAAATCTGGAGGGTCTTCATTTCCTGGTTTTAGATTGCTGAGGATTTTGAGGTGTTGGAATGGTTTGCTTCTTACAGTACTACTAATACTACTTTTTCCTGCTGTTTACTCTTACCCAAGCCTTAGACCAGTGTTGGACCTTGTAACTTTGTGAGATATCCTTAGTGCTTCCACAGCCCAAGAACAGTCTAACAGTTAGTACTTTACAACTACCTCTCTTCCTCTGGAGGCCCAGTTAATGCATTAAGCCTTTAGATACTACATCTTTTATTGAAGTAAATAGACTAGTTAGAAGCTAGCATACGTTTTTACTTCAAGAGAGGTAGCAGTCTTTTCTGGTTTATTTTTCAGTGCTGGATGTTTCTTCAAGTTAGAGCCCACAAATTGAGGCTGCCCTATGGTATTTTTTTACATTAAGTTTCTGAGCTTAATGTCTGACTGCAAGCCTAGAACTTGTTGGAGTAAAGGAGCTGGGAGAGGAATGGTGTCTATCACTTTTTTTTTTAAATCAGTGGTTTAGCATGGAGATGTTGTATAGTCTTGTGAAACATGCTTTAATACAGATAATTAGAATTTTCTGTACTTAAGGTATGTATTAACCCTAATTGTAGGTAAACTGCAGTTACTGCCTTCTCAGAGACTTGGGTCATGATAGAGATAAAGGAGAAGCAGTAACACGTCATATTGAAGAAGCTACTCTAGGTTTGCTATCCTACTGCTGTGTTATATTTTGCCTGAGTTACTGGCAGCTTTTATGCATTCTCTTTGACCTTCACTTAGCATCTACACACCTTCCTAGGACATCAGTAGCTGGTCTGAAAATAAACTCATAGATGGTGAGGTAGTGCACACTTTTAACTCAGTCATTGAGGCAGAGGCAGGTGATTTCTGGTTCTAGGCCAGCCTGGTCTGCACAGTGCATTCCAGGACAGCCAGAGCTATGTTTTTTGAGACCCTATCTGAAAAAAAAAGGGGGGAAAATAATAAAGCTTATAACATCTTACTTAAAGGCCCATTGGATTATGAAAAAAGGTATGTGGTTTGTTCAATATTCGAGTGAAGGTGCAGGTATTGGGGGACTCTTAATATAGACTTGATTGTACAGAAAGTATACATATAAATTTTTAAGATGTTAAATTGGTTATTAAATGTCTTGCTTAAAGAGTTTTAAACCTGGTCTTAATAAAAATGATCTGATTTTTGCTCAACTGTTATTTTTGTTGTCCCATGTTAATTGAATAATTTTGGGCTGTGTTTAATACTTATTAAAGAAATAGAAATTTAAGTTTTGCCCTGAGTTTGATGGGAAGCAGGTATTGATGATATCTTAAATGCTGTTGGTTTGGGGTACCAATCGTAAGCAAGTGTTGGTGGGGAAGGGAGAGGTGAATACCTCTTGATAATTGCAATTGTAAGCTGTAGTGAACAGTCTTAACTGCTAACCCCTCTTCCAACAAACTGTTTGCTTCCTTAAGTGATAACCATTTTGAAGTGGAAATTAACTATAGATGTAGATGGACTCCTGCGCTAGGTGGTTGGGGGTTTTTGCCTCAGTGTGTCACTGATCAGTCATCCCTTTCAAAGTCTCCGAGTTCTTCATGCTTGTTATTGAGATTTGAGATGTTTTTTGGTAACATTGTCTTTTTTCCATCCTTTTTTTTTCTTTCCTAACCTGGTTTCTTCCAGTGCAACTACAGATAGAAGACCTGACTCGTAAACTGCGCACAGGAGACCTGGGCATCCCCCCTAACCCTGAGGACAGGTTGGGAAACAGTTTTAACCAGCTGACAGTAACGCTTTTACCTTTTTTCTCAATATGTTTTTACTGGTGGCAACATATTGTGTCAGTTCAATAAAATCCTAGTTAAGATGACTGGTATTCTGACCAGGATTTAATTAGCAGAATGTATGTTCAGTCAACAGTTAGAAAAGTTCTCTTAATGGGAGAATAAGTTCAAGAAAATGGGTAACTGGTTTCTAATTGGTAAGCATATAGATTTTAACCTGGTAATTTGCCCACCCCTAGGGACAGTGAGAGGTGGCCATTAACCTGCCTTTTCACTGGCTGCTTTGGCTGAAAGCACAGGGGGTAGTTTTTCTCATTGGGTATGTTATTCAGGGATTTGATAGTATTTTTAACCATCACTGAATTTAAGCAGGCCAAAGCTTGTTGAAGTCTTCCCTGCTTGTGGTTTTGAGATTGTTTTAAAATCAGGAGATTTCTAACCAACTTCCTTCATTGCCAATTAATTTTCAGCCTTGGCCATTGCCTGCGGGTTTTGGGAAGGGAAGGCAAGCAACCAACCCCCTAAATTATTACTTTTTTCTTTTTAAAAGGGAGTGTGGGCCTCAAACAGCTGTGGTCATGCCATTTCAGTTTACAGTTTGTCACACCTCTGAAAAGTTAAAATTTATGTGAAAGAGGAATGTTTTAAGTGGAATTTTATTGGCTGATAGGTATTGAACAGCTAAACTCTGGTCATTTAATAGACAATAAGCTTCCACTGAAATCTTTCTTAGTGCATATAGCATAGTTGAAAAGATTGCTTTGAAGGTGTTTCTGGCTTTTGTTATCCTGGTCACATGCAGTTCTACTGCCCCATTACCATGAAACAAATGATAATGATTTCTCCATTATTGACTTTCTTTTGCTTATCAAGTTTGTTATATTTTTACATATAGATTTTGGTTGGAAATTTTATATTTCTTTTTTGATTTGAAGATTTTTATTTTTTAATTTTTTAAGATTGACGTTATAGGTTATAGACCACAACTGTTTAGTGCCTTTTTGGCCTTTTCCCCTTTAATGGTATGTCTACAGGTTACCAGGCAATTCCTCCAAAGGTTGAGTTTTTAACAAACCTTGTTTGCTTCCTGGAAAACTGGGATTAGAGTGCAGTTGATGTCTCTGATGCCTCTTCTAGGTGAAGAAGTCCGCCAGTCTAACCTCTAGATTGCTAGCTTTTGCTTTTCACTTCCACAGTTTGGGAAGAGGTTAAATGGTTATGAAGCCTTTAAAAGGCTACTTTGGTTCTTGTACAATTTGGTAATTAGCCAGAAACACTGGATTCTAGATAGCAATGGGGTGGATATGCTAGAAATGAGTAAAACCAGGGCAGGGTTTTTCCTCCCTGTATATGCTCAATTTTGAAAGAGGCCCTAATGCCTGATTGCTTTTTAAGCCCAGGTTGGAGGGAAATACATGAGTTTCTTACCTTAATAAGATGATTTCTTAAGAAGGTGTATTTCAAAATAAAGCCACTTTGTGCTGTTTTGATGTTACTTGACTTGCACAGTTAATGTTTTAAAAATTGTTGTAGATTTAAATGTGTAAGATGACAGTCTAATGAGTTGGGGACATTTGTTTGTGTTCACTTTGACTGGATTGTGCTAACAGTTCATACAGATACTAGAAACGGAGGTGTCATTTAGTCGTCATTAGCCACGAACAAACCTGACCTTTTATTCCATCGTGTGTGTAACCTGGTATGACATGGTTCCCTTTAGGCTGAAGACAGTGGGAGCAGCCGAGTTCAGTTCTTGCTCTCCAACTAGGCACAGTTCTCTCAACTAAACCAAGGGTGTAGGAGTCGGGACTCTTTTCAGGATGTTTTTTAAAATAACCTGATCCACATGGTCTCTTCCCTTCTTGCAGCTGCTACTAAATTTTCATACAGAGTATCAAGCCTATGTCCTTTTTGTAATCTTAACTCAGTTCTAGGAGTGTAACTTCTCTTTTTTGTTACCGCAAAAGTCTAGCTGTGGTAAACTGACCATTTTATCATTACTATATATATACACATATTTTTTTCATTTTTGCTTGTAACATCAGCATTTTACTCCTTAAAAATGAGAGAGAAATTTCTGCTTTCTAGACTTGTAAACTCTGGTGGAGAATTGTAGTTCTTTCCCCCTTGCTGTTGGCAGGTTCAGACCCTAGACAAGTGTTTGACCAAATCTGCATTTGCAGCCTCTTCGCAGAGGCTGTGTTAGCACTTTAACGGTTTTCTCTACTCAGACTCCCCACCTCGAGCAGCCAGCCAGGCCATTGAAGGAAAAGCAGAGACGAAGCCTTGCACCATTTCTCTCCATTGTGGGGGCCAAGTAGCTAAAGTAGCTTGAGTCCCAGCTGCTTTGGGTGAACGAGCTTGTGTTCACTATGTGGCAGGGGGGTACAGATGCTCTTTCTGATAGGCATAGTTCACCTAAACTTGGGTTTCTGTGGTTCATCAAGTTTGGTTATTACATATTTTTTCAAATGAAAGAGTCATTTGGCAAGAAGCCTCCAGAGGATGATCCTGTTCTTGCCACTTGTGGTCCAGAGGTTTCTATTTAATAGACCCTTCCCTGGTCACTTAGAAGTAAGAGCATTTTCCCCTTTCTCACATACACCCCAGTTTGCTTAATGTTAAGTCAGATTCCATCTCCCGCATTCCACACGATCTTGAATAACACACGTTATGGTCGGTTCCTCCGAAGAGTGTTGCTAGGATCTGAGAGGCAGAGGGGCTGGGGAGACATGTTATAGTCCATGTGGGAGCAAGGTGAGTGGGAGTCAGAGCAGTAATGGGAATCTGTCTCCCACAGGTCCCCTTCCCCTGAACCAATCTACAACAGCGAGGGGAAGCGGCTTAACACACGAGAATTTCGTACACGCAAAAAGCTTGAAGAGGAGCGGCACACCCTCATTACGGAAATGGTTGCTCTCAACCCAGACTTTAAACCACCTGCAGATTACAAGTAAGCAGAGAACATATTGCAAGGGCACATTGAGTTCATATGTGACCTGCTGGGACAATTCTGGTCTACCTATTCACCTTTTGGCCCAAACTATCCTTAATTCTCACATAGTATATATACTCTCTTTATATATAAGTTAAAAAAGGAGCTTGGGTTGTGTGCCAGCTCCCAGAAATAGTGATGGTTAAATAGTGATGGTTTGTTCTTCCTTAGGCCTCCAGCAACACGTGTGAGTGATAAAGTAATGATCCCCCAAGACGAGTATCCAGAAATCAATTTTGTGGGACTCCTAATTGGGCCCAGGTGAGTAATTACTAGTCTATGGCACCCAAAACTTCCAGGATTTTAGGTTTTGATTATATTTGGGTTTTGTTGTTGAATTTGGTGTGGCATTTGTTTTGGCTGAATGATGATTAAACTTGATTTGTGTCAAGGCACCCCCACCCCCACCTTACCCCACCCCAATTTTCTGTAGAGAAGTAAAATCTTGATGTTATAACTGACCTTAGTGTAGAAGTCTCAACAGAGTCCTTGGTTAGGAGATCCCAGGCTCTGCATTTTACAGTTTCCCACTAATGCCTACTCAGCCCAGCCTTTTTACTGAAATAGGGGTTTGCAGAGGTGTTGTGTAAACAGTCTTTTCTGCCTTTGATAGAGGGAACACCCTGAAGAACATCGAGAAGGAATGCAACGCCAAGATCATGATACGGGGAAAAGGATCAGTGAAAGAAGGGAAAGTTGGGCGTAAAGATGGTCAGATGTTGCCAGGGGAAGATGAGCCTCTTCATGCTCTAGTCACTGCTAATACAATGGAGAATGTCAAAAAGGCAGTAGAACAGGTGTGTGGTGAGCCCAGGAGGGGGCCTCTTGTTGGAAACCTAGGTGATGGCCTCAAGTACTTTGACAACTAACTGCTGTTGCATCTTAATAGATCAGAAACATCCTGAAGCAGGGTATTGAGACCCCAGAGGACCAGAATGACCTACGGAAAATGCAGCTTCGAGAGCTGGCTCGCTTGAATGGCACTCTAAGGGAAGATGATAATAGGTTAGTGATAATGTTGAGAAGACTGCATAGAAACTTAACCTTTTGAAGTGGGAAGGTGGTCTCTACAGGTGTTTTAATTGATTTCTCCACCTCAACAGGATCTTAAGACCCTGGCAGAGCTCAGAGACACGCAGCATTACCAATACCACCGTGTGTACCAAGTGTGGAGGGGCTGGTCACATTGCTTCTGATTGCAAATTTCAAAGGTGAGGTCTGGCTGTTGAAGTGGCTCTCCAGCAGGCACTGGTATTCAGAATCTTTCTTCTTACACTGACTTATGCATGGTTCATCTCATGGACCAGAACAGCATCCTTTGTGGATGTCTCTATCTGGGTGATGTGAGTTAAAACTCAAGACTACAAATGTGTATTGCTCCCTTGGTGTTGTCTTTTTTTTGTCTTGTTCAGAAACTTACATTCTGGCTATAAATGTTTCCATTGGGTGCATTATTAGTTTACCTTAACTGCTTAAGTTATAAGACTAGGGTGTTTTTGTTTTTGTTTTTTTTTCCCATGAGGTCCTTTTTAGGGGAAGAGGGATATAGTTTCTCTAATAGTATAAATTCCCTTCTCTCAAAACAGAGAAGATACTATAGTTATATTCATTGAGTGTTTTGCCCACATGTATATCTGTACTGTGTGCATGCCTAGTTCCTGTGGAGATTAGAAGAGGGCTTTAGATCCCTAGACCTGGAGTTACAGATGGTTGTGAGCTGCTGTAGAATTGAACTCATATTCTTTGTAAGTTCAATTGTGGAATTGAACTCATATTCTTTGTAAGAACAATAAGTGCTCTTAACTGCTGAGCCATCTCTTTAGCCTCATTTGATAAAATGTAAGAGAGATAAGGATGGGGCTGGAGAAATGGTTCAGTGGTTAAGAGCTTTTCCAGAGGTCCTGAGTTCAATTCTCAGCAACCTCATGTTGGCTCACAACCATCTGTAATGGGATCTGATGCCCTCTTCTGGTGTGTCTGAAGATAACTGTAGTGTACTCATACGGGAACCTTGTATAATCATTGGACACTGGATAACTTTCCAGTAAAGGATTAGGAAAGGGGGTCACACTAGAGCTCAGTTGAGTATTTTCTTTTCCTTACTTTGTGTTTCTGACCCTACTTTAGGCCTGGTGACCCTCAATCAGCTCAGGATAAAGCACGAATGGATAAAGAATATTTGTCCCTTATGGCTGAGCTAGGGGAAGCTCCTGTCCCTGCATCCGTGGGTTCCACCTCTGGACCTGCCACCACACCCCTGGCCAGTGCACCAAGACCTGCTGCTCCTGCCAGCAACCCACCACCACCGGTGAGCCCCAGGACAGTTCTCTGGTCTAGCTTCCCTATTCTCTTCTGCAGAGAAAGGGAGCTATGGCCAAAGGTTTGGGGTAAAGCTTAGAGGTGGATGTAGTTGGCAACATTGTTTTTCTGGGATGTCTGACCTCTGTGGGGGTCTTTGCTCATTTTGGGAGGACTCTGTCCATATGTTCTTGGTCCTCTGACATAGTCAGAAGAACAATGTTGCCACCAGGGGGAGCAGGCATGGACGTTGGCAAGAAATGCTCTCATGTAGTCTCTCATGTCTACAACTCAGAGTCGCCCACCCTGGATGAATTCTGGTCCTTCAGAGAATCGGCCCTACCATGGCATGCATGGAGGTGGTCCTGGTGGCCCCGGAGGTGGCCCCCACAGCTTCCCACACCCATTACCCAGCCTGACAGGTGGGCATGGTGGCCATCCCATGCAGCACAACCCAAATGGACCACCACCACCTTGGATGCAACCACCACCACCACCGATGAACCAGGGCCCCCACCCACCTGGGCACCATGGCCCTCCTCCAATGGGTAAGTAAGTGTCAGACCAGAAACCTTGGGGTTTGGGAGGAGAAAATAGGTTCAAGTAGCTGAGAGCTGTAAACAGTGCTGATTGGCTAGCTAGTACTCTGAATCATGCTGAGGTCTAGGCCCATGGAAGATGTGAGTGGGGAGACCCATGAACTTTTGGGAGGCTAATGACTAATGACTCAAAAAGCTGAAAAGCTATTTGTGTGTGTGTGTGTGTGTGTGTGTGTGTGTATGTGTGTGTGTGTGTCTTACCTAGCCAGTTCAAATGTCCTGCTAAGTCCCTACTCTTTCCTTCCATCAAGATCAGTACCTGGGAAGTACGCCTGTGGGCTCTGGGGTCTATCGCCTGCATCAAGGAAAAGGTAATACTACTCACTTGAGATCTCTGTCTAGGATTAGGAACAATTGCTGTTTCTAGCCCAGGACCCTGGTCTCTAAAGCCCAGAACCCTGGTCTTTTTGTTGTCTGCAGGTATGATGCCACCGCCGCCTATGGGCATGATGCCGCCGCCTCCGCCACCTCCCAGTGGGCAGCCCCCGCCTCCTCCCTCTGGTCCTCTTCCTCCATGGCAGCAGCAGCAGCAGCAGCCTCCACCACCTCCTCCGCCCAGCAGCAGTATGGCTTCCAGCACCCCCTTGCCATGGCAGCAAAGTGAGTGGAATATTTTGGGCTTGTGGGGGTGGGTGGGATGTGGGCTAGGGCTGAGAGGAACAAGAACCTCATGATTTCTTCACGTGGGCTGGAGACACCTTCAGTGAGGAGACTCTGGTCTCCCAGCAAGGGCAGTGGGGTTGAAAGCCAGGCCGCCTGGCCCAAAGGAATGTCTTGGGGAGGAGAGCTGATGTTTGGTGTGGTTGTGTTTGGGAGAGACTTGGGAGGTCTGGAGGGGAGCTTGCTGTTATAGAGCACCAGAGGTCCAGGCTAAGCTGCTGAATGAGCTGCTGGTTTGGCCGTGCCTTGTGAGCAGAGTCCAGAGTGGGATGGTGCATGCATGTTCTGGAGGGGCTTGTGATTGGGCCTGAGAGACTGCAGAAGTAAGGGAAGGGGGCTGGTGGGGAGAGAGCAGCTGTGGGCTTGAGGTCGAATGTGCCGTTCGGTGGTGGCGGCGGCTGGGCGGAGGGATGTCAAAGCCGGTTCTTGTGTCTGGAACTTACCCCTTAGCCCCTCCAGGGGCATTGGTGACAAAGGGCTTACTTTGTTAAGCCCAGAGACCATGAGGCTGACCCCAGGGTAGTCCTGCCCACCCCTCCACTCCCATCACCAGGACAGCCCCGCCCGCCCGCCCCCCACCACCGTACAGCATGCCAAGCAAGGAACAGGCGCCCCTCATCCCCCCCTGTCCCAAGGCAGCAGCCGCAGAGAGCCGCGGTGTACCCCCGCGCGTGTGACCTTGGGCTTCTTTACTACCCCAGATACGACGACTACCACCACGAGCGCTGGCACAGGGTCCATCCCGCCATGGCAACAGCAGCAGGCGGCTGCCGCAGCTTCTCCAGGAACCCCTCAGATGCAAGGCAACCCCACTATGGTGCCCCTGCCCCCCGGGGTCCAGCCGCCTCTGCCGCCCGGGGCCCCTCCCCCTCCGCCGCCTCCGCCACCTGGTTCCGCCGGCATGATGTATGCCCCACCCCCTCCTCCTCCGCCTCCCATGGACCCTTCTAACTTTGTCACCATGATGGGCATGGGGGTGGCGGGCATGCCGCCCTTCGGGATGCCTCCAGCTCCCCCACCGCCTCCACCACAGAACTAGACTTGTTTTTTTGTTTTTTTTTTTTTAAGAAAATATATATTATATACATAGAGAGTTGGTCTCGTTTAAACACACGCCGAACCTCACCATATGGAGCCAGACATTGGGATGCACGCATGTGATTGTGTGTGCACGCATGTGTGTGTGTGCACGCACTGGGCTGGGCCAAGTGACTGGACTCGCTTGGGAACGGGCAGGTGGTAGTAGGGGCGCCAGCTTGGGCTCTTCTGGCGCCCTGTAGCATCGAGTGTCTTCTTTGTCTTCTCTCCTCACCCAACTCCCTTTGCCTCTCCCCAAACCGGGCCGCCAGGATCCCTCCCCGCGGCAGCGATGGCCCGAGCCATGAGAGTGAGGACTTTCCGCGCCCATTGGTGACCCTTCCAGGCAGACAGCCTCAGCAGCGCCCCTGGTGGACAGGATGGTTCGGCAAAGCAGCCTGAGTTATTTTTGTGGACGGAATCGGGAACACGCTGGCTCCATATCGTGAAATTTTTATTAATTTTTATCTTTTTCCTTTGTTATTTCCTTATCTTTTCCTTTCTTCAGACTCCGTCCAAGGAGATGCTCTCCCCGGTCTTCTGCTGCAGATAGGATCCTTCCCCTTGTCTCCATTCCTCTCCTCCCAAGGGGAGAGGGGCAAATGGTTTAGGCACAGGCTTTGGCTATTAATGTCAGGCTTGGGAGTGGGGGTGAGGGGTCCTATGGTTCTAATTGTTGAAGGGCCTCAGCCACACTCTAAAGAAAAGATAGGTGGTTTATTTTTGACATCTTTTAAAGAGTCTTGATAATTCTGACATTGTTCAATAGGGTTACTCTAGCAGTGGGATTCACATCTTCCAGCGCTCCTGCCAGCAGTATGCAAGCTGCCAAGCCACCATAGGCCAGCCTGGAGTCTTTTCCATGCTCTGATCACCTAAGCTGCCTCAGAACCCATTTGCTTCTCTCCTTCCTGGAAAGCTTCCCTTTGTTTTATTTTGACCCCAGACGTCCAGATGTTTTGCAGTGTCTGGGGCCTGTGCCCCTTGTTCTTCGTTCTGCTTCTTTGCCCCTTCCCTCTTCATGGAGTGATTATGTTGACAATAATGTATAACGCGCGTTCTTTTCACTGGTTTATCTACAGAAATTTCTCTGGGCCTTTTTTCTGTGTTTGATTCAACACTGCACTAAGGGGGGAATGTTCTATTGAATAAAAGAGCAGTGTGGTTTTCCGGGTCTGTTTCTTTTCTTTTAAAACCTCCTTTCTCGACCAGCAGCATCAAGCTTCCCCTACCTATCTTGTTTTAACACCCGGCCCCAGGTCCTGCATGTGAATTGCTTCAGCCCCTCACTTTTTCTAGTTTCTAGAAAGTTTCTAGTTGATAGAACTGGGAAGCAATCTCACTGCCCATCTCAGGTCTTTGTCATTTTGACAGCCTTTTCCTGAGACTCTCCGACCCCCGTATTTGATGAGCTCTAGTTATGATTTGTGTCTGCTAGCTGCTGCCTGACTTAAGGACCTGGACCTGGGAGGCATCAACACTAAAGGTCAGGCTAGCTAATCCTGCTTGTCAGGCACAGAGCTGCTAAAATTAAAACTGCCAAGTGGCTTTTTTTCTTTCTCTGCTGGTGGCTCTCAACCTGCCAACACTGCAGGCCTACAGGAATGGTGTGGATGGAACGTGGTGCCCTGTGCTAAGTGGGCATCTCTACAAAGGGTCTTCTGCAGTTATTCTATTTAGGGTAGTGGGTAGTGTGCAGATGGCACCAGGAAAATGGCCCCTTCTGTCTTTGTAAGAGCCACATCTTTGGGCATGAGGGTGAGGGTGGGCAGAGCTACCCTGCTGGTCTGGTTTGTCCAGTAGCTTGCCTGCAGTTACTGTCTACCCTTAGGTTTCCTAACCAAGTCCAAAACTAGAGGTTTTTCCTTTTGTTCTTTTTTTTTCTTTTTTTTCCTTTTGTTCTTAACAGTGTGGGGGCAGGGCCTGGCCACCCTTTTCGACCTTGGCTTTACCTCACTGCTTCCCTCAAAATATTGGTTTCCCTGGTGGGCTCATTGGGCGGTTAATTAGCTCTTTGAAGCTCTGGAAGCGGCAAAGTGGCGCTGTGTGGGTTTTAGAAGTAAAATCAATAAATGACTTAACCATGGCTCAGCCATCCTCTGGTCTTAACGCATTCCCTGTGCAGTGTGCTCTATGGCCCCTCTCACCCGGCTACCAGTCTTTGTTACAGTTTCCAGGAGCAAGTTTGAAAGCCTAGCTACAACAAGCACCTGTGTATAGTGTCAGTATTTAGGAGTTGGGAAATATCCATTTGGTCTATGACATCTTAGGAAACACACAGTCTTATTATGTCAGGGTTATTCATCACTAGATACCGGTTTTTGATGCTGGCAGCAGTATCCCTACCTCCTCAGACTGGCAAGGGATATACCAAGTAGAAACAGCATGAGGTCTCTGTTTATTTCTGAGACTAAGACAAGTACTTTGCAGAAACTCACCATTGGTTCAGGTAGGGAGGCCAGGTTTCTAATTAGAAGCAGACATAACTTCAACTTCGTCTGGGTTAGATTTATTTTTAGGATTCTGGGAATGAACTACCCATATCTCTGAGTAAAGAAAGGTAATGAGCCTGCAGGTCTTAGATAAGAGATAGGGTGTATAGAATAAAGGAAGGGAGAGCCCTGCTTTGGAGACTGCAGAAAGTCCTGGATAACATTTGTGGCAAGCATGTGTAGCCCTTAGACTTGGCAGGGCTGTCCATTGTAACATGATGTGGTCTGTAAGCGTATTGGGCTGTATTTACAGCTCTCTTGCTGTTGGGTTGCAGGTTGTATTAGAGAAGGCATGGGGGGCTGGAGAGATGGTTCAGCCCTTAAGGGCTGCTCTTCCAGAAGTCTGTTCCCAGCATTGTGCCTCACAACCATCTATAGTGTGATTTTTGTTGCCAAAAATGGAGTGTGAATTGGTAATATGGGTAACAAGATTTGGTTGGTGACTGAGGAAAAGCTCCTGCCACCTTAGCCCTCCTGGGGACAGTACAGCCAAAGCTAGCTTTAGAGTGATATATAGTAGAAACAGGCTGGAAACCATGAAATGATGGTCAGCTGGGTGGTAGCACTTAGGAAACAGGTAGGCTGGTAGACAGCAAGTTGCAGGGCAGCTAAGGCCACATGAGGAAATCCTGTCTCAAAAGCAGAAATCATGCTGCTTTGACTCTTCAAACGTTGCCAAGTATTAGGGTCTGTGTTTGGTTCTTAGAACCGAAATGCTAGTTCTAAAGCTGGTTGCAGGGGTGCACCCTTTAATTCCAACACTTAAAGGCAGAGTCAGGAGGATCTTTGAGGCCAGGTTAAGTTTTAGGCTGTTAAGAAACCCACCATGGACCAGGCAGTGGTGGCACATACCTTTAATCCTAGCACTTGGGAGGCAGAGACAGGCGGATTTCTGAGTTCAAGGCCAGCCTGGTCTACAGAGTTCCAGAACAGCCAGGGCTACACAGAGAAACCCACCATGGTCAGCACAAATTAATAGCAAACTTATGAAAAAGTTGCCACAAAATAAGGCATGTCCTCAAGAACTAATACATGTCTCCTACCTGGGGAGGTAGGAGACATGAGGATTCCTGCAGCTTGCTGGCCTGCTGAGGTATAGTTAGTTCAGGCCCCCCAGAACTACATAGTGGAATCTGCCCCCCTCCCCCCCCCAAAAAAATCACTGTGATGGCTTGCAGTGGTGGTGCATACCTCTAATCCCAGTACTCAGGAGGCAGATTCTAAGAACCTGTATGAAATTGGCAAATGCAAGATAGATGGAGTTTGCTGATCACTATCCTAACTCATTGTGACCTGTCCCAGGAATGGGGTGGAATGTGATGCAGCAGGATACTTCATCTCTAGCACGCACACAAAGTCAGGGAGGCCCTAAAACATCAAAAGCTGGAAGTGAAGAGGAAGCCTGTTTTGTAATGCTAGATGGCACTGTGCAGGCTGATGGGAGAGAACACTTGCAGCTGTGCAACAGGGACAGCCTCTTGGAAGTAATTAACCACTGTTTGAAATGTGAGACCTCCACAGGAAGAAATTCACATATGGTACTGTAAGCTTAGTTAAATGCTCATGATTAAGGAGAATATAGGTCCTACTTGGGAAGCAACTGCTGTAATTTAGTGAAATGGGTTGAATGGTCTCATCAAACTGCCTTCTAAATAATTGTGGCTATAGATTAGTGTTAAGGTTAACTTCAATTCACAGAGATCTGCATGGCCTTGAGTTGTAGAACTAAAGGTGTGTGCCACCATGCTCAGCAAGTTTACTTTTGTGTACACATGTGCCATATACAGCTGCCTGAGGATAACAGAAGTGGGCATTGGGTTTCCTGAAACTGCAGTACAGGAGCTACTGACAAGACATGGGTCCTCAGGAAGAGCAGCAGGTACTCTACCTGCTTGGGCCATCTCTCTAGCCCCAGAGGCTTTGTTTTGCATGAGAGGAAGGGAGCACAGTGGTTACTGCAGATATTCCTTACTGGTCAAAATGCTGAGGGTAAGTGACTTGAATGCTCAGTCATAAATGTATTACCCCAAGGCTTAGAGGACATGGGAGAACAGGGCACAGATAGGAGCTGGAAGATAGAGTGGGGTATCATTTCTTCAGGGCAGTTGACCTCCCAGCAGCTGTGATTTCCTACATAAGACTGGTTTTGCCAACATCCTGTTTTGGAAGGGGATGAGATTCACAAGGCCCTACCCCTCCCTGATGATAAATGAAGAGTTGGATGGTTGCTGAGGAAGGGAAGAGACATTTTCTACAGTGGTGTTAAGATGCCCATGCTCGGGCAGGAGAGATGGCTCAGTGGTTAACAGCACTGACTATTCCAGAGGCCCTGAGTTTAATGCCCAGCAACCACATGTGGCTCACAACCATCTGTAATGGGATCTGATGCCTCTTCTGGTATGTCTGGTGTGAAGGCAGCTACAGCGGACTCATACATAAATACTTTTTTTTTAAAAAAAGACATCCATGCTTCTGTAAGCCAGCAGCCTTAGTGCCCTAGTGGTTTTCACTGGAAGACAACACACACACACACACACACAAGACACAGAAGCAGACTGGTTAGTTGAGAATCAGATCAAAATACATTATATAATGAAAGCCATTATTACACATAGTGCTAATAAACATCTGAAAAGTGAAAATTATGGAAGACTTAATACGTGACTGGCAAGATGATTCACTGGGTAAAAGCTCAAGCCTGATGACTACCTGAATTTGGTCCCTGGAACCCAAGATGGAAGGAAAGAACCAACTTGCCAAAATTGTCCTTTGACCTCTCTATGTGTACCCCTCACTCAGTAGTAAATACAACTTAAAAAACTAAAAATGGAGCCGGGAGGTGGTGGCACACGCCTTTAATCCCAGCACTTGGGAGGCAGAGGCAGGTGGATTTCTGAGTTCGAGGCCAGCCTGGTCTACAGAGTGAGTTCCAGGACAGCGGGAGCTACACAGAGAAACCCTGTATTGAAAAAAAACAAGACAAACAAACAAACAAAAAACTAAAAATGGAAGTAGAGCTGGGGACGTGGCTCAGTGGTAGAGCACTTGCCTAATATGCACAAGATCCTAGGTATAAAAGTCTAGAGAAAAATGTTCATGTTACATTCCCACTCCATCTTTGTAAGCATCGGTGTTTTCTTCCTGGATGCTATATTTGATAACCTGGCTCCAGGATATGAGCAGGGCATTGTGCGCATGGTAGGGGCAGAGTCAGAGCTTAGCCTGAAAAGATCTGAGTGGCTTGCAGCTTTAGGTCACCCAGTTTGAGCAGTCTGGGGACTCCAGAATCCCACCTGCTGGAAGGCAGAAAGTTCTCACAAACTGCTTGGCTATCCCAGAGCCCAGTTCAATAGCATCCTGTAGTTATCCAACTTCTTGGCCTTCAGAGTAGAACACCCAGTTCTTCTCAGTCAGCCTGCTACTCTGGAGGCACAGCCAGCTTTTGAATTAGCCTGAGGGCCTAGGTTCTGTTCCTCAAAGAAGCAGGAGCTAATGTCTGTATTCCCCCCCCCTTCCCCAATTAGGAAGCAATAACTCATGAAGCAGGGATTTTATTCAAGAGTATACGTTTAATAAGGGAATCCAATATTCAGTCCAGTAAAACTGCCAGCCTATGGACACAGCAAGATAGTGTTGGGACCAGTCCATGAGCTGCAAGGGTACAGGAGAGCGAGCCTCGAGTCAGCTGCCTGCTATTGTTACCCAGGAGTGGGTTGGTTCTTTGGGTTTTGTGGTGGTAGAAACTTGAGTGCAGGACCTAAGCCAGCTCTAACATTGAACTATAGCCCAGCTTTATTATTTTGAGGTTGCTAGATGTGGCACAAGCCTTTAATCCCAGCACCTGAGAGGCAGAGGCAGGCGGATCTCTGAATTCAAGTCCAAGCCTGGTCTACAGAATGAGTTCCAGGACAGCCAGGGCTACACAGAGAAACCCTGTCTCAAAAAAACATAAGCAACATGAAAACTAGAAATAGGGGGCTAGAGAGATGGTTCAGTGGTTAAGAGCACTGACTGCTTTTCTGAAGGTCCTGAGTTCAAATCCCAGAAACCACACGGTGGCTCACAACTATAATGAGATCGGATGCCCTCTTCTGGTGTGTGTGAAGACTGCTACAGTGTACTTACCTATAATAAGTTTTGAAAGAAAGAAAGAAACTAAGAAGACATGAACTTATAGTCCTACTGTATCAGCTTCCTAAGTGAAATTCCAGGCTGGTGACACCCCATTTATCCCATGTCATGAACTCCTGGGGATTGTTGTCTATCACCCCCGCAGAACACACGACTATAGCTCCCAGTAGCCCCTGCAGCCTCAGCCAAAGTTGCCCTGTAATCCGACCATCCCTTTGGAAAAGGTCACTTTAGAGCTCCTTGAAGGACAGCGACAGGGGGAAGCTCAGAGGCGCTGGGCTTGGGTGGGGGTGGGGTGAAAGCAGTGGCTCTCTCCCTCAGGCGCCTATCCTCCCCCACAGCACTCCCTGCAACCCAGGGCCTTGGTCTCGTCACAGCTGCCAGCCCCTTCTGGACTAGCAGTACCTCTGTGTAGGACACACTCATTCTCAGCATGTGGCTCTCTTGCCCATGCTCACAACCTCCCTCTCTTCCTGCAGCCATGAACTCTGTTCCAGCCAAGTGAGAAGTGGCTGTGACCAGCTTAATAGCCACTTCATCGTGTCCCTGTGGCGGTACTCTAGGCACAAGTCCTGCTACTCAGAGAAAAGGAGAAAGTGTCCTGCACTCGTGACAACCCTTTGGCCTCTCTAAAGAGGGTCTATAATCCAGTCCCACCTTTCATCTGTAGCTCAAGAAGGGGCCCAGATTAGATAATGTCTTAGACAAAGTCTCAACCAGAATGCTTTAGGCAAGCCTCAGGCCTTCCAAATTAGTCCAGCTCTGTCTGAAGTACCCTACTTCAATCTTCCAAAAGCCAGGGGCCAGTAGACAAGGCCAGAAGGCTTAGGAAACCTGGAAGAAGTGGGTCAGCTGTGAACACACCCCTCCCTGGGCTATGGGGAGCTTGTTCCTCCCTCCTCTCCACTTGCCCCCAAAATAGCTCCCTGAGCTTCAGGGCCAAGACCCTCCCACGTCCGGGGAGGCGTGGCATGCTGCCCTGAGCCAGGCTTTAAATCCCCTCCACAGCTAAGCAGCTCCACTCCCTGGTTGGAGGCACTGAGGAGGAGGTCATCATCTCTCCAGTTCAGCCCATCCTCCCGCAGCCATGTCCAGGCCTCTTTCAGACCAGGATAGGAGAAAACAAATCAGTGTTCGTGGCTTAGCTGGTGTGGAAAATGTGTCTGAGCTGAAAAAGAACTTCAACCGCCACCTCCATTTCACCCTGGTCAAGGATCGCAATGTGGCCACTCCGAGAGACTACTATTTTGCCCTGGCCCACACTGTCCGGGACCACCTCGTGGGACGCTGGATCCGCACACAGCAGCATTACTACGAAAAGGACCCCAAGGTGCTACAGGAGGGGACACTCTGGGTGGGAAATTAACTGGGAGTAGGGCCTGGCAGGGAGCTGAGACATCTCAAGCATGTGGCAGTCCCTTCCTGAGGCCCAAGTTTTCTACAGCAAAATAAATTGCTGTTTTAGGAGCCTGGGATTGGAGGATCTAGGGGTGTTGGACAGAACACTGAAGAGAGAGACCTAAGGGTGCTCAGAGTAGGCAGGCTACACGTGCTAGACATGGGTGCAGGGGCTTCTGGTGGGCAGGAAATGTATACCCCTGTGGCCCTGTTTGGACTTGGCATGGAAGGACATGTCATCAAATGTATGCATGGCACAGTCTGCTTGTGCCACAGGCAGGGCAAAGCTGAAGCAGCTGGCGTGGCAGGTATCAAATATCTGGTAGGGTCACTGGTAAATGTCAGGAACCTAATACCCCACAACCGGAGTGGGGGAGGGGCAGGGAGAGACCCAGGGACCCGGGAGACAGTGCCTTCAGCATCTTCATGCTTCTGCTCATCTCCGGACTGAGGCTTAGGGGCCAGGGGGAATAGCATTGCACGGACAGAAGGCAGTTCCAGCCCTGAGTCACCGTGTGACCTTGAAAATGACTTTTTCCTTTGGGCCTTGGCAATGTCTTCTTGGGGAGCACTCAGAGCTGCTTCTCAAGGTCCTGACTTCCTGATGGAGGGTATGTACCTCAAAAGGGGTTGCCACTTGTCACAAGCACCTTAATCCCTGAGATTGGCCTGGCCAGCCTTACCCTCTAGAAGAGGAAACAAGCCAGAGGGAAGTGCATTTCAAAGGAATACAGGGACCAACCCCTTTCTTTTCTGTTGGGCCCCAAAGTCTGAAATAAATAGTTACTCTGAGCAGGCAGAAAAGAACTGATGACAGAGATGAGGCATGTGGCAGCAGGCAGGTGGGTGAGAGGTCCAGACGCAGCTGTTCCTGCCTGGATGTCAGTGGGGTGGCCCTGACCCCTCTTCCCTGTTTGCCTGTCTCTGGGCAGAGGATCTACTACCTGTCATTGGAATTCTACATGGGCCGGACGCTGCAGAACACCATGGTGAACCTGGCCTTGGAGAACGCCTGTGATGAGGCCACTTACCAGGTGGGGGAAGCACTTAAGGTTGGGGGGTTCTTATGCCGGCACTTGGGCCTGATGGCTGCTGCTCCTTCCCTTAGCTGGGCTTGGACATGGAGGAGCTGGAGGAGATCGAGGAGGATGCGGGCTTGGGCAATGGGGGCCTGGGCCGCCTGGCCGGTGAGTACACAGCTGTGGGGGTGGGACAGGATGCCTTCCATCGGATCTCCGATGCTCACTTCCCTGTACTCATAGCTTGCTTCTTGGACTCCATGGCTACACTGGGGCTAGCTGCCTATGGCTACGGGATCCGCTATGAGTTTGGGATTTTTAATCAGAAGATCTGTGGGGGCTGGCAGGTAAGCCTCCCAGACCCCAGCCTTGTGGTGCTTAGTCACAATAGAGAGGCTCCCCATCTGGTCATCTTCTCTGGATAGGTCCAGAGCCCACCCCAGCTCCCTAGATAAATATCCTTTTCTCCTGCCCCTTGCTTCAAAGCCTGGTGACCCCTGTGGTCCACCCCTGTGGAATGCTTGGGACATACTATGTCCTGCTGGGCGACCCGCTCTGACCCACTACCCACAGTATGTGAGTACCCGGACCTCGTGTCACCTACATTCTCCCCAATCCTCTAGATGGAAGAAGCTGACGACTGGCTTCGCTATGGCAACCCCTGGGAGAAGGCTCGCCCAGAGTTCACGCTGCCTGTGCACTTCTACGGTCGAGTGGAGCACACCAGCCAGGGTGCCAAGTGGGTGGACACACAGGTGAGGATGAGCATGGCCACAAGTTGTGGGAGAACTCAGTGACAGGCAGAAAGGAGGGGAGCTCCCTGAGAAAGCAGGACACAGGGAAGAGGTGATAGGGATGAACCCACTGCCATTTTACAAAGGAGGGCACTGAGGCTCAGAAAGGTCAAGAGAGTTCCTGGAGTCACACAGCCAGAGCAGGGAGATGCCAGCCAGGGTTATCCAGGAGGGCCGGCGAAGTTCAACCCTGGAAGGAGGAATGAACTGTCGATCCCTCTTCCGCCAGCACTTCCCCCTGGTGCTCCTCTCCTCCACACAAGACTTAGCGCAGTGATTGTAATCACCTCTGATGAAGGCAGCAGCCCCGAGAGAGGCAGGCAAGAAGATGGCAGGTTCTCATGGGTGGTACTGGCATGCTCAAAGCCACACAGAAAGTTGAGGGAGTCTGAAAGGCCACCTGTCACCTGAAGGATGCTCCAGTCCATGGCTCCTCCCACACGTGGCTCCAGTCTGTGGCTCCTCCCACGCGTGGGTGCAGTTATCAGTCTCCTCCGGGGCTGCATGGGAACCCCTGGACCTTCGGGAATGGTGTTTCCTGCTCTTTCATCTAGGCCTGGGCACAGTCGGGGCTGCTGGTGCTGCGCAACCCAGGCGCCCCAGGCAGCCTGGCACACTCAGTTCTGGCTGGGAAGTCGCAGGTCTGGCTCCCTCAGGCTTTCAACCGGCTGTCTGTTCAGACAGTCCCTCTGTCTCTCTCACCTGCATTCCCCTCTGCCCCATCGAGAGTGTCCCTTGGCGTCTGGGAGGCAAGCTGAGGCCCCATATAGGGACTCCGCTGGAGGTGCCACTGGCGTGATAGCTGGCAGTTCTGTGTACCAAATTGGTTCTTGTAGATCATGGGAGGTAGGGCTGGCTGGCATTGGTTACTGCTAACTAGCCCAGTGGCTACCTAGATGGATAGAACTGACCCTCTCCTGAGTCCAGTGCCCTCTCATTTGATCGGGCCAGGCTGTGGAGCAGCCACCAACAGAGAGAGCTTTGGTTTCTCCATTTGTTACTCTTTCCCTTTCCATAATCCTCATGACAGTCTGAGGTGGCAGGTGTTGGGCTTTCCCGTGGGGGATGCCGGGGAGGCCTTATGTACATACTTACTGCAGAGCTGAGGACTGAGAGGTCCTTGCCCCTGTTTGGCCTTGTACCACTGAGCTGTATCCTTAGCCCCTTTTTTATTTTTTACTTGACAAGGCCCCGCTGCATTGCCCAGACCAGTCTTGAACTCACCCGGTAACCTAGGCAAGCCTTGAACTTATGATCCTCTGGCCTTAGCTTCTGCAGTGGCTGGGATTCCAGGCCTGTAACAGCAGGCCTGACTTCTTTTTATAGATGAGGCTCCTAGAGGCTCCACAACTTGCTTCTGGGAACCCAGCTAGTAAGCCTCACAGGGGGAGCCGTAGTCTACCTCGGGCATTGGCAGAGTTCAGTGACAGCGATTTGAACTTCAGCCTCTTGGTGGGGAGGCTCCACAAACCAGACTCCGGAGCTGGACTCTGGCAGCTTGTCTGGCTTCTGACTCGGGTACCTCCTGTAGGTAGTGTTGGCCATGCCCTATGACACTCCTGTGCCCGGCTATCGGAACAATGTTGTCAACACCATGCGCCTCTGGTCGGCCAAGGCACCCAACGACTTCAACCTCAAGGACTGTGAGTCCCTCTGCTGGTAACTGGCAGCCTTGTTAGCCCTGCCTGGCCCATGCCCAGCCCTGGCCTCACCCTGACCCACTTTGTCCCTCAGTCAACGTCGGTGGCTACATCCAGGCTGTACTGGACCGAAACCTGGCTGAGAACATCTCACGTGTTTTGTATCCCAATGATAATGTGCGTTGCCCTTCAAACTGGAGACTGGAAGCCCAAATCCCTGGGGCGGGACAGGGGAGCGGGGGACCTTTGCAACTGTCCCAGTCCTTTATTACTGTCCCTGTGTGTCCTATCAAGTCCTTTAAGTAGGAAGACACCCGAGTCCTGAGGGAGGGGCTGGGGTATGACATTTCCTGAGAGCTGTTTCCCTGGCTCTCAGGACTCCTAGTTCATCTATGTCTTTCTGATACCATCTGCTATAGTTATTTGGTGGGACAAAGACCCCTGGGTCCAGAGGTGGGGGCAGTTTAGGGCTCTGGGACATTGTGGGGTAGGGGCTTTCCTGAACTACACCCAGTAGTTTAGGGTCCCTCTGCCATCTCAACTGCACTCTGCCTTGCACCTTAGTTCTTTGAAGGGAAGGAGCTGCGATTGAAACAGGAGTACTTCGTGGTAGCTGCCACCCTCCAGGACATCATCCGGCGCTTCAAGTCCTCCAAGTTTGGCAGCCGTGATCCTGTGCGCACAAACTTTGATGCCTTCCCTGATAAGGTAGCATGCTGGTCTGCAGGCCTCTGTCTCCCTCTCTCCAGTCCCTCGGTCTCCTCCTTCCAGACTCACTTCACAGATGAGTGGAGACTGGGAGTGTAGGGCGTGGCTAGCTCAGTTCAGGTTCTTCAGGCGCCAGGGATCCCACTGCAGTGGCCACGATGGTCCCAGCCCAGCCACAGAACTTCACCTGGCCTTCTGGGAATTCTGAAGAAGCAAGGAGCATTTCCAGTAGTCCTGGGTCTGGAACCGATCCTGACTGGCCACTCCTCCCTGACAGGTGGCCATCCAACTCAATGACACTCACCCCTCTTTGGCCATCCCAGAACTAATGAGGATTCTGGTGGACCTGGAACGACTGGACTGGGACAAGGTGGGTATCGGCCACTTCACCCCTACAGCAGCCACTCTGTTCCAGGGTCTCCTTCCTAGTGTGAGGAGGAAGGGCAGCACTGGGCTGCACGAGGACTGTGGACCAGAGGGCTCGCTGAAAGGCAGCTGGCCCCTGGGGGAGTCACACGCTGCACAGCGTGTGGACAACATCTTTCCCGACTTCCTGCATTGCACACCAGGCCTGGGATGTGACAGTGAAGACCTGTGCCTACACCAACCACACAGTGCTGCCTGAAGCCCTGGAGCGCTGGCCCGTACACCTCATGGAGACACTGTTGCCCCGCCACCTGCAGATCATTTACGAGATCAACCAGCGGTTCCTTAACGTGAGCTGGGGTGGCGTGGGAGTGGGGCCCCAGCCTTGAAGTCAGGAAGCCTATGGGCTTCGTGTGAGGGGTTGAGGGAGCCGGGCTGGAGGCCAAGCCTGGATCCGGATCCTGGTGTTAGCTCTTGGCTATTTGGGTGCACAGCGGGTGGCGGCTGCATTCCCTGGGGACATAGATAGGCTGCGGCGCATGTCACTCGTGGAAGAAGGAGCGGTGAAACGCATCAACATGGCACACCTGTGCATTGCTGGCTCGCACGCAGTCAACGGTGTAGCTCGCATCCATTCGGAGATCCTCAAGAAAACCATGTAAGCCTTTCTCCACAAGCCCCGCTAGACCACACTTCCCTGTGTGTAGGCCCCGCCCCTTCACCTGACCCCAGCCAGGATTTCCTGGGCAGACCCCTCCTCTGAGTGACCTTCCACCCTGTTTGGTGACCTTCCACCCTGTTTTGGCCACTCAGGGCAGACTTAGCAACAAACAACTATAACGTTGAGCCCTCTCGCCCCCTCACGGGGTGACCCATTCTTAGAACATACTACCATCTTTTCAGTACAATCCTGTCCCAGATGTTCCCCTCTTACACATAGCACCTCTACCTGCCCCAGGTCGACACCTGCATCCAAGCCTCTTTCAGGAAAAAAATTAAAGTAGGGGCCAGGTAGGAGGGTGCTTCAGAGGTTAATGGTGATCCTCGTCCAATCCCAACCTGCAGCTTCAAGGACTTTTATGAGCTGGAGCCTCACAAGTTCCAGAACAAGACCAATGGCATCACCCCTCGGCGCTGGCTGGTTCTGTGTAATCCTGGGCTGGCAGAGGTCATTGCTGAGGTGAGAGGCAGGACCAGTATAGGTCACTACAAGATAGTTAAGTGGAGCCGGGCGGTGGTGGCGCACGCCTGTAATCCCAGCACTCTGGGAGGTAGAGGCAGGTGGATTTCTGAGTTCAAGGCCAGCCTGGTCTACAGAGTGAGTTCCAGGACAGCCAGGGCTATACAGAGAAATCCTGTCTCGAAAAAACCAAATCCAAAAAACCAAGATAGTTGAGTGGGTAGCTCCCCATACAATGGGCCAGCTGAGGACTACAGTCTTGTTCTGGGTTCCCAAGGCTGGCATCCACTTGGAGGAAGGGGCGCTGCCTTCTCACTTGAACGGGCATGCCCTCTGGCTAATGGAAGACCTGGGTATATAGAGGCCAGCCTGCTGGAGTTCTCAGTCACATGTGGAACGTGTTGTCACATAGGAAGGGAGATTGCAAAGGGGCAGAGGTTTGGTGGGAAGCTAGACCAGGTCATGACAACAGAAGGAAGGGGCAGAGGTCAGGAAGCCTGCTGGGGTCAGGTAGAGCAGTCACCGGAGGGCTCAGTGTTAGCGCCGGGAGAAAGATGTCTGTAGTCACATTCCTCTGGCTAGGAGGCTTTGGGAAGAGAAGTCCAAGATAGAAGGGTTTAGTTAGCCTAGAGGACGGAGGCCAGGGTGGGGTGGTCTTGGCTGAAAGCTGCCTTCCCCATCTGCAGCGCATTGGTGAGGAGTACATCTCCGACCTGGACCAGCTGCGCAAGTTACTCTCTTACGTGGATGATGAAGCCTTTATCCGTGATGTGGCCAAAGTGAAGCAGGTGGGGAGGCCCCGCAGCCCAGAACCTGGTCATCTGGAGAGGACAGGAAGGGGCCTGACGGCTGGGTCAGGCATGGCCGCTGGAGCCCTTCTTGCAGGACATCAGTGGTGGGAGGCTATCTGCTGTCGTGGAGAGAATGCTGGCAATGATTAGTAATGTCTGCCTTGGTGCAGGGGCTGAGGGAAGTCGAGGCAGACAAGCTTCATAGCATCTGCTTTCCTGGGTCTGTGTGAAGGGAACAATGAGACGGGAGGGTTTTCTGAAGCTAAAGCTCCTGGTGAGTTCTCTGCCTCCTCAATTTGTAGGAAAACAAGTTGAAATTCTCCGCATACCTCGAGAGGGAATACAAAGTCCACATCAACCCCAACTCCCTCTTCGATGTCCAGGTGAAAAGGATTCATGAGTACAAGCGCCAGCTTCTCAACTGCCTTCACATCATCACCTTGTACAACCGTGAGTGCCTGGGACCACCCAACTGTCCCCAGGGCCTCGCCTCTCCCACAGTGCATCTTCTGGGGGCTGGTGACCACCCTTAGATGACGTGGTGGCATTCCCACATCTTAGTTTCATTTCCTGTTGCTGTCATAAAAGATCCTCCAACCAAAGCACTTAAGACAAAAAGGGTCTCTCTCCCTCCCTCCCTCCCTTCCTCCCTCTCTTTCTCTCTCTCTGAGGTAGGATCTTACTATGTAGCCTTAGCTTGCCTGGAACTTACTGTGTAGACCAGGCTATCCTTGAGCTCACAAAGATCTCTCTGTGCTGGTGCTGAAGGCATGCACTAACCTGTCAGATCCTCCATTTTTAAATACATTTTTAAATTTTTACTTATTTATTTTGTGTTGTGTGTATGTGTGCATGCCACAATGCGTCACACTGTGGAGGGCAACTTTCAAGGGTTAGTTCTTTCCTTCTACCTTGTGTGTCCTAGGGTTTGAACTCCGGTCTTTGGACTTGGCAGCCAGGGCCTTTCCCTGCCAACCCATCTCACTGGCTCTGCTTTCCCCACTCTCACATGGTACAGAATACCCCACTTAGGGAACAGGGTCATCCCTCCATTAATATAATCGAGACAGTCCCTTACTGACATGGCTGCCTCCCCCACACCCCCCCAGGTGATTATAGATTTTCTCAAACGAACAGCATTAACCACCACACCCCACGTCACAGAACAAACCGAGGCTTGGTGAAGGAGACTTGACAGACACAGGACAGAGTGGTCAGCCCACGCTGGCACTGCCTCCGTCGCAGCCCTGACTGCGGCTGCCTGTGGTGTTAAGCATCCAGGCCTGATGCTTCTCTTTTCCACAGGCATCAAAAGGGAGCCCAATAGGTTCATGGTACCGAGGACCATCATGATCGGAGGCAAGGTGAGAAGCCTGTGGCAGGCTGGCCCCAATCCTGGACATGTGCCTGGGCAGTCACAAGACTGACCCCAGGCTGCCCCACAGGCTGCACCCGGGTACCACATGGCTAAGATGATCATCAAGCTTATCACTGCCATCGGGGATGTGGTCAACCACGACCCCGCGGTCGGAGACCGCCTCCGAGTCATCTTCCTGGAGAACTACCGCGTCTCATTGGCTGAGAAAGGTGGGTGCTGCGTTGGGTGCATGGCAGCTCTGGCTAGTTCAGTGTCGGAGGAGGCTTTAGCCATCTTTTCCTGGCCAGTGGTCAGGGTAAAGAAGAAATCAGAGGGGGTGGGGAGATGGCTGAGTGGTGAAGACCACTGGCCGTTCTTTAGATGATCTGGGTTTGATTGCCAGCGCCCACGTGGCAGTTTCCAGCCTTCTGTAAATGCAGTCCTAGGAGAACCTATGCCCTCCTCTGGCCTCTACAGGCATGTGTGCATGTGGTACATATGCATGCAGGCAAAATGCCCCATCCACACAAAATAAACTAAAAAGTATTTAAAAAGTAATAAGATGGAAAATGACTGAGGAAGACTACACATCTACACACATGCACACACACACTATACACACAAACACGTATGTGTGCAGATGCACACCATACATGTACAAGGAAATCAAATAAAACCTGAAAAAACTATATCAATGAAAAGATCACACAATTTGTTTAAGGCTAGCCTGGTGCACACAGGGAGTTCCAGGTTAGCTGGGGCTGTACAGTGAAACTCAGTGTCCAACAACAGAAACAGTCGAGGGATAGGCTCAGGTTGGAATCTATAAAGGGGCTGGGTTGAGGATGAGTCTTGAATGGGAAGCTCTCGTAGGTCTGGGCCCTAACTCACCCCGGCAGGGCTCTTCCTGGGCTGACCTTGGGTTTCTGCCACCACCCTGCAGTTATTCCCGCCGCTGACCTCTCAGAGCAGATCTCCACTGCGGGCACCGAGGCCTCAGGCACTGGCAACATGAAGTTCATGCTCAACGGGGCTCTGACCATCGGCACCATGGATGGTGCCAACGTGGAGATGGCAGAGGAGGCAGGGGAGGAGAACTTCTTCATCTTCGGCATGCGAGTGGAGGATGTGGACAGGCTGGACCAGCGAGGGTATGGTCAGGAGTGCAACATCTTAGTTATGGTTGCTGGGACACTGGAAAACTAGGAAGGGAGCTGTGGCAAGCAGGGCTAGAGAGGGGAAGAAGGACGGAACAGAACAGGAGGAAAGAAAGCCGGGTGTTAGCATCGTTGTGAAATTGGAGGTAAAATCAAACCATTAGCTTTCTGGACGCGCAGCAGAAGGGACAAGAACCGTCGTGCTACAGTGACCCTTTAGAGCCAACACTTTCCTGGCATTATCTGTTTGTTGGTTTTTCTTTTTTTTTCTTTTCTTTTCTTTCTTTCTTTCTTTTTTTTTTCTTTTTGGTTTTTCGAGACAGGGTTTCTCTGTGTAGCCCTGGCTGTCCTGGAGCTCACTCTGTAGACCAGGCTGGCCTCGAACTCAGAAATCCACCTGCCTCTGCCTCCTAGAGTGCTGGGATTACAGGCATGCCCCACCACTGTCCAGCTAGATTTATTTTTTATTTTGTGTAAATGAATACACTGTAGCTGTCTTAAGACACTCCAGAAGAAGAAGGCATCAGATCTCATTACAGATGGTTGTGAGCCACCATGTGGTTGCTGGGAATTGAACTCAGGACCTTTGGATGAGCAGTCAGTGCTCTTAACTGCTGAGCCATCTCTCTAGCCCATGAAAAATTTTAATAATAATACTTGTGTGCCACTTAAATCACATAAAAAGCCAAACTCGGTTCCATCTCAGCTCTAGGACAGCAGAGGGAAGAGACCAGTCAGCCTAGCGCACTTGATAAGTCCCAGGCCAGCGAGAGGCCCTGGCTCAAAGATGCAAGCAACTTGAGGAACACCCAGAGTTGACCTCAGGCCTTCTACACATGCACAGCTCGCCACGAGGACCAAAGATTGGATTCCCAGCATTCATAAAAGCCAAGCATAGCAAAGGCCAGAAAGCCCCAAAGCAAGCCTGCCAGCTAGAATAGCTGAATTAGCTAACTCAGAGTTCAGTGAGAGACCATGCCCCAGAAATTAAATACACCTATTGTCTGCCTCTGGGTACGAATGCACACGCACACATACATCCACACATACATAGTGTCAATGAGACCCTGTCTCAGAAACAAGAAAGAAAGGTGAGGAGCCCCTGAAGCTGTCTCCCTGGTGAGGAATGCTCACACCCACGCAGAGACAAATGTGAGAGTCCCTACGTCTCTGGCACAGAGTCTCATATGCTTCTGGAAGGAAGGCTGGCACCAGGTTACACTTCCACAGCAGCTTCAGGGAGCTGGCATTTACTGCTGAAAGGGCTTTTTCCTAGAAATTTCAGACTCTGAATGGGGCACGGTGGCACACGCCTTTAATTCTGGAGGCAGGGGTAAGTGAATCTCTGTGAGTTTGAAACTATCCTGATCTACATAGAAAGTTCTAGGCCAGACAGGGCTATGTAGTAAGACCCTGCCTCAGGAGAAAAAGAAAAAAGAAAAAAAAAAAAGAAAAAAAAAAGGAAAACAAACCCAACAAATAAAAGAAATTTCAGATTTTATTTTCTGGGCCCAAAGGTGCACTGAGTGAGGCCTGGGTTGTTCAAGACCAGACTCCAGGCTTCAAAACAATCTGGCTGTAGAGGGCAGGGTAGCGTGCCAGTGTGGAGACTGCTTGAGCAAGGAGAGTCACAGAAGCCGGGCGATGTAGGGGTCTAGGATCACTGTTGAAGGAGAGTCAGGGTGGGAGGGCAGGCTATCTTTGTGCAGTGTTTAAGATAGGGGGTGAATGGACATTACCTGGAAAGTGAGGGAAAGCCGGTACCAGCCTGTAATGCGCTTGGTCTGATGGTGGGAGCTTAGAGGCCACATCCAAGGATGTGCCACTTGGAGATGGGTTTGGGACAATGGAGAAAAGACATTCATGGAAGGTTTTGTTTTGTTTTGCGGTAGAGCTGGGGATGGAAGCCAGGGCCCCTCACATCCAGGCAAGCACGCTGCCTGATCTCCAAGCACTTGGAAACCAAGACCTGTCTTTGTGTTTCCTTTTTTTTAAAAAATTAGGGGTGTGTTTGTATGTAGGCAGGTGCACTAAGCCATCTCTCCAGCCCCAAATTTGTCTTTCGTCCTCTCTGGGCTTGAGTGTTTCTAGCTACGAAGTGATTGGAGAAAAGCTACTGTGCATTGGAGCTAGGGAGGCCCTGGGCCTCAGGTCTTCTCTGGGAAACTGGCCACCCCTTGGCAGGGAGCTGATCACAGGTATGCTCTGGCAGGTACAATGCCCAGGAGTTCTACGACCGAATCCCGGAGCTTCGGCAGATCATGGAACAGTTAAGCAGTGGCTTCTTCTCCCCCAAACAGCCTGACCTGTTCAAGGACATCGTCAACATGCTTATGCACCACGACCGGTGAGCTGAGCCAGCGGGCGGGCGGGCGAGGCTGCGGGGAGGCCTGGGTGGGCAAGCGGGCGGGCTGGGCTTGCAGCTTCATTTACTCCTTCTGCACCTGTGCCACGAACTTGGCCTTTGACCTCCTGGAGCTCTGGTCTCTCCTTTCTCCTCTAGGTTTAAAGTCTTTGCAGATTATGAGGAATACATTAAATGCCAGGACAAAGTCAGTGAGTTGTACAAGGTGAGGCCCATCGGCCATGGCCCGGCAGGTCTTCCACTCTGCCTGGGATGAGGGGGAGTGGGGCCAGCCTGCAGAATGAACCTAGAGATTCCCTTGCTGTCTACAGAACCCGAGAGAGTGGACACGCATGGTGATCAGGAACATAGCCACCTCTGGCAAGTTTTCCAGTGACCGCACCATTGCCCAGTATGCCCGGGAGATCTGGGGTGTTGAGCCATCTCGACAGCGCCTGCCAGCCCCAGATGAGAAGATCTGAAGTTCCACGACAGACCCCATACCTGCCCTTGAGTCTGTTTGCTGTTCCTGGGATCAGGCCCACTCCAGGAGATGGGCCTCTGGAATTACATCCCTACCCTTCCCCCTTTGGAACCCACTTTCCCAGTCTCTAGGTCCTGATGCCCGGTGTGACTAAAGACCCTGCTCTCTTCATTCCCCTCAATTCCCTACCCCTTTTATTTATGTATGGGGTCTAACCAGGTGTACCCACTCCCCAATAAATCGACTCCCCCCCCCCCCACCAGCTTCCTTACTCTTCTCTCTGTTACAAAATATTTTTAGCTCTTCGAGAGCTTAGCAGCTGCTGCGCAATCATCTCCTTACCGCACCCCCTACACACACCGCGGCAGGTGCATCCTCTGTATGGGGAGAGAGGGGCGGCCCATAGGCGGTGTCTGGGACTCAGTCCCTTTTCCGGTGTCGCCCTCCACGCCTCTCTTCCCAGCACTGTGTCCATACTAGGTCAGCGGCCAGCTTAGTTAGTCGGGGGCGGGGCGTCTGTCTGGGTGGGGCCCACCGGGTCAGGGAGTCGGTACTCGGGCCGAATCCTCCCGGACTACGGAGCTTCCACGCTGTCTGGGGAGGGTCCAGAGGAGGCTTGGCGCCTTCTTGGCTCCGCCCCTAGCCCCGCCCCACTGCGGCGTTTTTTAAGGTCTTTTAGCAGGTGGCTAAAATAAATTAAAAACCAGGGGAGTGTCAGGGCTTAGGGCATTCGCAGACCGTATAGGCGAGAACAGAGGTATATTCCCGGTTCTGGAGAAACAGGTCTATAAGGGGCGTCTTCTGAGCCTCACATAAACCAGGATTGGAGTACAGAGGACTGCTTCCCTCGCCCAAGGCAAGGAGGGGCAATCCTCGGAAGGGGTTTTGGGGCCCTGGGTTTCACAGTGAGTCTAACTGGCCGGAAACTGTTACCTATTCCTGGGCTGGCGTGTGAAGGACCTAACTGCTTGTGGCTGCCCCTCCCAAGTTCCTCGCCTGGGCCCATGCATCCAAGGCTTCCAGTTCCGAAACTGCAAATCACCTACCCAATTTGTAGATGCCCCTTTCTCTCTTGCCCAGTGGGGTGTCCCTCGCCCCATCTCTAAACATCGAGCTTGGGTTCCCAGGGAGCCGCGTGTTCGTTCATTCATTCCTCGCTTTTTGAGGCTCCACTCAACCAAAACCAGCTCGCATTCAGTCCCAGCCCCTCCCCCAGGCCATCGCAAGGACCCGCAGCCCCACGCTCGCGACCTCCACCACGCCCGGGCCTCCGCTGCCCTCAGGAAGACGCCCGGGCCCGGGCAGGGTGAACCCCGTGGGAACGGTTTGTCTTGAAAACAGGAACCCGGACCGGGGGGCTGGGCGGGGCGCCCCTTCCCCACCGCAGTCCGCTTCCTGCCCCTCCCGGTTTCCTCCGTGCGACACCCAGGCGGGGCGCAGAGCCCGGGGGTGTCGCGGTGGGGGAGGGCTGCTGCACGCGGTCCCAACGCCACCAGTGGCGCAGCCCCCCGCCCGCGGCTCAGCTCTCTGGGGCGGCAGGGGAGGGGTTAAGCTGCTGCAGGGCCCGGAGCGCGCGGGGCGAGAGGGGGAGTCCCCCGTGGAGGAGGCGCGGCGCCGGCTGCAGGGGCGGGGAGGGGGCGGGGCGGCAGGGCGCTGGGCCGCGGCGCGGAGAGCGGGCAGGAGCCGCAGCCGCAGCGAGGCCAGCGGGCGGGAGCGCACGGAGGTGGCGCGGGCCGGGCAGGGTTCGGGCTCCGCGCTGCGGGTCCCAAGAGTGAGTGAGCGAGCACGCGCGCGGGCGTGGCGTGGGACACAGAGGGTGCGGCGCCTAGGGATCTCCTAGGGGCAGGCTGGCGGGGACTGCGGGTGGGTGGGGAATCTGCGATTCTGGGTGGGACAGAGCTTGCGGAGGGGGTAAGGCACTTAGAGCGGCCCGTAGGAGGGGGGCGTCTGTGGCATACCGGTGCTCATCTGAAGCGTCTCTACCAGGCTCTTCCCTGCAAGTCCCCATTTGACAGATGGGAAAATTGAGGTTCAGGGAGGCTAAATGATTCTCAAGGTCACCCGGCCAGGAAGCAACAGTCAGGAGGGAATGACTCTGAGACTCTTGCATTGAGGACTCCTTAATGTAGGGCAGTCTGTTTAAGGGCGAGGTCCCTTTCTTTGGGGCAAGGTTTTGGCGGAGTCCAGGAATGTAAACGCAGAACCCCAGGCTTTGGGACTGCGTGCCCTGGAGCCTGGTCGAAGGGGGAGGGGCGGCAGAATGGGTGTGTGCGCAACCACAGGGGTATGTGGATGCGTGTGGGAGTGTACATGCGTGGAGATGAACTGTCTTTGCGTGTGAGCACACGTGTTCAGATGTCAGAGCTACTGTGATCGATGGATCAGAGGCTGAGCTGGTTCGAGTGAACAGGTCTGGGAGGTGAACTGCTTTCGGGTTTGCATTCTGAAGTGAAGGAGTTGGGTATGTGTGGCTGGGGGGTTTCACTGCAGGTGTGCATGGGATGTGGGTGCCATTGTGTGTGATCAGGATGGGAGGTGTCTGTGACCCCGATGTGTGTGAAAAGGGTCTTCTTGCATTTAATGTAGGTCATTGGCCTCCGGCAAATACCCAGTCTAGAGAATAGGTGTTTGTTCCTGCATGGGTGCTTTTATAGTCCCCACTGATGACCAGGGTTATTAATGGTGTCATGCAGGCCATGGCGCTAGCGGCCCCTTCTGGGCACCCTACTCCATACTCTCAACCCCAATTTAACTATTCAGCAGGGTGGGTGGGAAGTCGGGAGCCCAGGTTGGGAAGATATATGGCAATTCTGGAAGGGCTGAGACGGGACTCCTGGGACCTTAGTACTTGTGGGTTGGGAGTCCGCGGTTCCCAGGCTCTGGCTTCCCACTGACGTCTCCCAGCCGCAGTGGGTTACCCCCACCCCCGCCCCAGGAATGTTCTTCTCTCTAGCCCTCCTCCCCAAGGGCAGGCCCCTGGGGGATGCTACGGCCCCGCCTCCCACTCGGGGAGCCCAGGAGGGGGTGATGTAGGCAGGACGCCTGGGTTCCCTCCTCCTTCCTTCCATCCTAGGGAGAAATTCCTCCGAGGTCCCCTCAGGCACTGGGTTCCCAAAATAACCCTGCGGGGGAAGGGAGCCTGTGAAGGGAGGGGAAGCGGGAGGAGTACAGAGTCAAGCTGTGGGGTGCTGCAGGTGCCTGTGGGGAGCAAAGGCAAGGAGAGGAGGGCCCGCCAGGAGGCTTGGGGCACTAACTAACCCCTGGGGTCCTGGCTCGTCCTCTATTCTCGTAGAACCCTACTACCCTCCCGCAACTCCGCGGGTGGGCCGGAAGCCTCTCAGCTAGTCCATTTCCCAACTAGCGAGTTGCACCATCCCGGGGCAGGACCGTTTAACCCCGGACGGGCAGCAGCAGGCAACTCCACCCCTGTCCAGCAGGGGGCGTGCCCACTCCGCCCCGATCCTGCGCGCCAGGCCGCTCCCTCGCCACCTCCCGCGCCTCTGCTGACTCCCACTTCTCCCAGGACAGGGGTCCGAATTGAGCACCGTGGGAGGCTCTGAGAGTGTAGCTTGGGTCTAGCCCACTGACACCGGCAGCCATGGCGAGCACTCTGGACCTGGACAAGGGTTGCACCGTGGAGGAGCTGCTCCGTGGCTGCATCGAAGCCTTTGGTGAGTTGCATGCAGCAGGAGGGGTCACGCCCAGTTGGACCCTGAACAAGACTCCGGGTCAGAACCTACCCAGGCTCCTATCTTGAAGTTTATTTAAGAAAAGCTCCTCGTCTTTGCCTCAATGTACCCCTTGTCCAGACGTCAAGGAAGGGGCCTCGGGGTCCCAACTCTGACCTGGGAGGGGCATTATCTGTCTCCCTGGGGGATCCGGAGGAACTCTCTATCTCTAGCCTGGGAACTGTTTCCGGCAGATGGGGGTTGGTTTATCGGGTGAAAGGGGTGCCCCTTCCCCCAACACTCAGGAAATGACCTCTGGATTCTTGACCCCGGGGAACCCAGGCTCCTTCCGCCCCAGATGGTTCCCCTCCGGAAGATGGGCTTGCTCCAAGCTCTCCTCCTCCAGCCTCTGGATCCTGTGTTACCCCTCGTCCACCCAGACTTATTTCTCAATTTTCACTCCTGGCTTTGGAGGGTTGGGAAACACAGTAGGTGGGTGGGGTCGGGAGTGCAGACCCAGGGACCTGTCACCGGACTGCAGACTAGGCTTAGGCATCTGAGCCTCCAGACCAAGGGTCAACTGGCTTGTTTTGGACTGTTGGAGCAGATGACTCCGGAAAGGTGCGAGATCCGCAGCTTGTGCGCATGTTTCTCATGATGCACCCCTGGTACATACCTTCCTCTCAGCTGGCTTCCAAACTGCTCCACTTATATCCTTGGCGGGGGTGTGGTTCAAGCTTGACTGCCCACGAGCCCATTCCGCTTGGCTTGCTCAAGACCCTGAGCATGGAGTGCAGGCCCTGACTATATCCCACATTCAGACACTGTCCGGTCTTCTAGGAGCTAGGCTTTGCCCGGTTCCTAGGTGAGGACTTGGGCTCTTGTTACCTAGGCTTGCTTCCCCTAAGGCCTTGGGTCAGCCCCTGCTCTGCCCCGGCCTTCTGTTGCTCTTCTTTGAGGCCAGGTCCTCCTCTCCATTTATGGTGAAATCCAGCCCTCTTCCTCCATCTATACTGCCCCCCAAAGAGTTCATATATCAGGGCTCCCTTTTCCCATGCATCCTCCTGGATTCAAAGCATCCCATGCCTCAGAGCCAGGTCCCTTCCCTTGGGGGCCCCTCTGCCCTTCTTCCTAACCATAGGCTTCGGTCTGTTGTCCTTAACCCTCCTTTACCTATCAGCAGTCCCGGAAGGACAACTCCAATTCTCTTCAGGTGAAAACGTGTCACCTGGTCAGGTGAGTCTGGCCCTGGCCCCTTCTCTTGCTGCCCTTTTGAAGCTTCCTGTGGGCTGCAGGAGTGGGCAGCATTTAGGGACCTACCAGGTGGGTTTGCTAGTGAACACTGCCCATGAGTGCTGCCCGCTGGCCTTGAGTGCCGCCCGCCGGCTTTGTCTTTTTCTGCTGGTTGTGGATGGAGAAGCAAAGATCTGGGATGAAGGGGTGGACATGGAATGCACCCATTCCCACCAGAACACAAGGCGCCTTGAAGATGCTTTGCCTTACTCTTTGGGGGTGGATCCCTTGTCCACTTGGGGGTGGTGGGTGAAGGAAAGGCCGTCTTAGATGACTTTTCCTGGGCCTGCCCCTCCCCTAGGTACTGGATCTCAGCTTTCCCAGCAGAGTTCGACTTGAACCCAGAGCTGGCTGAACAGATCAAGGAGCTGAAGGCTCTGTTAGATCAAGAAGGGAGCCGCAGGCACAGCAGCCTCATCGACATCGAGAGTGTGTGCGTGGGCGCGGGGCGCGGGGGCACCACGCATGCTACACCATTCGTGCTTAATAAATGTCTGTTCAATTGAATGAGTGAGGGTCATGTCACTCTCTTGCTTTAAAACCTTCCACGCCCCCTAGCTCCTCCAGAATGCCCGTCCAGCTCTTAAGGCCCTTTGTGATGCCAGGCCCGCCTGCCCTGCCTGCCACACAGTTCATCCTGCAGCTCCCGGGGTTCACTCCCCATTGTCTGTCCTGCATCCTTCCTCTTCGTGGTGCTCCCTCTTGTTACCCTGTCTCCTCCATTCTCACCAGACTCAGCACAAGTGTGAAGTCCCCTCCCGGTGAGGGTGCTCCCCTCTTACAGAGCAGAATTTGCGATTCTTTGCTGTATTTCCCCGGAGATATGCTCGGTGCAGAGTCCTGCCCAGAGCCCTCGTGCGTGGGTCCCGCTGCTTGGTGATAGTGTGTTTCTGTGTCTGTCTCCCCCAGTAGATTGTGAGCTCCTCGAGGGCAGGAACCATGTTCTGCTCATCTCCGTACCCCAGCGCCTGGCACAGCGCCTGGCACGGAGTACCTTGTCCATCAGTGTGTGTTTTGAGCTCCTGGTGAAGGGGACACGTGAGGGAGTGGCTGGGTCTTGGGGATATTAATACTTAGGATGGTGGCTCCTGCTGTTTGGGTCCCAAGTCAGTTTGAGTGGCATGTCTGAGTGAGAGTGGGGTCATCAGGAACCAGGGGACATCGCCAGCACAGGGCTCACTACCCCTGCCCCCCCTCCCCCCGCCCCCAGCCCTACCTACAAATGGAAGCGGCAGGTGACCCAGCGGAACCCTGTGGAACAGAAAAAGCGCAAGATGTCCCTGTTGTTTGACCACTTGGAGCCTATGGAGCTGGCTGAACATCTTACCTACTTGGAGTACCGTTCCTTCTGCAAGATCCTGGTGTGGCCTGAAGGCTTGTGGTTGGGGTGCAGTATGGGGCTGAGAAGGGAGTTCCGAAAAGGGCTAAGACTCGGGCGTGTGCTGGCTCCCAGGGATGGCTGGGTGGTTTCATCAAATAATAGCGGGGGTGGGGTGGGGTGGGGTGTGGGGTGGGGTGGGGTGGGTGAGCAAGGTGGACAGCGATGGGAGAGGCCAACAGGGCACCCAGGCCAACCCCACCTGTCCCCAGTTCCAGGACTATCACAGCTTTGTGACTCACGGCTGCACCGTAGACAACCCGGTCCTGGAGCGATTCATCTCTCTCTTCAACAGTGTCTCTCAGTGGGTCCAACTCATGATTCTCAGCAAGCCCACAGCCACGCAGCGGGCGCTGGTCATCACACACTTCGTGCATGTGGCTGAGGTGCCCATCTTCCCCAAGTGTCCGTCAAGTCCCGCCCCCTCCCTCCTGAGGGCTGCTCGGTGACAGTGACACGCCCGCCTCACCTCTCTAGCCTCCCTATTTGCCTTCCAGAAACTGCTGCAGCTGCAGAACTTCAACACACTGATGGCCGTTGTGGGAGGCCTGAGCCACAGCTCCATCTCACGCCTCAAGGAGACCCACAGTCATGTCAGCCCTGACACCATCAAGGTGCCTGGTTTCGGGAGGGGCCTGTGCTTCCCAGTTGCTGGGGTGTAGGCGCGCCTGTCCTTGCCTGACAGTTGAGGAAACAGGCTTGAAGGAGGGAGCAAGGCCTCTGACTGGACAGTGCAAGTGTCTGTGGTGGGCCCTCAGGCCTGCTTGGTCCCAAAGCTAATTTCTTCTTTTTATTTTATTGTATGTGTGTTTGTATAGTGTGTGTATGTTCACCGGTGCATGTGGGACACCGAAGCTTGACATTTAGTGTCTTCCTCTGAACTCCATCTTATCCTTTTAAAATCTAGAGATTTAAAAAACGCTGTGTCTTAAAAGGATGATTGGTGACCTCTGCCCAAACAGCAGGACTCAGGGTCAGAACCTCAGGACGAGAACTTTCCTTTTCTCCCTAGCTTTAGTGTGTGTCCTCCAGAGCAAAACTCTGGGGGGCTTTTTGTCGCCCATTTCCACCGTCCTCCGAGTAGACACGTGGGATTTTCCGTCTCAGATGGTTTCATTCTGTGTGGGTGGGAGGAGCTTTCTATCCTGTCCTGTGGTGATCATTCTTTTGTTGTTGTTGTTGCGTGTTACTGTCTGTCCTAATTTAGTATTTATTGTATTGTTGAAAATTTGAGGGTTTTCTTCTTTATTATTATTTTGTTTTGTTTTGTTTTTTCGAGACAGGGTTTCTCTGTGTAGTCCTGGCTGTCCTGGAACTCACTCTGTAGACCAGGCTGGCCTGGAACTCAGAAATCTGCCTGCCTCTGCCTCGCAAGTGCTGAGATTAAAGGCATGGGCTACCACTGCCCGGCTGGTTTTATTCTTTATAAATTAACTTGTTTAGTGTGTGGATGTTGCCCATACATGGGTGCGTACATGTGGCCATACCACAGTTCTTGTGTGGAGCTCAGAGGACAGCATGCAGGAGTCTGTTTCTTCCTTTTATGATGAGGGCCCTGGAGAGTGAACCAGGTCTTCACGCTTGGTGGCAAGCCTCTACCCACTCAGTCATTTTGCTTGCTTCCCCCTTCTTCTTCCTCCTTCCCTCCCTCCCTCTCTCCCTCTCTCCCTCCTCTCTCTTTTTCTCTTTATTTCTCTTTCTTTTTTTGGGTTGGGGTATCACTGTGTAGCTCCAGCTGTCCTGGAATTCCCTATGTAGACCAGGCTGGCCTCTGCCTCCCCAGTCCACATCAGGATCTTGTTTATTTTTGAGATGAGGTCTCATATATTCCAGGCTGTCTGTGAACTCACTGTGACCTTGTCCTCCTGCGCTATTGCCTTTACCTCTGGTCAGAGACATTGACCGCCATGCCACACCTGATTGATGAGGTGCTGTCGGTCAAGCCTGGGCTCTCTGCACAGTAGGAACCACTCTACCAACTGAACTGAGTTCCAGCTGAAGCATCTCTCCCCTCCCCCATCCCAACCACGTTTTGAGACATGGTTTTACAGTGTAAAATGTTGGCTACCTTGGCACTCACTGTAGATGGGGCTGGTTTTGAATTTACAGTTATCCTCCTGTGTCTGCCTCCCCACCGCTGGCATTTTGTGATCAGGCTCATCTTATTAAGTTATTTTCCCCCAGTGTTTGCCATCACCAGACACACTGTTAATAATATCCTTCTTGGTCAGTGAGCTGGTGTTTAAATGCTGATAACCATGCTTGTCCCTGGTGTGTATATGTATGTATGGTAGTTGGCCATAGTTGTTTTCTTGGACTCATGACCTGTGAGCTTTGACCCCTAGAGTTTGAGAGAGCAGTGCTGGGAGCCGAGGAGGGAGGATTTGACCTTCTTGCCTATCCTTGACCTTGCTCCCCATCCCTTCCCACGGTTCCAGGGCTGAGGTGGGAGGATGGTTGGGCGGGGTGCATGAGTGACACTGTGCCTTTCCCCCAGCTCTGGGAAGGTCTGACAGAACTGGTGACAGCTACTGGCAACTACAGCAACTACCGGCGCAGGCTGGCGGCCTGCGTGGGCTTCCGCTTTCCTATCCTGGGAGTGCACCTCAAGGATCTAGTGGCTCTGCAGCTGGCCCTGCCTGACTGGCTGGACCCAGGTCGGACCCGGCTCAATGGAGCCAAGATGAGGCAGCTTTTCAGCATTCTGGAGGAGTTGGCCATGGTGACCAGCCTTCGACCACCAGTGCAAGCCAACCCCGACCTGCTGAGTCTGCTCACGGTGAGGGGCTGGGCAGGGTGTCTGCGTTTGCATCTGGTGTGGCTGTGTGCTTGCTGGGTTCTGGAGAAGGAGCTGAGGTTTAGCTTGGGCTCCGTCTGGGGTCTGGGGCTTTCTCTGGACTCTGAGGTGATTTCAAGGTTGGTCTGAAACACAGGCCTAGGGTCTGATCTCAGGAGGCTGTTATGTGGTTCGTGGGCTTGGTCTGAAGCTGGGCCTGGGTTCTTGGTCCTGAGCTGAGCTCCTGGCAGTGGTTTATATTCAAAAGGTGGGGACTAACCTTGGATTTGTGGGTGACATGGGAATTTCTAACATGGCCCTGACTCCTGAGTGAGGCTTTTTTAGTATTTATTACTTTTGTTTTTGAGACATGATCTCACTTTGTAGCCCCGGCTATTCTGACTTATAAGGGAGCCCAAGCTAACCTTGAACTCAGGAGGTCTTTAGGCCAGGTTTTGACCTCTACGTCTTGGCTGATATTTTGGCAATGAGTTGTGTTTAAAGTTTGCTCTGTGGGCCGGCTGGCATGGACGTGGTTGTGGTGTTTTCTGGCCTTTGTCCTGAGTCTAGCTTTCGTCTAGCTTTCACATTAGGCTCTGGGCAGACTGGTAGTCCTGTGGCCCCGGGTTTGTGTCTCCTGTGTGAGAGAGGACCAGGGAGCAGAGTGTATGACCACACCTATGTGTCCCAGGTGTCCCTGGATCAGTATCAGACGGAGGATGAGCTGTACCAGCTCTCCCTGCAGCGAGAGCCCCGGTCCAAGTCGTCGGTAAGGGAGCCTCTTCACCCCTCCCTCTGCACTTTAGGATCCTAGGGTGCAAAGACAAATCCTATCTGCTACACTCACCAGCTTGCCCGACAATGGAATTCTGGGAGTGGGAAGTGGGGGTGGCTTTGGGCAGACTCTCTTTCCATTTCCTGGAGCCTTAGATTCATTCCTGCTCTGGCCCTGGCTCAGACCTGACCCTTTCCACAGCCAACCAGCCCCACCAGCTGCACCCCGCCTCCCAGGGCCCCTGTGCTGGAGGAGTGGACCTCGGTCGCCAAACCCAAGCTGGACCAAGCCTTGGTGGCAGAGCACATTGAGAAGATGGTAGAGGTGAGAGGCCTGGAGGCCGCGGGGTCTGCTGGAAAGAGGGGTCTGTGAAGCTGGTTTCCCCAGAGCCTTGCCCTGGAGCCACTGTTAGTGCCAGTGCAGACCACCCCCAGGTCACGCCGACCTCTGTAAGCTAGTTGCATTATGGGCTGGTGAGACAGGACAGAAAAGGAGCAAGGGAGACATCTCTTTACAGTGTAGACGGGGCTCGGAAGTTCCTTCTAATTCTCCCCTCTCCTGGCCTTGTGTCTTCCTCTGTAGTCAGTGTTCCGGAACTTTGATGTGGATGGGGACGGTCACATCTCTCAGGAGGAGTTCCAGATCATCCGGGGCAACTTCCCTTATCTCAGCGCCTTTGGGGAGCTGGACCAGAACCAGTGAGGAGGACAAGGGCCTGGGGGGGGTGGGGTAGAGGGAAGACATCAATCCACTTCCCCCTTGGGCTCCAGTTTCTGCGTGTGCAGTGCAGAGAGCAAGGCCTCACCCAGGGAGCTGCCCGTGCCTTGCCGTGCCGTGTGTGTGTGTGTGTGTGTGTGTGTGTGTGTGTGTGTGATGTTTAGGGGTGGAGGGAAGCGCCAGTCACAGAGGGATAGTGTTACTTTGCTAGTTTGGACAGATGGGGGAGCCCCACCTGAGCCTGGCGAAGAGAACACTTTTATTTGTAGAGCTAGCACATAGCTGCCAAGAGTGTGGGCAAGTGGAGCCCCTGGGTCGCTGGCTTTAATGAGCAGATAAGAAAGGCCGTCATTAGCAGCACCCAGTCGCTTAGCCACAATTCATAGGCTGACAATTTGGAAAAACATCTCGATCTCTGAAGCAGGTTGAATGTGCCCTCTGTAGCCATGTATGTCTATGCCCTATTTTTGCTGAGATGACAAAAACCCAGTCAAAATTTATAGTCCATCCCAGGTTGGTTTATTTTTAAATGTGACCTGTATTCAAAAATCTGTGGTTTGGGGACTGGGAATGTGTCTCAGTTGGTAGAGCATCTGCCCAGCATGTCTGAAGCCCTGGGTTTCATCTCTGATGGCTACTAAGGAGCAGACTGACACTCTCCTGGAATCCCAGCATTGGGGAGGGAGAAACAGGAGGGTCAGAAGCTCCAAGTCATCTCCAGCTACATAGCAAACTTGAAGCTAGCCTGGGCTACATGAGCTCCGTCTAATTGTCCCCACATTACAAAAATTTTTGGCAAGAACAAGATCTAAGTAATAAAATAAATAAACAAAGTGTTTAAAGTAAGCAAATATTAAAAAAGGAAGAAAAAAAGCAGGGCAGGGGTGGTGTAACCTTTGATCACAGCACTGGTTGGGGGAGGGGCAGAGGCAGGTAGACTTTGAGGATAACCTGTTCTACCTAGATAGCCTGTTTCGACACCCCCACTCCCATCCCTACTGAAAAAGTAAGCAAATGCTCCTTTCCTCATTATATAGGCTAGGATGAACTCATACCTCAGGCTGGCCTCAAACTCAAAGCCCTCCTCCCTTACTGTCCCTAGTGCAGGGATCACAGGCCTATGCCCCCATGCCTGGCTGCCTCCATCCTTTTTGGCATCCATGTAAAATGGATGTGGATTTTGTCTGAAGTGAGTTTTGTGGACAAACAGGAGTCACGTGTGGATCTGTCCCTACTGGTGGCTTTGTGGCTTCTACTAGACTGTAGCAGAAGTTCCCTGTTTCCTCCTTGGGTTGGTGGGTGTTTTTTGTTTTTGTTTTGTTTTTCTTGTTTAGCTTTTTTTGGGGGTCAAGGGGGGCTTATTCAGTGGGATGCAGCTCTTTATAACCTCGGAGGCTGTAGCTTCGGGAGTCTCTGCCTTAAGACACAACCTTATGTAAACCCGGACCACTGATTGGCCACCAGACGCCAGTATTGGGCTCATAAAGTGAGAGGAGGCCATTTACCTGGGCTTAGGTCAGTGGCAGCGTGCCCGCAGCCCTGGGTTTTACCCCCAGCTCCCTCAGAAGAAGAGCAGCCGGCTCCCCTTCCCAGGACTGACAGTGCCAGCTTACCGCCTCTCTTGAGTTCATTTTTTTATCCCTGCCTCTCCACCCCTTCTTCTTCTTCTTCTTCTTCTTCTTTTTAAGTTTGTTTGTTTGAGATTAAGACAAGGTCTCCCCATGTAGCCCTGGCTGTTCTGGAACTTGCTCTGTATATCAGGGCCAGCCTCCAGCTAGCTGTGGTGTTGAACTCCTGATTCTCTTGCGTTGGCCTCCCCCTCCCCTCCGGTGGAAGGTTTACAGTTGTGTGCCACATCTGGCTCCCGAAGTGCTTTCTTTGCTTCTGGAACTTGAAGATAGACTCCTAGCTCTTGCAAAAAACAAAACAAAACAAAACAAAACAAAACAAAACACAAAACAACAACAACAACAACAAAAACCAAATCCCTGTTGGTCAGTTCTATTATTATTATTTATTTACTTCATTTTTTTGGAGACAGGGTCTCACTCTAGACTACATTGGCTGGGACGTTACTATGTAGCCCAGGCTGGCCTTACAGCCTTAGCCACCAGGGTGTTGGGATTCCAGGGATGAACCATTATGGCCCACTTTTTAGTTATTTCTGCGCAGGGTATTGAACCCAGGGCCTATGCATGTTAGGCAAATACTTTCATCTCTGAGTCACATCCCAGGCCTGTTTTTATGTTTGCTTTCTGTTATATCACAAGCATCTTCCTTCCATGTGGATTCATGTAGGCGTGCACTATTTATTTATTTAGGGTTCTGGGTGTGGAAACTAGGGCTTACATGTTTCAGGAAAGCCCTCTGCCACTGGGCCGTGATATCCATATTATGTCATCCTTTAGAGGACTGCGCCGTGTGGCTGGCTGCCCCTCACCTGTGCCTCCTCCAGATGATGCACTTGTAGACCCGACCAGAGCTTTGCTGTATTTATTCGCCCTGCTGCTGGGGAAGTCTTTGTGTCCACTTCTTTGGGCCAATGTTTCAGGAGGAGAAATTCTTAGAAGTGGGATCACTGGATCCAAAGCAGCACACATTCTAAGTTAGGAGGGAGAGACTGCCAACCTGACCTCGGAGGAGGTTGTGCCAGGTTGCACCCCAGCAGCCGTGCCCAAGTGCCTGTGTCTCAGACTCCTTGCCAAGAGCGGCGGCGGCTATAATAAGCCTTACAGTTTTGCCAGTTGAGTTGGAAAATGGTGTCCTTGCTAATTTGCATTTCTTCAGTTCGATCGGGGACTGTCTATTCATATGTTTATTGGCCACTTATATTTCTTCTGTTAATTGTTCATATTCTTCGTCTGTCATCCTGCTGGGTTTGTGCGTCTCCTTCTCATTGATTTTTAGAATCTGTACTAATGGATGTTAACCCCTTGCTGTTGAGTGTGTTTGCAAATATTTTCTTCTTGTCTGTCACCGATGTTGTCTTTTTCCATATAAAGTTATTTTTAAAGCTTTGTGTGTTTGATAAGTCAACCTTTCCTTTGTGGCTTTTTTGGATTTGTATGGTGTGTAGAAAGGCCCCCTGCTCAAGGTCACGGAACGATTCTCGAATCTTCCTTTCATGGTTTTATGTACTCATCTTTGTCTCATTTTGGGAGAACGTAATTTCCATGCAGTTTGGATTATGTCATATAAAGTCTATATTTTAGTATTTGTTTTCTAAGTCACTAGGTGTCCCATTGAGACAAAGGCTCTCTAGTGTCACATCATAGAATATCAAGTTTCAAATAAGGGCCAGCTGGTGCACAGCCACCAAGAAGTGACCAAGGAGTGGGGTGTGGTGGCCACATGTCTGTAATTCCAGATTCTGAGAGGCTTAGGCAGGAGGATCAGGAGTGTTCAAAGCCAGACTGGGCAACAGTATCGAGTTTGGCCTCGGCCACAGGAGACCTGCCTCAGAAAAGGAGCCAGGCAGGGTGGCTCAGGCCCTTAATCTCAGCACATGGGAAGCAGAGGCAGGCAGCTCTCTGAGTTCTATCCTGGCTAGGAACATAAGGAGTTTCAGACCAACCAGCCTACATAAGGAGAGCTTGTCTCAAAAGACAAGCAAACAGAAGGCAGGGGCAGGTATCTCAAGTTAAAATGTAAAAAGTAGAAAGAAGAAAAGTGACCAAGGACCCACCTAGCCACCTGGACATTTTGTATGCATTTTCTCCTTTGACCCTCAACAATACACGAAGCCCAGGAAATAGGATTATGGGTAGATGGAACCTCAGGCACTGGGCGATTAGTCAGCCCCCGGTCACGGGGTTGTGAAGTAGAGCACGGATTTGTTTTTATTGCAGATGGGAGTGTTGAGACAATTTCTCTATGTAGTCCCGGCTAGCCTGGAACTCACTATATAGACTTGGCCAGCCTTGAACTCTCATCAAAGGCATGTGCCACCATGGCCAGTTAGAGCTGGGATCTAGAGTGAGATCTATGCCCAGAACACACATTCTGGCATCTAAAATACGTTACTAGATGAAAAGGGACCGTTGGGATGTTGGAAACCCCGGATCACAGGAGCAGCTGCTCCAGAGTACCCCAATTCTCAGGCGCCCTGCAGGTGTAGCGTAGCACACTGCCCCCCAGCTTCTTTAGCTGACGCCCTGTCCGCGAGAGTCCCATTGTCCTGAGGAGGAAACCCTAAGGATGTAGAGAAGAGGCCAGGCCCACACTAGTTAGTAACAGATGTTCCCTGGACTGAAGGAAGGTTCAAAGTCATGAGCGGGGTGGAGACCTTTTCCTCTGCTCGTGGGATTAGGGAGGCCGGCCCTTGCCCCAAGGGAGGACCCGAGCTGAGGTGCCCCCACGCCCACCAGGGATGGCTGCATCAGCCGGGAGGAGATGATCTCCTACTTCCTACGCTCCAGCTCGGTGCTGGGAGGCCGCATGGGCTTCGTACACAACTTCCAGGAGAGTAACTCGCTACGCCCGGTTGCCTGTCGCCACTGCAAAGCTCTGGTGAGCGCCCCGCTGCCCAGAATTGCAGCGCCTCCATCATCCCTCCAGACCTGGCCTGCCGGCCCACGCCCCGCCCTTCTGCTGCTCCACCCCGTCCATACCGGAACACTAGCCAATCCGCGGAACACCTAGAACTCAGACCCTGTCCTCCGGACCTATAAAACCCTAACCCCCAAGCATGGCCCCTCTCTTTATTGCAGATCCTGGGTATCTACAAGCAGGGCCTCAAATGCAGAGGTAAGATGGAGCGAATGGCTTCTCTGCTGGATCAAGCTTTGGGGGTGGGGGTGGTACTGTTGTAGGGATTTTTATTTTGATGGCGGCAATTTCCAGGAAGTGAAGTACATTGTAACCAGAGAGGCATCCTGACTGACAGGAGGGGGTTATCTTTTTTAAGAGGCTGTGGTGAGCCAAGCTGCCTAGGAAAAGAAACTTTGGAGAGTGCGTAGTTTGGTATTAAATGAACAGGAAGAGAGCAGCTTGGGAGGAGGAGGCTTGTAGTTTGATTGGGGTGGGGGTGGTTTCTCAGGAGTAAAGGGGGGCACTGGCTTGAAGGATGGGATGGAGAGCGTTCTGACCCAGGGCCTTTGCTGGGCTCCCTTCTTCCCTTCCTCAGCTTGTGGTGTGAACTGCCACAAGCAGTGCAAAGACCGCCTGTCAGTGGAATGTCGCCGCAGGGCTCAGAGTGTGAGCCTGGAGGGCTCTGCGCCCTCTCCCTCACCCACACATACCCACCATCGGGCCTTCAGTTTCTCCCTGCCTCGCCCAGGCAGGCGCAGCTCTCGGCCCCCAGGTAAGAGGGCCTCCAGGAAGGCCTATTAGCTTAGCCAGGATGGTGGCTGCTTCAGACATCATGGTATCTATCTATCTATCTATCTATCTATCTATCTATCTATCTATCTATCTATCTATCTATCTATCTATCTATCTGTGGGACTATAAAGAAGGGTTAGATAGGTAACAATGCCACAAAGTGCCCAAAGAACTTCTGACTTTCTGAGGATGGGTGGAGGGAGGCTCTGCTTCCCAAGTACTGGGATTAAAGGCGTGCACCCTAATTTTGAAGAAGCTTCAGGATCTCAGTTGTACTTCTGTTTGGTAAGGGGAATTGGCATTCCACCAGTCATTTGCATTTCTCTTTTTGCCTGCCATCGTAAAAGTCTCTTCCCCAATAACCTCTGGGTGATTCTCTTGGGGTCTCTGTTGGTTTTGATCAGTTTGCTGAATGATGATTTGCCAAATGATTATTTTCCCAAGGACAGTTAAACTGAGGTCCAAGGCAATTTGACCACAATCATTTGGGTTGGCGTAAGTCCTCAAAAATAGAAAAGAGAAAACCATTTGCAGTGAGTCTTCAGATGTGCTGGGCTCTAAACTGTGCAATATACACAAAATCGACATTTAAGCAAACTGCACCGGCAGAGACGTGGCTGTGGGAAGAGCTTCGGTAGAAAGGAACGAAGAATAGGCCTCAAAATGGGGCCGCTCGGTTGTTCTGAGAATTGATTTTTGGAGGCTGGGTCTGCTTCCAGGATGAGGGGGGGATGGGAGCCTCTTGTGATAGGAGATGGCTGCTGGGGTCACAGGGACCCAGGGTTGGGTTGGTGGACAACTCTCCCGTCCCTCTCCACAGAGATCCGTGAAGAGGAGGTGCAGACGGTGGAGGATGGAGTGTTTGACATCCATTTATAAGATGGTGAGCCTTCCCTTTGCCAGCTGCCGCCAGGGTCGCCCCACAGAGGGAGGGCTGCGGCGGCTTATCGGAAGGGCCTGGGCAGGTGGGCCATCTGACAAGAGGTTCCTCATAACTTCTGTTTTTTTCTCTTCTCAGCTGTGACTATCAAGGACTCGTTTTTTGCCTCGGAGGAGAGATTTGGAGCAGAGCAGGGGGCCAGGGATTCCGGGGCAGGAGGTTGGGGCTGGGGGTGGGGTGAGGGTGGCATGCACTGGACAGGGCCAGGGCGGTGTCGCTAAGGTTGTACAGACTCCTGTGAATATTTGTATTTTCCAGATGGAATAAAAAGGCCCGAATAATTAACCTGGACCGTCAGCCTAAAGCCCTCAGATGCTGTACTTCTAGCTTACACTGTTGCGGTCTAGAATCCCATAGGGTGGATAGATTGGAACCTGATTCTGGTGATGGGGTCTTAGGAGCAGAAAACCTCAGACACAAAGACTCTTGGGAAGAATGGGTCCCCTGAATCTTGGGGACCCGACCCTTGGAATTAGTGAGCCCTTGCACCCTAGAATTGCTGGTACTGGTGCAACTAGAATTTTCAACCCAGAAGCAAGATGCTCCTGCCTTCCAGATAATCTTTCAGGCTCTGGTTCAATACTCCAGTGACAGGACTTCATGGCAGGGAGAGGGCAGCCCAGCTACTGGCTGTGGAGCAGAGCTGAGAGCCAGGAGGGGTGGGGACAGCTGGAGCTGGTGTGCCTCAGGGCGGGGTTCGACTTCCTTGGTTTTGCAGCCTCCTGGCCTGGTGCTGCCGCCAGCCGGAAGGACAGCGACTTCCAGAGGAAATGCATATTGATCCTGCTCAGCTCGGAGGCCTCTCCTAACCCAGCTTGCCCTTCCCTTCTGAGCTGACAGCACCCCGAGAACTTGGGGGGCGGGGGTCACCACTAATTAAGGCCAAGGCCATTTCTAAGACTGCTTTGGGACAAGAGGGTCGACTATGGGAGCTTTCTAGAGGATCTAGAGCCTGACCCTGATGTCCCTGGGGTCAGGAGGTACCAGATAGCAATGCTGAATGGAAGCAACAGCCCCAGATTTCCACACTGCAGGGTGCCTTACAGCAGCTTTTGGGTTGTTCTGGGGGTTGAAAAGGAGCACCCTAAATCCCCCTAAATCCCCCTAAATCCCTGTCTGTACATCACTCTATTCTGTGGACCTGGCGGTGGCCTCTACTATCTTGGAGGGAGCACTGTCTCAGAGCCTCCAATTCCTGCCTGTCTTGACCTTTTTGACTTCAATTCTCCTGGTCTTCTAGTCCTTATTTTGGGTCACCTCATTCTCCTGCCCTGTCACAAGGATCAGCCCCAGCCCTGTCCCTTATAGAGTCCCCTACACTGCCTCTCCTTCTGTCCTCAGCCCCCTCCCCCTTCCCCCTCTTGAGGCTGTAATATCCGTTTCACGATTTGGGGGCTGAGTTGCTATAACAACAGACGGCGATTGTGTTGTGAAGAGCAGCTCTCTCCTGCTCTGCCAGCCTGCCTCCCGCTGCCTCCATCCCTGCAGCCTGCTCGGCTCCCCAGCCCACCCCAGCCCCTGCTCGGCCTCTTCCCAGTGTGTGGTGTGGCCTGGTGTTCTGCTCTGCCTCATTTGGGATATGACCTGTACCTGTCTTTCCACTGTCATTCAAATGTGTCAGAATCGGGTTTTTGGCCCTCTCACAGTGTGTGCCTGAGCATACGTGTGTGAAACCTGCACCTGTGTTTGCCAGGGTTTTCCTCCCTCTATATCCCTGTTGGCCTGTGTACCTGCCTAGAAGGGTGTTAGCTCTATGCTGCCCACCAATGCCCATATTGCGTGTGAGCCTGTGTATTTGAGGGGTGTGTTTTGAAGTGGTGGGGCCCAGCTGCCTTGAGGGATCTGAATCTGGGACCTTCCTTGTAGAGGACAGGGGCAGGGAGACGTAGCCGACTCTGGTGACCTTTCCTGCCCTTGATGGGAAAGGCTGAAGGACGGACAGGAGAGCGGTGTTCGTCCTTGCCGCCCTCCCCACGCAAACTCCCAGGTTTTGAGCCTTGTCACTGGGTCACTGCACCTGCTCATCTGTTCCTCTGCATTTTGGTGTGTGTATGTGTGGCCTGCAGGAGGAGGAACAGCAGAGCATGGGTGGGGCAGTGGGCTGTGGGGTCAGAGAGGCCTGACTCAGCAGTTCCTGTTCTGCTGCTTCCACTGGCCTTGGCAAGGGAGGGGGGCAGCCTGAGGGTCTCTCCAAGGTCAGAGTAGGCCCCAAGTCTGGGACGTTGCTCAGGAATCTTCCTTTCCACTGCCTAGAAAACACCCTCTGCAGCTAGGTCTCCTCCGATCCCCCTTCCAGGCTGTCAAAGGAGGTCCTCTCTAAGGAGGGGTGGGGGGAGTGTCTGCATTCAATAACTCAGGAATTGACCACTCTGCAAAGTACCTTCCGATGGCCAGGGTGACTCCATGGGCAGGTCCCCTGTGAGTGCCTTGGGTGTGGTTTACCCTTGATTGTGCAGGTACCTGTGTGTGCACAAGTATGCAGGTTTTTGAGTCAGTGTGGGTTTTTCCCCCTGTGATGACTTACCGTGGTGGGGCATTTCTGCAGTGTCCCTTTGTGTCTCTTGGAAACGCCGGGCACACATGGATAGGTGTGCATGGCTGTGTGCCCCCATGTTATCTGCATACATTAGTGGTTGGACGTGTTCTTGCATATTGCCTCTGGCTAAGGAAATGCCAACTGCTACCAGCTGTGCAGATCACAGGCCCTGCAACAGAAATCAGGGGCCTGAAGAGAACTGGCAAAATGCTCTGCCACACACCCACGGCCACACCCACGCCCGCACACTGCCTCATTGAGAAGCCCTGTGTCCAACTTAGCTAATACACACCTAGGCGCTGGATCTACCTTTTCTCGGTGGAGTAAGTGAAGAGGGGTGTGCCCTCCTCACACTCGGACACAAACACGGCGATGCAGACATTCTTACTGCAGAAGACTTGCACCCCAGGACCACACTGAAACCCACAGCTAGGGATAGGAGCTCAAAGGGAAAATTCTACTATATTTGCATTCAGTAACAGGGAGTGGGTAGCTTCTGCCCCGCCACTAGCCTTTTCCTACCCCAGCCCAGCCTTCCACAGGGGTGTGAGACTGGTTCCAAACTCTGGGATTCCCGTGAGTCTAGGCTGGGAAACCCCACACCCTCAGGTCTGTTCTGTCTCTAGCTCGGCGCCCCCGCCCCCCATTCCAGCTTCATCCTTATCTCAGCAAAGCCCCTAGCTCTACAGTTCCTGAGGCTTCCAGCTAGAAGATACTGAGACAGTGATTGGTAAGGTCTCTGCGAGCTACTGGAAAAGCCACTAGCAGTCCTGGGGTGGGAGAGGCTTCCTTGGCTTCGGTAGCCCAGGTCAGCCCCCAGACGCAGCCAGCAGAGGGCGCTGCGGCCCAGGCCCTGCTCAGGTTCTGCTCTCTCGGTGCCCCAAGTCGGGGTTCAGTCCTCTCCTTTGGTTGTCCCAGACCTGGGCACTATCTTCCGGACCCACCGGCAGGGGCGGGTGGGTGTGGGATCCAACAACCCAACCAAGGGTAGAGGGGGCTAGGGTACCTGGATCCTCAAGACCCCGAGGCGGGGGAGAGCACCTGCTGGGTTAAGAGGCCTGGACGTCCGGGCAAAGGTCTTGAGAGGTGGGAAAGGGCTTGGATGCCCTGAAGCCGGGACGACTGGGTCCTCGCGGAGGAGGGAGGCGGGTCATGGAGCCGCGGGACTGGTGGCTTCTGCACCTTCACATTGGCCGCGCCAATCGTCCGTCAGTGTTGCGTGGTCCAATGCGTGTGCTTGGGGGGCGGGCCCTGGTGCTGATGCTGCCGTCAGTCGGTGTTGCAGGGATGCGGCGGCGGGAGCAGCCGCCCTGACTCTCGGAGCATCCTCCTCGGAGCGGCACCGCGGCGGGGCGGGCGGGGACGCGGCGGGGACCAGGAGGCGCGAGGCAGCCGATACCGCTGGCTCCGGATCTGTTACCTGCCGTAGACCCAGCGGTCTCGAGGCTCGGATCCCCACCCTTCAGCTCCTGGCGCCCCCAGAACCAGGTATGGGGGGGGGCTGCGGCGGAGACGGGTGGGGGGCGGGAGCCAATCGGGGGAGGGGAGCGGGTCGGAGGGGGCGGCGGATGCAGAAAGGACGGATTGGGGGGCGGGGGCGCCGAGCAGATAGGGCTGGCTGGGTGACAGCGAGGAGGCGAAGCCGTTTGGGGAGGTTGGGGGACTCCCTGTGGAAGGGGCATTGGCCCTGAGCTGGGGCGAATGCAAGGTGGTGAGGGAGGGTCGATGGGGGAAGGGATGGGGTCTGAAGGAGGTGCATCCATAGGGCTGTAAGAAGGGCTCTGAATTGGGGGGAGGTCCCAGTCTATGGTGGTCCTAGCTGCTGGAAGCAGTGATTGACCAGAGAGGCTGCGAGCTGTTGTGGTCTGAAGGGTCTGCAGGGGAGAAACCCTGGTCTTAGTGGGAGAGGAGGCAGGCTGGAGAGAGCTTTGGGAAGTGGAGAGGGAGGTCTGGGGGCAACCACTGAAGAAAAGACTACTGGGGGATGGGAGCCAAGGGGAGAAGAGGTTATCAGGAGGGAGCAGAGGGGAAGATGCTCAGATGCTCAAGGCATAGATGAGTCTGTGACGGGGAAGAGCTGGACAAAATGGGGGGCCTGAGGGAGAGGAGAGAAGCTTGCTGGGGAAAGCCGGGGCTGACAGGGAAACCAGCAGGAGGAGGCTCTGCTTGGGTGAGAAGATACTTGAGGGCAGCGGTAGGGTTCTGGTCATAGAGTCCTGGAGGGTAGAGGAATCCTCTGGGCCCGGGGCTTATCCCCCCACCCCAAAGAGGTGGGGACCATTTCTGATGCTCCAGCCTGCTCCCCCAGAGGGAGGAGCAGCCTGCCTGGGTTCTTTGGGATGGGGGGTATGAGCCCTGGGTGGGCTCCTGGAGGTAAAATTGGATTTGTGTGTGTGGGGGCTATTGGGCTGTTACAGTCGCCTGTGCTGTCACCCCCCTCTTGAGTGCTAGGAGGCGTCCAGGGCCTTAATGAACCGGCAGGGATGGGAGGGGTAGTTTCTTGGTGCTCCACAGTGGAAGGGTGCCCAGCTCCGTAATGCTCAAGAAGATCTGAGGGGTGGGTCTTGGGTCTCCAGCCCCCCTTGACTGCTTCCGGCTTTCGTGCACCCTCGTTCTTTGCACATATTGTGGGTGGGTGGGGTAGACAAGGACCAGTCATCCCCACCCCTCCCTCTTGTCCACCTTCTCAGTGTCTGGGCGTTCCTTCTGGGGGAGAGCTCTACATCCTCTGTCTTCTGCTAGAAAAAGAGAGAGAGAAGGGAGCAAGAAGAAAAAAAGGGGGGGAGATCGGCCAGTCGGAACTGCATGGAGGGCCTTCTGCTTTGGGGGTGCTTCAGCTACTCAGGTCCCAGCTCGCCACCCCAAACCTGGGGAGGGCTCCGGGATGGATATGCCCGAGACAGAGTAACTTCCATCTGTAGCTGGGGGAGCAGGGTCTGGCTGGGAGGCCCCTTGCCTTTGCTAAGGGAAGTGTGCTCAGACTCCGGCCATCCTCAGCCGCCTGCCGCCCGGGTGGGCGGGACTGATCAGCTGGCAGTGGCTGCTGGGGAGCTGCTCCTTGGTTGAATCCACCTGACAGCTGCCCCTGAGAGGAAGGGACAGGGCTCTAAAATAGCCACTAGGGACCTCCGTGTCTCTCCAGGCTCAGTCTTGACTCAGGTTCAGCTGCTCTGTCCTGTCCACCCTTGCCAGTGACACAGACATCCTGACCCTGATCCACACACTTGGTGGCACTCGCCCAGACACACACCTACACAGGCGCACACACCTGCGTATACAATACAACTCCCTGGCAGCAAACCACCCACGCTCTGCTCCCCGCCCAGAGAGACTGCCACCTCCTGCCTGCCTCGGGGACCTCCTCCAGGAGCCCTACTTCAGCACGAGGCACACGCAGAGCCCCTAAGTGTCCCCAGGTCTCCTGACAAGGCACTGCCTGCCAGCCCTTGCCCTCAGAGGTGCACAGCGTCTGTCACTGTTCACAGAATCAGGCTCGCAGACGCCTCAGGCCCACTTGCCCTCCTGGCACGCGCTGCTTCCTCTCCTGAGCACACCACGCCTACACACTTTCCCAGACACACCAACCCCTGCCTGCCATACCTCACGCACCACATGCTATCCTGGAAGGTGGTCACGTCCTCTCTGCCTTGACCCAAACCCCACGACTCCCACCTAACTCCCTCTCTGTCACTCTCTTGTTGTTAATGTACTTCAAGAAAGCTCTTAAACCCACTCCTACCTCATCTTGACCACAGTCACTCCAGGCCGGCTTTGGCCTTCTGCAGAACCTTCCATTCTGCTCCAGCATTTGTTCCCCCACACAAGGCTCTCTGCCTGCCTGACACTGGAGACATAATGTCCGTCCCTTCAATTCAAGCTCCCGCTCAGCCCCCACGGGGACTCCCAGAAGTGTGTCCTCACACACCACCCACCCCTTGTGGTTCCATCTGTTGGTGTAGTTCTGTCCTGGTCGCTTCCACACAGACAGGCCTGTGGACTTGCTGAGATTCATTCAGTAATGCACATCTTACTGTCATCTTCTGCCACTGACACCATTCGACGTGCGTGGATGAGGGTGAGGCCTCACGGCCTGTGCCTGGCCCACCAGCGATCCTCTTTTTCCTTATGTGTAAAAGGGGTGTGTTCCCAGACACACAACTGAGACATGTCTCAGAGATTGGCTGAGAGGGTTTTGATGACTATAATCATAGTAGCCACAATTGTATTTAGTAGGCACTTAGTATGTTCCTGACTGGGAACTTTTCTTTCTTTTCTTTTCTTTTTTCTTTTCTTTTTTTCTTTTCTTTTCTTTTTTTTTTTTTTTTTGAGACAGGGTTTCTCTGTGTAGCCCTGGCTGTCCTGGAACTCACTTTGTAGACCAGGCTGGCCTTGAACTCAGAAATCCACCTGCCTCTGCCTCCCAAGTGCTGGGATTAAAGGCGTGTGCCACCACTGCCCGGCTGACCATGAACTTTTCAATCTGGTGTATTTTCGGGCCCTTGGAAAGTCCCTAATTAGAGACATGTGTTCAAATATTTTTTACATTCATTTATTCCTTTTTGTGTATGTGCACATCATGGTACACATGTGGGGATCAAAGGACAGCTTGCAGGACTTGGTTTTCTATTCTGTGTAGATACTGATGGCCACGCCCTGGGCCATCCTGCTGGACCAGCAGCAGCAAACTTTTTTTTTTTTTAATCATTATTGCATCCTTTTCTGCAGTGCACGCACACACCTGTCAGACACCTTCAAGAGCATTCCAACCACTTCAAGCTTACTCACGAGGCCACCCCTGGAAGCCGTCTGTCTCCTCTGCATCACTGGGGTGTTCTCAAGTCTGTGTGTCATAGGGATGACGTCCGTGCTCACCCCTCCCACCACTCACCCGGGGCTCCATACACTCGGGTTCCAGCCCCGTGCTGTCAGGCCATTCGCTGCACCCCAGCCCCCAGCCCAGCCACCACACAGCTCCACCCGCTCAGCAGCAGCCTCACCATGCACACACTCACAGCTGCCTCTCTTGCCCTCCGTCCCAGGGACACAGATGACACCTGTCACTCATGCTCACCTGGCCTCAGGTTTCTCCATCCTTTCTCCCTTCTTTCTAGGCATGATGAGATATTTAAGAGAATGGAGAAGGGCCCAGAGGCAACATAGAATCAAACCGGAGACTGTCCCAGCTCTGTCACTTAGCAAGTGCCACCCTGTGTGGCCCCATGTCTTGTAAAAGGGAAGCTCACTAGGATCCACTTTGCTTACACCCCTCATCAGGGGAGTTCTTTAAGGCCCTGGCAAGGATTAAAGTAAATACCAGACACATGCAGCTGTGAAAGGCCGAGAGGTTCTGGAAGTGATCATCAACACAACACACACTTTACCACACTTCAGAAATTTCAGCCATGCTGCATCTTACACATCTCCTGATGGTCAAAATACTTTGATTTACTTATTTATGTATTTATGTATTCATTCATTCATTCATTCATTCATTCATTCATTCATTCATTCGGTTTTTTGAGACAGGGTTTCTCTGTGTAGCCCTGGCTATCCTGAACTCACTCTGTAGACCAGGCTGGCCTCGAACTCAGAAATCCGCCTGCCTCTGTCTCCCAAGTGCTGGGATTAAAGGTGTGAGCCACCACTGCCCGGCAACAATACTTTGATTATTCTGAAAGAAATGGGAGCTGAAAGAGGCTAGCTAAGAAACTTGCCAGACGTCGCCCAGATTGATAGAGGTAAACCTGGCATTAGAAGCTAGGCTCCTGAGCTCTGACCATTCACACTCTGGCCTGTTTTGAGGCTGTAGTTTGGATGTCTGTCTGTCTGGGTCCTCTCCTGTCTTCCCTAGGTCACCAGGGCTATAAAGGAGAGTAGGAAAGAACACAAGAACTGTTTGTAGCCTGTGGATGCTGTCAGCCCTGCCTGGGGCTTTGGTGGGAAAGTGTCCTTAGAAACCATTATGAATCGAAGGGTACCTTGGGCCACACTGTCTGATGTCTGATGTCCCCTTGTTATGACTCAAGAGCTATCCCCTTCCTACGCCCGGAGTCTCTGAATAGCAGTCATCCCTCCTCAGTTTGTACACCTCCACAGATGGGGAGCTCATCCCCACCCCCTCTGAGGCGGCCTATTCCACTGTTGCGTGGCTTGGACCTCTGGCAAATTTCTGTAGCGCTTGAGCCAAATTCTTCCCCCTCAAAACACGCACTTCTCCCACCTGTCCGTGGGCTGTCTTCTGGGGTCACCAGAATGTGTGTAAACCCAGCTCTTCCTCCCTGGCGCCTGGGGGAGGCCCCTTCTGTGTCTCTCCCAGCTGGCATGAAGCAAGGAGAACCAGAGAGAGGCTGGCATTCGCAAGGCTGGAGGTGTGTGTGTGTGTGTGTGTGTGTGTGTGTGCGCGCGTGCGCGCGCGCGTGTATGTATGCATGCATGAATGTGGGGGCTGGCCAGAGAGCCAGCAGAATGGATGTTGGAAGAAGGCTGCCGGCCAGGCTGGGCAGGGAATTGGTATCTGTTTTGCTCAGTCTGCACTGGGAATTGTGGAGCCCAGGCAGGAGAGTCCAGTTGGTCAGGACCCGCTGGTCCAGTGGGAGTATTAGGAATAAGAGGCTGGTGAGCTCTGCTCTAGTCTTATTCCTGTGTCAGCACTGACACCCTGCCCCTCTCTGTGTCAGCACTGGACACTGCCTCTCTCTGTGTTAGCACTGGACACTGCCCCTCTGTGTCAGCACTGGACACTGCCCCTCTCTGTGTCAGCACTGGACACTGCCCCTCTGTGTCAGCACTGGACACTGCCCCTCTCTGTGTCAGCACTGGACACTGCCTCTCTCTGTGTTAGCACTGGACACTGCCCCTCTGTGTCAGCACTGGACACTGCCCCTCTCTGTGTCAGCACTGGACACTGCCCCTCTCTGTGTCAGCACTGGACACTGCCCCTCTGTGTCAGCACTGGACACTGCCCCTCTCTGTGTCAGCACTGGACACTGCCCCTCTCTGTGTCAGCACTGGACACTGCCCCTCTCTGTGTCAGCACTGGACACTGCCCCTCTCTGTGTCAGCACTGGACACTGCCCCTCTCTGTGTCAGCACTGGACACTGCCTCTCTCTGTGTCAGCACTGGACACTGCCCCTCTCTGTGTCAGCACTGGACACTGCCTCTCTCTGTGTCAACACTGGACACTGCCCCTCTCTGTGTCAGCATTGGGCACTGCCCCTCTCTGTGTCAGCACTGGACACTGCCTCTCTCTGTGTCAGCACTGGACACTGCCCCTCTCTGTGTCAGCACTGGACACTGCCCCTCTCTGTGTCAGCACTGGACACTGCCCCTCTCTGTGTCAGCACTGGACACTGCCCCTCTGTGTCAGCACTGGACACTGCCCCTCTCTGTGTCAGCACTGGACACTGCCCCTCTCTGTGTCAGCACTGGACACTGCCCCTCTCTGTGTCAGCACTGGACACTGCCCCTCTCTGTGTCAGCACTGGACACTGCCCCTCTCTGTGTCAGCACTGGATTCTCTATGCCTCTCTCTGTGTCAGCACTGGACACTGCCCCTCTCTGTGTCAGCACTGGATTCTCTATGCCCCTCTCTGTGTCAGCACTGGACACTGCCCCTCTCTGTGTCAGCACTGGACACTGCCTCTCTCTGTGTCAGCACTGGACACTGCCTCTCTCTGTGTCAGCACTGGACACTGCCCCTCTCTGTGTCAGCATTGGGCACTGCCCCTCTCTGTGTCAGCACTGGACACTGCCTCTCTCTGTGTCAGCACTGGACACTGCCTCTCTCTGTGTCAGCACTGGACACTGCCCCTCTCTGTGTCAGCATTGGGCACTGCCCCTCTCTGTGTCAGCACTGGACACTCTCTGCCCCTCTCTTCAGTCCTGAGCCATATTTCCAGCCCAGTCTCTGCTTCACTTTAGGGAAAAGATGAACTGAACTTCACAAATGGTGTCATCTTGAGGCGGGTTTTGAGTCTGTCCACGGGGAAGGCCAGAGGCAGGTGGACTTGGGAGCCTCAGGTCCTGCCTGGTGGCAGTACAACAATGAAGAATGCCATCGAGCTTGGCATCAGTAGACTCAACGTCTGTGCCAGAGACCCTGCCTCCGCCTTTGCTTGGTTTGTGAACGTGGGTGGGTGATAACACTGCTTCTTAGGGCCAGGGAGAGGCACAGGGTGGCACCTCAAAGGGCCAGCCTGGCAACTCACAGAGCAAGGAGTGCAAAAAGGGCTGCAGATCACACGATGCAATGGAGCAGACCTGGCTGTGAGAAGATGGAGGCTGTGTGGGTCGGCAGGATGAGTGAATGCCGTCAGTCACCCCCCAGCTCCCCCTGCACCACACCGTTTGCCTGTGTCTATCTGTGGGTGGGGGTCCTGGGATGATGGCAGGGTGCTGAATCCAGTGAGGCTACGGGAAAGGTCAACTCCCCAGAGGACCAGTGGCTCATGGCCAGAAGGGGCTGGCAGAATGGACATCTGTAAATAGGCAAGAGCCCCCGGGGGCTACTTTGGCTGGTGTCCCTGCATTGGAGAAAAAGCATGGGTCTTGAGGAGACAGTGCCTGGATACTGTGGGTCCAAAGCCCAGGAGAGGCGCCTTGCCTGTATAACTCTCTTAACACTTTTACCTTGATGTAGTTGTATAGGGCAGTGGAGTAGCTCTCTGGATCCTGAGTTGTTGAGGTTGTTGTCTGCATCCTGAGGAAGACTGTCATATCCCAGAATCCCTGTGCACTAGGAGTAGAGGTGTTTGGAGGCAGAGCCAGCAGAAGCAGATCCGGCTGAAGGAAACGCTGCAGGGCAGCCCAGAGCAGCAGGTGTCCCAGGCACCGTGGGGTGAGGCGGAGTGGAAAGGACCCAGGTGTCTGTTTTGCTCTCTCGGGGCTGTTTCTGCCTCCTCGCAAATCTGAAGCTGTCCCAAGGGCCCCTGGGTCCCCAGAGAGGGGACTCCAGGAGGGCTGGGCTTCGTTGTACTTGACCCTGGTGCAGAGTCAGGAGGCCTCTATTGCAGAACTGTGAGGAGAATGGACAATGAGCATGGGGGGTCTGCAAGCCAGCCCTTGCCCTCCCTCACTCTCCCTAGAGGGCCTGCACAAACCCAGCCTCTGCCCAACAGCTGCCTACACACAGGCGCTTGCACCTGGCCGTTCTCTATACAGACTGGCTGGAGTCACCCGTTTCTGGACTCTCAACCATTCTACATCCCGCTCTCAACCAGATAACCTGTCATTGGCTCTTAGGACCCAAGCCCCTACCTGGGGAGTCTCTGGAATCCTCCCCACCTTCCCCCACTCTATCCATCCACCCTCCTTCAACTCCTTGACTGGACAGACAGAACAAGACATCTTTCCTAGGCTTTTCCTCTGCTATTGCCCTAGAGGGCTGAGTCTCTGGGCTGTGAGCATGACAGGGGACTGGGGTGGGGGTGGGGCAGAGGAAAGCCACCCCTCCCCCCAGGCCGGGGGTTTGTGAGTGGACAACAGCACACAATCTCATTCCTTCCACCAGTGGAAATCAATAGCTAATTAATTCTCTCCCCAAAATAGTGTCCGGAGGTGGGGGTGGGGGCTAGGAAAGAGGCAGACAGAGGCAAGGCTGGGCCAGACTGAGACTGAGACCCTGGAAGAGGAGGGGGAGGAGATGAGGTGGGGATGGTCAGTCTTTTGGGCACCAGGGCTGGGCCTCTGCTGGGGGGGTCTCTGGCTGCCCCTTCTGGAGAAGAGGAGCTTTGGCTTTTTCTATGCTCCAGCTTCAGGGTCCCTTGTCCCTGCCCTGGGCTGGAGGTGCATGCGTGTGTATGTGTGTGTGTGGGGGGGGGGTGAGGGCGTCAATCAGGCTGGAAGCAGGTGCTGCATTTAATTTGATTGGCTAATTAGTCCGCGCATGCTAATTATCTCCATTACCCAATGAGGAGAAGCAGTGGCTCGCTATATATAACCAACAGCGTTTGCAGGGAAATGGGGGCTGCAGGCCTGGCTCTCTTCTCCCTGACTGGGAAGGGGCTGTCCTAGAGGGGCGCAGTGCAGGATACTTTGGTTCCTCCCAGTACCATCTTATCCTGTAGGACTCTGGGTAGGCAGCAGCAGAAGGGGTGAAAGAGCTGCGGTAGGGGACTGGCTTTGTAGCTGTATTTCAGTTGTCTGCCTAGCCGCTCCCGAGGGCTTCAGAGCCCTCTCTGCTCATCTTTCTTCTGACCACTGGTCACTTTGGCCACCTGCCTTCCCGTCACTCTCTGTACACCCTGGATGTGGGTCTTCAGTGTAGCCCTGCCGGCTTCTTTTTATGTCTCAGCTTCCTCCCAGGTAGCTCTCCGGTTCTCCTGCCCCGAGTCACTGTCCTTCCCTCGGGAGCTCACCTGTGGCTGTCCTGCTCTCTGTCTCTATCGTGGGCACTTGGAGTTGGACAGACTTTGGATTTGAAGCCTAATATGCTGTTGGGTGTCTGTGTGACCTTGGCCAGGTCTCTAGACTTCTCTGTAGGGTCCCTCAAGGGTGAACAGGAGTAATGGAACTCGTCGAGTGATTAAGTTAAACGACATTTGTAAAAATGCCCCGGATCCAGGGCCCTGACAAATGCCATTTGAATATGGAATTTAATTTTCTCAACCTTCTATTTCTTTTCTCCCCACCAGCCCTCCTCTCCCCTCCATTACTCTTCGACCTCCACCAGTTTTCAGGTGCTTCTCTCCTTCCTCTCCTCTCCTTTCCTCTCCTCTCCTCTCCTCTCCTCTCACCTGTCCCCGGCTCCTCCGAAACTCCAGCCCCTCCCTGCTCCTTTCCCAGGCTTCGTATCCCCTCCATCTCTCCCTCCTTCCCACCCTCCCTCCCCAAAATAAAATCAATGCAATATTCAGGAGGGTTGTTGGATATAAATAATTACGACTTGGAGTTTAACGAGATGCAAATTCCCCTCCCTGTCGTGGGGTATAAATTGCTCTCTGACAGCCCGTTACAAGGGTAATCATTTCAGAAAGGCAATTTTATGCAAATGAGCCTGCCTGCCTCCTGGTAGCTCCCCCCAGGCCTGGGTGGGGGGCCTGGAAGAGCTGAGTGCTGAAGAGAACCCCAGTTACTGGGACCTGAAGCTGAGGACCGGAATCTTGGGGAGGGGGAGGGGGACTCACCCTTAGCTTGAGAAAGACCTGGGCAAGTGGAAACTGAACATTTGACAGTGGGCCACCAAGTAAGGTTGGGAGTTCAGAAAGTGTGTTCAGGGAAAATGGAGGCATGGAATTGGATGTCTGTGCTCTCGAGTGGATGGATACCTGGGTCCTGCCTGGCTTTTCTCCCTTGCCCCTTCCCAGCCTGGTAACCCCGTGGTACCATTGACGAATTGGCATTTAATTAATCCCAATGAATTATTTAACAACTTCATTATCCAACACACCAAGAGCTGATGAAAGCCTGATCCCTGGCTGAAAGCGGGAGCCAGGCCCAGAGGTTAGGCAGCTCAGAGAGGTTGGCTGGGGTTAAACTGCAGGAGGAGTGCGCCTCGGCCCCGCCCCTCGGGGAGCTGGCCTGGGTGCTGACTCTTGGACTTTAGTGAGGGCTTCTTCATTGGGCTTCGTATAGACTCTCTACCGTGTTACTTTTCCGCCGGTCCACACCTCAAACCAATAATGCCCATATGAGCACCACCTCAACTGTTAGCCCCCCAGTATATCCAAGAATGATGCTTTCTCTATCTTGGAGCACCTGTGCAGGTCAAGGCGAGCTGAAAACCTCAAGGGAGCTGGCCATGCTGGACCAGACTTGTAATCCCAGCACATGAAAGAGGAGGAGGTGGAGGCAGGAGGATATCAGAAATTTCAGGTCATTTTCCGCTACATAAGGAGTGTGTGGGTGTGGGTGTAGCCTGGGCTAGATGAGACTGTCTCCAAAAACCAAAAAGTGCGAAAAGGAAACAGGTGGTCACCTGCTAATTTGAGATTGAGAGCCAGACACCGACGACACCCCTTGAATCTGAGCCCTCGATTAAACCTTTCCTCTCTGTTTCCCTGCAGGCGTCCCTCCCCCACTTTCCATCCGAGCCCGCCGCGGGGGAGGGGCTCCACCACCACAGCCGCCGTCGTTGTCTTCCGGGGACGTGGATACGTGAGCCCCGGCGGCTGGGTCCATGGCACTGTGAATCGGCGAGGGAGCCCCGCTCCGCGCGAGGGGCGCCCGGCCCCCTCCCCGCCCCATGCGCCCGCGGCTCTGAAGCCTGAGCGGGGCCGGGGGCCGGGCGGCGTCGGGGCCGCCGGAGGCATGGCGCTCGGGAGTCGGTGGCAACCGCCACCCCAACTGCTGCCGCTGCTGTTGCTGCTGGCGCTGGTGGCGGGCGTCCGTAGCTTGGAGTTCGGTGGCGGCCCCGGGCAGTGGGCTCGCTACGCGCGCTGGGCGGGAGCGGCGAGCACCGGCGAGCTCAGCTTCAGCCTGCGCACCAACGCCACGCGTGCGCTGCTGCTCTACCTGGACGACGGCGGCGACTGCGATTTCCTGGAGCTGCTGCTGGTGGACGGGCGCCTGCGGCTGCGCTTCACGCTGTCTTGCGCCGAGCCCGCCACGCTGCAGCTGGACACGCCGGTGGCCGACGACCGCTGGCACATGGTGCTGCTGACCCGCGACGCGCGGCGCACAGCGCTGGCGGTGGACGGCGAAGCTCGCGCCGCCGAGGTGCGTTCAAAGCGGCGCGAGATGCAGGTGGCCAGCGACCTGTTCGTGGGCGGCATCCCACCCGACGTGCGCCTCTCTGCGCTCACGCTCAGCACCGTCAAGTACGAGCCGCCTTTCCGCGGCCTCCTGGCCAACCTGAAGCTGGGCGAGCGGCCGCCGGCGCTGCTGGGTAGCCAGGGTCTGCGCGGTGCGGCCGCCGACCCCCTGTGCGCGCCTGCGCGCAATCCCTGCGCCAACGGTGGCCTCTGCACCGTGCTAGCCCCCGGCGAGGTGGGCTGCGACTGCAGCCACACTGGCTTCGGCGGCAAGTTCTGCAGTGAAGGTGAGCCCCGGCGCGGCCGCGAGGAGGTAGAAGGGTGCGTGGGCCGGGGCCTGCTAGGCTGTGCTGGGGCGGGAGGCCGAGTGAGAACGTGCTTCAGCCCGCCATGGTTGCACGGTGGTGCCCAGATTAGGTTTTACTAAACTGGCGCCAGGGCGTGAGGGTGGGTGCTGCTCTAGAGTAACCCTCCCCACCCCACCGCAGCGGATGGTGTGGGCGTGGCCCTGGGCGTGGCCAGGGTGAGAGCTAGCAAGACCGGTGAGGGGCTTGTATGGTGAGGTCCAGAAGGGGCTGAAGGCCCGGGACCTGTGAGTGGATGGATGGTAAGGTCTTGCGGGTGGGACCTGTGCAGGCCGTGGCTGTGGGAGGGCCTGTGAGACAGAGTAGGGACCGGTACCTGGGGCGGGGGCTTGTGTGGCCTGAAGCAGGGTTCGGCCTTTGATAAGCGGTGGAGGGATCTGAGTGACCCAGGCCTCTGAAGAACTGGGGTACTGGCGGTAGCCACTGTCTTGTGAGAAGGACTGATCTGTGAGACTCGGACAGAAATCCGCTTGAAGACCTACACCGGAGGGTGAAGAGGGAGGTGGGGACAGAGAGATTCTGTCATAGAAATCTCCAGAGTTGCATGAGAGGGTGGCTGAGGTTCCTGACTAAAAGTTGACCTTTTTGGTGATGGGTCTGGATGCCACGCAGTCTCTCCCAGGTTTGAGAGCGGGAGGGGAGGATTGTGTTTCCAACTCGGGAGCGCTTTCCAGTTTGGGGCTGGGCTGGAGATGACAAGGCTGGATGAGCCTTGCTGACACCCTGGAATAAGGTGGGACAGAATATGGGGACTTGGAAGGAAGGCATTGGGGCCTCTAAAGCACCCCAGTTTGTAAGAGAGGTCACATGGCTGAGCCCACTGGCAGGCAGGAGAAAGAACAGAGGTTGAATTGAGGGCAGCTAGGCTGTGCTTTATAGGGACAAAGGAAATAGCTGCTTTTATTTTGGTGTGACTGGTCAGAGGAGAAATTTTCTGCATTGATTTCAGGGTGGCAGCTCATCATCCAGCAAGTGTGTGTGGTAGCATTTGTTTTTCTGTCTCTACTGTACAAGTCAGGGGTTGGTTTGCAATTGTGTGTGTGTGTGTACACGTGTGTACATGTACATGTGTGCACCTTCAAAGAGGTGGAGTCTTTGAGGGAGTATTTGTCCTCAAACTAGTGTGGCCCTGGGGATGGTGTCCCTGAGGGTGTGTGTCTTCAGTCAGCCTGGGGAGGGTCCAGGTCTGCAGATACAGCGCTGTTACGGGAAGCCTGTTCTTCAGCATTTCGATTGTGTATTTGCAGCTATGGTGGGTGAAGGAGCCAGGTGTGTTGGCGCACATGTATAATCCCTGCGTTTGAGAGGCAGAGGCAGGAGACCAGGAGCTTGGGGTCATTTTCAGCTCCTTAGTGAGTTTGATGGCAGCCTGAGCTATATGAGACTGTCACAAACAAAGCAAAAAGGCAAGCCAACAGAAAACTTAAGGCGGGGTTTAGGATTTTGTGGAACTATGTTCGGGACACATCTTTAGGAACTGAGTATATTAACATGACACCTTCTCGCCTTTTCTCCAAGGAGCTCAGGCGCTCCCTAAACTGTGAAACTGTGCAGAGGCCCCGAGCCTGCCACCGTGGTTTTGGGTGCCTATGTGTGAATGGGTCCATTTGAGTGTCGCTCTGACCGCCTGGAGACCAGCACCTAGCAGAGTGGCCAGGGCACATCCAGGAGGGGCTGAGGCCCTGTGCAGGTTCCCATGTGTGTGTTTCACTGAGGGACTTGGACAAGACATTTGGAACTTATGAGAAATTTCCAGAGCCTTAACTTTATTCTCCAGTTCCTATGACCCCCTCCTCACCTAGCCTTCCTAAGAAAACAGGATGAAGTCTGGGTAGTGGTGGTGCACACCTTTAATCCCAGTACTTGGGAGGCAGAGGCAGGTGGCTCTGTGAGTGCAAGGCCAGCCTGGTCTACAGAGGGAGTTCCAGGACAGCCAGGGCTACACAGAGAAACCCTCTCTCAAACAAACCAACACACACACACACACACACACACACACACACACACACACACACACCCTAACACCCCCCCCCCCCCAAACAGGATGAACTGCCTTTCTAATTTAAGGGAGGGGAAATTCGAGCCACAAAGAGGCGGTAGTAACTGCTGCACAGTCCCGCCACGGTGGAATTAGGCCTCAGTATATGGGAATTGTACTCAGAGGCATCTCTGCCAATCCATTCACTGAAAGCATCCATTGTCCGATGTGTCCAAGTTTTTGTAGGTGAGAGAGATGGTTTTGTTGAGTGGATATGCGAGAGTTAAATAAATGTTTGGGTCGGCAGAGCTAAGAAAGATGGCTATGTGCATCTGACCCACTGTTGGTGACAGTTGGCATGGGTAGGGGTGGATGTGGTGTGTACATATCGCTGTGTGTGATCCGTTGAGAGAGGTGCTTTGTCTGATAAAGGGCAGGTTGTGTCTGTGTCTCTGCACTGAATCGAGCGCACGGCAGCTAGTGGGTGTTTGATTAAGACTTGGGGAATGAATGGAGAGATATTAATAAGTATTTGAGAGAACAAAGACTTGTGGTAAAGCCATATGTGTTGACGAAAACTCACAAGTGTATGTTTTGGGATCTGCGTTGTGGGTGGGCGTGGGGTGGAAGACACTGACTGTGTGCACCTGGAGTCGGCAGGTGCAGCAGGAACTCCTGACCCCTCCTGCCTCCCCCTGCCCTCAGTCTGCTCCTTCTTAGGCTTGTTCCTGAGTCCCTAAGCAGTCTTTGTAACGAGCAGTGCTATCACTTCTAGCTCATTCTTTGTGTGTGTGTATGTGCGTGTGTGTGTGTGTGTGTGTGTGTGTGTGTGTATGTGTGTGTCTGTGTGTCTGTGTCTGTGTGAGTGTGTGCTTGTGCGCCACTCTTGCTATGTAGCCCAGGCTGGCCTCAAACTCATGCTTTTTCCACCTTGGTTCCCCAAGTGCTGGGATTGTAAGTGTGGGCCATCTTGTCAGGCTTTTCTCTAAGACACGCTGAGGATGTCAGAAACAGCATCTGCTTCTTCATTAAAAATTAAGATTTTATTTATCATTAGTGTGTGTGTGTGTGTGTGTGTGTGTGTATACACACGCATGCCCAAATGTATGTACGTGCACCATGTACATGCCTGGTTCCCTTGGAGGCTAAGATGTATGTCAGATCTCCTAGAGCTGGAGAAACAGAAGGTTTTGAATGAAGCTGGGAACCTAATTCAGGTCTTCTGGAAGAGCAGTAAATACCACGGACCCACCTCCCCAAACCTCCATTTTATTTTATTTTTTTAAATCCCACTAATTTATTTATTGTGTGTGTGGGCACTCATGCCACAACACTTATGTGCTTGTCAGAGCACAGCCCACGGAGTTGATTCTCTTTCCACCATGTAGGTCCCAGCGATGGAACTTGGGTCATCAGGCTTAGAAGCAAGCACTTTTTATCTACCAAGCCATTTTTTCTGTCCTTCTAGCACATTCTTATCCACCCAAGGAGGAAGAACATGGCCTCCCACTGTGAGTTACTGGGGCTGGGGGCAGGAAAGCTGAGGGGACCAGATCCCGACAGATCTCTGAACACTCAGAGTCAGGGTCCTTACCCTCCTTTGGAAGCTACAGTCACTTCATTATTACCTGCTTTGAGTGCTTTCCATCTTTTTCAGAAACCAAGGACATTTTTAAAAGTCAGTAATTCACAGTACAACCTTCCAAAGAGTTAGTTATTATTTTTATATGTGTTTATTGGGAAAACAAATGACTCTAAGCTCTCATGAATTCAGAAAAGCTTTTAGATGACTTTGATGTTGTATTCACCATTGTGGTTAATAAAATATACATTAGGAGAAATAGTTTTAGCTTTATAGGCAAGATGTACCAAATTGCCTTGAGATGTTTGTATACATATGGATCTGCGGATCTTTTGGAATCTCCCTGTAATTTCCTGGGGTCTTGGCTTACCCAGCGACCGAGAGCCCACATGGCGGAATGTTTGCCGCTTGCTTTCTCTGGGGCGACTGGGCACATGTAATTGCTGACAGAGCTAAGGATGGCTCGCCGAGCATCAGTGTTCCTGCTGCTGACGGGGTGACAAGGTTGGGGTAGTGTAGACAGGGATTTTGCCATCTGCACTTCCCCATGTCATGTGTGCATGTGGAGAAGAGCAAGAATGGAAGAGAAAGAAGGGTTGTGCAGGCAGGTGTGGGGACCCCAGATGGAGTCAGGGCGCAGATGCACTGGGCCGAGTGTCAGGTGCTCACCTCGATCAGGAGACAAAGGAAGAGACTGTCACTGTGCATGCTGCGGAGATGGACACTCTGTGTTGTTGGTTGGCTGGCAATTTAATTCAACAGGTGGTGATCAAGGCCCCTTTGTAGTGTGCGGGGCTCCGGCGTCGGAAGTTCAGTTGAGGAAGTAGATACAGAGGCAGGGAGTGCTTAAGCAACTCTGCATTCAGGCCTCTTGGCCAGTGACTTCATGGCTTACTTGAGCACCCATCTGTCTGTCTGTCTGTCTGTCCGTCCGCCCGTCTGTGAGGTGATGTAATAATAGTACTTGCCTCAAAGAGTCGCTACAACAATCTTGGTGAGTTCATATAAAGTCCAGAGAGTGGCATGTGGCACAGAGAAAATGCTCAATAAGTACAGGCTTCAGTCCAGAAACCTCAAGTCTAAAGTGCTCTAAAGACTGAGATGCTGAGGGGTACGGACATGATTGCAAGAGGAATCTTCTACGCCAACCTCATTTGATGGACTAAAGGGTAAGAAAAAATGGATGGAGTGAAACCACTGTATTAAGTCACCTGCACACTATATGCATAGGTGTATTAAAGGAGTGAATATCCCAAGACATCTCATTATATATATTCAGCCTTCCTAGAATTAAAAAAACAAAAACAAAAAAAGAAAACCCCAAAATCCTGAAATATACTTCCAGACTCAAACATTTCAGATAAGAAATAATGCTTGGCTTGGGACTGCAGAGACAGCTCAGTGGAGAGCATTGTTCTTGCAGAGGATCCAGATTTGGTTCCTAACACCAACATAAGGCAGCTCACAGTCCCCTCAAGCAATTCCAGCTCTAGGGAAGCCGAGGCTTCTGGCCTCTGTGGACTCTTGCATACATTTGACGCACAGAAACTCATTCAGGAATACGCACATACATAAAAAGAAATAGATACATACTTTTAAAAAGAATATTCAACCTCCAATAACAGTAAATAAACTAAATCCAAAGGCGCAATTCACAGTGTGTTACTTGCCTGAGATATGGCAGGCGCGGTAGGGTAGCGATTCCACAATAGATTGCTCTCCAGGTATGGTGTATTACTAGCATTTGGGGACCACTGCTGAAGAAACACTACACATTTGAAGCCAACTTAGGCGACATGGCAAGTTCCTCCCCATCCTTAACTATATAATGAGACCCTGTGTCAAAAACCAAAATGGCTCCACAGTAAAGGTGCCTGCCACCAACCTTGATGACCTGTGAAATCTCTAGAACCTACATGGGAAGGAAGAACTGACTCTTGCTGGTTGTCCTTAGACCACTGTGCGAGTGCTGTGCCAAGTGTGGATGGATGGATGTGCACTAAGTAAAGTCTGTCTCTTGTAGGCAGCATAGTACTGAATCCTGTATTCTTTTTAAAGCTCATAGGGATAGACTCTAAATAGATTTCACCATATTTATTTATTTATTCATTTATTCATTCATTCATTTATTTATTTATTTAAAGAGAGAGAGAGAGAGAGTGTGTGTGTGTGTGTAGTATGTATATGTATATGAGTGGTAGATAATTTGTAGGAGTAGAGTTTTAAGAATTTTTATTTTATCAGTATTGGGGATCGAACTCAGGGCCTAGCACACGTTAGGCAAGGGTTCTAGCAGTCCGCTAAGATCCTCCTTGCCATTCCTGTAAACAAAGGACTCTGGGGTCTCAAGGATGGAGAGGGTTTACAAATCAAGAGGACTGCTAATCGGGTGGTGAAATATTACTTGGGACTGGCTCAGGAGAGGCCAAGCCAGGCAAAGGGACAGCTATTAAAGAGGCATGGGAGGGAGGGAACGGGCGTGCCATCCGTAGAGGAGGAGAAGCTGAGGCCAGGCCTTGGGTGGCTGGTTCAAGTCACTCATGTGACAGTAGATGTGAACTGGCTGTGGAGACTGGCGAATGCACACAGGGTCTGAGCAGGTAGGCGATGAAGGTGAGAGCCGTATGTGGGAAACAGGCAGTAAAGCGTAGAGGGACTCTGTACAGCAGTTAGATGGGGCAGAAACCATTGGAAGAGAGTTTGAACGAGGTTTTAATTACATTTATTTGTGTATGTGTCTATATGCACATATATGAACGCATGTGCACATATATGCATGCAGCCCCAGGATAAACTCTAGTGTCACTCCTCAAGTGCCATCTACCTTGCCATTTTTTTAAGGCACGGTCTCTCTCTCTCTGGTTCTAGAATTTGCTGATTAGACTAGGCTATGCTTTTACCTGAGTTCTGCAGAGTTGAGCTCATGTCTAATGTTGTGTGTTAGACACACTTTACAGAGACGCCTCCTGCCCTGAATGTTGATTGTTTTGGAGTAGCCAGGAAGGGTGACAGCAGCTGTGGTGGCCATTGGGATAGCTGCAGTGACAGACAGAGACTGAAGCTGCGAGCTGACCCCGCCTCTGTGGTGGAGGTGGGAAGGGAGGATTCAGAGAACAAGAAGCTTCCGTTTTGCAGGTTGGAAGGGTGGTAGAGAGGTGAGAAGGGGAGGGGTCCGGAAGGGCTTGGGTTTGCCCGTGTGGAGTGGAGTGGCCGTGGCCTTCCTTAGGCACAGCTATCCCAGTGCTCTCATTTCTCTTGCTGTGATGAAAGCCCTGAAAGGGTTTATTTTAGCTCATAATTTCAGGTTATAGTCCATCACTGGGCAGGGTGTGTGTGTGTGGGGTGGGGGGGCGGCAGGAACTTTTTTAATTTAATTTTTTTATTTATTCATTTTACATTCCTCAATGCCCCCTCCCTCATACATTCTTCCCCTCTTCTCCTCTCCTTCTCCTCTGAGTGGGTGGGGGCCTCCCTGTGTATCCCCCCACCTGGCACTTCAAGTCCCTGCAAGGCTAGGGCCTTCTTCTTCCACTGAGGCCAGACAAGGCAGCCCAGCTAGAAGAACGTCTTTCTTTTTTTTTTTCTTTTTCTTTTTTTTTTAGGCATGGTCTTTTTTGTTGTTGTTGTTGTTGTTTGTTTTTTGTTTTTTTGGATTTTGGTTTTGTTCGAGACAGGGTTTCTCTGTATAGCCCTGGCTGTCCTGGAACTCACTTTGTAGACCAGGCTGGCCTCGAACTCCGAAATCTGCCTGCCTCTGCCTCCCAGAGTGCTGGGATTACAGGTGTGCGCCACCACCGCCCTGGCTGGTCTGGAACTTACTATGTAGACCAGGCTGGCCTTGGACTCACAGAGAGTCCTGGGACCAAACACCTGCACCACCATGTCAGCTGTGTGTGGATGTTTTAACTGCATGTTTGCGTACTACCTGGTGCGGCACCCAAAGAGACCAGAGGATTTGTTGGATCCCTGGAACTGGAGCTACAGAGAGCTGTGAGTCACCGTGTGCAACTGAACCTGAGTCTCTGGAACAGCACCAGTGCTCTTAAGTGCTGAGCTGTCCCTCTGGCTCCGTGGCTATTGGCTCTCCTTAGAGGTAACATTTCCCCAGAAGCCAGTGACTGCTTCAGATCTCAGGGCCACAGGTTCTCCCCTAAGCCAGGCATGCGCAGGGCACCCGTGCGCTTGTGGGCCTGCTGGGCTGTTTCAGAACGGCATCCATCCCTGTGGTGCAGAAGCAGGAGAACCTGTGTTCTGAGCTCTTGGGAAAGAACTCACCCTGGAAAGCCAGGTCATCACACTGAAGCACAAAACTCACCAAGGCTGAGAATGGCTCAGTGGGGGAGCTTATCACCCTCTCTGCCTCCCTGAGCGTCCCCCCTGAGGACTCAGGGAGGCCATGAGTTCCCTCAGGTGTCACCATGGTTTCTCCCCTGGATGTGACCCTTCCTGCTTGGCTGTCCTTTTCTGAGGACATTGTTTTTAGCCCTCCTCCCCACTTCCCCCACCTTCACTGATGTCCATAACTATCTGCCGGAACTCTGGGTTCCTGTTAGATGAGACAGTGCTGTCTCTGTCCTCAGCCAGGTCACCGAGTACACAGGCATGTGCAGGTTGGGATTAGATCAGAAATGTGACAGCAACAGCTTCCAGGGGCGGAAGGGATGCCAGGCAGAAGGGGCGGGCCTCTCTGGGAGTGGCGCAGAGCTGAGCAGGGTGTTTTCAGGGAAAGGCACAGGATGGCTGCAAGGGCTGGCAGCTTCGAGGCTTCAAGGCTCCATTCTGCTACTTGCTGGCTCTGTGAACCTGAAACTGACCGAGCCGGAAGTCGATGCTCTGGCAGCTCGTCCTGGAGATCAGTAGGTTCAGGAGGCCTTGAGGAAGAGGTGGTACTAGGCTAGACCAAGAGGGCAGAAGGACGCCAGGGCTTCCTTGCTGGGGGTGTGGGGTGTGAGGGAATTGGTGTCTCCAGCAATGGTGAGGTGACAAGATTGGTTGTGCTTTGTGGGAAAATACAGTGTGGATTAGCACTCCAGAAGCTTCTAGCAGTTTTGACTTTTAGGTTAAGAAAGTATCTCTCAAGATGCTTCCATTCCAGTTGGGTGGTGGTGGCGCACGCCTGTAATCCCAGCACTCTGGGAGGCAGAGACAGGGAGATTTCTGAGTTCGAGGCCAGCATGGTCTACAGAGTGAGTTCCAGGACAGCCAGGGCTACACAGAGAAAAAAAAAAAGTGCTTCCATTCCATATTGGGTCAGGGTAAGGCTGGGTAGGAGATGGGACTCAGGTTTGTTTTGTAGTTTAGACTAAGCTCACATAAGATATGTGGTCAGGCATGACCTTGAGCTTTCTAATCCTCCTGCCTCCACCTTCTGAGTTCTGGGATGTGCCACGGTGTCTCGTTATGTAATCGGGGACTGGGGTCAGGCAAGCATTCCTCCAGCTGACCCGTAGCAGCCCTTGCTGCAAGCTTGAAGCTTAGGGGATTTAGATTAAGTTTTGTTGGTGTTTTTTTTGAGACAGACTCTCTCGACTTAGCCCTGGCTGTACAGGAACTCACTCTGTAGATCGGGCTGGCCTTGAATTTACAGATATCTGCCTGCCTCTGCCTCTCAAGTGGTGGGATTAAAGGCACGTGCTACCATGCCCAGCCTTGGATTAAATCAATTATTGATTTTAAAACTTTAAGATATGTATTTCATTTTATCTTATGTATATGAGTGTTTGTCTGTGTACCACATGCTAGCCTGGTGCCCCCAGAGGCCAGATGAGGGCATCAAGTCCCCTGGAACTGGGGTTATAGTTGTCAGCTTCCATGGGGTGCTGGGAACTGAACTCAGATCTCTGGAGAAGAAGTCACCGCTTTTACCTGCTGAACCCTCTCTTCAGACTTTGAGATGTTATTAAAAATTATAATTATGTGTGCACGCATAGTGTGTATGTGTGCACGCATGTATACATGATGTATGTTGGAGTGTGTACACCATGGCACTCATGGAGAGCAGAGGGCAGTCATTGTGGAATTAGTTCTCCCCTCCCATCTTTGTGTAGGTTTCAGGGATGCGACCTACTGAGCCATTTTGCTGGTTCTCCAGATTCAAATTTGATTGCCACCAATAGTGTGACCTTAGATAAGTTGCTTCTGCATTTTCCCCCATATGCGTGTATGTGGTATTCGTGTTTGCATATATATACATACATATATATACACATACACACACACACACACACACACACACACACACGCCCACATGCACACACACACACACACACCACACACACTTCCTCACTTGCTCTCTACCTTATGTACAGAGGCAGGGTCTTTCACTGAGAGCTCACCATTTTGAATACTCTGACTAGCTATTTTGCCCTGGGGATTCTGTGTCTACTTCCTTCTGTGTTCTGGGATTATATGGGCCGCCTGGCTCACCTGGCTTTTGTGTGGGTCCCGGGAACCTGACCTCTGTCGTCACAGTGGTAGGCATGAGTCATGTATACAGCTCTGCTTCTGCTTTTGGACACTTGGTTTCTTCAACTCTTAACAGAGGCATAGTCATTTGTATTCAAGGGTTATAATAGTAGTGGCGGGTACAGGAAACAGCACACAACAGGATCCAGGCCTGCTTTAGTGCTCAGAACACAAGAAGTGTTATTATATTATTCACTCAACAAACATAGCCATGTCTTCTTACAAGCCAGGAGCTGAGCACGCAGCTGGGGGGAGAGAGATGAATGAGACATTGTTTTGTCTCGTACAGTTTTGCAGTCCCATCAGGAAGCCGAGTTGAAATTACAGTTGCATGTAGCTTTAACAGGGGCAGTGGTAAGATGTGTGTATCCCAGAGCTGGCCCAGAAGAAGGTAACTGCTGCTCTCCTGTGTTCAGAATGCACAGGTATCAACACGGGTCTTGAGGGGAAACTGGATTTCTCAGACTGCTGTGTGTGTGTGTGTGTGTGTGTGTGTGTGTGTGTGTGTGTGTATTTTGGGGAGAGTAGATAGAACATGGCCTGTTAGGGGAATGGAAAGAGGCTGGGTGTGGCTGGAGCCTGGATTGTTGCAGGCCAGGAGATTGAAGAGGGAATTTACTGAGATGTGTCAAGGAACTTAGGTGGCATATGGGCATAAACTGCAGGGTGAAGTAAACTTCACTGAAGGGAGGTCCTCTCAGAGGCCTATCTAAGCTCCCACAGACAGATGCGGCCTTAGCTGGGCTGCACTGATGGGGGATGGGAGATTTAGAAGGAGGAACCCACAAGTTCTGGTATGAAAAGGGGGAGGAGTGCATTCTGGGTGTCTGGCCCAATCAAGACAGGAGAGGGCTTGAGGGGGAGGGTTCCGAAGCCACCTCAAGACAGGCCAGCCAGAGGCAAGAATCCTCTGAGAGGAGGGAGTGTGGAGTCTCTGATTGGCACCTGGGTAAAGGGATGGTGATGGAGAGTGTTCCAGATGTGTCTCCTCCTCAGAGAGGAGGGGTATACCATGGAGCCTGCAAGGCTTGCAGCCAAGCTGATGTAGAATGCGACAGATGAGGTAGTGGGGCCTGACTCTAGCTTAGATAGCATTTTGTTTTGTTTTTCTGAGACAGGGTTTCTCTGTGTAGCCCTGGAACTAGGCTGTCCTGGAACTCACTCTGTAGACCAGGCTGACCTCGAACTCAGAAATCCGCCTGCCTCTGCCCCCCAAATGCTGGCATTAAAGGTGTGTGTCACCACTACCCTGCGGGACACTTTTTAGAGATCGAGAATTATAGGTTGAAAACAAGGCCTTTGCCCCAAGGCATCAAGGTGAGCTATGGGTGAGAACATGGAGAAAGAGATGTGGCTAAGGGACAGGGAGGGACAGCTGGAGGGGCCTGTGGTGACAGGCGAGGGATGCCGACCACGCAGAGCAGATGGAGCCTGCCGTCTCAGGGGCTCACTGGTTTCACGTTCCCGAGCATACTTTAAAATTATTCTTTTAAAAAATATTTATTTTACTTTATGTGTATGTGTGCGTCCCCGAGGACAGGTGCTTGTACCACATGATGCAGTGTCAGCAGAGGTCAGGGAGGGCCATCAGATCCCTTGCAACTGGAGCTCATAGGTGGTTGTGAGCCACCACCATGGGAATGCTGGGAACGGAACCTGAGTCTTCTGTAAGCACCCCTGGCCACTGTTCATCTCCCCAACCCATTAAAAAAAATTAAATTACATTCCACTGTGTGTGTCTGTGTGCAAGTATGTGCACATGAGTGGGGGTCCAGGGAGGCCAGAGGCATCTGAGCCCGTCGCGCTGGAGTTACAGTTGGTGGTGTGGGCCGCTTGCTTTGGAAGCCCAACGAGGGTCCTCTGGAAGAGCAGGTAGCTCTCTTAACCACGATCTTTACAGCCTGGAAATACTTTTTGAAATATCTGCTATGTGGAACTGTCTAGAAATCAAAGCGACTTGCACAGGTGTGGCAGCTTGGGACTGGCTAGGGTCTTAGCATGTTAGGACCAAAAAGTTCCAGCAAGGCGTTCTCAGAGCACTCCCCCAGAGTTATGATGAGGCTCGGTAGCTTTAGAAGAATCGTGGTCTATACAGCACTGGTGGTGTACCGGTCAGGCCAAAGCCTCTCTGTTGGGTACTGTAGAGTGTTTTTGTAATATGGAAGCTTGTGGGTGGACAGAGATGGGTAGGTGGCAAGACGACTTGTGTTTCCTGGGGGCGTGTGGGAGTGGGGGTGATGCATCGGGAGTATCGTTAGGCTGCTGTGCAGGTGCTGGCGTTTGCACTCTGTCTCTGCATGTGTGTCACAGGTGGGATGGTGTGCGATAAATAATATATTTGTTTTTGCAGTATAATGCCCCTCTCTAAGAACCAATCCCATAGAATGTGCTCACAGGAGGGAGGACACAGCATGTATGCAAGCATGTGAATTGTCTCCGTCTCAGGATCTGAATGTGTGTTTTTCCTTGAGCGTTTGTGTGCTTGCAGGCTGTGGAGTTTCTCTCTTCTGCCTTGGCTCCATCTAACATCCTCTCGGTCAGTGGATGAGTGACATGTTTAAATCTGGGAGCTCCTTGGTCCTCTTACAGAGTGGGCCAGAGTGAGGCCTGTGTGAAGAGACGTGGCTTGGCTGAAGGAACCGCTCACAGCCACTTTCTCTCTCTCCACATCAGGTGTGCCCCAAGCTCCAGGCCAGGCCCTAAACAGGTGAGGCTGATGGCCCATAGGTTGTAGCACAGCCTAGAGGTCCTCAGTGTGGTCCTCTGATTTTGACTGAACTTAAGATAACTAACTATCCAGCTGGATACACTTTGTTTCACTGAATCATTTAGAGGACGTTTTGGCTCATTTGGGAGGTGGAAGGAAGCACAAGGATTAAGACATTAGGGCTAACCTTGGCTACATAATGAGTTTGAGGCCAACCTGGCCTATTCAGTATTTTGAAACAAACAAGCTAACAAATAAATAAGCAAACACATTCTGGAGTTGGAGGATGCAGCTCAATCGGTAGAACATGTGTTTAGCATGCACAAAGCTTTGAATTCAACCCCCCTAAAGCTGTGCTTAAAGCTGAGCGTCGTAGTGCATGCCTGTAATCCCAGCGCTAAGGAGGCAGGAGGCTAACCCTCCATTAGAGGCTAGAGACCACAGAGTTAGTTTCAGGCCAGTTTGGATATAGAACAAGACTGTGAAACACTCAAAAATGAAAACAAATAAAAATTCCATGCAGAGTGAAGACATTTCTCCCGATCCCAGAGGCAGAGCCAGGGCAAGAAGGGACAGTTCACCCGCTCATCTGTGTAGCTGGGGTGCAGAGAGGCTGAGTGACTTAGCTGGGTAGTTTGGGGCAGAATCTGATCCAAGGGTTTTCTTGGATCTGACCCAAAGCCCAGCTCATTGCCACAGAACTGTGGTCTGACTCGGTGCAGATGCCTGTTTTTTTCCTGGGTGGGTCGTGGGCTGTAGGCTGGCCAGATCCTTACTGGAACACTATGAGTGTGAGCTGTATTGAGAACCAAGTGCAGGAGTGGGCCGTTCTGTGCTTATGTGTGTCAGTGTGTCACTGAGCGCGAGTGTGTCTCAGCGAGCTCAGTAAGACAGTCTCTGGTGCGAGCATGTCCCCATCTGTCTCTGAGCTGCAGTGGAATGAACGCGGGAGAGGAGCCTGCCTCAGGGACTAGGGAAGCCAGGCTGGCGGTCGGTGACTGGCTGCTCATTGCCCTGCTGCAGACCTGCTTCCTGCCTCCCTGTGATCTTGGGTTGTCATGTCCTTGCTCTGGGCCTCCATTTCCTAGTATAATAGGATCTAGTGCAAAATGTAGAGGTCCCTCTCAGCCTTCCTGCCCTTGCTCAAGGGAGGACTCATTCAGGGGACAGTGTGGCCATTGCCTCGTCCAGGGCAAAGCTGCTCCCTGAGATTTAGGGTTTCTAGATTGGGTTATTTGTGCCAGGGCCTTGGTGGGCTTGGGAACCTGGAACCCCTTGGTCTTAAAGCACATTTGCTAACAGGCTTCCTTTCTCTTCTCTCCCTGCTCCCTTCTCTGACCTTGGCTGACTTTAGAGGAACACCCCATGGAAGGTGAGTGGAACCTCCTTGATCATTAGGGTAATGCATATTTCCCCGTGGGGTCCATTTAAAGGGGTGTTGTTGGCCATGCAACAGCTCCCCACCTGCCCATATTTGCGGGGTGCCCAGGGGGAAGGAGGTCTGGGGCCTCCTCCATTGGACTGCCTCTTCCCGGGCCTCTTTGCTCATTGACTGGGGAAGCTGCTGGGTAGAGGGCAGGTCCTCCTCCTTCCCCCACGCTGCTCCCAGCCTTCTGCCTTGCAGTGAAGGGAAGAGATGGTGAGTGGGGGAAGTGGCATAGCTGGTACTGTTGGAAGTGCCCAGAGGGAGTAGTTAGACACCGCTTTGCCCAGCTTAGGAAGTGTATGGTGGCTATGTAAAGAGAGTAGGGGGTGGCAGGGTTGGCTGCAGAGAACTCATGCTGCTACATGCCATTGGGGGTGTGGGCGAGAGTGCAGGCAGGGTCGGGTCTGCCCCACGGTTGGGGTGTGTGGGTGGGGCCGGCTCTTCTACTCTGCTAAAGGTGCCCGTGGCTTAAGGAAGAGATCAGCTTCTTCATTCAACCAGTCCCACAGCAAGGGTGGCAGTGGGCGTCTCTCAGATCTCCGTCTCCTCTCTCTCTCTCTCTCTCTCTCTCTCTCTCTCTCTCTGGTCATTGTCTCTGCCTCTCTTTCTCCAGGGTTCTGTCTGTGGACTTCTCTGTCCCTGTCCTTCCCCAGATGCTCTGGGTTCTGTTGTCCTTAGAAACTTTCTCTCTATCTTTGCTTTTCCTTCTGTTTCTTCTTTGGGGTGGACTAAGATTGAGGGTAGGATGGTCTACACTTGGAGGCTGGATCACGTTGATCTTCTAGGTCACGACAGTGAAGTTGGCGAAATGATTACGAGGGAAGGCCTTATCCTGGTTATCATCCTGCGCCACAGTCCCCTGTCCCGGGAAGGGAGTGGGTAGGATGCACTCGGAGGAGCACAGAGACACCAAGGGTGTGTGAGTCCTGGGAAGGGCAGGCAGTGAGGGCTGTAGGTCCGGGTCTGAGTGGAACCCATTTTCCTCGTGGTGTCCTCAGCTTACCTTGTCTGTGTTTCTTCTCTCTGGGTCTCCTCGGGTGCCCTGGTCTCAGCAGGCCAGACCCTGTGTCTGTATCTGTGTGTGTGTGTGTGTGTGCGTGTGTGCGTGTGTGTGTGCGTGTGCGTGTGCGTGTGCGTGTGTGTGTGTGTGTGTGTTGTGTGTGCACAGATTTATGTGGATGTGGCTTGGCTGTCTGTGTGGGCGTGCTGGGCACCAGCTTATTGTTTTGTCCATGGAATGGCGTGTGTCCATGTGTCTCTGGAGGAGCCATTAGAGCTTTGTGTGTCTGCATCTGTGTTTGCATCTCTGTGTGTCATTGTTTACCTAGGTCTGTGTGCATGTGAGAGAGAAGGAGAGAGTCTGCACATCCAGGTGGACACAGCCATCTGAGGGCTGGAGATAAGATTTAGTGACTTTAACTTGCTCTTGATGTCTCCTCTGGAACAAAGGGAGAGATGGATGGAGGGAGAGAGAAGAGGCAGGGGAGGAGAGAGGCTTGGGAGGAAGGAGGAGGGGGCACAGAGACGGAGAGGAGCAAGTGGTGGGATTAAAAAATGCTAGAGAGAGAGAGCGAGAGAGAGAGCGAGAGAGAGAGAAGAAAGGAGAGGAACATAGATAGCAGGGAGCCTGGCTGAGAGGGAAGGGCAGAGGCTGCGGAGGAGCTTGGAGCAGGGAGAGAGAGGAAAGGGGTGAGAAGATCAAGGGAAGGCCAGCTTTGGAGACAAGGGGGTGAGCTCTGTGTGGGGTGTCCTGGTAACCTGCTGGTGTGGGTGTGGGCCTGCACATCAGCAATAGTACAGGGTATATATGGGATGTGATGCACGCGAGTGTGTATGTGTGTGTGTGCGCGCATGCACACTTGTACATAGGTAGGAATGTGATCCTTCCGTGTGTCCCTGTACATGTCTGTCTGTGTCTCTTAATTTTGCTGTCTTTTTCTTTCCATGGCTGTCCCCCTGGGGTCTGGGGACAAGTCAGGGGTGAGACACACAGACTCAGCCGGACCTCCCTGAGGTCCCTCTTCAGATCTCTCAGGTGTCCTTTGCCTCTCCTTCTCTGTCCTTTCCTGCTGGGATGCTGGGCCTAAGGCCTGGCTTCCTCCAGGAGCCCAGGTGTCCTGCTGCGCAGTGCCCTGAGCACCATCTCTTTCTCCTTCATCTCTTCTGAGCAGGCAGAGGAGGCCCAGACTAGCCAAATAGAACACCCGAGGGAGGGCCGTTGGCATTGCCATCCGTCACTGCCAGCCTGTAAGGGGAGTGGAAGGAAGGGCAGGATGCCACAGGTAGTCATGGGGGAGAGAGAACCCAGGGCTACTGGGGCCAGGACAAAGAGCAAGCTAGAATTGGGATGAGAGAGGAGACAGGTTGTAGGGAGGGATCCCTCCGTCATCTGGTCATCTGAGGATGAGCCAGGAGCAGACAGGAAGGGAACGGGTCTCCCCTCACCAAGATGGCTGGTGCTGTCACGCCTGAGGGAGCTGAGCAGCTGGTTGCCTTGGTGACAGAGGGAGAGTGCCGCATGCTAATGAGGCTGGCAGAGAGCTGGGCAGCGGAAGGGTCTTGAGGGTAACTTTGTGGCTCCCCAGCAGTTGTCAGGCCTAAGGGGCTGTAGGTGGTGGGGGCAGAGGACAAGAAGCTGAATCCATGGGCCCTCAGACACTGGACTGAGGGCAACAGAAACCTGGATTTCTAGGAGCAGGGCCTCAGGGAAAGGCTGCTGCTGGCAGGCAGAGTGGGTGGAGGGTTCAGGGCCCCTGGGCCTGAGTTTTAGAAAGAGGCGCTGGAATTTTGTGGGCTCAGAGTGGGTGGCAGGGTAGGGGCTATCTGAAGCAAGGAGTAAAAAGACAGCCTAAGTGCTTTGAATCAACCCTGTGTCCTGAGAACTGTGTGGTCCTGATGCTGTCCCCACTTGCTGTGGCCTCCTCCCTCAAGCTAGCCTTCGACCTAGAGGTGAGATAAAGGGAGGAGACACTGATGGAGATGGAGAGGAAGCTGCCAGGAGCCGTGTGGCTCTTCCCCAGGGCCCAAGCCCTTCCCAGCCTCCTCAGCCTCCTCCCCACCTCCCGGGCACTGGCTACCCTGGTACTGCAGCTCTTCAGTCTCCACCCCAAGGTTTAGCATCTCATGCCACAGGAGCTGGGATGGTTTCCCTGACAGCAGACTGTCCCTCCCCCACCCTTTTGGCCAGACCCCACAGCAGGGAGGTTGGGCAGGGAGCAGGGGTTTGATAGGGCTGGTTGGTCATCTCAGGGAGTCCAGCAGAATCAGTTCTGTTGCTGGTCTGGTGATGTCAGCCTCTCTGGGGCCTGGGGGCCTGGTGTAGATCATTCTGGAAGGACTCAGGTTAAAGAGGGTTACCTTAGATTACGGTTGCCAGGGCTTGCTAACTGGGCTGAATTGTCCTCAGCAAGGGCCTGGCCAGGGAAAGGGGGACCATAGGGCCATTTAGGCATGAAGGGTTTGATCTTCCAGAGTGCTTGGCCTTCTGCCCAAGAGTCTTGGCTCTTCAAAGGCACACAGTTTCTAGATTCCCAGATTCTGAAAGAATCACACCATCTTTTGCTCCAGGGTTTCCATAGACTCAGTTTACTTCTTCCAGCTTCCTTGGTTCCCCAGAAACAAGTCGGTTTTCTCTCTCCATGTGTGGCTGGAATGGGCAGCTGGAAGAGTTAGGGCTGTAGAGGATGCTTTTCTAAGTCCCAGTGTGAGGTTTCCTTTAAGGCCCAGGTTTCTATACTACCCACTTTCCCCCAACGTCATGTGTGTGCGTGCATGTGTGCATGTGCATGGTGTGTGTGTGTGCACACGTGTGCATGGTGTGTGCATGTCCGTGGTGTGTGACGTGTGCATAGTGTGTGCATGTGGTGTTGTGTATGTGTGGTTCGTGTGCGTGTGCATGCATGTATGTGTGCGCGTGTGTGCGTGTGGTGGTGGTTGGCGTCCCTTTGCCCACTTAATCCCACTCTAACGGGACACTATCTTTCTCTCCAGGTGGCTTTGATTTTTTGTGTTGTGTTTTATTTTCTCCTCCATCCGAATTGTTTTTTTCTCGTTGACCGTTTTTTTTTTTTCTCCACCTCCTGGAAGAAAAAAAAAAAAAGAAAAGAAAAAAGAAAAAAGAAAAAGGGAAAAGCTCCCCTCTCCCCAGTGCCATGTTTACTTCCTTTTCCTTTTCCTTTTTTCTTTTTTTTTTTTCCGGCAAGAAGAAAAAAAAAAAGAAACCAAAAAATTCTCTCCCCCCCCCCCCCCTTGCAGCAACGCCCTGCCCTCCTCCTCCGGCTCACGCGTCTCTCCCTTCCCCTCCCTCTACCCTCTGTTTCCGCATCGGGCCCCTTCCCTCAGCTGCTGGGCTGGGGGCTCTCCCCCGATGTCTGTCACAAGTTAAAAGGGTTTTAAATTGTGGCAGCAGCAACTTTCCCTCCCTTCTCTCTGGCGGATTTCATGACTGGTGTTTCTTTGTTTCTTTCCTCTTCTCTTTCTTTCTTTTCTTCTTTTCTTTCTTTCTCTTCTTCCCCTTTCCAAGGTCCGGCTCACCTGACGTTAAACAGCGAAGGTATGGTTTGAAGTTTTGGTTTCGTTTGGATTGGACTGGATTGCCCCAGACTGTGCCTGGCTTTTCTGTTCTCTGCCCTCCCTCCTTCTCCTTCACCCCTCCTGCCTCCCTCTTTCCTTCCCTTCCCTTTTCCTTGGCCATTTCTTTATTTGTATGGGGTGCCTGGCGGGGGTGGGGCTGGCCCTCTCCTCCCCTTCTCCGCTCCCCTCCCCGGGTCCACTGTCCACCCTCGCGTCACCTTGGTTTCTGATGTCAGGTGTACACTCTCCTGCCGTTGTCTCCAGTATTCTTTCATTTTTTTCTCTCCATCTTCCTCGTGGTACATCTTGCTTTTTCTTTCTCATGCCGGTGTTTGATTTGCATCCACTCATTCTGCTCACTCTTTCTTTTCTATGAATGCGAGTAAGAAAGAAAGGGCCTGCCTGGGCTCAGAAAGGATTCGAGGCAGCGCCTTCCTCTTCCCTGCTGCTGTGGAAGACACCACGTTTAATCCCTGTCCCTAGAATGGGCTGAAAAGAAAAGATATGGGACTGGAGGTGTAGGATCCTCCCTTCCCACAATGCCTTGCCCTGTGCCTTTCCTCCATTATCTTTTGAGTCTCTTATCGCTATCTGACAGATGACAGTATACCAGAGACAAATGACAGGCTATTGTGATTGCAGAACCTCACCAGCAGGCATCACAGCCCCACCAGGTGGCATGGCTGGGACTTGTCCTTTAGCTTGCTCCTACCCTTGGCTAAGTTCCCTCCCAGCAGCCAAAACCCCAGTACTGGGGGCCGAGGCATAGCTAAGCAGTAGTCTTTGCATACATGAGGCTCTGGGATCTAACCTCAGGATTGCAAGGGTAGAGGAAACCTGGCATTAAGCAACCTGGAGGGGAACCCGGGAGTTCTGACTGACCCCCTCCCGCTGTGACCTCCCTACCATCCATGTATCCACCTCTATGAGCACCTTCAGTGCTGCTGTAGCCCGAGAGACAGGGTTGTGTATTTAACTGAGAGCTGGTGGGACCACGTCTAGGCTGCAAGAGAGTTTTGCCAAGATCTGAAATTTGGGATGGATTTAGGTCTGATCAATGCGGGCCTGGATTTTGTGCAGGCGTGGGAAATTATGGCCAGAAGAGAGCAGGAGGAAGTCCCATGCAGGAAGTTAGGAGGAGGGGCCTGGCGGACTTGCTCACACCCTTCTCTTCTCGAAGGCCTTTGTTGGCTGTGTTCAGACGTTCAGGATGTTTTCTTGAAGGGTCCCAGAGATGCCTCCCCTCATCTGAAAGGTTCTGTAGCTCAGATGTTTGTTTAGTTTTAGTTCTGGGGCTGGGGGCTGGGGACTGGAGTTGGAGGAAGAGCCCAGAAAGAAACTTCTCCCTTTATCTCTGAATTCACCTCATTCCGTGGATCTAGCAGTAGGGCTGGTTGCCTGGTTGCCAGGCTCCGGAGAGCATGTGTTCACTGGCCAGGGCGGGTGAAGCTCAAACCAGCCTGGAGCCCAGACATGGCAACCTGTGCCTTTGGGGGTGCTGGAGCTAGGCCCTGTGTGGTGAACCAGGGAATGAGGCTGAGAACTGATTTCTGAGGAAGATCTAATTGTATCCCCTTGGGCCTAGCTAGGACCTCCTTGGGTGGACACAGTCCTCCTGTGAGTGTGCTGAAAGGACAGGCCTGGGAAGCCTCATAGTTTATGTGGAGACCTTCAGAGCACCCACTGCAGGGACTGAAGCAGTTATAGGTGGCCTATGAGAGGACAGGCACAGAACAGGAGGGCTTCGGTACCTGGGTTGAGGTATAACACCAGCGTAAACCAGGCAAAAGCAGGTTGACAAGAATATTCTCGAACCCAGCAGAAGATGTGAGCAGAGATGCTCAGTGAGGGAGGAGCACGAGCCCCAGGGATGTGGCAGTGTCCTACAGGGTGACAGGGAGCTGGGGTACAGATGCTCAGGACCCTGCTCCCCAGAACCGCCCTGCTCCCCCAACTTGGTCTCCTCACCCTAGCCTGACTCATTCCTCACCTGCAGCTGGTGGCCTTTGGACTGTCACATGGCTCCTTCTCAAGAGACCTTGAAGGCCAGGGAATCCCCAGAGAAGCTATCCTCCCTTGCCCATGCCTGCAGGCAGCACTGTTGTCCTGGATAGGGCCTTCCATCACCTCAAGAGACTGGGATGGGACTGGCTGCAAAGCCCCTGTGCCTGACTCCCCAATTCTGCTTCTCCAGTAGGGTCCTTACTGTTCTCCGAGGGGGGGGCCGGGAGAGGAGGAGCCGGCGATGTGCACCAGCCGACAAAAGGTCAGTGATCCCATGGTCCCCAGACAGCCCAGCCCTTGCCCTGCCGTAGGCTAACTGCATTCTGAGAGGCTGAGGAGTCTTCACAGCTGTATGGCATCCCCCTGTGTCTTGCCTCCAGGCCTGCAGTAGGTCTGCACTTCACCGCCATTCCTAGGGGCACAGGTCCCTGCCCTATTGTGGAGGACCACAACCTCCATCTCTTTCCCAAAGCTTAGCTGTCCTGATGACCTACCAGAACACAGATGCCCTTTTCCATGGCAACGGTCAGGCCTATCTCTCGAAAGTGTTTCTGCGGTGGAGTGACAGGTGACAGGGCACCATCGTATTCCAAGAGCCTGCCAGGTGCCTTGCCTGGGGGAAACGGCCAGCATCTGCGATCTCTGTGTGTCACCTATACTGTCCCAGTGAGCCACAATGGCATATAGTGGCAGGCATCATTGCTTTCGTAGATGGGGAAACAGTCAAAGCCCCAGAGGCCAGCACAAGACCCCTTAGTGTCTTAGGACACTGGGATTCCAGCTCACTTTTTAGGCCAGAGGCTACTTCTCTCAGGACTCTGCTGAGAAAACTGCAGGACACCCTGACAACTCTCAAAGCTCTGTATTCAAGCCAAAGCCACATGGTGTCACCTCCATCCTCTAGCCAGTGTCCTACTGTCCGCCTGGGTTTGCACCATTCCGAGCCCTGCTCTAGTCCCTTGCTGTCTCTTAGAGCCAGGTTGTGAAAAAAGTGGTCAAGTCTGTCTTTGCTGGCTATCTCCCTGAACTTCTGGGCCAGCCTGGACACTCCTGGGAGCCCCTCTGTCTACATCTCTTTGGAATCAGGCATACACATCTTGCAACTGTTTGCCGCCCCTCCTGGGGCTCCCTGAGGACAGGATTTTCATTGTCTCTCTCCACGTTCTGCACAACTCTTGACATCTATGTAGGAATGAGCTCAGCACATTTAATTAATCAATTATTCATTTTGATAGGGTCTCCCTATGTAGTTTTGGCTGGCCTGAAACTCGCTATGTAGACCAGGTTGGCCTTGAGCTCATAGAAATACATCAGCCTCTGCCTTCGGAGGGTTGGGATTAAGGATGTGCACCACCACACACAGTTCACAATTATTTAAAGTGAGTGAATGGTCACCGTTCCCAGCGTCTTACTGACTGTGGTCCGTGTAAGAGCACAGAGCTGTAGGCTTTGTTCAGAAGAGTTAACTTATTTATTCACTGACAGAAGGGTGCACCTTCACAAACTTACATCCAGGGGCAGAGTCATTTATGGATTGTGGGCTGTCCTACTCATCATCTTTCTAGATTCCTGGCGCGACCTGGGAGGTCGGCTGACAGGTGGTTCCTTTAGCTCCCAGAGGAGAAAGCTTCTGTGGCCGAGGCCATAGAGCTGGTTGGCGGAGCCAGCACCAGCACCCAGGCCGGCTCTCTCAAATCGCATTTCCTCCCGAGGGAGCTGTACAAGATGTCCCTAGGCAGTTCCTAGGCAGTAAGTGCCAAGTGAGCAGAACACACAGCTGTAGCTCCCCAGAGCCAGGAGGGTCAGAGGGGCTGGAGATCTTCCCAGAGGAGGCCTTTGAGCTGGGTCTGCAAAGGGGGCAGCTGTGTGCCCTCCTTTCATGGCACTTACAAACTCTCTCAGTTCTGCCCACATTCAGCTTTGTGGGGAACACTTGTGAGGCCACAGACTCCCTGATGGAGAAGCAAACAAGTACTGGCAGTGACTCCCTTCCTACACTCTTAAGAGTTGTGGCTTCTCAGGTGCTGATGGGAGTTGTAGTTTCTGTCTGTGGCCTGGCCACTGTGGGTGATGGAGCAAAGCGCCCCCTGGCGCTTCAGGATTTGAGCATCTCAGATCCAGCTCTTGCTCCAAGGAGCTCTTAGGGCCACATCACATCACAGCACACATTCTGATCCCTGGAGTAACAGTCTCCACGAGGCTCCACCTTTGCATCTCTCTCTCTCTCTCTCTCTCTCTCTCTCTCTCTCTCTCTCTCTCCATCTTCAGTTTTCTTGCTACCGTTGCCCACCTGCCTACCATCACTCTTCTTAAATGCGTTCAGGCTTCCTTAGACCTTAGAAATATTTTTCCATTTCTAGGTCAGGAGGACCGAGGTCCAGTCAGCTCAGGCTTGCCGCATGCATAGCTGGCTGCGCCTCCTCGGGGTCCACCTGAGGAGCCCAGGAACCGCCTCATTTCTGTTCTTTGCTTTGGCAGCCACAGTCCAGCCTCAGCTCCGCCTCTCCTTTTTTTTTTTTCCCCTGGCTCCTTTTGTTTGGTCCCAATCACTTTTTCAGGTGGCTGCCTCATTTTCCTCTCCTTCTGTCTGTGTCCTCAGCGATGTTGTTTGCTTTGACCGCAGTGAAGGGGAGGGAGTGGGAGGGGAGGCCTGACTTCTGGGCGGGTCTAACAGTATGGGTGGTGAGACCAAGGTCAAATGCGGCCCCTTTTCTGGTGCTTGAGCCCCCTGGCTCTGTCAGTGTCTGAGCAGCAGGCCTGGTTGCTATGGAAACAATAAAGCCCCAGAAAGCCTTGGCTTCAGTTCCCCAGAGGTCCCTGTCCCTTTTCTATGCTGGCTGGCCCTCCTCCTTACCTGTCCCCTCTGGGTTCCCTCCTGGTCTTTATCGATAGGGTTCCATGTGATTGCTCTTTCCCTTACAGCCTGTCTCCATGTCTCTTCTGTCCCATTGAGGGTCCATCTTTGTCCCCGTCTACACTGAGCACCCCACATCACCATTAACTATGTCCTTGTCTCTGCTGGTCACCTCACCGTCCCTTTGGGTCCCCTACATAGAGGGAGGGATTCAGATGGTTCCGCTGTGGTCCGTGCCCTGCCCCCCTCAGCTTGCTGCCCTGTGGCCTCAGGACACAAGGCCCTGCCAGCTGCAGTGAGTGCTATGCCAGGCACTGGGGCAGCAGCTGGTGCCTTGGCATCCGGATGCAGTGGGGCAGTGTGGGCAGCTTGCCTGGAGGAAGAGAGCCAGGCTGTGTGCAGGAGAAGAGTCCTACAGAATCTGCAATGAGACCCCCCGTGCTTGCACATGGCTCTGCTCCTAGGGGAGGGAGGACAGGGGCCCATCTCTCAGTGCCTACCCTTCCCTGGGCTTTGAGAACATCTCCCAAGAAGCTCAGAGTTCAGTCTCTGCCTAAAGACCCTCACAACACAGTCCTGTTTGCCCCTTACCCATGAAGGGAGGTTGCAGGATCAGTATTTACTGACAGGGGACGGAAGTCACTGTCTGGGTGCAGGGCACCGGTCTCTTTGGTTTGGAGTCTGGTTCTCTGCCTGGGCTTGTGCTCTGGTGTGTGAAATTGAGGGGCTGGACCTCAACTCTCTATTTTTCAGTCACATTCTTCCTACTTGTCATTCACTTGCAGACCCCTCCCCACCCCTGCAATCCTTATGGCCCCCCGGGAGTTGTGGCTTCCCATCTAAAGAGTGCCGGGAAACAGGAACTTGGACTGGATGCTGTGTCCATGTGTACACATACACAAACACATACGCTCACACATGTGCATACACATGTCATGTACATTCATGAGGACCATGCAGGCACGAGAGCCAGGCAGGCCTTCCCCTGCCGCTCGCCTGGCAGTGTGGGGTGTCTTAGGTCGGAGGAGGAAGTCGAGAGAGGAGGGAGAGCTGGCATGGCGAGCCCCCAGGTAAATGTGGCAGAGTGGCTTGTCACCGGTGCATATCCATGTCCCTCGCAGTGCCTCCTCACATGTCTTAGCCCTGTCCCTCTCCACTCCACGGCTTCCAGTCTTCTCATCTGCGCAAGGCTAGACAACAGGTCCACTGTTCTCATCACTTACAGGAAGGCCTGAGAGTGCCCCTGTCACTGGGTCCCCAGGATGGCTGTTGCCAAAGAAGAGGGGAGAGAGAGGAGAGAGGAGAGGCGGGCTGCTCAGACACTTGGTGTTGCAGTCCCCAGAGGCCTCCCAGGGAGAAGCCCGCAGAGCCTCTTGTTCTCCCCCACATGCCGTTGTTCTGGGTGGCAGAGGTTGAGAGGATTGGTAGGGAGGAGCCGGTGAAGCCAGTGGCTTTGTCTGGCCCTGTGGCAGCTTAATTGTCAGCTGTCAGAGTGAGAGCCACTTAGCAGCCTCCTGCTTGGGAAATGGACCTGGGGGACGTTGACTTTTGGTAGCAAAGACAGCAGGGTCCAGGGTGACAGCAGGTAGGAGGGGAAGAGGGCCTAAGTTTAGAGTTGGGACCGCAGGACCCCAGTGTCCAGGACCCGTGCTCGGGTTGCTGGAGGAGAACGGGGAGGCTCTGCATACCCCACCCACTCAGCCTTCTCCCGTTTTCCCAAACCATGGCGTCCAGGCAAGGAGGAATTTGTGGCAACCTTCAAGGGCAATGAGTTCTTCTGCTACGACCTGTCCCACAACCCGATCCAGAGCAGCACTGATGAGATCACACTGGCCTTCCGCACCCTGCAGCGCAACGGGCTGATGCTGCACACGGGGAAGTCGGCTGACTACGTCAACCTGTCCCTCAAGTCCGGGGCTGTCTGGCTGGTCATCAACCTAGGCTCAGGTGCCTTCGAGGCCCTCGTGGAACCCGTCAATGGCAAGTTCAACGACAACGCCTGGCACGACGTCCGGGTTACCCGAAACCTGCGCCAGGTAGGGGGAGCAGGGAGAAGGCCAGGGCCAGCTTTGTGTGGGGCAGGACATACACGGAGGACAGAGGCATGTCTTGGGTTGGGGTGGGAGAGAGCAGGGCTGGGCAGTGAGGTGCGATTGGGGCAGTACGGACCTGAGGCGTGGCCTCCGCTATGTGACCGGCTTCTGAGACCTTGTCAGCCAGGGACTGAGCTAGGAGGAGGCTTCAGAGCTGTTCCTGGGCAGAAGCCTGAGGCCAGGAGTAGGGCTGGGCTGAGCATGGCGGGAGCAGCTAGGGTTCTGAAGCCTGGTGTCCAGGGGCCAGGCGATGGGCAGGAGGCTGCTGCAGAGTTGGGGGGAGGGAGCTGGAGCCTGACCGAGGACACAGTGTGTGCTGTGGGGTGTGGAGGGGTCCTGTCGCATGAGCAGCAGCACGCCATGGAAAACAGATAGACACTTCTCTGGGAGTGCTTGTTTTCTTCCTTTTTGACAAAGCCAGGCTTTCCTTGATGTCCATGTTTACCTTCTTCTGGCTAGGCCAGCCTGCATGGGGGGACGCAAGAGGGTTGTGGGGGCCAGCTCTTGCATATAGGATGCCATACTTCTCTACCTTGTCCCCTGAACTTTCAGACGATGCATGTGTCCTGTTAAGAGTGGCCTTCTTCACCAGGCCACTCAGGGTCCATCCATGGCAGTTACTGCAGAACTCTGGTAGATGGAGCCTGTGGATAGTTTCATCCTAGAAGTCCCCGTGTCTAGTCACACTGATCTTTCTCTCTTCGGTAGCAGGTGAGGCCCCTGTGCAGTCCCTGGGAACTCCTGTTCCCCTCTCTACAGTGACTCACTGTGGGCACAGTTCTCCATTCTCTGGGGTCCCCAGTCTTGCAGTCAGCAGGCGGCAACCTTCACCTTCCCACTGCTAAACGTGACCAAGAAAACCAAGTGGTTCTGCCTGGGATGCTCTGTCGCAGGGCTTGGTGGCCAGTCTCTTCCTGTCTTAACCTATTGTCGCTCCTCCCTCGTCTCCTTTCTCTCACTGGAAGCCCCTCAGTGGGGCTCAGAGAGTCTGGCTGGCCTTCTAGCCCTCTCACCTGCTCTTCTTTAACACCACTAGGGGTGATCTAATGGAGGCTCTCCTTGCTGAGACAACGGAGTGGCTAAGTGCACTGTTCTTTCCAGAAGCCTGCAGCAGCCTGTTGCGGATCTGTGCCGATGCGCTATTCTTAGTGCTCCCCCTTCCTGTGGAGCCACTCCTTCTCCATGCAGCCCCCCACGCCCATGTCCTATCACTCCATCCCCCAGTCCGAGCGCCTTTTGAGCCTTATGCCCATTGGAGCAGATGGGTGTGCTCAGTGCTTCTGAGACACATTGAGGTGTCACACACACTTGGGGGGTGATTCAGGCAAGCTCCTTTTGGTGCCTTTTGCTCCCTTCCTTACTGTTCCTAGGACCAGAGCTGTCAGCTGCTGCTGTCTTCTGAAGTCTCTGCAAGCCCACAGTCTTCATCCTCATGCTATTTGGCCAAAAAGATAGTGCGAGCCATACGGGGTACAGAGTGAAGGGCGAAGCTCCCTGCTCTTGAGACAGCATGGAATTGTTCCAAATAAACAGAGCAGGGGCTGGGGAGATGGCTCAGTGGAAAAAACATACTGGTCACGCGAGTGTGAGGGTCAGTCAGAGTTCAGCTCCCCAGAACCTTTGTAAAAGCAGGGCAGTCATGACCACCTGCAATCCCAGTGCTTGGGAAGTAGACACGGGGGATCCCTAGGGCAATATGACTAGCTAGACTATCTAGAATTGGCAAGCTCTGGGTTTGGTGAGAAACTTTATTCAACAGAGGGGAGAGTGGCTAAGGGAGCACCTAGTATCATCCAGTGACAGCTTCAAGACTCCACATGAATTCACACATGTATCATGTACACATGTGAACATACATACATACACATGCAATCATACCACACACATGCAAAATTCAATGAAGACACAAATAAATGAACAAATTAAAAAATGACTAGAATGAGGCCACACACCTGTCCAGTGCACCCTAGAAGCAACTATGGGAATTGGGAAGATTTCCAAGAGGAAGGAAAGGTCTGTGGTAATGCTGAGCCACCCTTATGGATGCAGTGACACATGACCTTAGGACACAGTGTAGAGAGTGACCCATGTTCATCTCTTTCTGGAACATGTAGAGTCATGGGTACAAGTTGGTAACGGATGGAAATTCTCTACTCCTGGATTGTTCTATAGGATGGCTCAGAGTGTGGGCAGAGCATGTTGACCCAAAAGCAGGGATGATGGGCCACAGAGAATGTCTGCTTAAAGATCTTGATGGAGAGCCCTCTTTCCAAAGGGCTGCTGAGGAATTTCTTTCACTCCAGAACCCAGTCTGTACCCATGGCAAGAGGTGCTGGAACCACATTTGGAGAATTCTTCTCTGCTTACCCCCAAGACCCTGCTCTGGAGTTGCTGCCCTCACCCAGGGCCTCGTCAGTGCCAACCCCTTTATCTGAATTTTCTGAGACTTCCAAGAGAAACTTCTTTGTTCCTGTTGCTCCAGCATTATCTCTTCATAACCCCTTCACACTGTGCAATATCTGGAACTCTTTCAGATTGTCATAACTCAAGGAGTGCTACTGGCATCTAGTAGGTAGAGGCCAGGAGTTGAGTCATCACTCTAGTTTGTAATATAGCCCCACAACAGGAACCATCTGACCTCAGATGTCAGAGGCGCCTGTGGGAAGATACTCTCCACATTCATCCAAGTGTGTAGACAGCCAGATGACATCCCAGGACTTGAAGAATCCTGTTGTATTCATACGGGTGTTAGAGGGTAAGGAGTAGGCCAGGGACATAATGTAAGAAATGACCCCCATTAGACTGGGGGTGTGTGGTTCAGTGACAAATACTGATCTAGCATGCACAAGGCCATGGATTCCATCTTTAATACAGTGTGGGGGAGTAAAGGAAGCAGAAATGACATGGAAGATGGTCAGAGTCCAGAGTGCTACAGGTTCATTAGTTTCCTTGTGTGACTGGAGTGGCCTGCCTCCAAATCATCTCCTGTTAATTATGGGAGTGGGTCAAAGGCTAATTCCAAAACCTCCTGGTTTGGATGATCATCCCTGGAATCATTTAAATGGTCTTGGAACACAGCAATTGGGACCAGAGGAATTCTTAGTGACACAACATGTTCTTGAGGCTATTTTGATAGGTAGTCCTCTTGGGGGACCTTGGCAGGAACAATTGATTACCCCTGAGGGTTCCTTGAGGTTTAGTTTTTAATCCTATACTCACTCACCTTTCATATCCCCATATAATTCCAACTACTACATAAGAATGTGCAAATCCTCTTATCTCTAGCCAACACCAAACTGAAAGACAAACTGGCTACCAAAACATGGCGTGGTGTCTCTCTTGATCAGCTCAGATGGTGCCTTTTCTCAGTACAGATACTTTCAGAATTTCTTCTGGGTCCCAAGAATGGAGTTCATCAAGGACCAGTTCCCCAGGGAATAGAGTCTATAATAATAGGATGACCCTGGATCCGATCCTCAAGGATCAAGTCTCCAAGGCTGCAGTCATCAAAGATGGCGTTCTCAAACAGAATCCCTTACAGAATTCTCAAAGATGAATTCCTCAAGGATGGAGTCCTGAAAAATGGAATCTTCCAGTTCTCAAGGATATTCCTTCAAGGATAGAGTCTTCAAAGATGGAGTCCTCAAGAATGCAATCTCCCAAGACTGCAATCCTCAACGATGGAAGTTCTAGGATGCATTAATGATGCATTCAGGACTCCAAGGATGCAGTCCTGAAGGATGGGATCCTCCCAGATGTAGTCCTCCCAGATGTAGTCCTCCACGCGTGGAATCTCCACAATGAAGTCCCCTGTGTACTGAGTGAAGCACCCACTCAATGATAGAGTCCCCAACACATTTGGATTTCCTATTCTCTTGCCTCCTATCCCTCATAGCACACAGCCTGTCTCAGATCCTAGATTTGCAACTTTCCAGACCTGTCTACACTGCCTTTCCTTGTTCTTCCCGTGGGAGCTTTCCAAAGCTTTTCCAAACAGGCCACGCATTCACCCTCTGTTGGCAAAGTCTAAGAGCTGGGATTTGAGTCAGATAGTTGTTAGTCAAGTTATGCAATCCCTGAGCTTCAGTTCCCCATAGGCCAAGTGGGAAGGAGCTGCTGGTGACTAACTGGATGTAGTGGAGGTCTTACCACACGCACTGCCTGGCCTGATGTGGCCGCTGAAGGGCTCCTGCCGCCATGATCATTAGCTGTGCTTCTTTTTCTTCAACTGAAATGGCTCAAGCTCCCTTCAGTCCACCCCAAAGCCAGCTCTCTTCTTTCCTCTATCGAGTCCATGAAAAGTTGTATTTGGCCCTCTCACATTTTACCTGTGTGCTAATATTTGTGACTATTTATCTCTACATCCAGGTTGTAAACAAATTGAAGGTCTAATACTAGTAACTATTGACCCTATTAGTTATTTTTCTATTTTTTTTCCTGGTTCATCTGGTTTCTTTCAGGAAGCCTTTCCATCTTTTAGACACAGTATAAGGATGGAGACCGGGGCCCTGCACAGACTAGACAGGGACTGTATCACGGAGTTAAATACCCAGCCTGTTCATCTGATCTCCTCCATAAACCCAGTTGAACAGATTTGGAAGTGAGGATCCCAACCAAAATGAGCAGATCAGCTGCTTCAGACGAACTCTGTCACTGGGTATTGTGGCGCACGCCTGTCATCCCCAAAGTCTGGAGACTGAGGCAGAAGGATTGCCATAAGTTGGAGACTCTGTTTCAAACAAAAACAATGCCTGAATATCTTCTGTCTTCCTAAAAGAGCTCTGATCTGCCTCACAAGGGTAGTGCAGCTTGTCCTGCTGTTGAGTGCTGTCCTGTCAGGGTGTCTCTCAAACTGCACTGGGATGTATCTTCATGTTCAAGGGTCTCACTTATCACCTAGTGGTGTGTATGTGTGCGTGTGTGTGTGTGAGTGTGTGTGTGTGTGTGTGTGTGTGAGAGAGAGAGAGAGAGAGAGAGAGAGAGAGAGAGAGAGAGAGAGAGAGAGAGAGAGAAGACATGGTCTCACGTAGCTTTGGCTGGCCTTGAACTTGTCATGTAGTTCAGGCTGGCCTCAGAGTCACAGAGATCCACCTGCTTCAGTCTCCCAAATGCTGGGATTAAAGGTCTGCACCACCACACGTGGCTTTACTGAATTTTTATAAAATTCTGTGAAGGGGAGCCCTGACTTCCATTTTTTCTGATGAGAAAAATTAGACCTAGAAGACAATCTGTCTGGTTGGCGTTAGGAGGCCTTGGAACTTGAAATCGGAATCAAAGCCACTTCATTTCTTTGCTTCCACAGGTGTTTGCTGGCTTGTTCTCCATGCAAAATGCACAGAGGCTGTAGTCCTCTGGGCGTCTGACGTCCCTGGACATTCTCAGACGTCAAGACCTTTTAAACAGTTTGAGCCTCTTGACTCAGGGAGTGAGGGAGGGCGCCCCTTCCTTCATCCCAAGCTGAGCTTGTGCGAGCTCACAGGCTGTCCTCAGCGCAGACGGCTGCATTTCAGTCTGTAGTGCTCTCGGCATCTTTCTGGGGCTAGGATGCACTCAGGGTTCATGGTGGAGATCGGGCATAGTCTTCTCCGAAGCCGTTTAGCCATGGCAAGTCCTCTTGCTTTAATGACTCATTCCCCTCTGTCTGGGGCACCTTCCTCATGCCTGGCATCTCTACACTTGTGCTTCTGGGCTCTAGAAGTGGATGAAACATTAGGGTTTACTTGCTGGACTGAAACATCAGTTCTATAGATCTGGGCCTTTGTGTGTGGGCCACCGTACCGCAGGAAGCGCCTCTAATGGAAGCTCCATTTTAGTATTGAACGGTGGGTACCCCACAGTCACCTTCATCCTCCACTCTTAGGTCTAGAGGGCTCTGTTCTCATCTGCCCCAACCCTGCAGTTTCTTGGGAGAGTCTGGATCTCTTGACAGATTAGTAGGCAGCCTGGGATTTGAACTCACATCTTTCCCCTCTCTGTCCTGGCTTTAACCTACTGTTCTATCCATCAACACTAGAACTTCCTTTATGAATTCTGCTCCCCTACTACTATGTTATTTTCTGTAGCCAGTCAGAACAGTTCTTGGATTTTTACCTGTAGTGTCCTTACCCCAATCTTGTTCAAGTGCTACAGTGACATCAGACGACTCAACTCTTGGGGTACCATCCTGACTGCCCTAAGTTGATTGCTGATTGCTCCGACTAGCTGGCCTCTCCATTTCACTACATCCTGCTAGCTGTCAGTACAAATCCTCTTGTCACGTCACAGGTTATCACCTTGCTCCAATCATTGTACGTGTGACTAGACTCTTTTTGTTTTTGTTTTTTTTAACTATGTAAACTGCTTCCCCATACCCAATAATATTGGCTACTCAGCACTTCTAGCATCTAAGTATTGAATTCTGTTATTTTTAATTATACGACTCCCTTGTTAATCGTCTTAATCAATTACTCCTGTGGCCACTGGTTACAAGAACTCTTTAGCTAACAGTTCCCCAGATCACCACTCCCCTAATCATGGTCTCAAGTCTGCTGCTCAGTATTTAATGGGCACCAGGCAGCTACATCCCTCTGTCTCTGAAGATGAGATTCTGAAGGTAGATATTGTCTTTGGCAGTGGGAGGGAGAATGGAGGAGAGAGGTATGCTCTTTAGAGATGGTGTAGAAGAATGTGGCTTATAGTTTGGAGAAGATAAGGGGATGCTGAGGTCCCAGGGCTTCTCTGTACTTTTTCCTGTGGGTAGAGGGGGAGTGAATTTCTGGCTCTAGTTGTGGGAAGTGGAGGTCCAGGGGTCTGTGGGTGTCCATGGAAGGAGCCTGGTTCCTGGGAGACCACTGCCTGTTCCAGGGTAGCTGAAGAACTCAGGGGAATTTGGGAGGGGCTTAATGGGGCCTCTGGACAAGTCAAAGTGGGCAGGCAGGGGGAGCCAGCTAGGTGTGGGACCTGGGATGAAGGGGCAGAGGGAGGAGGGTTTGGCATGGTGTGATCATGAGCCCTCCGCAGTCTGTGGAAGGCTAGCTTCACTTCCCCAACCCCACTGGGATGGTGTCTGATTCTCCAGGTCTCAAGGAAACAAACAATGGAAGGGGGAGCCCCTCTTCCCCAATGATCCCTGGGTCATTTTGCCCATCCTCTGTCCCCAGGAAAAGCAGATACCCATGTCTCCTCCCATGCTGTCTTTGGACTCCAAATGAAATTGCCTCCTGTCCTTGCCAGTCCTGTGATTAGGGGCGTTGCCCACTTGTCTCTTAACTTGCCAGCCAGCTGGCCTGTCACCAGCCGGTTAACCCATTAACCCGACATGTCCACTGGTCAGCCAGTTGGCCAGCACCATTTCATTCCTCAGCCAGTGCTCTGGAAAGCCATCTGGGTGACCAGTCGGCCAACAAAGCCATCCATCCCCTCCTGAGTCAGGGCCACTCCTTCTCCATCCCACGCTCCCCTTCCCTCCCCTAACTCCCTAACCCCTCAGCTGTAGGACCTACTAATCCCGCATACTGGGTCTGCTTCTTCACCCTGCTCCTCCTCCCCCATTCTGTTGGAACCCCCCTCCCCCCGTTGCCAACTCTGTGTGTGTTACTAACACGCTTATAACCCAGGGGACCAAGGGATGGGCAGGGACAGGTGGGGCCAGGTATGAGTGAAAAACCGAACTAACTTTCTGTCTCATCTGCGGAATGTCGGCCATCTTTAAGTCTCCGCTTTCTTGGTCCAGTTTTATTTTTTGTTGTTGTTGTTTTCTTCTTTACTAACCAAGGTCTCTAACTGTTCCCCTTCTCTGCAGATGCCCTTCGGGTGGGGATGAGGGAGGGGAATGAGGAATCCAGAGGAGGGGCTGGGGAGGTTCCGGGAGAAGAAGGGGTTTAATTTCGTGTGTGTGCGTTCTTCCTCCATTATGATTTTTCTTTGAGCCTGTGGTGGGAGGGTGTGAGCCAGCTGTATCGCCTCTCTCCGCGAGTTTCACAGTTGGTCATTTTATTTTTCTTTTCTTTTCGTTCTTTTCTTTTGTCGTCCTTGTTTCCTTCCTTCTTTTCTTTCCTTTTTTTACACCCCTCCCCTCCCCCTCTCCGGTGAAGCACGCAGGGATTGGACACGCTATGGTAAACAAACTGCATTATCTGGTAGATATCACTCTAATTGTCTTACCGTTTGGTTTGCCGTGGGTTTTTTAACTGTTCGATTCTCCCACTTTTGTTTCTCTCCTCACTTGGTTTTTGCTCCCTAACTGCTCTTGTTTTTTTTTTTTTTGTTTGTTTTTGTTTTTATTGTTTTGTTTTGTTTTCTTTTTCTTTTGTCCCAGGCAATCTTTAAATTTTATGTCTTCTCTTTTAGTTTCCCTTTTCTTTCCTTTTTTCTTTCTTTTTTTTCCTTTTTTTCTTTCTTTCTTTCCTTTTTTTTTTTTTGATCCAAACTCAAATCCAAAAGATGAATGGGAATCCAGGCCCTGGCCTGCGCTCCCACGTCCTGGCAGTTCCTAGCCTGAGACACCTGGGGCAGGTTCCCTTGCACATCAGCTCCGGCTAGACCAGCCCGATGCTGGACTGTTTTCTGTTACTTTCTTCTGTTCTCCCCCGAGCTCCTTGGTTTTGCTTTTTTGCTTTTGTTTTTGTTTCTCTCTTTGATTTGGTTTCTTTCTTGGTCTCCTGAAAATCCATGGAAAACACCATCCCATGACACGCTATGCTGCGCTCTCTGTCAGCTCCAGACAGGGGCCCCTCAAGTTGGGAAGACGCCTGGGGGTGCCAGCTCCAGTGCAGCCAGCTGGGCATGTTCCCCAAAGTGGTAGGAGGATGGCCTGGGACCTCCTTCAAGTTACCAGCTCATGTCAGGCTGCCCTGTGCTGGCTGTCACCCCCTACCTCCCAGCCCTGAGGATTCCCAGGTCTGTGTCCCTCACATTTTGCATGGCATGAGTGGTCTCTTCTCCCACCAGGGATAGTGTCCAGATCCCCCCACCGCTCTGCTGCTCTGACTAACACTGTGTTCCACACTGTCTTCCTTCCCCTTCAGCCCCGTCCCCTTTATGTCCCCTGCCTCTCCTGCATGGCCTCTGACAGGGCTTGGCTTCCTTCCCTGTTGAAGGCATGAGAAGAGGAAGCCCAGCGGGGATAGAACGGGGCAGCTCTCCTTGGCCTTGCCAAGCTCCTGTGTTTGGGTTGGGCTCATTCCTGGTGAATGCTGTTGTGGGTGTCAGTGTAAAGGCAGCTGGTGTGTGTTGGTGTGTGGGTGTGACTGTGTGTAAATGTTGGTGTGATATTTAGGGGTGTTAGTGGGAAGCCGTGCTGTGTGTTTGGGAGACTGCTGATTCTCTGCATGTGTAAGTGCTGGTGGCAATGGGGGCTGCAAGCTTGGATAGGTTCTGGGACCTGGTAAGGATTCCGTATGGAGGCGGGCTGGTGGGGCTCTTCAGTGCAGGTGCGATGCCTGATAGGCAGAAAGACAGAGAAAGGGTTGGGAGGGCCTCCTCCTCCTCCTCCTCTTGCCCGCCTTAGAGTGTGTGCCCTCAAGCCCTGCAGTGTGAGATCCCGTGGGATTCCCTCATGCCTGCCCAATTCCGGCTCCACAGCAGCCGGTTAGTCATTGCCTATTAATAATGCAGAGTGATTGAACACCAGGCTGGGGACCCTGCAGATGGATGTGTCTGCTCTCATGGGGTGGGAGGGGTTTGGGGCAGCTGCCTGGCTTGCCCAGCCTGCCAGGTCTGCCTGGCTGGAAGGCTAGAGAGCAGGGAGGTGTCAAGGCTGGCCCGTCTAGCCTGAGATGCCCTTTATGCCCCTCACCAGGCTTTGCCTCTGAAGCCATGTCAAGCCTTTGCTGACACATTTGTATGTGCGTGTTTTCCTTCACCCACAGAGGCTAGTGTCCGTGGCCAGTGCCTCCCCGGCCATGGCCAAGCTAATACCTTGTGCAGGCTTGCTAGCTTCCCATGAATCAAATGGCTCTTGCCCTGAGGTCTGTGCTAGCGTTTCACGGGTGCTGTTCCTCCAGTTGCTGCTTTTGTGGATTAGTTGCTACCCACTGCACTGTTCTTGAGAACCTGCCAATATGAACTTTATCAGCTGACAAGATGTCTCACCTAGTTAAGATGCTTGCCACCAAGTCTGATGACCTGAGTTAGTTGATTGCTGGAACACACACAACAGTGTGTGTGTGTGTGTGTTCTTAAAAAAAACTACACAGTAAAACAATAAAAGAACTTTCTTTTTATTGGACAGTCAACCTGTTACTCTGGGGACAGGGAGCCAAGATTATCCCAGGTGATATATCCATGTCCCTTGGTGGGGGCAGGAAGTACCACCCTAGCATAAGGAGCCAACAACCTTTCATTCTAGTCTCCATGGTAAAATGCTTACCACAAGGGCCCAGGCCAGAAAAGCTCGGTTCCCTCAGCTCCCAGCGGGCTTCTATAACAGGGTCTATGTCAAGATCAATTGAAGCAAGTTCCATCCTCTAGAAAGGAATTATAATTTCATTCAGCTTAATAAAGCGCTGGGCAATTCCCTCTGTCACCAGGGCAGGGGTGTTATGTGGAAAGTGGTTCCCTTCCTGTAGCAGACCCTGAGGAATAGACATGTCTGGTCCCACCGGAGATCCTATTGCAATCCCTTGTTAGGAACCAGTCTCAAAAATAACTTCATGAAAGCTCACAGTGCTTCAGGGATGTGAGGAGGAGAGAAGGCAAAGGGCTTACTTCAGTTGGTCAAGAAGCCAGCAGCCCTGCCCGGCTTCAGCGCTGATAAGAAAGAACCTGCTAATTTCTGAGCCTACAAGGTCCACACTTCCCTGCAGCATCAGCACAGATAGGAGAACAAATCTGTTGCCTTGTGTGTGACCTCAGAAACCCTGTCAAACCTGCCCAAGGGATTGGCTCCTTTAGGCCCAGACTGAAGTTAAAAAAAAAAAGGGGGTTCTCCAGGCTCTGACTCTCAGGATACCCCTCCTGGATTTCATGTAGTTTTGTGTCTATTTTTCTAACCCACTTATTAGGTTTCTTAGTATGAGCATTTCTTTTGCTGAGAGAGTAGAAAGAGAAGAGGCTTGCTCAGATCTCTCCACTGGTTGAGCACCATCAGGCTGATGAATGCTGGTTTGTAAAGCTAATGTTGTTCATGCATGCATTAGACTAGGGCCTCAAAATAGCTTTTGCATTTGGAGTTTCTTCAAAATTTCTTACATTAAAATATCTATTTTTATTCTATATGTATAGGCATTTTGTGCATATATATATATCCCCTATTTGCATGTTTGGTGTCCCAGGAGGCCAGAAGAGGATGCCAAATCCTATGGAACTGGAGTTACAGTCAGTTGTGAGCTGGGTGTGTGGGTGCTGGGAACTGAACCCTGTCCTTTGTAAGAGCAGCGAGTGCTCATTACCACTGAGTCATTTCCTCAGCTACCCCCACTCCCCCCACTTTTTGAGATAGGGTCTCTCTTTTTTTTTTAGCCTTGGCTGTTCTGGCACTCACTTTTTAGACCAGGCTGGCCTTGAATTTACAGAGGTTTCCCCCTGGATCTGTCTTCCAAGTACTGGGATTAAAGGCCACCGTGCCTGGCTTCTTCTTCTTCTTCTTTGTGTGTGTGTGTGTGTGTGTGTGTGTGTGTGTGTGTATTTAACCTATTCGTGTGTCTAGGAAGAATGCCATGTGTGCATGTGTGCACAGGTCAGAGGTTAATTTATAAGCGTTGGTTTTCTTTTTCCAACACTTGGGTTTGGGATAAATCTCAGGTCATTAGGTTTGGTGGCAAGCACCTTTTACCAGCTATCTTCCTGGCCAACATTTTGAATTTCATTTACACTTTATGATGCCTGGATTTTAGGCCGGAGGTTGAGTTTATCCCACTAAGCAGATGGGGAAGCTGGCGCCCAGAGGAAGCACCTCCCTTGGTACTACAGAAGGCTTTATCACTCTCAGTTAACACGTCAGATACTCAGTCGGCTGGAAACAGATAGGAGGATCGGAAGTTATTAGGCTCTTTTAAAGATGAGAGTCAGAATGGCAAAATTGTTCTGGGAAACAGCAAGTGACAATAGAGAACCTGCTATTTCCTACCTGAAGTCTTTCCCTTCGAAAATTCCTGAAGTCTGAGTTCAGGGCTGAGGCAGAGCTGTAAATACTGCCTGTGCCCAAGACAACACTAGGAGTTTAGCAGGGCTGCCACCTCTCTCGGCCTTGTTTGCTGCCCCACTTCTGCCCATACTTCCCGAAGAGGATGCTGGGAACTTTTTTATGAACTAGCTGTTCTTAACCACGACAAGCCTGTGGAGCCCTTGGAGCATATGACAGCAGTGTGGTCCACCAGGAGACGGCCCTTTGGCTCAGTGCTACATTGTCATGGCTCAAGGAAGTCCACTCAGCCACCCACTGAGTGGGTGAGGATGTTAATAACCTCGTGAGCTGTGATCATGCTAGGCCCCTGGGAATGGCTCCTGAGGGTGGTGTGAAAGTTCCCTTTTTTTCTTCATCCTTTCTTCCTGGGACACAGTGGGTATGGGACACTTGGTCTACGTGGTTTGGACTTGGATTCCCATCCCATCCAGCCTTTCTGCACTGAGGAAGAGGAGGGGCTGGCAGTTCCCTTCAGGCCACAAGAGGCCCCTTGAACCCCTCCCTGTTCCTGGAGAGCATGTGGGGATGGGCCTAGGCTCATCTTCTGGGCAGACGCCCCACTCGTCCCCCCCCTCCGGCTTCCTCAGAGCCCGCCATGTTGAGTGGGTTAATGTGGTTTGGTCCTAGGTCCTCTGCTGTGTTCTTGGGGACCTAGCTGTGTCCTCCGGGCTTTGAGGAGAGGAGTCTTCTAGGATGTGTGTGTGTGTGTGTGTGTGTGTGTGTAGATGTGTGTGGGCTGATGATTTGTGGTGAATGGCTTACGAATATATGAGGAAGACGCTCAGGTCCGATGTTTCGTTCACTGTCAGTCCCTGAACATCTTTGACCCAGTGGTTGCTCTCTCTCCTCTTCAGTGGAAGGAAGCTTCTTCCTGCGCTCCACAGCTCTCTTGCCGCCATCTTTGCTCTTCCCCATCTCCCCTGCCCTGCATGCCTTCTCGCGCGCGTGCTGGCCGCTTTTCTCTGTCTGCCTGGACAGTGCCTGCTCTTCTAACCTGCATGGCTCCCAGCTGCTCTGTGTGGCATGCTCTCCCTTTCTCCCCTCCTCCCCTGCTGGCCCCACCCCTTCCAGAAGCTTCATGGGGAGGGGTTGGGGGGCAGGGGCATCGAGAACCCCTGGGGTGGAGGGGGGCAGGGGAATTGTTCCCCTGTTTCCTGCTTTTACTAACGAACCTGCCATTTTTGTGTCTGGACTGATTTGTCTGAGGGAACAGTCGGGTTTTACTAATCTAAGCCATCTCCCTCCCTGCCTTCCCCAGACACCTTCCCCCAGTCCCTCTCTCCCCACTTCCTCTCCACCTACTGCCTTGTCCTCACTCTCCCTCACCGTCTCCCCACCTACCTGGCTGATCCCTTCCTCAGCAAACCTCCCAGTGTGCCCCGAGCTAGCCTGTCCCCAGCCATAGGTCACCCTTTCCCAATGGTGTCCTCCACGGTTGATCTGAATACAGATACCAGGCAAACTGAGATTCACCCCAGCCTGGAAGGGGATTCAGGAGGGTGTCTTGGGTCTCCATAGTCTGCTTTAAGTCAGAGCCTTCTAACTCAGATAGGATAAGGAAGGGCAACCCTGATCTCAGCAAATGCAGTGGGGTGAAGAGAGCCCACAGCCCGAGGGAGTTCCAGGATGCTGCCCTGGCTTCAGAGGCCAAGGAAAGGAGACTTCCTGAGGAGCTTTGGGATCAGGAGAGAAAGGCAGAGCATGATCCCTTATGGAAGGGGCTCTCACCAGTCCTAGGCTGCTGAGGGTTAGGGTTTTAGCTGGAGAGCCTGAAGGAGTAAAAACGATGATTCGGTGCAGGAGTCAGTGAGGGAGTCAGTGGACACGGACATGGTATAGAATAGAGTTTATTCAGAATAGGGGATGGGAGTTAGTGGTAGAGAGAGAGAGAGAGAGAGAGAGAGAGAGAGAGAGAGAGAGAGAGAGAGAGAGAGAGTGTGGAGGCGGCCGGCCATGACCACGTGGAGAGGGGGGAGAAGAGCCCCAGGGGCAGAGAGGTGAGAGTAAGTGGGAGAGCGGTGAGCAAAGAAAGAGAGGAGGAGCAAGTAGCCCTTCTTATAGTGGGCCAGATCTCTGGGGCGGGGCATACCTGGCTATTACCAGGTAGGTGTGGGGTGGAGCTTACACAAAACCCCAACAGAGCCAGCACTAGGTCTTGGGGCAACTGGACGTAGACTTTTCATGACCATGTCCATGTCCCCCGGGCTGGGCAGAGGTCATTGGGGACTTCAGGGACATGCTACGCGTGTTTGCTGGCAGCCTGGCTAGGTTGAGCCTGCCTAGGCTCGGGAACTGAATGGCAGCCCAGTTCAGTGTTTTAGGACAGCAGCAAGGGCCTGGAGGAAGAGAGTATATCCACATTGCCTTAGAGAGAGCCACTCACCTGCCTCACCTTCCCTGATGTACCCCACCCTTCCATTCTGATTCCTTCTTCCTTTCTTCCCTTCCCCTCTGCCCAGTCTAATCTCTAACCTTGTTTGCATGTTTTTGTGACTAACCTCTCTGACCCTTCCCTTTTCTACCCAAACCCCTCTTCCTAGATTCAGGACAAGGTGGAGGGGAGAAGAAATTCATTATCATGACCAGTGCTCCCCTCAAAACAAGACTCAAAAGGATTCAGACAGCCCCCTCCCAAGACACCCGTCTCCTCCTGTCCTTGAACCCAGTTCTTCTAGCACAAGGTTTGATGGTTCGCAGGAGGTTGCTTCTTCAGTCTATGCCCTGTTCAATCCCCCCCCCCCCATTCACCACGAGGCTCCAGCCGAGCATGGGGAGGAGCACTTTGGGGTCCCCTGCTCTTAGGAGTTCTATTCTACCCTTCTGACACATAATACTGAAGGCCAGGAGCTGGAAAATGGCTGGTGGCCTATGCTGCAGATTAGAATAGGGGACATCGTAGTGTGTGACTGGCAGGCTCTTACCTCAACACTTTAACTCTAAGGGGATACTTCTGAAATATATTTGGGGAGCAAGAAGGGCTCCAAGATGTAGCCTGTGGAGGTTCAGGGTGGGCTCTGCCCCTGAGCCAGGTCCTTATGGCCTCCCTGACTCCGAGAGGAGCTGGTGTTACCCCTGCCATTGGCTTCTCCCCTTCAACCTTGCTGTGAGAGAAGCCTCGCTGAGTTGTCCTGGGGACTAAACCTTGCAAGGACCAGGTGAACATTTGCTGAATTGCCCCAAAGGTGACATGTGCCCTTCCCAGCCCAGTGCACAGGACCTCTCTGAACACCAGGTACACCCCTGTTCTGCCCTTGGCATCTTGCTTTCTTGGATGAATTCTCCACCCTGGGAGGGTGTTTCCTTAGGTTAGCCCTGGCCTCACGTTCCTAAGGGTAGAACAACAAGAGAACATCCTTTACAGAGAAGGGTGAAGGTGACTGGGAGACTCAGGGCTGCTCCCTTTGTAAGCAAACTGGTGACAAGTCCAGGTGTGTAATCTCATTACGTGAGAGCAGGAGGCAGGGGGTCTGAGGCCAAGGCCAGCTTAGGCTTCAGAGCAACTGCTTTTCTCTTTTCTTTTCCTTCTCTTCTTTCTTTCTTTCTTTCTTTCTTTCTTTCTTTCTTTCTTTCTTTCTTTCTTTCTTTCTTTCTTTCTTTCTTTCTTTCTTTCTTCGTTTCTTTCTTTGTTCCTTCCTTCCTTCCTTCCTTCCTTCCTTCCTTCCTTCCTTCCTTCCTTCCTTCCTTTCTTTCTTTCTTTCTTTCTTTCTTTCTTTCTTTCTTTCTTTCTTTCTTTCTTTCTTTCTTTCTTTCTTTCTGACTCAAAATATCAGGATACCTTTGATCTTGAGTGGCAGAGGTAAGAGCCAGCCCTGAGAGAAGTCAACTCCTGTCCCGAGACTAGCAGGCTAAGGTCCTCCCCATCTCTGCTGTTACCCCAGCCAAGGCTGCAGCAAAACTGCACCAAACAGAGGGGCTGTGAGTGAGGCTCAGCACTGCTACCCAGGAAGGCAGGGGCAGGCAGGGGCAGGCAGGCTCTTCTCCCTTAGAAAGGCTGAGAAACCACCCATGTGGCCACAGCGCTGTGTTGAGACAAAGCTGAGGGTGCACCTTGCTCTCCCCCTCTCTAGTGCAGAGCCTCCTAGTGCAGAGCACCTCCCTGGACTTGCTTCCTGAGCCCACCATGGTGAGCGCCCCACGCCACCGTTAGGCTCCTGCCTGCAGAGCTTGGGCTGTGGGTCGTGCAGGGCAGGCCTTAACCACACTGAAACCATCAAATCTTGTGCTGTTCCCTCTTCCTTCTTCCTCCTCTCCACCCCTACTGTTCCGCCTCCAAGACAAGCAGACATAAAAATGGGGGTCCCCCTCCCCTCACCGCCCCCTGGTCCCTCCCTTGCCAGCCTGTGGCTCTTCCCAGGGCGCTGATGCCGGTTGTCTCCTGTCTCTCCCCCTCCTCGGGCTGGGCAGGTGACCATCTCGGTGGACGGGATCCTGACCACTACAGGCTACACGCAGGAGGATTACACCATGCTGGGCTCTGATGACTTCTTCTACATTGGGGGCAGTCCCAACACAGCTGACCTGCCTGGCTCACCTGTCAGCAACAACTTCATGGGCTGCCTGAAGGATGTGAGTAGAGCTGCGGCTGGCCAGCCTGCCCCGTGATTAGTCCGGCCCGGCCCGCTGGCCCTGGCCTCTGCTCCTTGTGAGTCTGTAGTGGGATGTAACCCCTCCTTAAAGCCGAAAGCTATCGACTCCAGTTGAGGGGCGTCATCACCCCTTTTTGTTTCTTGGACCTTGGAACTCCCTCCCCCCAGAGGCTCTTCAGAACTGTGGTCCACAGGGAAGGCTGGTGGGCACGAAGACTGAAGGCCGAAGCACGCGTCTTCACGTGTCTTCAGGCACATGTCTTTCCCTCGCCATTCTGTTGGCCAAGTCACTGGACCTTGTAAGTTGGCTGATGTGTAGATATAGGGTTGTTTCTTACGTCAGTCCTTGTACAGAACACAGACTGAAGTTAATCCATTAGAAGATAGCAGGAGCAGGACCTCAGCTGACAGACGCCTGTGCAGCACACATGCACACATGGGTTCTATCAGCACACTTCAACCAAGCCTGGTGGTGCACATGCGCAATCCCAGCTTGTGGGAGGTAGAGGCAGGCAGATAAACTCAAGGTTTATAGTGGATTTGACTCCACCTTGAGCAACAGCTGCCCGCCTTTTTGTCATTGTGAATGACAGTTGAGCTGGACCCAGGAGCCCACAGAAGGAGCTTCCTGGCCAGGGTGGGACTGGAAGACAGGACGGGAGCAATGTAGCTTGAGAACCGAGGCCTGAGCCCTGTGCGCTGCCGGTGCTGAGCTTGGGGCCACTGGGATGGGTGGGTGACGGCGGCCCATGGCAGCCAGGGAGGGGGACCCTTGGGGGTCAGACCCAAGGCTGCTCCCACTTCCTTACCCAGACCCCTCTCCTCCTCACAGGTGGTCTACAAGAATAATGACTTCAAGCTGGAGCTGTCCCGACTGGCTAAGGAAGGGGACCCGAAGATGAAGCTGCAGGGGGATTTGTCCTTCCGCTGTGAGGACGTGGCTGCCCTGGACCCTGTGACCTTCGAGAGTCCTGAGGCCTTTGTGGCACTGCCCCGATGGAGTGGCAAACGCACGGGTTCCATCTCCCTGGACTTCAGAACCACTGAGCCCAACGGGTTGTTGCTCTTCAGTCAGGGCCGGCGGGCTGGGGCTGGGGCCGGGGCCGGGGCCGGGGCAGGCAGCCACGGCTCTACCCAGAGGGCCGATTACTTTGCCATGGAGCTGCTGGATGGCTACCTCTACCTGCTGCTGGACATGGGCTCCGGGGGCATCAAGCTGCGGGCGTCCAGCCGCAAGGTCAATGACGGCGAGTGGTGCCACGTGGACTTCCAGAGGGACGGGCGCAAAGGTCAGGAGGCCTCTGGACCCTCCCTCCCCCTCCCCAGATTTCATTTCCTGCTCCTCCTCGTCCCCTCTCCTGCTCCTCCCTTGGCCCTTCTGTCATGGTGAGCAGACAGAAGCCCAGGGCTCTGGGCTCATGCTCCACTCCTTGTTTGTGACGGGAACAATCACCCCCGTCACTGTGGATGGGAGAGAGCTTCGCGACTGGAAACACTGACATCACACCTAACGGAGAGATGTCGCAAAGCCAGGAGTAGTGGCTCATGCCTGCAATCCCAGCATTCGGGAGGCAGAGGCAGGGGGAACACCATAAATTTGAGGGCAGTTTGAACTATCCAGGGAGGTCTAGACCAGCGGGAGTTGCATAGTGAGGAGACACTGTCTCAAAACAAAACGAAGTGTTTTTCTAGCCGCTGATCCCTTTTATTCAGAGTCTTATTTCTTTAACTTAACAGGAATTGGCTTTCCCTCACTGTCTGGGAGGGGTGCTCCTAGGACCCCCAAAGACACCTAAATCCCTGCTGTTCAAGCACCACATAAAAAGACGTGCAGTATTGTGTGTCAGCCGTACATATCCTCCTAATTTGTTATCTCTAGAGTCCTCAAAATGCCTAATGGAAGGCAGGCGCTGGGGCAGGGGATTGCACAATGCTTAGGTTCCAGGCATGGTGGGATTCTACTGTAATCCCAGTACTAGGGAGGCAGGAAGATCAAGAGTTCAAGGTCACGTTCAGGTACATAAGAGGTTTGAGGCTAGCTTCGGCCTTCTCAAGAGAGAGAGAGAACATAACACTATAGAGTAGTTACATAGTTTTATGGTGGTCATTAAGTTGTTTGGTGAATAAGGACCAGCAGTATCTGTGTGTGTTTACTACAGACAGTTGGTCTCTGAAATATTTCCATCCACATTTGTTGACTGAATGCAGAGCCAGAGCACACAGAAGCTGCCTGGTTTTCTGGGCACTAACGGTGTGTGGGCTGACAGACTGGCCACCTCCTTCTGGCCATCACAGATGCACTGACTAGGCCACCACACCTGCCTGGCCACGAGGGTTCCAAACAAGGGAACAGCTGGCTGGCTGTAACTAGCCAGGCCTCACCCCAGGCAGCTTCCAGGGTTGGCTGACATTGGATACACTCGGAGTGCGAGTGCGACTGTGCACGACTTTTCGGAACTTCTGTTGTGCTGGCCGCCCTCTCTTCCACCCTTCCCTTTTGGCCTCCCGCTCTCAGCTCTTGTTTTCTGCCTGCTAATTCCCTTGTGCTTGCCTCCATCTTGTTGAACCCAAGAAAGAGAATTGATACAAATGAGGCCTGACACATTATCCAATTTAAGTGCTTATCAACGTCAACTAAATGTTCTCCTTCCAGCAGCCGTCACCACTGCTGGCCTGCGAGTCAGCTGTGACCTCCTCTGCTCACTGCCTGGGAGGAGGGGACTGCCAGGCTCCCAGAAGTGAGGCCATGACAGCATTTCCTACCTCTCCCCTACTGCCCCTCCCCCACCGTCCACCCGGAGAGCCAGAGAAAGGCCTGAGAAAGGACTTGAGCCCCTAGCTCTGCCTCATGCTGACCGGCTTAGGGTCCCACACAGGTGGCCGGCGACCCATCCAGGAACTTGGGGTGGCTGTTTCCACCTTCCCTTGCTTTTCCTGCATCCCCACACCCCAGTGCTGACTGACAGTTGAAGCCTGCTCCTGCTGAGCCACACCCCAAATTCCTTTTTCCTGTTTTTGTATTCATTTAACTGCGGCCTTTGTGCCACAGCACCTGTATAGAGGTCCGAGGACATTCTGGGAGCTGCTTCTGGCCTTCCACTTTCTGAGAAAGGATCTCTCTTGTTTCTGCTGTTTCCCACTGTAGCCCAGGCTAGCTGGCTTCTGGGTGATGGTGATTGCCCTGTGTCCACCTCTCATCTGGCCATAGGCATACTGGGGTCTTGGCCATGTGCTTCACATCTTCTTGTCTGTGGGTTCAGGGGACACAGCTTGGTTTACCCACCTTGCACAACCAGTGCCTGCTCCCTGGCCTGACTCTGCGACCCTCCCACATTATCTGGCTTTTGATTCTTTTTGAAACGATGGCAAATGGCACATCACACAGATTTCCAGTCTTTGTCATCACTCCCGATGGAGCACTGATTACACTCATGTTGCTGCACAGCCCTCACCGTGGTCCAGGTGCAGTTTTCCCATCTTCCCACACTGAAGTTGTCTCTATTAAACATAAGCTCTCCTCTCCCTGTCCCCAGCCTTGGGCCTCTATCTCTGTTTGAACCTGACAACTCTGGGTTGTCACACGGTACTTCTCCAGCCTCGTCTTTCTCCATCTTCATGTGTTCGTGTACATGCTTATGCATGTGTGGAGGTACACATATGTGGGTATACATGCTTACGCGTGTGTGAAGGCACACATATGTGGGTATACATGCTTACGCATGTGTGGAGGCACACATGTGTGGGTGTACATGCTTACGCATGTGTGAAGGCACACATATGTGGGTATACATGCTTACGCGTGTGTGGAGGCACACATGTGTGGGTGTACATGCGTGTGAAGATCCAAGGCTAATGGAAGAAACTGCCTACTTCATTCTTTCAGTCAAATCCAAAGCTCACAGATGTGGCCAGCCAGCCTCCTAGGGGACTGCTTGTCTCTACGTTCTAAGGGTGATATTATAGTTGGGCTAGCACACCCACCTGGCATTTCTGTGGTTTCTGGGGATTTGAACTCTGAGCCTCACACTTATACAGCGAACACCACAGAGCCAGCTTCTCCTTCTTTCCCTCCCTCCTTTCCTCCCTCCCTCCCTCCCTCCCTCTCTCCCTCCCTCCCTCCTTCCCTCCCTCCCTCCCTTCCTTCCTTCCTTCCTCTCAATACAGAGTCTCACACATAGTCCAGTCTAACTTTGGAATGACTTTGGGATGGAGAGCCTGTTGTCCTAGCCTTCCAGAGTGTTAGAGTCTCAGGCATGCACCACTATACCCAACCTGTACATTTGTCTTCTTTTTTTTAATGACTTATTTATTTCTCTTTGCATGCATTGGTGTTTGCCTGCACATGTACCTTAGGGTTCCGGATCCCCTGGAACTGGAGTTACAGACAATTGTGAGCAGTCATGTGGGTGCTAGGAATTGAGCAGTGGTCCTCTGGGAGAGCAGCCAGTGCTTTTAACTGCTGAGCCGTCTCTCCAGGCCCTGCGTTTGTGTTCTTATGCCCAGCTGTTTGAATGAGTAGAGTGTCTTTCCTGGTTGTCTGTGTGGCAGTGAGTCAGAACTCCCTTCCTCTTGAACACTGAATAGCACTCGGTGCTGTGCCCACATCTTGTTTATCTCTTCTTCTGTGAATGAATGAGTCAGGTGGCTCCTGTTCCACCCTGGGGAGTGACTCTGGAGCAGAGGTCAGAGTTCACTTCAGTTCCCTCTCCAAAACTCTTCCTTTCCTCCCTTCTTCCTCTCAGCACAAATCTCTTGCTGACTCTTGTTCCAGAGTGAGCCAAAAGATGGGTCACGGCAGGCTCTGGGGCCTCTGGCCATAAATAGGGATACAGACGATCACAGGAGACACATTTGGGACCAGCGGGACCCCGAAGAAGGTGATGACTTGTCAAGAGAGAACAGGAGGCTTGGGGCCACAGTGTTGACGAGCCCAGGGCTGGTGGCATGGCTCATCAGGTAAAGGCTCTTATTGATCACACACACACACACACACACACACACACACACACATGCGCGCGCGCGCGCGCGTGCGCGCGCACGCATACACTCACATACACACAAACACACACACATAAACACACACACACACGCATACACTCACACACACAAACACACACACACACTCACATGTACACACATGCATATACTCACACACACAAACACGTGTGCACACATGCACACACTCACACACACACTCACACACACAAACACACATGCATATACTCACACACACAAACACACACACATATACTCACACATACATGCACACACACACACAAACACATGCGCACACATGCACACACACACTCACACACACACAAAACCACGCACACACACATGTATACACACACACACACTCACACACACACAAAACCACGCACACACATGTATACACACACACACACACACACACACACACTCTAGCATGTGGAAACAGTTCAGCACGCTGCTCTTTCTGAGGATGAGAGTTCCTCAGCTCCCTGGATTCAGCTCCAGGGACCAAACTCCTTCTGTCTTTATAGGCATGTCCACACATATACACATAATAAATAATAAAACAATCTCTTAAACAACAGCTTGGGGTTGCAGATGACCTACATTTGGTTCCCAGCACCCACATGGTGGCTCACATCCCTTCATACATGCGGGCACACACACATATACACGTAAGGCAAAAATAAAACATATTAAAAACAAAACAAAGCAAACCAGTACAAGGGAGCCTGGGAGAGCATCTCTCGTCTTTGGGTCAGGAAGCTTCTGAGGGAGGGACTGGGACTGGCTTCAGGTGGGAGCTGTGTCTGTAGAGGGGGTTTGACCCTCCCGTTTGTGCCCACTGCTGTCTCTGTGTTCACATCCAACCTTCAAGCCCTTCCCTCCCTCTCAAGGGCCCCGGCCACGCCCACGCCTAAGATGCCCAGCAGCTCCTCAAAAGCTTTGCTTTTTATTTTCATGTTTTATTTTTTAATTTTTTTTCTACACAGGATCTCACTGTGTAGTCAGGGTGGCCTCAGGCAGTCACCCTGTCTCTGCCTTCTGAGTTTCAGAGCCACGGGTGTGAGCCACCGGACTTGGCTACCACTGCACAGCCACCACCGCCACCCGCCTCCTCTTCTTCCTCCTCTTCTTTCTCCTCTTCTTCTTCCTCCCCCTCTCTTATTCTTTTAAGAGTTTGTCAAAACCTGAAAAGGGAAAGCATGGAATAAAACTTTGGGGCTTTCAGGTGTAGTGGGACTTGCCTTTAATCCCAGCATTTGGGAGACAGAAGTGGGTAGAGCTCTGTGAGTTCAAGGCCAGCCTGGTCTACAGATTGGGTTATAGGCCAGTCAGGGCTGCACAGTAAGACCCATGCTGGTGTATATATTGAGGTTGCTCAGTGGTTAGAGTGTGTACTGCTCTTGTAGAAGTTTGTTTCCTACACCCCCATTGGCGAGTCACAACTGCCTGTAGATCCTGGAGTATGATAGGAGTTTCTACCTTCTGTGGGTGTCTGCACTGCCATGCAAACATACATACGCATAATTAAAAAATCTGTAGACCAGGCATGGTGGCACAAGCCTTTAACCCTAGCGCTAGGAGGAGGAGACAGTCTCAGGCAGCCAAGGTTGTAGAATGAGACCTTATCTCAAGAAAAAAAAATCTTTAACAAGCTAGGCACAATGGTACAAGCCTGTGATCTCAGCACTTGGGAGATGACATAGGTGTCTAAGAGGTTCAAGGGCATCTTTGGTTACATAAAACCATTCTGAGATGTGTGATACCCTGAATAAAAAGACATCCCCCAAAAAATCCTGAACCAACACAATCAAACACATACACACACACACACACACACACACACACACACACGCAGAGTGTGCGAGGAAAGGGGGTGGTCCACAGCCTAAGGTTACAATCAAGGCTTAGAAGCCTCCACCATTTCCCAGATCTTTTTTCTTTTTTTCTTTTTTTTCTTGTTTTCTTTTTCTTTCTTTCTTTCTTTCTTTCTCTTTCTTTCTTTCTTTCTTTCTTTCTTTCTTTCTTTCTTTCTTTCTTTCTTTCTTTCTTTCTTTCTTTTTTTTTTGTGTTTTTTTTTTTTTTCGAGACAGGGTTTCTCTGTGTAGCCCTGGCTGTCCTGGAACTCACCCCATAGACCAGGCTGGCCTTGAACTCAGAAATCCGCCTGCCTCTGCCTCCCAAGTGCCCGGCTCCCAGATCTTTTTCTAATGTAAGCCCTGTCTCGGTCTGTTTCCTGAAACTGAAGAGCGGGGTGAGCATTCCCTCACAAAGGACACAAGGAGCCATGCCTCACTGTTTAGCGCCCTGCTTTCCCGAGGGACTCACTCCTGAGCCTGCCCTTGAAAGAAAGTCACAGCTAGTGACCTCATTGTTAAAGATCCCATGTCTCATGACAACCACAATAGCAGCCAAATTTCAACTTTTGGAGAGAACAAACCATCCTAAAACCACGCCATCAGTCGTCTTTCTTCCTAAAGAACTCTTCCAGCCTGCTGGTTGGGGGTGCATGTCTGAAGCCAGAGGCAGGAAGATTACTATGAGTTTGAGGATAGCCTAGGCTACATAGTGAGTCCTACACCAGCCTGAGCTACTCCATGAGACTCTGCTTCCAGTATAAAATAAGGGGCTAGAGACAGTTCAGTGGTTAAGAGACTGACTTCCTGTTTTGGGCCTTAGCACTTGTGTCCCGCAGCTCCCGACTTCCTGCAACTCTAGCTCCAGGGGCTCAGACCACCTTTTCTACCCCCTGTAGGTCCCCTCACGCACACGGACATACAAACACTCACAGACACATAAGTAAAAAAAAAACATTTTTTTTAAAGCAAAGCAAACAAACCAAGAGCTGCCAAAACCAGAATAAGACAAAATGACTTTGCTAACTTTGCAGCCCTAGGCCCAGCTCCGCCCTGGCTCCCCGGCCTGTAAGGCTGGCCTCCTGTTCATCTTGCCTGCTGGCCACAGAGCCAGTTCCGGGCAGTGCTGTAGGACTGAAGGGTGGACAAGGCAGTCTTTGCTGCTTACAAGGGACTTTATATTATGTTCCTCCTCTGCTGTGGTCCTCGGGCAGGTTCCCCAATTTCTGTAACTGGTTCAAAACTGGTCTGTAAAGAACTAGGTCCCTGGAGTGGCCATGAGGCTTCAGTGATGTGTTTGAAGCCATGGCTGCCTGGCCCACCGTTGTAAGAGCTGCTGGGTGTTTGTTTTGTGTAGAGGGCTTTGAATTCGATTGCTTTGGTCTTCTTCAGGTTCTCTGCCCCCAGCTCCTGGTCCCAGAGGCTGGGGGCCAGAATAACCCGGTTTATGATCTGACCCTTTTTAGGGATAGGATTTCTGGGTTTCTGTGCCTCCTGTATAGTCTGGAGGCCTCTTAGGTGGCTAGGAAGGGTCTGGACAGAGGCCTACAGCACGCTGGGCTGGCTGGGTGTGGCTTCGCATCTGGACCGCATGTTCCTGGACTTGTGGACTAGTTAGGTAGTTTGGGAAGAGTTAGCCAGTGAGGCTAGACCCCAGGGCCAAGGCAGTTGCTCCTTGTTCCGAGCCTACTGTGGGGCACAGGATGCAGGGGTCCCTCAGGAGCAAATTCAGGACACCCCTTTCCAGACCATGACTTCCCTCCGCACTGAGGCCTGCTCTCCCTTGGTCCCCAGGCTCCATCTCTGTGAACAGCCGCAGCACGCCATTCTTGGCCACAGGAGAGAGTGAGGTCCTGGACCTGGAGAGTGAGCTGTTCCTGGGTGGCCTCCCTGAGGGGGGTCGAGTGGACCTGCCTCTGCCCCCGGAGGTGTGGACAGCTGCTCTCCGGGCTGGCTACGTGGGCTGTGTGCGAGACCTCTTCATAGATGGACGGAGTCGAGATCTCCGGGGCCTGGCTGAGGCACAGGGGGCTGTGGGCGTGGCTCCTTTCTGCTCCCGGGAGACCCTGAAGCAGTGTGCATCGGCCCCCTGTAGAAATGGGGGCATCTGCAGAGAGGGCTGGAACCGCTTCGTCTGTGATTGCATCGGAACCGGCTTTCTGGGTCGGGTCTGCGAGAGAGGTGAGGCGGGTCCTGTGTCCTCAGAAGGACGCCATTTTCACCCCCATGCTTCCTTCCACTTCAGAGTAACCCTCAGGCCAGCCCCCCACTTTCCTCCCAGTAACGACTCTCTTGCCTTCTCTCTTCACTTTCCATGTTTCCTGTCTCCTTTGCCCCTCTTCTCCTCTCCTGGGGCAGAGGCCACGGTCTTAAGCTATGATGGTTCCATGTATATGAAGATCATGCTGCCCAATGCCATGCACACGGAAGCGGAGGATGTGTCCCTGCGCTTCATGTCCCAGAGGGCTTATGGACTCATGATGGCCACCACCTCCAGGGAGTCGGCCGACACTCTGCGTCTCGAGCTGGACGGGGGGCAGATGAAGCTCACCGTCAACCTCGGTAACCACCCTGTCCCCGGCCTCCTGGCCCCTCCCTGGCCCGACTCTGACCGACATGCCCCTCTGTCTGGAGAAGCTGGTGGTGGCACCAGCCAGAGGTGACCTCAGCAGTTTAGAGACAGGTAGCAACATCCCAAATATGAGCTCCTGAGGGCTGTGTTTGTTGATGCACAACCTAGAGCAGCGGGCCATGGCTGATCAGACTGTGGGGCTGGTGACCATACCTGTCAGAATGCATCTGAGTATGATAACTGTTCTCCCAGGTCACTCCTGTGGAGTGCTGGTGACATCCGCCCGTGTGACATCCGCCCTGCACACACAAGATGGCACATTCATTTGCTCATTCTCTGGCATATTCATTATGGAGTTGCTTGTTGACACCTGCTAGGAACAAGCCCGTGCTCAGTGCAGCCCAGTGTCAGACAGAAGGACGACAAACAGCCGGCCTCTGCATGCAGCCATGGCAGAGCTGTCTCTGCGATGTTGTGCACAGGTTTATGTGTGTACTCTGGGCACAGGAGCATACTGCCTCACACCTGTCTAGCTAGCATCTTGTCCTCATGGCTGAGTCCCATGGCTGTCCTGGGAAGACAGCAGTTCACCCTGTCTTAGAGATTATGAACTCTCTTTGGAGACAGAGTCTCACTATGTAGTCCAGGCTGGCCTTGAACTCACAGAGATCCACCTGCTCTGCCTCCTGAATGCTAAGTAGATTAGAGGTGTGAACCACCACTCCTGGCCCAGTCATGAAATTTTTATATTGACTTGGCCAATACAACAAAGCTAGTAATGGCTGGGGAGGTGCGTGTGTTGAACCCAGTCCATGGGCTGTCATGTTCAGTTTTGGGGTGGGGGCTGTCAGGCTGCTGGTCCTCTCCATCAGACTACTTCCTGTCTCTGCTGCTGCCTATGGGTAAGAACAGGCCCTGCCTACACATCTCCAGAGGCACAGGGATATCACTCTCAGGTTATCCTATTAGGTTATTGTGGGCCAGGGCTTTTGAAAGAGAGAGCAGAGTTACTCATTTGGCTGGTGGCAGAGTGTTCTTGTGAGGGCCAGCTATATGCCAGGTCATGAGCCAGAGCCAGGAGGGCACCTCACAGACTGCAGTGTAGGACACCCTGAGCGGAGAGGCCCTGCAGTGTCCAGGCTGCTGATGCAGCTGTCCATCGCTCGCTATGAGAGCACCACAGCCGAGGACTGCCCCGCAGAAGCCATCAAGCCCCAGAGTCTAAGCAGAGCCCCATGTGTTCTGGTCACAGGGCAGGAGCGCTCTCTAGAACACAGAGCTTTGAGCTTCTGAACATGGGCCTGCACTCTCATTCCAGCCTTGATCTCCAGAGCATTTCTGGGATAGATTGTGGACTTGGGGTGGGGGAGGCTTGCTCAGATGCCTGAGCTTGCTAAGAGGCGGGAGCTGGGAGAAGAGGGGTAACCAGGGCCTGAGGTTGATTTGAGGTTCTCCCAGCTCTGCTCTGACCTAGAGTCACAGCTCACTGAGTGGGTGGCAGATGACAGCTTGGCCAGGGGATACAACAGCCCTGCCCCCTCCGCTTTGCCCTTGACACTGTCCTAGAAAGAAGGTCCTGCAGGGACTCCTAGGTCCTTCTCCTTCTCAGTCTTTAGACTGCGTGCCCAGCACAAGATCCCTGCTGTTGCTGAGCTTGTGCCTGGTCTCACGTGGCGAAGCTTCCTGTGCTGTTTGGTGGGACAGAGCAGGAGAAGCGGCTGGAGCTTTTGCTCCTCGGAGAAGGCCTGCTTCTGACCTCTTTGGACTGTTCTTGATCTCCTGGGAAGAAGCCGGAGTTTCTTTAGACAAGAGATGGCATTCTTGGCCAGGAAAATGTATCTTGCTGGACCCTTGGGACACAACCCTTGGGATTCAGCCTACGTCGTACAGGCTTGCCTTGCTGTCTGTGTCTCATAAATCTCAGAAGTCAGAACACGATCCAGAGAGATCTAGTTTGGATGTCTCAGACTGATGACAGCCAACGACAACCTCTGCCCTACACCTCTGGCTCTGCCCTGCCCCCATCTGCAGAGACATGGGTGCTGAGAACTAATCTCTAGCATAGCTCATGACAAAGCTGAGACCAGACACTTGCTGCAGACATCCCACTGCACAGAGGTGTGTAGGCATGGAATACACTCCAGTGTGGCACATCAGCCTGGGAGAGGGACCCACGCTGGAGCCAGGTTCAGGAGCTTGCTTCCCTGTAGCATTCCCAGTACAGCCTAGAATTCCTTATTTCTCATCCTGTGAGCCACCCAGGGCCTGCTGTGCTCCAGACAGGCAGCAGCATGGAGGCTGGGCTGGACTCGCTGCCTAGGAGCTAGAGCTCAGTCTTTCTAATGCTGAGACCCTTTCATACAGTGAGCTCCTCATGGTCGGTGACCCCCAACTGTACAATTATTTTTTATGCTACCTTTGTAACTTTGCTAATTATGAGTTGTAATGTATTTTCACATGGCTTTAGGTGACCCCTGTGGAAGGGTCATTCAATCCCAAAGGGGTCACGGCCCACAGGTTGAGAACCACTGAACTAGAGGATTCTTGCCTCTGTGTAGGCACTAGAGATACAAGCTGTCTCTTGTCCAGTCGTCCAGCCTGGAGCTGAGTGGGAAGAGTTCTGGGTTTGGGGCCAGAAGACTCAGGGTCTAACTGTGGTACTTTTCATGACTTGATAAGTTAATTCCTCTCTCCAAGTCTGCTACCCCTCTCCCCATTTAAAATGGGGCTAGATTCTTCACCCAAGGGTCTGAGAAATCAGCTCAGTTGGTAAAATGTCATACAAGCGTAAAGATCTGAACTCCATCTGGGGAGACAAAGACGGGAAGATCTCCAGGCTTACTGGCCAGCCTAGCATAGCTCCAGATCATGGTGAGACGTTCTCAGCAATCAAGGTAGATAGCTTCTGAGGAATGGACACCCGAGGCTGACCTCAGTGTGGCGTCCACATACACTCCAGTGTGGCACATCAGCCTGGGAGAGGGAGAAGGAGCTCAGTGTGAGGGCTTGCTTCCACAGAGCACCGCCAGTGCAGTCCAGGCCAACCTCACTCTGCTCCTCATCCTGTGAACCACTCAGGGCCTGCCAGGCTCCAGACAGGCAGCTGCATGAAGGCTGTGGTGCTGGGCTGGGCTTGCTGCTAAGGAACTAGAGGTTTGGTCTCAGATTTGTGGTCTGTGTCTGCAAGCAGGGAGGACAGAGGTTCAAGAGGTAGCCATACAGTTCTTCAGGCTCCCAGGAGAGAAAACTCAGAGCTGTGCCTGAAGGAGGAGCAGAGGTACCAGAGAAGGCCCTGGTAGAGGGGGTCTTCTGGGATGGTTTCCAGAGCTGGGAAACCTACTTAAGAGAGGGCCAGCTGTGTGTGTGTGTGTGTGTGTGTGTGTGTGTGTGAGGTGGCAGTGGCCCAAGCCTTTAATCCTAGCATTGGGGTGGGGGAGGGCAGAGGCAGTTGGATCTCTGTGAGTTCAAGGTCAGCCTGGTCTACAGGGTTTTGGCTCTGGTCTACAGAGCCAAAGCTATATAGAGAAACCCTATCTCAACAGAACAAAACAAAACAAACAAAAGACCCAAACCAACCAACCAACCAACTAACTACCCACCAACCCACCCACCCAACCAACCAACCAACCAACTACCAACCACCCACCCACCCAGCCAACTACCCACCAATCCACCCACCCACCCAAACAACCAACCAAACAACTACCAACCAACCAACCACCAACCACCCACCAAACAACCACCAAACAACCACCTAACCAACCAACCAACCACTCAACCAACCAACCATACAACCAAATAACCAAAACACAACAACAAAAAAGAGAGAGCCAGCCAGAAAGGCTCTGATACCTCTTTGCAGACAGAGGAACCAGAGGACTGGAGAGTGGCCTCCCCCAGCAGCTCAGCCTCTGAGCCCAAGCAGGGGAGCTGGTCTCTGCCTCTAGGAATGCTAGTGTCCCCTGGATTCTTGACCCTGTTGCAGTGTGGCCTATTCCTTGCTGCCTACCCTGGGTCTGGCCTCTCCCCAGGAAGTGCCATGATGGGCCTAGTCTGAGCCACACGGGGCTCTCCTCAGCCTCTGCCCGTGTGGATTTCCTTTTCCACTCAGAAGCTGCTGGTGTCCAGAGACGCCCACCTCTGAGGAGGACATTCTTGTGTTTGGGCTTTTCCTTAGTGTCCTCGGGCCCTTCTCAAAGTTCCCCTTGCTCCTAAGTTCTCACTGGTTTTGCTCGTGTGGACCTTTCTCATGTTTTAAGTCACGGGAATGCACATGACATCTCAGAACCCTTTAGCTCCTGGAGCCATGAGCGCTCACTGCCTTCCCACCAGGGGCGGGACTGTGACTGTCTATAGGCTGGGGGTCTGAGTAAAGATGGTACCAGGGCAAGTGCTCTGTGCGATGCCTCTTGAGAGAGGTGGCTGTTTATTGAGGCTCCTTGAATGGAGCTGGAAGCTCTGTCTCCACCCCACCCCCACCCTGGAAGTGAGTTGGACCAAATCAGGAACCATAGCCTTTCTATTCATTCCTCTCTGTGTGGAGTCCTTCCCCTCCCCTCCCCTTCCCCTTTCCCCTATCCCCTCCCCTCCCCCTCCCCTTCCCCTTGTCCCCTCTCCTCCCTCTCCCCTTTTCCTTGTCCCCTCCCATGCTCACACCACCAGCCCAATCTCTATGTCCAGCATCAGCATGGCCACCCATTCTCTGCTCGTGAGGCACCGGCTGCTGGCCAGCGGGTTACTGATTCTCACGCTCTGAACAGCATTTTGGAAATGTGTGATGGAAGGGCTGCTTTCTCCAGCCGGCTCTGTCCCTGCTTTCCTTGGGGAAGGCTTGCCCCACCCCCATCCATCTTGAAGGAGGCCCTTGAGGGGAATCACTGCAGGGTAGGCTGGAATTGTCACCTCTTCTCTGGACAGATGGACACCAACACTCCTTGTATCTCCTCTCCTGGGGACAGGAAGGTCGAGCTCTTCACTTGGCTCTGTTCCTTTACAGGAGACTGACCTGCACTTCCAGCCCCCCTTTTTCCTTTTTTGGACCCTTCATTGGTGAAGACTCTGCTGGCTTGGAGAGAGCCCCTGGGACCTGACTCCAGGGCCTGGCACCCTCCCTCCTCATCCTCACCAGCCTCCTTCCTCTGTTCCTGCTTCTTCTTCTTTTTTTTCTTTGCCCTTCCTCAGCCTTCTTCTCTCTCTGTGACCCCTCACTTCCTCTGTTCTTTGACCTCCCACTGCTCCCGGTGCCCAGGCTGTGGCTCAGGGTCCCCGCCGCTCCCTTCCACTCTGCTGTGGTTGACAACGCGTGTGGAGCTCAGCTGTACTGCCCCAGGGCCCATGACCCTCAGAGCCACAGTGGGTGTTTGTTTACCACCAGTGCAGGAACCTTCCGAGGCCCCAGGGATGCCAGGTGCATCCTGGGCCACGGGGCACCCCGGGCAGAGCTTGTTGTCTGAACAACCCACAGGAGTCCAGGGCATCACACTTAACCAGGGCTAGAGATTGCCTACTCTCTGAAAGGCCAGGGTCAGACCAGGCCTCACCTGTAAACTGCTAGCCTCTCAACAGTGAGGAAGAGATGCCCAGGCTCAGAGAGAGCCGTCTGAAGTCACTCAGTGCGTGTGGAGAGGACTGAGGCAAGGACCCAGTACCCCTACCCCACCCCCACCCCCACCCCTAACCCACAGCCCCAGGAAGTCCCATCACTCCAAGCCTGGCCAGGGCTTTGGACTTATGAACTGGTATGGCACCCCAAGGGCATTTCAAATTTCAAATGACCCAAGGCTCTCTTGAAGGGCTAGCAGACTCCCACCAACCAAAGGGTTGATCAGAGGCTCCTACTGGCCTGGGATGCAGGCTCCGTGTAGACACGTGTTTTCTAACCATGAGAAACCCTTTCAGACTTGAAATTGGGGGATAGCCCAGGGCAGGATTGAGGGCCTCTGCTTATCAGTGACTTGCATTGTGCCCAGAAGTCACATTTTGCAGATCTTGGTGTCCCTATGGGAGGCCTCAGCTCCTTAGAAAAATTGACAAAATACTAATTCTTTGGGGTGAGGGAGTTCTTCGACCCCTAGTGGTAGCTTGGTGCCCCCAGGGCAGGGACAGATAGAAGGAAGGTTCCTGTTCAGGTGGTGGCTGGCCTCTGGGGCTTTGGGAGGTTTATGGCCTTAGGAAGGGGGCCCTGGGGCAGACCCCTCTTTTGGGCTCAGAGCTGGAGGAGTGATTGTCACCCCTGAGCTCTAAGCAGGGTGTCGTCCCAGAGCAGGGGGTGCAGGGACCCTGGCCTTCCTTACCCATCTCCCCCAGTGATTGGGTAGATGTGGGGTTGGTCAAGCCCTCATCCCCTGTATCCCCTGTACGGCTGGGATTGCCAAGGTGCCCGTCTCCCTTAGACATTGAGAGGCCTGGGCCCCTCCAAAAGGGGGACACAAGCCCTCTTCCCACCACCTGACTGCCCTGCCTCTTGGCTTTAGGGAGGGTTGGAGCCCTCTTGAGGGCATGAAAGACAGCGGTCCAACTGAGGACTGGGAGAGGGCACCTGGGCACGCGTGGTCCCCAGAAAGTGGCCCTAGGGGGGAATCCCCGCCTGCAGATACCCCTCCCTGTGAAGGATGTAAAAAAAAAAATACACACAAAACCTTGTTTTTGCCTTTTTTCTGCCTCCCCCTCTGCCCACCCCACGGCCCCCCCAGACTGCCTGCGCGTCGGCTGCGCACCCAGTAAGTGGCTTGCCTCTTCTTCTGCAGAGACCCAAGAGGTCTGGGAGGCTGGACATTGGGATTTAGGGAGAAAGGGATGGAGGGAGGGGGAAGACATAGTTTCATTATTGACTTGTGAGGGGATTGACCAGGGCTGCGGGAGGGGAACAGGTATGGTGGTGGGATGGGGAATTGTGGGGGGCAGCATGGACAAAGTGAAGCAGAACCAGGAAGAGGTAGCTGGTAAGGATGCTTATGGATTCTGGGAAATGGAGGGCAGGCAGCACCTGCTGCAGGAACACAAAATCTGGAGACTTAATGATGCATCTCCACTAGTGGCCACAAGGGGGCAGGCGAAGCACATGGGAAAGCCGATTTGGGTAGGAAGGGTAGGGGCCTGCCCAGAGCCTCAAAGTCTTTTAAGTCCTTGTAGTGCCTGAGTTTGCAGAGTTCCTACCAAACCCAGAGTTGTTAGTGGGGGCTGTATGCAGGAATTAGAAGGGAAGCCAATGTAGATAGGTCCAGGTCTCTCTGTCACTGAGCTAGGTTCAGTCTCAGTTCCTGCAAGTTGTGCCTAGATCACCTAAATGAGGAAGTGGGCATGGAAGGGCACAGAGGAGAGTTTGTGTGCTCACTTGTTTTACGTAGTTGTGTCATAGAGTGTGCACACACCTGAGGCCCTTTATGGTCAGCATCCCAAACCCCAGGCAGACAGCATTAGGCACCCCCCCAGAACACCTGACACATGTGTGTGTGGACAATCATACGTCCATCAACTGTCAATAAATGGTCCCAGATTCCAGGAAGCAGAACATGCCTGTGGCCACGCAGGCTCTTTGAGCACTGCATGGGGGGCGCAGTTCCGGGGGTAGCGTTAAGCCGGAATATACAGGAAGGTCACAGTGGGTCCGAGCTGGCTTGCGCACATGGAACGTGAAGCTGCGGCTGCCCTTCCTTTGAGTGTCAGGCCCGAGAAGTCGGCTGCTAGTGTCACACTGTAGGTCCTTAGGAGGGCAGAGGAAGGCGTGTCTATGTTCATGGCCACCGTTCCGTAACCAGCGATATCCTCTGCAGTCACACAAAGTGGCAGGACTGGATGGGGTTTGTGACTCCAGGTGTAGAAGATTTGGCTGCATGCACTCCAGGTGTGTGGTGAGGGTGTGCACAGTGGCGTGTGCTGGAAGTTGAGTGTGTTCACATGGGGGTGGGCCGCCTCCTGCCTGGGGCGCTGCCTGACGCTGCCTGTGACCCTGGGTCGCGCTATGCTTACTCCCCCCTTGGTGCTGCAGGTAAAGGCCCCGAGACGCTCTTCGCGGGGCACAAACTCAACGACAATGAATGGCACACGGTGAGGGTGGTCCGGCGTGGCAAGAGCCTGCAGCTGTCTGTGGACAACGTGACCGTGGAGGGTAGGTGGCCTAGACCCAAGATGCTGGGCGTATTTCTAGAGAGCTGTGTTTGCTAACTTCTCCCTGGGTGGTCATTCCAGAGAAGTTATTATTGCGGGTCTGGACTCCAGGGACCACCACAGCTCCACACAGGCAGCATCTGATCCACTGATCCCGCAGCTTTCTCCAGAGTGGTGGGATGGTAGTGCTGGCCCGGGACATCTAAGATCCCTTCCTGTGGCCCTGTTGGAGGAGATTTTGATGCCCGTCCCAGAGGTGAGCCCGTGTTTTATACAGTATCCCCTCATGCTGGTCTTCTGTCCGGAGCAGGGCAGATGGCAGGAGCCCACACTCGGCTGGAGTTCCACAACATTGAAACGGGCATCATGACGGAGCGGCGGTTTATCTCTGTGGTGCCCTCCAACTTCATCGGGCACCTGAGCGGGCTGGTGTTCAATGGTCAGCCCTACATGGACCAATGCAAAGACGGAGACATCACCTATTGTGAGCTCAATGCCCGCTTTGGCCTGCGTGCCATCGTGGCTGATCCTGTCACCTTCAAGAGTCGTAGCAGCTACCTGGCGTTGGCCACGCTTCAAGCCTACGCCTCCATGCACCTCTTCTTCCAGTTCAAGACCACAGCCCCCGATGGGCTTCTGCTGTTCAACTCAGGCAACGGCAATGACTTCATTGTCATCGAGCTGGTCAAGGGGTGAGGGGACGGGCACTGTGGTGTTCCCCTGCTGACCCAGATAGAGCTCTCCTTCCTGGCCTCTGGGGAGGTTCAAGGCACCCAGACATCGGGTCAGGAGTCACATTCTGAGTCATCATCCAGGAGGGCCCCTCTGCAGCCAACATGGAGAAGCAGAACCCTGCTTCCAGGCTGCTGCCCCCCAGCTACCTCCTTGCCAGGGTCCCCGTTACATTCTCTCTCTGACCACTGCCCTCTCTGTGGCAGAAGTAAGCCCAGCCTTTCTCTCCCCCTAGAGAATTGCACCCTCAAGTGGCTCAGACTCTGCTTCTAGGGGACCCCTACTGTATTACCAGGACTCCCCCTTTTGTCAGGTCCTCTTTTGGGGTCCAAGAGCAAGTGCTTCCAGGACCTCCCTGGGACAAGACTTAATGCCACAAGCTTCCAATGCCTTTTTTTTCTTCCTATGGGATCCCTTGTCTACCCCTCCTTCCCAGGCCCCTAGTTTTTCTGACAGCAGTAGCTCATTCTGGCCTGGCATCTCAGTGGTGTCCTTCTGATCTGGTGTTTCCTCCCTACTGTGGGGCAGGTACATCCACTACGTGTTTGACCTGGGAAATGGCCCGTCCTTGATGAAGGGAAACTCAGACAAACCAGTCAATGACAACCAATGGCACAATGTGGTGGTGTCCAGGGACCCAGGCAACGTACACACGCTGAAGATTGACTCCCGCACGGTCACGCAGCATTCCAACGGTGCCCGGAATCTGGATCTCAAAGGTGGGGCTGGAACCTCTAGAGAAGGCCAGCCTTACCCCAGCCCCCCTTTCTCCACTGAAATCAACCCCCCATAAGGGGATCAAGGCTGCTCTCCCTCACCCCTCTTTCCTGTTCTCCATGGTGTCTGGCTGGCATTTCCTCCCTGTGGCTCTCCTGTGAAGCCACCTCAGATGAGCTCTGGCCAGGCTCTTTCTCACCAGGGTCCCACTGTCTCCAGTGACTCTACAGACGTCACTGAAATGGTCATTGCCACTTCCCAAAGTAGGTTGCTGAGAGGAAGAAGAGGGGGAGAGGAGGAGAAAGAATAACGGACGGGTAGGGGGAGAAGGAGATGGTGGACTGGGCATTGACACAGGAGACGTAGGCTGCAGCTGTTTCAGAGCCATCGGGGGTCTATGAGACCTCCTTGCACACACACGCCTGGAGCATCACTTAGCTCCACAGGGCTCCACGTGTGTCCATGCAACCCAAACTGTCTAAACCTGGGGAAGATCTTCAGAGACCAGTAAATTCACCTCCTGAGTCCCCAGACCCAGAAGCTTGCTTGGCAGTGCTGCAAATTCACCTTGTGCCCAGGAGAGGGCGATGTGTTAACAGAGAATCAGAAGTGGCCGCAGACTCAGGGACCAGGCTTCAGCTATGATGTCCATTGGACATGCAGGAGAACTGGAGGCCGTGTGGGAGATTAGACATCTCTGAGGAAGACCTCCTCCAGGAGCCCCAGTTGTCAGGGGGACATTAGAGGGGAGAAGGCTGCTGAGTGAGGAGAGGCCTGCAGTTCTGGGAAACAGTCTTTAGGAAGGAGGCAGCGGGGGTGGGAGGGATACGGAGCTTCGCATCCCTGAAAGGCCCTGATTACGGGGCCGGAACTGGAATCAAACGTGTAGGAGAGAACATGGAGCGGGTCCCTCCAGCTGCCCCCCACCCCCACTTCCCCGGGCATCTGGCTTCTGAGGGAGGGGAGCAGACAGATGGCGAAGGGAAGGGAAGAGGAAGAGGTGGTGTTGGTGGGGAATCTGAGGTGTCACCGTGTCTGTTAGGTGTGTCCGGGAGGACCCAGTGGTAGGATGTCAGCATCCTGGGACAGGGGGGGACAAGGATGGCGGAGTGTTGACACCGCTGCCTTTGCAGGGGAGTTGTACATCGGCGGCCTGAGTAAGAATATGTTTAGCAACCTGCCGAAGCTGGTGGCCTCTCGGGATGGCTTCCAGGGCTGCCTGGCGTCTGTGGACCTCAACGGGCGCCTCCCAGACCTCATCTCTGACGCCCTGCACCGCATCGGGCAGGTGGAGAGGGGCTGTGACGGTAAGTGTGGCCAGAGTGTGGGGCAGTGAGGTGTGGCCCTGAGGCTAACGGGGGCCTTCTCAGGTCTTGCAGTAGCCTTGTCCCAAGAACTCCGGGACAAGGCGGGCAGGCAAAGGATAACAACATACTCTCCCTGTTACCTCCCACCCAGACGCCTCGTGGTCTTTGAGTGCCCCTTTTCCTATTCCATCCCGTCACCCTAGTTAGTATCTGGTCCTTCTAGAATGATGGATCAAGGGCAGAGCCTCTGGCTGGCGGGGGCACGTCTGCAGCCCTGGGCACGTGGCTAAGCCTGGGGCATTTCTCCTTCCCGCTCTTTCCAGGCCCCAGCACCACCTGCACCGAAGAGTCTTGTGCCAACCAGGGCGTCTGTCTGCAGCAGTGGGACGGCTTTACCTGTGACTGTACCATGACCTCCTATGGCGGCCCTGTCTGCAATGACCGTGAGTGCCAGCAGGGCTGGGCTCTGGGTGCTCCCATCCCATCCTCAGCCACAGGAACTGCCTAGGTGGGAAGAAAGAGGGATTTTGCTTCCTTCTGCTCCATCACCACAGAGGCCATAGAGGCTAGTGGTTGCTGCCCCCTCACTGCTGCCCGAGTCTTTGGAGCCATCGATTGGCAGGTGGCCTGCAGGTGGCCTCTCCTGGCTCTGAGCTGGCCTGTATATCTGGTTTCCCTAGACACAGGTCCTGCTGTGCCCCTCTCTCCCCAAGAATCCCAGCTGCAGGCTGTCCCCTCGAGCCACAAGGTCAGTCCCTAGCATTCTCACTTGCCAGCTTGCATACTGTTGAGGCCCCTCCCCAGAGAGAACAGCCTTGACAGCATTTTCTAGTCCCCAGAGGTTGGTGGCCATCAGCTGGTTACGGCCTGGCAGAGGGAGGACAGCTGGGTCAGCCGTGGGGGCATGGTGTGGGTGTGGAGGCTTTGGCCTTTCTCTCTGATGATTGGGGATGGGGTGGGTGACATGCAGAAAAGACACACACCTGGACACACATAAGCCTTCTCTGCTTTTCAAAAGTTAAAGTGAGCCAACAGGCCTGCGGACGCCTGGGGCTTGTTCCAGCAGGTCTAGGTACCACTGTCTCACCGCCACTCCTCTGGCTCTGTGTCATCGGACGGGAGTTCCGAGTCATACCAGGGGATGGGACTCCTGGATGGCTGTTGAGTTTTCCTTTGATAAGATGTCCGGCCCCCTCTCTCTGCACTTCCTTGGTTCTCGGGTGTGGCCAGCCCTCCCAGCTCTGTCCCCCAGGGTTCATCTGGCCTGCTGTCCTATGGGCCTCCTCCCTAAAGCTTCCAACCAGCTTAGGACCACCTCAGCCTGCTGTGTGTTCTGCTTGGCTCCAGACGGCACAAACCTGTTCTCTGTCATCACCCTTCCCATGCGATCCTTCACCGAAACTCAGGGATGGAACTCTGCCAGAACCTGGGGCAATTGGCTGTCGTGGTCACTCCTGCTGCACATGGGTTCCTGGGAATGGGGGTGATGCCCATGCCGGGCTCCTCTTGCCCAGGATTTAGGGAATCTGGTCCAAGTTATGGCTGTCCATTCACGGCCATATGGAGAACACAGGCTTCAGGAAAGGTCTAGAGCTGGAGGCGGGGGTGTGTGTGTCTAGGGAATCGGTCTACTTTTGGGCAGGGGTGGAAAGAGAAGGTTCTCTAGGGTCTTGGCTGGGAGAAAGAAGAGACACCAGAACTGGGGAGTCCAGCCTTATCCGGGGGGTGTTGTCATTCCGCACACTGCTCCGTGTAGCTAGTGGCATAGCCTGAGCTAAGCTATGGAGCTAAAGAGAAGATGGTGAAGCCCGGCGTCCCCCCAGGGCTCAGTGCTGTTGTGAAGCTGGCTGGAGTTGCTCTGGGGTCTGCCCTAGTGCCAGGGCGGAGTGAGAGACTGGGTGGGGTGTCTGCGATGCCCCCTTTTCTCCCAGGGCCTCTCCTCTGCCTGGGTTTTCATGCAAACTCCTTCTCGGAGCCCTGCACACTCCGAACAGAGAGCCCTGCACACCGTCAACCAGCAGTCAGGAAGGAGGCGGGGTGTCTGTGAGGAGGGGTGGGGAGCACGGACACGGGAGCAGCGCAGAGTCGGCGGCCCTGGGGGGGGGGTGTTCAGAACGGCCTGTGTGGAGAAAGAATAGGAAGGGGAGATCTGAGCTCCAGGCAGCTTCTTCCTGCCTTTTGCCTCTCTTTCCCCATCTGTATAATGGGAGCTTTGGGTGGGGGGCGGACTCTCAAGAGTCAACTCTGGCCGACTTGGAGAAAAAAGATCAATCAAGAGGCAAGTAGGGAGAATGAAAAGGGGGTCATTCAATGAGAGAGGCGGGGCTGGGTGGAAAAGGGCGTCTATACCAACGCCCCGGGCTCCTGCTGTCTGGGCAGCTCTGGCCTTTCCCAGCCTGTTTCCTCTCACCATGCCTGCGTCACCACCTCTCATCTCTGCAACCTCTATTGATCTCTCGCACACCTCCATCTCTCTTCTCTCTTACCCTCTGTCTGTGTCTCTCCCCGCCCCCACCCCCAGATCACTCCCTCCGGCTCTTTCCAGTCCCCACTCACTGATATCGATTGGCCTCTGGGCGGCTTCCCTTCCTCTGTCACCACCAGCAGCTCCTCCCTCTCTCCCTCTGGGGCCATAAATGTTCTGCCTGCTTGGAGCTGTGTCCATCTGTACTCCAGAGCCAGGGCCCCAAGGATGGGAGACAGTGGGCAGGGGGACGGGGCCTCGGGAACCGCACCCCACTGGCTTTTCTCCCCGGTGAGGCTATGCGCCACTTGAAGCCTCCTCTTGGGCACCACCAGGGATGCTCTTCACATTTGAAGCCCATGATGATGTGTGTGGCCCTGCCCCACCACCTCAGCAGTCCTGAGAGAACTTGTTTCCTTCCTTCCTTCCTTCCTTCCTTCCTTCCTTCCTTCCTTCCTTCCTTCCTTCCTTCCTCCCTTCCTTTGTCTCAGAAACAGTCTCACTGTTTCCCAGGCTAACCTCTAGCTTGAGATAGTTTTTCGGTACTGGTGCATCAAGTGCTGGAATTCTAGACCTTAGCACCACACCTGGCTTGTCCTGGATCTCCACTGCACCCATGAGCTCACCATGACAATTCTGCACCAGAGTGGGATCTGGAACCAATAAGTGGGATGGGCTCTCCCCTCCCACTCCTCTCCTCCCGGCAGGGCACCTTCCCTCTACCCACCTGCCCAGCTCGGGCTCAGCCAGGGCCTCTTCCCTCCGTTCTCCTTCCCTCCTCTGCCTCCTGCATTGCTGGCTCCGCCCACCCCCACCCTGCCCAAGCAGGTGGATGTGAGTGTGAAGGTTGCATGGGGGGGGGGCGGTCGGATTTTATCTGCATGTGTCTCTGGGGCCTTGGCAAGTACTTCTGAGCCACCCCCAAGTTTGGAAAGCAGATCCCAGTGTAAGGGGGCCATCCCAAGACAGAAAGGTTTCTTGAGTGGGATGTGATCAGACCTGGAAGCTTTTGTCCTTCTGAACAACTGTCCTGGAGAACCCCGGGGAGCTGGGGCTGAGGCTAGGAGATCTGGGGAGGGGAGGAGGGAGGGCTGCAGAGGAGGAAGGGGTCTGGCATAGGGGTAGACAAGCACCTCGGCAGGCAGGTGTGTGTGTGTGTCTGTGTGTCTGTGTGTGTGTCTGTGTGTCTGTGTGTGTGTGTGTGTCCAGTGCCTTTGGGGCTGTGGATGGGTTCTCTATGCCCATGCATGGCTGTCTCGGAGGCTGAGCTTTAAGGGGGTGGGGAGTTTGTGTTGGCCATACATTGCCTATAATCAAACATGTACGTGTCTGTTTCTCTGCAACCATTTGGTATGCCAATATCTGATCACACACATACATATATGTGTCTGAGCTGTGTGCCTCCCGGCACACTGGCACCTATAGGGACTGCTCTCATACCCGAACCGGTCCACAATCCAGCGTGCACATGTGTTTCAAGGGGGAACAGCGAAAGAGGGTTGTGGCCATATCTCTGCGAGCTGGACCAGCAAGCACTTTTGGGTTTTGTCCAGATGGGGGAGGGGGCGGCGGCGGTCGAGGAGGAGGTGGAGGAGGAGGAGGAGGAAGAGGAGGAGGAAGAGAGCGGCCTCTCTTGCTAGCCTCAGTCCTGTTCAATTATTCAGCAGGGCCCCTTCTCCCGGAGGGTGGTGGCGGCGGTGGTGGTGGTGGTGGTGGTGATAGTGATGGTGGAAAGCGCGCTCCCGAGCGCGGGGGAGGGGCGGGGCGCGCGCATAGGAGAGGCGAGCGCCGAGCGGGCTAGCCAGGTGCCACGCCGCGGAGCTGCCCAGCGCCGCCCGCAGATCGGGAGCCGCTCGGGTCCCTCCGCCCTTCCCCCCTCCTCCTGCGCTTCCCCTCCCCTCCCTTCCTTTCCTCTGTCCCTCCCTCCCTCCCTCCCTGTGTCCCTCCCTCCCTCTCCCTTCTAGCCCTCTCAGCCTCTGCAGCAACACTCCGCTGCCTCCATCTCTCCGCCGGAATCTCGCAGGCTCGCGCCTTTCCTCTGCTTGGCCCCGCTCCCCTCTTCTCCTCTCCCCTCCTCTCCTCTCCCCCCACTCCCCCATCACCCGGATTTGCTTCCCTCCCCCTCCTCCCGCCCCCCTCCCCCGGCCGCTCCCTCCTTCCTTCTCTGGCCTCCGTCGGGCAGCGGCGGCGCCGGGTCGGTTCCGCGGGGCTCTTGCTTTCGGGGGAGCCGGGCCTCCGTCGCTTCTGCGCACCCCATCTCCCGCCCCGCTGGGTTTTTCCGCAGGATTTCCCTACCGTCCCCTCCCCAGCACCATGCCCCCACCCGCTGGCCGCTGACGGCCCTCTGCGCCGGCCCGGCCCCGGCCTGAGGGGGGACCCCTAGCCGCCCGCGATGGATCCAGGCTCCACGGACCTTGGCCTTCCCGCTGCGCGTACCCCGGATTCCCCGGCGGGATCCAGTTGATTTGCTTGGCTCCGGACTGAGGCTCGGGCTCTGGTTTTCCTCCGCTTCACCCCTACCCCCCTCTCGGAGCTCGCAGCCGGAGGGGGGCTTCGCGGGGCCGCGCAGCCCCGCGTCCCCGCCCCCGGCCATGGGGCTGTGAGGTGGCCGCCCCCGGGCCGAGATGCCCCCCGGGGGGAGCGGGCAGGGGGGGTGCCCGCGCCGCCCCCCCGCCCTGGCCGGGCCCCTGCCGCCACCGCCGCCGCCGCCGCCGCTGCCGCTTCTGCTGGGGCTGCTGCTGCTGCTGGGGGCGGCTGAGGGGGCCCGGGTCTCGTCCAGCCTCAGCACCACCCACCACGTCCACCACTTCCACAGCAAGCACGGCACCGTGCCCATCGCCATCAACCGCATGCCCTTCCTCACCCGCAGCGGGCACGGTAAGTGGCGCCCCGACGCCGGTGGACTGGCTTGGGGGGGGTGGGGGACTTGGGTGCTCCGCCCAGGCCCCGGGAGCCCCGAGGGCCGCACCCCGACTGTGCACTCGCGGAGCTGGGCTTTGCGGCGGAGCCCCTTCACCTCCCATCTCCAGCTCCCATCATGCCGGGCCCCACCCTCACCTCCATCTCTCTGTTCCTCCTGCTCACCCTCATCCCTGTCTTCGTGGTGCTTCCTAGTCTCACCTGCACCCGCTCTTCCCCACGTGCTTTGTTAGCCTCTGTCTCCCGGAGCCCTATCGCCTGTCCTTTCATCCTCTCTCGACCCTCCTTAAATCCCTCTTCCCTGTCACCTCCACCGGCGGTCGGTCAGCCGGCTCATGTCTCAGCCCGTCTTCCCCTCACCTTCCGCGGCTGCTGTGCAGCCTTCCTGCCTGGCACCCTTCCCCTTTCTATTCCGTTCCTGGCCTTCCACCACCTCTCAAACAATTCACTCGGTCTGGTGTGCGGGGCCGGCATCGGCACCCCTCGTGCTCGCATCTCTGGTACCTCCTCACCTTCCATCCTCATCTCTGCTCTGCTTCCAGTTGGGACCCTCCCCATGTCACCCCCGGAGCCCAGTCTCTCCCTGTCACCTGTCCTGTGTCAGCCCCAACCACTCCATTCACTGCCACCCCAGTCCTTCATCCCCTGTCCCCAGGCCCTTGCCTTTCCTTCTAGAACAGGCACCATCACTTTCCACTTCTGACTCCATCACGTCCCCCCTAGACCTTAGGCCTTCATTCTTCTGTATCTGAGACCCCCCCACCCTCCAGGACTCTCAGGAGGCCATCTCTGCCCAGCTCTGTACCTGTCACCTCCTGTCTATGTCCCCCAGACTCTACGAGCCTGTCCCTTTCTATTACTGTACCCCACACATCTATGCCGGGTGCCCCATTTCCTGCCACACCTGCCCATTGGCAGTTTCACCCCAGCCGCCCTTGTCTCAGGCCCCCCTCACATGCCATCTTAGGACTTCAGCCGCCTCCCATCCGGAGACCCCATCGGCTGTCGGCTGTCGGGTTATTCTGTTCACCACTTCCCGCTCTGTCCTGCACCCCAGCTCCCTCTCTCTGCCCCTTGTCCTCCAGTTAAGCCTGACCACCCCATCTCCAGCCCTTACCACCTCGCGACCCAGGCCCCTTCCCACCGCGGGACCCTCCTCTCCCTCTCTGGCTACCATCCCTGCTGTCTGGGCACCATGGTCCCCGTGCTCCTTTACACGCCCCTCAGCCCTCACTGTTCTCCCCTCTCCGGGCTTCTGCCCCTCCCTCCTGTCTCGGTCCCTGGCCACCCTCATTTCTGACTGTCCCTCAGCCGTCCTGCTCAGCCACATTGCTGTCCCTCCACCATCAGCTACAACCACACTGTTGTGTCCCATCCGTTCCCCTCAGCGCCTCCCATTTCTGCCCTGTCTCTGTTTTCCCATGACTGCTCTGTGTCTGCAAGAAGCCCCCTGATCTCCATGCCCCATGTCATATCCGGTCTTTCTGTCCCTGTCCCTCCCTGCCCCCATGTGCCACTACTCTGTGTCCTCCATTTCCCAGGAGCAGTCTCCTCAGGTCCCTCTGTTCCCTCTGCCATCTCGGCCACAGTCCCTGCCACAGGCAGCACTGCTGTCCGGTTCCTCTCTCCCACATCCTCACCCTCGCCATTCTTCTCATGCCAGCTCTGCCCCTTCAGGGTCTCCCTTGTCTGTCATTCCCCGGCCTCTGTGCTGTTCTCCCCTAGCTCTCCTCAGGCCTAGTGTTGCTCCCAGAGGTGCCCAGACAGAACATGGGCACTCTAGGTAATGATGTGAGGTGTCAGGAAAGGGGCCCCATGGGGAAAGAGGGGCAGACATGAAAGAGGAGGCCAGGGAGACAAGTGCTGGCCCGGATGATGGGCAGGTGGAGAGGAGGCCCAGGAGCTGCCGAAGGGCAAGAGTCAGGCAGAGGGAGGGGACAGGAATCCAGGCTTTCCTGAGCCATGCAGGAGACTTTATCCCTCTAAAGTTTTAGGTCTCCCAGAAGGTTTTTGTCACAGCCCTTGATGCTGCAGGGACACTGTCAAGAGAATGGGGCCAACAAGTGTAACATGTTGGCATGGGCATTGCCTGGTGCCTTCTCAGGGCAGGAGGAGGTCTGGGGAAGGGGGAGGGCAGCCTGGCACACCGATGAAGTGGTGGGGAGGCTAGGAAGGATTCAGGGGGGAAGGAAAGGGCTAAGGAAAGCTACAAGAGGAGAAACAGTTTCTCATGACTGAACCCCTCTCTGCTCACCTCAACTATGGGGAGATGAGCAAACGGCCTCCCTGGGCTGGAGCCAGCCAGCTGTCCTCCTGCTCCGAGGTCCCCTGGTGTGAGGGCAGCTCTGTGCACAGACACCTGCTTCTCTGCTCAGTCCCTTGCTTCCCTCCTCACTGCTTCCTCACTTTCCCTCCCATCCCCCACACCCCCCTCTTACATAATGTCCCTACCCACCTGCCATGGACATTTCTGTACCTAATGTCACTGTAGGGTATGGGGTGACCAGCACACCTGGGACCTAAAATGGACGGAGGAGGTGGCACCTTCCTGGTCGTGGACCCATCCCTTCATCCCAGTCCTGGTCTCTGAATCCTCGATGAGCTTCTTTCTAGTTCTCCCAAGAGCCAGTCAAGGCAGACTAACCCCCTGCTCAGTTCCCAGTCAGTGGCTCCCAGCCCAAGGGGCCTATCGTGTCATTTGGCTCTGGGGATGGGTATATAACTTAGATTCCTGACTGAATGGTGTATGGCCAGGGTGAAGCTATGAGCTGAGGTAGATGAAGAGAGAGTTGAGTTTAGGTGTCTGGGCCTGTGCAGAAGCCCCACCCCCTGGTTGTGGTGTCCTCCTGGGAAGATTTGTTACTGACAGAAAGCACCTAAGACCCATGCTTTTCTGGATTATGCAGAGACCTTATCCCTTGGCCGCTCTAGATCTTCCAGAGAGCTTTTGTGCTAGCTTCTGATGCTCCTGGCGCCCTGCACACAGAGCCGCCGCACATGGGCTTGTTTAGTCCTGGGGCAGGAGTGCAATGGGCATTTTTTAAATGGAATAAATTCGGTGAGTCTGGGTTCCTGAGACACTGTTAATGGTTAGTTGTTTTCTTCCTAGAATGTAGGTGTGTGTGTGTGTGTGTGCGCTCGCGCGCGAGTGTTGACTATATGATCATATCTAGTGTTTTACAGCTCTGTGAACTTCTAGGAAACATTGAGGTGGCTGTGTTGGATGTGTGCAGAAGGCGACATCTTATGTCTGATTAAAAACTCTTACCATGGGCTTCCCGCGGGTGGGTCTGGCCAGCATGCTGTGCACAGTCAGCTCCCCATGTCCCAGTGTGGAAAAGAACAATTGGTCTATGCCAGTCTTGGGCAACGCTGGTCTGGGGTTTGCTTTAGGCCCCTTTGCTTCTCAAGTCCTTTCTGGATGCTGTCAGAAGTTACAGATGTGGAGTGTTGTCCTGGGCACCAAGGCTGGCGTGCCTTCTTGGGGGAGGGCTAGAGAGTTTGCTTGCCTGGCAGAGCTGCGGGAAGCGCCTCCCGAGCGTGGCCGGAGGGGCGGGACTTGGCAGAAGCTCCGCCTCCTTCACCCGACCTCCTCGTAAACCAAGCCCTCTGTCTCCGCCCGTGCGGGAGCAGTGGTGCTGGGGAGAGAAATGTCTCCCCGGGGTAATTACTGCAGCCCCAGCCCAATAAACCATTCATCCTTTCCCTCTTCTGACCAAGAAGTGTCTCTCCACCCTGCTTCCTCCCCCCCAGTATAATAAATGCCCTTCGGCTTTTACAGGTCCGCTCAGCACAGTAAACTGGCTGCAGTGTGAGAACAGCTGGATCATAAATCCTGGGGGAGGCCGGGGCTGGGGAGTGGGAGAGCTGGGGCGCAGGCGCCTGTGTGCACCTCGCGGGCCCCTGCCCTTGGCCGCCCGCGGAGGCCTGTCTTTGTGCGTTTACCGCCCTATTTCCCTCGACTCCTGTGGCGGGGTCTGCCTCTCCGGACTGGGGCTTTGTGTGCAGTTGGGTGCGTCGCGGCCCGCGCGTGGGTGTGGGGTCTAGGTGTGCGTCACTCGGAGCTATGCCTCCTTGTAAGGGCTGAGACTTGGGTTGTTGGCACACATGTCAGATCTCCTCGCCTTTCCTGTTCGGTGCTTTAGGAGCAGGAATGGCGCTGTCCATGGTGATGAGCCTGCTGCTGGCATCCAGCGGGAAAGCCGGCAGGAAGGGCCTCTTTCTTAAGACCTGCCAGACTCCATGCAGATAGAGGTTCCTTCCCTGGTGTTAAAGGACCAAGCAGCCTAATGAAATACCCCTCTTCTTGGGAGGCCCTGGAACCCAGGGGTCAGGGAATGTGTAGAGGAAGGTCAACATCTCTGCTCCCCAAACCCAATTCCCAAATTCAACATGCAGCTTGTGAGTGAAAGGGAGAGGGAGGACCCTGGGTATTATGGTTGTCATGGAAACAGCCGATTTTCTGGAGTGCTGCAGTGTTGGGAGCTGAGAGACTGTACTGGCTGAGGCACAGCCGCTTGGCTTTGGTCTCCAGGCCCAGCCCTTCTAGGTAGGCAGGTAGCCTGCAGTGAGTACAGAGGTGATGTCCACTGTATCCCCCTCACTGGAACTGGCTCTCTACTCAACCTGAAGGCCCAGGCTTCCTCACTGTGCCTCCAGGGCCTGAGGTAGAAGGTACACCTGCAGGGCCAAGGGCTGGTTTTCCTCCTGTCTGCTGGGTCGCCTTCCAAACTACAGGCTGCAAAAAGACGACAATTTTAGACACCCACGTGGCTTTTCCACATCTGCCCTGCTCCTGAGGTCCCTCCCCATCCTTACTCTGTCAGGAGGGTAGGAGACAAGGAAAACACTCAGAGAATGGCAGGGGACCAGGGTCTCCTCCTTCTGTTCTCGCCTCACCACCCCTGAGGCCCAGAGTGCAGCCTCCCTTCCCTTCCCAGCCTCTCAAAGCACGCAGAAGTCCCCTCCCTCTCCTGTGGAGACCTAGAGTTCCTTGATGGGTCCCTCTTCCCACCAGACTGCCCGGACTACTAGAGGCCTACTGGGCGAAAGAGCCCAGGCCCTGCTTCCCCTGGACCAGAGTCTCCACTGCTCTCTGCTGGCTTGCTCCAGGCCTCTGTGCTCAGGTCCATCTGCACCCCTTTCCCCTTGGCTAAGTCTTCCCTTGAACCCCTTTCCCCATCCCAAGAAGGGCCCTGAGAGGAGTCGTTAGTAGCGGATCATTTAACCAAACCTTGTAGGAATCTCATCTGCTCTGTGTATGTCCTAAAGTATGCAAGATGAGTCTCCCCTGCAGGCCCAAGAGTCTAGTCCTTCAGGACTCCCAGTCAAGGCTCCCTTCCCGGAAACTGGGTGACCAGCCCCCCTCCCACTCCCACCTCCACCCCCAGGGAGCTCAGTCAGCCGCAGGAGGGAACATGGCGACTAATGGGGTTTATTTTGGGGCTGAGATCGTTAGGGACCTAACACCCGCCCCCGGCAGCCGGATGGCGAAGAGGAGAGAGGGTGGGGTGGGGGAGGGCTGGGAGAGGCAGCCTCCGTCTCAGGCTCCCACTCTCCTGCTTCCCTTACCTACATCCCTGTCTGTCCTTCTCTGTCCATCTGTCTCTCTGCCTCCTTCCTCCTCTGGCTGACAACTTTTCCCCACCCCCCACGTTCGCCTCTTCCTTTCTGGGCAGGGTTCCAGGCCTCTGGGCTTTGGCACCTAGGTACCCTTGCCTGAGGGTGGAAGCAAGGATCCCTGGACAGGCCAGGAAGACTCCCAGGGGAGCGGGAGGGAACAAAGGGGCTGGCATTGGCAAGGTGCCAAAGAGGAGCTGAGTCAGTCCTGAGCTGCCCACAGTCCCGCTCATCCTCGCCATCTCTCGAGCCTCTCGCCTCCCTGCTGCCTGGCTCAGGTCCCCAAGAAGCACTTTGGAGAAGCTGAGCTGGTCAGAAGCAGACCCCAGGTCCTTCTTCCTGCACAGGATATTCTTGCTGTCTGGCTCTCCTTGCAGCCTCTCTCTGGGCACAGTCTGTGCCACCTGGATCCCTGGAATTAAAGCTAGGTTTTTTTAAAATTTTTTTATCTTTTTGGTGTTTTGATACAGGGTTTCTCTGTGTAGCCCTGGCTGTCCTAGAACTCACTCTGTAGACCAGGCTGGCTCAAACTCAGAAATCGTCCTGCCTCTGCCTCCCAAGTGCTGGGATTAAAAGCATGCACCACCACCGCCCGGCTAAAGCTAGAATTCTCGAGGCAGCTACATTTGTCAGTGTGCAGCCTGCAGGCCCTCCCCTGGGCACCTGGAGCTATGGGGCTGCTGGCTTTTCTGAGGCCTTCCTAGCTGAGGTCCTAGTACCCTAACCCTGCTGCCTTCAGGCTCTGGCCTGCAACCAACTCCAAGGCCCTACTGACGTTTCTCCTCCTCTCTCCTCTCTGCAGCTGGGACCACGTACATCTTTGGGAAGGGGGGAGCGCTCATCACCTACACATGGCCTCCCAATGACCGGCCCAGCACTAGGATGGACCGCCTGGCCGTGGGCTTCAGCACCCACCAGCGGAGCGCTGTGCTGGTGCGCGTGGACAGTGCCTCCGGCCTCGGGGACTACCTGCAGCTGCACATTGTAAGGATCGGGTCTCAGCGCCCATCCCAATCCTGAGCCCCAATCCTCTCAGTCCTCAGTGGTGGTGAGGTCACCTCACCACTGTCCTTTGTGGGAAGAACTCAGGGCCCAATTCCCTCATTCCTTGAAGTTTTTTCAGGTCCAGGCCCCTCCTGGTCACTCAAGAGCCACCCAGTGCTGGCCAACTGTCTTCCAGTCATCCAGAGGTCTGAGTTTTCCAGGCTATTCCACTGCAGCCTTCAGAAATGTCCTCACCTTTGGATGTCTCCGGGCTGTTCACTGCTGCCCCTGTCCTCTCCCTCACACCTTCTTGCCCAACAGTGGCCACCTGTGCCTCTTTATCTTGACTTTGAACCCCATTCTGCCTTTGTGTTTCCGTGTCCTTCGCCATCACAGCAGACCCCTGAGCAAGTCTTTCTCACAGATTCTAGTCAAGTTCATTCCTCACTGATATTCTGGCTGAGCCTCATGTTCCGTTAGTCTATTGCTGGTTTATCCCTTTTTGTTTCCCTTTGCATCCCCCACACCCTTCCTTGTGACCTCTAACCCCATAGCACACTCTTCCCTATGACCTCTGACCTCATTCCACATCCTTCCCTGTGACCTCTGACCCCACCCCACCCCTTCCCTTTGACCTTTTTCCCTGTCTTACATCCTTCCTTGTGACCTCTGGTTTTGCCCCACACCCTTCCCAGTGACCTCTGACCCCATCCCACACTCTTCCCTGTGACCTCTGACCCCACCCCACACCCTTCCCTGTGACCTCTGACCCCATCTCACACCCTTCCCTGTGACCTCTGACCCCATCTCACACCCTTCCCTGTGACCTCTGACCCACACCCCACACCCTTCCCTGTGACCTCTGACCCCACCCCACACCCTTCCCTGTGACCTCTGACTCCACCCCACACCCTTCCCTATGACCTCTGACCTCATCCCACACCCTTCCCTGTGACCTCTGGTCCTGTCTTACATCATTCCCTGTGACCTCTGGTCATGCCCCAACCCTTCCCTGTGACCTCTGACCCCACCCCACACCCTTCCCTGTGACCTCTGATCCTGCCCCAACCCTTTCCTGTGACCTCTGGTCCTGTCTTAAGTCCTCCTCTTGGCCTTGTCATATTTCATTTCTGAACTTGGCCTCTGCCACACCCCTTCCCTCTCTATGGTCTTTTTTTTTTTTTTTTTTTTTGGTTTTTTGAATTTGTTTTTTTCAAGACAGGGTTTCTCTGTATAGCCCTGGCTGTCCTGGAACTCACTATGTAGACCAGGCTGGCCTGGAACTCAGAAATCCGCCTGCCTCTGCCTCCCAAGTGCTGAGATTAGAGGCGTGCGCCACCACCGCCCGGCTCCTCTCCATGGTCTTAAGCCCCAGCCTCGGACCTCAGCCTCCAGCTCTTGCTAGGTTCCTTTCCCCTCACCTGCTGGCCATGGCCAGAGCCTTGAGCTGTGAGGGTAGAGTGGGCTGGCCAGGCTCTGTGTGCCAGGTGGAAAGGGCTGTGTGGGGAGCCCTAGGTGTTGTGGATGGAAGAATTGGGAAGAGGGTGAAAAGGAGGCTAGGGTAGGCTCTGACCTTCCCCATCTGAGTAAGGAAGGGGCTCTGGCTGCTCCCACACCATAGCTCCTCCCACACCATAGCTCCTCCCACACCATAGCTCCCCCCACACCCTAGCTCCCCCTACACCCTAGCTCCTCCCACACCATAGCTCCTCCCACACCTAGCTCCCCCCACACCCTAGCTCCTCCCACACCATAGCTCCTCCCACACCCTAGCTCCTCCAACCTCAAGTTGTGAAGGGGAAGGCATCCTATGAACAAAAGCATGGCTGATGACAGTGGTGGGTGACAGGCTTGGTTCCCAGGAGGAAAGAGCAGGGGCTGAGGCAGAGGCCAGGCTTGGAGAGGAGGCCTGCAGTTGTGTGGCAGCCTATGCAGAGAGATGGTGAACTGTGGACAGCAGTGTGGTGGTGGGCATGAGACAGTTGTGGCAGAGATGGCTGTGGGTCAAGGTGACCCAGAGAGACCCTGTGTCAGTGCCCTAGGCAGAGTGTAGCTGTGTGCTTTCATTTTCTCAGGCTTGTGGTTTCAGTCATCTGTGTGTGTGGTTGGGGTCACCATGTTTCCCTGAGTCTTTTTGAGCTGTCCCCTTTTCTTTGTCCTGTGAGGGCACGTGTGGCTTTGGAGCTGATGGTGTGAGTTTGAATCCCAGCACTTTCCCTAGTTTTGTTTTGTGTCTGTGCAAGTCACTGCAGCTCTCTGAGCCTCAGTTTCCCCAGGTGTGCCCACACTGAGAGGGCAGAAGGCTTATATGGGAGATGTGTGTGTGTGTGTGTGTGTCTTCTGCCCTCATATACATAACTGCTTATTGCACAACCAGGCTGGTGGGGATATTTGGCATCCTGGTAACCTCTGACTATTTGCCTTCCTGGGCTTGGAAGTTTAGGGGATGATGCTTCCTCTCAGAGCAGGAAGGGCCTGAAGTCTGTGAGGAGAGAGGCATCTTTCTTCCCTCATGCCTCCCCCGATGCAGCCCTGTGAGGGAGCTAGGCCTAGGTGCTGCAGAGGATGGGGAGGATTCTGAGAAGGGCGGAGGTCCCTAGAGATGCAGGCAGGAAGGGGGAGTTGGGTACCAGATGGGCTCACAGTCCCTTGGGGGCAGCCCCCAAGCCCCCTTTTCCCCCAGTGACACATCAGCTCCCACCACAGCATGGTTAGCAGTTCTCAGAGAGTGGGGAGGCGGCAGCAAAATAAGAGAAAAGCAATTTGACGTTTCTAATAAAGCGTCGCTCCACTTTGCCAAATTAATTTTGACTCCCATAATTATTTGCTGTAGGAGCGGCCGCGTTCTCCCCACCGCCGCCTAATGAGGTAATTGGGGAATTAGGAATTAATGACTTTAACAGAAGTGACAACTGACTTCACATCAGGAGCAGCTCTGGGGAGCTGCCTCTCCCCCGGAGTGCAGAGCTCCAAGCTGCCTCCTAGGAAACCCAGGTGTCCTGCCTTCAGCTCCCCCAGCCTGTCCTCTGACGGTCCGTCTCCCAGCCTGCAGTGCCCTTGACCATTGTCACTGCCCGGGTGGAGTCTTGTGAGGGGGAGAAACCCTCAAAGACATCCAAGGGGCTGAGACTATTCTGGGTGGTATCATTACTAACAATAGTAACCAGGAGGCTTGGCTGTTCCCTTGCCTGTGTAAGGAGCAGATGATGATCGCGTCTCCCTGGGGATGTTGTCAGTCCGTGGGTGGTGCATAGGTGGGGCTTGCTAAGATGGTTAGGCAGGGCGGCCTCAGTTTCCTTGCTTTACCTCCTTGGGGGCGGATGACAGTGTCTGTGCATACAGGTGTGTGTGGCTTGTGCAGGATCTTGGGATAGGGAGTACTGGACCCCACAAATAGATAGCCATGGGGTTCATGGCTGCATGTCCTGCTTCTCAACCCTCACCCCCTGAGCCTCTCCTACCCCCACTGCCAGGCCTTTGAGCTTTCTTTCAATGTGGCTGATAACCAAAAGGCTTTTCTTGCTCAGGCTGGATTGGGAGTTTTTCAGTGTGGTTTTGTGTTCTAGTCAAGGTCTCTGAGAGTGACCCAGGGGTCCAAGGGATCCTTGTGTCTGCCCTGTGTGTGTGTGGGGGGGGGGAGGGTGTTAGGCTGACTCTTGTTGTGTGTGATGGCTGCTGGGAGATGCAGGGAGTAGAACTGAGGCTTAGCTGTGGGTTTAGTGGGCCTTCCACTGGCTTGGTGAGGCAGGCTGGTCCTGGAGGCAGGCTGGCCTGCAATCTCTCATGCTGGGCCCCTCCGCTCTCCGAATGAGTGTCTCCCCGGACTAGTGGGCAAGGGACAAGAACAAGGGCACTGGTTTTGGAGGGAGGCCAGTTGGGACTCAGATGCTAGGTCCTCTCATGTGCTGTGAGACTGAGGTGTGACTTCACCCCCAGCCCTACTTTCTTTCTGGGTAAAATGTGACACCACAAGTTTCCTCAGGGTCACTGGGCATGTTCTGAGATCTAAGCAATGCCTCTCTTCTCACTCCAGCACTGCTGGCCACAGTATTTGTGGGTTGGACCTCGGGCGGCCGTTTCAGGCTTCCCTGTGGGCCTGGTTCCTCAGGTTGCAGGCTCTTCGCTTCCTTTCCACAGGTCTTTACCTGTCTTCTTTTTGTCCGTCAAATCTCCAATCCCATCCCAGCACCCCAAGATCCCCCTTAGTAAAGCGGGCATAGCTCTAACCCTAGTAGAACCCTAATTCTCTTACTATCGTGGCACTTCCAGGGTCCAGGCCACCCCTGGCACTGCAGCTGCAGAGGCCGGGCTTGAGACACTGTGCAGACCTGGGGATTGGGAGCAGGCTGGAGTCTGGGGGGTGGGGGTGGGGGTGGGGGGTGGTTGCCGGCCTCTGAACTTTCCTATTGTGATCTCTTAGAGAGACTGCTACATCCTTGTGATCCTTACGTGGGCCCTTGCATAGCATAGGCACCCATTTTCAAATATTCTGTAGGAGCCTGAGGGCCAGAGACAGAAGTGATTAGTGGAAAGGGCTCCCTGTCTGGTGCTGCAGTCCTAGGTGGTGTCCCCAGCTGATAAGCCTCCAAGCCACTCTCTTGCCTCCAGATGCTAGGGGCAAACCTGCCCACTACTTTGGGTAGTTGAGACCCGAAGAGGTGTCTTATAAAACCTGTGAAAGCTGTGGAGGGAGGATTCTGGGGACCTCAGACAGAGTTTTACAGGGATACTTACCTCCTCCCCATTGCTGACCCCTATCTCCCCGTCCCCAGGACCAGGGCACTGTTGGGGTGATTTTTAATGTGGGCACGGACGACATTACAATTGATGAGCCCAACGCCATCGTGAGCGACGGCAAATATCACGTGGTGCGCTTTACTCGAAGTGGTGGCAATGCCACCTTGCAGGTGGACAGCTGGCCAGTCAACGAGAGGTACCCGGCAGGTAGGTGACACAGGTCCACAGAGGAGGCAGAGCGACAACAAGGTGGGACAGGGTGGGGCCTGGCAGCCTTGGATATGGGGCGTGGCTAAATCGAGAGGCTTCCAGCTGTGGGGAAGGGCGTGGCTACAGAAAAGACTTGATGGCACCCCGGTGGGGAGCGTGGCTAAGGAAATGTTAGGACCGCGGTGAAGAAAGTGTATCATTTGGTGGATGAGGTTGCAAAGCCAGAAGCTAGTTTGAGGATGAGCCGAGAAGACGAAGGAGCGTAGAACTGGGGAGTATCCAATACCATTGAGGAAAGGGTGAACTTAGAAAGGAGGGGCAGGGTGGAATGGCGAGACCTATGCGGAGGGAAGATTCATGAGTTAAATGGACACATCGTGGTGTGAGGGTGAGAAAAACAAACAGGCAAAGACCCAAAGTCAAGGACCCATGTCAGCCCTGTAGACGCGGAGAGACGGATCCCAGTAAGAGACATGGTGGAAAGGAGAGAGACAAGACAAGTGTGCGAAGGAGGGTCAGACACCTTCAGTGGCCTGGGGACCCAGAGAGGAGGACACAGAGAGCCTTAGTTCCTCGGGCTACAGCTGTGCTGGTCAAGGGCAAATCAAGGTCTTGGGAACCCAGGGGAGGGAGGAGGATGAGGCTCTGGAAGAAAAGGAAGCCCAGGAGGGAGCCAGAGGAGGAGTGATGGAAGGTTCTGGAAATAGTCACAGAGACATCTGCAGAGATGGAGGCAGCTCCAGGATTGATGCACAGAGATGCAGAGCCACGGACACAGACTCAGCTAGGGAGAGGAGAGGTGGACAGAGCCCAGCAAGAGGCAGACCAAGAGGGGAAGAGGGAGGGAGGGAGGGAGGGAAGGAGAGTGCAGGGAGAAGGGCAGGGATCAGAGCTGCATGGGCCTGGTGCCCGGTGCCCATCACAGCATCAGGATGACCACCTGTGACCTCCATCGCTCCTAGCCAGAGTGACAGAGCACACTCTGTCCTGTGTGTGTGGGCTCACTCACAGTCGTGGAGGCTTAAGCCCAAATGGCCGGCTGTGGGCAACCCTGAGATGAGAGCTTCCCGCATTCTCCTACTAAACAGAGGTTGGTGTGCCTATAGGCCAGCCCAACACTCAGATCACCTCAGACACTCTGAAGGTCAGATGGATCCACAAGAAAACAGCTCTGTGAGAGATGCTGTCTACCCCAGAGTTCTGGGCATAAGGGGTCAGCTATGCCAACTCTCCTACACAGACTTGTCTATGTTCCCTTTACTCCTACTGATAAACAGACAGGACAACCCTGGGTATCAGAGTTTGCTCTCTCTCAGGGGGGAATAGGTACGTTCTTTTAGTAATGGGGACATTGACCTGTGCTGGACAGGGTGTGAAGTTTCCTCCATGCCCAGTCAGGCCTTGTGCTCAGACATTCATTTCACCAGGCCAGAGGAGGAAGGCATGGCTGCTGTCCTCGGCCAGGACCCCTGGATAGGTATATGGAAAGGCTGTCTGGCATGCCTTCCTATAAATCTGGGTATTTTTAAATCTTGGGGTGGTGGAGCAGGGCAGGCTCTCTCTACATAGTTCTCTAGCTGTCCTAGAACTCATTACATAGGCTGGCCTCAAATTCCCAGAGATCCACTTGTCTCTACCTCCCAATGCTGGGATTAAAGGGGTTGTGCCACCACACCCAGCTAAATCTGGTATTTTGAGGGAGGGCCAGTTGCTGCCTTGTGCACTGTGTGGGTGGGTCCTGAGCGAGATCCCGAGTCACCGCAGCAGGGCGCACGGACCCTTCGCATCACTCTTTGTGTTTGAGATAGGGTCTTACTCTGTAGCCCTGGCTGGCCTTGAACTCACAGATGCCCACTTGTGTCTGCCTTTAGAGTGCTGTTGTTAAAGGTGTGCATCACCATACCTGGCCTCCCACCCGACTCTCAAAGAACACAGAGATCTAACCTATGGGTTACAACTCCCGACAGACCATGTGACCTATGTCAAGCCGTCCAGCCTCTGAATCTATAGGAAAGGCAGAGTGTCATGGCCTGAAAGTGCTTAAGAAGGCATCCTGCATGTCCCCATGAGCACAGGCATATAATGTCCCAACAGCCTTTCATGAGCAGGCATAGGCCTGCCCTGGCTTCTGGTTAGACTAGTGTAACCTTGTGGTGCAGACAGGAGGGCTGCTCCTACCCCAGCACAAGTGGTTTAAATGAACAGAATGGCCAGGTTTTCAAAGGAAATCATGTCCCTGTCCACTGTGGTAGGTTAGGAGCACCCACAGTTCACAGAGAAACACCGAAAGACACTTTCTGTATAGGTGTGCATGTACACCTTTGTAACACATGCACACATGCGCATGCACACACACACACACACACACACACACACACCCTCCTTTCTTGTCTCAGAGCTTGGAGCTTGAGCATGGAGAGAACAGGTGGGTATCCAGATGGAAAGCCAGGGATGGAGAGGAAGGGCGGGGCTAAACCTGGGGAAGGAAAGCTGTCTGAGGGAGAAGGGCTGAGGAGCTGGTGGGGTCTGCAGATGAGGAAGAAGAGTGAGGCAGAGCTGGGGTCTAAGGGCGGAGAGGTGCAGAAGCTGGCGTTACACAGAGAGCCTGAGCAATATTGAAACTTGAGATGGAGAAGGCAGGCAAGACAAAGGCTGGGGCAGAGCCAGGATCAGAGGTGGGCCAAGGTTGCCGGCAGGAGATGGGCTGGGAGGACCGTGGAGAAAGGGGCGCGGTCTGGGTGAGGACCAGTGGTTATCAGGGACACCAGCAGTGAGGTCCTGGATCTGTAGAGAAGGCCGTCTCATGGGCTCATGAATACTTAGCAGTTGCATTCATGCACACACAAATATAGAGGGCATATTTATGGAGGTATTCCTGAAGGCTCATGGGAGACGTGCATAGACCAAGTTCTGGTCTCTGGGCAGGCGAAGAAAAGTAGCAGAGAGTTTAAACGCCGAGCTCCCATCCCCGCCCCATGACTCTCACCCCATTACCTGTGGGCACAGGGAGCCAGGGCCAGGTGAGCAGGCAGAAGCAGCTTTGCAGTGAGGAGGTGTAGGGCGAGGGAACCGCGTGAGGTGGAAGTGTACGGTGGGCCAGGGCTGTGGAGGGAAGAGGGAGCCGTGAAGAGACAGCTGTGAGGAGACAGTCCAGAGGATGATGGGAGTTGGCAATGACTTTGAGAAATGGTTTAAAGCTCTGTGACATAAGTATGCCGGGCGCCCCCTTAAATGCCACATAAATCCCACTTAACCTGTCCCTCCCACTTCTAAACCACCCTCTAAATGCAGTAACCAGCTGGACAGCCCCCTAACTTAAACCTGCTAAATGCCCCGCCCCCACCCCACCACCCCTCTTTGGGATGGTGAAGGAAGTGGGCCCCAGCCTCAACAGCTTGACTAGATAAACCTGTTTAACCTCTGACCCTCCAGCTGTGGGTTTTTTTCTTATTTTCTCTTCTTTAAGCCTCCCTTCCCTGTTCTTGGTTTCCCCTCTCCTTTGGGTTCCCCTCACCCCCAAGGGTGGGGCTGGCTCTGGATGGAGCCTAGGGAGGGGGCCCCGAGAGAGGAGGGGCCCAGCATTCTGTCCCTGCCTCCCCGCCTTTCTGTTGGATGTGGCTGCTTGCTGGGGTCTCCTGAGAACTGCATAATTACTTTCTAAAGCCTGTGGACTGCGCTGCCTGAGAAACCTACTGTTTTTCTAAACTTTTCCAAGGAAACTTTGATAACGAGCGCCTGGCGATTGCTAGACAGAGAATCCCCTACCGGCTTGGTCGGGTGGTAGATGAGTGGCTGCTCGACAAAGGTAACTAACCAGAATTAACTAACTAACTAACTAACCAACCAACTCTAAAACACCATCTTAAAGGTGCAGAGCTCTCTCCCCCACCCCTTCGCCCCTTTGCCATGGCTAGCCCTGAGCCGAGCCGAGGGTCTTATCTGGGCAGGATGCTTTCTTCTGCCCCTGTGTTCAGTCTGTTTCTGGGAGGTGGTTGGGAGCAGGGAGGAGACAGCCTGGTCTTCCTAGAGTGATCCTCAGTGCCTGGAGTCGGAAGGAAGCACCCTCAGCCTGTGCAGAGCTAAGGCCTCTGCAGCAGGAGGGGAACACGGGCTGGAAGAGGGGCTCTATGGCCGAATTCACCTCAGGGGTTTTTAGTAAAGGGCTGCGGGGCACCTGGAGGTAGGAAGGTCTGGGAAGGAAGGAGGGCAGAGCCAGGGAAGAAGTGCCCAGAAGGGGTATCTGGAGGAGAAAGGAAGAGATGGCACCTCAGATGGTACTGAAAGGCCCCAAAGGCCTTGCCTGGATTCAGGCGCCCTAGAAGGAGTGCAGGCGGATGGCCGACTGGACTAAGGGAGGAGGTGGTGGTCTCTTAGGGACGCCTAGAGGTCTCTGCCTGCTGGTCTGATGAGGACGACAGAGCAGGTCCCTGACAGACCCTTAGGCCCAAGTGAGGTGCTGCTGCTGTGTGAGACGGAGAAGGGTCTTTGTCACCACAAGTTGGGGGCCAAGGGCACAGCCATGTCATTCCTGTTGGAGGAGGGGCAAGCTCTGTACCTCTAAGGCTAAACTAGTGGGGAGCAAAAGTGCTAACGCCCACTTAACCAGCTGATAACTGCGTTAAATGTCCACGGGGCTTTCCCCGGCTAAATCCCCCAATGTAACCTCCAGCCCCTGCACCCAGGGGCCTAAACATGCTGATAACCAGATGTCATAAACCCACAGCAGGACAAAAAAGTTAAAGGGACTGTAACAGACATCGCTAAAACCTGCAGCCCCCAGCCACACTGGGCCGCTCTCTCCAGCGGGGTGAACTTTAACCCTTTGAGGCGTTCATGGCAGGCGGGGGCGGGGCCACAGAGGCCATAGCTTCCTCTCCGTTACCCACCCTCCCCTCCTGTATCAGAGAACCTGAGGGAGGAGCCGGGCTGAGGCTAGGACAACTTGTGATACAACCCCCCCCCCCATGCTTCCCAAGGTAGGTTGGGGGTGCTGTTCAGAGAAGAAGATGATCTAGGGGCCAAAGAAGGGAAGAACTGCTTGCTTCCCTCTGCGGCAGCCATCCCTTCTCCTTAAACTCGCATCTACTCTTCTAGAAAACGGCAGGTTGAGCTTCCCAAAGCGGAGGCCCGCGCTCTTGGTTTGGCTGAGTACTGACCCTGTGAGCCTAGCTCCTCCTTGGTCTTTGCCCAGACCGCTCCCAGTACACCAGAGACAGGAGAATAGGCTCGTCTAGGGCAGGGCAGGGTGTTCCTGGAGCGGATATCTTATTGTGAGTTACTGGGATACAGTAGGTGCTCAATAAATGTTTATGGTGTGGTTCCATTTTGTACTTCCAAAACATGCCTGGAGCAGCAGTTCCGGGGGCGCCTCACAGCTAAGAGACCTGTAGTCAGATGGGTTTGGAATGGAACAGGCTTCCACCTTTTAGAAGCCCACGTGTACCTTAGTTTTATAAAGGCTCCGAGGAGACTTTTTCAGAAGGGAATCTGCTTAGAGGAGAACTCATCTGATCCTTCCCTCCTTTGTTTTCCTTATAAGCCTTCCGCCTTTGTGGGCTGGGCTTGGCTGTAAATGAGAAAGCACAAGAGGGGATGTGTCACTTCAGCTAGAAGTAGGAGGGCCCTGGGGGAGGAGCGTCAGAAGTAGGAGGGCCCTGGGGGAGGAGCGTCAGAAGTAGGAGGGCCCTGGGGAAGGAGCGTCTAAGTAAGGAGCCCAAGGAGACACACTTGTGACCCATTTTTGGCTGGACAGGTGTTTGGGGGTCCCGGAGAGCCTGTGTTTCTAGAGGGGTATGTGTCACAAGTTGGACTGTCTCAGCCCAGGTTTGGTGGGCAGGGCTCCCAGGATCCTAACTTTAAACCAGATCTCTAACGAGGCACTAACCAGAAGCTAACAAAGGCTAAGCCAGGTCTTAAATGAAAGCAGCTAAAGGTCCGTGGGAGAATGGGGCAAAATCATAGTCCATCCGCCCCCCTCCCCAATAACATCAAAACCAAAGTTAAATCTAAACTTAAACATAATAAATGTCTTTTCTAAAAAACAAACAAACAAACAAACAAAAAAACAAACCAAAAACAACAAACTCAGAGGGTTAAACTGACCCCCAGGTCTACTAAAACCAAAGCCAGCAGCCAGGCCCCACGCAGGGGTCATTCAGAGGTATCTACCACTGCCACGTGCAGGGCCAGATCGGAGCTGGAGCAGTTATTTTGGCTGTCAGCGAGCGAAGCAAGGTCCCTTTAACATTTTCCATATCCGGGCTTGCACATCCATCTTGGGGGAAGGGCTCAGCTCCCTGGGGCCTGCTCCAGGGCAGTGGCTGGGCCTCAGCAGCTGGGCCTCAGCAAGGCAGGAGAGGCTAAGCAGTCTGGCCAGCCATCATTGGGTACTAGTGGGCGGGGCCAGCCTGGAGCTGACCCATACGATCTGCCCCTTGCCTTACTGCTTCCTCTGCCCACACTCACAAACTCCACTTTGGCCTGGCAGAACCCCTCCGTGGCGCTCTCTGCCGCCACTGCCTACTGCTTCTGAGGACACCATGGCTTGAGGCTGGGCATGGGGGGGTGGTGGTGCTTGGGAGAACAGAGAGAGAAGATGGGGGTAGAACTGAATGATAGCCCTGGAGCGGGATCATTGGGGTACAGGGGTAGATGGAGAGGCGTGTGCATGGTGGGGATAGGGGGTGACCAGGCTCCCTCTCCCAGCCCATGTGTGCCCTGGCGACCCTCTCCTGTGGGGGGTCCCACAAGGCCGGGCTAGGGGCTCTGGTTAACTGTGGCTTTCTCTTGGTTGTCTGCCTCTTCCTCATTCCTTTCCCCACCCATGTGCTGGCCTCCTCCTGGCTCCCACAACCCTCCCCCTCTTCTCTCCACTCTCCATCCCTTCCCGGCCTCCCTGGACTGCCTGCCTCTCCTCTGTCTGCCCCCCTCCCCCCATCCCCAACCCTCAGGACGCCAGCTGACCATCTTCAACAGCCAGGCTGCCATCAAGATAGGGGGCCGGGATCAGGGCCGCCCCTTCCAGGGCCAGGTGTCCGGCCTCTACTACAATGGGCTCAAGGTACTGGCGCTGGCCGCCGAGAGCGACCCCAATGTGCGGACTGAAGGCCACCTACGCCTAGTAGGGGAAGGGCCGTCCGTGCTGCTCAGTGCGGAGACCACTGCCACCACTCTGCTGGCCGACATGGCCACCACCATCATGGAGACCACCACCACCATGGCCACCACCACTACTCGCCGGGGCCGCTCCCCCACAATGAGGGACAGCACCACCCAGGTGAGACCCCTCTCGGGTCTGGGAAGGTCCGAGGGGTGTTGGGGTTAGGGTGGTTGGTTCTGGAGATAGCAGTTTCTCACCTAGTGGTCACGGTGATGGTTTAGGACAGGGAGGCCTTCACATAGTGATCAGGGATATTGACTATATGCGGCGATCACCGTTTCTAGGAGGTGTAGAATTGTGGGCAGTTAGCTGGAGAGGCCTACCCACCCACCCTAGCCAGGGGAAGGGACGATTTGATGAAGACTGACAATAATGAGGAGGGTGACCATGCCAGAGCTTAGTGGGCCAACTAGAGTTGGATAGTGGCTTCTTAGCAGAGATGATCCATTGGAGTGGTGACATGCAGTCTCCGGGGGCGGGCAGCTGCTCTCACAGGCCGGTAGAGGCCAGGGGCAGCCTCTCCCTATGTTGGAGGCACTTTGGGTGAGACCCCTTTGCCCTCACAAAGCTTCTGCATGTGACTTTGAGCAAACACCAAGTGCCATAGCTTGGCTGGCCTTGGCCTTGTCCTTTTAGTAGCTGTGCAGAGCTCCCTGTGCTTTGCCCCGCACTAGATCATCTGCCAGCTCAGGAGCTCCCCGGATCTGGTGATTGCCTAGTGAGGACCACACATGGGAAACAAAGCCTAGAGGAGCAGGCAGGCCTGGCGTCCTGAGTACAGGGCTGCCCAGTAGCTGGGTTCCCGATTGTCACCAATGTCTGAGCTGAGTACTGGCTATGGAGAGCTTAACCTGCCACAGTGACCTAGCTGGGCCACCTCAGCCCCACAGTGCTTTTGGCCTCCCCACCCCCACCCCCAGTGTCACTACCTTGGCTATTGAGCCTGCAGGCCCAGAGGAATCTTGGGGTGTGCATGGAGACATGTCTTTCCTCAGCACCAGTCTGTCTTTAGCTTGGGCTGGGCTTGCTGTGTTCCAGGCTCTTCTTTCCTGCAGGGATCCTGGGGCTGGGCTCGCTGGCAGAGAGAGACAGATATAAGCCCCCCTATCTATCTTCAATGCCCAGAAAGCTGAGCGATCTGGATGCCCAGGGGCTTTCCTCTAGGGAGTGGGAGCCCTAAGAGAACGGCCTAGGCTGGCTGCTGTGCCCTCCAAATGCCATCTGGTTTTAGGAGAAGAGGGTAGGCAGACCAACCGTGTGGTAAAGAGAGTGGACGGCCCCAGAGAGATCCTCGGTTGGGTAGAAGAGAGAGAGAGGGTCAAGGATATGGAAGGGAAGAGGAGTCCAGGCCTCTGTCCTTGGGCTAGGGCTGTTGGGTGAAGAGGAACTTGGGGAGCTGCAGGTTGGAACCCTGTCACCCTGGCATCCTTGGCCTCCACACTGCCTCTGCTCTTTCCTAATCTGCTGTCTCCCAGCTCCCCGACTCCTTGGACTTTGGGTCTCCCTCCTTGGCTGTCTTTCCTAACCCCGCTGAACTTCCCCTCCCCCTCAGGCTCAGTCATCTCAGGGATCCTCTTTCTTTGCAATCAGTAGAGAAAATGCTGACAAAGTCGACTCCTGTTGTCATGGCAACCATAGTCCTAATTATTGTGCAGAGCTTGGTTCTCTCTGTGGAAGGGGGTTGGGAAAGATTGAGAAGTGATGGGGTGGGGAAGCTGGAGATGGGAAACCCTCCAGACCCTGTCCCCCACCCTCTGTGTCTGAGCCTCCTTCATATCCCCTGCCCCTGCCCAAGGCACTCTGGACCTCTGGGAAACACCTTGCAGCCCAGGGTTGGCATCCCATCCCCTGGCTCCCTACTGTAAGGGGCTCAGCACTGCTCTGATCTTTGGGAGCCACAGGGCTGGCTCTGTTTATTATCCTTTAGCATGGGAAATTGAGAGGCCAAGTCACCGAACAAATGATTGGCCTTGGTCCTGTCTTCTGTGCTGTGCTGTTCCATACACACCTTGGGAAGCAGCTGTGGAACCTGTTCACCCACCGGAACCCTCTCTTTCCCGTCTCCTCTTCTTACCATCCCTCCCCTGCCCCAGAACACAGATGACCTCCTGGTGGCCTCGGCTGAGTGTCCAAGTGATGATGAGGACTTGGAGGAGTGTGAGCCTAGTACTGGTGAGTGCCTTTCCCCCCTCCCCTGCCCCGGGGCCCCTGCGACGCTGCTGGGGAGGGGGGCGACTCTCTGCCACCTGGCCCCAGCCCAGGGCGTCCTGTAGGCTTTACTCTCTCCTGCAGTCCCTTTGTAACTTAGAAGACCCCAGGTCCCTCACATGCCCTCTGATGAGGCACCTTTTGGTGTCTCATCCTTGGAGATAGTGAAGTCTTTAGCCTGGGCTCCTAGGGGAGGAGAGCCAAGAGGAACAGTGAGAAAAGAGGGAGATGTGGCTATAGAAACATGAGGAACTGCAGCTTCCATGAGTCCTGAAATGGGAGGTGGGGAAACTATAATTCCCATCAGGCCTCAGGGCCAGAACTACAATTCCCATCAGCCCTGAAGCCTGGTGCTCTCTTGGCCACTCATAGAGGTCTCTGTTGGCACTCCCTTGGCCTCCTACTCAGCCTCAGGGACTCATCTGGTGTTCTTGAAGGGTCCCCAGGATTCCAGGTCAAGCAGGGCAGTTGCTACATGGGACCTCTATAGCTGGCAGTGCACTAGGTGGAACTGTCCCTTAGGCCAGACATGCAGTCACCTAGGGGAGATCCTAGCTTGAGAGGCGCTGCAGAAGCTGTGGGAAATGGCCTCCTGAGCGGTGAACACAGGAATTCTGCTTAATGTTGCCAGCCGGAGCCAAGGCTTCAGCTACAGACAGCGACTGGGGCGAGTTGGGGGTGAGCTTCGCATGCTGGCTGAGAGCATGAGTGGGGCGGCCTAGTGGTTGCCGCTCATCTGAGCAGGTTGGCAGTGGCAGACAGGAGCAGCAGGAGGTGTCCCTGGGGTTGACAGCAGGACTGGTAGAAGGACTGGCTGTGGCTGGTGGGAGCTCCCAGGAGGGGAGCACAGGCCGCGGTTGCAGCCTGGATGAAAGGGGTGGAGCGGCCTCCCACACCTCTTGCTTGGCTTTCCAGAGGCTTCTTATATTGCCATGCCATGGTGGCACCTGAGCTGTGGGCTTCATCATGCAAGACTGCGGCAGGTGCATGCAGGGATGGACAGGGGCTGTGACTCCGACCTGAGGTCAGGGGTCTGGAGGGTCTAGCAGCTCCACAGGAGACACTGAAGCTGAGAGTGGGCTACCCCAGACAGAGTGTGGGGTGATAGGTGGAGCCTTAGGGTCCTGGTCCCAGACCAGCGGTGGAAGCCCCCATAACCAGAGGCTGATGCCCCTCACCTCCGTCCCTTTCCTCCCCAGGAGTTGGGAGCTGAGTCGGGGTTGTTCTGTGGTCCTGGGCTGAGGAGCATTCGTGGGAGGTACCAGCTGCTAGGCAGGAAGGACCTCACTGTCCACAGCTCAGGGCCTGTGCCCCTGGGAACAGATGCTCTCCTCTGCAGGAGGCCCCTCTGCAGGAGCCACACTTCCACCTCTTTACCCCGCAGCCCAACTATTACTTTGGGAGACTTTGGGCATGTGGTAGAGTCTGCCCACAGCACCTCTCAGCACTGCCTAATCCATCAAAGCTATATAGGCAGTGTGTGGGAATACCTACAGGCTGACACAGCCTCCAGCAAGGTTCACTCCAAATGGCTGCAAGGAATGATCTCTAGGTGTTCTGGGATGGGACCGTGCTATGGGGAAGGGTAGAGCCTCCCTTCTCATTCTGGGACACAAACTCAGTGCTGATAGATTTCTGCTCTCCCTCAACTCTGCAGAGCCAGAGCACAGAACACAGATATCACACACACACACACACACACACACACACACACACCCCAGGCTGTCCTAGGGCTATACTGGGAGGGTTGAGGGTTCCAGCCAAGACTCTGTCTAGAAGAATGGGCTTGTCCTCCAGTGTGCTCTCTGGTATCTGGAGCCATTTCGTGCTTTGTCAGAATAGGAGGGTAAGGTAGACCTGAAGTGGATGGGTCAACCGCCCCCAGGTCAGGGCTCCCAGAGATGACTGAGCATTGTGCAATTCTTCTGTAAAAAAGAGCCACCATGTAAGGGGACGGTAGAGGTGGAGAAAGACCAGAGGCTGGGGTCTGGCCCAGCTTTGAACGTAGGTAGGGCCGAGTGGACCTTGCAGAGCCTGGTGCTCGCCTACATCTCTTAGTCCACAGCTCCGAAGTGCCTACGGTCCTCATCTCCCATGGGAAGTCAGGCCGGCCTGGGCCACGTTCCTTGTCCCTCTCATCCTGGCCTCCACAACTCGAGTCCATTTTGAGGCCCCAGGATAAGGAAACCTTTCCTAGTGAGCATCAGGCTCCTGGCGAAGGAAGAGGCAGCCTGGCTAGTAACAGGCTGCTCGGAGCCTGACCCTAGGTGGTCTGCCGTCCACACTGCAGATCTTCACCCTGGGTGGGAGTGTGTGCCCTGGAGTCATCGCTGTTTGGCACATTCTCCTCCTCATCCCTCATCCCCACAGACTCCAGGCCCTGTCCTCCTCCTCCTTCAGTGAGCCTGTCATCTAGCACATTATTTTCCAGGAGACTGGAGGTCCAGTCACACAGAATATTATTAGAATTCTCCCCAGTGGGAGTGCCTCTAAGGGACAGACACCTACAGTTCGTGATGTGACACACCACCCTGCCAGCCCAGCTGTCCTGGCCCACACATTGTATTTCCAGCCCAGCCCTCGTAGGACTGTGGACTTTGCACCCCTGAGATACATAGGAGGAATGCAAAGATGTCTATCCACAGAGGCAGGCGTCCATATGCACACACATGTGCTCCAACCAGTGTCACACTTGTATACCTAAGATACAGATTCACAAACTACCCAGAAGCTCACATATTCACACACACACACACACACACACACACACACACAGCCTCAAACCTAGAAGAGTGCATGCAATTTTTACACTCAGATCAACAGAGGCACACAGACATTTAGACCCAGAGAGTCATATGTGCCCAGATACCCTGAAACCAATATTCAATACACTCCTAGGAAATCCAGAGAAACACAAGGGGATACAGAAACACAGCCCCACAAAGTATGCTCTGTACCAGAGTCTCTGAGTGTCTCATGTGCATGCTTAGAGATGGCCAGACTCACAGGTGCTCACCTGCTCAGCCCTCAGAGAACCACACCTGCACACCTCATGCTCAGCTGCACAAAGGCTCCCACGTTCAGCGCTGTGAGCCTCGAACCCACTCAGGTCCCTACAGATGCTCAGAGCTACATGGAACAGGGTTATGCGTCCGTGCTCAGTTCACAAGGGCACACATCTGTGGAGTGAGCCCCCTGTGTAATGCTTGCTCACACATGTGTACAGACCACATATACATTCAGATGGCCACATGTTTCCTAAGAACAGACACGACCTTTGTGTTCAGGCATGTACACAATTTGTTCACACTCATGGAAGCATGCATGTACACATATCCAAAGATGTGCCCTTCCAGACTGTGTGTATAGGACTTATGCTTCTGTCCGTGGATATTCACCAAGACACGCATGTCCATCTCTGGAGGCATGTGCTCATGGATCCACATGTTTGTCCCCAGAGAAGGGGCTTCTACACATTGATGTCTAAGTATGTACTAAGACCAAAGGAGCATGGATACATGGTATCCAAGTAGGGTGTAAGTGCTCAGGTCCCAGAAGTCTATGCATATGTACACATTGGTTCAGCCTCCTGGATCTGCGCCCCTCCTCCACTGCCAGCCTGAGAGGGGACCCTGAGATGCACGCTCATATATGTACATGCATACTTACACACACTTGACCTCAGACCCTGTGAAGCATATGTACACAGATACACTTCGTTTCACAACTGTATAGTCCACAGAGACACACATGTTGTTGATCCATACATAAGTATGTCCACATTCATTCAGACCCCCAAAGAGGGGGTGCACATGAACACAAATACACACACACACACACCCCTCATTAGGGGTGTGTGCCTAGGAGCATGCAGCATGCAAACACAAGCCTTCTTACGCATACGGGTTCATGCATGCCAGATGAAACTTGCCTTTACTACACACACCCCTCCTTAGTGTCCCCATCCATAAATGAGACCCTAGAGCCATCTGCAGGCTTCATTCCACCGGCACACACATTTGATCAGATGCACAGCAGCATGTGTTCGGATTCCCAGGAGTTTCCAGAGCGACACTAGTTGCTGCAATGACACTCTGCTTCTGTGGTTTAACAGAGACCTGGCTTGCAATGCTCTGATTGGTGGGAGCCTCCCAGTAATGACTCAAAGTCTCCTTCCATCCTGTGGCTGTGTGATCTTTAACTCATGACTTCTCAAGGTGCAAGAATGAGCAAGCGGCCAGGAGTGGAAGGTCCCCCAGGCTGGCCCCAGGCAGGCTCTTCTGGCTCACATGCATTCCAACCCAGAGCTCAGCCTTGGGACCACACTGAGCTGAGATGGTCGTAAACCACCTCTTCCTAGGCAGAAGCGCAAACAGATTTGGGGGTCAGCTAGAGAATGTTTTGCTTGGGTTTAGGATGCCCAGCCACCAAAGATCTATTTCATTTTACATTCTGTCCCAGAATGTCCCCTGCTGCCACTCCAAGGATGGCACATGTCTCATCTCAGGAGGTTGTTAATTTCAAAGTAGTAGATGGTAGCTTACTCTGATCCACCCAGACTTGCTGCTTCTGGTCTGCAGACTATGAACTGAGAGATAATTTATCTTACTACTTCCAGCACACCTTAGAGTAGAGTGGTTCTGTAGAGGTGACCCCTACAACAAAAGCTTGTCACAAAAGGAAGAGGTTGGGTGTAGACGTGAGCACCTGTGGGGTAGAGGCAACAGGGTTGCAAGTTCAAGGTCAGCCTGGAGTATAGCAAGACCTGTCTACTCCCACACCCCACAAAAGAGCTGAGAGTAGGGAAAGCTGGACACCCAGGCCTGAGCACAGGAGGAAATGCAGCAGGCCTTTGCTCCTGCAGAGGTTTAGACGAAATCTCCAGTAACTCCTGCTTCCGTCTCAGGGAAGGCTTTAGGCTGCCGCTCTGCTGGGCAGAATGTCCCATCCTTATCCTCCATGGCTCTTTCAGAAGTGAGTTTTGGGAGACTTGTTCTTGGCTGTGTGTGAGTGCAGACATCCCGCACCCGCTTGCACACCTCTGGCCATTTCCAGACTTAGTCCCAGCAGCCATACTGCAGCCCTCTCCTAAGTTCTGACCTCCATTCTGGTGGCTTCTCCTGTTTCTCTGCCCCTGTCCTCTGCACAGAGCCATGACTGTCATGAGAATACTTTAAATGCTAGGTGGGGAGACCGCTCCTAAATCTGACCCTCACTCAGTTGAGGTCTCTGTCATTGACCCCTGTGCCCTTTCAGCCTTTACCCCTGTGTGGCTTCTGAGAGCAGTGGCTCTTCTGACCCCTGCAGGGACCACACCTTTCCTCCTCAGCTCCCTTCCTGCAAGGCAGCCAACCCTCATTTAAGTTTATGTTGTAACACAAGTTGGTAAGGCAGAAGGTAAGAGGTGACCTTCCTGGGCCCTGTCCCCACGCTTCCCCTCAGCAGCTCTGCCTCAGCAGGTTGGCACAAGCAATGTTTGTACCAAATGTTTTAGACACAGTGGCTTGTGGGTCTTCATCTTTTCCCCCTCCTAGCCTTTCTCTGGATTGTCAACTTGAATGCTATGACATCCATTGTAGGGGCCAGAGCCTGTGTAAAATGACATTCATCTCTGTAACAGATAAGCCCTGAATCTCAGTGGTTAATGCAAGAGAACTTTCTCCCTCAGATGTACGCTTCCTGGTCTGCCCAGCGGGCATGCTAGTAATCCACCCTCCTTCCATCTGTGGCTCCTCCATTTTTAACACAGCATGTCCTAGGTCACTGTTGGGGAAGAGTGTGGAGGACGGAGCTCTGGAGGCTCTTAGGGACAAAGTACCACAGGGCCTAACACTCAACAACTGAGCCATACTCAATTGCTAGGAATGTTGGCAAATGTAGTCTAGATGTCAAGGTTCAGAAGGAATGTATTTATTTTATGGGGTAATATATATACTGCTTATGCTCAGAGTCTAGGTATTTAGCTTTCAATTCTGAAGGGTGCATTCACACAGCATGGACACAAAGGACATTTCCTCAGACTCATGGACAGCAGACGTGAGAGACCCATTCCCACGTACACATCTGCTCACACTCACTGACACACACAGGCACCTCAGATCCACGAAGGCTACTGTGCTTAGGAATTTATTCTCATGGATATAGAACCACAAACCTTCACAGGGGGTCCGCGTCTGAGTGTGTGTGCTCATAGACACGTGCACACATCCTCCCGTTGAGTAGCTCACTGTCTCTGACCGTGAAACCACTCTGGCCTCGCCCTTGCCAAGCTGGTGTTACAGGTGCGGAGGGATGCCATCCTTCAGGCCACGCCCACGCTGGCCTGCTTCTCTGCTCCGGCAGGTGAGTAGGGACGAATCTAGCCAGTGTCCTGTTGGCTCAGCGGTGTATCCTGGGCCCCAAGCTGGGCTGCTTTTATCAATATGGTAGGCATGTGGCTTGGTAAGTTGTGACCTACAGGGCTGTTTTCAGGTATAAGAGCTGCCTTTCCCCTAATCCACTGAGATGCTAATGTTCGTGCCCCTCCCTCAGCACTGGGGGATGGGCTCTATGCCAGCAGGTGTCTTAGTTGGGTCACCCAGAACCTCAATTTCAGACTCTGCTGTGGGGTAGACTTGTTCTGACTGGATAGAAGTTAGGGTTCATAGGTAGACTCTTTATGTTTTAGACAAGGTCAGACACTGTAGCCCATGCTGATGTCAAACTCATGGATTCATGGCGATGTCCCTGCCTCAGTCTCCTGAGGAATGGAATTGACAGGTATGAGCCACTGCACAGAGCTTCGTGGATAGGTTTCTAGTCAAGGCCCCTGTGCCTTGAAGGTTGAAAGGGCCCAGATTTCTTTGTGTGAGTGCCCTAGAGAGGGAAGAGTTGGGACAGAAAAGCTGCTTGGGAATGGCTGCTGGAGTCCAGTCAGAATGGAATTCTCTGGCGAGAGGACCCAGCGTACATGGAGGTGATCCGTTTCCTTAGGATAGGAAGAGCAGAGGGTGAGTGGGCCGTGGCTCTGATAAACATGCACCTCCTACCACTGCCAGATGTGAGAGGGGGCTGAAGGCGGCCTGGGGCCCTTGTCAGAGTCCAATGGCTTCAGGGGCCACAGTCTCCTGTTTGTCTCCCAGTGATGCAGTGCTGATCACAGGACTCCCCAACATCATAAGTCACCTTGATTGTCCCCCTACTCAAAAGCCTAGGTGGGGGCAACAGTGGGACGTCCCAGGCAGAAGCCTCTGAGGCATCCTCCCTGCTGACTCATGCCCAGCAGAGTTTTCTAGATCCTTCCTGGGCCAGTGCCCATGGAAGTTCATTGATGACTCCGGGTGCCCCACAGTCCAGGCCAGGGTGGTATGGGGAAGCCATGAGAGATTCGCCATGCTCTATCTCTTTGCAAGAGGTTTGTGTCGGGGTGTCAGACACACAGGAGTAGTATCAGAGGAAGACGCTGCTATGTAAAGAGCACAATGGTGGAATCGTGGGAGATATGGTGGCAGCCCGTGGATAGAGACAAGCTCCCAGGGGCGAGGACTGCAGGATATGGCTGAGATCTGAAAAGGGAGCCAGGGCAGGTTGTGGGGGCTGGAGGACGGTGATCTAGAACACCCGCGTGTCCCAAGAACGAGTGCGTTGGGCAAATGGTTGTGGGACTGCACGGGCGGGGCAGGATATGTGTGGTCCAGGCCTGAGTCCACCATCTGCCCTCTCTCAGCTGGAGGCAACAGGTTGGTAAAGAGCCAAGATCTGTGCCCTCGTCATTCTGATGAGCTAGCTGCACTAAGGATACTTCGCTGTGTCCCTAGTGATAGCCAACTGATTGGAGAGCATAAGCCAGGTTATTGACCCTGGAGTTCCTGAGGGTGCTGGTAACTCAGTCTAAGATGCAAAACGTGGCAGCGCTTTTTGAGGGGAGGAGGCAGGCCTGAGGGCATGGAGGAAAGACTGCCAGTAGCTCTCAGCAGTGCCTGTTGCCCAATAAGGTGGGGCAAGGCTGTAAACTCAGTCTATAACAGGTGCTCTGTGCTTCCCCACGGACCTGTCCCACCTCAGAGGGAATGAATGCTAGGGGACTTGCCGTTCACTTCCCCTTGAAGAGCTCTGTGCCAGGCCTGCGCTGGCTGCTAGTAAGATCGGCAGATGGGCCTCAGGCCTGTGGGCCTTCCCTGGCACTGAGTCCAACTCGAATCTCCAAGAGCAGGAAGACGGTGTCAGAGGCACCAGGAACGGAGGGCATCTTCTGGGGTCTGTGGAAAGTGAGGTATTGGCTGATTCTGAGCGTGTGTGAGTTATCCACAGGGAGCCTGTTCGGAACAGAGGGCAAAGGTCAGGAGACAAGCGGTAGTGTGGATGGGCAGAAAGGACCTGGATGAGCTCACTGCGCATGCGGGGAGGAGCTCCTGCTATGATTAGGCACACGCTGGTACTACTGGAAGGGCCACAGGCTAGCCTGTAATCAGTTTGCCCCTGTGCAGGGCTGAGGACACTGGGAATGGGAGGGATGTGGGAACAGAAGAAACACCGTGGCACCACATAGACTAGAGAGGCCATCAGGCCAGCCTTTGGTCAGTGTGATGACAGGCACTTTAGGGAAGGACACGACCCTAGCATGGGACTGACACTTCGCTGGGTCTCCAGTGATGGTCAGCTGGTTGCAGATCATAAGCCGGGTTAGGGTAAGCATTGACCTGGGGTTCTCAGTAGTGGCTCAGTCTGTGATGGAAAACATGAAGGCAAAGCTGGCAGAGGGTAGGCCAGGCCAGTGGATGGGAATGAAGCCTTGTCAGGCTAAACAGGCCCAAAGCTCACTTCCTTAGTTTATTTATTTTGGTTATTTGAGACAGTCTCACATACCCTAGGCCGGCCAGAACTTGCTATGTAGTTGAAGATGACCTTGAACTGATCTTCCTGCCTCCACCTCCTGAGTGCTGGAGTCACAAGCTTGTGCCACCATGCATGACAATACTCTAGATTTATAGAGGAGGGCTGGGACCCAATGGGGGCAGGACATGTGTGTAATCACACAGGAATTCAGTCGATATGCATGTAGCCTCCGGGTTGGATTCTCAGGTGAGCAGCCTTGCCAGCCTCCTAGAAGGTGAGGGTGATGGCCCAGGCTTCCCTGACCCCCTCCTGGCTTCTGGGAGTCACAGAAGGGACTGGCTGGTTCATTTATTCACCTCACTTGGAAGTTCTGCCCTCTCTAGGCCCCAATATCCTCATCCACTACAAGCTGGGCTTGAGGGTTGGTATCTATTAGTGATAGAGCCAGAGTACTTTGCCTGGTATCCTTGAGCTTCTGGCTTCCATCCGTGGAACTGGGCAATCCGCTCCTGGGCCAACATGTCATATGGCTAAGTCTGTAGGCGTAGGCGAGGAACTCTTGGGCTCTAAACTTTGTGGCGTAAGGGAACCTGATGGGAAGTATGCTTGAGGAGCTTGGTAAGGTTTCTCCTTCAGTGGCGAGATTTTGCTGTGGCCTCCGTGAGATTGATGAAGCCGTTGGAGGAAAGGTTCAAAGAGGTGTACGAGAAGTTAAGCCATCAGGAAGGCTGGGGTAGGCAGAGCAGAGAAGGCTCTGGGTGCTTGGCCTGGCTGCTGGATCTGCTAATGGAAGCCCTGGGATGATTAGGAGAGAAGGGTGGAAGACTGTGGGTACAGACTGCAAGTAAGTGCTCAGGTAAGGATTGGACACAGGCTGAGCTGGAGGTAGAGCCAGAGAGGAAATCTTCAACTCCATAGCCGAAAGGACCAGAGGCAACCTCCAAAGCCAGAGTTTGAGCCCACCTTCCAGCCTAGAGCTTGCTTATTCAGCTTCTATCTACCGGAGGTCAGAAACTTGCAGCTCTTTTGCTTAGGGAAGAGGCCCAGGAGGCTGATGGGAGTTGTAGTTGTTGACCCAGAGACAGATGGGAATTGTAGTTCGTGCCCCTGAAGGGCTAATGGAACCTATAGTTCCCGCCCACAGGGAGCTGATGGGAATTGCAGTTTCTGCCCAGGGTACTCGAGTTATCAGACCTTAAAAGAGAAGACAATACCCACTCCCTACCACAGACCTTCCCAATTAGTTATCCCGGGCCCTATTTTAGCTAGCGTGCCCCTCCCAGATGGCTGTGTATGTATTTTCTTTTCTTTTTTTGCTTTTTCCTTCTTTCCGTTATTTTATTATTGTTTTAACAATAATAAGAGGGCCAGAGGCAGTCATAACCTGGCCAGGTTCTGGCGGTCCATGGGGGTTCTGGGGAGGGGGTGGGGGGAAGTCAGTGGGGGTCAGAGGTGGAGGGTGAAGCAAGAGGAGAGTTAGGGGGTAGCTCAGTAATCACGTGACCTCCGCCCTCACTCGCTCTCAGTTCTCCCGCACCCGTTCCCAATCCTCCCCACCTCCACGCATCTTCTGAGCTTTCCAGCACCTCCCAGAATCCTAAGGGACAAGACCCAGCTCCAGGGTGTCTGGTCCTCCCTGCTCGCTGATCCCCACAAGCATTCCCGTTCAAAGTTTCCTCTGATGGCCACTGATATTAGCCCCAAGGTCCTTTCCTTGGCCAGCCCCCTCCCTCAGTGTTCACACCCACACAGGCACGCCATCGTCTCTCCTTTCCGTGGCCTCTCCACTGACCCTTCCTGTTCCCACGGTGTCACTGAACGGCGCCACTTCCCCAGACCCAACCCACACGCACTGTGCAGGTCTCAGTCTCGCGTTCAGAGAGGGGGAGAGGGCTCGAGAGAGGGAGGCGAGTGAGCTTTCTGGAGGAAGCAGGCTGTCCAGGGAGTAGATCAGGGAGGGAGAGGCCAAACAGATAGACAGAAAACGTTGTACGGAAAAGTTGTTTTTTCTTATTTTTTTTCGGGAGAACCCGCTTACACAGCTCTGTTTGTAATTTTTTTCTTCATGCTAAAATCACACGGCCTATTTGTTGATGTAAGTTGCCTGAATTCCGTGGTATGCTATCTTCTTTTTTAAAAAACAAAAGCAAAAAAAAAAAAAAAAGCAAAAAGAATATATATAAAAAAAACCCTAAAAGATATTGTTGTTAGGTTTGTTTAAATGCTGCTGTTGTATGTTTTTAAAGCCTTAAACCAGTAGAAAAAAAAATTCCGTTTCTTTTCAATTTCCTTTCCTTTCTGTTCCGTTTGGTTTCTTAAGACGAAACAAAAAGACCAAAACTCAGAGTCGCAGAGCCCGCGCGTGGGGTGCCCAGGGCATCCGAGCCGCAGCCCGCTTAAAGCGCAGGCGCTGGCCGGCTGGCGGGCGGGCCCGGCCCGCGTAGTCTCCGCCAAAGCCAATTGAACCGATTTGGGTGTGAGGCTGTTGTTTCTCTCTCTGTGCCGGCCGCCCGCGCCCCGGCCCTCGCTGACGCCCTCTCTTCTCTCTTCTCTTTCTTTTCCTAGGAGGAGAGTTAATATTGCCCATTATCACGGAGGACTCCTTAGACCCCCCTCCCGTGGCCACCAGGTCCCCCTTCGTGCCCCCGCCCCCCACCTTCTACCCCTTTCTCACGGGCGTGGGTGCCACCCAAGACACCCTGCCTCCGCCCGCCGCGCGCCGCCCGTCCTCGGGGGGCCCGTGTCAGGCCGAGCGCGACGACAGCGACTGCGAGGAGCCCGTGGAAGCCTCGGGCTTCGCCTCCGGGGAGGTCTTTGACTCCAGCCTCCCCCCCACGGACGACGAGGACTTTTACACCACCTTCCCCTTGGTTACGGACCGCACCACCCTCCTGTCGCCCCGCAAGCCCGCGCCCCGACCCAACCTCAGGACAGATGGGGCCACGGGCGCCCCTGGGGTGCTATTTGCGCCCTCCGCCCCAGCCCCCAACCTGCCCGCGGGCAAAATGAACCACCGAGACCCACTGCAGCCGCTGCTGGAGAACCCACCCCTGGGGCCTGGGGTCCCCACGGCCTTCGAGCCGCGGCGGCCGCCTCCCCTGCGCCCCGGCGTGACCTCAGCTCCCGGTTTCCCCCGTCTGCCCACAGCCAACCCCACGGGTCCGGGGGAGCGCGGCCCGCCGGGCGCAGTGGAGGTGATCCGCGAGTCCAGCAGCACCACGGGCATGGTGGTGGGCATCGTGGCGGCGGCGGCGCTCTGCATCCTCATCCTCCTCTACGCCATGTACAAGTACCGCAACCGCGACGAGGGCTCCTACCAGGTGGACCAGAGCCGGAATTACATCAGTAACTCGGCCCAGAGCAATGGGGCGGTGGTGAAGGAGAAGGCCCCCGCTGCCCCCAAGACGCCAAGCAAGGCCAAGAAGAACAAAGACAAAGAGTATTACGTCTGAGCACCCAGTCCAGGCACCGCGCCCCACTGCCAGCTGCTCCTCCCGGGAGGGCCCGGAGGAGGGTGCGGCCCTCTCCCTGCAGGGGGATCTGGGGACCCTCTCCCCGGCTGCCTCAGGCTACTCCCACGAAGAGGAAACGCAAAAAAAAAAAAAAAAAAAAAGAAAAAGAAAAGGAATATACCTACTACGTGCTCAGCCCCTTCCCTCCCGCTGCCCTCGGCGCCGCACCGTCAGCTCTGGGGCTGGCTGTCCTCCGCCCTGCGCCTGTCAGGCAGGGCACGTGCTCACAGCCCTGGGTTGATTTATTTTTTTAAGGGGGGGTAGTTTTATTTTGGTGGGGCTGGGCGGGAAGGAAGGCTGGGGTTTTGTAAAGTGTCCACTGCGCCGTTCGTTTATTTCCCTCGATTTTCTTCTTCCTCCCGCCTTCCTTCTTCGCAGCCCTCCTGTCGGTTCAGGCTTGCTGTGTCTCTTGTCCCTACCTCCTCCCCCCAACCCCCTTTTTCTTTTCTTTTCTTTTTTCTTTTCTTTTCTGTTCTTTTCTTTTCCTTTCCTTTCTTTTCTTTTCTTCTTTTTCCTTTTCATTCTTTTTTAAATTCTGTTTCCTCTGCTTCCCTTCCTTTGGGTTTCCAGAGTCTCTGGGAGAAGGGTGGGCGGGTGGACCCAGAGCAGCCTAGATTGGGTGGCTGGGGCCAGACAGTGGGGTTCATTCCCCTAGTGCCCCAAGTCCCCTCGTGAGGAGAAACTCCTGCCTGGGGCTGCCCAGGGATTGGGCTTGGACCTGGCCAAGGCCTGTTGTGTGTGTCGCTGCTGCCGGGCAACGTGCATTGCTGGGAAGCCGAAGTCGCTGGAGGAGCGGGTGGGGGGGCGGGGGGAGGGAAAGGCAAATGCAGATATATATTAAAAACAATTAATCGAGGTACCAGAGCTGCGTCTGTGGCACCAGCTAGCTGCAGGTGCAGAGGATGGCGGGAGTGAGGCTGTGTCTGCGGATGGCTGGGGTCACTTCCCCGCCCATGGGCTCCCTGCTCTCCCCCAGTTTTTTTTCTCTTTGTTAACAAATGTGTCTGAGTCTTGGAAAACACCCCAAACCCGGAAATGTGTGGGAAAAAGAAAACAAAAACTTTCCAAATCCCACCAGTCCTGTGTAGTTTGTTCCGGGAGGGCGTTCTTAGGTCAGGGCCCTGGCCCGTGCTCAGCGCTCAGTGGGTGCACCTGAAATATTTAATATTCCTCTAAATATTTAGTGTGTGAAGATGTGTGTGCCATTAGAGGACCTTTTACAGGGGTCGGTTCTCGCCTTCTGCTCTATGGGTCCTGAGGAAGAGATTCAAGTTTCACTCTTGATGACGAATGGCCCTGTCCAATGCACCGTCACTGAACTTTCTCTGGATCAGCCCTCCGACTTTTGAGTTGAATACGACATTGGGCTCTTGGACAGTGTTGAACATCTCGTTCGCAGGTGTCTGCTGGGTGGGGCTGATGGCGAGAGACAGCTGAGGCTTGTGTGGGAGGAGGGAGGGAGATTGGCGTTTGGCTGGGGCTCCATGACCTTAGCTTTCCGTTGGCGTCATGTGGCCCTCTTTTCCGAGGCTGCGCACCGACCACTCTTTTCCTACCAGATAGCTGACATCTTGTCCCATATTTGGAGGGAAGTAGCCTCTCCTGGTGGTCAGGGGCTGGCAATGGGTAGTTCAGGGCCTCAGGTATAGCAGTGGCCGAACCCCTCCGAGGACTTGTTCCTCTGTCCTGTGACTTTGCCTGCACCTCTCTTGCTCTGCGCCCCCAGCTCTGTAGCACGGCCACCAGCCTGGAGTGCTGACTGTGGGGTGGCTCTCTGTGAGTGTGGCCTCTCCTTGGCCTTCTGAACCTACTGACTTCCATCCCTGCTTGCCAGCCCTGCAGCTTTGGTCTGGGAGTCTGAGGAGATCACACTGACTCTTCTGTAGGAGTCTGGGGAGGCTTTGACACGGGGCAGCGCTGCCAGGGTGTCCTGTCCCCAGCTGGTCGTGGCCTTACTCCTGAGGCTGAAGTGTTACTGTTCCCTTCTGGAAGCCTGGCCTAAGTTCCCTGTTCTCACCTGCACTGTCAGTCACAGGAACCAGCAGGAGTTCCGGGGACAAGCTGGAGGGAATGCCTTCACTCTCACTCTGACAATTGTTACGGTGACTCTGACGGTGCGGCAGGATGTACTCTAGGAATTGAAAGGATAGCTTCATCACCCTGGTTTCCATGTAACTGGCACTCCCTCTCTGCATCAGAAGGCCGAGACCTGTCACCCACGGGCTTTGCTTTCTAGAGAAAGAGTTCCGGATGCGGCTCTTGACTCAGTTTACCTTTCCAGAAGGTTCTCTTGATCCCTCCACTGTGGAGATGTCTCAGCAGCTTCGACGTTAGAAACGTCCAGAGTAGGCATTAAGAAGAGGATGTATCTGAATGGGTGTGGCTACAGCCTAGAGCTTTGTCAGGTGACTCTAGACAGTGATGTCCTGAAAATTCTAAGCCACCTGGATAGCCAGGGGTGGCCATTCTGACTATAGACGGAGGAATAACTTTGACCTAGAGAGAGGAACATCCATCTCCACTGAGCTCTGTGTTCTGGAAGTTTCTAGACACCCTGAAGCCCCAAGAAACGCAGCTGAACCTACGTTCACACAATAGAGCACAATAGATCAAGTTTGTCCTGAGGCACTGGGCAGTATAAATATAACCTTAGCTCTACCATTTGTCACTAGGAAGTGTGTGTGTGTCTGTGTGTACGTGTGTCTTGTGCACGTGTGTGTGCACAAATGGCCAAAGGACATAGTCTCCCAGAGGTTCAGGAGCTGCTGCCAAGGAGCAGGACTTCAGGACCAACATCTAAGACAAGGGCTGTTTCCTGTTTCTTACCCTCTTTTGTGTGTGTGTGTACAAATGTGACTGTACTGTATCTGCAACTGTACACATTATGTGTATGCTTCCATGTACATGAAGGTGGTGTGTGTGTGCATGTATGTGCTTTGCATGTATGCACGTATGTGCATGTATGTGGTGTGTGTGTGTGTGTGTGTGTGTTGTAGCCTTCCTCTGATGTGCCTGGGAACAGCCATACAGGTAGGCGCAGAGACCATCTAAGTATGGCCCAGGAAATGCTATCTGGTGTGCTAGCTACCGACCTGCTGGGCAGCACACTGTGTCTGGGATACTGCATGGTTTTTCCTGTGAACAGCCTCAATTTACCCCAAAGAACCTTGGCTGATTCTGAGAGGGACAGAGGACCTGCTGCATGCATCCCTATCTGCCTAAATGGCACCGTGGCCAGAGCAGAGCTCAGGAGACCTACAGACAGGCACTTGGCGTTCACGATCCTGCCTCCTAGCTGGGTGTTAGGGGCAGTCTGTGTTACGGGCCTCAGCCTCAGTTCTATCTGTGAGAAAGGACAGCACTTCACAAGATGCAGAGAGGCACAGCATGAGAAGGCCCAGGAAAGGGGCTGGCAACAACAGCCCCCAAACTTAGCCTAGACAGGAAAACCAGCCTTGGCACAGTCTATCTGGTGAGGAGCGCCCCAGCCCTTTCTCCTGCCCTGCAGACTCTTGGAGAAATGAGATCTGCATTTCTTGGCTTGTCACTCATCTGGTTTTTATCTTTAGCCTGTCCCTCCAGTCCAGTCCCTCTAGCAGGTCCTATGTGTGACTGAGGATGTGGGGCAGGGGACCAGTAACCTCAGAGAACTTACCTGACAGAGGGTGAGGAGTGGCAAATGTGTGACCCTAACCATGGTTCACAATGCCATCAGAGTCATAGGTTGTCCCTGAACCCTGGAACGAGGCCCCTGGGGTGGATCTAGAGGGCCTAGGAGGAAGTCAGGTGGGAAGGTGACCCAGGCAGAGGTGGACGGGCATGTGGAGTGAGGAGAGGGTGGAGAGCGACCAGGCCGGCTGGCCAAGGCCCTCTGTGACCCCGACACGCTGGTGCTTCTTTGCCTGTGCTGAGGTAAAGAAGAGGACACCCAGTTCTGAGTCCTGCAGCAGGCTGGGTTGTGGGCAGCAAGAAGGTCCCCCCTCGTCTTGCCTCTCTCTGGTATGCAGCTGCTTGGGGGAGTGAGGGTAATGCTGGCGTTGGGGTAGCTTTCTGTCTTTCAGCCTGTGGTTGACCCAGACAGGGAGACCCAGAAAGGCAGCCTCCAGTCGGGCATGGTGGCTCACGCCTTTAGCCCCAGCTCTTGGAAGGCAGAGCCAGGGGCTGAAGAGATGGCTCAGCGGTTAAGAGCACTGACTGCTCTTCCAAAGGTCCTAAGTTCAAATCCCAGCAACCACATGGTAGCTAACAACCATCTGCAATGAGATCAGATGCCCTCCTCTGGGGTGTCTGAAGACAGCTACAGTGTACTTACATATAATAAATAAATAAATCTTTAAAAAAAAAAAAAAAAGGAAGGCAGAGGTAGGTGGATTTCTGAGTTTGAGGCCAGCCTGGTCTACAGAGTGAGTTCCAGGACAGCCAGGGCTACACAGAGAAACCCTGTCTCGAAACAATAGCAACAACAACAAACCCCAGAAAGGCAGCTCTAAAGGAACCCCTGAGGTAGAGCTCTTTGCTTCCATGGCTGTCTGCAGGGCCTGGAAGAAGCCATCTCCTCCTCCTCCTCCTCCTCCCTTCATCCCCTTGCTCCCTCTCTTCCTCTGTCCTTCCTTTTCCTTCTCCCTTTCTTCCTCCTTTTCATTCTTTTAAAAATTATTTATTTGTGCGTATCCCTGGGGGCGGGGCATGTGTCCATGCGGAGGTCAGAGGACGACTTTGTGGAGTTCTCTCTTTCTTGCCATCCTGTGGGCTCCAGACAGTCAGGCCTGGAGGCAGGCGCCTTTACCACCATCGCCAGCCCTGCCCTCTCCCTCCCCCTTTCTCCTCCTCTCGCTGTTGTGGCTGTGGTCCTTCTCCAGGAAGCTACAGCCGGGTAGACATCAGGATGGAGCCATCCGGTGTGCTGTGTGTTACCTCCTTCATTGACCTGTTCAGGAAAGACAGCCGTGTGACCCTAAGGAGCATACATGACCCTGACTCTTGACCCGTGTCCGTGCTCGGGACTGAACACCCTGCCTGGGGGTCAGGTCTGGACTTACAGAGCATGTCAGGGTAGGGTGGGCTGTTCAACCCTGTCAGCCACCAATGGCTTTAGTGGCAGAGTCTGCCGCCTGTGAAGCCCCCAGCCACACCCATCACCCCCAGGACCTCCCCCTGACAGGCACCAGCTTGCTCACATACACTCTCTCCCTACACCTCTCTCTCAGTGGGCCTGGAGGTGGCTGGGCCACTTTCCCTCCACACGGTAGGATGGAGGGCAGGGTTAAAGTCCACCTGTTGCCCTGGCCCCACTCCCCCAGCGTGCTGTGTAACTCTCCCTTGGCTTGTTCAGTGAGAAGGGTGAGTTGAGTTCCCAGGCCAACCTGTTTTGGGCTTCTGTGGAGGGAGGGAGGAGATCTGGGAGACAGGGAAGGGGGGAGTGAGGAGGTGGTCCGCAGGCCGCTCCACTCACTGTTTCTGGATGTCTTGGATGGTGTCAGGCAGTGGCAAGTTCTTGGTCTCAGGTAGCAGCAGTGCAGCGAGGCCACTTATCACCGGCACCAGTCCGTACCCCAGCAGGGGCAGCCAGGACCCATAAACACTCAGCAGCCGCACCAACGGCCCTAGCATGGCCCCCCCTCGGGCTGCCACCTGGCCCAGGCCCACTGCAGTCATCCTGTAGAAGGACATTTGCCTGTGAGTCACACTGCCAATCTACAGCCTTGACCCCACTAGGTCGAGGGAGGCCCAACGAATCTGGCAGGGTAGAGACCATACAGGAAACCCATGAGGACCTGGGGGCAGCTCCCCTCTAGGCTATAGTGCTCTCCTTGAGCCCATGACAGCCTCACCTGATCACAGTGGGGAAAAGTTCACTGCTGAAGATGGTGACACAGGTGAAGGCAGCCCCCAGGGACCCCAGCCCCAGCACAGCCAGCGCTGAGCGAAGGACGCTCATCTCTGTGAACAGGAATGGCGTCAGCACAGTGGGGTCCAGTGTTCTCTGTCCTATGGGCTGGTCTGTCAAATGTCTGAGTCATCCCTCCGGTGCTCACCCTGTGTCCTATGTAAGTAACTTGTGGCCCCAATCTATCCACTCCTAGGCCCTTAAAGCCAGATCCAGGGAGTCCCCCACCCCCTTCCTCTCCCATCCATATCTATTAGTGAGTTCTCTGTTACTATTTCAGCTTTCCTGATCTCCCCTAACATTCATCTGCTCTCCGCTCTGTCCACTACCCTCTCTCTGTCATTTCATTCACTCTCTATTCTGGTTCCCCACCCCCCCAGCCCCAGGGAGGGTAGGCGAGCCTCAGCTAGCATGTCACGTGTTTGCCTTCTCCTTGCCCACAGCCAGACCACAGCTCACCTTGGGGCACCAGTATGTTGGCCAGGATGCAGAGTCCCGGCATCACCAGGGAGCCGGCCTGGCAGAGGCGCCGGCCCAAGCGACTGAGCAGCAGGAGGCTGCCTGTCTTCACCGGGAGGTCCACAATCCCAATGAGCGCCTGGAGCAGGAAGATATTACTTCCTAGGGTGTGCAGGTCAAGGGCCAGGCCGTAGAAGGTGAAGCCAAAGGCAAACCTAGGAGTGAGGGTGGATGGATTAGCCTGGGCTAGCTAGCTGCTCCTCTGTCTGCCCTGTTGGCCTGGTCCAGGCTCACCCCAGGCACTGGGAGAGAGAGGCTAGTGGCCTCTGAGTCAGCCTATAGGAGACTGGGTATTTCTCTCCTGTTCTCTCTGCTCAGGCTCTCCATTTGGGATGCTATCCCATTGGCTCTCGAATCCACTGAATAGACCCTCCTACAGAGTCTTCAGGATTTGATCTTTGTTGGGTGGCCTAAACTTCGAGCTTGGGCAATAGCCTGTGCATGCCCGGTGTCTCTAAACAAAATGGAGCAGCCTGTCTGCTGCGTTGCTTTGTGCCTGATTCGCCTCTCCAGCTTTTCCGGCATCCTTGTTCTGAATCTCCTCAGTCAATTCCTTCTAGGCACTTGGGCCTGCAATCCCTGTTCACCAGCCCACCCAGCCTGGCTTGTCTCCTCTGGGAGCCTAACTGTAGACAGCTAGGACTTTGAGCTAAGGGTCATCCTAGAGATGTCCCTAGACAGAGGCCCCATCCTTGGCTGCTGGGCACTGGCTTGACTCCAGGCTTCCCTGTGGCTGGTAGCCTCGGGTAGAAGGGCATCTACCAGCACAGCATGGAGATGAAGGTTCGGAGGCGCAGCCCAGGCGTGTGGAGTAGAGCACCCAGATTGGCAGCAGCTTGGTTCCTGCTTGGTTCCTCCTGCATGGCTGACCGCAGGACCTGTAGGCATAGGGGCTGTTAGCACCAGGTACCCACAGGCCCCCCGTCCCCAGGGGCCTTTACTTGACCTCTGAGGGAGCTCCTATACAAAACCAGGATGAGTATCTAAGGGACAGGGTTGAGGGAAGGCCTCGCCCGGGCTTGCCTCCATGGTCAGCTTGTCTCCCTCTGCCTTCCTCCTGTTGACAGCAGCCACCCTCTGTAGCTCCTGCAGGCCCTGGTCCAGCCTGCCTACCGTGATGAGCCAGCGCGCCGATTCCGGCAGCCACCTGAGTGGAGGGACGTGGGAGGGGTCACTGATTGCAGCCCCCGTTGCCTGGCCTGGGTCGCCCTCCTTGTGCTTCTGTGTCTTCCGCCTAAGAGGGTGGCGTCATGGGGATTGGAAGATCTGGTCTCAGGCTGCTGAAGTCAGTGGAGGCCGGAAAGGACAATGGGACTACAGTGTGTAGCCAGGTCACCTGGATTGCCACCGCACTAGCAGGGGGTCCTCCTGCCTCCTTCCTCTCTGAGTTTAGGGGGGCCCAATGCTCTCTAGTCCCTGAACAGGCTCTGGATACGGAGGAACTCTGTCGTCCCTTCCTGCCTTCTTGTCCAATGTCCTCTCCTCAGCCCCACCCATGAGCCAGGCCTGGGTGCAGTAAGGACCACAATGGCTGCCGAGGTGTCTTGCCACCATGGTGTCTTTCCATGCTGTATCCGTTCCCTCCTGCCCTGCCCCACAGTTGTATTGTCTTCCTGTTACAGTTTCGCCAGCCCTGCCTGGTCTCAGGCTAGGACTGGTGGCTGTAACATCACCAATCCCATTCTGTCTGCATGCCTGGCAGCCACCATCCTTCGACCTTTGACCACATTGTGCCTCACTATTCCCCTGGCCTGAGTCAGCTGCGTCTGTGTCAGGATACAGCTACTCCACACCAGCTTGCTTCTCTCTGTCTCAGAATCAAGCCTCTCTGTCTCTGTCTTTGTTTCTCTCTGTCTGTCTCTCTGTTTCTCTCTGTCTCTGTCTGTCTGTCTGTCTGTCTGTCTCTCTCTCTCTCTCTCTCTCTCACACACACACACACACACACACACACACCACACGCACACGCACACACACTCACTTGCTGCACTAAACTGCTCAGTCCCCTGAACCTTTGGTGACCACCACACACTACATCCAGGTCTATGATTACAAAAATTCCTCCCCTCCAGAAGGACACTCTGTCCCCTTAGAACAGCAACTGGGAGGAGCCATGTGTCATACCCCTAGGACCCTGAGCATCCCTGATTTTGAAAGACAGCAGAGGGGAAGGGAACGAGAGTACAGACAGTGCCGGTGATTCTCAGTGGACTGTTGGATTTGGGAAGCAGCGGAGGGCGAAAGGCATCCTGGGAAGTAGTGAAAGGAGTCAGGGGTAGAAGTCAGGCCAGCAGTTGGAGACCCGAAGCTGGAGACAGGAGTCAAGCTGAGGGGAATGGGGAAGGTTGGGCAGGGGTGGGATGGACAAGCAAAGCAGAGATTTGGGTCTACAGCATGTCAAAGGGGCTGGAGCTCTCCCCCTCCTCAGGGAGGGAACATGGACTGTGACCCCGGTTTGTTGCTGGGCCACAGAAAGATGGCACCTGGCTTGTTGCGGGTGAGTTGGAACGGGGGTGAGGGAGGGGGCACCTGGACTTTGGACAGCAGTGGTGAACATCCTGATGGCCCTTGTGGCCATCTTGATGCCCTGAGAGTGGGCAGAACCTCTCTCAGGGAGGAGACTGCAGCACCCACCATGAATAAACAAAGAAGAGGAAGAAAGGGGCGGAGACAGCCAGCTGCAGCATCCTCCAGCTGCGCACACCGTAGGCCACAGAACCGGTCAGGACCTGCCCGAAGCTGAAGCCCAAGGCGTTCAAGGTCATCATCAAAGGGCTACCCTGGGCTGATGTCCACTCCATCACTGCAAGGAGTAAGGAGGGGGTCAGTCCTGGGTCCTGTATACAGCCTGCCCGACCCAGCGCCAGTCAGGAGACATACAGAGACTGGCCGTGTTCATCATGACTCCCGCCACTGCGGTGGCCACCAGGAAACGGAACAGGCAGTACAGGGGGAAGAAGGGCATGAAGGCTGCCGTCATGCCGGACACGGACACCAGAAGATAGCTCCACGTCAGCACCCTCCTGCGCCCGAACCTGTGGTACACATAGGGAGGCACGCCATTGGCCAAATAGCGACACAGACACAGCAGCACACCTGGGGCCTCCTGTCCTTGCCCTCTGTGATGAGGAAGGCAGAAAGTCACATGACCAATAGGAGGGTCATGAACATGAGGAGCGTTAGCGAATGAATTCCCCCTTAGCAGAGGCACCAAGCAACAGCTGAAGTGGTGTGTGTGTGCCAGAGAGGATTTTAGGAATGAATATTCAGAGAGAAGCAGTGGCCCCCACAACCCTGGAGAAAATTGGTGAGCTTCTGGCTTGGAAGGGATGTGGGGTTCACTCAGTAGTGCCTGCCTGGCCGGGGTGGGGGGACACACTCACCTATCTGAGGCATGGCCGCACACTGCAGATCCCACGAGGATTCCAGCCAGGAAGATGGACTGGGCCATGGGTCTCAGGGCCTGGGAATCACATACCAGGTCCCACTGGAGGGAAAGAGGGGCAGAGCTGAGATCAGGAGGGGCAGTCTGAGCAGAAGGAGTGAGGGAGCTAGAACGGGACTGGGCGAGGCCCGGGCCGTGTGGGGTTCGTGAGGGCACCCACAGGCTTAGTAGCTTGGCTTCTTAAGGAGTATCCTGTCACCCCTGTCCTGGGCCAAAGGTGGAGAGCCTGTAGCTTCATCTCCTCCCTCTTGAGCCGTGGCCCTTAGCTGAGAAGCCTCCCCTTGCCTGGAGGTTTGCTTCCTCTTGTTCCTCACTTGGGGTCCTTCCTGCTTGCTGGGACAGCTGTCCCTCTCCACTAGCATAGAGTATCTGGCTTCCCCTCCCCCATCTCTTTTTGGGTTTTTCATCTCAGGGCAGGATTTCTCTGTATAGCCCTGCCTGGCTATCTTAGAAATTACTCTGAAGACCAGGCTGGCCTCAAACTCAGAGATCCACTTGCCTCTGCCTTCTGAATGCTGGAATTAAACATACACCACTACCCGTGTGGCTCCTCGTCTTCGTGTGTGTGTGTGTGTGTGTGTGTACATGCATGCGTGCGTGTGCATACTCCTTTGCATGGCGTAGCGATTGTGAAGGTCAGAGTTCAATCTCTGGCGCTGTCTACATTGTTTTTGTGAAAAGGTCCCTCAGAGACCCTGGGGCTCGTGGCTAGGCTGGCTAGCTGGCTAGTGAACCCTGGGGGCCCCCTTGTTTCTGCCTCTCCAGAGCTGGCGTTACAATAACACCACTGGGCCTGGCTTTTCCCTGAGCGTTGGAGAGCTGAGCTCAGGTCTTCATGCTTAAACAACAGGCAGTTTGCGGATTCATCTCCCCAGCCTGCCAACATCTCTTATAAGAGGCCAGTGTTTGTTCAGAGCCTCTGTGCTCAGCCCCAGAGACAGACAACAGGTTCCTGTGTCTGGGTGGCCTGGAGTCATGGCTGAGGTTCAGCTATGGGTGAAGCCATCGGGTGATGCAGAAACAGGAGTACCACCCCAGGCCAGTCTGGAGAGACATACCTCACTGTGTGGCCCAGGCTGGCCTCAGACTCATGATAATCCTCCTACCTCTTTAGTACTGGGGTCACAGGCATGAACCACTAAATATGACTTTGCAGATGACTCCCGCTGCCCAGTCCCCTGTGAGCCCACATGGTTGCCCTCAAGTGAGGGGACTTGGGGAAGGGCATGCTTTTTGAGACTGGACCGCTTAAGTCCAGCCAGCTGTGACTGTGACTTTGGCCTCCCAGGTGCTGTTACCGTGGTCACGATTGTGGACCTGAAGGTACTGTGGTCGTAAACCCAGCCATCCTCACATGGCTCGGTGTCGGCGTCACTCCAGTTGGTGGCCGTGGCGTTGGAGTCTATGAGCTGCCATTGAGGTTGTCGGAAGCGGAGGCACTGGTGGGGCTGCTGATCCGGACCAGGCGGGATGGAGACAGCCAGCAGAGCATCCGGTCCAATGTCCCCAGGAATACTCGCCCGGGAGGTGCTGTTGTCCAGGAGAGGCACCCAGCAGCGGTGCTGGGGAATTGCAGCCGAGAAGTTCTCCAGCATGTTCTGGGTGGTGACCCACAAAATGGGGGTCACCAGAGCCACCGTCTGGAAGAGCTGGAACCTGCCCAGTCCCCCGACTCTGTCCAGGAGTTCAGGAAACGCCATGGGTTTCTCCTGGGTACCACCACCACACAGCTCCCACGTCACAGAGGATGGCCCAGGATCACCGGGTCCTTTTGATGAGCCTGCTTCTCCCACGGCTCTACCCACATCAGCCTCCTCATGTGCATGTCACACAGCTGTGTCGCTGAGTCACGGCCAGCCAAGGCTCTTGTGTATCTACCTGCTGGCTGTCACCCCGAGACCTGGATCCCTCTGTGGTAATCTGGAGGCCATGGGGACCTCTCAGAGACACAGAAGACTCTGGCTCTCAGGAAAAACCAAATTTGGGTAGCAAGGTGGGTGGAGAGAGAAGTCACTCTGGCTAGAATTAAAGTGTGACTAGGAGCCATTTAATAGAAGAGGGTTTAGTAATCATTTCTTCAAAGTTTAACCAGGCCAACACCACTGCAGATGAAAACAGCAATTTTCCCCCACCTGTCTTCATATCCCTGGTCTCTGTTAGGATGTGACAAGATCTGGGCACTGGCTCTGCCACTAAAGGTGTTGGGGCTGCCATCCCTCAGTGCTCCTGCCTGCCTTCCAGGGGACAACATGACTGTGCTGTGAGCTAGCCCAGAAAAGGGTGAGCCTGGGGGTCCTCCCAGCCTCAGAGCTGGCATAATCCTGGCTCGAACGGTGGCTTCCTATGCTTGAAGATTGTGTGTCCCATGTCACCCAGCCTCTGGGCCTTACTAGCCTCTTGAAGCTGCCACTGCTCCTGCCCTCCCTTATTGATGCCCTGTACTGAGCCTCACTAAGTCGTTTTGATGTTAGCATATGCCCCTGTACTCTTCAAGACAAATATCCTAAAGTACTGAGACCTCTGTCTCTTCCCCGGGTCTCCTTGTCTTAGGACCCACTTCTTTGGCCTGTAATTACATGGCCCTCTGGCTGGAATGGAGCCACAGTTCACACCCTGGCAATCCAGCTGCTAGTGCCATGTGTCTCTAAGCCTCCTGATTCTGAGGACTTCCCCCTTTGCCTTTGCTCTGCTCTGTCCCCTCCCTGACCTGTCTCCCTCTGCTCTGTCCCCCTCACTTACTGCTGCACTATAAAACCTCACTCTAAAGCCTGCCTTAAACACCAAGGCCCTAGTCCTCTAGAAGAAGAGCAAACACTTAACCAGGAGGCATCTCTCCAGCTGTTTGACTGCCATTTGAGAGATTCCCTGACTCCTGGGAGGGTGAAAGCCTGACAGAGGGGAATGTGTCCCCTAGGAAGCCATGGTAGTGACCGGCCGGAACAGAAAGGTAGTGAGGGCTGGTGCAGAGAGGCGGAGAGAAGTCTGTGGGTACCAGGCATACTGACTGGTTTGGGTTCAAGGTAGTTTCGGAGAGTGGAAGAGGAAAAACTGATCAGGTGGCAGATGATGGGATAGAGGTGTTCATACCATTCCTGCCACAGATGTTCTTTTAAAATATTTGTAGTGTGTGTGTGTGTGTGTGTGTGTGTGTGTGTGTGTGTGTGTGGCTTGTGCATGTGAGTATAGGTGCCCACAGAGGCCAGAAGAGGGGTATCTTATCCCTTGGAGCTGGAATTACAGGCAGTTGTGAGCTGCAGGATGTGGGTGCTGGGAACTGAACACTGTTCTCTGGAAGGGCAGTGGACATGCTCAACTTCTGAGCCATCTCTCCAGAAGCTTCTTTCTTAGTTGTGTAAAATCAACATAATTTTTCAGTATGTGCAAGTTGGTTGCAACTGATTGGTGGATGGCTGTCCTTCAAGGGGAGTCTGGGAATGCAGCCCTGTAACTGTCACTGGAAGGCACTGGACATGTGTCAGCCACAGAGTGTAGGCTTGGAGTTTTCAAAACCTACTTTACTTATTCCTTAACACGTCAACCTCCCTTCTAGCCCACCTACCAGAGCTGGAGGAAAAGAAGGGTTAGTAGGGAACAGGGGTGGGGTGGGGTGCGGTTGTGGATCTGTTTAGAAGTAGTTTTTGGGGGGAGATCCCAGTCCTTGTTGTCAGGATATCAGCAGTCCAGTCCACTATCAAAACATCAAACACAAATCAGCAGTGGGAGTTCAGTCTTCTCAATAAGCACCAAACACGAATCAGCAGCAGTAACTCAATCCAGAAGAAACCGACAAGCTCTGCCGATTGGCAGGAGTCCACAGAAACCACTGGCCTATCACGAGAAGTTCTTTGACAAGTTACCCTCTATGAAGTCATGGCAAGCAAAGATCAGCAACGTGGTGCAAGGTAACCAATACAAGAGCGTCGCCATGGACATATGGGGTCATATTTATATTCTTTCTAAACCACACATCCTCTCACATGTCTGCTTCAGCAAAACATCCTCTCACCTGTGTCTGCTTCAGCAAAATATCACATGACATAACTGAGTCCCCCCCAAATCCAGACATTTCTACTTCAGTGAAGGGCAAGAGAGGATGGTGAATCAACCTGATTTGGCTCCTGTAGCATGACCTGAAGGTGACACACAGTAATTCTGTCCTTAGTTCAGTGATGGGAGTTAGTCAAGGCCACCCCTAGACAGTAGGTGGAGACATGGATCCAGCCCTACACTGGGAAGCTAAAGGAGGATCTGTGGACAGTGAGCTGTTATCCTCTAGGGCCAATAGGTCATTAGTGCTTGATTTAGAGAAGACAGTATTGCCAGCTCCTGTGCCAAGGGGGGGGGAGTCCCTAGTTAGAAACTGGGATCACAGTGATTAGTAGAAGTGGGGACATTGGTTGAAGCCAAGTCCTTGAGCCCCAGAGGGTCAGGTCTTGAGTCCAGGAGGGGATGGTCCAGCTGCAGAAGTGGGTGCTTCTGGGGCGCTGAGGAATTGCCCTTGGTTGTTTGGGAAGACAAGGAAGGTTGGTGACATAAGAAGCAAGACAGGCCGTGTGGGGAATGGGGACACTGAAAGTTTGACCACAGAAGAAATGTCTGTCTTTGAGGATGCAGCTGGTACCCTCTCAAGGCCTGTGGTAAGAGTTTGTAAGTCAGCCCTGTGGCCTCTGCAAACTGGCTACCTTTTGGAATGGCACTTAGCGGGTTTGGCTCTGTGACCAACAAAAATCTGGAAGTGTGCATACTCAGCTGCAACTGGAAGGGTGTGTCTTTTGTCCCTGGTCCTCAGAGTTGAGTCTGTTGAAGAGGGCAGAGCGGGCTGAGGATGCCGGGAGAAGAGAGGAAGGAGAAGAGGGTTTGGGGCTCAGGCCAGCAGGCAGCAGAGGCAGCTGTTGTTGGTCTGGTTCTAAGGAGGATGTGAATGCAAGGTAGAGAAAGGCTTTTGGGGAAAGAAAGGCCCGAGAGCATAAGTGAGGAGGTTAGACCAGGTTAGACTAGAAAGAGGTGGGGACACTGAGTTGCTGAAGACCTTCATGTTCCTGCTGCCTTGGGCAGCACTAGGCTGTAATATGGGAGCCACACACGAGCCACACACCAGCTCCGGCTCCCTCTCTCCTTCCTTCCTTAGACCTGGGGTACATGGTGGGCATCTTGACTTGCTGGCCTGATCATGCAGCAGGGGTTTTGGTGTGTGCGTCCTCCTGGTCCCTAATATCCTACGGTGATGGCAGATGCCTCTGGCCTCCAGCCAGGCAGGAGAAAGGGCAGGCCAGTCTGGGAGAGCTGACTGTGGGTGACTCAGCAAAGCCCTGGGGCCAGGGCAAGACTAGTAAATCCGGGAGGCTAGGGGAGCCTGCGGTGGCTGCGTGACTGTGTAACTGCGTGGCTGCGTGGCTGTGGTGACTGTGTGACTGTGTGGCTGCAGAGCAGGGTGTCACCAGAGTTCCAGGGCTGTGTCCTCAGAACTCTGAGGAGCTGAGAAGTTCACACTGCAGGAGAGGAGCCTCTGCTAAGCTCACTCAGTTTGACCATGGAAAGGTCCTCCTGGAATGGTCTCTGAGAAGGGACCTCCCAGCCTGCTGCTTGTCACCTTGAGAGGACCATTTGTGTGTGCTTTGAAACATCGTCTCTCGTAGCCATGGCTTTGGAAATCACTGTATAACTGAGGCTGACTTCAGACTCCCAAGCTCTGGATTGTGAACACACAGCACCACCCCTGGTTTTGTGCTGCACTGGGCAGAGAACCCAGGATGTCACGTGTGCTGGCAAGCCCTCTACCCACTAGTCTGCACCCCAGGCCTGAGCAGAGCTTTTTGTGGCTGTCCAGGGCTTCAGAAACAAGGTCATAGTTCCTGGTCTTATTTTCCCTCCCTTCACGGCCTGGTCTTGACCCCCTGGGCACTGACTCTTTCCTGGCACACACACACTCCCCCGGCCTCTGTTCCTTTCTGTCCCTCTTACTAGAGTCCTCCATGTCCTCCCAAAAGGGTTCCCTGCTGCCTCTGCTACATCTAACTGTGGGGAGAAACACCTGTAGCTGTGTGGCCCAGGTAGGTGTCTGGGGCAGGTCACAGGCTTCCAGTCTCCTGATGGTCAGGTCCCAGCCACTATGTTCCTAACTGTGCCCCAGGCAGAACCAAAGGCCAGCCTGCCTTTGAAAAGGCCAGGGTGTCTGGAGGAGAAAGGCTGGTCTCTCGTTTCCCCTCCTCCAGATGTTCAGTGTCTAGATGAGGCGACGCGGGGCCTCAGACAGTCCCTCCCGACCTTCTGAAGCCTGACGCTCCTCGGTATTGCTTCCTCTAGATGGCTCTTCTGGGATGTTCCAGAAATCCAGGCCATTGCCTTTCCGTAAAACACCACTGGCTCCACTCTCAATGGCTACTGAGTGTGTTCTGGGCATGACCTCAGGATCACCCCGAAATTACCTACCGAGAACCCAAGTGCTGCTACCTTCTGTGTTAATGATGGTGACGATGGTGGTGGCAGTGATCCCAGGGGACAGGTGATGATGGTGGCGGCTGTCTGGGCAGTGATATCATAGTGTAATGATGGTGATCATGGGGATGAGCCTAGTGGTTACAAAGGGAAAGATAGAGATGAGGTGACAGTCGTGCCGGTGAAGGGGGGCGGTGATAAAAGTGAGGGAGAGGATTGTGATGATGGTGGGGATGGTGGTGGTGGGGGTGAAGATGAGGATGTTGGGGTGATGGTGATGATGGTGGTGGCAGCTAATGGCCGCTGACTCTTCAGAGTCCTTTTCCCTATGCCTGACCTATTGAATCCTTCCGACGTTGTTCCTGAGCAGACAGAGCATTCCTGTACACATATTTATAGAGGTGGATCCTGAGCGCGGTGAGAGCAGGTCATCTGCGGCCCGTGGCAGAGGCCTGCCCTCCTGTCTGAGCCCCCAGACACCAGTTGGCCTGAAAGAAGGCTTGTGGAGGGAGTGGTCTGCGGAGCCACGGAGCTATGCACGGGCGTGTCTGCCCCAGCATCTGCCTGCCTTCTTGGGGGTCATTACTATCCTCTCTCCCTAAGCTCCAGGGTCCATGTCTCCTGATCCTCCACCTCTCCAAGAAGCTCTGGGAAAGTCCCTGCGGTGTCCTCGGTGGCTGGGAAGGCCCACCTTTCCTTCCATAAACCACTCACTTAGCTTGCTCAGCTCCTAAACCACATTCTAGCTTTGTGTGCCCAGGGACCCCTAACATGCTTTCTCAGACTAAAGTGGCCCCTTTCCCTAAGCTGACTTCCAGGGCCACCCATCCCCAACAGCCGTTTCCTCCCTGCACCCTGCCTGTCTGTGCTCCTGGCTAGCGCCCAACAGACACAGGGCCCCCACAACATTTCTGCTGATCCCAGTAGCATTTTACAGCATTTCAGAGCATTTCCCCTGGGCCCAGGCAATAGCTCACTTCCTGTGTGTCTTACTGCCCACCTGGAGGTTGTATGTTGGGGGAAAGTAGCTGGGTGGCTGGGCACAGGTAACTTGGCATCAGCTGGATAGGTAGCCGGATGATAGGTAGTTGGGGCCAGTGTACCTGTGACTTTAACTGCCCCCCCATGGGAGCGCCCCTTTCAGCTCTTTCTGCCCCACTCCCTGGCTCCCTGCCACCGAGGAGGGCGCCTGCGGCTCACTGAACAAATCCACCCTAAGTAGGTCAAGGAGAGCTCTGAGTGGCTGCCTCCGCTCTTCCTTTCCTGTGCCCAGCGGCTCCCGCAAGTCTGGCCTCTCTGCTCCAAAGGGACTTTGCTCTCCTTGCCATGTCAAAAAGATATTTCATGTTAAAATTCAACGCAGGATGTTAACCAGCCGTCGGAACGAGGCTGTCAAGACAAGGGCCGCTCAAACAGGTTGAACTTCAGGCCTGCTTGTGTTCTGATGAGGGTCCTGCCTGTCCTGGGACCAGCTGGTGTGTTTGGACAAGGTTAGGAGGGAATACTCATACCCTAGGAAGGTACCAGGTCTAGACTGGCTATGGGAGGGATGCAGAAGTAGATTTTGGCAGGTAAACTCATCTCACTAGAAAACAGAGTGCTGGGATGCAGCTGGTAAGATGCCAACCTGGGGATAGACTGGGTCTTTCTTCTTGCATTTTGTGAACCAAGAATCTACATCAAGCAAGATCATCGAGCCCAGAGCTGGCCATGGCTTCAACAGAGCCCACAGGTGCTCATGAGCTAGCGAGGTCTGGCGGTTGCACACACGGGTGCCAGCCTGTGTGGCTTCAGTGCCTGTTTTACTTGTTCCTCAGAGAAGTCAGTCAGTTACCCCCTCTGCATCCCAGTGTCCTCCCCCCCCCCAGAGCTCTCATGAAGCTCTTGAGAGAGCAAAGTTTGCCCCAGTGGCTTGTCCCTGTCCCTGGCACACAGTCAGCCACCATTTGTGCCATTGTTGGGGTAATAAGTACGATTATTGCCATTGCTGTTCTTAGTTGGTTTGGTAAGGCAGCCTGTAGGTGACTTGCAGGAGCCTGTGAGGCTGAACTTGAGAAGAGCACCTGGGGAGCTCTGGTTGGCCTAGAGTCAGATTGGGTTTGGAAGCTGAGCGGGGCTGCACGCTGTTCGCCACCCAGCGAGGCAGGTGACAATCTGGGTTGTGTGACTCATCTTTTCACATATGGCTAATGTGTGCTTGGTGGCTCTAACAGAGAACTCTGTTTTTGTCTATTGAGGACACCTGTGAGGCAGATGCTGCGGGAACTGAGCTCCTGAGAACTGAACACAATTGGCCAGCTCCCAGGCCTGCCTCTTTGGCAGAATTTAAAAGAGGGTTTGGGATGAACTAGAAGCTTCCATGTCCTGTCCCCTGCAGGGACATCTCAGCCAATGCTCTGTGCCACTTCCTTTGTGCCGATCTTAGATAGGTCTCCATCCTGCAAAAAGCCTTTTTCTGCAGCTACACCCATATATGTTCATGCTCATACATGTGTACACACAGGTGTATAACATAGACATGCGTGAGGAGACACATGCCTACACTCACCTCATAGTGGAAAGACACAAAGGGACAGCTTTGAGCAGATGGAATCAGAGAGGGTGAGGCTGTGACCATATGGCCAGATGGCCCTTTGACCTTTTCATTCTTCTGTCTCTCATTCTTCCATCCATCCCTGTGTCCATCCATCCCTGTGTCCATCCATCCCTGTGTCCATCCATCCCTGTGTCCATCCATCCATAAGTTTTTAGAACTAAACACGGAATGGGCTTGTGACAGACATTTAGAAACTGTCTTTGCTAAAAAGCATTAACTTTCACTTGGCCCAACAAGGAGAGACCATGCTGAGGATGAGAACCATTGTCTGTCCTGGGAAGGCTGTACCTTAGCTGATTGTTCTGTAGCAAGCCAGTACCCAGTTTGGTTCCCTGGGGTGATTGATTAATATGTATGACAATATCTCCTTAAAAAAAAACAAACCAACAAACTAATTTAAGGATTTTTAAAACAATGGTTTATTTTACTCTCTCTCTGTCTCTGTCTCTCTGTCTCTGTCTGTCTCTGTCTGTCTCTGTCTGTCTCTGTCTGTCTCTGTCTCTCTCTCTCTCTGTGTGTGTGTGTGTGTGTGTGTGCATGTGTACCTGGAGAGGCCATAAGACACTGGATTCCACAGAGCTGGAGTCACAGGAAGTTGTGATTTGCATGACATGTTTGCTGAAAACTGAACTTGGGTCCTCCGCAGGAGCCATCTGAAACTTTGGTTACTGAACTCTGCCCCAGTAACAACTTAAGGACCTTTGCAGGCCCAGCTGTATTAATGATGGGGCAGCATCCTGACCAGGATACTTAATGATGTACACCTCTCTCCCCTGCCTGATTCTCTTCTGTTTCTCAAAGCTAAAGCTTACATCATTACCCCATTGTGAAATTAGGGGTCACTGCACCTCTTTATCTGTCTATCTTCTGGTGGGCAGTAATTTTATGACCCCCTTTTCTGCTTTTTACCATTCTTTGTCTTTTTAATTGCATTTGGGGCATGTGACTGAAGTCAACTGTAACCCCAGTTACAGAGTGGGGTTTGGGTGTGAGAGAAGGGATCCTGACAATAACCCGTAGGCTCCCAGAGTCCATGACAGGGTAGAACTCCTCGCCACTGACCCAGACAGGACAGCCCCAGGTCTGGGGAAGGTTGGAAGTTCAGCGAGGCCAGTCTGGAGGCGAAGAGGTGAGTGAAGTCGTGGAGGTCTGTCAGGGGACAGCTGATGTTGGCAGCGTCCTGCTGCTGTGGCCTCGTCCCTGACTCTAGGAGCCTGGTGAGAAGGCCTGGGAAGCAACTGCCTGCGGTCTGGGCCTGGTGTTCTGGCCAGAGCTGGTCACGTGGCTGAGCTGGCAGGCTGAGCTATGTGACTTGGCCGGAGACCTATTTGATGTGGTCCACAGGCCGTGACTGAAACAACCCAGGCGATGCTGAACACAGGGAGATTCCTCATAGAAACTGGCTTTTCTAAGTTTAAACAAACAAACAAACAAACAAACAAACAAACAAACAAAAACCCTCTGGGCTCATGAGCTCCATGGCAACGACTGGATGGACCTGAGTTGCTAATGCCTTCAATTGTACCTGTGAGCTCTACACTGCCCTCTGTGGGCCAGATTCTGCACTGCCTTCTGCAGGTGAGCCCAGTACTGCCCCCTCTCTGCCAAACCCTATACTGCCTTCTGCAGGTGAGTCCTGCCCTGCCCCTTGTAGGCTGAGCTATGAAATGTTCACTTCAGACAAGACATGTACTGCCCCCTTCAGGCCAACCCCTGCAAGTCAGCCCTGCTCTGCTCTTGTAAGACTCTTGATGAGCCTTAGCTTACTGGGGACCCCCCCGAGTCAACAACACAGAACCAGCGATCGATGCAAAACCAAGAGGAATTTATTGTCCCAGCATGCTGGGGTCGGCATCTTATACTCAAAGGAGAGGCGGTGTCCCTGGGCAGCAACTTTTTATATAGTTTCCAGGGGCAGAATAGAGCATCAGAAACTAGGCACAATATGATTGGTGGAACAGTGTGCCCTTTAAACTGATTGGTCTTTAGGGAATGAGGTATTAGGGGCTTAATTAGCCTGTTCCTTCCGGCCTATGTACTGTCTGACCTCTCTCTTCCAGGAGGGGAAAGGTGCCTGGTGGGATTTTCTAACAGCTCTGAGCTGACCTCTTCATGCTCTGCGGCCAATGCCGTTATTAAAAGTTACCCTTTGTTCAGACTGCCTGTCTGAGTGTGTTCACCAACGTGTTCCTTGTTCTCCTTTTCTGGATGGTGATGGTTTCTGCTTTCCTTCCTTCCTTCCTTCCTTCCTTCCTTCCTTCCTTCCTTCCTTCCTTCCTTCCTTCCTTCCTTCCTTCCGTGTGTGTGTGTGTGTGTGTGTGTGAGTGCAGGAGGCCACTGGGACTAGAAGCGTTGGATGCCCCTGGAGCTGGATTAACAGGTAGATGTGAGTCCCCTGATTTGGTGCTGGGATTGAACTCTGGCCCTGTGGAAGGGCAATGCTCACTTCCATCCCCTGAGTCAACTCTCCAGTCCCAGTTTCTACCTGTCTTTTTTCATATATCGCGACCTTGACAGTTTTGGAGACTAACACACAGGCGTTTTGTAGAGGGACCCTCGGTTTGGATTTTCCTGATGTTTGTCTTGAGATCAGACAGGGCATGTGCCTCGGGGAAGATCGATATCCTTCCTGTGACTTTGTGAACAGTGGCACAGATACACACTAAAGACCATCAAGAACATGGGGCAACATGGTATCTTACTGCCTAGTAAAGACCTAGGTGGACCCTTACTAGGTTATTATGAAGTAGTTTCTGGTTTTGTCTGGTTTTGGAGATGGCAGCAGCCTATGTTCTTGTATTCTATTTTTAAAAAAAGACCTGTTCAGACAGGACACAGTAGCAGGCCAGACATCAAGGTTTGATTAGAACAAGCAAGGAAGAAAGAACATGCTCATTTGAAAGAGAAGAGGCCACGTGGGTAGCAAAGACCCTGATCTCAGCAGACATGGCCTACATCTCTCCCCTCTGGCATCTCCTCACTGGCTGTTCTCCAGGTAGGCACTCCTGAGAAAGGGGCACATTCTTTTTACCCAGAATCCAGTTTGTTTTAAGGAGACATAAAAGATGCAAGAAAGAACATGCATGAAAAGGGACGAGAGCAATGGTTCGCTGGTTAAGAGCACTGACCGTCCTCCAGAGGACCAGAGCTGGCTTGATTCTTGGCAGCCACACTGTAACTTACAACCGTCTGTAACTTCAGTTCCAAAGAAGCTCTGGCCCTCTGTGGGCAGTGCATGCGTGTGGTGCACAGATACCCAGACACATAGATTAAAAATAAAGGATTCTTTTTTTTAAAAAAAGAAGGCACACAGGGGTTCAAGTTCACTGATGAGAGAAAAACAGCCCACTTCATGGATGCCCCAGGCCGGGAGCTCCTGGGAGACCGCGGCCGACCCATGCTGACCGTTCTGGTCACTTTACTTCCTGTCTCATTGGCTCCTGCTGTCTCTCACCCTGTTTGGGGACCCCGAGTTGTCACAGCTGGAGAGATCACCACTGTCTACTCTTCCCTATGTCCTGTTTTGAGAGCCTATCAGTCAGTTCCTCCCGGAGGTCACTTCCTGTTTGGCAGTCTTGGCTCAGGCCGTCTAGTTCTCTGAATCCTGTGCCAAGCAACCAGATGTGTGGCAAACATACACAGAGTTAAGGAGCGACAGCTCACTGACACATGCTTAGTGTGTGGTTCCATCTCTAGCAACACACACACATAACACACACACACAACACACATAACATACACACATAACATACATACATACACACACATAACACACATACACACATAACACGCATACATACACACATAATACACACATAACACACACATATACACATAACACATACACACATAACACGCATACATACACACATAACACACACATACACACATAACACACACATAATACACACATACACACACATAACACACATACATACACACACATAACACATACACACATATAACACACATAACACACATACATAATACACACACATACACACACATAACGCACACACACACACACACACACACACACACACACACACCAAAAAGTACAGGCACAGCTCAGCTGAGAAAGCCCACTGCCAGCTCCTGGGCAGATCCAAGCCAATACTCCTCAGGCCCTGCAGCCTCACCATTTCCGCATCTGCACCCTCTCCACACTTTGGTCCCCTCAGCCCCTCCTCTCTTGTTCCTTGCTTTCACTCCTTCCTTGGCGTCTCAGGAGAGAACTCACACTGCTTGCCGTCCGCCGTCCGGCGCAGCACTTCTGTCCCTCTGTCCCGTACATCCTACTCCTCTTCCATGTGCATACAGTCCTTCCCCATGTCCCCTCCACAACCTCCTTGTCACACCCACGTGAGGACAGGTTCACACACTGTAATTCATCTGAGAGATGTAAACCGTAAAGGCCACAGGCTCCCACGTGAGAACTGCTGAGATGCACGCCTTTGAAGGCTGCAGACCAAGGGGACATGGGGCTGGTCGTGCTGAAAGGCGCTATTTCTACAACTCAGTGTGGCCGTGTGAGGGTTTATTTGATTATAACTGATTTGTTTTTCAGTACTGAGGATGGGGCTTGGACCTCATGTATACCAGGCAGATAGATTCTCTTCCGCTGACCCACACGCTCAGTCTAGTGATGTTAACTATAATTATATTTAACTATAATTATAGTGTTTGCATCAGAGATGAGGTAGGGAGAAGAGACTCACTATACAGTCCTGACTGGTCTAGAACTTATATCTGGCACATATATATATATGTGTGTGCGTGTGTGTGTGTGTATACATATATGTATATAGATACATGTATATGTTTATGTGTGTGTGCATGTGCAGGTATGTGTGTATATGAGCATGTGCACATATGTGTGTGTGCACACGTGTGTGCCCATGTGTGTGCTTTTGCTTATATGGAGGTCAGAGGACAGCTTTATGGCATTGGTTTTCTCCTTCTACTTTTCCAGTTGTCATCCTTGCACAGCGAGCACCTTTAGCTCAGCCATCTTGCAGGCCCTTGGTCTTCTATCCATCTGCTGATTGGTGTTTTGGTTGCTTCTGGCTCTTGGTGATTGCAAACCAAGCTTCTGTGAATGCTTATGTATTAACTGCCACAGCGTCCCCTTTCCTCCTGCTGAGTGCTCAGGAGAGAACGGCAGCCCCTGGTGGGTGGATGCTCAATTTCCCCATCCTGACCGTGCCCCAGTCCTGTGGACGCTGCTCTCCGAGTGGGGTTATTTGGCACCAGGCTTTGCAAGTCGCCCAGCCAGGCCTGGAGCCTGTGATTCTTTTACCTCAGCCTTTTGGGGCTGAGATGATGGGCAAGCCTTGTGTTTACAGTTTTCCCATGGTCAGTATCATCCTTTCCAGAGAGGGCTCATCCCAGATAAGTAGAAGATACCTGAAGTATACCTGAACATGCAAAGGACAGAGATTAGTTAGAATAATTTTTAAAAAAGAAAGAAAGAAAATCGAGCCGGGGTGAGTGTGCAGGCCTTTAATCACAGCACCCTGAAGGCAGAGGCAGTAGATCTCTGTGAGTTTGAGGCCAGCCTGGTCTACAGGCTAACTAGCTAAGGTTACATAGTGACACTCTTTCTCAAAACCAATAAATAAATATTAAAAACAAAACAAAACTAGCAATAGTAAACTTTCTGAAGTTTGTCTTTCATACTATTTCTGAGAATTGCATATGTGCATACAATAAAATATGATCATATGTGCTTCTAATTTCCAGCATTCAACTTCTCTAGGTCTCCCCCCAACACGCCTCCCTCCCTTTAGCCTCATCATACGTGTATATGTATACACACACACACCAGCAAGCTCAGTTAGTGCTGCCCTTACCTGTAGGGTCAGTAGCCACATATTCAATAAAGAATGTTATTCCCTCTCCCAACTATCTGTTGTCAGTAACTCCTCAGTAAGGAGTTGGGCTGACAGAGCCTCCCCCTTCTCCCCCCTCTCTCTGTCTGTGCCTAACTGTACGTGGGTGACCTCAGCAGTGAGTTCATGCATCTGGGGGCGGCATCATGTCCAGAGGTCCGCATGTCACAATGTCCCGCCCCATCCTCTGGCTCTTACATTTTTTCTGCCTCCTCTTCCTCCGTGTTCCCTGAGCCTTGGTGGGGATGGGGCTAGCAAGGGTGTCCAGGGCCGGTGGCTCATCTCCTGGTCTCTGAACTTTAACCAGTTATGCATCCTCCTACTGGCCACCGCCCATTGCAAAGAGAAGCCACTCTAGCCAAGGCTGAGAATAGCCAGGTATTTTGGAACCAGGAGCTGGGTGGGTATGGAGAGCAGGTTAAATAATTGTTTTTATTTTTTTTAAAGTAAATTATTATGGGGGCATGTGTATTGCATGCACATGCACATGTGGTCAGGGGACAGCTTTGTGAGGTCTGCTCTCTCCTACCTTTACATGGGCATGTCCCTGTTTTTGAACTCTGCAGGACAAATATTTTCAGTTCCAGACTGGACCCTGGAACACAGGCACATGAAATACGTGCTCTATCACTGAGCCGTGTGTTTTCATGTAAATGTTAGCCGTGTTCGTCAGTGTTCTGTTGGCGTATTTGAGACAGGATCTCATGTCGCCCAGGCTTACTCTGGAAATTGTTGTGTAGCCAGCGATAGCTTTGCACCCCTCCCCATCTTCACACCCCTCTTCTATATCCTGAAATTGTCGGCGTGTCTCGACTCCTGACTGTGCTTGTCCATTTATACAAAGGAGAACGTTGACATGGAGGTTACACTGAATCTGTGAACCAAACTGTAGAGAATTGGCATTTTAATAATATCGAGCTTTCTAACCCTGAATGCAGGCCAGGGCTCATCATCCGGGCCTTTGGTTCTTCAGGAGCTCACGCGCTGGTCCCTCCGCACAGCACCCATCAGTTGCCCTTGTTGACGTGCCTCTGCGTACTGCGTCTCTCCCATGCAGTAGTTTAAGTGGATTTAAGAAAAATGACTTACTTGTTTTTATTTTATGTATATTGGCGTTCTTCTTGCTTGTATGTTTGAGAGGGTGTCAGATCCCTGGAACTAGAGTTATAGATGGTTATGAGCTGCCATATTCCCAGCTGAATTCCCAATTCAAGCTGGGAATTGAACTCAGGTCTTCTGGAAGAGCAGTCAGTGTGCTTAACTGCTGAGCCATCTCTCCAGCCCATTAAGTAGGGTTTTATATTAACATATTCACTTTCAGCCGGGCTGTGGTGGCGCACGCCTTTAATCCCAGCACTTGGGAGGCAGAGGCAGGCGGATTTCTGAGTTCGAGGGCAGCCTGGTCTACAGAGTGAGTTCCAGGACAGCCAGGGCTATTCAGAGAAACCCTGTCTCGAAAAAACAAAACAAAACAAAACAAAACAAACACATTCACTTTCTATAAGTTACTGGTTCCCAGAAATACAGTTGGATTTCATCAACCCACATTCTTCAACCTGCCAATCTCAATTATTTTAGTAACATTTATTTTGAGATACTATTTTATAGGTAGCCCACTGAGCTGGTTACTTTGATGTTGTTTTGTTGTTTTTGAGATAGGGTTTTTCTGTGTAGCCCTGGATGTCCTGAAACTGTAGAACAGGCTAGCCTTGAACTTGCAGAGATTGCCCTGCCTCTGTCTCTGGATTGCTGGGATTAAAGGCATGCACCACTATTGCCTGGTAAGCTGCTTAGTTTAACCATCAGCTACATACAACCTAGAATCATCTGAGGGTCTTACTGAGGAACTGTCTAGATCAGCTTGGCTTGTGGACATGTCTGTGGGGCATTGCCTTGAGTTTTGATGGATGTAGGAAGACCTATCCTGAATGTGGGGAGGCCCTTTTATGGACTAAACACGAACTAGACAAGAGCAAAGAACGCCAGCTAAGCAGAAGCAGGAAGTGGGAAGCAGGAGGCAAGGGTGCAGGAGGCAAGGGTGCAGGAGGCAAGGGTGCAGGAGGCAAGGGTGCAGGAGGCAAGGATGCAGGAGGCAAGGGTGCAGGAGGCAAGGATGCAGGAGGCAAGGGTGCAGGAGGCAAGGGTGCAGGAGGCAAGGATGCAGGAGGCAAGGGTGCAGGAGGCAAGGGTGCAGGAGGCAAGGATGCAGGAGGCAAGGGTGCAGGAGGCAAGGGTGCAGGAGGCAAGGATGCAGGAGGCAAGGGTGCAGGAGGCAAGGGTGCAGGAGGCAAGGTTGCAGGAGGCAAGGGTGCAGGAGGCAAGGGTGCAGGAGGCAATGATGCAGGAGGCAATGATGCAGGAGGCAAGGGTGCAGGAGGCAAGGGTGCAGGAGGCAAGGGTGCAGGAGGCAAGGGTGCAGGAGGCAAGGGTACAGGAGGCAAGGGTACAGGAGGCAAGGGTGCAGGAGGCAAGGGTGCAGGAGGCAAGGGTGCAGGAGGCAAGGGTGCAGGAGGCAAGGGTGCAGGAGGCAAGGGTGGCTTGTTCTTACTCTGTTCTTCACTGTGGATGTTGTATGAGTAGCTGCTTAAGTTCCTGCCATGACTTCCCCCTCAATAATGGACTCTGTGAAGGGCTCTAGCAGGCCTGAGCAGGGCAAACCCAAGCCTGAGTGTGGCTAACACAGTCTGAGTGTTGCTAACACAGTCTGAGTGTGGCTAACACAGCCTGAGTGTGGCTAACACAGCCTGAGCGTGGCTAACACAGTCTGAGTGTGGCTAACACAGCCTGAGCGTGGCTGACATAGCCTGAGCATGGCTAACACAGCCTGAGCGTGGCTAACACAGCCTAAGCGTGGCTAACACAGTCTGAGTGTGGCTAACACAGCCTGAGCGTGGCTACCACAGTCTGAGCATGGCTACCACAGTCTGAGTGTGGCTAACACAGTCTGAGCGTGGCTAACACAGCCTGAGCGTGGCTAACACAGTCTGAGCGTGGCTAACACAGTCTGAGCGTGGCTAACACAGTCTGAGCGTGGCTAACACAGTCTGAGTGTGGCTAACACAGTCTGAGTGTGGCTAACACAGGCCCAAGCATGGCAAAAATTGCAGACAGGTTCTCCTTTACCCACTTTTCTCTCCCTTGTTAGAAACCATTACACTCCTAAAGCTATCCCCAAAGGGTTATTCCCTTATTTGGCCACCTTCCTCTTCCTGAGGCTGACCACTAAGGTCCAACTATCAAAGTTCTAAAGTTGGACTGGAGAGATGGCTCAGCGGTTAAGAGCACTGACTGCTCTTTCAGAGGTCCTGAGTTCAAATCCCAGCAACCACATAGTGGTTCACAACCATCTGTAATGAAATACAATGCCCTCTTCTGGTGTGTGTCAGAAGACAGCTACAGTGTGTTCGTATAAATACAAATAAATATATCTTTAAAAAAAAAACTCACAAAGTACTAGAGCCCAACAATTATACCCCCCTTGGCTCATCTAATTAAAATGCCCAATTAAAATTATATGGCTCATCCTAACATAGGGGTTTCCTCTTTTTTCCTTTATAAATTGCCATTTGCCTATGTGCCAAGTCTGTCTCCTGTCTGTCCAGAGTCAGTCCTTTGTCCCTCTGGGGCAGGCCTCCCTTTCCCTCTTTGTCCCCCTCACTTGTTCTTCCCTTCTCCCTCATCATCTGTCTCCTGTCTTTGTCTCTTATTCCATACCCTTTCCTCTCTGGAGCAAATAAATCTCCTTTGTGCTGGGGTGTCTTGTACCAGATTCGAGGTCCTTTCACTGTGACCTGGAATTGAAAGCCCAATGAACCCCGTTCTGCTCCGGGTGTCTGATCACTACTGCAGAAATACAACCAGAAGCAGCACCCAGGCTGTTTTCAAACCGGTGTCCATTTTCTTGCCTCAGCCTCTGGGTTTCTGGGATTACAGGCATATCCGCGTGGTTTTCTATTGCCTTGTTGCTCTGACAAGGAGTGACACTAAGTAGAATCTTCAAGAGTGGCCCTCCAAGCTGCCCATGTCAGCAGGAAGTGTCTGCCTCTCACTCTTCAGGACAGAGTTATGCTTGGACAAGCAGGACAGCCACCTGGGACACAGATGTCCTTCATTACTGGAGGTGTCTCCTGTAGGTCCTGCTTTACTTAAGTTGCTTACTGGGAATGGATTTTGAACTTTTGCAGAGGCTCTTTGCACATTTATTGACAGGACCATTTTATTTATCTATTTTGAAACTTTTGGGGTGCATATGTGTTGAGAAGATTTACCTTTGTAACCCAGGCTTCTTGTAGTCCCCCCTCTCAGCCGCACAGGTATTGAGGCTGCAGGCTCACACTACAGGCCAAGCGCCATCCTTTTTGAGTTGGTTAATAACTTAATTTTTTAACCTGATTCTTAAATCTTCAACCAACTTTGCATTCCTGGAACAGAGCTCATTTGTTGCAGCTCCTGTTTTGCAGCATGTTATCATTAATAGGTTTAACTGTTGACTCTTTTAAATTGTTCTGTTTTGTGGTTTGGTTACAGGCTACAGAGGTCGCTCAGGGTAAAACGCTTGCCCATCATGTGGCATCTGTGAGGCCCCTTATCTTCTGTGTCATAAATAAGACCCTACATTCACCAGGGATAGTGATTCCTTTCTGATTCATAGTTTTCCTTCGCTGGGTTTGCTAATGGGGGTAATGTTGGCCTCAAGGAATAACTCAGGGAAATGTTGCCTTTATTCAGCTTTTTGGAAGAGTTTGTTTAAAATTATTGCTGTTTCTCGACGAAACATTTAACAAAGTTTACTAGTGAAGGTGTCTGAACCTGGAGTTTTCTCCATGAGAAGAGGTTAACCATAAATTAAACTTCTTTAATAGAATCAAGGCTAACAGAATTAGCATCTCTCTCTTCTCTCCCCCCTCCCCCTTCTCTCCCTCACTCGCTCCCTTTCTCCTTTCTCTATCTGTGTTGTGTAACAGTTTCCTCTTAGATTGAAACATTCTCTGCTGTGGGGAAGCTCCTTAAGTAAGAAAGTAAAACACTCAAAATAGCTTCAGGAAGTCCCCGAAACAGACCAGATCCACTAAACCCCTCCCTGACAGAGTGAACAATAAATGAAGACGAGTGTCTCTCAGAGGAGTGAACTTGAACCCCCAAGGAGACTCTTAAGATGAGAAACGACTGAGACTCGAACTAGATCAACTGTGGGAAAGAAGCAGAAGCCAGCTGAACTCCCTCGAAGATGGTGAGCCACTCTTCAGCTGCTGTGCTGCCTGAAGGCTGTGCAGTGGGCTCCAGGTTCCCAGCTGCTGTGAGCTGTCATCCATGCAGGGTGGGCCTTGGAGATGCAGCTGTCTTTGAATAATTTCTGCTCCTGTAACACCTGACCCATGTCCGTATAAGTAGCCCCACTAAAAGTCATTGGTTGACCAAGTTGGACTTTGGTGGCATCTGTAATTTTGTGTGTTGTAGGTTCCCTCTCTGGGTTGTGTTGTGCCTGCGTTGTGTCCCCAGTTTTGTCACAACACTCTCTTTTTCTTATTTATTTTTATTTGTTTGTGTGTGAGTATTTGCCTGCATGTATGTGTGTGTGTAGTATGCCTGTGCTTGGTGCCTGTCTTAGGGTTTTACTGCTGTGAACAGACACCATGACCAAAGCAACTCTTATAAGGACAATGTTTAATTGGAGCTGGCTTACAGGTTCAGAAGTTCAATCCATTATCATCAATGTGGGAGCACTCAGGCAGACAGATGTAGGTCTGGAGGAACTGAGAGTTTTATATCTTCCTCTGAAGGCTGCTAGCAGAATACTGACTTCTAGGCAGTTAGGGTGAGAGTCTTAAGCCCACACCCACAGTGACACACCTACTCCAACAGGGCCCTACTTTCTAACAGTGCCACTCCCTGGGCCGAACATACACAAACCATCACAGTGCCTATGGGGTCAGAAGAGGGCCTTGGACTTGGAGTTAGGTAAGAATGACTGTGAGCTGCCATGTGGGTACTGGGGATTGAACTTGAGTCCTCTGGAGAAACAAACAGTGCTCTTAGTCACTGAACCATCTTTACAGCCTACCCCCCTTCCCTCCCTCCCTTCTTCCCTCTCTCCCTCCCTCTCTTCCTTCTCTATGCTGAAGATAGGGTCCCGGCCCTTGCACATGCTGGCCAAGCACTCCACCATTGTGTTATACCTCTAGTCTTAGCATCGCTAGTGAATTTTCTGTTCTTTAAGAAACTTGTGCAGGGTGGTGGTGGTACACGCCTTTAATCCCAGAATTTGGGAGGCAGAGGCAGGTGGATTTCTGAGTTCGAGGCCAGCCTGGTCTACAGAGTGAGTTCCAGGACAGCCAGGGCTATACAGAGAAACTCTGTCTCGAAAAAACAAACAAAAACAAAACAAAAACAAAAGAAAGAAAGAAAGAATGAATGAAAGAAAAGAAAAGAAAAAAGAAAAAAGAAAAAAGAAACTTGTTAGTTTCACTTGAGTATCTCATTTATCGGTACAGGGCTGCTCATATCCGTCTTAGAGGCGTCTTTGCTGTCTGTGGGGTTTGTACTATTGCTTCATCTCTTATCTGCAGTGTTCCTCATCCTTGTATAGCTGGCTTGTGGGGTCCCCACAATCCAACATAAATCCAACATAACTCAAACACCAGGTCAATGCAGATGGCGGAAATTTATTGTAAGCAAGCCAATACTGATTGCTCAGGGCCACAGGACAGATTTGGGAGCTTAGCTACGACTGTGAAGAGAAGTTGCACAGCGTATTTAAAGGATGAAACCACAGAGTGAGGGGAGCAGGGCCGGCTGTAGCATTGTCCGTCCACTTTTGATGTAAGGAATTGAGCAAGGGAATTCCCACCAATCAGGATGGGAGTTGGTTCCTGGGCCTGGGAACATGAACTCAGTTTGACCCTGCCAGCAGGAGGGAGAGGCTGTTCCTGAGACGTGTGGACCCAGACAACTGTTTCTTTACAGCAGAAGCTGCCCCGCTATGGGAAGTCCTCAGCTCCCTCAGGGCCTGGGACCTGGAATTCAGTTTCTCCCTATGATTATATGGAGTCTAAAAATGAAATGAGGGTACTTAGAGTACGTTTCTTTTGCCTGTTCCCACCACCCAGAGGTTTATCATTTTATTGATCATTCCAAAGAGTCAACTTAAGCTTTTACTGATCTTCTTTGTTTTTCTGTTTCTCAGGTTTCTTCTATTTGTCATTTCCTTTATTTTGGCTGCTTTAGGTTAAAGTCACTCTTTTAAAAACATCTCTCTCTGTGTATCTCTCTGTGTGTCTCTCTGTCTCTATCTCTCTCTGTCTCCGTCTCTCTGTCTCTCTGTCTCTCTGTCTCTGTCTCTCTCTCTCTCTCTGTCTCATTATATCACACTGGCTAACTTGTAACTTGCTATGTAGATGAGGCTGGCCTTGAACTCACAGATATATGCCTACTTCAGTCTTCTGGGTGCTGGAATTAAGGGCATGAGTCTCTATACTCAGAATCATAGATTTCTTTTTGTTACTGTTATTTTAGAGTAAGATTTACTTCTGTGTGTGTGTACAAATGTTCCCCCGTGTGTGTGTGTGTGTGTGTGTGTGTGTGTGTGTGTGTGTAGACCAGAAAGGGTTTTTGGGTGCCTTCTGTGATCACTCTCTGCCTGTTCCTTCGAGCAGGCTGTTACCGTGCATCTGGAGCTCACATTTCCTTGGCCATCCTCCTGGAGCTGGGGTGACCGGTGTGCACGGGATGCCTGGCGTGTTAAGTGTGGTCTGAACTCTGGGCTTCGTGATCGCGCGCAGGCATTCTCTTGGTACTGATTTCCGATTTAATTTAGTTCCAGGATGACTCTCGAACATTCCTTAGGAGAGTTGAACCCGCTGGGCAGTGGTGGCACACACCTTTAATCCCAGCACTTGGGAGGCAGAGGCGGGTGGATTTCTGAGTTCGAGGCCAGCCTGGTCTACAGAGTGAGTTCCAGGACAGCCAGGGCTACACAGAGAAACCCTGTCTCAAAAAAAAAAAAAAAAAAAAAAAAAAAAAAAAAAAAAAAGAAGAGTTGAACCCTTTAATGTATGCGATAACTAAGGCTGGGGACCTCTCAGGGCATAAGCAAGTGGGGCTCTTTGTGGTTGTGTGTCTGTATGTGTGTAGGCATGCATGGTGTGGGGCATGTGTGTGTGTGTGTGTACACGCGCGCGTGCGAGCGTGCGCACGAGCGCAACATATGATCTTTTCGTGAACCATGGGCAGGTTTAAGCAAAGAGTCTGAATTCTCCTCTTCTTCTTCCTCCCCTTCCGCCCTCCTCCATCACCACCCTCAGATCTTACTCTAGGCCAGCCTGGAGTTCATATGTATCTTAGATTGGCCTCTAAATTGCAATAATCCTCCTGCCTCAGTCTCCTAGTTACAAATGTGTCTTGTGTGTGGGGGGGGGGGAGCATGTGGACACTGTGCGGGGGGGCTGTGGGGTGACTGTGTGTGTAGGGAGACCTTGTGCATTCCAGGGGCAGCATCCAGAGCTAAGGAGGCACAGATGGATTCGAGAGTGTCAAGGAAATAAGCAGTCTGGAGTGTGAGAGGGGTCCCCTCTGGACTGAAGGACCACATGTAGTTTCTGGCGTCTTTAACCTAGTAGGTTTGGGTTGCCCACCAGCAAGCAAGCTGGTCACATATTCCCCAGAAGCCAGACATCACTCAGTGCTTCAGAGCCTGTCTTCCCCAGCTCCTGGATATTTATTTTGTCCCTGGGTGCAGGGCCCTGTGACCTTGTGTGGTGGTAAGGCTGTCCTGTCTGGGCTGTGACTGTGATGAATTAAACCGCCTCTGAGCGTGTCTGCCCAGCGTTTGGGCCATGTGTAAACCCGGAAGAGGCAAGAATCCCTCCCTCGCCTGTGAGCGATGGCCAGTGATTAAAGTATCCCTGCCCTGTAATATTCCCTGCCCCTGTAGGGTGGGTGGCAGGCCAGGACAGCCCTGGGCTGGATCCCAGCTCCCACAGGCTGCCTCTGGAGAGTGCCTTGAGACAGTGTCCACCCATCCCCCACACGTGGCTTCTGCTAGCATCCTGGTTACTGACTGAGCTCTCCTCTGAGCTAAGATCTGCTGGCCCCACACCCAACCCTGGGGCAGGCGCCCTCCTCCCATCTCACAGTGCGGACATGGCGGGAAGTCTCACAGGCTAATCTCCAGGTGGGTGCTGAGCGGAGGTGTGTGGAGGGCAGCCATGTTGCCTGCCCTCCAGGATGAGCCCTCCTGGTCATCCATGGCTTCCTCATTTGGATTGGAGAAGACGCTGCCTCCTTCCCCGGATGTTTCAGGCAGCCACTGGTGACATTTTTAGAACCGCGTGCTTTCCATAATGACCACTTCTGATATCTGGTTTTGTTCCCCTGCTCTGAAAGCCCAGTGCCCAGAACTGCACCTGGAACACAGTAGGTATGTAACAGAAGTGAGTTAAATGACATAACATGGAGCTGGAGAGATGGCTCAGTGGTTAAGAGCACCAACTGCTCTTCCAAAGGTCCTGAGTTAAAATCCCAGCAACCACATGGCGGCTCACAACCATCTGTCATGAGATCTGACACCTCTCCTGGTGTCTGAAGACAGACAGCTACAGTGTACTTACATATCATAAATAAATAAATCTTTAAAAAAAAGTCCGATTTGGAACCTGAAAAAAAATGACATAATATGTTAACCTCATGGTGATGAACATCTGTGATCCCAGCAGCTGTGGTAGGAGGACTGCCTGGAGTTCAAGGCCAGCCTGGTGTAAACAGTGAGTTCCAGCCCAGCCAGGCTACACGGCGGTACTCCGACTCAAAAAAAAAAATCAAGAACAAAAACAAAAACATCCGGCTGGGGAGGTGGCTCAGCCTTGAGAACACTGGCTGCTCTCAGAGGATCTGGGTTTGGTTCCCAGCAGTCAGGCAGTGACTCACAACCACCTGGAACCCTTGTTCCCAGGGAATCCAATGCCTCTTTCTGGTCTCCTCAGGTACCAGGCCTACACACAGTCCTCATACATCCGTGTAATCAGAATGCTCAGACACATAAAATAAAAATATCACATAAATAATTTTTTAAAATGAGAAAGTTTTCTTCCCTGCCTTTCTGCTGGGGGCCCTTAGATGAGCAGCGTCACCTGTCTGAGCTGCCATCCCTTTCACGGTGAATCTGGTCAGCAGCGCTACGACTTTGACACGGCGCTGTGCTAAGACAGCGAGTGGCTTAGAGATGCGTGCAGTGCAGGTCTAGCACGCAGAGGTCCTGGCTGCCAGCCCAGCACTGAATACAAAGGGGAGGGCTTACAAAGTATCAAAGTACCAACTGTGATGGTTACAAACGCAACCTTGGCCCCTGCCCAACAGGAGAGGTCCTGTGGGCCCAAGGACACAGCAGCTGGAGGGACAGTTCATCTAGTGAGAGCCATGCACTGGGACTCCAGACTAATGCATGTAATGCTGAAGATGGCTCCTCTGCCTGCCTCTGTCTCTCTCTGCCTCTGGCTCTCTCTGCCTCTGTCTCTCTGCCTCTCTCTCTCTGTGTGTGTGTGTGTGTGTGTGTGTATGTGTATGTGTGTGCATGTTTGTGTGTGTGTGTGTATGTGTGTGTGTGTGCATGTTGTAAGCATGAGTGTGAGGTCAGAGTTCAACCTTGAGTGTCAGTCCTCAGGTGATGCTCATCTTACTGTTACTCTTCTGTCTCCCTCTGTGGCCCTGGCCTGGATCTCTGGGACTAAAGGCACGTGTCGCCATGTCCATCCAGCTTGTTTTTTGAGACAGGATCTCTCTCCCGCCTGCAGTTTGCCAAATGGACCAGATTGGATGGCGGGTGAGCCTGGGGGGTCTGCTGTGTGGCTGGTGGGTGAGCCTCGGGGGTCTGCTGTGTGGCTGGTGGGTGAGCCTGGGGGTCTGCTGTGTGGTTGGCGGGTGAGCCTGGGGGTCTGCTGTGTGGCCGGTGGGTGAGCCTCGGGGGTCTGCTGTGTGGTTGGCGGGTGAGCCTGGGGGTCTGCTGTGTGGCTGGCGGGTGAGCCTGGGGGTCTGCTGTGTGGCCGGCGGGTGAGCCTGGGGGTCTGCTGTGTGGCCGGCGGGTGAGCCTGGGGGTCTGCTGTGTGGCTGGTGGGTGAGCCTCGGGAGTCTGCTGTGTGGCTGGTGGGTGAGCCTCGGGAGTCTGCTGTGTGGCTGGTGGGTGAGCCTGGGGGTCTGCTGTGTGGCTGGCGGGTGAGCCTGGGGGTCTGCTGTGTGGCTGGCGGGTGAGCCTCGGGGGTCTGCTGTGTGGCTGGTGGGTGAGCCTGGGGGTCTGCTGTGTGGCTGGCGGGTGAGCCTGGGGGTCTGCTGTGTGGCTGGCGGGTGAGCCTGGGGGTCTGCTGTGTGGCTGGCGGGTGAGCCTCGGGGGTCTGCTGTGTGGCTGGTGGGTGAGCCTCGGGGGTCTGCTGTGTGGCTGGCGGGTGAGCCTGGGGGTCTGCTGTGTCTGCCTCTCGGTGCTGGGATTATAAATAAGGGCATGCCACCAAACCTACTTGGTCCCACACTGTTTCTGGGGACTGGATGTGTGTAGGTTCTCCGGCTGGCAAGGCGAGCACTTCACCCACTGTTTTCCCAGGCCTCATTTTGTTCCCCCTCTGGCCCCCACCTAACATCTGAGGGGACAGAAGCGAAGGAGACATTGGTTATAAAGAGAGGTTAGGAAGTCCCGCTCCCTCCCCTGCTCTCAGGAGATCACATCAGTCACAAGTCTCAAAGGTGACCCTGGGCTGGCATTTACTTTTTAGGCTAGACTTCCGGCTGGCAGGCCCCGGCACCCAGGGTCTCTACCTCCCGAGCACTAAGTCTGTAAAGGGCACCACCGTCCCAGGCTTTAACACGCGTGTGACCAGCCAGGTCTTTGCGCTTTTGAGACAAGCACTGTACCACGCTGTGCCCTCTCTGCAGCCTCTATAAGACTTTCATTTTTTACCCCTGGGTCTGAGGATGGCTGGGCGAGGGCAGTGCCATTGAGGCACACACTGAGGCAACCTCTAGCCCCTGTAAGACAGGGTAAGACAGTGTGGGAAGGCAGAGAAACCCTGTCTTGGGAGATATGGGCGGTGTGCATAGTGGCACACTCCCTTAACTTAAGCATCCGGGAAGCAGAGGCAGGTGGATCTCTGTGAGTTTGAGGCCAGCCTGGGCTATATAGAAAACCCGTCTTTAGCCAGGTGGTGGTGGTGCACGCCTGTAATCCCAGCACTTGGGAGGCAGAGGCAGGTGGATTTCTGAGTTCGAGGCCAGCCTGGTCTACAGAGTGAGTTCCAGGACAGCCAGGGCTACACAGAGAAACCCTGTCTCAAAAAAAAAAAAAAGAAAAAGAAAAAGAAAAAGAAAGAAAGAAAGAAAGAAAGAAACACTGTCTTTAAAAGAAAAAAAAACCTACAACAACAAAAAATATAGAAGACATTTCTGAGAAGAACATTTGAGGTTGTCCTTTGATCTCTGCACATGTTTACATGTGTGTACACACACCTGCACATGTGCACACCAATGGATGAGCCATGAACAGGTAGTTTTAGTGTGATGCCCCCGTAAGTTTGAGTGACTGTTTGTGGTGGATGAGGTGGGCTTTGCTGGAGGAGTAGGGTCCTGGGGTGGGCTGGGAGGAAGACCCCCACCACCGTTCTAATGTGCCCTTGCTGCTTCCTGTGTGTGGCCGCGATGGGCGTTCTCGGCACTTGGCTTTCAGCTTCCTGGGCTCCGTCATCATGGACTGCGACCCCTTCTACCGTAAGCCACATCAACCCTTCCTTCTTGCAGCGGTCTCGTGTACGATGTTTTATCGCGGCAAGTGCAGTTGCATTGGAAAGACTCTGTCTCTGAAAACTTTCCCAGCGCCCCACACACTGCCCTTGGGTGGGAGGAGGTTCTGTGGCCCAGGGTCAGGCACAGTTGACCCTGTACCCACTCGGACCTCGTTGGCTGCCAGCAGGGGGCATCTCTCTGCCTTCCTCCTGGCTATTGTTGCAGTGCAGGGTGCAGCTCTGTACATAGAAGCAGGAAGACGCTGGCATGCCAGGCATGGCGGCACCTGGCGGGCAGAGACAAGGGGTTAACCTAGTCTGCATAGCAAGTTTCAGTCCATCCAGAGCGACAGAGTGAGACTCTGTCTCAAAGGAAGAAAAAGGAGAAGAGGAGGAGGAAGAGAAGGAGGAGGAAGAGAAGCAGCTGCTCCTGCTGCTCCCTGACGTGATGGTGCTCACCTGTGAGCCCAGCAGCAGGGCGGTAAGGCAGGAAGTCCAGGAGTTTAAGGTCATCTAAGGCTATGTAGGGAATCTGAAGCCAGCCTGGGCTACTTAAAACCCTTCTCAAAATAACTGAAGCCAAAAGTACACACACACACACACACACACACACACACACGTGAGTACACTCGTACACACATGCACACGTGCACGCACATGCACACACATGCATGCACACATACATACACATACACACATGCATGTACATGCACACACGTGAGTACACACAGGCACACACACGCGATGTACTTACTGCTCACTCCAGGCCAAGCCCTGGCTGTGTCACCGTGTATGCACATGCACACACGTCAGTACACACACACACACACACGCATACACACATGCACACACACGTATACACATGCACGTGAGTACACACACATGCACACACACATGCACACACGTGAGTACACACATGCACACACATATGTGAGTACACACACGCACATACACGCACACACATGAGTACATACATACATACACATGCGCACACACGCATGCACACATGCATGGGTACACACACGGACATGCACACACATATACACACATGTATGCACATGCACACATGTGAGTACACACACACGCGCGCACACATGACACACTTCCTGCTCACTCTGGTCCAAGCCCTGGCTGTGTCACTGTGTATGTACACACACATACACACGCACAACACATACATACATGCACACGCACACACACGTGAGTACACACATGCACACACACATACTCACACACATATGCACACATGTGAGCACACACATGCACACACATGAGCACACACATGCACACACACACGCACACGCACATATACACTTGCACACACACATGATGCACATACACACTCACACACACACTCGCACACAAACACATATGCATGCAGATGCATACACACACATGCACACACATACACACACGCATACACACATGCACACATGCATGCACGCATACACATGAGTACACATGTACACACATGCAGACACACATACACACATGCACACACATGATGTACATACACACACGCATACAAACACGTACATGCACGCACATGCACACATACACACATACACACATGCACGCATGCACACACGTGAGTATACACATACACACATGCATACACACATGCATGCATACACACGTGAGTACACACATGCTCACACACACTCGTGTGTGCACGCATACGCACACAAACACACACACATACACACGATACACTTCCTGCTCACTCCGGTCCAAGCCCTGGCTGTGTCACTGTGTACTCTGGCCAACTGCCTCACTTCTCTGAACTCCGTTTCCTCCTCAGGAAATGCTCAGGGGCTCTGTGATGGCTGCAGGCCAGGCAGAACTGAAGTGCTAAGGCTGTAGCCCAAGTAGGGGGGAAGGAAGAGGAGTCGTGGAAGGATGTGGTGTGGCCAGGTAGTAGGACTCTGCCCTGGCCTCCCTGTTCAGCCTCTTGTCTCACAGTGTGGCAACAGCACATTGGCTAAGATCCTGCCAGAGCCTGGGAGTCCAGCAGGGTCATGCAGGGGCCCAAGCACCTGGGGTGGCTGTGGCTTGGCCTTGTAAGTCCACCGCACCAAAGAGGGTGTGCACGAGGAAGGTGCCCTTGCCTGAGCTTTGCACTTCTAGGGCCAGGCCACAGCAGAACAACATCAAGGAGAAGCTGCGGGCAGAGCCACAGAGGAGTGACCCCAGCGCGCAGGGGCATCTCACACTGGCTCCAGCTCTGTCAGCCATAGCTCCTGACACGAGGTGACCACTGAAGGCAGAACACTCCTCCCAGAGTCAGGCTTGTTCCAGGGAAGGTGACGCAGAGGGACCTCAGAAGGTTTTATGCCCCTGCTTCTGGGAGCATGTCCCTCCACTGGGGAGAGCCTCCCAGGGCAGTCCCACAGGGGCCAGGAGAACCTCCAGAGCCTCCCTCTCAAGGACAGAGTGGCCACACCCTCCAGTCCCATGGTGCTTGGATTCAGCCTTGAAGTTCTTCCACCATTCTAAAGTCTGCCCCCATCCCCAACAGCGACACTGACGGCTTTCCCAGGTAGACACCAACCGGGCCAGGGCTGCAGAGGCAAGGCCTGGTGTGACAGCCTCCAGTGTGTCAGACTGTGTGAGCTCTGACTAAGGAGGACTGGGGAGGATCTGGAGCCTTCCAGGGAACAACTGAGACTTGTGGGTAATGGCAGGGTGAGAACTTCAAAGCTTCTGATTTAAATAACAAAAGATACTCTGTGGCCCCTGGGAGAGCGGGAAGCCTTGAAGAGGGTGGGGGTGGGGGGGCTCTGGATGTTGGCTTCCTTCTAATTTATCAAGAATAAAAGGGAGGAAAAAAACCCTAAAAATGAAAGATTGCAAAAAAAAGTATTTGATCTCATTCTTTTTGTTCAGAGATGTATTATTTGTGATTATAACCTATAGGTGGTTAACTGTAGCACAAAACAAACGCGTTCCTCCTTAGATCTTGGGACTTTCTTTCTTTCTTTCTTTCTTTCTTTCTTTCTTTCTTTCTTTCTTTCTTTCTTTCTTTCTTTCGCTTTTGGTTTTGAGATGGGCTCATGTAGCCCAGGCTATCCTATCACATCCTGTTTTCTGTCGTGCTGGGGACCAAACCTAGGGCTTCCTGCATGATAGGTAGGAGCTCTACCCACTGTACCACACTCTCAACCTCAGTTTTGGTGTTAATGGAGACCAGGTTCCAGGCAAGCTGGATCTTCATTCTTCAGAGGTTCTGTTGGATGTCATTGTCACCTCAGCTTGCTCACAGGGGCGTGTGCTAATCGCCAAGGCTTCTCAAGGCAGGGCCTCTCCGTGCAGGGCGTGGGCAGGTGATAGATGGGCATCAGGAAGCTGCTTGGACAAAGTTCAAGTCCAGTTTCCCTCTAGCAACTCCCCGAGCCCCTGGGACCTACTTGTCCCATCTGTGAAATGGCTTGAAAGGAGACAGTCAGCACTTGTCACCTCTGGGGCCTTGCTCTACCCCAGCTGCAAAGGCTGGGAGCCAGCAGTGTCCTCCTCTTCAGCCACGGTTCATCTCCTAGGGAGCCTGGCCTGGTCTCCTGCAGGGACTGCCATTCTGTTTGTTCCAGCTGCGCCTCTGCGGTTGGCTTCCTGCACACACAGCCTCGTCCAGACCAGCTCTGCCGTCTCAATCCAGCCGGCTGGGCGTTGCACTCCGTAAGCAGCACGGCGCAGGTTGTCTGGTAGAGCACAGACCCCTGGAACAGATCCAGCACAGACCCCCACATCTCAGGCTTTGCTGACCGTCCGCACCTCCAGGAGGGAGGGAAGCAGGCGTGGATGTCAGAGGGATGGGCCCGCGCTGCCTCTGTGACAGGTAGCGGTACTTAAGCAAGGCTTAGCCTGGCCTAGGCCTCAATACGGGAACGGGAAGGGCAGCAGAGCTTCCCCCTGACTTCTGCGGCCTTGTCCGCAGGCCTGGCTTCCCGAACTGGATGGAGGAGCAGCCATGAGTCGCTTGTCCTGCATACACAAAGCCCTAACCTTCCTTCTCAGCCCTGACGGAGGCACCGAGGCACCGAGGCACGGAGGCATGCCCACCCTAGCCACGCTGGCCCCTCACTGTTCTCCAAGGGCTCGTTCGGTCCTCTTGCACATTGGGCCCTCCTAGCGTGCCATTCATAAGCTGGCCTCCTGATAGCTCTCCTGGCATCTCCACAGAGCCCTGTGTCCTCCGTCCTCTGAGGAATACACACCACAGGTTTTCTTAAAATAACTACCCTCAAATAACAAACTCACTTCCCTGGAGACATCAGGGCTCCAGGAGGCACGTGTGAGACACACAGGCTGTGATCCGGGGCGAGACAGGTGGTAACAGTGGTATCGCGATTGGCAGTGATGGTCGAGGAGAGCAGTGATGGTGCTGATGGTGGGAACGGAGGTGGGGGTGGTGATGCTGATGATTATAAGGGGGTGGGGATGATGGGGAGGGAGGGAATTATGATGGTGAACTTGGTGATCGTGGTGGGGGAATGGTAGAGATGATGTGGTGGAGGTAGTGGGACCCAGAACCTTCTCATTTTCCAATAAATGATGGGAGTCTTGCTTGTTTCTGTTTTTAACTAACACCTGGTTTCAAGTGTTGGCAATGCCTCCTCTTGAGTCAATGCTGTGTGGTCCTGGTAACTTTATTTTTTTCAAAAGCCTACTTCTAATGACGGTTCTTAAATACTGTGACCTCCCTTTTAGCCCCCCACCCACCAGAGGGAGTGGAAAGAAAGGATACAGGGAAGTGGACCTGCTTAGAAAGGTTCTTTGGAGAAACTCCCGTCTGTGTTGTTTGGAAACTGGTAGTTCAGGTCACAGGTTAGAGGGCAGCAACAGTTTGATCCACTCGTGAACACATCACGGATACACCGGCAATCCCAATTAGATAGAATCCAGGATAGCGAACACGAATCAGCAGCGGTGACATGACCTAGCAGAGACAGCCAGGCCTCAGCCTCAGCTTGAGTCAGCAGGAGGGACCAAGTTCTTGGCTGTGCCTCTCTCAGCGAAGTAAAGATCAGTGAAGACAGGAGACGGAGAAGTGTTATACAGTCAGCTCTACAAGCGCGCCCCTCTCACGGTCCGCTGAGTTCTGTTCACACTCCCTCCAAACATCATGTGCCTCCATGGATCCGCCTCAGCCCCCGCGAGTCTGTCTCAGCTGACATCACCCTGCCAACTGGACCTTGGAAGCAGCAAGAAACCGCAGCACACCGCCAGAAGTTCTTTGTTGCATGTCTCTCTATGGAGAGACAAACGGAGCTCAACTACACAATGTAAGGTGTCGTTAGCGAAGAATCCTTCATCACGTGTCCCTTCATGTGCTCGCCTTAGCAGAACATCCTTTCACCTGTGTCCACCTCAGAAGAACATTCCTTCACACGCTTGCCCCAGCAAAACACCATCTGACACAACTGACTTTCCAAAGAAGCCGTGAGTTTCCACTGTGGCAGCAGCCATAGGCTTCTGGCTGAAACATTCACAAATGGTGACTGTCGCTGTCTTCCTGTGGTTCCCAGTGGGATGTGGCCAGCTAGACTGTGCGACAAAGAGACCCCAACGGGTCTCCCATGAAAAGAGGCCTCATTCTGTACTGAGCAGGACAGCAGGCAGGTGGCCAAGAAGGGGGTGGACATAGTCAGCTGAGTTCTCACCAGTCCTGCAGGGCAAAGGCCAGGCCAGCCAAGGCCATCTGGCCTGTGCTGTAAGTGAGGCTCATGATTGTCATGGTAACAGCCCTCCTGCGGGTTGTGGTCCACCCGGCCACGGGTACCTGCTTAGCATTGACTGGGCAGAATGATGCTGGCTAGTCCCAAGGCACTCAGGAGCGGAAGGCCACGTGGCCACAGCAGATAAAGAAGTTGGGAACCAAGGTAGCCCCAGCCCCACTCCAACCCCGCCCCAGTCCCACCCCAGCCCCAGTCCCAATCCCAGCTCCAGTCCCAGCCCCAGCCCAGCCCCAGCCCCAGCCCCAGCCCCAGCCCCAGCCCCAGCCCCAGCCCCAGCCACAGCCCCAGGCACAGCCACAGCCACAGCCCCAGGCAAGCATCAGCCTGTGCCCTAGCCTGTGAAGAGGAACACATGGGGTACAGGGATGGCCCTGGGGACCCTACACAGGGTCAGTGCACCTGCTCAAAGGAGGAGGGCAGCCAGCTCTGCCTTCTCAGAGCTTCTAGAAACAAGGAAGGCTTTTGAATTGAAACGGCAGTGTCTTGTTCTCAGGGTCAGTGCAAACTTGTGACTGAAGAATACGGCTTTGGCATTGGACACCTAGGTCTGAGTCCCCTGGGGCTGCCTCAGTGACAATGCGTGGGTGTCCTGAGGCGGAGCCCCCTCTGGTTGGGAACACTGGAGTTTTCTAACACATTAATGCCTTCTGCTCCCAGATAGTTCTTCTGTCCTGGGGAGCCAGGAGGAGAGGAAATACTCACTGGTGGGAGAAAAGGCCCCAGACAAAGGCTCCTGCCAGGGTCCCAGGCTGGAGGACGGACTGGCCGGGGCTTCAGGCTTTGGAGCTCCATACCGGGTCCCACAGGAAGAAAGCGAAGCCTCATGGTTTCCGGGTTATATGGAAGGGGTGGCTGCTCCAGGAGCCTGCTCAGCCTGGGCCCTCAGGGCACATTCCCCACAAAGATCCCAGCGCAGACTGTGAGAGGTAGGGTTTGTGTGCCCCACTGGAAGCCATGCTACTGTACACAGTCCACCTTGCATTTGATAGTTTGATTTGTTCAATAGACACAGTGGCAGGATCATGTAAGGGCACGTCTCGAAGGCCGGCCTGTGGAACAGTTCATGACACAAAAGGTGACAGGACAGGAGGGAGTCTGCTAAGCCAGCCTTGCTACTGCGTGGATGGGTCAGTCCCAAGCTCACATCTGAACCTGGGTCACCATAAGCAGTCAGCACTACACGCCGAATGATTAAAGTCTCTGCTCGAGGGACTAGTCTGGGGAGAGTTCAGTAGGAATACGCTTGCTGCAGAAGCAAAAATATGTAAGCTCAGTCTCCAGAACCCACATAAAAAGAGGGGTACAGTGGTGTAAGCCAGTAATCCCAATACAGGGGTGGTGGATGGGACTCCCTGGGGGCTCACTGGGAGCCAGCTGTCTCTGAAGGAAACCCTGTGTCACAACAAAGTGGGGCTCAGAGACTTAAGAGCCCCTACTATGCAATTGTGAGGACCACAGTTAGGGTACCAGCACCCTCACAATAAGCCAGGCACTTGGATCATACCTGTGACCCCCAGCTCTGAGGGGAACAGGGACAGAGGGATCAGGGTTTACTGGCTTTGCTGAGAAAATGTGAGGCCAGGGTTAGGGTGAGAACCTGCCTCAGAGAGAGAGAGAGAGAGAAAGAGAGAGAGAGAGAGAGAGAGAGAGAGAGAGAGAGAACACCTGACACTCTCTGTGGACTCTGCAGAATGTGTATGCACTTACACCTATGTGCACATAGACACCACACACTTGCACATGCACACACACAGACACATTTTTTAACAGGTCCATGGCTCCTGAGGAAAGATCCGAGGTTGACCCCTGGCCTCCTCATGCACTTACATGCAAATATATGTAAACTTGAGTCTGTGTGCATGCTCTCTCTCTCTTTGTTTCCGTCTCTGTCTGTCTGTCTTTCTCCATTGAGCAAACTATTCCTTGGGTCCATCCCTTCCCTGTGCACTCTGGTTGGCTTAAGGACCTCTGCTAAGGTTGTTCAGCACGCACATCCTGCTCTGACTCAGTGGGAATCCTCTCAGGTTGGTTAGCCGGCCTGGCCTCCTCACCGGTCTCACTCTCTGCCCCGCCCCTCCCAGGCTTCTGTCTTTTGTCTTTTGTCTTTCCCCCACAGTGAGACCACATCTCAGTGGTCCTTCACCTGTCAAGAAGCCAAATCTGCCTTCCCATATCAACTGGGAAACTGTATAATAAATTGTCTTGTGTGTGTGTGTGTGTGTGTGTGTGTGTGTGTGTGTGTGTGTGTAAGTGCACGTGTTTTCAGGTTCATGTGTACGAGTGCACATGTGTGCAGGTGCACGTGTGTGTGCCTGTTGAAGCCATAAGCTGACATTACGCATCTTTTGCAGTCAGTTTATAGTTTGAGACAGGGTCTCTTTACTGAAGCTGAGTTCACTGATTCAGTTGGACAAGCTGACCAGCGAGCCCCAGGGACCCTCCCGTCCCTGCCCCTTAGCGCTGTCCCTCACTCCCCCTTTTATATGGGTCCTGGGGGTTTTCACTCCAATCTCCAGTATCACCTCCCCAACTGAGCCACCTCCCAACCCTGGATAGGACAGGTCTGGGGACCCTGACCCCATTACAATCATGGATGTGAAAGTACTGTGGTAATAGACCCAGCCATCCACACATGGCCCTGTGGCTGTGGCGTTGGGTTCCAGAAACTGCCATTGTGGGTGGGGGAGGTGGTGGCACTGGTGAAGTTACAGGGTGGAGCTGGATGGAGAGGGCCAGGTTGCTGGGCAACCAGAGCTGTTGTCCAGCACGGGCCCAGCAGAGGTGACCTGGGATGGTGGCCGAGAAGTTCTCCAGAAGCAGGCAGGAAGGTGTCATGGGGGTGGGGTGGAGCAAGGTGCAGATCTGCAGGACCCGGAAGAGCCCCACACCCTGGTCCTGGCCAGAAGCTCCTCGAGTGTTACGGATGGAGCTGGTGGTAGCCGACAGGGGAAGAAGGTGAGCACTGAGACCTGCTAGTCCCGTTAGTCCCCTCCGAAACCACAAGCCCCCAGGTTCCTCCCTGTTCTGCTGCTGGGGACCAGCTGGGAATGACACATCATCTCCTTGTCCTGTCTCCAGGAGCAGCTTTGGGATGTCCCAGCACTGTGGAGGGGACGTGAGATCGAGGGCTCACCGCGCGGGGCTGCCTGGAATGACAAGGCTGCTGCCAGGTTAGCACGGAGAGGCCTGAGCCCTCTCTGGCTTCTCTGGCGTCAAGAGAGAAAAGCCAAACAGACCTTTCCAGCCTTCCATGCCAGGCTGTGTTGTTACTGAGTTCTAGGAACAGAGGGACTGGCCGTGACCACTCCTTACCTGGCAGCAGTAAAAGTTTAACCTCACCCTGGGCTGCTGTCTCCGACTGGACTCCTCTCACTCCAGAGTCGAGACTCTTGGTGTGGGACTGTTGGAGCAGGAAGTCATTTGCCTTGCCAGACCCGGTGAGTTCAGAGGCTGATGCTGGCAATCACTACTTGCTTGCTTGGCTACTTGGGGGTATGTGTATGTGTGTGAATGTTTGCATGTGTGTGCAGGCGTGTGTAGGTCAGAAGACAACCTGCGGGGCTAGCTCTCTCCCTCCAGGATAAGGAGCCCAGGTATTAAAGGCCCCCAGGCCTTTACCCACCCAGCCATCTATCCAGATGGCTGTCTGGGGCTGTCTTCATCAGACTGAAATCTTCAGGGAGGAGCCCTGGCTACCACCTCTCAGGATTTCTCTGAAGTCACTCAAGGGCCCGAGTGGCTGCACATGTGTGGAACCTCACAGTCTCTTCGGTAAAGGCAACCCGTCTCCCGTGTTTCCTGTAAGGATGAAGCCAGCCTAAGACTAGTTCAGTGTCTGAGCTATGCCTCCAGGTGCCAGCTGCCCCCTCCCCTGCTCCCTACCCCCACCCACCCCCGTGGCCTCATTCTCCTCTCATAATAGCCCAAGAGAGAAACCGGTCAGTGTGCATCCCTTCTAACAAGAAAACAAGGCTCAGAGAGGGCAGGCAACTTGACCAAGGTCACACTGCCAGACGCCAAAGCCCGAGCTATCCTGGATGCCCCAGGGGCAGTGGCTGAGTGGCCCCCAGCTGGATACAGGATAAAGATCAGAATCTCAGCCAAGTCACTGCCCTGGGTAGGTTCTGGAGAGAATTGTGTTTGGGTGAGCACCCTGGACTTCTGGGAACCTCCCTTGTGGGTCTGGGGATCCATGTGGGGCCTCAGCAGGGCCTCATTGTACTGCCTGCAGTAGAGGATCCAGAGAGATGGGGTAACCAGGCCAGAGGACCACGTGGGAGGAGGTGGGAGAGGGCTAGATCAGGCCCAGCCACGGGGGCTGGTACCTGGAGTTAACCTTGAGGCCTGGCCTCAACACCCTGGCCCACTGGTGTTTCAGTCATGAAACAGAGCAGAGTTTGCAAACAGGCTGGGCTCTCACTCACATGCACAGCTCTGCCTCCCCCAGCCTCTGGAGCTTCTGCTGTCCCACAAGTCTCTTGGTGCCAGGAGGCTGAAATCCAAGGCGTGTGGGGAGGAATTTATTTCCCTTCCAGCTCCTTCCCTGCCCTTTGCCTGTCACGGACTCCTCCAGGCTTGGTTAGCAGAAGGTCAGACCTCCAGGATTTGCCAGAAGGCTCCCGGAATCTCCCACTGACTTCCGCATCCAGGCCAAGGAATTTTGAATTTGTATTTTCTGCTTTTCCAGGGCTGCTGGGGGGCAGGGCGCTGTGCTGCTGCGTCGCCACCTGGTGGTCACACCCGGGACTGCAGCATTTCCGAGTGCCAGCTGAGCTTGTCCTGTGCCCTTGGCGAGGAAGGCAGCTGGAGGTGATGGCCGCTCACCTCTCTGGGGAGTCTCATTAAACTTGTTCAGAGGAGGTGAACACCTGTTCTTCACAGAGCCAGGACTGCCGTGAGAACCAGGACTGCTGTGGGTTCACTTCAAGAGCTCCCATCAAGGAAACCAAAGGCTCTCGATGACCTTCCTAGTTCCTGCCCTTTTCTTATCTCCAAGATGAGGCCTTTCACTTAAAGTGGTGCGATTAAATGAGATAATGAACAATAAGCACTTACTTCCACCACCCCCACTATAACCATCACCACCATCATAACAATCATCATAATCACCACCACCACCATCATCATTATCACCATTATAATAACCATCACCACCATCACAATAACCAACAACCACCATCACCATTATCATTACCATCACTACCACCACCACCATCATTACCACAGTTCTTACCAAGCCATTGTCATGATCTCTGTCATCACCATCACCAGCACCACCCTTGCCATCGCTATCTTTCCCGTGACCACCACTCTCACGGTCACCAGCACTACCTCCACCACTGCTAACTCTATGTGGCCGTAACCCGTGTGGCCGCGTTCTCGCAGTCACTTGCTGTGGAATCCGCTCACATTCCCAGCCCTCTAACCTCCGCAGCTGGCTGCTCCCAATCCGATCAGCAATCCCAAATTTCCGGGGCTAGCTGGGGCGCACTCTCACAAACCCATGCTCCACTGAGGTTACCTTTCCCTGGAGCTCAGTTGAATCGCCGAGGAATGGAAAACACCAGACCATCTTAGTTTAGAATCAACAGATAACACAATCGCTGGGCGTGGAATCTACCATCCTAATGGTGAATGGAATCCGCCATTCACCAATGATTCTATGTTAGAAATCTTCCGGTGGCGGATCCTTGGTGGATTCCACCAACAAAAATATCAGTCCCCAGCCTACATCTTGTCCACCTTGCTCCCAAAAGGAAGTGCCCTCTTCCCACCCTCCCTCTTCGTCTCTCAGACCCCGAAGGCCTGCCTCCTCCTCCTTCCCCAGTGATTGGCTTCTTGTCATCTTTATTATTCTCAACCTGGGGGGGGGGGAGAATAAAGAGGCCCAGGATAGGGAAAGCAAGCCTGGGCAGTAGCAGCAGTTCTGGAGGCATCGCCACCCTGACCTCAAGCTGTACTGCAAAGATACAGTAACGAAGACCACATGGTTTGGGGATAAAAACAGGTTGATCAATAGAATCAAATCAAGACCCAGAATCTGCATACCCATGGTCACCTGATCTTTTTTTTTTTTTACAAAGATGTCAAAATTATGCAATGGAGAAAAGAAAGCATCTTTAACAAATGGTGCTGGTCTTCCTGGATGTCAGCATGTAGAAGAATGCAAACACATCCTTATCTATCCCCCTGCACAAAACTCAAGTCCAAGTGGATTAAAGACCTCAATATAAAACCAGATACACTGAATCTTATAGAAGAGAAAATGGGGCACAGCCTTGAATGCATTGGCACAGGAGGCAACTTGCTGAAGGGAGCACCAATAGCACAGCTGTAAGATCAACAGTTGACAACTGGGACCTCATGAAACAGAAAAGCTTCTGTAAGACAAAGGACGTGCCAATAGGACAAAACAACACCCTACAGAATGGGAAAAAGATTGTCATCAACTCCACACGTCTGACGGAGGGCTAATTTCCAAAATATATAAAGAACTCAAGAAACTAGACATCAACAAACCAAATAGTCCAATTAAAAATGGAATACAGATCTAAACAGAGAGCTCTCAACAGAGGAATCTCAAATGGCCGAGAAGCACTTCAAGAAATAGTCAACATCCTTAGCCATAAGATAAGTACAAATCAAGACTATTCTGAGATTCCATCTTACACCTGTCAGAATAACTAAGATCATGTTGGTGAGGAGCAAGGGACGCACTCCCTCCATGGTGGGAGTGCAAACTTGTACATCCACTTGGGAAATCAATATGGCAGTTTCTCAGAAAATTGAGTTGATCTGCCTCAAGAGCCAGCTCTAGCACTCCTGGGTCTTGCACACCCAAAGACCACTCTATTCTCCTACAAGACTCCTGCTCCTTCACAGCTATACAGACGGCAGCTTTATTCTAATAGCCAGAAACTCAACATGACCTACATGTTCCTCAACCAAAGAATGGATAAAGAAAATGTGGTGCATTTACACAGTGGAGTACTACTCAGCTGTAAAAACAACAACATATGACATTTGTTGGCAAGTGGATGGAACTAGAAAAAATTATCCTGAGTGAGGTAACCTAGACCCAGAAAGACAAACCTGGTAAGAACTTTAACTGAGTATCAGCTGTAAAGTTAATGACAGCCACGCCACAATCCACAGACCCAGAGAACCTAAGAAAGGCTCAAGGGGAGGGGGCAAGAGTCTCCCTGGGAAGGGGAAGTAGAACAGATGTCTCAGGGGACTGGGGGCAGGTGGGCACAGGGACAGGAGGGATCAGGTCAGGGAAGGAGAGAGAGAAAGAGAGGGTTGCTGGGGTGACGTTTCTGTGCACAGTGTGAAGCCTGTCTTCGTATTATTATTCAATTGTTACTTTTATACTGGAAGTGGGATGAGTACTCTCTGGGCTTTGATATCATTCTTCTTGTGACTCTTCGGCTGGTATCATATTTTGTAAACACTCTTAATCCCCTGCCTTTTGATTGGCTGAATAAAGATCTGACAGCCAGCAGCTGAAGCAGGAAAGGAGAGCTGAACTTCCTGCTGAGAAAGCAGCGACTCTGGGAGAAGTACCAGGAGCAACAGGCTTTGCCAGCCTGACATGGGGGAGGGCGGACCTGCGCAGGGTGGCAGATGTGGACAGAGTAGATGGGTTAATTAAGTTAGATGACCTGGCCGGGAGGGAGCCTTGCTATAGTGCCTAAGCCTTTATAAAGAACTACTATGTCTCTGTGACATTATTCAGGACCTGGCGGGTCCAAGAGAGTCCAGCAATAGAGTCCTGGGAGAGACAATGGGAATCAGGGGCATCTTGGAGTTGAGCTAGAAACTTAGTGCAATGGGACCTCCCAGGAATCTACGAGGGTGACTGAAGTGGAAACTTAAGGCTTCTTCGGAGAGTCGGCTGGATGGTGTTTTGCTGGGGCAGACATGTGAAGGAATGTTTAGCTGAAGCAGACACAGGTGAAAGGATGTTCTGCTAAAGCAAGCACACGTTAAAGGATTCTTTGCTAACAACATGCATGTATTGGTCCACCTTACACTGTGTAGTTGAACTGCATTTATAGGGACTCCATAGAGAGAAACTGCACCAAAAACCTTTTGGTTGCATGCTGCAGTTTCTTGCAGCTTCTGCAGACTCGGGCTGATTGGCAGAGTAATGTCAGCTGAGACAGACGCTCTTGCTGAGGCAGGACTTGTAGGGGGGGCACGTGAGGTTTGAGAGGAGCAGAGGTGGAACTCATGGAGGGCGATGGGCGGGTACTGAACTGGGCTTGCATACAGAGCTAGCTGTGTAGTGCTGTGCATCGCACGTCTTCACACTGAGAGGCACAGCGGAGGGCTTCTCCAGGAGTTCCTGTTGGTCCCTCCTGCTGAGGCCTGGCTGTCTCTGCTAGGTAGTGCTACTGCTGCTGATTCGTGTTTGCTATCCTGACTCTACCAAACTGGACTGCTGGTGTATCCGTGACGTGTTTGCAAGAGGATTGAGCTGCCACTGCTGACCTGTGAACTGAACTGCAGATTTCCAGACAACACAGACAGGAGTTGCTCCAAAGAATGGTTCTAAACAGGTCCACTCCCTCCCCCCACCACATGACCCCCCCCCCCCCAGTATCCTTTCTTTCCTGCTGCCTCTGGTGGGTGATGGGCTACAAGGGAGGTTAAAGCATTTAAGAACCATCATTAAAAATAGGTGTTGAAAAAAAATTAAAGTTACTGGTGACCCCAAGACTCCTAGTAATGATGTATATGGAGCCTGAGCCAATCATCTCCTATAGCCAGGCAAGACTTCCAGTGGAGGGATTGGGACGACAACCCAGCCGCAAGGCATGCTGGGGTAGAGGAGGCACATAAATTATGGGAGAGGCCAACCAATGACTGATCCAGCTCAAGACCCATGCCACAGGAGGGAGTCCACTCCTGACACCACCTAGAGGGCCAGGAACTGGCCTGGAAAGCCCAGAGACTCAGGGTAGAATCAAAACAGGACTAGCAATGAAAATATCCCTAGTGATATTCTGCTGTCCCTTAAACGGGAGCTGTAGGCATAAATTTTTATCAACTTACTTTAATAAACATTCAACCTCTCTTCTAGCCCACCACTAGAGGTAGTAGAAAAGAACAGATATTAGGACATGAGGAAATAGACCTGTTTAGAAACAGATCTTTGGGGGCGAATCCAATCTTTGTTTTCAGTTCAGTCCAGTAGCAAACACCAAATACGAATCAGCAGCTGCAGTCCAGTCCACTTGGCAGTCACCTCACATGAGCCAGCAAGGGCTGTCAGTTCAATCCAGAAACCGCAAGGCTTGCCAACCAGCCAGAGACCTTGGAAGCGGTCAGAAGCCACAGGAACCTCACAGAAGTTCTTCGGCGAGTTTCTCTCTATGATCAACACAAGCAGAGCTCAGCAATGTTGAACCCGATACATGCCTGTCATTAGTGAAGAATAGTGAGGCAGGCAAAGCAAACTGATGCTCAAGCTCCTACTGTCTGTGTGATTGTATATATATTCCTGTAAGTGACCCCAAATAGAGCCCATTGGCTCACCTATATATATATATATATTCTTTTCGAACATCATGCATTCTTTCATGTGTTTGTTGTAGCAAACATCCTGTTACCTGGGTCTGCTTCAGGAAAACATTATTTCATGTGTCTGATTTAGCAAAACATCCTTTTACCTGTAGTGCCCCAGCAAAACATCGTTCCAAAGAAACCAGAAGTTTCCACTTCAGGAGCTTAGCCGAATCATCATCGGAGAGGCTTCATCCAGCAACTGATGAAAACAACTGCCAAGGCCCACAGCCAAACATTAGATGAATCCTGTGGAAGAGTGGGAGGAAGGATTATAGGAGTCAGAGGGGTCAAGGACACCAAAACAACAGCAAAAGCCAAACCAAACCCTACAGAGTCCACGAACCTGGGTTCACTGGTGCTCTCAAAGACTGAGCTGATGATCCGGGAGTCTGCGCAGGTCTGGCCTAGACCCTCTGCATATATGTTCTGGCTGTGTACCTTGGTCTTCTTGTAGGACTCCTAACAGTGAAACCAAAACAACAAAAGATAACAACAAAACCCAAACCACTAGCACAGCTTGGCATTGTCACAGGTAGCTGTGTAACAATTACCATCTGGGAGAGAAATGCACTAAGTTCAGAAGTAGGCAACTCAATAAGCTTCAGGAAGTCCCTAAAACTGACCAGATTCACTCCCTTCCCAAGAGTATATAAACAGTAAGGACTGCTGAGAGACGCTCAGAACAGCCAAGCTACCTGGAAGAAACAGAGGCCAGACAAATTACCTAGAAGAGTCTCAGGCAAGCTGAGCTGTCCAAATGAGACTCTCTCCAAACTCTGGCGCTTCCTGTAAATTGTGCAGTGAACTGTAGGCTGCCAGCTTTCGTGGTTCGTCACCCATGTTTGGGTGGGCTTTGGTGTCTTTGAGTCATTTTTGCTACTGTAAGTAACCACTTACCCACATTCCTGTAAGTGACCCCAAATAAAACCACTGGCTCACCAATTGGAATTTGGTGGTATCTATGCTTTGGTGTGACATTGGTGTCCTGTCTGGGGTGAGTGATGTTTGTTCAGGTCTACATCAAAATAGTGTCCTACAACAGAAGAAAAGCCACACTGTCTCTCTGCAGGGCTATGGAGGCATGAGCTACATCCGACAGCCTTTGGTTTGAGAAAAGCCATGAGAATTCCTTTCTCTTCTTTTTAATTATAATTCAAAAATCCCCAAACCAACAAAGAATACAACTGAGAAGATCAAATTATGAAATAATTCTACATGCCAAAAATAAAAATCAATAGGAGCCTGGTGTAATGATCAAAAGATTATACTTGCAACTCGTATCACAGGCAGGGGCCATGTCCCTAGTCTATGAAGAGCTCGTAGGAGAAGCAGCATCTGATCAAGGTGAAAACAGGAACAAGCGAGTCACAGGAAAGACTCATCTTCAGTCTCCCTCCAAAGAAATGCAAAATAAAAGCTAAGCACAAGGGCTGTGAGCTCACACACCTACGACGAGGGGAAGGCCTGAAGACGGGGAGACAACCATTCTCTGCAACAAGTCCTTAGGGAGAGCAGTGGCTGCCTCTCAAGCTAACACTGGTGTCCCTTCCCATTGGGCCGACATGGGTGGCAGCTCTCACTCCAAAGGATGTAGGCAAAGTCGTTCTCTCAGGCTTAGGCAACATCAAAGACTAACACAATCCAGGAGTTGGGAAATGGGGCCCAGTTGGCTCAACTATTCAGTAGAATACAGTGCATCTGCGAGGCATGAACGGAACCGGGGAGGGGGTTTCAGGTCAATGGGGAAGAGGTATCTGAGGTATGTGGGTGGTGAACAGCAAGGCCAAAACGAGTGAAATAAGGCTGTGTGTTTAACCTTGCTTGCATTTTCAAAAGAAGCAGAAACAGTTGCCTGTGGGCTGTGGGAAGAAGAGACAGGAGAGAGCCTTCTCGTTGTATGTTACATTTTCTGGTTCTTGACATGTGAACTTACTGTCCTTTTAGATGTCTCCCCCTGCCCCCTTTTCTTTTTTTCGAGACAGAATTTCACTATGTAGCCCTGCCTGGCCTGGAACTCACTGTGGAGACCAGGCTAGTTTCAAACTCAGGCATCCACATGCCTCTGCCTCCTGAGTGCTGGGATTAAAGGTGCATGCCACCACACCCGGCCATGTTCAACCATTTTTTAAAGTTTATGCATATGTTTGAAAAGTCACAAAGATTTTTCTAGAAGGATAAATACTGTGTGGCCCATTGTCCATCATCCATTTCTAGTCCAGTTTTTTTCTTGAAATTGATTTCTAGTAAATTTCTCAGTGTTTCTCAAGAACTCGGATCCTGGCGGCCATGAAGGAACTCACTGTTCCTTGAGCACCACAGTCCACATTAAACTCCTCTCCGATGTCAGGTGCCATGCTGTGCCCAAGGACCCAACGAGAGTCCGCAACACTGAGGTACGCCTATGGGGAGAATGGTGTAAGATGTTGTTACAGTGTGCTGGGTCACACGGCATTAGCTGAGCCCAACATGCTGGGAACAAGGTGGAGGACAGTACTGGGGGTTTGGGGTGAAAGCAAGAGGTTCAAGTTTGAGAGGGAGAGAGGGATCGAACATGATTGTTCCAGGAAGGCAAGAGCATGTACAAGAGTGCTGAGGCCATGAGGAGAGGAGAAGGGGGCCGTGAGCACTGGGAGAGAAAGGGCAGCAGGGATGTGTGTACACAAGAAAGAGGAAAACTGTTTAGAGATTTGGTCAGGGCCCAGTATTGGGCCGGAGCTGAGCTGACAGGAAGACAGGGTGACAGGTACAAAGCTGATTAATGAGATGAGGGGACAGGAACATTAGTAGAGTGGCATCATCGAAAAGACTTCAGAATAGGTCTCACAGTGTCCAGCCATAACAAGCTCCCCTCTTGTTCCCTTGGCTTCCAGCAAGGCAGAGCAGGTATGTGCTCGTCAGAAGCTGGATTAGCCAGTAAGTGCTCTGACCATGAGTCGCCACCTCCTGGCTCTTAATTAGACCCTCAGAGCAACTTGCAGGTTACAGTACCACAGCTTGGTGGGTGCCCACATCAGCCTTGGTCCTTTCCAGCATCACAGGTGGCCAAGTGTGACTGGGCAGTAGAAGGTGACCCTAGCACCCTAGGAGTTTTGCTTTGACCCAGAATGACCTTGAGGGAGTACTCATGCATTAATAGTAGTAGCCTGCTCATCAGTCTCCGGACACAGCTGAGAGTCCCTGGCACTGGCCATGTGTCTGCACTCAATGTGGCAGTTTCACTTGGGGCTTATGAGGAACCCAGCACATACTCCAAGATCTGCGGGATGTGCTGGAGAGGTGGCTCTGTGTGAGCGACTTGCTCTTCAGGCACGGGCACCTGGGTCTGAGTCAACACACAGATGTTGAGCTGGCAAGGCTGTGGACTCTGTAACCCAAGCGTTGATGCACAGATAGATGGATTCCAGGGACTGGTGCTCAACCGCATCTGACTGAAAGGGGGAGTTGCAGTTCCAGGAGAGACCCTGCCTTAGATAGAGTGAGGGGCAATGGGGAACCACACAGCTTCTCTCCACCTCTGGCATGCACATGCACACCACCATGTGCACACACTCTGGAATACACACACCACACCATATTGTGTGTGCATGCAAATATACACCGGGGTGAAGTGGGATAAAAAGAAAAAGGAAAAGAAAAAATCTGAGGGGTACAGGGGTACATCACACCAGGACCATTACACAAGGACCTCATTCAACCCATGAAGCCATGGAGCCATTTCAGAGCCAGACTGAAATTCTAGAGAGTTCTCTTCCTGCCCAACTCACATGCTGTTGAGTGGGGTTCTTAGTAGGCAATGCCACTCCAGATCTTTTCCCTAATGCACCTTTAGCCTTGGTCTTGGTGACACCTGCAAGCTGGTCTGGACAAGGCCTCTTCAGATTCTCCAGGACACTGGTGCTGCTCTGGGCTCTTCTGGGCCCCCACCAGGATGTAGGGAACAACTGTGACTCTAACTCTTGGTCCAGGACAATCCAGGTCCTATCACCTGGGGAAAGGCAGAGTCTCAGGCCCCACCTAGCCCTGTTTGGGTAGCATCTGCCCTTACCAAGACCCTGAGGAGTCTTTGTGCCTAGTGAATTATGAAAAGTGCTGGCCTAGAACATTCTGTGGAGTCACAGCTGCCCCACACCTCTGCCTATTCTGAAAGCCCTCCTGAGCGCCTGAGGCTCCAGGTTTGCTTTGATTTCCAGCTCTGAAGAAAAACAAAACAATAACCTTCTGGGGCAGGGAAATTTCTCCCAGCCTCTGCCCACCTGAGCCCGATTATGCACTGGGCTTCCTCCCCAGCTGGAAGGAAGGCCATTGTGTCAGAAGCTACACGGTCTGCAGCCAAATCCAGGCTATCCCGCGAGTAATTAAGCAGTACAGCAAGGGGTGGGCAGCACCTGAGGATAGAACAGACACTATGTACAAGCATGTGCACTTACGAGTGTGTGCGTGTATGAGTATGTGCACTTACGAGTGTGTGCATGTATGAATGTGTGCATGTATGAATGTGTAGAAATGTGTACATTGTGAATGTGTATGTGAATGTATGCATGCATATATGTATGTGTTTGCACATATGTATGTATGTATTGAAACAGGGTCATATACAGCCAAGCTAGCCTGTCCCTGTTTCTTTTCTTTTCATGTGACAAATAGACTCTGACAAGAGGCAACAGCTTAGGGGAGGAAGGTTTATTTTGCTTCACAATTCCCTTACACTCGTTGTTGTGGAGACGGCAAGGCAGGAGCTTCACATTCACAGACAAGAGCAGGGTGAAGTGAGTGCGGCCAGTCCACCTGCGAGCTTTCTTCCCGCTGCTTAACCCCAGTTACATGGCGAGTTCAAGGCCAGCTTCGTCTATACTAGACCCTATCTCAAAGAAGTCCATACACAACTTAATTAAAAATCATTTATGGATAAAAACTGCAAATGCCCATTTGAGCTGTTGGGGAAATGACAGTGTGCACAGACTGGCTTAATGCAGGGTGACCACCGACCACTACATTTGCTTAAAACAGAAAGAGCACTCACAAAGCGTAAGAAATACAACGAACCACGTGGTAGAGACACAGCGGCTGACTCCAGGAAGACAGCAGTGAGTGGGAGGTCGGGAATGTCGGTGGGAACCCTCCTCTGGGGTCTGAGGACCTGAAGACAGGGGGCTGCCCAGCCAGGCCTGGCTGTGACTTCAGGGGACGCAGCTTTCAGATTTGGATTGATATGGGCTGGCACCAGCGCTGCCTCCCTGGGCCTGGGCCTCGGTGTTCATTCGGTCCCTGTGAGGTGCGTCTGGTGCTGCCTCAGGCCCTGGGCTTGTCACACCCTGTCTGGGTGACACTGACAAGGGCTATTCTGTCACCAGGGCCTGCAGGAAGCTTCCAGACACACTAGATAGTTCATGTTTTGTTAGACAGCCCTCCCTGCTCATCCATAACCTGATTTCTTGTCAGCACATCACACTTCCTTAGCCCGCAAGGCCTAGGGCAGGACCAACGTGGGCAGGAAGAGCCAGTTGTGAGGCACAGGCAGAGGCAGCAAGGTGGCCCGGGAAACACGCTGGGGGCTGAGGTCACGCTTCTCCTTGGCCTAAGGTAGGCTTGTCTGTGTTCATAAGTGCATGTGTATGTCACATGGGTGCATATTCTCATGAGTACACATGTTATGTGGCAGCCAGAGGTCAACTTCAAGTGTCTTTCTTCAGCCACTGTCCACTTTGGTTCTGTTTGGTCTTGTGTGTAAATGGGGGTGGGGGTGGGGTGGGGCGGGGAGCTCAGTCCTGCAGCCCAGGGTCTGAGCTCTCTGGAAGCTGGTGATAGGAACTCCAGGGCCTCCCGGGTTCCCCTGTGGCCATCGGGATCCCTAACCCTGAGGTCTGACACAAGACCTTTGCCCTTGTGGTTCTCCTCAGTATCCCCTTCTCCCCTGCAAACCACCCCCACTTGTTCAAGGTGGGCAAGGGAAGGTGTGGGGCCCAGCAGGAGGGAAGGAAGCCCCAGGGCTGGAAGGAGGATTGTTTCTGAGCCCTGTGGTGCTTCTGACCTTGCTCTGAGCATCTGTGTCTGCCTCACTCCCCCACTGCCTTTTCCAAAGAGAGAATAGGAAATTCTCGTGGACCTCGTTCTGAAGGCCAGCCTGGCCAAGCCTGTTTCCTGCATCAGTGAGCAGAACTCCCCTAACTCAGACCAGGAGGGCAGTGACAGCCACATTTCACACTGCCAGCTCCCCCTGTACCCTTGACAGCAGCCAAGGACCGGCTGCCCTGGTCTGAGGAGGAGATCTCTGCCCCCAGAGCTATGAATTTAGCTTGTTCCCCAAGTGTCTGGGGCTTTTCTTGATGATGTGATCCCACTGTCCTTGGCACTCAGAGGACAAAAATCCTAACATTCCCTCGGAGACAGCACCAGGCAGGTGAAGGGTGGCCAGGTGGACTGTGGAGTCGGGGCTCTGATGGGACATCACAGCACAATCAGGGTCAGTTGACCTGGACACAAACCCTGGATCTAACCACCTACAGACATGCAGCTGTAAGTTAGCCATACTGTGCCTCAGTTTCTCCATCTGTAAAGGGAGGGCTCTGGGCTAACCTCACAGTCTGTGGATAGATATACGTTCAGGTTTCCCAAATTATCTGAGCAACAGAAAAGGCTAAGGCTAAGAATAAGGAAGATAACAAGTTGAGGGAGGTTGACCCTGCCTCACAGCCTTGCTGGGCCGGTGTCTGATCCTGACAGCCTTTCTGACTCCCTTCTAGCCTCAGGCCACCATGCTATGGCTTAGTTCATAGTTTCTTTCAGCCGACTGATTTGCCAATCAGAGGACCTGAGTTTGGTTGCCAGCACCCACAAAGACAGTTTGCAATTGCCTGTAATTCTAACTCCAACACACACACATGGTATACACACTCATGCATATGCTAATTTTTTAAAAAAATGTAAGTCTTAAAAAAATTTCTTACACAGAACATTGCTATCCACAGGCCTGAAAATCACAGCACCAAATAGTCTGAACAGCTCTGCAGACTGGGTTCCTTACCTTTGTGTGATGGTGGGTTCTGGTTGGTTGTGGCACTGAGACGGATTCGCCTGCCACCATGACACCTCACGGACTCCTTTCCTTCCAGGTTAACCCGTTGAAGCACACATGTACTCTCACATACACACAGAAATACACGGAGGTAGGAGACAAGCTGGGGAGAAGAGAGGGCTTGGAGCAGATCAAAAGAGCGTGGAGCGAATATGACCAAAATACATTATGTACATTTGTAAAACTGCCATATGAAACCCATTATGTATAATTCATACACGCTAATTAAAAAAAAAGAACCTTTAAAAAGCAACTCAGAATCATTAAGAGTCTGGATGTGCTGTCTGTGGTGCACGCCCGGGGGGATCCCGGCACTAAGAGGGGCAGAAGTTCAAGGTCATTCTTAGCTACATAGATTGAGGCCAGCCTAGGCTACATGAGACCCTGTGGAAGTGAGGGAAGGGTGTGGAGTGGGATAGGGAGGGGGGAAGAAGAAGATGAGGAGGGAAGATAGTCATCAAAGGTCAAGCTGCTCTCCTGCTGGATGAATTCTAGGGACGAAATACGGCGAGGTGTTAAGCCTCCTGCCACTGAAGGTGCATGTGACACTCTGTGACAAGTCCCAGTTTAACCCTCACTCAGATCTGGGGATCTCAGCCAGGCCCAGGAAGGACTGCCCTGTGCAGTGCACGAGGGGCCAGGCCTCGTGACAGGGAGAGGTAGGGGAAAGAAAGGAGCCTCCTGTTCCAGGCTGGATGATAACCTGGGGTCCCCTGGCAACGACAGGCCCAGCATCCTGCTGCCTTTGCCTGAGGCACAGGTTCCTGGCCCCATGGGGCTAGAGTGGCAGGGTCCTGGAGAAACATCACTCTGGCTTCACTGGTGGCAGGCTGCTCCCATCTGCCCTTCACTGCTAGAGGACCTGGGACATCCCAAGCCCCCTCAGTGGTGTGGGCCGCTGGCCTCATTTCTTGTCCAGATCCACTTGGCTGCACTGACCTACCTGGAGCACAGCAGCAGATATCTCAGGCACAAGTGGAGATATGCTGCTGCTCTTGCAGAAGACCCAAATTCCCTTCCCGCTCTCCACATCCAGTGGCTCACAATGACCTGTAGCTCCAGCTCCAGAGGTCTGACCTTCCTGCCACAGGACACTGCAGTGCGCATGGACATCACATACAAAACTTTAAAAAATTAACAAAATAATTTTTTAAAGTCTAGCCCGGGTCAGAGCCCAGTAGGGTCCATCAGAGTACAGTAGCAAATGCTTGTCATGAGGGGAAGTATGGGGGCCTGCCAAGGGGATAGCACTTGGTTTGCTGTCTCTGTCCACCACGTTGTAAGAGCAGTAGGCCCAGTTCCAGGCCTCCATGATATCTGCCACCTGTTGATCAAGGTACAGACAGCAGCAGGTCCTAGGAGTAGGAGACAGCAAGGGGCTTCCCTGGGAGCTGCTCTCCCAGTGCCAAGTGAGCTATGCATACACATGAGGCAAGCATCCTCCAACTCTGCATGGCGAATGCAAAGCCACAGACAAAGGCCGGACCGGATGGGACAAGGGGACCTGGAACCCTGAACGCAGCAAGTCTGAGGATAGAGCACATCCTCTGCTCACAACCAGGATCAGGCTAGTGACCGCCAGCTGACCTAATTCCCCTCACCCCACGTTTGGACCAGCTAGACAACGCACATCTGCCCTGGGCAACCACAGCAGGACACTTGCACTGTCCCTCCTGGCCAGCGGCTCCGAATCTGCTGTCCCTGGCGCTCCCTCCCCACCGCAGAGATTTCTCCACCCCTGCTGCCTTTGAGTCTCTGCCCAGTGTGCATGATCAGGGAGGCCACTCTGTGGCTGCAGCAGATTATGAATAAATAGACTCAACTCGCTCCCATCTGCTCGGTCTTTGCTTATTTTCTCAATAGTGAAAATGTCAACAAACTTGCTGTGTGTGGTATCGGGATTCTGGATAAAGCTAATCTCTATCAGGGCTTTCACACGAGGAACTGCAATACCAGACTGATCCTCACCTCACACACTCAGGTTCAGAAAGGGAAAGAGACTCGCCAAGGTCACTCAGCCCACAGTTGGGTTCCCGGATTTAGGAGCCCTGAGTGCTAGACTGAAGGAGCAGTCATCCCAGTGCGTGAAGCCCCGCCCATCCTCCCCCAATTCCCCCCCCCCCAAGGGAACAGAGTGTGCGGAGGAAGTCTGTCCTTTGTTTTTTAAAACGGCTTATTTATTTTTATGTCATATGCATTGGTGTTTTGTCTGCATTTTTGTCTGTGAGAGGGCGCTGGAGCCCGTGGAACCTCGGGTACCTACAGATCGTCATGACTGCCACATGGATGCTGGGAATTGAACCCTGCTCTTCTGGAAAAGGAGCGAGAGCTCTTAGCCACTGAGCCACCTCCCTAGCCCTCATTTATGCATTCATTCAGTTTCTAACTGAGGAGGAAACAGATGAAAGGCCCTGGGGTAGCACGGACCCTCCCACTGTCCTTCAGGAGCTGGTGTTGATGCCTTACAAGCACAGCCCTCTCCTGTCCTCCCAACAGCTGCTCCAGCACCCCTGGGGGGTAGGGTACTCCAGTATCTGTGGGGGCTAGGGTACTCCAGTATCTGTGGGGGCTAGGGTACTCCAGCACCCGTGGGGGTCAAGGTTTGCACTGAACCGGGCTGCTCCCCGCGGCCCCCTCGTCCACCTGCACATTAACCTCAGCACACAGACCTCTGACCCGCGGTTGGTCTGACCCAGCCTTGTGATCCAGATAACACAGTCAGCATTCTTGGCCCTGCTCAGCAAAGTGCTCAAAATAGCTTCTCAAAAGAAGTGGAATTTGTAAAAGGTTAACTGCGGAAATTATAAAATGTCGCCCGCACTGTTTGCACATAGATACCTTTGAACTACATTTTCCTGTTTTTTCTTTAGCTTTTTAAGTTTCAAGAATATTTTTGTAAGTTTTAGCAAAAAAAAAAAAAAAATTATCTGCTCATCTGTGGACCCGTGTAAGCTGTGCCTATGCGTGTACATTACATGAGTGTGTACCTGTTTATGTGTGTATATGTGTCATATGTACATGTGTGCATGTATCTATAGTTGCCTTGTGTATGCATCTGTGCCTGCTCATGTGTGCATATGTATGTGCATATTTATGTGTGCTTGAGTGCATGTGTCCATGTGTTATGCATATGTGTGTCCATGCATGTATGTGTTGCAGGACTTTGGCTACTTCATGGGTTCTTCTTTCTTCCGCCCTTCTCCACCTTTCAACCTAACCACTGGATAGGAGACAGAAAAGGAGGGAGGGGAAGGGGCAACTTTATCACTAGATTATGTCCTGCTAATTAGGGACGCTGAATTCCTTGGGGCAGGTTTGAGCTTCACCATCAGGATATCTAGTTTCTTCTTCTTATTTCTTCTTTATGCATGGATACATATCAAACCACAAACAACAATCCACCACCCACCCTCCCACACCCCTCTCAGGGCCCTAGCATTTATACACCCTCTGAAGAGTCCCCAGAATTCCAAACAGCACACACTCAGAGAAACTATCTGCTACTGGCAAAATCACGCCCCTGCTAGCGCACAAGCAAATAAATCACAGTCAGCTGCTGCGGACAGTCTGAAGCAGCCCATATCCCACACCCGGGATTAAAGTGAAAATATATTCTTATAATATTTCTGTGTTTTTTATGATAAAATTGAAGAGTTACATGGAAAATATTTCTGATAAAAGAGAAGAGATATATAGAAAAACACATTAAAATTGACACTTTTCATGGAAAATTAAAGAGTAAAAGTGGTAGACATAAAAAACATTGATAAATTAATTGAAAAAGGAAGTAGAAACATTTTCTGATAAAGTTGAAGATTTACATGAAAAATATATCTGTTAGTCTATGTCTTTTTATTGGGGAATTGAGTCCATTGATGTTAAGAGATATTAAGGAACAGTGATTGCTGCTTGCTGTTATTGTTGATGTTATTTTTATGTTTGGGTGGATATCTTCTTTTGGGTTTGTTGAAGATTACTTTCTTGCTTTTTCTAGGGTGTGGTTTCCCTCCTTGTGTTCGTGTTTTCCATCTATTATCCTTTACAGGGCTGGATTTGTGGGAAGATATTGTGTAAATTTGGTTTTATCATGGAATATCTTGGTTTCTCCATCTATGGTGATTGAGAGTTTTGCTGGGTATATAGTCTTGGGCTGGCATTTGTGTTCTCTTAGGGTCTGTATGAGATCTGTCCAGGATCTTCTAGCTTTCATTGTCTCTGGTGAGAAGTCTGGTGTGATTCTGATAGGTCTGCCTTTATAAATTACATGCTCCATTTCCCTTACTGCTATTAATATTCTTTCTTTGTTTAGAGCATTTGGTGTTTTGATTATTATGTGCCAGGAGAACTTTCTGTTCTGGTCCAGTCTGTTTGGAGTTCTGTAGGCTTCTTGTATGTTCATGGGCATCTCTTTCTTTAAATTAGGGAATATTTATTTAAAAAAAATAGTTTGTTGAAGATATTTACTGGCCCTTTAAGCTGGGAATCTTCACTCTCTTCTATACCTATTATCCTTAGGTTTGGTCTTCTCATCGTGTTCTGGATTTCCTGGAAGTTTTAGGTTAGGAACTTTATGCATTTTGCATTTTCTTTGACTGTTGAGTCAATGTTTTCTATGGTATCTTCAGCACCTAAGATTCTTTCTTTTATCTCTTGTATTCTGTTGTTGGTGCTTGCATCTATGACTCCTGAATTCTTTCTACGGTTTTCTGTCTCCAGAGATTGTCTCACTTTGTGATTTTATTTCTGTGTTTTTTTTAAGGAAACCAAAATTCCAGAATTCTTGCTCATGACATATATGTATATTCCTGTTCGTCCATGTTGATGTATACATGTACATACATGTACATACAAATACATGTGCATATATCATATGCACGGTTTGTGTGCGTACATACTGTACATGTATGCTCTTTTTTGAAAATGTGTATAGGCATATATGCACATGTCTGTGTATATATGTATGTCTACATGTGTAGTTGTATGTGGGCATGTATACACATATATATTTGTGCCTAGCTGTGTACTGCATGCCTGTTTGTGTATACATATATATATGTATGTGTGTATATATATATGTACCTGTGTGCATGAGTGTGTGTGTGTGAATGTGTGTGTGTGTGTGTGTGTGTGTGTGTGTGTGTGTGTGTGTGTGTGAAGGCTGGGGATAGGTGGAGCAAGGTATGGTCATTAGCCTCTGAATTAGGGCAGAGTGTACCAGATACATCTTTGTGAAGAATCAACACAAAGTGTTGTGAATAAATGAATTTGTGTGAATAAATGAATGCCCGAACAAATGAGTGAGTCACTGGAAAGATAAGTCATGGAGATACCGATGCAACAGCGTGTCCTTCAGAGTCCCCCTCACAGCCTCCTTGAAGTTTCCTCCCTCACTTTGGTCACACCTGAGTTCCTTGGCTTTGACGTTGACACATGACCAAGGAGCCAGCAGAGAACAAGTGAGTTACAAACTTTGGCCTTTGCCTGGGATCCCCAACAGCTCGCTCTCCCTATGCTGAGGAGACCCTTGGAGTAATGATTTCCAGCTGAGATCCAAAGCCTGCCCCCCAAGGCCCTGCATGGGGTTGTCTCTACTGCTGGTCTATTTACAAAGCAGCCTCTCTCTTGCCTGCCTCCCCTAGTCTCCCTTCCCCAACCTCCTGGGGCCCCAACCTCCCTTCCCTCCAGGGGTTGGGCCATGGGCTTCCATCCATGGACCTACCTCAGCCTCCCTCCTTCTGGGGCCAGCAGCTCCGCTGAGGAGAGAAACAATTATGGGGGATTCACTAATGACCGAGGCTCAGAGTTCTCTATGGATGTGGCTGGCTTGTCAAGTTCCAGGCTCTCTGTGGAGAGGCCAATAGCGAACCAGGGGACTCCAGTGACTGAGATGGTGGGAGTGATTCAGGGGGAACCAAGCGGGTGTCCTCTGAAGCTGCATCCAGCTCTGTCCTCCCCTCAGGGCCAGGGGCCTCATCAGCCCTGTCCAGCTCCATGCTGAGGTCCAGAGTTCCCGCAGAGCCTCCTGGGGCTAGGAGGACAGATGAAGGGCGGCCCAGCAGCACACCACGGAGGCAGAAAGCACAGAGGCCAGAGCTCCAGAGGGAGCCCAGTGCTTTGGGGACCCCGGAGGTAGAATCAAGGCCTGAGACCCCACTGCACTGATGTTAGCTATTTTGTCCTTTACAAAACAGAGTCTAACAGAGCTGTGGTAGGCCACGTGGGCTCTGTCACTGTGGGACACAAAGCCCATAGCTTGACTTCTCTATGCCAGGCCTCGGCACCTGGAAGTTGAAGTGCAAAAAGTGGGCCCTTCCCTGAGTCCTGAGGCTTCCTGCAGAGGACATGTGAGAGGCTCAGAGAAAGGAACCTGAACCCTGACACCCCAAAAGGGACAAAGAGAAATGGAGTCTGGAGAGCTTAGGGGGCTCACTGAAGATGTGGGGCAGGCTCTTGGGGCCCTCAGGGGGATTTTCACAGATCCCCTGCCAGGTCACTGTCCCAGAGAAGACTGTCCCACCTCCCAGCGGGCACCCTGCCTTTCAAAGATCAGTCTAAAGGTGTCTATCTAAAGGTACAGGTGAAGTCCGGTGTGGTGGTGTACACCTTTAATCCAGCAGATTTTAAGGCCAGCCTGGTCTACAAAGAGAGGCTCAAGTACAGACAGACTGAGACCTTGCCTCAAACAAAACAAAACAAGAACCATTTCCTCCCTACCTCCCTCCTCCTTCCTTCCTCCCTCTGGAGTTGGAGCCTAGGGTCCAAGCCTGCTGAACAAGAGCTCCCCGACTGAGTTGTATCTCTAGCCCACTTTCTTTAATTAAATCATTCCTAGCCCCTAACCATTTCTTTTATTTTAAAGTTACATTTATTATTATGTGTAATTGATATATAGCATATAATGTATATATAACATAATAAATAGCATATATAATATGCTATATAATATAATTCATTTAACTCCATTTATTTGTTTCTGAGCATGTGCTACAGTGCCCATGTAGGGGTCAGAGGGCAGCCTGTGGGAGCTGAGCTGGCTCTCTCCTTCTACCTGGTGAGTCCTGGGGATGAGTTATGATCATGACGTTTGACGCTTATCCATTGAGTCATCTTGCTGACCCCTGTAATTTCCCGGGGTTCATTGCAGATCAGATGCACGGAGCTGCTGAGGGTGGGTGTTTGGCTTGGTCTCGTGCAGCTGAGGGTGGCCTGGATGTGCCATGAGCCTGAATTTCTGCTTCTGCCTCCACAGTGCTGGGGTCACAGGCATTTGTCACCAAGCCTGCTTTATTTGGTGCTGGTGATAGTTCCCAGGGCTTCGTGCTGGAGAGAGAAGCACTCTGTCAACTGAGCCTCCTCTCCTTCCTTGTATCAATGCAATGGCTGTAATTTAATGAAGGTTCTTAAATGCTTTAACCTCCCTCATAGCCCACCACCCACCAGCGGTACTGGGAGAGAAAGGATATGGGGGAGGGAAGTAGACCTGGTTAGAAAGGTTCTTGGGAGCAACTCCAGTCTGTGTTGTCTGGAAATAAGCAGTTTAGATCACAGGTTAGCAGACATCGGCAGCTTGATCCATTTGCAACCACTTCGGGGATACGCCAGCAGTCCAGTTTGGTAGAGTCAGGATAGCAACAGTGGTAACAGAGACAGCCAGGCCTCAGCCTTGACTGGAGCCAGCAGGAGGAAGGCCAGGAGAAGTTCTCGGCTGTGCCTCTCTCAGCAAAGATCAGCGAAGATGAGAGACCCCCAGGTGTTGCACAGCTAGCTCTGTAAGCAAGCCAAGCTCCGCCTCCATCGCTGTCCATCAAGTCCTATTATATCCTCCAAACATCACGTGTCCTCCATGTGTCTCGCCTTGGCGTGTAAGTCTGTCTCAGCTGACATCACTCGGCCAATCAGCCTGAATCCAAAGCAGTGGCAAGAAACTGCAGCATACCACCAGAAGGGTATTTGTTGTTGTTGTTGTTTGTTGTTGTTAGATATTTACATTTCAAATGTTATCCCCTTTCCTGGTTTCCTCTCCCAAAACCCCCTATCTCATGCCCCCTCCCCCTACTCGCCAACCCACTCACTCCCGCTTCCCTGTCCTGGCTGTCCCCTATACTGGGGCATTGCACCTTCTCAGGATCAAAGGCCTCTTCCCCCCTTTGATGTCCAACAAGGCCATCCTCTGCTACCTATGCAGCTGGAGCCATGGGTCCCTCCATGTGTACTCTTTGGTTGGTGGTTTAGTCCCTGGAGCTCTCCACCAGAAGTTTTTTGGTGTATTTCTATGTAGTCCTGACAGATGCAGCTCAACTACTGACTGTAAAGTGGACCAATACATGTGTGTTGAAGACTCCTTCATCACGTGTCCTTTCACATGCTTGCATTAGCAGAACATCCTTTCACCTGTGTCTGCTTCAGTTAAATGTTCCTTCACGTGTTTGCCCCAGCAGAACACCATCCAACTGACTTTCCAAAGAACACTTGAGTTTCCACTTGGCCATGTCTCCCAACATCCCTGGATTGTTGACGGTCAGGATGAATAGACCCGCTGGTCCTTTAAGCCTGCACTCGGCACCCCTACAGTACCGCAGGGAGTGCACTTATAATTCAGAAGGTGAGCGCCCACCGCGAGGGTGTGAGGGAAGCCTCTTCCTGGCCCTCACTCTCATCAGCAGAGCATCTATGGCCACTCCCACAGGGAAGGCTGGATCTCTGTGTGCTGTGACCAGGCAGCCCTGGCCTCCATACTTGGCAGTCATTGGCGGCCCCCACCTGTACCTGCTCCTGCTTATTTCTCCAGGCTTGGCTATGGGCTGCTCGCTCACTGAGCCCCGCATGCGGCTGTGATATGAGCCACAGGTATTCTCTCTGCTGCCACTCACAGTGGCCACTTCTGGCCTCTGTTCCAGTCTACACTGTGTTTTCGTTCACGTCCTGAAGTGTCTAACACTGCCCGTGCACAGAGCGGATAATCAAATAAACGCTTGTCCCTGGTCTTTATCTGTGAAGATTACAAAGCACTTCTGCCTTCATCCTGTTTGTGCTTTACCAGCTCCTCTTCCCACTCTAGTGTGTCAAGTACCTTCAGCCCACAGAACCCACGGGCTTCCAACCAATGTGCGGGCTGAAAATATTCAGAAGAAAAATGGTGTCTGTCTTGAGCACATTCAGACTACTTTTCTTATCAATTTGAAATTTTTAAATTATGTGTGTGGGGCTGCGCACGTGAGCGCGGTGTCGGTGAACCCCAGGAGAGGGCCTAAGACTTGCCCTGGAACTGGAGCTATAGGCCGAGGCGAGCCAGGGAAGCCAGTGCTGGGAACCGAACTCGGGCCCTTTGCTATAGCTCTGTGCCCTCCTAACACTTTCCAGCCCCCATCTGGTTCCCTAATATGACCTCTAAGTAAGCAACATAACACACTACTGGGTGTCACAACTGGTTGTGAGCTGTCCATATGTGGGGCAGAGACAGAAGGATCCTGGGAACTCATTGGCCTGACATCCTAGCCAAATGGTGAGTGTCCAGGCCAGCAAGAGGCCCCATCTCACAGCATTAAGGTGGAGGGTGACAGAGGCGGATACCCAATGTCCTGCTCTGGGCTCTGCATGTGTGCCGATCTGCACGGTCATGGATCATGTGCATGCACCACACGTATACATACCCCAGTACAAATACATAGAAAGAAATGGAAGATTTTAAAAAAATGAATTTTAAAATATGTAAATGTTGTTCCTGATACCCTTTCCCATGTTCCTACAGCTCATTTCCCACTGCATTCTGGGAGCCCTCCCTATGGAAAGCAGTGTGCAGCCTGATTGACTATGAACCTCAACTGTGTGCTTTGGTGTTATGCTTTGAAGGTGAAATCGCTCCACAGACTCATCTTCCAGGAAATTGCCAAATGTGAGTTGGTTGTGGAACCTTTGGGTGCCAGGCTTAGCTGGAGGAGGTGTGGGTTACTGGGGGCTGACTGACCTTCAGGGTTACAGCCTGGCTCTAACTCCCATTGGCTTTCTGTTCTCTGACCCACCTACAGGTGAGCACGTACAGGCTCTGTCTCTTTAACCTAAATCAAAACAAGCCCTTCCTCCCTAAATTGCTTTTTTCTGAGATTTTATTACCATAGGAAAGTAACTAGCACAATGGGTGTGGCTGTGAGTTCTAAGATGTCTGCCTTCCTCCCTCTCCTCTCTCCTCGCTCACTGACCACACCACAAAGCTATGTGGTGATTCCCAACCGTGCCAAGGGCACAGCCTTAGGGGGGAGGAGCAAGTGGAGGCTCCACTATGCAGCCAAACCAGCAGTGCCAGGGTTAACAATAGACGTGCCACGCATGTGTGATCCAGGTTGCAAGGCACTCTCTCCCCCCAGCAAGGGAGCCTCTCAGGGTGGGTAGTGACAGGAAAGGACTGTTAGGTCTCTGCAACTCACAGAGGCTCCAGTGGTCAAAGTCACTGCCTCCAGGGGATACAGCTGAGGCAGCCACCAGAGCAGAGAACAAAGCCAGCAGATCTGTGTGACAGACACCCCCACACTGTGTGCTCCCCACACAGGGAGCAAAGAATGCCTCCCCCTGAGATGCTCACTGGTGGCTCTCCCTATGAACCTGAGAGCTCACTAGGGCAAGTCCTGGGGGTGGGGAAGAGGGGGAAAGGTGTCTCAGGGAAACCCAGAGAAGGCTCTACTACTGCAGTACAAACCTAACGTTAAGGGTGTGGGAGAGTCTGCCCCAGCCCAGCCTCTTCCTGGCCCAGCTCTCAGGGTCTGAGGACTCTTGAGGCCTGAGGAGGAGGCTTTCAAGGAGAAAGGCTTTCCAGAAAATGTTGAGGGATTTTCTAAAATTGCTTTTAAAGATTTGGTTCTCCTTGATTTTTTTCCCTCCTACTTTTTATTATTTTAAGAACTGTTCACGTAAGCCCTGCCCTCTTAACAGAAGAGCTTCCCTCTTACCAACAAAAACAGTTGGCTTCTCGCTCACTCGCTCGCTCGCTCGCTTGCATGATTTGGGGCCCACAGACTCCACCAAGCTGCACCCCCAGCCCTTGCACACTTCAGTATCGATAACTCTAGGTCTGACTCTCGAGCAGCAAATCTTTAGACCTCAGTTAGCTCCATGTCACGGAAACTCTTCCTATAGCTGCACCTCCTCACTGCCCTCCTATCTTTTGATACAACTTAGAAATCGTAATCTATGAATAGACGCAGCCAATTTTAACCGTCTTGTTTAAGGGGAGCGTTGATTAATGTTTGTACCATTTAGTTACTTAGTTAATTAAACTCCTTTAAACATTTTAAGCTGCAATCAAAATTTATTATATTCCATTTTCTAAGATTTTCAATTATCTGACTAACGAATCTTCCCTGGTCCTTACCTGATTCTGATAATTCAGATACATTAAATGTACAATTATGGTGATTTTTAAATATTCAAGAGCTGTTTACCAACTTAGTGAAATTTTAACTTGCAATCACAGATCGAAATCAGTGACTTAAGGGCTTATTTAAAATCAGGAGCACAGTGTGGTGTTAACTCTCAGACACACTAAAGCCTCTGAGACTCCAAAGTTCCTCAACCAACCAGAGGCCCATGCTTCTGAGCTTTGCACAGAACCAGACATTGTCTTTGCTTGGTTGTATCTCTCTGTACCTGATTCTAAATTTCCCTAGGATTAAAATTGTTCCCAAACTGTTGTCTTTGTTTTATTTTTGTTTAGTTTAGTTTTAATAGACTTTATTAAAGTGTATGTGAGAGAGAGAGAGAGAGAGAGAGAGAGAGAGAGAGAGAGAGAGATTTGTGTACGTGTGGGTGCAGCTGCTGGCAGAGTCCAGAAGAGGGCGCTGATCGATCGCCTGGCACTGGGGTTATAGGCAGTCGTGAGCTGCCCAACATGGGTTCTGGGAATTGAACTCAGGTCCTCTCTAAGAGTGCTCTTCACTGCCGAGTCATTTCCCTAGCCCCAGGACGTCTCTCTTTTAGTATATGCACATTATCTTGTAGCGTGTGTGTGTGTGTGTGTGTGTGTGTGTGTGTGTGTGTGTGTGTACATGGTGTGTATGTCTGTGTGTGTGTGTGCATGGTGTGTATGTGCGTGTGTGCGGTATGTGGTGTGTGTGTGTATGTGCATGGTGTGTGTGTCTGTGTGTGCATGGTGTGTGTGTGTGTGCGTGGTGTGTGTGTGTGTGTGTGTGCAGATGCCACAGCAAGCATGTGGAGGTCAGAGGATAACTTCTGGGATCAGATTTTTTTCCCCTACCATGTGGTCCCTGGGGATTGATCTCAGGTCACTGGGCTTGGCAGCAAGTCCCTTTCCCTGCTGAGCCATCTCTTTGGCCCTTAGGTTTCTTTCTCAATGCTTTTCTGTCCAGCTGAGAGAGGCTTCTGGTTCAGCACCACATGGCATGTGGCCAGGTAGTTGTGAGCATCCTACAACGCGCATCAGACCATGTTCGCATCCCCTATCCACAGGTTCGTGTGTTTGAGCGCTTGTTTCCTGGCTGTTGATGCTGCTTCTAGAGGCCTGTCTGCTGCGCACTACCACCTTTCCCAGCTCTCGCTGGCTCCTGTGCTCAGGAGTGTCCCTCTTGTTCCTAATAAACTACCTCTTTCAGTCACTGTTTACATTCCCAGTCCCATTCTTTGTTTAGAGACACAAAAACCGAGAAATCTCAGTAGGTGTTTCTGGACTCCCATCGACAACAATGACAGAAACGTGGTGGGGGCCGACTGGTTTCCGGTCTCTCCTGGACTCTGCGATCCCTCAGAACCGAGATGCTGAGCCATGGTCCTACAGTTTGGCCATGCTGTCTCCAGACTGTATCTGACCCTGGGCCAGCATCATGGGGACCAAGTAAGTCCCTTTATCCCTTTATCCCTCCTTGAGGCTGTGGTCCCCACCTCCATCCTTTTGTGTCCTCTTAACATCTGGCCTGGCATCCAAAGAGCACAAGTTGATTCACAAGTGAACTGCTACAGTAGAGCAGCTGAGGAACTGCCCAGTGCCCCTCCTTGGTCTAAGTCCTGTGCACCTTCTAACACAAAGCAGGAAAATTGCTGTGAGTTCTAAGTTAAAGAAAAATAACCTGCCTGTCTAAAAAGAACTCCAGGAGCCAGCCCCAGGAGGTGGGAAATCCATTGTGAGTTTGAGAAAAGAGGAGAAACACTCCCTGATGTTGAGCGCCTTGCCCAGCGCACAGCCACAGGCGGCTGCTCTGTCTTCTCTCCCTTCCTACAGAAGCCCGTGGTGGGGTGGCAAGGTGGACCCAGCTGGTAAAACCTCTTGTCAACAAGCATCATGGCTAGAGTTCTGTAACTGACCTGGCGGATAAGCGAAGATGCTCTTCAGAGACACCTGTATCTCTCAGAAGATCAGACTATTGAAACGGTGCACCCCAAGGAAGCAGGGATTTCCCCAGGAGCCTCATGCAGGGAGAAGGAAAGGGCACCAGAGGAAGAACCTGCCTCCTGGAAAGAGATCCACACAGTTCTAACAGTTCCTCAGCCGCCTTGCAGGATGGGACTGAAGCCCAGGCAATGATGGGTCAGTGATGCAAATCTTTGTCCTCAGTTTAAACTTTAATCTCACTCAGAACCCCAGTGGGTTCGCTGCATTCCCTGGGTCTCAGTGCCTCTTTCCTGTGCGGCCACATTGAATACATTCTTTTTCCTTCCTTTCACTATTAATCTGAGCATGAGTGGTCAAACCTAACTCAGAATGCCGGCTGTCACTTCCAAGTTTAATAACAGATGGGAGAACAAGACGACAGCCAACTCCTGCAAGTTGTTCAGAAACACACTACAGCATGCTTGGGCACGTTGTTGAACACAGACACACACATACACACACATACACACACACAGATAGACAGACAGACACACACAGACACACACACACACAGATAGACAGACACACACACACAGACACACACACAGACACACACACAGATAGACAGACACACACACACAGACACACACACAGATAGACAGACACACACACACACAGACACACACACACACAGACACACACAGAGAGATAGACAGACACACACAGACACAGACACACACAGAGATAGACAGACATACACACACACACACACAGACACACACACACACAGACACACACAGACACACACACACACACACACACACAGAGATAGACAGACAGACACACACAGACACAGACACACACAGAGATAGACAGACAGACAGACACACACACACACAGAGACACACAGACACACACACACACACACACACACACACACACACACGCCCTTTGTTTCCTGAGCCTTCCAAGAGACCCTGTGAATGAACCTCTCACCCCATGTGAGGTGTAAACATCTCAGCTCTCGTCTCCAAGTGCTAACTTTCTGTGGTGAGCAATTGGGACTTGGCCAACTAACGCAGTTTGACTGTTTTTTAACTAAATCTCAAACATTTGATTTTACCAATAAAGACTTGGGAGCCAGACACTGGGGAGAAAGCCTGCAAACTCAGAGAGGCAGAGAGAGCACCCGGCTGACCTTCCTCCTCAGCCGACGTCCCCCAAAGAAGGTTTCCTTCTCCTCGCTGTCTCAGAAACCCTTCACACTCCACCGGTGTCCCTCTCTTCTACTTCCTGCGTGGCTCTCTGTCCGTCCTCCTGACTTCCTCTCACTCTCTATGGTTTTTTTCCTATGTTCACTTCCTGTCAGATGGTTGTTTGCTCTGCTTCTAGACCTATGGTTGACTTTATTTAATCCTGTTTACAAAGCTCTTGGATTAAAGGTGTGTGCTAAGGCCTTAATGGAGGCTGAGCCACTGAGAGATCAGATCATTGAGTTCAGACTGACTCCATCTTAGAACACCTGACCGAAGGCTGAACTCAAGTTAACAGCTGGTACCTAGCACCAGTTTCCAGGTTATTCCCCAACAAATCTGGAAAGAGATTCCACACAGTTCTAACAGTTCCTCAGTTGCCACCACCAATCAGGAGGAAAGTTTAAGTTTATGGTTTGGCTCCCAGCACCAGCCCATTATGTTAAAGGCCACATGCCCCTCCCCCCGTCAGATGTAAACCAGGCTAGACACTCCCTTCTTGCTTCTATAAATGCTTGCCTAAAACTAGGCTCAAGGCTCTGCTTTCATGTCCTGCTGTGTCAGGGCTGGCGGGGAGCCCAAGCTCGAGACCCTAATATGATTGCATCAGAATTGGCTCCCTGGTGGTCTTGGGGGTTTTCAAACATTTCATGGCACAACGCCACAGCCCAACTGGAAACAGGTTTTCCCTGTAAATAACACAATCTCAGGGTTCACAATGTGATCAAATATCTCACAAGTGTCTCGTCAATGGTGGCCATGACTCTTGGTGGACGCTTCGCCTGCATTAAGGCAGGACAGATGGGTATTCCTTCCTCACCCCTGGCCACTGGGATCTTTCTGACTTTCCTTTCCAGATGCTCGCTTGAACCCTGCTCTGTGGGTGGGTCTCCAGCCACCTGGCCATCCTTCCCTATGAAGCCGCTGGCTGTGAGGAAATGTTCTCCTTCCTACGTGCATTTTCCTCTCCGTGATTCTACCCTTCCATCCACCACAGACCCCACCCGAGCCTCACAGCCTCCAGCCGGCTTCCTCCACACGGTGGCCATCACAGGCAGTGTTCCAGTCCCAGATGCTGCTTGATGAGGGATGAGAGGCAAGAGACATGCATGGGGAACTGGGAGTGAGCAAAATGTTTAGATTTTCAGTATTTCTCTTAACAGCACGAGAAATGTGCTCTGGAAAGCATAAATTGTGGGATTCCCGTCCCCCACCCTTTCTCTCTCTTGTCTAGTGAAACATGATAAAAGTGGGTCTTTGGTGCTTTACGTTTTTAAACATTTACATCCCCAGGCTAAGGTCAGGAGCCTGAGTGGCGCCTTGGGGTTCCCCAGCTTTCCTCAGTCCCTGCCTTCTCCCCATCATTAGGATCTCCCTGTTTGGATTTTCTCACCCAGGTCAGTTCTGGCTGCCCTCTGTACTTCATAGAGCTGGTGTTGTTTGCCTGCGTTCCTAGATCTGGATTCTCTTGGCACCATTGTGTCTACTGCATTGGGCAGAGAAGAGGAGAGGGGAGGGGAGGACCCAGGGCACTGAGTCAGAAGTGATTGGATCAGCCAGGGAGGGGGAAACAGCTGCACCCTGATAGGGCCCTGGGCAGATTTCAGACAGGAACTCACTTGAGCCCCAGATCCAGTTTATAGTGGAGTTAATGTGCACCTGATCCCACTTCTAAAATCTTTGGGGCTTTCTGGAAGAGGTTCAGTTCTGTCTGATCCTCAAAACACCTCTTCCCTCCTAAAGTACCCCTGCTGGAGGCTGGAGAGATGGCTCTGTGGTTTAGAGTAGTTTTTTGTTTCTACAGAGGGCCAGTGTTCAGTTCCTAGCACCTGCGTTATAGCTCACAACCATCTGTAACTCAAGTTTCAGGAGAGTGAACACCTTCTGGTCTCTGAGGGCACTAGGTATAAACACAGTATACATAGATATACACAGGCATAATACTTTCGAAGGGGGAGAAGGAGAGGGGTGGCTATGGTGGCGGCAGCAGCAGCAGCAGCAGCAGTAGCAGCAGCAGCAACAATTGCCCTTGACTTGAGTCAAGAGAAATACCTGTGCAGATGCAGAAGGAACGTCTCAGAGGGGCTGGGGAAATGGTTCTGTTTGTAACGTGCTTGCCATATTAACACAGGCTGAGTTAACACCTCCAGAGCTGCAACACACATGTGAGCCCCAGAACCCACAGAAAACACTTTTAATCCTAGTTCTGGGAGTCAGAACCAGGCAGTACCCAGGTTCTGGTACTTACTGGCCAGCCAGATTTGCTAAGTTGGTGAACTCCAGATCAGTGAGAGGCAGTGAGAGGCAGACAGACAGTGAGAGGCAGTTCCCGAGAAGCAACCCCTGAGGTTGCCATGACCACCATATGTGCATGAACACACACACACACACACACACACACACTCACTCACTCACACACACACAGATTTGGCAGATACACAGGATCTTTCTTTATACTTTGTCGCACAAAAAAACCAAGGTCTTACCCTGAGAGATTAGCCTGGCTTTTTGAGGTGAGGCTGAAATCATTACTGTGTCCTTATTAGAGACACTACATACTGACAAAGGCCTTGGAAGGTGCCACTAGTTGACTTTGGAGTTGAGAAGGACTCTCCAGCAGTCAGAGCAGTAAGAGGAAAACTCTCTGGCCACCTCTAGGAAGAGCCAGTCCTGTTGCTACCTTGGTTTTCATTCAGTGGGACCCACTCCAGGCCTGGACCTCCGGAGCTGCAACACACATTTGTGCCACATGTATGGCTGTTTGGATCACAGCAATGGGAGGCAAATACGCCAAATGACAGAGGTGGCTGTTTCCTGGTAGCTGCGGAGGACTCTGTTTCCCAGCCCATATCACTGTCACACCCTCCTGCCCAGTTGTGTCTCTCATAGGACTGGGTGTGAGGAGTGGCTCATATCACTCAACCCTGCCAGAGAAGGCTGGGTGTGTTATACCTCCCACACCCAGCTTAAGAAGCTTCACACTAAGATGCTGGGTCACCCTGAGGAGGCAGAGCTATGTCTGCTTCTCTTTTCCCTGCACACATGTCCCTGGCCATATCCTCAGAGAACTTCAGTGGTACAAGTCAAGTCTTGATAGTCAAGGTCAAGCCACTAGGGGCTACTCTGCATGGCCAGGTGAAGGGACCACTTTTATACCCAACCAAACTACCAAGATTGTTTCCTGTCACCCAGAGCACTGGGTTCCTGCTCTCCCAGCTTCCTTCATTTGCAAGAACAGAACATGACTCAGTGCTGCCCAACAAGGCAGGAGCAGGAGTCTTTTGGAGTCCTGAGAAACCAAGTGCTTCTAGAATGAAAGAAGCAGATGCCACTAGCTACCAACAGCAGACCAGTGCCACCTTCTCACTCCAAGAACAGAGGTGAAGCCTGATTCTGTGGTGGCCACTATGTACCCAAGAAGTGACAGGCATGATGAAGGCAATGGGAGGAATATGAGCAGAGTCTGTCCCCAATGTCATTGTTAAGTGTCTTAGTTACTTTCTCATTGCTGTGATAAAACTCTGACAAAATCAGCTTAAGGGCTAATTTTGGCTTATGGTTCCAGAGGGGTACAGTCCATCATGGCAGGGAAGACATGGAGGCAGGAGTGGAAGGTGGGTTGGTCACACTGCACTCAGGAATTGTCCTCAGGTCACATGGTACCCATACCCAGCAAGCCTCAAAGCTCAGCCCCAGGGACTCATGTCCTCCTGCAAGGCTCCACCTCCTAAAGGATCCATAACTCCCAAACAGCACCACCAGGTAGGGACCAAGTGTTCAAATACCTAAGCCTATGGGGACATCTCACATTTAACCACATTAGGTAACAGTCAGTGTTGGAAGTGGTCCAGATGGACTTATATCCAAATGAAAAAGACGCCTTCATGTGCCTTAAGTGTTACCAATTGGGTTTTTCCTGCTACTTGCAGCAGAACACACCTGATTGGAGGCACAAACAGCAGACAGGTGGAATGGAATCCCACACCCAGAGTAACGGAAGCATCACACACACTAGGGCAAGGGCAGGCATGCCAGGACATGAACGAGGAAGGGTGGAGTTCTGCCTCACACCACACAAGGCATGAAGGGGAAAATATGTCACAGGGGAAATCTTTTGAAAATGTGTTAAGGGAAAAAAATAACAAAAGACCCCAGAGGAGCACTAAATATTTATAAACTGAAGAAATAAACGAAGAGAAAACACAAACCAAAGTAGACCATTTGATGGTTGGCACAGCAGCTCCCCTCCCGGGTCTGATGGATGCCCCCTCATCACATGAATGCTTCCCTGCTCCCTGAATGGATTCATACCCTCCACTGAGATCACAAAATAGTCCTCCAACGCCCTGAGGGTGAGGAGGAAGACACCAAACTGTTGGAAGCAGGCTAGCCCAGCTCTGCAAGAGCTGGGTTTTTCCTGAGAAAATCTAGAAACAAACAAACAAGCAAAAAACAAAACCATGAAGGTTTCTGGGGCCAGGCCAGGAGAGACCTCCACAGTCTGAAAATAATAATAAATAATAACTTAAACAAAAACTCTGAAACATCAAAAGTTCTAGAAAAGATTCTACCAGCAGAGTTGGGTGTCCTAGCACTGAAGAGGCAGAGACAGATGGATTTCTGTGAGTTCAAGGCCAGCCTGATCTCCACAGAAATATGCAGTGAGATTCTGTTCCAAAGGAAGAAAAAACGGCACCTTGCACAAAGGCTTGGAAGACGCAGAAGTGACTGAGGGAACCATACACGAAGCGGAAGTCTGAGTAGCAAGAACGAGCACAGGTTTGTGCAGTCAGACTGCCATGGTTGGCACCGTGGTGCCAATGGAAACGAAGCCTGGAGCCTGTGGGGAACAGGACCAAGGCCCCTGCTTTCTTGAACCTAGGACTCTGAAGAGGCTTTTCCTTTGAGGAAAAATCATAGTGAGAAGGATTCGTTTGTGCTCAGACGTCAGGAGCTATAGTCCATTGTAGCAGGGGGTGGTGTTGGGGACGGATGGACAGACAGGATGGGGATGGGATGGCGGGCCTGGTTTGGGGAGCAGATCACTTCCCTGATGGGGGTGGGGTGGGGGCATGAGCTGTCAGGTGGGCAGTTGGGGTGGGAGGGAGATGGCGTGAGAGGAGGCATCTTACCTTCAAGTTCTAACAAAAACCACAGACTGTGATCAATCTCAGCACCGCCAATCAGGAAGCCTGTATTGTCTCTCAAGCAGAGAAATTCCACATAAGCGTCCAGTTGCTGGTTCATGAGTGGCAACAGCAACTGGGAACATGCAGTGTTTGGAGCGGACTGGGCCAGGCAGAGAGAAGACCGGATCTAGATGTGGCCATTTGTGGGTAAGGCTGTCTCTGGGATAGGATTCCACCCCATGGCCAGAGATCCGAGCTGCCTCGGATACCCCACTGAGCACCTGTGTGTAGCATTTTAAAGAAACTGTTCACACTGCTTAAAGAACAAAGACGAAGTTACATCAATGAGCAAGAAATAGACTTCAAATATAACCAAAAAAGCTTTTTAAAAAAACCCAATAACGGGCAGGGAAGCGCCTACCACACAAGCACGAGGACCTGAGTTCAGAGCCTCAGCGCCAGAGCGAAAGCCCCAACGAGCCGGCCTGGCCAATGGATGAGCTCTGGGTTCAGCGAGACTCTCTCAAGATCAAGAAGGTGGTTGTGGAAGACACCTCTGACCTCCACACACTCTGCTCACATGTGTGTACATCGACACACCTACAAAAACACTCATATCCCACAAACATATTCATATACACACCCTAAAAAGGCTTCATAAAATTTCCAAAAGAGAAAGCAACAGCATCAGTTAAGACTCAGTGTAGGGGGCTGCAAGATGACAAGCAAATACGATGTCCTGGGTTCAGAACCTGGGACCCACGTGGAATAAGGGAAAAAAAACCAAAGCAAACCAAAACAACTCCGGCAAGTTGTCGTCTGACCTCTACACATGTGCTATGGCATGTACACACGCCCACACGTGCACGCGCATGCGCACACGCACACACACATACACACATACACACACACACACACACACACACACACACACATGCACAGACGATTTAAAATAAATCTTTGCCAGGCATTGTGATGCACACCTTTAATCCCAGCACTTGGAAAGCTAAGGCAGTCAGATCTCTGTGAGTTCAAGGTCAGCCTGGTCTACATAGTGAGTGCCAGGAGAGGCAGAGCTACACAGAGAGAGGCTTTCTCAAACAGAAACAAACAAATCTTTTGAAACAAAATTCTCCTTTATGCAAAGGAAAATGCATACATTTTTGGAATTCTGTTTTAAAGATTTATTTATTTACTTTATGTATATGAGTACACTGTAGCTGTACAGATGGTTGTGAGCCATCATATGGTTGCTAGGAATTGAACTCAGGACCTCTGCTAGCTCCTGCCCCGCCCCCCTCGCTCTGGCCCATTGTTATATGTAAGTACACCATAGCTATTTTCAGACACACCAGAAGAGGGAGTCAGATCTCATTATGGATGGTTGTGAGCCACCATATGGTTGCTGGGAATTGAACTCAAGACCTCTAGAAGAATAGTCAGTGCTCTTAACCTCTGAGATATCTGCAGCCCCATTTTTGGAATTCTATGGGAAAGATTAGTCCCTCTGCCCCATTTATTCATGTGTGCAATGATTTATTTATATCCTTGTGAACTCATGTATATGCATTTTATCCTTTGGGCTATAATTCAACACTACATTATTTATTTTCCTGCTCAGAATGTAAGACTTGAGGCCATGGGGAATGTTTCTGTGACCTTGTGACCCTGCGACATGCTCCACAGTGAGTCTGCTTTGTCCTTACATCTGATGCTCCGAGATGCTCCGAGATGGCCCATGCTCTGCTCCTCTCCCTGCCCTGGGCACAGATGTTCTGTTTCTCAAAGGAACGCTGTGTCCTTTCATTGCAGAATGTCACTTAAAACTCAGATTTGAAGACTGAAGAGATGGCTCGGTGGTTAAGAGCATGTAAATTCAGGTCACAGCATCTGTGTTGGATGGCCTGCAACTGCCTATAACTCCAGCTCCAGGGGATCCAGCGTCCCCACTGGCCTCTGTCAACACGTGCACTCATGGGACATACCAAACATAGACACATACATATAGATGTCATTTTAAAATAATTAAAAAAAAACCCCATCCATATCCATATGCTGTATGTGGTGTGTGTCTGTCTGTGTGTGTGTGTGTGTAGCAGGATTTTAGCAGAGCCACTGTACCTGGTATGAATTCCAGAGTGTTGATATCTAGGCTTTGAAGTAGCCTTTGTCAGTGACTGTTCTCTGAGATTTTGTGGGGTTGCTCTTTTGAAGGATTCTCAGAGCCTTTTGCATAACTTAGTCTCTGACATGCCTGGCAAACCAGGAAGTCTCTTAGGGCTGAAAGCTGAGAACTGCTTAAGGTAATTTTTTTTTTCAAGACAACCCCTAGATCAGATGAGAACTTTTGATATTCTGAAACTGACTTGCTAAAGGTGCCTTTTGTATAACAATAAAGAGGCTCTGCCAACAGGGCTTGGGGTCTGTAGAGTAAGGGCTTTTCTGTGCCTGCCCTTGTTCTCAAATAATGACATGGACACCTCTATATTTAGTAATAAGCTGCTTGTATTATAGCTGGCAGATACTCAGATGTTCTAACCCGATTATGCTGGCCTCAAACCACTTCCCAGCCTGCCTTCTGGGTCTCACCCTGGCCTCCTCCTTCATTGGTGTTTTCATCGAGATGACCCTGAGACCCTCCCTTGTGTGGAAGTCCTACCTTTTTCTCACCTGCCTAGGTATAGGCTGATGAGCTCTTAATTGATCAATCAGAAGATGGCGTGGAACAATGTTTGACACAATATTGAGTCAGGAAATGCTTTATAAAAATGAGCATGACAAAATCCAGACTCTAGCCAGATTTCTAGGTACAGAAATCAGCATTGGATACACAATGCACAAATGCATCCCCCAACAGAGGTTCAGTCCTTGAGGGGCTGATCCTCCTGTTGCGTAAGAAGCCTACATTCATCCTGCAGTGTTTCTTTGATCAATCATCCATGTAACCCAGAAGACCTACTACATATATGTGTAGGCATACATTTTTTGCAGCCTATTTTAATAAATGTTTAACCTCTCCAATAGCCCAGCACCCAGCAGGGGTAGTGGAAGAGAAAAGTTATTAGGTTGTGGGGGAAGTGGACCTGTTCAGCAATAGCTCTTTGAGGGTGAGCTCAGTCTTCTTTGTCAACAGTTCAGTCATGTAGCAAACATCAAATATGACTCAGCAGCTTCAGTCCTGCCCTCTTGACAGGCAGACACCACACATGAACCAGCAGCTATAGTTCAATCCTGAAGAAACCACGAGGCTAGCCAACCAGCCTTGGGCAAGGCATGGAAGTGGCAGGAACCTCAACAGCAGTTCTTTGGTGACTTTCTCTCAATGGTGGTGTTACCACAAGTGGAGCTCAACAAAACTATGTAAGGCGAACCAATACATGTATGTCATGGTGAAGAATAGTGAGGCGGAGCAAACCAAACTGAAGCTCAGTGGCCATCTCCCACTGTCCGTGGGGTCATATTTATACTCCTTTGTCAAGTGTTCTTTCACATGTCTGCTATATCCAAACACCCTTTCACCTGTGTGCCCCAGCAAAGCATCATTGGCATAACTGACTTTCCAAACAAATCAGAAGTTTCCACTTCATACACACACACACACACACACACACACACAAACTGACCATTAGACAAATTACCGAATTATTTATGTCTAGATCAACTGAGAACCAAATTTTCCCGAGTACTGAGGTAAAGACCAGTGGGACATGTCCTTCCATATTTCAGGAAGTGTCAACTGGGACAGCCTGGGTGGGAAGCTTTGGGTCACTGTGAAAAATCAGACACACACTTGACTTAGTAGCTCAGGTCTGCTGTGCTTGCCCATCTATAGAATTATGCACAAGGAAGAATTTCTTAGCATATTGTTTATAAAATTTAAAAAGTATAAACAGCAAAATATCCAGTGAAAGGGAACTGGGTATTTAGGAATCTGGGTGTTTAGATTTCAGTTGAACCTTCAGGTAGAGTGTAGTTGTGTGGAGGCCATCTTCATTCCTGGTTTGGCTGGATAAAGAACTGAGGAGAGCAGAGCAGTTCCGGGCGTTGGTCTGTGCCCCCATCTCACTACATACCCTCCAGCCCTACATTCTTCTCAGTTGCAGAAAAACCACCTGGCCTGCATGCACCCCATAAAGGTTGAGCTAGGATGGCGCCTGCCTTAGCGTAGCCTTGAGCCTGGTCCACCACCCTGCTCTCCGACACACCCTGGGTGGGAGAACTACCTCTCAACTTACGAATTCCTTCTTTATTATCCTCTAAACATCTGCTCATGGGTTTATGCTTCAAGAGGAGACTGCTTGTGACCTTGAAGGTCTTTGCGTTAGCTCTGAGCCTGACCATACCCTAGCCAGTTTATTCGCTAGCCCATTATTTGCACACCCTGTGACCCCAACAGAACCACCTAGGAGAGATTTAACAATCCAAGACTCTGTGGATTGAGGAAGTGATCTGGACACCATTCTCTGCCTCCTTCCCTCCTTCCCATCCCCCTCCCTCCTGAGCACACTCAGGGTTACCAGCTACTGCATTCTCTGCACCATGGTGGACTGCAGCCAAAATACACCTTCCTTCCTCAAGTCCCGTTGTCCATTATTTTATCACAGTGACAGGACAAGTAACTAACACATGCTGCAAAAGAAATGAAGCATTTTTCTGTACAGATGTAGCATCTTCTGGAAGGGACATGATTAGGGACTAGTTAAAATACATTTACAAGTCAGAGGTAAGATCTCTGTGTTGATGTATGAGTTAGCTCCCTTGCTGTTGTGGTGACATGTTCTTGTAATCCCAGCACTAGGGAGCCAAAGACAGACAGAAGGATTCCTCAGCTCACTGCCCAGCCAGCACAGCCTACTTGGCAAGCTTCAGGCTTGGTGTGAGACTCATAACATTTTTTTTTTTTTGGAAAAAAAAAAAAAGGCAATCTGGACAGCTCCCAAGGAAGGACACCCGAGACCTGAAGCTGACCTCTGGCCTCTAGATGTATGTGTGCACACACATGCTCCCGAAAATGCACAGCCTGGTGGTGGTGGTGCACACCTGTAATCCCAGCACTCTGGGAGGCAGAGGCAGGCAGTTCTCTGAGTTCGAGGTCAGCCTGGTCTACAGCGTGAGTTCCAGGACAGCCAGGGCTATACAGAGAAACCCTGTCTCAAAAAAAACCAAATCCAAAAAACAAAAAACAAACAAAAAAATTCACACACATGTGCATATACAGACTGTATTACAGGGGTTTGGGGTAGAGGTTGTTATGACCGCTGGGCCTGAAAACGGAGCTAGCCTGGAGAAAGACTTTGTGGCAATCTTTCCCAGGCCCTGGCCAGCAGGGAAACTGAGGCCTGCGCAGAGACACTAGGCATGGAGAGGGGTGGGGGTGGGGGGTGGGGGTAGGGAGCCTCTGTGATTTATAGTACAGGCAAGAACGCAGGGAAATGGTTGCTTTCATCCAAAATTGAAAATTTACACTTGTTCTAAAAAGCACGCATTGGCAAGGACTTTACAATATTACGAGAGCAATTTCCCAGGGACTTAACCATTCTGGTATTTGAATTACAGAAAGTAAAGCAAGAGAGGCTGCCATCTGAAGACGGGAATAAATGTCAACAGAGTGGCGTGTGCAGCCGGGATGGGATTTTATGGGCAAAATAGTTTCCTTAAAGCATTATCAAAGGCCTGAGATGAGTAGTTACTTTGAATATCCTAATTTCAAAGAAATCTGCCTCCTCTTCTCTGAAACACTTTGTGCTGTCAGAACACACAGGCACAAAAACACTTCATGCTATTAGGCAAATATTTCTTTTTCCAGTTTGATGCCTTTAAGTCTGCGGAGCCCAATAGCAGCAAGTGCTTAGAGTAGTCAAGTCTGGGAGGAGCAGAAGCCAAATCTCCAGGTCAGAAAGAGCAACCTGGAAATGTCTTGGTGGGGCCTCGCTTCTCAGAGGTGGGGGGAGACCCTGTGCACATAGACTGCTGGGGTGTTTTGATTTGAATGTGAAATGCCCCTCCCCATACAGGCTCACATTTTGGGCACTTGAAGGTATTTGGGGCTGTGCAAACTTTAGACAAAGAGGGGACTTGTGGGAGACCTTTGAAGGTAAGAAGCTGGCCCCTGGTTCCAGATCATTCTCTCTGCTTCCTGACCCACACGATGCTAACAGCGACTGCCCCCTGATCCCACCGCCTCCCTCCACCATGCCCTTCCAGTCACATAGACTAAATGCCCTAAAGCCACGACTCCAGACAACCTTGCTCCCTTAAGTTGCTACTGTAAGGCGTTTGATTACAGTGACACAAAATAATGAGAACCCAAGAAACCCCACAGGTCCGAGGCCTTCGGGAAAGCAGACGGCTGAGACATGAGCTTGGCTCCCTTCTGCACCCAATGCACAGGTGGGCTCGCCGCAAGAAAGGTGAGAGCCGGAAATCTGCGCAGCAGCCAAAGGTGCTTGCAGGAGTTCGCACTCCTCTGAACGCCAAGGCCACCCGTGGCTTCCAGAGAGCAGGAAGACATGAGGCCTCGGTGCTGGTTATCAGGCACCTCCATGGCCAGCCTGAGGGACCCGGCAACAGCAGTACACATCATCACTAGCTGCCAAGAGGCGACACATTTCCACCGTTGCCATGTGTTGCCTGTCCTCCTCCTGCGCATGCGCCACAGCTCTGATAAAAGGCCGGGTTTTTAATGATAGTTCTTAAATGCTTTAACCTCCCTCGTAGCCTACCACCCACCAGAAGCAGTGGAAAAGAGAGGATACAGGGGAAGAGGACCTGGTTAGAAAGGTTCTGTGGAGCAAATCCTATCTGCGTTGCCAGGAAATCAGTAGTTCAGTTCACAGGAGGCAGCAACAACTGGATCCACCACTAACACTTCATGGATACAGCAGCAGTCCAGTTTGGTAGAGTAGGGACAGCAAACATGAGTCAGCTGCAGAGGCATGACCTAGCAGAGACAGCCAGGCCTCAGCCTCAGCAGGAGGGGCCAACAGGAACTCCAGGAAAAGTTCTCAGCGGTGCTTCTCTCAGCAAAGATCAGCAGAGAAGCGGTGCGCAGCTAGCTCTATACACAAGCCTCGCTCAGCCTCCATCACTGGCCATCGAGTACATCACGTGTCCTCCACAGGTCTTGTCTCAGCACCTGCGTCTGTCTCAGCCGACATCACTCTGCCAGTCAGCCTGAGTGCACGGAAGCGGCAAGAAACTGCAGCACATCACCAGAAGATTTTTAGCGTGTTTCTCTCTATCGAGTCCCAACAAATGCAGCTCTACTATGCAATGTAAGACAGACCAATACGTGCATGTCGTTAGTGAAGAATCCTTCATCACGTGCCCCTCATGTGCTTGTTTTAACAGAACCTCCTTTCACCTGTGACTGCTTCAGTGAACCGTTTCTTCACGAGTCTGCCTTAGGCTTTCTCCTGTGTCCACTTCAGGAAAACACTCCTTCACATGCTTGCCCCAGCAAAACCCCTTCCAGCACAACTTCCAAAGAACCCGGAAGTTTCTACTTCATCTCCCCTCTTCCCTTTTTGCCTTTCTCCACCCTGAGGTGGCCTTGGGTATCCCCGCCCCATCCCCTTTCCCAAGTACACCTCCACGTGAAACCTACTGCAGGGTGTGACGTCATGGACCTCACTGCTAAGATCCAACACTAGGGATGACTGTCAGCGGAGCTGCTGTCTTTGCCTGAGGTGAACCTCATGCCAGCCACTCGGGTGCAAATCACTACCATGGACTGAAGTACAGGTTGGCTATGTATGGCAAAACAGAAATACATGGGACCTCATTTCTTAGTTCCTTGTCTTTATCTATCTCTGTCTATCTCCTATAAATAAATGGACACCCTCCCCCCATACACACACACACACGTGTTAGTGAAAAATTGGAAATACTTGCATACCTACCCTTAGGAGAATAAATATGAAACGTCTTGCAAAGCATGGCATATTACAGCACTAGGTGACATGAACACGTGAAAGCAGAACACCTTAGAGGAGTACATCTCACAGGACGAGTGAGAAAGCGCATTGCTGCTGAGTGTGTAGGCGCACGTATGCAGTCCCGGCCCTGAAGAGGCCGCAGCAGTCAAGGGCATTGGCAGTTCCAGGACAGCCTGGGTTACATAGTAAGACCATTTACACACACACACACACACACACACACACACACACACACACATTGGGGTAACCTTTTTAAAAGTATTTTCAATTGTTAATCCTGTACCCGCAGAGAGCTAAGTCCTGGCAGGATTCTGGTATTGTTGCTTCTATGGCCGATCACCAGGTTTTCTACTTTGTAAATATCTGTCCTTCCTCACCTGCCTAAAGGTAATCTAGAATTGATTCAGAGGTTGTCTGGCTACTAATTGGTTGTAACAAAGATTTGACAGATGATATCTAAGGCAGGAAATACTAGGGTGGGACTCCTGGGCAGAGAGAAGGTAAAGGAAGGAGAAGAAAGCAGAAATCAGGAAAATGGGGAATGGACACCAAGGGGACAAAGAGGGAAGAGACAGTGGAGAGGTAGAGAGCGGCCACATGGCGGGTTGTAGGCTGCACAGTCAGGTTAAGTAAGATGAGCTAGCTGGGAAACTGCCCCAGTGAAAGGCCCAAACCTTAAACTACAATAGAAGTCTCATGTCATTACTTATACTGCTGGAGGGTCCACTAAAAGACCCCTCCCCCACTACATACGAATGCACGCACTCATGAACACATGCACTTAAAAACTTCTCAAGGCTAAATACATCAAGCAGTGCCATCTCTATGAGGTTCAAAAGCACTAGGACAGCAATACTTAGTGGTTGAATTGGTTATAATTGCTACTACTTTTTTCATGCTGAAAATATTTTCTTAATAATCAGGCATGATAGCACATGACTTAAATCCCAGACCTCAGGAGGCAGAGGCAAGTGGATCTGTAAGTTTGAGGTCAGCCTGATCTACACAGCAAGTTCCAGGCCAGTCAGGGCTGCACAGAGAGACCCTGGAGAAAGGAGTCTGGGAGAGATGACCCATCTGTTATAAATACTTGCTCTTCCAGATAACCAGGGTTCAATTCTCAGCATCAAATGGTGGCTCACAAGTGTAACTCCAGTTCCAGGGGATCCAACATCCGTTTCTGGCCCCCATGGGTACTGAATGCATAAGACACAGACACACAAAATAACAATAGAAAAATTAAAGACAAATAATTCATTAAAAAGCAGAATCAGCCAGATGGTGGTGGTGCATGCCTTTAATCCCAGCACCTGGGAGGCAGAGGCAGGCAGATCTCTGAGTTTGAGGCCAGTCTGCTCTACAGAGTGAGTTCCAGGACAGCCGGGGCTATACAGAGAAACCTGTCTTAAAAAAACAAAACAAAACAAAGAAAAAGCAGCATCCAAGGGTCTGGAGATAGCTCAGTGGGTAAAGTGCTTGTGTCATGAGCACAAGGCCCTGAGTTCAGTCCCCAGAACCTACAGAAAATGGTGGCACATGCTTGTTACCACATAGGGGGAGGCAGGGGTTACCTGCTTCAGTGCTGTGGCCACTAAGTGACCTGTGCTTGTGCATGGCAGTGGCTTCTGTTAAGTTCAGCGAAACACTGAACCCCAAGACAAACCACGGGGAGCTTGGTGGGAAGAAGGGCTCAGCAGGAGTGGAAGGGGGGACAGGAGAATGGGGAACAGGGCAAAGTGACCAGAGTGCATTACAGACGTGTAAAGTTGTCAAAGAATAAAGAAAGTATTGTTGAAGAGAAATGAAAGAGAGGGAGTGAGAGAGGAAGGGATGGAAGGATGGAGGGAGGAAGAGAGGGAGAGAGAGAGGGAGGGAGAGAGAGAAGGAGGGAGATAGGGAGGGGGAGGGAGCTACAAAGAGGGAGGGGGCAAGGAAGGGGGGAGGGAGGGATCTGGAGCTGGGCGGTTCCTCTGGGGAAGGTGGAGTTCCTGGATGGTGGCGATGGCCGATGACTGCATGGCTGTGTGGATGCTAATGCTGAGATTTACCTGTTCATGTAAATGGTTCACCTGTCCATTCGATGATCTGTCATTTCAGTCTCAAAAACAAACCTGAATGTCAAAAGGCACCAACGTGGGTGAGTAATGGCTGTGTTGATTCTTTTACATGTACCTGGAATATTTCTAGAATTTATTAAAATTTCAGAATATATTAGATAAAACACTGATTAAAAAAAGAACAATACACATACAGAGACTGACCCGAGGCTTGCCAGAGTTATTCCTCAGGTCGAGGTGACCCAGAAGAGCCAGACAGGTTTTAATGTTTGTTCTTTACTCTGAGGAGTTCAGACACACGTAATAAGTGCTGTTCCTTCCTACTCTGGGAAGGTTGATCAAAAGGACAGACAGACCATCAGACAGGCAGGCAGGCAGGCAGACAGACACACGTGCGCACACACTTGACGAGGGTTGCACTGCTCTGAGGGTCGAGGGGGGCTGCCCTCAGCTGCCTTGCCACCCCATCCTCCACACAGAGCAGTGTTGGGGGGAAGGGGGGATTCAAAGTGAGGGGCAGTGCTTGTGTGGAAGGACAGCGGGACAGAGGCTAGCAGCTGGCACTGTGACACCTGACTTCTGCGCTGACACGGGAGGGGGGTGAGGGGGAACACCCAGAGACAGAGAAGGAGGGAGGGGGCAGGTATGGGAGCAGTGGAGCAGCTGGGTCTCCTGAGGGTGGAGAAGGCTGAGGCCAGGCTAGACCAAGCGTGTGGAATGGACGCTGATAGCAAGATAGGGTCAGATGCCACATAGAGCTCCATTCTCTGCCAGACCCCGAGGAATGACGCTGGGCCTGGGGACAAAGCCCACACAATCAATCACATACATAGATGGAGGCGTCTGGCCATTGTCTCCAGGAGAAGCACAAGGCAGATTAGACAGAAGCTTCAATGTGTCAGGGAGGTTGGAGCAGCCCACAGGAAGTGATGCCTGAGGTGACTGGGGACAAGAGGTGGAATGTTCCCAAGAGAAGGTCCAAGGTTCTAGTGCAGGTCGGAGCCTGGCGGACTCTGGGAGCCGTGGAAATGTGGGCAGAACAAGAGAAGAGGGAATTATGTATAGCCTGCGTTAGCCTTCCCACGGCCGTGAACAAATGTCTGACAGGAGTGGGTGAGGGGAGGAAGGGGTTAGGGGAAGGAGAGTTGAGGGGAGGTGGGGCTCCGGAGGGGAGGAATGTGTACTCTGACTATAGTCCACCACAGCAGAGAAAACAAGGCAGCCAGTCACATCACATCCGCAGTCAGGAAACAGAGAGACAAAGCCGGTGTCAGTCGCCTTCTCTCCTTTGGGGCCCCGGCCTGTGTCATGGTCCTGCCCACAGTTATCGTGGATTTCCCCACTCCATTAACGTAATCTAGAAAATCCCTCACAGACTTACCCTGAGTCTCATCTCCTAGGTGATCCTAATGTCCTGTCAATCAATATTAACTCTCACTGTTAGTCCCACAGATGTGAGGAGAAAGACCATTGACCTAAATCATGGCCAAAACTATCAAAGCAAGCAAGGAATTATAACCAGCTTTTAAATTTATGTGTATGGGTGTCTTTCCCTAAAGGCCGGCGTCAAGGACTCAGCTTTAGATGTGGGAAGATTTGTTTTTATAGTTCAGGGGCGGGGTGGGGGGTGGGGGTGGGGAGGTGGGGGAATTTGGCCGGCAAATAGGATTACAGAATGAGAATGTAAACAGAACAGGTTGGTCATAACAGCCTCTTGGAATAAAGACAGGGTTGCCAGGGTTGCACGGTGGTCATAACGAGAGGGTCATAGCAAGGCGGCCATAATAGCCTTTGTAACAAAGGCATGCTTGCCTTTCCCTGGACAGATACTACAGATCTTTGTTCTGTACTGTTACTTGTAGCTAAGATTACTGGTGGAGTATACCCCAATGCTTGAGAAATAGATTTAAATCTATTGAGAAATAGATTTAATCATAAACAGGAATGAGACTAATTTGTCCTTACTGTAAGATGGCTGTCAAGCCTAAGATGGAGGCAGGCTGGTTCATCAATCATATGATTTTGTCTTTTTTTTTTTTTTTTTTTTTTTTGAAACAGTGTCACTCTATGTAGCCCTGGCTGTCCTGGGACTGGCCTTGGAGATGAGGCTGGCCTCCAACTCACAGAGATCCACCTGCCTCTTCCCCTTGAGTGCTAAGATTAAAGACCTGTGCCACCAAGGCCAGCTTACCATACATCTTTAAGTGAAAGGAACCCCATTATTTACCTGACACCTACCTCTGAATGGTCCCATGGCTTTAGACCCCTGCCATGCCTCAGGACTCCAAGATTTAACCCTCCAGCCCCCTCCCCCCAAGCCCAGACTCACACCAAGGGATTATACTTCCAATGCACGTCCCACAGGGGTCTCCTACTACCCAGGACGAGTCTTACAACCTGCTGGGGCTTCCACCCGTCAGGGATGGCCAGCGCCCACTGGGCAGCTGTGAACCACTGATGGGTAACGTTTTTCTCTATGCTGCTCTCTTGCACTTCAGGATCCACTTTCCTAAATCCTTCCCAATGGCCAGAAAGACCTGGGAAGGTTCCCAAGAATCGGGTAGCACAGGTGTGTGAGAGCCAACCTTCATCACAGTGAAGTGAACTCTGGAACAGTTTAGATGTTTTGATGAATCACCAGGGCTCACACCATGTGTCTGTGACCCCCTGCCTCACACTTGCTGTGAGTTAAATAATGACTCACAGTGAGATATTGTAGCCTATAACCCTGTAGCAGGTCTCCCAGGGTTTTGGGAAGCTGATCCGGGTGACGGTGCCTATACGCCCACATCACAGGGACAACAGCTGCCCAGGGACCCTGCAAAGTGTTCCTCTCTGGGTTTGCACCTAGGGAACTGTGTCATTGAGCAAATGTGTTGAAGAGATAAGAACAGAAAACCAAATAACCAAAGTCTTTTAACTGTGTGTGTCTGTAAGTTATATATATATTCTCATTCCAAAAGGGAAGGACCAGAGTACAGTTATAACAGAGCAAACCAAAACCAAAATCCAGTAATGTAAATGCATCTGTGTCAGACATCTTGGCATAGTTCCTAATCTTCTGGGCTCCAAAGTTCTTGGGTAGCCAGCTTTACCTCTCCAGCTCTGCATCCGGGGCACACAATGCTTGTCCTGATAGGCTAAGGCGGACCCCACACTGCGCCGCCACTGTCCATGGTGGTGGTCCTGCAGTCCTAGCATCTCGGATATCCAGAGGTCTCCACTGCACTTTCACCTCTCCTGGCCTCTCTTTAGAAACACAGACCCTGACCCACAGTGCCAAGCCTCTCTCCATGCCCCCTCCAATTCTGTAGCATTCCTGCCACCCAGACCAGCATCAAGTAAGAGATTCTTATATATTACCAAGTTCTGCTGTCAGCTTGGGATACACTCTGGGCCCTCTCTGGACCACAGTCTCTGTGTGCTGACCCTGAGGAAATACCTCTCCAGAAGATCTCACTCTGGTGGTGCTGGCTTCTTGGTCATCAGGGCTGATCTACAGCCCCAGCCAACCATCACTGTTCCAGTAAAGCAAAGGGTTCACTTCCATTGAGTCTTAATTCAAACCACCACACACACAGTCCTGATGTCTTAGATGACCTGCCAAGCTCCCCTTTGAAACCTTATAAGCCAGGTCCCCATCATCTATGTTGCCCTCAACATTTCTCCAACCTTCCACAGAGCTGCCCGATCAGCTCTGAGCAGTCGATAGCTTTTTAGACCAAAGCTCCAAATCCTCCCACAAACCTAGAAAACATCATCTCATCCATCACAGCAACACTCCAATCTTGGTACCAAGATTTCTGTCCTAGTTTGCATTTCTGTTGCTGTGATAAAACACTGGCCAAAAGCAACTATGGAGGAAAGGGTTTATTCAGTGTACAGACTACAGACAATCATCGAAGGAAGCCACAGTAAGAATTCAAGGCAGAAACCTAGAGCAGAAACCATAGAAGGATGCTACTTGCTGGCTTGCAAAGCTAGCTTTTCTTTTTTAAGATTTATTTTATTTATATGAGTACACTGTAGCTGTCTTCAGACACACCAGAGAGGGCATTGCATCTCATTACAGATGGTTGTGAGCCACCATGTAGCTGCTGGGAATTGAACTCAGGACCTCTAGAAGAGCAGTCAGCTCTTAACCGCTGAACCATCTCTCCAGCCTTCAGTTAGCCTTTTATCCAGCCAAGGCTCACCTGCTTGTGCTGGTGCTCACACTGTGCTGGGCTCTCCCACATCAACTAGCAATTAAGAAAATTCCCCAAAGACGAGTCCCCAGGCCAGTCTGATCTAGACAATCCATCAACTGAGGTTGCCTCTTCCTATGTGATTCTTGAGTTTTGTCAAGCTAACAGCTGAAGCTCTATATGACAAATTCTTCATCTCGTTCCCAGTGTGTCCCATGGTTACTCAGTGAAAAACGGCTGAGCAGTGCCATCAAGGCTGCTATACTTCTGAGTCCGCTACGTCGTGAGAGGCGTATCAGTCCTTTGAGCAATGCCATCCTGGGCCACACAGTGCAGGGAGCTGGAGCCAGCTAGTGGGCCCCTGCATGACCTTGCATGGTGTGATGATTTGAGTAGGTATGACCTCATAGATCATGTGTTTGAATGCTTGGCTCATAAGGAGTAGCACTATTAGGGGTGTGGACTTGGTGGAGTAGGTGTGGCCCTGTTGGGGGAAGTGTGTCACTGTGGAGGCAGACTTCCAGCTCTCTCACGCTCAAGTTCTGCTCAGTGTGAAAGACAGCCTCCTTCTGCTGCCTGTGGATGAATGTAGAACTCTCGGCTCCTCCAGACCATGTCTGCCTGCACGCTGCCACGCTTCCCACCATGATGATAATGGACTCAATCTCTGAAACTGTAGCTCATCCCCAATCAGATGTTTTCTCTCTTAAGAGTTGTCTTGGTCTTGGTGTCTCCTCACAGCAGTGGAAATCACAACTAAGACAGAAGTTGATACCAGGGGCTCGGGTATTGCTGTAATAGGCCTGACCATGCTTTTGTTTGGAAGAATGTGGATTTGGGAACTTTGGATTAGGAAAGCAGTGGAATGCTTTAAGTGGATCTCCATCAAGAAAATCTGCTAACAGGGGCTGGAACCAACCTAAGGGCAAGAAATGTAACGAAGCTAAAGGGAGCTGGAGATCTGAAGAGCACTTTGACCCAGTCACAGAGGTGTGGAGTGTACAGTTTGCTTGGATGGGTTCGGGGCCTGCTTTGGTGCAGGACTCCCTCACTGTGCGCCTTTCCCTATGTTTCAGAAATTCCATCGTATGTTGGAAGTATGTGATCTGGGTTTTTTTTAAATTTGATTTTATAGAGGATTACAGTTAAGAGACTGCATGAATCTCAGAAGAGACTTTTTTGGTTTGGTTTGGTTTGTTTGGTTTGGTTTTGGTTTTGGTCTTGGTTTTTTTGAGTCAGGGTTTCTCTGTGTAGCCCTGGCTGTCCGGAACTCACTCTGTAGACCAGGCTGGCCTTGAACTCAGAAATCTGCCTGCCTCTGCCTCCCAAGTGCTGGGATTAAAGACATGTGCCACCACCGCCCAACTTCAGAAGAGACTTTTAATTTTGGACTTTTAAACATTGTTCAAACTGTGATAGACTATGGGGACTTTGAAGTTAGGCTAATACATCTCGCATTATAAGCATATGGGGGTCAAGGAGTGGAATGTAGTGGTTGGATAGGAACAGCCCCCATAGACTCATGTGTTTGAGTGCTTGGCTCATAGGGAGTGGCACTATTAGGAGGTGTGGCCTTGTTGAAGGAAGTGTGTCACTGTGGGGGCGGACTTTGAGGTCTCCCATGCTCAAGCTCGGCCCAATTGGAAGATAGACCTGATGCTGCCTGTAGATCAAGATAGGCTCCTCCAGAACCAAGTCTGTCCACATATTGCTGTCCTTCCCACCATGGTGGTAATGGACTGAACCTCTGACACTGTAAGCCAGCCCCAATCAAATGTTTTCCTTTATAAGAGTTGACTTGGTCATGGGGTCTCTTCATAGCAATGGAAACACTAACTATGACACAAGGCCTCCTATGCCCTCTCCTCTACCACTTTGCCTTTCCCACAGAACAACATCATCCACCATGGGCATCCATTCTTGCAGTGGGTCTTTCAGGCTCCTCGGACGGCCCCTCTGTCCAACAGAACTGCCTTACCCATCACTGTAGCACCTACTGCCTGGTGTCTTCCATAAGTGACTTTGACTTGTATGTCTCTGAGAAAGGCCTCTAAGTCCCTCTAAAGTCGGGTAGGAGTCTGGGCAGAGTGCAATGAGAACAGTCCAGCTCCTAGATGCATTTAACCTGGGGTCTGTGACTCCAGGCAGATCTGCCTTTTGCAAGGGACATTGTTTGGAGTCACATATCAGCTTAATAGGACCAAAGATGCCCAGGGAACTAGCCAGGCAAGCAAGCCAAGGCATAGTACCCCCCCTGAGGTACCTGCTCACATATTTGCATCTGAGTGGGTGGGCTGGGAGCTGGGTCTACCCTCCATGCTCTAGAGCTTAAACCTCAGACCCGGATTACCACAGCCTGTCAACTGCAGCCAGACAGCTTTGACACATCCCACTGGGTTCCCTGAGTCCTTGGAAGACTCAGGGATGTCCAAGGGTCCCTAAGGACACAAGACAATACCTTATCTTTAAGATATTATCTCATTATATAGACAACTGGAGATAAGGTACACAGATGATAGACAGATGATAAATGTATATGATCAACAGATGATAGCTAATTAGAAACTGCCAAAGAATATAAATAAAAATGATGAATAAATAGGCAATTGTAGGTAGATGATAGAACTATCATGGACAGATAGATATAAACAAAAATAAAATAGATAAGGTAAACGAGTGGATAGAAAATAGATATATAACTGATTGATTTATAGATGATTGATAGATCATAGACTAGTGGAAGAAAACTTATGGATGTTTTGATAATAGATGGATGATTGATAGATGGAAGGCTGAGAATAGACAGATGACTGACAGATAGGAGACAGAGGTACAGGAGTCGGTGGTTGCTCGCAGGTGTCACTGTGACTGGACTGAGGAAAAGAATACCTGGTGCAGCATTATCTCTTTCTAGGTCCATGACAGTGTCTCCAGGTGGGCTCAGCCCTTGGCTCTGCGGACAGTAGAGAACTTCTCCTCCATCTAACATTGGCCAAGGGCCAGACAAATCAAAGAAACACCAGAGTTCCAGATTCTCTGGGGCTTGCATTAAACACACACACACACACACACACACACACACACACACACACCTCTGCATCTCCACACAGCCTCCATTGGTCCATTCCTCAGGAGAACCCTGGCTAATACAGGACAGTCCATGCAGCCCCTGAAACTGCAGGCGGCAGCAACTGCATGTGCACTCCTGATCCTCCAGCCTCTGCCTCTCAGGAGCTGGCAGCACAGGAGACAGCAGGTGTGCGTGGTGCTGTGCAGGTGTGTGTGGTGCTGTGCAGGTATGTGTGGTGCTGTGCAGGTGTGCATGGTGCTATGCAGGTGTGTGGTGCTGTGCAGGTGTGTGGTGCTGTGCAGGTGTGTGTGGTGCTGTGCAGGTGTGCATGGTGCTGTGTAGGTGTGCGTGGTGCTGTGCAGGTATGCATGGTGCTGTGCAGGTATGCATGGTGCTATGCAGGTGTGCGTGGTGCTGTGCAGGTGTGCATGTTGCTGTGCAGGTATGTGTGGTGCTGTGCAGGTATGGGTGGTGCTGTGCAGGTGTGCGTGGTGCTGTGCAGGTGTGTGTGGTGCTGTGCAGGTGTGCGTGGTGCTGTGCAGGTGTGCGTGGTGCTGTGCAGGTATGTGTGGTGCTGTGCAGGTGTGCATGGTGCTGTGCAGGTGTGTGGTGCTGTGCAGGTGTGTGGTGCTGTGCAGGTGTGTGTGGTGCTGTGCAGGTGTGCATGGTGCTGTGCAGGTGTGCGTGGTGCTGTGCAGGTATGCATGGTGCTGTGCAGGTATGCATGGTGCTATGCAGGTATGCATGGTGCTGTGCAGGTATGCATGGTGCTATGCAGGTGTGCGTGGTGCTGTGCAGGTGTGCATGTTGCTGTGCAGGTATGTGTGGTGCTGTGCAGGTATGGGTGGTGCTGTGCAGGTGTGCGTGGTGCTGTGCAGGTATGGGTGGTGCTGTGCAGGTGTGCGTGGTGCTGTGCAGGTGTGTGTGGTGCTGTGCAGGTGTGCGTGGTGCTGTGCAGGTGTGCGTGGTGCTGTGCAGGTATGTGTGGTGCTGTGCAGGTGTGCATGGTGCTGTGCAGGTGTCCGTGGTGCTGTGCAGGTATGCATGGTGCTGTGCAGGTGTGCGTGGTGCTGTGCAGGTGTGCATGGTGCTGTGCAGGTGTGCGTGGTGCTGTGCAGGTGTGCATGGTGCTGTGCAGGTATGCGTGGTGCTGTGCAGGTGTGCGTGGTGCTGTGCAGGTGTGCATGTTGCTGTGCAGGTGTGTGTGGTGCTGTGCAGGTATGCATGGTGCTGTGCAGGTGTGCTTGTTGCTGTGCAGGTATGCGCGGTGCTGTGCAGGTATGCATGGTGCTGTGCAGGTGTGTGTGGTGCTGTGCAGGTGTGCATGTTGCTGTGCAGGTGTGCGTGGTGCTTTGCAGGTATGCATGGTGCTGTGCAGGTGGGCTTGTTGCTGTGCGGGTATGCGCGGTGCTGTGCAGGTATGCATGGTGCTGTGCAGGTGTGTGTGGTGCTGTGCAGGTGTGCATGTTGCTGTGCAGGTGTGCGTGGTGCTGTGCAGGTATGCGCGGTGCTGTGCAGGTATGCATGGTGCTGTGCAGGTGTGTGTGGTGCTGTGCAGGTGTGCATGTTGCTGTGCAGGTGTGCGTGGTGCTTTGCAGGTATGCATGGTGCTGTGCAGGTGGGCTTGTTGCTGTGCGGGTATGCGCGGTGCTGTGCAGGTATGCATGGTGCTGTGCAGGTGTGTGTGGTGCTGTGCAGGTGTGCATGGTGCTGTGCAGGTGTGCATGTTGCTGTGCAGGTGTGCGTGGTGCTGTGCAGGTATGCGTGGTGCTGTGCAGGTATGCGTGGTGCTGTGCAGGTGTGCGTGGTGCTGTGCAGGTGTGCGTGGTGCTGTGCAGGTGTGCATGTTGCTGTGCAGGTATGCGTGGTGCTGTGTAGGTATGTATGGTGCTGTGCAGGTGTGCTTGGTGCTGTGCAGGTGTGTGCGGTGCTGTGCAGGTATGCATGGTGATGTGCAGGTGTGTGTGGTGCTGTGCAGGTGTGCATGTTGCTGTGCAGGTGTGCGTGGTGCTGTGCAGGTATGCGTGGTGCTGTGCAGGTATGCGTGGTGCTGTGTAGGTATGTGTGGTGCTGTGCAGGTGTGCTTGGTGCTGTGCAGGTGTGTGTGGTGCTGTGCAGGTGTGCATGGTGCTGTGCAGGTATGCATGGTGCTGTGCAGGTGTGCTTGTTGCTGTGCAGGTATGTGCGGTGCTGTGCAGGTATGCATGGTGATGTGCAGGTGTGTGTGGTGCTGTGCAGGTGTGCATGGTGCTGTGCATGTGTGCATGGTGCTGTGCAGGTATGCGTGGTGCTATGCAGGTGTGTGTGGTGCTGTGCAGGTGTGCATGTTGCTGTGCAGGTGTGCGTGGTGCTGTGCAGGTGTGCATGGTGCTGTGCAGATGTGCATGTTGCTGTGCAGGTATGCGCGGTGCTGTGCAGGTATGCGTGGTGCTATGCAGGTATGTGTGGTGCTGTGCAGGTGTGCATGTTGCTGTGCAGGTGTGCATGTTGCTGTGCAGGTGTGCGTGGTGCTGTGCAGGTGTGCGTGGTGCTGTGCAGGTGTGCATGTTGCTGTGCAGGTGTGCATGTTGCTGTGCAGGTATGCGCGGTGCTGTGCAGGTGTGCGTGGTGCTGTGCAGGTGTGTGTGGTGCTGTGCAGGTGTGCATGTTGCTGTGCAGGTGTGCATGTTGCTGTGCAGGTGTGCGTGGTGCTGTGCAGGTGTGCATGGTGCTGTGCAGGTGTGCGTGGTGCTGTGCAGGTGTGCGTGGTGCTGTGCAGGTGTGCATGTTGCTGTGCAGGTATGCGTGGTGCTGTGTAGGTATGCATGGTGCTGTGCAGGTGTGCTTGGTGCTGTGCAGGTGTGTGTGGTGCTGTGCAGGTGTGCGTGGTGCTGTGCAGGTGTGCGTGGTGCTGTGCAGGTGTGCGTGGTGCTGTGCAGGTATGTGTGGTGCTGTGCAGGTGTGCGTGGTGCTGTGCAGGTGTGCGTGGTGCTGTGCAGGTGTGCGTGGGGCTGCACCCAGGGTTCCGTTCACATCTGCCCAGCACTCACCCCCCCCCCCCCCGAGCTCCAGCCCCAGCCCCTTCTTCTTTCAAAGAAGATTTGAATTTCTTCTTTCTGAGCCTGGAGCTTTAGGTTCTGACTTCTGGAGTTTGTGTTTTGCTGGCCTCTGGCAAAGACACTTGCATCCCAGTGTCCCCATCCTGTGCTCCTCAGAACTCATGCTGAATGAAGGGAGAGTGGGAAGGAACTCTCAGGAGTCCCCGCCCCAGTCTTCCCACCAGCTTCTGTCGGAGCCCTGTGGCATGTCCTCCCAGCAAACACTGTCATCGTCCACAGTCGCACGTCTATTTTCGGCCTTGTTCCCTGTCTCCCCCACCCACCCTCCCATCCCCAGGCTCTGCAGTCTCACGGGCCCACCTGTGTCATCTGGTCTCTAAGGGACACTCGGGCCCTGGATCTCACTGTGAACAGGGAAACAAAGCATGTCTTATGGGCAGTTTCCAAGAGCTGAAGCTTGCTGGCCCTGCGGTTCTAGGGTTTTCTTTTAAACTCCAATACAATTGTTCTGAAGCTTAAAAAGAAAACTTTACAGAGTGTGTCTTGTCCCCAGGAAAGGTGAGGAGGCAGCTCCTCCTGCCTTTCATCAGGGCCTTCTTGGCTTTCTCTGCACTCTCTTGCAGTGAGCTGAGGAGACTTAGAGAGCTGTGGAAGCCATCTCCAGTGTCTCCTTTGAGGAAAAACCCAATGAAGGCATTTGATCCAAGGCGGTGAAACTTTGAATGGAGCCCTGACTTAGAAAAAAAATAAGAAAACAAAAGAAAACCCCCAAACTCCCCAGAAGTAGCAAGGCTCCACTTTGACCGTGGCAGATCAGCCCAGAGCCTGTGCCAGAAACAAGTCTGTGCACTTCATGCAGGCACGTGTGGCAGCACCTGGGCGGGGTGCTCTTAGTGTCTGCAGAGGTGGTGGGGACAAGTGGCATGTGTCCCACATTGGGCAGATGGTTCCCCCCAGGAGTCTCTAATGCTGTGCCAAGCTGGAGCGCTCCTCCCGAGGGAGGAGGACGAGATGGCTCATAAGACCCAGGAGGTGAAAGAAACACCCCGGGGCTCAGAAAGCTTGGGAGCTCACAGGACCCTGGAGGTGCCTCCCCAGGGAGCCGCTGGGAGCCCTGCACACAGCTCCGGGGCGCAGCTCCTTCAGGACTCATGTAGGCTGGGGTGGGCTTCTTGGAGGCAGCTGCCTCTGAGTGATCTGTGCTCATGTGAGTGACCCCTGGGGAAGCCCAGTAAACTCGTGTGCTCACCAAGCTGATGTACGTGCGATCATTTCAGCCTGTGGTCACTTCTGACATGGACAGACACTTGCTCGTGTGGGAAAGCCACACATCAGCTGGACCTGTTGGTCTGCCTACCTATACATTTACCTACATATCTATCTACCCATCAATCTATCATCTTTATATCTATTATCTATCAATCAATCATTTCAGGGTTTTGAAGCATTGTCTTACTCTGTAGCCCAAGCTTGCCTAGAACTAAAAGCAATTCTTCTGCCTCAGGCTGCCAAGTACTGGGATTACAGATATAAACTATCAAACCCAGCTCAAAATCACCGCAGGGCTGGCAGGATGGCTCAGTGAGGAAAGACGCTTGCGGCCAAGCCTGATGGCCTGGGCTTCATTCCCTGGGACCCGTGTGGGGAAAGGAAAGAGCTGACTTCCTGAGTTGTCCTCTGACCCCTACACACACATCATACCCAACCACACAATACACATAATAAATAAATATCATTAAATTCATCAGAAATTATGGTTAATTTCTAACCAAACAGAACAATGCCAGCTTCTCAGAAGGAAGAGGCAGGAGAACTGCCCGGCCTGGTCTACATGATGAGTTCTAGGCTAGCCAGGATCACAACAGCAAGACCTTCTCCTAAAAGGAAAAATGTTCAAGTCTAATAATTCCAAAATAAATCTTAGTATACAATCCTGTTTATAACCATAAAACACCTAAAACATATCATCGATTTATATTAAATAATTTCTTTGTGCACTGAAAGATCAGAGTTCGTTCTGATTTTTACTGAGCCCTGGTAACCCAGTTGGAAGACCATGCTCTTTAATGGAGGGCATCTTCCGATAAAATTCAGGTGAGTTTGTTTAAATTGTCTTTGTTGGTTTAGGGTGCAGCTCAGTTGTAACCTTAGCATGCACGAGGTCCTGTGCTGTGTCCCCAGCACCCCCTACACTCACCAAAAACCTGCTCACTGTTAGCTGGTTACAGTGAGATTTCATAATGTCTCCCTGGGCTCTCAGCTGTGATACCAGCACAGGGGAAGCTGTGACAGGAAGACTGTCAGGAGTTCAAGGCCAGCCTGGGCTACGTGGAGAGTTTTAGGCTACTCCGTAAAACCTGGTCTCATAAAAACAAAATAAATAAGGCAGGGTGGACAGCTACATGCTTGCCACACTAGCACGAGACCCAGAGCTAGACCCAAACTCCGTGGTGCAGGCTTGCTGGTCCCCAGGCGGATCCTGGGGGTGACTGGCTAGCCAGCAGAGTCCAGTCATCAGCATGCACATGGGAAAAAATCCAGAGATATAGATGGATGAATAAATGAAAAGAAAGGTAAAATATGGGGAGAAATTGTGGAATTAGAAAAATTAGCATTTGATGAGGCTAAAGAAATGGCTCCCTGGTTACGACACCTGCCACTCTTGAAAAGGACCCAGGTTCAATTCCTGGTACCCACAGGCCTGGGTGCAACTAGAGAGTTGACTCACAACTGTCTGTGCTCAATGATGCTTCGAGTTTCAGAGTGATCTGACGCCCTCTTCTGGTGTCTGTGGACACTACAGGCACAGGAACACAGACATACATGCAGACAAAACATCCATACACATAAGATAAAAAATAAAGTAAATCTTTAAAAAGAAAATTATCATCTGAGTCTGGCATGGCACAGTGCAACTTTAATCCCAGAACTTGGGATGTGCAGAGGCAGGTGAATCTCTGAGTTCAAGGCCAGCTTGGTCTTCATGATGGGCCACTGTCTCAAAACAAAACAAAATCATCAATCATCAGTTATAAACTGAGTCCACATATCAGCAGATACTGCAGCAAGGAAGGCTACTCGTGTGATCCCCTAGTCTTCCATTCCAAATACTCAACAGTCCCAAACAGAAAGAAGGACTTAGCAAAGGAACCTGACACAGGCCACCTGAGCCTCATTAACAAAGTCCCAGTTAAAGCACTGTATCACATTGCCAGGAACAGAGAAAGTCCCCACAGTGTCCTCATCAAGGACACCCAGCAGAGCTGATGTGATGTCCCTGCCCCACACATCTCCTTGAGCTTAAGGACACATAGACACTGGGCAAAACCACTCACTGCACTCTGACAGACTCAAGGGTGTGAAAGTAGAGGAAAGACGACAAACTGTCAGAGAATGGGGGTGGGGTGTGTGTGTGTGTGTGTGTGTGTGTGTGTGTGTGTGTAGACTACAACGGCAGGACACCTGCTGAGCGGAAGTGCACACTTTAATCCCAGAACTTGGGAGGCAAAGGCAGGTGGATCTCTGAGTCCGAAGCCAGCCTGGTCCACAGAGAGAATTCTGGGACAGCCAGGGACATTCGGAGAAACCCTTTCTCAAAAACAAAACAAAACAAAACAAAAGGAAACAAAAGGAAACAAACCTAATTAAGAGATGCTACTGAAAAATACCAAAGCTTGACTGCGAATTCTGTGGGGACACAGTGGCAGTGTGTGAGAGACAGGCATGGGTTTATGATTCTGAAATTACCTTCCATTTGTACAGGACACCCTTGTTGATGGGAAGTACACTCGATACTAAGATAATGAGCCACCCAACTGGAAATGTGTTCCCAAAGGTTGTTCACAGTGGTGCACTTGAGAGCCTGAGGCAGGAGGATTGTAAGTTTGAGAAAAAACAAAAAACAAAACAAGGAGACAAGTTATTAAACATGTTGGCAGTCTAAAGATTGACTATGAAACAGTAACTATGTCTAATCTGTGATTGGTTCTTGGTTTGGTTTGGTTTGGTTTGGTTTGGTTTGGTTTGGTTTGGAGACAGGGACTCCAGTCCAGGCTGACCTTTAACTTGGTGTGTAGCAGAGGATAGACCTGAACTCCTGATCCTCCCACCTCTAGCTCCTGCAGGCCGGGATGACAGGAGTGTGTCACCAGGCCCAGGTGATGTCTACTTGATGGGATTTACAATCACCATGGAAACAAATGCAGGCATGTCTGGGAGCTGACTGATCCGGCTAAAGGAGCAGGGAGACCCTCTCTAAATGAGGAGGCAGCACTCCACAGACTGCAGAGCTGAAAGTTAAGGAAAGAAAGTGAGCTGAGCCCCGGTGGGTGTCACCTCTGCTTCCCGACTGTGGACGCGACATGACTGCTGCCTCTTGCTTCTGCCTCTGGCCTTCCCACTCTGAGGGACATCGTTTTCTGAGACCCGAGTCACAGCAAATCCTTCCTTCCTACCCTACGCTTCTTCTGTCAGATATTTTATCACAGTAGTAAGACATGTAACTATTGCACTTGCATAGTAGTACTATCGTGTGTGTGTGTGTGTGAATGTGTGTGATGTGTCTATGTATGTGATGTGTCTGTGTGCACAGTGTGTGGTGTGTGCACACATGTGTGTATATGGTATGTGTGTGACATGTGTGTGTGGTATGTGTATGTGTGGTGTGTATGTGTGTGGTGTGTATGTGTGTATGTGTGTATGTGTGTGGTGTGTGTGAGGTATGTGGTATGTATGTGATATATGTGGTATGTATGTGTGTGTGATGTGCCTGTGTATATGTGTGTGTGTAGTATATGTGGTGTATGTGGTGTATATAGTATATGTGTTATGTGTAGTGTGTACGTGGTGTGTATGATGTGTATGTGTGTGGTATGTGTGTGATATGTGTGTGTGATGTGTCTATGCATATGTGTATATGGTATATATTGTGTTGTGTTGTGGTATGTGTGGTGCGTATGGTATGTATGTGGTGTGTATGTGGTGTGTGTGATGTGTATCTGTATGTGATGTGTATGTGTATGGTGTGTGTGGTATTTGTAGTTTGTGTGTATGTAGTATGTGTGATATATGTGGTGTGTGTGATGTGTATGTGTGTGGTTGTGTGGTGTTTGTAATATGTGTGGTATGTGTGGTGTGTGTACATGTGTGTGGTGTGTATGTGTGTGTGGTATGTGTGGTGTGTATGTGTGTGTGTGTGTGTTGTGTTGTATGTGTGTATGTGTGTGTGGTGTGTGTGGTGTGAATACAAGTGGATTCATCTATGTGAGAGTGAACGGAGTCCAGCAGTTGACGCCTGGATGTCTTCTGTTACTCTCCACCTTTATTTCTAGCTGATCTTCACCACCATTCAACCAGCATGGCCAGCCGTCAAGACCCTGGGATCTCCTATCTCTACCCCCATCCCCACCCCCTGCACTGTGGTTATAGGTACATGCTATTATCTCAGACATTTTACCTGGGTGCTAGGGACCCAAACTCAGGTCCTCACAAGTGTCCTAAACAGTGAGCATTTTACCCTTTCCCAGCCCCCATTAATGTTCAATTTAAAGGGTGAAATACAGTAGGGATTTGGGGTACAGCTGAGTGGTAGAGCCATACCTAGCATGGTCTGAGCCCATACCCAGTGCTGGGTATGGAAAGCAAGGGTAGGTTAAAAGACCACGCAGCAATACACAGTTAGATAGCTCATGTACAGGATAAGCATCCCAGGGACCCTAATGGCCGCAAAGAGTGGAGCCTTGTTAGCTGCAGAATAAATATAAAGATGAGGGCTGGTGGTGTATGCCTTTATAGTCCAGCATGCAAGAAGTAGAGGCAGGTGGATCTCTGTGAGTCTGAGGTCAACCTGGTCCACATAATGAGTTCCAGGCCACCTGGGCTAAATGGTAAGGCCATGCCTCAAATAGATATATAGATATATTCATATAAAAGTGTGTGCTTACGCCAGGCATGGTGGTATACACCTTTAATCCCAGCACTTGGGAAGCAGAGGCGGGTGGATTTCTGTGATTTCAAGGTCAGCCTGGTCTACAAAGTGAGTTCTGAGGCAGCCAAGGGCTATAACACAGAGAAAGTCTGTCTCAAAAAAAAAAAGTGTGTGCTTATATACATAAGTCAACATATACATATATCTATATACAGGTATAAACAACTATAGAAGAAAACTCAACACACACTGACCATCTCCAATGTGAAATTCAAAACACTCTAAAATCCAAAATTTTCAGCACATATAGAATGATTATAAATGGAAACTTCCACATCATAAAAATATTTCATGCAAAAAATGATTTGGACTGCTGTGAAGAAAATCCACTAATGGTATCATCCAACACTGGGCCTGCATGCCACAACACTGGGCCTGCATGCCACAACACTGGGCCTGCATGCCACAACACTGGGCCTGCGTGCCACAACACTGGGCCTGCATGCCACAACACTGGGCCTGCATGCCACAACACTGGGCCTGCGTGCCACAACACTGGGCCTGCATGCCACAACACTGGGCCTGCGTGCCACAACACTGGGCCTGCATGCCACAACATTGGGCCTGCGTGCCACAACACTGGGCCTGCGTGCCACAACACTGGGCCTGCATGCCACAACACTGGGCCTGCGTGCCACAACACTGGGCCTGCATGCCACAACACTGGGCCTGCGTGCCACAACACTGGGCCTGCATGCCACAACACTGGGCCTGCATGCCACAACACTGGGCCTGCATGCCACAACACTGGGCCTGCATGCCACAACACTGGGCCTGCATGCCACAACACTGGGCCTGCATGCCACAACACTGGCCCTGCGTGCCACAACATTGGGCCTGCATGCCACAACACTGGGCCTGCATGCCACAACACTGGGCCTGCATGCCACAACACTGGGCCTGCGTGCCACAACACTGGGCCTGCGTGCCACAACACTGGCAGGAAAGGAATGGCCACCAGGGCAATATTGGCATGAAAGATACAGGAGCGACCAATGCTTTCCGCCTTGATTGGACGCTTTCTCCACAGGAGGCAGCTTGTGTCTGGTATTATGTATGGATCTGGCTAAAAGCCCATGGCTCCGGAGGTCACAGGTGCGGGGAAGAGTCTGATCCAGCTCTGCTAAGTGCACGTGGCAAACTGTCAGGCTTGGTCAGGAGAGCCTCTCTCCGCAGTGGGCAGCGGTTACAGCTGAGCCTCAACTAGTCAGAGAGCAGAGACCAAGTGACTGCGGAGGGCTCAGTCCTAAATTAAGACAGCATTAGAAAAACCAGCTATAGTAATCTCACCTCCGAAGAACATTGTAGAGGATGGGGAGGACCGAAAAGCCATCGATGGAGGGGCACTGTGAAGGGCTTTCCTCCGGACACGACCCGGCCTGGACGCTCGGGAACTGTCCCGCAGCTGTGCTCACTGCACGTGATCAGCCACGATGATCAGTCTGCATTTGAGCAGGCAGCACTAACCAGACTTCATGTGACTTAGTGGAGGAGGGAAGAGAGGACACAAAAGTGGGAAGGGAGCACGTTGAGAGGGATCTCCAGGGTGGAAGAGTTGGGGAATGGATGAGACCAAGATACATGATATATAATGTACAAAATTGTCAAAGAATAAATAAAAAATTCAAAAACTGTACGAAATATTCTAGAAAATTACCTTTAGTTTGTGTGTGTGTGACACACGCTGACACACACATAAATACCTCATTGTTATACACAAATATCCCATAAGTCCAAAATCCAAGCCACTGCTTGTCCAGGCATTTCTGATCTGGGATACACAGCTATATGTACAATTAAAATCTTTATATTTAACAGGAATAAATCTAAATTTTATTTTTCTACATGTACACATGCTGTTCTGCCTAGTCTTGTACCAACTTGACATACAAACTAGAGTTGTCTGAAAGGAGGGAACCTCAGTTGAGAAAATACCTCCATACGATCCAGCTGTATGGCAACTTCTTAGAACTTAACTACTATTAAATTAAATACTTAATTACTATCGGTGGGGAAGGCCCAGTCCTTGGTGGGTGGTCCTATTCCTAGGCAGGCGGTCCTGGATTTCACAAGAAAGCAGGCTGAGCGAGCCGTGAGGAGCAAGCCAGCAGGCAGCACCCCTCCATGGCCTCTGCCTCAGCTCCCACCTCCAGAGTCCTGCCCTGTTTGAGTTCCTGTCCTGCTTCCCTCAGTGATGAACAGTGATGTGGAAGTGTTTCCTCCCCAAGTCACTTTGGTCATGGTGTTTCATCACAGCAATAGTGACCCTGGGACACATGGATTGGGTGTACGTGTGCTCACGTCTGAGAGAGCAATCATGTGTGTGCAGGCAGACATGCATATGTGTATGATTGCCTGTGGGGCCCAAGTTCATGTCCGATGCCTTCCTTCATCAAGCTCTACTTCATATTGAGACAAGATCTGTTGAGCCCAGAGCCACTGATTCAAGTAGTCTAGATCCCCAGTTTGCTTTGGGGACCCCTTGTCTCCTCCTGCTGAGTGCTGGGACCACACACGACTGGCCACCACGATTGCTCAGTATTTAGCTGGGTTGGGAGGCAGGGTCTAAACATCACTTCTCACACCTGAATGACGAGTGCTTAATCCACGGAGCCAGCTCCCAAATCAGATCTAGAATAGAAAAAGTCTGAGTATTCACAGAACATGTTTTCATAGTTGACCATAAAGCAAACCAGTGACTATCTACCTTGCCTCAAACTTGTGGCAATCCTCCTGTCTTAGCTTCTCTTGTGATGGATTACTGTTCCTGCCTTGAGAGGTTAGAGCGAGAGCTAATATGAGCACACTTATGGGTGCACTTTGTATGCAGGCACACATGTGTGTGGAGGTCAGAGGTTAACTCCTTTCTCAAGGGTTGTTCACTTGTTTTTGGAGACAGTGCCTCCCACTGAGACCCAGGGCTCCCCAAGGGGCTCTAGCATATAAATTCAGAGGGAAACAGACTTCACACGATTGCTTGTTGTGGTGTGGAGACTTTGTGCGTACAAGGCAAACCAACCTTGCAGACACTCCCAGACTACCTGAGCAGAAGTGAAGTCTCGGGACTAAATTCAGTGCCATTTTACACCACTTGCCACAGAGAAAACCTCTTATAAGTATCACCTGTCAATAAAAAGCCCATGAACTGAGGCAGGAAATAGGAGGTGGGACCCTGGCAGGAAGAGAGAGGATTCTGGGAAATAGTAAGAGATAAGAGAGACTTGCTGAGATCTGGGAGAGAGAATAGATGTAGAACCAGGCGGTATGAACTCAGGGAGATGCTGAGGAAGATGCAGAGGAGACGCGAAGAAAGAAGCAGGCCTGTACTAAGAGAGGTAACTAGCCCAGGGGTAGGCATAGAATAGCTTTAATGGGTTAAATAAGTTACAAGCTAGTCAGGGAATGAGCCAAAGCTGTGGCCAACACATTTATTAATAAATAATTACTCTCAGAATCATTGTTCCGGGGCTGGGAAAAGAAAAAAACAGATGTTTTAAATTGTTACAACTTGCAGAGGTGACATTCTGTAAAGTTACCCCCAACACCAAGCCACAGTTGGGGACCTAAAATCAACCCATCAACAGACATCTTTTTTTATGTCTGTTTCTGTTTTAAAACTCCACATTTGAAATTTATATTAACTCATTGGCCCTGAACTTCAGACAACAGCCATGTTATTCATATCTGGGTGAAGCCAGGAGGCAGAGCACTGTGTTCCTGGGGGACTACACAGCAGGCTGGAGCTGAGTTCACATGCGGATCATTTTAAACAATAAAGTCACCAAGACACACACACACACACCGAGGGGATTCAGGAGATGGCTCCGTGGGTAAGGTTCTTCCTTCAAATTCATGAGCACTGGAAATCGGGTCCCAGGCAGAAGACAGGAACTGAAGCAAACTGACTGGCTAGAATTGGCGAGCTCAGGGTTAGTCTTCACATATCCATGCAGGCGCATATAACATGAGAGAGAGGAAGAGGGAGAGAGGCTGTGCGTGAGTGTGTGCGCGTGTGTGTGTGTGACAGAGAGAGAGTGTGTGTGCATGTGTGTGTGAATGTGTGTGAGAGAGAGTGTGTGTGTGAGTGTGTGAATGTGTGTGTGAGTGTGTGCGCGTGCTCATGTGCGTGTGTGTGTGCATGTGTGTGCATGTGTGTGTGAATGTATGTGTGAGTGTGAGTGCATATGTGTGTGAGTGTGTGTGAGTGTGCGTGAATGTGTGTGTGAATGTGTGTATATGTGCGTGTGAGTGTGTGTGCATGTGTGTGTGCATGTGTGTGTGAATGTGTGCATATGCGTGTGTGTGTGTGTGTGAATGTGTGTGTGAGTGTGTGTGTGCATGTGTGTGTGAATGTGTGTGTGAGTGTGTGTGTGCATATGTGTGTGAGTATGTGTGAGTGTGCGTGAATGTGTGTGTGAATTGTATATATGTGCGTGTGAGTGCGTGTGAGTGCGTGTGCGTGTGTGTGTGTGTGTGTGTGTGTGTGTGTGTGAGTCCTCCAGACCTCCCTCAGGAGCAGGCTCCCCTCAGCTTGGGGAAGCCAGGTTGAGACAGTACTAGCTCAATTCGTTTCTCTGGGCAAAGCTTTCCTTCAGACAGGTGACCTTTGACCCCAGGACTCATGCTTTGATTTTCTCTCTAATGAGAAAAGCAATAAGAAGAGCAACATTCACCCCTGGCCCCTGTGCTATGCACGCTCAGGAGCAAAAGCATGGGTGCAGATCCTCAGGCACTCGGGGGTCACAGGGGTCATCACGCCCTACTGCAGGACAGAGAGGGCTCACCACCTGGGCCTTCATCCCACCTTCGCTGCTATTGGAGGTGGAGGGTGGAAGAAGACAGAGCTTTGTCCACACAGCTTCCCGTCCCACCCTCCTGGGACTCTTCTTTGCCAGTTCCTCAAAACAAGACCAAATACAAAATCCATTGCAAAATGGAGGCACAGAACCCCTTCTCCAAAGTGTCTTGTGTTTCTGAGCCCTGGCTTGAGGAGACCCTCACTGCCACAGCTGTTCGTCCATGAGGCCCTTAGCCCTTCACATCAGCTTTCTTGTGAAGAACTGTGGAGAATCTTGGTACCTAGAATCTTCTTTGTTACAGCCAGATTGAAACCAAAACCAGACAGCACAAAAGACTCCTGAGGCCCCTCCCCTCCCTGAGGACCCGTTGGAGGCTAATGGTTGGGAGAGGGGGCGTTTTCTCTAGAGTTTTAGCCACTGGCGGGTTGTCCATAGTCCAATAGGTGACCTCCCACCCTTGCTCCTGTGATTAAACCCAGTTAATCAGGTTAAATTTAAATCATTTCAAAGGAGCCAGTGAGATAAATCCACCTGTAAAGCTATTTCCACCTAAGCCTGACAAGAATTCAGCCCCCAGAACCCACACAAAACCCAGTGAGCACAGCAGCTCACATCTGTAATGCCAGCACTCCAGGGGAGGTGGGGGGTGGGGCAAGCGGCAAGCGCTGTCCTGGAGCGCACAGTGGCCAGTCGTCACAGCTTGGCAGAAACAGCTTCCTCAGCAAGGAGGAAGGAGAAAACCCACTCCTGAAAGTGATCCTCTGACCTCCACAGGCGTGGTGTGACCCGGGTGCACACAAACACACGCATGCACGCAGAATAAAAACATTTTAAACATAATTTAAAAGTCATTTTTTAGTTGAAGTAGAACAATAGCAGCAAGCCAGCATCAGGTACTGTAAGACCGAGGAGCAGCTCTCCTCCCCTGGGGGGCAGAGGCTAAACACTGCCAAGTGTCATTTAAGATCATTCTTTGTTGTTGTTTTAATTTTATTTTATATGTATGTAATTTTGTCTGCAGGGTTGTCTGTGCACCACATGCGTGCAGTTCCTGTCGAGGCCAGAAGAGGGCATTGAATCCCTGAAACTGGAGTTGCAGGTGGTTGTGAGCCTCTATATGGATTCTGAGAATTGAACCTGCGTGTAGCCAGTTAACCTCTCAGAGCCATCTCTCCAGCCTGGGAACTGTTATGGGGTCTCAGTGAGATCTTTACCGTAAGCAGCTATTTTGAAGGACTAAACTCTATGGGGTGGCCTGTGTGAGAGGCCCTCTCACTAAGGCACTAAGGCCTGGCAGCCTGATGTGGGAACTGGGAGCCTAGAAGCCCTTCTTGGCAGCTGGCCGACACCCCTGTGCTGCCTGCCTGGTTTGGATGCCTACTCTGAGGCCACTCCAGCAGCTATGCAGAATCACCACATCTGCAGCTGAAGAAACATTCCAGCTGGCCTGCCCTAGCTCAGGGAAACAGTTCTCCAAGCCAGACAAGACTGTATGAACAAGTAAACTCTGACTGACTCAGACAAGTGAACTCTGACTGACCCTGCTGCCATTTCCACCCACCAACAGGAGCCATTCACCTGATGGCTCTGCTGAAGGCTTGTGATTGGTGCAGGACCCAATCCTTCATTTGCATGAGGAACTGAATTGTGATAGGTGTAAATGTAGTCCTTCATTTACATGAGGATCTGTTCTTTAAGCCCCAGATGTGTGTCTTGCTTCTCCCAGTTCCTGTCCAGGGAGAACAAAAGGGCCCCACAGCTGATGGGTGACCACGAGCCCTGGATCTAGATGAGGTGATTTTGAGTGAATTTCCTCTACCTTTTTTCTCCTTTCTGTTCTCCATGTTTCCTCTGAGGAATACATAATTATGGAAATAACCAGTGTTCTGGGGGCTGAGGAGATGACTCAGTCAATGAAATGCTTGCCTTGCAATGTCAAGGACCTGAGTTTGAATGCCAGAACACATAGGGCATGACGGAGAGAACTTTAATGCCAATGCCAGAGTCCTGAATAGCTGCTGAGCCTGCTTAGCCTCCTTGGTGACTAAGCCTGCAGGCCAGTGAGGGACTCTGTCTCATCACCTCAGTGGGTAGCTCCTAAAGGAAAAAGCCCAGGGTGGGTTTCTGGCGTCCACACACATGTGCACACATGCACAGGCCTCTTAATACATAAACATGTTTGCACATTGGGGAGGAGACAAGAGAGCTAAAGGCAAGAACAAACAAACAACAACAAAGAAACAAAAACAAAATAAAAACCATTAAGGCTGTACCAGTGTAACAGGTTGTAACCTCTTTCTTGTGCTGATGTAGCAACCAGCTATTGCTCCAGTTCTTTCCGCATTTCCCAGGTGAGAGCATAGAGCTACAGGGAGTTGAGTTCACCCTAAAACTCTCAACTGGCAGGCAGGGGAGCCACAATTCCCACAAGGCCTTGGTGACACAGCCTCACCTCTGTAAACTCAGTCTCCTGTCCCATCATGCAGCACCAGGGAGATGACCGTGGAAGTCACAGAGCCCCAGTGACGGGCTCACTACGCCCTCAGACTGAGGATCCAGAGATGATTTTATGCATGGTTTTTTCGTACACACACACCAGATCCTATAACTCCAGCTCCCAGGGACCTGACGTCCTCTTCTGGCCTCTGTCCGTGCTGCATTTAAAGGCGCATGTCTACACCCAGACACACACGCATACACATGACTAAAAATAAAATTAAAAAATTTTTTTCTTTGTTTTCTGAGACAGGATTTCTCTGTGTAGGTAGGTCTGACTGTCTTGGAAATTCACTCTGTAGTCCAGGCTGGCCTCAAATTCACAGATCCACCTGCCTTTGCCTCCTGGGGACTGAGTCTAAAGGCATGTGCTACCATGCCTGGCAAACTAAAATATTTTTGAAGAAGAATGTGAAGTACTTAAGACCTGTCCGCTGACCACTGTGGAAGCACCCCTAAAGGAAAGGAAGATTAAACACAGCAGTACAGCACGCTCACGCACGGTCTCCCTAACTGGTCCACCAGAGATGAGCTTAGGTTTAGTGTAGTCCTCGGTCAAAAGCCTGGTAGACTTTTGTGTGAAAGTTTATAAACTGATTCTCAAAGCTTTTCAGAGGAGCTGGAGGATGGCTCAGTGGTTAAGAGCATGCGCTGCCCTTGCAGAGAACCCAAGTGTGGTTCCCAGCACCCACCCCGTAGGTCACGGCCACCTATAACGCCGGTGGCAGAGGATCCAGCACCACCATCTGGCCTCTGTGGGATCATGCCCACGTGCACACACATAAAAATAAAACAATTTTTTAAAGTTTTATGGAAACACGTAGGTCCTATAATTAAGAAAAGGAATTTTGAATAAAAGGAAGAATGAATTTGGAAAACGGATAACATCTAAGTTTTATACACACCTACATTTTGATGATGCTTACTTTACACTACAGTGACTGACAGATGACACAGACGTAAGGCTGGACATGTCCGCGGAGCAGAACAGGGAATCCAGATGCAGACCTGTGCAGAGGCGCGGGCGGCGCTGGGAGAGGGCACTGGAACAATGGCATGAGGAGCGGAGGGCATTGGCTGAAGTAACTGAGCAGCTATAGAGTGATGTGTTCAAAAGACAAGAAAAAGGATGAGGGTTGGGGAGAGGAGGAGGGGAAGAGGGAGAGAAGGGAGTCTGAATACAGGTACTCACAGAGGGAAGACATGTGCAGGCGGAGACGCGCAGGAGTCAGGGCTGGGTGCAGAAGCAGCAGAGATCTCAGGAATGTGTCTACAAACCAAGGCACCAGTGACCCCAGGCAGAGACCCAGAGCTGGTGGAGTCCTGCTGCTGACACTGCACTTTCTTCCTCCTCTGGCCTCTGAAACAGAACGCACACAAGTGACAGTTATTTCAAGCCACCATTCCTAAGGTTGTCACAGCTACCTTGGGGTTGAATACATCTACTAAACACAATGCAGAGTTGTGGACTACAGTTCCCAGGGTGACATCTACAAGATACTCCCACACCTAAGCCTCAGGGAACATTATGAAAGAGAAGCTGGAAAGAGCCAGAGGTCGGGAAATCTGCTGTGAGACTGTGTCTCCTAATAGTGTCAGAAGGTGCCGACATTAGTTTATAGTCTCACCAGCATGTCTGCCCGACGGTGAACTAAACAAGGACAACACCCACAGACATGTCAAAGTAGACGGGGTGGGGGGGCCTGGAGAAGGGGAGGGGAGGGGCGGGGGGGGGGTGAGATCACGAGGCCACACCCTCGTCAAAGAACTATAGGTAAATGAGGGCTCCAAAGATGCACATTGGTTACTCGATACCAAACCATCGGCCCTGAAAAGGTATATATAAGTAACATTGTTACAGAGACTGAGTAAGTTATGGTTAGAAATATGTGTGTGTGTGTTATATGTATAGCCATGCGTGCAGTTAACAATAAAGAAAAGAGTCTGTGTATCTGAAGACAGCAAGAAGGGGTATACGGGAGGATGTCTGGGGAGGAAAAGAAATGTAATTGTATTGTAGTCTCAAAAATTCTTTAAAGTAAAAAAAAAAAGACATTGATAATACCAAAAATAAATAACTACACAGGAGACGGCGCCTCCCGCTGGCTTTCTGAGCTCTCCTTTTCAACCACCCAGGTCCCCACCCTGCAGAGACCCTGGTTCATCTGTGTCTGCTTAGCTTAGGCCTGGCATGGTGTGCCTAGTGTAGAGCCAGCCCTTGGTGAGGTGCCTCTACCCAGCCCAGCACCCCCAGGCCAGCCGCTTGTGTGCTGGAGAATGACCCAGGGCTCTCTCCTCTCCCACAGTCCTCTTCATGCTCGGATTGAGTTCATTGATTGTTCAAACCTAAGATCTCCAGGCTTAAACGAGAGCCCTTGGAATCTAATTAAAATCTCGCCAGCCACAAAGCTAGTATCCTCCTGGGAGATGTCCCCCTCAGCATTTCTAAGCCTGAGCCCTCCTCGCCAGCTCCGTGGTCAGTGAGGTTCGGCTTTTCCCCCTTCAGCAGTGCTGTGGAGCTCCAGGTCTCCTCCACCTGAGGCAATCAGCCAGATCAGCCTGTTGGGAGCCTCTTACAACTACATCTCTGCGCCAAGGTCTCCCCCTGAACCATCGAAGCCAGCCCCGCAGCAAGCAGACATCACAGGCAGCCTGCTCATTAGAGCCCTGGCAGCAGCTGGGCTCTGGGTTAGGCCCAAACTCCAGGTCTGAAGTCTGTCTTTCAATCAAATTATTAGTGCCCAGAGCAAACAGAAACAAATCCAAATTTCCCAGTCAAATTAGAGGTTCCGATTTTCCTTTTTAAATCTGTATTGACCGTTTCCTTTAGTGATATCTGTGACTCAGAATCAATGTCTAGTTCTTTGTTTTGTTTTTATTCTGAAAGTTGATGGTGGCTCTGTGTGTGTGTGTGTGTGTGTGTGTGTGTGTGTGTGTGATGTATGTGATGTGTATGGTATGTGGTATGTATGGTGTATATATGTATGTGTGGTATGTATGGTGTGTGTATATGTGTGAGATATGTGTATGTGTTACATAGGATATGTATGTATGTGGTGTGTGTGTAGTATGTGATGTTTGTATATATGTGTGCGATGTATGTGATGTGTGGTGTGTAGGATGTGGTGTGCATTTGTGGTATGTGTGTAGTGTGTGGTGTGTATGTGATGTGTATGGTATGTGTATATGCGCTGTGTGTTGTGTTTGTGTATGTGTATGTGTGTGTGTATGTTTGTGTGTGGTGACAGAGATCTAACCCAGGCCCCCATGCAAGCTAGGAAGGCATCGTCCCAGCCTGTATACCTTTTGTTCACAGCCCAGACAACTCAGCTAGCCTGTTTTCACAGACAGATTCATGTATGCACTGAGGGAGAGTCCTGACTTCCAGGCAGCTCTGGGCTCTCAGATAACCACTTCCTGCCCTCCGTGGTCCTCGTGGAAACTCATGAATGAGTTACTACAGGAAAAGATCTAGAGTCCCTCCCTAAGGCCACTTTGGAAAATTCACCAAGCCAGGCAGTGGTGGTGCACACCTTTAATCCCAGCACTTGGGAGGCCGAGGCAGGTGGATTTCTGAGTTCGAGGCCAGCCTGGTCTACAAAGTGAGTTCCAGGACAGTCAGGGCTCTACAGAAAAATCCTCTCTCAAATAACCAAAAATAAAAAAAGAAAAAAGAAGAAAACTCACCAGTCTGTCAACCAAAACCTTCCCTGAAGCAAATATTACTCCATTTTCCATAAGGAAGTTGAGCACCCTCAGCCTCTGGCACACATGGAGGTCACTGAGACAGTCATTCAAAGGATGGCTACAGTGAAGGGAGTCTCACCATTACAGAGGACAGGTGTCAGCAGGAAGCACGGGGCTGGGGACAGCGGGGTGAGGAGGAAGGTGTCACGGGCTTCTGACCAGCTCGTGAACAGCTGCCAAGGTAAAGGCAAGTTCCAAGGCCCAGAAGACTGATGGGGTGAAGCAGGTACTAAGGACTGATGGTTCCTCAACTTCCACTTGGTGCCTTCAATAAGAAGGTCGGTGTGGGCCTGCGAGATGGCTCAGCAGGTAAAGGTGCCCGCCACCAAACCTGCCGACCTGAGTTTGATCCCCAGGACCCACGTGGTAGAAGGAGAGAACTGACTATCACAAGTTGTCCTCTGACCCCCCCATGTCGTACGAAATAGATTGTCATGGTCCATTTTCAGTATGAGTGCACAAGAGTTCATCCGAGTCACCGAAGAGCGGAAGGTGCAGGACCCCTCCCCTCCACCCAGCTCCACCTTGTCTAGAACTCTGAAAGGTGAAAAGTTACAGACCTCTGATTCCATGACTGAGATCACAATCATGGGGGAAAACAGGAGCAGTCTAATCTCCAAATTATTTATTAGGAAAGGCTCTACGCCCTCAACTGATGAGATGGGGAGTTGGGAAAGGGGTGTGCCAGACTTTGTATGAGAAGAGATTTGCAAAACCACAACAGGCTACCAATTCTGCCTTTTTTCTGTGCCGGTGTCCCTATCTGCAGAATTGTATATTAAAGGGCTGGGAGGTGGCCCAGCAGTTAAGAGCACTTGCTGCTCTTGTAGAGGACCCAGGTTCTGTTCCGAGCACCCATGTGGACTGCTCACAACCAAACTCCAGTAGCAGGGGATCTGGTGCCCTCTTCTGGCCACTGGGGGCACTGCATGTATGTGATATAAAGTAAAATAATGAAATAAAATCTTAAAACTCCTTTGTTTTCTCTAGCCTCTTAAATCTATTATTACCTTATTTCTAACAATGTGCACACACACACTGAGAGAATAAATAAATAAATGTAATTTAAAAATCACAAAATAACATGAAAGTGCAGGTAGACATGCCTTTGGAAGGAAACAGACACTGTGGTAGGAGGATTCTGTAGAGGGACTAGAACAGCGAGCGTGCATGTGTAGTGAGAGGGGAGGTATCAGACTGGCTTACATGATAGGTCAGGGAGCCCGGCGCTGGCTGTCTGCACACCGAGAGCTGGGTTCCCATGGTTCTAGGGAAGCCGGCCTCCTCAGTCAGTTCAGTTCAGCGCTGGAGAGTGCCTCATGACAGTCCTGCTGAAGGGCTGAGAAAGTGGCCTCACACTGGGTGCAGTGGCAGGTATTGTCAGCAGGCATTTCTGCCCCTGCCGTCCATCCGTCCATCCATTGGTCCGTCCATCCATCTGTCCATCCATCGGTCCGTCCATCCATCCATCCATCCATCCATCCATCCATCCATCGGTCCCTCCGTCCATCCGTCCATCCATCCGTCCATCCATCGGTCCATCGGTCCATTCATCGGTCCATCCATCCATCCATCGGTCCATCTGTCCATCCGTCCATTCATCGGTCCATCCGTCCATCCATCCATCCATCGGTCTGTCTATCCATCCATCAGTCCGTCCGTCCATCTGTCCATCCATCGGTTAGTCCGTCCATCCGTCCACCCATTGGTCTGTCCATCCATCCTTATGCCTATTTCTCCATCCAGACTGTTTGCTCCTTTGAAGGGCTTTCTCCCCTGACGCCCAGGTGTGTTCACCAGCCCTAGACATCTTCATGGGTCCACAGTGAAACCTGTGACCAGCCCTCAGTGTCTAGTCCACATCACACACACACAAAACCCCAAGCAAGTCCCTACACATGCTTATTAAGACAGGAAAATATCCTGCTAAGCTTAGGGCAAGCCTGCTGTTGTGATGTACACCTTCAACGCCAGCACTTGGGAGGCAGAGGCAGGAGGGTCAGGAGTGCAAAGCTGTCCTACATTAGAAACGTATGGGTGATGGCCATGGTGTGCGATGGTCACTCAGAGGAGGCAAGACGGTTTTATCCCAGTACTCAATATCACACAAAGCAGTTCACACTCCAAAAAGACAGCTGATGCTCCAGCCACCCAATCTGCATTCTAAGTAACAAGGTTAAAGAGAGAGAAGTGTCTGACCCTGCCACCCTACCCACTTCCCATGACCTCCTCACCTACCAGAGGCCTACACTAGTCCTGGGGTGCAACCCTGTTCCAGGGAGGCATGTAAGGTGTACTTTCACTGGGAACATACTCCCTGGATACAGCCCCATATGTGACACACCCACGAAACACCAACCCACGTCCGGGATGACGACATAGAAATGAGAACCTTCAGCAGAAGGCATTCGACATGACACACAGGCAGGGTAAGAGTGTATACCATCCTCACATCATGCCTCTGCTTGTGTCTAAAACGTAGCACGTGTACGTGCATTCACAGATGGGAGTGTAGACATACCTCTGTGTGTGTGCTTTGCATATATATGTGCATATATGTATGTGTATGCACATCATATGTGTAATGTTTGCATGTGTGTATAGCAGCATATATATATGGAGACAGACAGACAGACAGACAGACTGGGGGTAGAGAAAAGCTCTCCCCACACAGCCCAAGCTGACTTCAGACTCTCAATTCTTCTGCCTCAGTTTCTCCAGTACTGGGATGACTTGAGTGCCCCACATACCTGGTCTTAGGCACAAGTTCCGGACTATTAGAAAATCTCCAACAATTGACACAATTCACAAGCGTGAGTTACACCATGTGGAACTGTTGGCCAATGCACAGACCAGGCTTGCTGTTTTTGAGTGCTTATAGAAACACATGAACGGACAATTCGGGTGATCAGAGAACTGCCCAGAAACAGGGAAGGGCCCTGCCGTGGAGCTGTGTGGGTGCAGTACGGCAGAGAATCTAGAAAGCCACATTAGTTTTTATTTTCATTGTAACCCCAGTCATTTGGAGACAAGAAGTCTACCTTAAATAGCTTGTGATCATAAAGGAAATTGCAAATAAGTGACAAAATATTTAGAGCCACACGTCTACCTAAGCATCACTTTCCAATACCGGTGGGATGCAGTTCAAGTGCATGGGGCTGTAGCTCTAAATTTATACCCTTAACTCTATTATATTAAGAAAAAGAAAAAACGAAGAATGCTGGGAACAGGCTGCAGCATTCAACCCAAGAGCCTGGAAAATATCAAAGACAAAGAAATAATACAAAGGAAATCTTTTTAACAAGAAGAATTAACAACTGGAGAGGTGACTCAATGGTTACACACACTGGCTGCAGTTTCAGAGGGCCTGAACTGGATTTCAAGGCACCATAACTGGATAACTCATAAAAGCTGTAACCCCAGGTCAGGTGGGTCTAGTGCCCTCTTCTGGCCTCTGCAGGCACAGCACACATGTTGCAGACACACATACACACACATTAAAAGAAATAAATACTTGAAAAAAGAATGAATTAAAAAAATTTAAGTAAGGAGGTATTTAGTATGGGGGGGCTATTTCCCCCGGGGTTCTCTTCTACAGGGGACGTCTACATGGGACACCTGATGACCTGCAGGGACAGGAGTGGCTGGTTCCCCAGGTTGGACAGAAGAGCCAAGCTTACAGTCCCGCTGACTGCCCACCACTCCCTGGCTGTTGTTTCCAGGCCCCACTCAAGAGGGTGGCCTTTGCTGTTCTCCACTACAAAGTAAACCAAGTGTGATGGCACTGCCTCCAAAGGACACCAGTGGGTGTCGCTTGCCTGCCCTGAGGACATGTCTGAGGGTAAGAGGACAACTTGTAGGCATCGGTTCTCTCCTTCCACCATGAGGGTTCCAGGGACCAAACTTTAGCCGTCGGCTTAGCAGCAAGTGCCTTGCCTGCTGTGGTGGCTGTTCTTGGTTGCCACCTTGACTACATCTGGAATTCACTAAAACCCGAGTGGCAGAGTACATCCATGAAGGGGTTTGTTCTTCATTAAATCATTGAAGTGGGAAGACCCACTTTTTTTTTAAGGGAGCGTGAGGGAGGGGAGCGAGGTGGGAAGTGAAGGTGCAGAGAGGAAGAAGAGAGGCTTCCCTGACCGGGAATCGAACCCGGGCAGCGGCGGTGAGAGCGCCGAATTCTAACCACTAGACCACCAGGGAGCGCCGAATCCTAACCACTAGACCACCAGGGAGCGTCACCACTTTTTTTTTTTAAAGATTTATTTATTCATTATATGTGAGTACACTTAGCTGTCTTCAGACACACCAGAAGAGGGCATCAGATCTCATTACAGATGGTTGTGAGCCACCATGTGGTTGCTGGGATTTGAACTCAGGACCTTAGAAAGGGCAGTCAGTGCTCTTAACCGCTGAGCCATCTCTCCAGCTCCGGAAAGACCCACTTTTAATCTGGAAACGTTGAGTTAGAGAGACCCATCTTTAATCCGGGCCACGCCTTCTGCTGGCCGCCTACATAGGGACATGGAAGAAGGAGACTTGATCTCTTTGCCTGCTTGCTCTGGCTCTCACTGGCCAGGCTCATTCCTACGCTGGCGTTAGAGCCCACTTCTTCAGGATTCTGGTGTATACTGAAGACCAGCTGGGACAGCCAGCCTCACAGACTGAGCATAGTCTCAAGATTGTGTTCTTGGCCCTTCCACTGGTAGACAGCCATTGTTGGACTACCTGGACCAGAGCTGTATACCACGATAGATAGATAGATAGATAGATAGATAGATAGATAGATAGATAGATAGATAATAGATGGAGAGATGGAGAGAGAAAGAGAGAGAGACAGAGAGAGACAGAAACAGAGACAGAGAAAGTGTGTTCATTCTATAAGTTCTGTGCCTCCAGAGAACCTAACTAACACACCCGCTAAGCCGTCTTGCTGACCCATTGTCTTAATTCTTAAATGATACACAGATTCTGTAAGAGAGAAGATAGCGTGTATTGGGCTCCCTGAAACCCCCCAAAAATCAAGTGCCTGTTCCTTAAAGACTAAAACAAAGAAACTCCCAGCAAGTCAAGTTAAAGCAAAAAGCCAAGGCATAAATGGTGGGAACAGAAGAGCAGAGCAGGCCTGCAGACACACGAAACCCATCAGACAAGTTAGTGTGGGAACTTGTAGTGGTGAAGGTTAAACCTTAGAACTGCACAGGTTTTAAAATAACATAAAAGGCAGATTCACTTATTTTAGGAGGGAGGCATCACTGGCTTGCCAGCTGGACGCGGCCTGCACATGGAAATAAAATTACAAACAATTCCACTTTTAAACATAGACTCAGGATCTTAAGGAAAATACGAACAAAATAAATTCAGTGTGGTGCACTTTCAAAATGCGTACATCAGATCTAGGCTGAGATTAGCCCAGACCTGCAGGTGCTGATTTTAGAAAAGTATTTAGGAAGAGTTAGAGATATACTTTGGAGACTGAGGCAGAAGGACCTTGAGTTTGAGGCCAGCCGGAGATATAAACACTGGGAGAGAGATGGGGACATAGAAATATCTCAGTAGGTTTAGAAAACATGTAATAAGGTGTAATGTTTGTGGGGGCTGAAGAGATGCCCGGCAGCTAAGAACACTGGCTGCTCTTCCAGAGGACCTGGGTTAAGGTCCCAGCACCCACATGGTGGCTCACAACCATCTGTAACTCCAGCTCCTGGAGATCTGATGCCCTCTTCTGGCCTCTGAGGGTACCAGGTGTGCATGCCATACACTCACACATAAAATTAAAATATTTAAAAACTGTAAATGTAATGTTCGTTTGTGAACTGAAGATAGAACAGGATTCCTTGAGTTTAGTAAAAATATTTAAAACCCATGGCAGGGCTGGGAGTGTGGCTCAGTGGTAAGCACTTACACAAGGTGTGAGTCCATTACCTATTGCCTAGGAACAAATAAAAACAAAAAACAGAAACATCATAGGAGATAAAGTAATTTTTAAAATATTTATCTTTAATTGTGCATATGGTGTGTGCACGCATGAATGCAAGCGTCCTCAGAGTCTGAAACACGGCGTCGGATGCCCTGGACCCGGGGTTCCAGGCAGTTGTGAGCTCCCGTGTGGGTGCTGGGACTCAAACCTGGGCCCTCCACGAGAGCAGCACCTGCTCTCACCACCTTCCCGGCTCTGCAGCCTCCAGAGAGTACACCCAGCGTTCCAGTATGGCATCACAGCTAATGGGGAAGAGCCAGGATTATTCCTCTATCAGCATTTGGTTTGAGGCTATTGCCAATTCAATAAGACAAGAAAAACATAGCGCTGTCTCCTAATGGGTTGGGGGGAACCAACACGTTGTGATTCCTCGCCAATGGCAATGATTGGAATACAAAGTCCAAGAGTTTCTAGAAACCTTAAAAACTAACAAAAGTTCAGCAGGGCTCCCAGATACAAGGTGAATGGTCGTAGGAGGCAGTCTGCAATGTTCCTACATCCAGCTACAGCCAGTCAGGAAACACAGACAAAGAAAGTACCACAGATGCAGTAAAAACTAGCCGTGCAAGACCTTTATGAAGAATGTCACAAAAATACAAGTGCAGAATACAGATGCCTAAATAAACAGAGATATATAGCAGCTCCAGGCTGGAAAGTCTCAATGCCGTAAACGCATCAATCCTGTCTAAATTAACCTATAAAGTTAATGCAATTGCAGTCAAATTCCAACTGAGGACTGGAGAAAAGAATCCTAAAACGCAAATGGGAAGGCAACGCTAAGAGAAACCAAGGCCACCTCAAAGGGCCGGTCAAAGGGAGGAGGCCTTCCTACCAGGCATCTTGCAAGCCTCTTGCTGACAGATCAACAGACAGTGTTACAAAGACAGAAGAACAGACACTGAATACAGATTCCGATTACTTGATTTAATAAAAATCAAAAGTGAAATGAGCATATAAAATAAATTGTGCAAGGTCACAAGGGTGCCAATTTGGAGGGGGAGTGGAAGAAGGAGGAGGAGGAGGAGGAGGAGGAGGAGGAGGAGGAGGAGGAGGAGGAGGAGGAGGAGAAGGAGAAGGAGAAGGAGAAGAAGAAGAAGAAGAAGAAGAAGAAGAAGAAGAAGAAGAAGAAGAAGAAGAAGAAGAAGAAGAAGAAGAAGAAGAAGAAGAAGAAGAAGAAGAAGAAGAAGAAGAAGAAGAAGAAGGGATGGAGGGAGGAAGGAAGGAAGGAAGGAAGGAAGGAAGGAAGGAAGGAAGGAAGGAAGGAAGGAAGGAAGGAAGGAAAGACAGACTTAGGGGAGGTGGGATACTGAGTTGCATCCCCAACCTTGCATAAGAAAAACTATAAACTGTCAAAACAGATGACAGGCTTGAGTATGGTGTCAAAAGCCTTTAATTCCAGCTCTTGGGAAACCGAGGTATAAAAATTTATGTGAGTTCAAAGTCAGCTGTTCTAAACAGCAGGTTCCAGGAGAGGCAGGGCTACATAGTGAAACCCTGTTTCATAAATAAATAAATAGGAAATAAACTGACACACCTGACAACTCTATAGATGACCCTCGATGGCATTGTGCTAGCTGGAATAAACCAGTCACAGGACAACTGCATTGTGAAGTGCTTAGAGCCAGCAGTCAGACAAAAGGTGGGTTGATGATGGTCAGGGGTGGAAGGCTGGGTGACAGGAAGTTAGTGTTCAATTCCAGCAAAGGTGAAAAGTTTTGGACATCATCTCATGGCTTTATAACGCCACTGAACTAAGCTGGGGCTGGGGTGGCACACACCTTTGATCCCAGTATTCGGGAAGCAGAGGCAGGCAGCTCTCTGAGTTTGAGGCTGATTTGGTCTACAGAGAATTCTAGGACAGCCAGGGCTACATAGAAAACCCCTATCTCAAAACAACTAAAATATTAATAACAACAACAACAACAACACCATTGAACTGTGTTCTAAGTAGTTGAATTGGCCAATTTAATTTTGTTTTGAAGATTTGTTTACTTCATGTGCACATGAGAGTGCCTGCTTGTCTGTTTCCTCATCGTGTGTCTGCCTGGTGCCCAAGGAAAACAGAATTGGGCATCAGACCCCGGGAACTAGAGTTATGGGTCGTTATGTTTGGGTGCTAGGAGCCAAAGCTGGATCTTCCCCAAGAGCGCAAGGACTATCACCTCTTAGCCATGTCACTAGCCCCTAAACAGTAGTTATATGCTGTCTACATGTTACCACAGTTTTGCTGTTGTGAGGGTTTTGTGTGTGTGTGTTTATTTAAAATATATTTACTTTTATAAGTATATGTGTGTGTCTGTGTGCTCTGGTGCCCAAGGAGGCCTGAAGGGCACACTGGATCTCCTGGAGTTACAGGTAATTGTGAGCCTTGGGGTTGCTGGGAACTAAACTCCAGTGTTCCTAAAGAGAATTCACCCTTAACCGCTGGGCCGTCTCTCCAGCCCTAGAGTATTTTTTTAAAAGAGAAATAAGCGAATACATACATATTGATCTAGAAAGAGTTGAACATCTGTGCAGAAGACCCGCTCAGAAGGTCAAAGGAAACAGGTGGGAACTGTAGCTATTAGTGAGACTCTTACTGAGTCTCTGGAAGCCAAGTCCCCTCAGGGGCTAGGCGCCGTGAGCACAGAGAGCTTAAAGACACGGAGATGGCCCATGCAGCCGCTGACGTGGATAGAGGCTCCTCTTCCTGCTCACGCCCCCACAGCCCCCACTGCTGTGAGGTACAGTGCTTGTCTCAGGAGCAGCCTCTCCCTGAAGAACAGCAACAGGCTTCATCCCAGAAGCCAGGGCCTAAGAGGGGCTAAACCTACACAGTGCTGGTCTTCAAGGATCCCGTCAGAGGACCCCGGCCGTGCTCCTTCCTCACAGAGTGAGCCCCAGGCCCCTGAATTAGGTACTTTGCAAGCTCTCAGAGAGAGATTTGGCTTGAGACCCTAAAGGCAAAAAGAAATTCCAGCCACTGCTAAGTGGGACAGTTCAGCCCCTCTCCAGGGCAGAAGGGATGAGAGGGGATAGGCGCTCTGCACAAGTGGCTGTGTGCCCAGTTCAGTGTGATGGTCCCACACTGGGGCCTTGGGTGTGGTCCCAAATGGCTGACAGGTCAGATATGCTGAGGTAACAGTAGACACACATGCTCCGGAGCCTGTCGGAAGCCATCATCTCTACAGTGGCTGGAGATAAGGAAGGCTGCTAGTCCAACCCCTACATTAACGACCTCTGCCATGCTGTGTGCTCATCTTGTTTGGGGCACCTCCGCTGGGCCACACCTTAGCCAGTCTTCATTATCTCCAAACGTCCTATACTGAGCTTTCTAGACGCGTGTCTATCCTGATAAGCCCCTGAGGCTCCAGCACCCTTACCCGCCTGTCTTCACTAGCAGTGACAGCAGAGAAGCAGGTCCCACCTGGTACTCTGCCCACAGGCTGTTAGGACCACCTAGAAGGGCATGTGCCAACTGGGGATTAGTTTCAATATGGACTCGACCTCCAAACAGTTCCCAAAAGATCTGGATAACCCACTGTGGAAACCCTGAAGATAAACTCCATGGCTTCTCCGTTCAGGAGAGCCTGGCACTGGTGGGCAGGGAGTTGATGGTCTCCGTGGTGAGGTCAGCGCACCCGGTCCAAGGCCATGCCCTCCACAGAGAAAGATAACACACAGTGTAGCCAGGGTGGCTGGCTTTCTCTGCTGTGGTGGGACTTTGGAAACTGTGGTAGCTTGAATGAAAATGGCCCTTGTAGGCTCCTGTATTTGAATGTATGATTCCCCAGGTGGGGAATTATCTGGGAAGGATTAGGAGGTATGGCCCCGTTGGAGGAGGTGGGCTTTGAGATTTAAGACCATGCCATTCCCACTTATAGTTTCCTCTCTGCCTTGTGCTCACGGATCAGAAGGTAAGCTCTCGGCTGCTGCCCCAGCACCATGCCTGCCTGCTGGAACGCTCGCTGCCATGATGCTCATGGACCGAGTCCTCCCGTACCCTGAGCCTGCATATAAAATGCTTTCTTCTATAAGTTGCCTTGGTCATGGGATCTTATCACAGCCATAAAAAAGTAACCAAGACACACAGTCTTTGCTCTCGCACTGCTGGGCATCGCACTGACCTACATCAGAACTACAGAGGAAGGCCTTCCCACCCGACCTCCCTCTCTTCCCACCTTCCTCTCACGCCCTCTTGTGCCTGGCAGTGTCCGCATCCCGCTCCTGCTCCCTCCTCTGCTTACCATTCGGATGTGACCCCGCCCCCTTACCCTTTTTGCTCCATCTTCCCACAGCACCCCTCTATGTGACTGATAGAGGCCATGGGATGCTCCTCCTATCGGTGAATGTGTCTCCCCTAAAAGATGTCATGTAAAAGATGTGCAAGCATGGGTGTCAGGACGTCTTCTGGAGGTCACAGGCTAGTCTTTGGAAGTCAGTACTCTTCCTCCATTATGTGGTGCCAGGGATTGAAACACACACACACACACACACATATACACAAGATTCTTAGACCACTGAGAAGGTGCTCTTAGGAATCATTAGGATAACTGCCTGAAGTCCATTATAATTCTTAAGAGAATAGTGATATCAGTCCTCCCTGCCTATGCTGCATCCTCTGCAAAGCCCCATCCTCCTCGCCACCCCCTGAAGCTCTTAAATACCAGGAACTGACTTGAATTTTGTCCCTGGCCATTCCAAGTAGTAGTGTGAGCAGCTGTCCTACCATCCTCTGGCAGGGACCACCGGCAATGGACTCCCATCCCCAGTTACTGGCGAGGTATCCACTACAGACCACCACAATCGGACCCACTTCCCAGGGCCCGTCAACTGAGAAGGGTCCCACGAGTCTGGACGTCTCTCTATGCAGGGCTGCACAGCACAACAGGATGGATCCCTGCCTTTGAAAGCCTGGATGCAGAGCCTGGGATCAGGGTTTGCTAGGGGATGGCAGGTTGGGACAAGTCCCCAGAGGGAAAGGGCAAAGGTCAGGGAAGGGAGGGGCTCAATAAATGCTGTGGATTATCTCTCTCAGAACGAGTGTTGAAGTTTAATCCCCATTATGAGAGATTAAGAGATACAGGGTTCTGCCCTCCCAAGTGGATTAATCCACTCCTGTGATTAATGGATTGATGAGTTAATGGGTTATCTCCAAAGTGGCCCTGTTACAGAAGCCATCTGCTAGATCTCATGAGAGCCCTGCCTCTTGCCCCCTTGCTACCTCGGGATTCTGCCAACAAGAACATCATAGAGGCAGCCCTGTGACCTTGGACCAGAACCATGAGCCAAAATTAACCTCGTTTCTTGATTGCTTACCCAGCCTGTGTGATTGTGTTATCAGCAACAGAAAAAGACTAAGACAGAAGGAATGTGGTCTTAGAGCTAAGTCCAGCCCTGGGCAGATCCAAGGAGGCTTGGGGACATCAGCTGTACACTAGACGTATCCAGATCTGACGGGGCTGCAGCTTCCTGGCCATTGCATTAGTTAGCCATTGACTGTGGGCTGCATCCAGAGCCTGCCAGACATGGTGGCTCCCTCTGTGGAGGGCCCTTCTCCACAGAAGGGAGATCTGGTTGGGATGGCAGGAGAAACTGCCAGACAGAGCACGTATGTCCCAGAGCACAGCCGTCTCCTCTGCTGCCTCAGGCTTATCCCCTGATCAATCACCATTCCACTGTCTCTGGTGCGTGTCAGTCACCCGTCCAACATGTCCCCAAGTAACAGGGGACACAAATCAAGTTCTGAGAGATGCCTCACTGTGCTGACACGCTCCTGGCTTCCTGGGGGGGGGGGGAACAAAAAATAAAAACCTCCCCATCCCAGCCTACCTCTGGGGTGCCACCCTGGTGGAAGGGGTCATCTAGGAGCCCCCTCCTGATGGCCAATTGGATTCAAAGCCAGGGTCTCCTTAAAGCCTCCCCTAATAAGAAGCAAATACAAGGTTCCCCTGCTATCCAGTATGAGCTGCATTTGAGCCCCGGCTGCTTCTCTCCCTCCTGCCCACATTTATCCTCCAAGCACTGCTCCTGCCCCCACCCCCAAACAGCGGTGCTTGCTGCGCTGGGAGCTGGAGCTAGGAACCAAGTGGTCGAGAGCGCCATCTAGTGGGTGACAGGGTAAGTCACTAGAAGGGACGGGAGAGCCAGGATTGTGATCCACCCATCCCTATGCCTATCACAGAGAAGGCTAAGCAAGGAGCTGGACTGCGACAGAATTAAAAGAAAAAGACAGAGGGACCAAGGTGCTTCCTGGAGGTTCCTGGAGACCTGTTCCAGATGTTCTGCCCACCACTAGAGGGACTGGCAGGTCACCCAGGGACACAATGGTCAGTTTCTGGCCCCCCTCTCTTCTAGAGCATTTAAATCTGGCTTTGGCTGGCTGGCTGGCTGGCTGGTTGGCTGGCTGGTTGGCTGACTTGTTCTGAGGCCAGGCCTTACTTAGCCATGGCTGGCCTGAAACTCCCGATCCTCCTGCCCTACCCCTACCCCCAAAGTTATAGGATCACAAGCTTGTGCCATCATGCATGGCTAGGGCTCGTGTAAAATCCATTTACGGGCCCACAAGATGACTCAAAGTGCCACAGAGACCGACAACAGTGAGTTCAATCCTGGGGGCTCTGCACGCTGTCCTCTGACCACCACCATACATATGCACTGTGGCATGAGCAGACACACGTACAGACAGACACACGTACAGACAGACACACATACCCAAACCAGATAAATAAAAACTTATTTTTTAAAATTCTGTCTGTTTATTTACAAGAAAGCTGGTAAGGAGGTTTTCTTATCACCATCATCAGCTGGACAGTCGGTGCTGGCTTTCGGTGTCTATGTAACCTCTCAGCCCTTTAGGGATTCCAGAGTCTGCTAAGCCGACTAGAGGATGGGCATCTGAGCTCTGACCTTCCCCTGTGCAGGCACAGCCGTGCCGCAGGAGATGACACATGTCCTGGGCTCTTGCCGTCTGGTTCTGAGAAGGTGGGAGGAAGCAGCTCTATCTTCCCAGGGACCCTTGTTAAAGGCGCACAAAGTGACCACCAAGACTTTCACTTCTCAATGTATACACTTCTCCAAAAGCATGGTAGTATCTAGAGCTAGCAGGGCTTTGGGGTTTGATCTCTTTTATTATTATTATTATTATTCAAGTTAAAATGCAGTTGGGAACCCCAGGCATCATGTGCCTTGGGACAGAAGACCATGTCATTCCCCGTGAAGAGCAAGGCCCATCAAGCCTGCACTAGGGGTCTGCGCCAGCGCTGTGTGGGCGCCACTGATCCCCAAGTGTCTTGTCATCTGTGCCTCTCTCACTTCCGTGGCTCAGCTGAGGAACTGTCACAGAGGCAGTCACAACTGGCAAGTCCTAAAATAGGTTCTGTCTGGCCCTCCACAGCAAAAGTTGGTCACTGGGCCAAGAAGATGGCTCAGCAGGTAAAGGCACCTGCTTTGGAGCCTGATGGCCTAAGTGTGACTCCAGGGACCCATCTGGGAGAAAGAGAGAATGATTGTGCATCACACTGTACATGTGTGGTGGTGTGTACTACACAAACACAAGAACACAATCAAAGTAAATAAATGTTTAAAAAACTTACAACTACAAAATTACATGGAAAACAGGGAATTGAGGTCTGTGGCATGAAGGTCCCAGCCAGTGGCACCCAGGCTCCGGAGGAGGAGAACACCCTCAACACAACAGTTCACAACTACAACCCTAGATGGAAGCCAAGGCGCCTACAGGTGTCAAGTGGATCAACATCACACAGGTGCTGGAGATCAAGCCTCCTTCCCCAGGATAGCAGGAGAGGAGGCCCCGCTGCTGCTGGGTGTGGCACAGCTCCAGGACAGGCAGCGGGACCACAGCTTTTACAAACAGAAACTAAAAGGACAAAAAAGAGGAAATGATATTAAAAAGCTCTAAACATAGTTGGGGTCCTCGGGGACCTATGACCTGAGTTTTGATCCTCAGGATCCACACATTAAAAGGAGAGAAGCAACTCCTTCAAACTGTCCTCTGACTGCCACATGCATGTACACACACCACACACACAGACACACACAGCTGGGCAGGGTGGCACACACCTTTAATCCTAGCACCCGGAGTTGAAGGCCAGCCTGGTCTGTCTCAAAAATAAAATGAATAAACTAACTAAGATGAGCTGAGGGTGATGGCACAGGCCTATAATCCCAGCCCTTGGGAGATGAGGCAGAGGACCAGAAGTTCAAGGCCGTCCTCAGCGAGTTAACTCACGCCCCGCCGGGCTAGCTGAGGCTCCGTCTCAGAGGGGAAGGTTAAAATCTGGGTGGAGCCCGAGACACGAGCAGAACGCTGATTTTTTTTTTTATTTGAATCATGGGAGTCATGTTTAAATTGTTTGTTTGGGGGTTTATTTGTTTTCCAGTCAAGCTTTCCGTAGCCAAGGCTGGCCCCAAGTTCTTCTTCCCCTACATCCACCTCAGCACCAGCAGTGACTCAGGGAGCACTCAGTGTTCGTGCGCTCCAAACCCGTGGGTTTAGCAAGCGTTTGATCTAAACCCTTTTTAAAAAACACAGCATTTTTACTAAATATGAACAGACTTCTTTGTGCCGTTATTCCCTATTTACATAGCATTTGCATTGTATTGGGTCTTAGCAGAAATCTAGAGCCATTTTAAACTATAAGAGAGGATGCACCTAGGTTATATGCAAATATTATGCCATTTTATGCAAATAAGCATCTGCAGATTCTGGTCTGGGTTGCGGGGAGGGCACGCCTCTGCAGATACTGAAGGACAGCTTTGTGTGTTTAAAGTATTCAAGGAGAAGGTGTGCTCATACACATACACACTTACACTTAATCCTGGCCTCCAGGCAGAGGAAAGCAGATGTCTGTGAGTTCAAGATCAGCCTGGTCCACACATCAAGTTCCAGGCCAGGGTTAATCAGCAAGCCCCGTTTCAAACAAACAAATTATTTATTTATTTAAGTATAAATATTCCAATCAAACAATAAATTTAAAGGTTTTAAGATGCATGGAGGGCTAGCATGGCGGCATACACCTGCAGTCCTAACACTCACTGGAGTCTGAGACAGGATTGCCAGGATAGCAAGGTGAGCCTGGTCTCCATACTGAATACCAGACCAACCCAGGGCTGGAGAGAGAGCTCAGCAGTTAAGAGCACACACTGTTCTTCCAGGAGACCCGAGTTCAGTTCCCAGCCCCCACGCCAAGCAGCTCACAACTGCCTGTAACTCCAGCTGCCCATCCCAGGACACGTGGAAATCAGAGCACAACTCTCCGGAGTCAGCTCTCACTTACTATGTGGATCCCAGGGATCAAACTGAGGTCACTGGACTTGGAGGCTGGCGTCTTTACTGAATGAGCCATCTCGCTGGCCTGTGATTGTTTTTATCATCTTGTACACAGAAGCTCTAAGCATACATATCTGAAAAGACAAATCAATGAAATGGTGCTTCATTTGGCCACGTAAGAGTCTAAGACCAGGGCCAGCAAGATGGGTCAGCAAGTCAAAGTGTGTGGAGGCAGCAATAAACATTAAAAGAAAAAAAAAAGACACCACAACAAAAAACTGTGTACCCTCACTAACACTAGCAACTGTTGCTATATGCCTCCCCAAATCGACACCCATCTTCTTTGTTGCTAGTGGAACCTTGACACTGTTTAGGTATCAACCCCACTTACACAGACTTGGCACAGATGCAATCCAGTCAGTGAGCTGGGGGGATGGGAAGAGAAGAGAAAGGTGGGGTGGGAGAAGGCACTGCAAAAAACATGTCTGCACTAGTCAGCATTGGTCAGTGCTGTAACAAACACACCCCAGATCTCTATAGTTTAACACAAGGTTATCCTTTGTTTATGCAAGTCCAACATAGATATTCTGGTTGGTGTGCAGCCTGGGGTACTCCTATCTCATGCCCTGCAGGCCCAGCTCCTTCCATCTTAGGGCTCTACCACCCTCAAATGAGGCCTGAATCTCTACAACCAGAAAAGCAGTGGGAGTGGCACCTGTGTCTCTGCTTATATCTGATTGGCCAGATCAGGTCCTGTGGTCACATGACCCTCTCAGCTGCAGAGGAAGCTGGGAAATGTTTTTCAGCCATGCCATAGGGAAGAAAATAAGTGTAATTAAAGCAAGTACTGAGCCCTGCCTAGCCACAAGCCCGTCGGCCCCTTCCTTCCATACAGAGGACTCACCCAACTCTCACTCTCTAGAAGGAAGGATTTTCATTGCTGTCACCAGAGCATTCTTTTGTATCAATGACTCCACAGTTGACGTGGATACTGGCCAATCAGCCCCTCTCTGAAGTTTCTATAACTTTGGCCAGAAGCCAGCTGCTCCCCCTGTCAAACCTAAGAGTAAAACCCGCCTTCCCAGGGCACCTCTGTGGAGGATCCCCAGCCCGGACAGACAGGAGGCCACCAGCCCGTGTCTTCTGATAGCTACAGATTGAACTAACCATGAGATTCTTGTCACCGTTGGGAAAGAAAAGTGACAATCCAATCCAAGGGTCCAGGGATCCTTGCTCTTGGTGTGAGGACAGAGGCCTCTGATGGAAAACACACACAACCCACAGAAAGGCTTTGGGGAACTCAAAACACATTCCAGAATTTCAAACTCAATAAAGGAAGTGAAGAGACAGTGGCGACTCTGAAATCTACATTTGGAAAGAGGAAATGAGAGAGCAAGACTAGAGAGAAGGGCAAACCTCAACAGAGACGCGAGGCTGGATCTGCCAGGACCAACCTTGGGAGCAGGTCAGTTTCTAAAGGGAGAGGTGAACGAGTGAAGAGAGATATTGCACAAGCGTGAGTTCAAATCCCTAGTACTCACATAGAAAAGTAGGGAGTGGGCATGTTCAACATGTAAGCCCAGGAGTGTCCACACAAAAGAAATCCTAGCTCAGAAGAACAGCAGGAGTCTGGGGATCTCAAAAGGCCCCAGGCAAAGATGGAAGGGTACAAAGAACGCAGGCGTGTAGCCCGGGGCTGGCTGGGCAGCGGAGACCGGTGAGACAAGTGCGGAGCTCGGGCTTGAAGCGCTGGCCCGGGAGATGCCGTTCTTATTTGCTTATTTGCAGCCTTGGAAGTGAGTTGGGAGGGGGTCAGAGAGCAGCAGATTCAGAAGGGAGATGGAGCAGAAAACATTTACAAGTTCAAAATCAGACCCAGGTGGAAGACTGAAAAGAGCTTAAGGTGGGGAGAGCAAGACCCAGCCACGGTGCGGTGACAAACAGGGGCACAGTCACACTGCAGGGAGAATAGCATCACTGAGATGATCCAGGAGATGCCTGAAACTCAGCGGGTCCTTCCGGGTCCTGGGAACAGATGGTGCAGTGGATGCAGAACAATGTCCTCACACTAAGAGCAAGGGATCCCAGCCTCCTGGGTTGTCACCTTCCTTGATGTCAAGGGGCAAAGGGATGAGGAAGGGGAGATGAATGTGTCCCCAAGTTTTTTCTCTTGGGGTGGTGTAGACAGAGGTGCTGAGAAATACATCAGGGGGTATGTTTAATGTTTATCCTGAGAGCAGCAATATGGCTTAGTGTGCAAAGGGACCTGCAACCAAGCTTGACGGCCTGAGTTCGAACCCCAGGACCTCCATGGTGGGAGGAGAGAACTAACTCCCAAAGTGGTCTTCTGACCCCATCCTACACCTACACAAAATAAATACGAGTCTGTTTTAGGATATTCATCCCAGATATACTAATATATTTTAATACATTCATCCTAGCAAGAAAGAATTGGAAGTTTAACTTTACCAAGGTTAAGTTGCTGCGTTGAGCACTGCAGGAGTGCATCACGGTGGGTGCGGTACGGCTGCCATGACACCTGCATGCAGCAGGGTTAGTGCCTGGGCCAGCATCTGGGGTGGCGGTAGCTGAGCCCTCCGCTTCCTGACTGAGCCAGAAATAGCAGCTCTCTTACAAGCTGGTTCCATGGAAGGAAGTGGCGGGGAGGAAGGACTTACCAGTAACACTCACAAACTGGAGAGCTTTGCTCTGTGACAAATATAAGTCCTCACAGTCTACAACGGCAGGGGATGGAAGGTCCTGACCACCTGTGAACACTTCTGACACCCCACCCCTTCTGCCAAGCTGTACCCTTTTGGATGATCCCCAGAATATGGGAAGATACAACCAAAAAGCGGATAGGTTAGGCAGGTTAGGCATAAGCAGAGCTGACCAAGGCTCTTAGCTCTTAGCCACTAACTCCAGCCTCATGAGGCCAAAGCAGGAGAATTTCCACAAGCCTACGCTAACACACACACACACACACACACACTGTTTCACATAACCAACCTGGCCCAGTTTTGCTATGTAATTGAGGATGATCTTAAAACTCCGCTCCTTCTGCCTCCAGCTCCAGAGTTCTGGGCTTGCAGGTGTGAGCCGCCACCCCCGTGCCACACTCTTCCCGTCGTCCACTCTGTCTCCCAAGCCATCAGCTTCCTTTGCCCCTCTGTCCACTCTGGTCCTCTTAGGGTGGACTTTCAGTCAGTGGGAGTGGCCAGGGCTGTGCTGGTGTGCTGTTGTAGGACAGGAAGCTCTGATGTGCTCAAGGTGTGCAGACACACTTGGTTTGAATGCTCCCACACGGCTGGTTTCCAGCTCCCAGCAGGACACCACTGGAGAGAGCAGGGAGCCACTGTCTGAGGGGTGACGCCACCTGCTACCCACACAGCAGCAGAGACACTTGTCTGAGCTAAACAGCATCCTGCAAGATGGAAGACAGAAAACAAACACACTTAGTCTAGGCCAGTGGTTCTCAACCTTCCTAAGGCTGTGACCCTTACAGTAAGCAGTTCCTTGTCCGGTGGTGACCCCCCCCCACCATAAAATTCTTGTTGCTACTCCATAACTGTAACTTTGCTACTGTTATGAATTATGATGTAAATATCTCTGTGTTTTCCAATATTCTTAGGCAACTCCTGCAAACGGCTCCTTCAGTCCACTCCCTCAAGGGTGGTAACTAACAGGTTGAGAATCACGGATCTAGGCCAACCAAGGCCTCTCTGGAGCCAGTGTGTCCCATCCGAACCCTTTGGTAACTGTGCAGCCAAGAAGGGAGGAAGGAGAGGTGGGTGCTGAGGGAGGACTGCTGTGGAGGCCTTCCTGGCACTCCTTACAACTTCCAGAGGCAACCTCAACTTCAGCAGGCCCAAGAATAGATCCCACTCAGGGATGTTGGGAACAGTGACTGATTACTGGCTCAGGTGACAAGCCTTGAGGACAACAGGAGCGCCTCAGGGAAAATGGGGACAGCAGAAGCCATGTCTCCCAAAAGCACGAGGGAAGCAGCTTCACCATGGCTGCGAGGGAAGAAGCTGGTTGACAGAGCGCAGGTGATAAAAGTCCTGGGCAAACTTGGAGTACCACCTCCTGGCCACTCCCGCTTCACTCTGTACAAGTCTGGGTCTCTTCATTGAACCCCGGAGCCACTGGCAGGAAGAAGAAAGTGCAGGGTCTGGGGAACGGTTTGTATCCCATCACCTCTCCATGATGGGCAGTGGGTCATCTCCCTACTTGTTGGGCAGGGATGTTGAGAAGCAAGAGTCGGGGCGCTGTAGCCGTTGCCTCCCCTGCTCTGGAGTCTGCCCCTCCAGAGAACTGTGCAGAGGACGGTGCAGAGGACGGTGCAGAGGACGGTGCAGAGGATCGTGCTTGGTGGAGCCACATGGTGTCTCCAAGCATCGCTTCCCACACAGTCTGTGCAGAAAACCTGCTTCTCCCTGCTGCCAACAGAGCTCATTGCTTCCATGACTAGCAGTGTGGCATCAGGTGAAAAAGAGCAGCTATGAAACTGTATTTATAGCTGGGTGTGGTTATCACATGCCTGGAATCCCAGATTGGAGGAGGCGGAGGCAAGAGGGACAGGAGTTCAAGGCCAGCCTCGAGTACCTGACAGTCTGTCTGAAAAAAAGAAAAAAGAAAAGGCTGGAGAGATGCCCCAGTGGTTAAGAGAATTGCTCTTTCAAAGGACCGGGGTTCAAGTCCCAGCACCCACATTGTAGCTCACAGCTTCTGTTAACTTTAGTCCTGGGAGATCTGATGCTCTCTTCTGGCTCCTGTGAGCACCACACACACACTTATTAAAATGGGAAAAAATACAAAAATACTCAATTCATAGTGTAGCATTGTAGCTGGTCTTTGCTACTTTGTGGGTTCTTCTTTTTCTCACCTTTTACCCCCCCAACCCCCAGCTGGCTCTTCCCCCTCCCACTATCATGCTTTCCCTACCATGGAGGGCTTAAGCTGTTTCTATCAAGTGTCTTGGTCACAGTGACACAAACGTAATCCAGCCCCCAAAGCTGTGAGCTGTGCAAGGCTCTGGGGAGGCAGGCTCTGGGGAGGCAGGCTCTGGGGAGGCAGGCTCTGGGGAGGCAGGCTCTGGGGAGGCAGGCTCTGGGGAGGATCCCCCACTGACGGCGGAGACTGATTGCCTCTTGCCTGGAGTCAGACTGAGTCTGACAGAAAAGGCTGGCAGAGCTAAGAGCAATTTACATTTTGGAAATGAAGCAGTCCCAGTTGGCACACAGATCACACCCTCTGAGATAGGAATTACTGTCACCCTTTCATAAGTGACGAAGTGAACTCACTGTCAGTTAGTGAGACGGGATTCATGCCTTCTCTGCCGACGTTTCCTCTGACTAGGAGATTTTAATCTCATTGTTTACTTTTAATTGTGTGTGGCTTTTTCAGCTGGCCCATCCGACTAAAGGGTATACTGGAGTTGTACTCTGGATTCTCACGGTGGCCCCCAGTATAAGGGACACAGGAGCAGGCATCTCTGAGCCCTGACGGCTGGCAGGGCAGATACCTTGCCCAAGCTTTCACTGGAAGCTCAGTAGCCTGCAGGCTGAAGGCGGCTCCACCTGGGGCAAGGCTTCATACCCCAGCTCCCTGGTGCTAAGCCTGGACCAGAAAAGACTCACTAGAAGAGAACTCAAGACAGTGCAAATGGCTCCAAAATGCCTCCCCCAAAGGACTGAGGAGGGGGCTTATAGAGTTTGGGACTTTTGCCTTGGTCAGTGACAATGTGGGGAAGGAAGCATTAGAAAGTCTCAGAACAACTGGAAAGCCACAGTTGCTAGGTTAAGGGAAGATGGTACTCGGCAGACTCAGGGTCCTCTTGTCCTCCCCACTGTGACCCAAGCAAATGACATACAGTGTAGGACTTTGTAGACAGTGATGACTCATGGATTCAGAGAAGTGAGTTCCTTGTGACTGGGGATCAGAAAGTAAGGTCACGGTGGGTCATGATGCTTGTTCCCAAGGTTGGCAGGACTAGTTTGGGGTCCTTCATTCTGGTGGAGAATCTGTGTGCAGGCCTTTTCCTTCCACTGAGCCATTGAGTCAATGCTGACAAATACTACAGAGAACAAGTGAGATCCGCCTGCACCAGAGAGAGATGCATAAGAGCCAGCACTGCCCGGGCCTTCCTGTACCAGCAGGTGCGTGGGGGGACACCACAGCCCACACCCCAACTCCATGTCAGCATGAAGCCAGACCTCGGGGATCTCTCTCTCTCCCCCCTCTACTCTTCTTTCACTCCTGTCTAGTGATGTGGGGTAAAGGAGGAATAAAGGGTGGGGAAAAGAAGGACCCACAATGGACCAAAGACCAGTTACAATGCTACACTATGGATGGAGTGTTTTTTGGTTTTTTTTTTCCCATTTTAATAATGTGTGTGTGTGTGTGTGTGTGTGTGTGTGTGTGTGTACCTGTTTACACAGGCATGTAGAGGTCAGAGGACAACTTGTGAGAGTTGTTTTTGTTGTTTTTGTTTTTCTTACACCAGGTAAGTTCTCAGGGTCCAACTTGAGTCGACAGGCACGGAGGCAAGTCCCTTTACCTCCCGGGTTCTCTCTTTGGCCTTTGTTTTTGTTTGTTTATTTGTTTTTATGTGTATGTTTTTTGTCTGCATGGTTTTATTTGGGCTGGTTGATTGGTTGTTTTGTAGTTATTGTTTTGGTTTGGTTTTGCACACCATGTATGTGACTGCAGCCTACACAGGCCAGAAGAGAGCATCAAGTCTCCTGGAGTTACAGAAGGCTGTACAATGTGGGTGCTAGGTCTTGAACCCTGGTCCTTTGAAAGAGCATAGTCCTCCGACTATTGTCTGTCTGAGCTGCACAGGAACTCAGGCACCAATCAGAGTGAGACTTAAAGCAATCCTTTATATTCCTGATGGACCAGCTGGTAAGTATAAACAAACAACAACAACAACAACACAGGTGAAACGGTCCAGTACTGGGAAGACAGGTTAGGAGGTAAAGCGTTTGCCCCACATGCATGAGAACCTGAGTCTGGCTCCCCAGAGCCCATGCACAAGCCAGGCACAGCCACACACAACTGTGACCCAAGCACTGGTGTGCAAGAGAGAGGGGTCCCTGAAGCTTCCTAAAAGGTCATCATAGACAAACGAGTGAACTCTGAGTCAAAACAGAAAGTGGGAGCCAGCCTTGGTGGTTTCTGTCTTTAATCCGCCCTGGGGAGGCAGAGGCAGTTAGATCTTTATGAGTGTGAGACCAACCTGGTCTATATACCAAGTTACAGTCTAGCCAGGACTACACATTGAGACCCTGTCAAAACAACGGAAACTAAGAATAAATTATAAGAACATGGGGCTAGAAAGGTGAGAAGGGTCTAGCACACAAACACGAGGATCCAAGTTCGGATCCCAGCACTTGTGAAAATACCAGGCGACCATTGGAGTCCTGTAACCAGGCGACCACGGGAGTCGTTCTGTAACTCCAGCACTCAGAAGGCAGAGAGGTTGCAGATGCCCAGAGCACACTGGCTGCCAGAACAGCCCAGTCAGCAAGCTCTGATTCATGGGAGAGGCCTTGCTCCACTGAACAAGGTTGAAAGTGATCAAGGCAGACCTTTTATCTCAACTTCACACACACACTCATATGAACACACAAACACACCACACATATGCACATCATATGAACACACACACACACTCATAAGAACATATACCACACACAGACTCACTCATATGAACACACAAACACATCACATATGCATATCATATGAACACACAGACTCACTCCCGAACACACAAACACACCACACATATGCTTGTCATATAAACATACAGATCCATGCATGTGAACATACACAACACACAAACTCACTCATATGTACAAACACATCACACATATATACATTCATATAAAAACACATACACACTCATATGAACATACATATACACGCTGCACATACACACTCATATGAACACACACACCTCACACATATACATATGTAAAAGATAATCAATAAATTAAATAAAGGGGAAGCATACAACTGAGAAACACACCTGACATCACTCTCTGGCCTCCTCGGGCACAGGGAGACTCAGGCTCCCATCCACAAGTCAGCAGGAGGCGACATTTTGGGTACCGTGGAGTGAAGACCTACCTTTCCAGGCCTCATCCTCCTCTATGGGGTGCAGGTGCCTAATGAGCTGTGGCCAGGAGCTCTGCAGTGCCGGGCAGCACGACGTCAGCTGCCACAGAGAACGAGTCCCGTGCTGCTGGCTGGCCTTTGCCTCCAACAGACCTTACTCGGCATCCAGGGAAACAGGAGTTGTCTATGACTCCAAGGCACACTGTGAATGTCCACTTTCTCTCTGGGGACCAGACTCAGGCACGTCAGAATCCCTAGGCTCCGTGGTCTCAAAGGCAAGCCTGGCCGGTGCTCAGAACGGGTTGACGCTTGAGAGACGACTGAGAGGGTACGAACAAACTTGCTCCTCTTCCAAAGGATCTGAGCTTGGTTCCCACCCAGCACTCACACTGGGCAGCTCACAACTGCCTATAACTCCAATTCCAAGAGATCCAATACCCTATTCTGGCCACAGACACCCACATACATATGTGTAAGTAAAAGTAATTCTTAAAAAACAAATAAAGATCTTGTCTTCTTGTAGGTATAACACAAAACCACAAAGTGGGCAAGTTTTAAACTAAAGAAGATGGTTGCTTCATAGTCCTGGATGCTGGAAGTCCAAGGTCAGGGGGGCCTTACCTTCTGAGGCAGACGGGCTGAGAGCAAGCACTGGACAGAAGAAAGGAAATCAGACAGAACTCATTTTCCTGGGAAGCCCACTCCTGTGACAACAGACCACCCTGTCCATCTTCAGACGCATCCTTCCTCCTACCTGGAAGGCGGATCCCTTCAGCCCAATCACCTGCTAAAATCCCATGCCTTTATTTTATTAGTGTATCATTTTATACGTATGGGTGTTTTGCCTGCATGTATGTTAGTGTACATCCATGTGCCTGGAGCCACAGAAGCCAACAGAGGGCATCGGATCCCTAGAACTGGAGCTACGGAGGCTTCGATGAGGCCGTCCAGGGGCCCTAAGAAGCTGAGGCATCACCTCGGCCCCTTATCTGAGTTTTGGTATGGAAGTCTCACTATGTAGCCCAGGCTGGCCTCGAATTCAAGATCTTCCTTCTCGCCTTGCCCTCCCAAGCGCTGGGATTGCAGGCCCTCGGTGGCCACACCTCTTCACACTGTTAAAATGGCAGTTCGCACTGAGCCTGAGTTTTGGCGGGAACATCCAAACCATATCAAAGGACTTGTCTCATGGAGCATGGTGGAGGGCACAGACCACACGGGGACACAGCCTTGGGTGTAGCCCTCACACCAAACCATGGGGTGGGAGAGATTTGGGGAAGGAGTGTATATCTGAGGAAGACTGAAGGTCTGCAGAAGAAAGAGGAATGAATGGCTGAGGAACCCATTTTGGCACCGGCCCCAGCAGCAGAGGTGACGGAGGTAACTGCACCTGGCTATTAGCAGGACAAAGAAGGATCCTCAGAGGGTTTGAAGACTAGCTCTTGGTTGCCTTGGAAACCAGATTCCCCGTTCAGCCTCCCTAGGCGGCTCCTACCCACCTGCCTCAATCTTTTTCTCCAGCCTAGATTTTGATCCAAGCCAAGATTCTGAGAAGGGCAGGTCACACCCCTGCAAGGCAGGGAATGGGGTGGCACCCCTGCAAAGAAAAGAATCCCACAATTGCCCTGTCCTTTACGAAGCCCTAGGGTGAAGGATTTCCGCTGATCAATGTGAGAGAGAATGTAAAATTGAAAGGCAGGGCTGGTGGGTAGCTTAGCAGGTAAAAGCATTCTTTTTTTGTCCAAGCCTGACCACCCGAGTCCAATTCCCGGGTCCCACAGTGCAAATGGACAACAGACTCTTGCAACTTTTCCACGACTCTTGAGACACTAGTGCTCCCCAAGCACCAAGCATGTATGTGGTACACCTACACACATACAAACAAAGCACACATACACATAAGATAAAATAAATCTAAGACAAAATTGAGAACAAAAAACAAAACCAAAGCAGGGTTAGGGTGTAGGTCAGTCGGCAGGTGCCCGAAGCCCTGGGTTCCTTCCCAGCACTGCATGAGCCAGGGGTGGTGGTGTGCACCACCAATCCCAGCACCATAGAGACACAAGAATCAGAAATTCAAGGTCATCCTCGGCTACATATTGACTTTCAGACAGTCGCAGCTACATGAGACCTTGAGTAACACACACACACACAGAGAGAGAGAGAGAGAGAGAGAGAGAGAGAGAGAGAGAGAGAGAGGAGGGAGAGAGAGAGAGAGATTTTTTTAAAAGGAGAAACTAATTTTTCAGCCTCTGAGAAAACAATTGTATTAGCAATGGTTGAAACATCAGAGGAAACTCCAATGAATGTCCATTAATATAAAGCTACCCCTGCATGTGTGGACTAAACATTTGTGTTATTGGCCAGATTAGAGGCCCCTGGCCTCAGCCAAGTAGATCCCATCTAGAGCCTCCTGCAGGCAGAGCCAGGCAGCAGCCTGTCCTGATGGACTCATCCCCCTCAGGTCTAACCTCCTCCAAGAGGCCAGGAGACTGGAGAGCCCCACCCCCCCTCCACTTTAGAATTTTTTTTAAAGATTTATTTATTATTACAAGCACACTGTAGCTGCCTTCAGACACACCCGAAGAGGGCGTCAGATCTCATTGTGAGCCATCATGTGGTTGCTGGGATTTGAACGCATGACCTTCGGAAGAGTGGTCAGTGCTCTTAACCACTGAGCCATCTCTCCAGGCCTGGAAATTTTTAAAAATTGTGTGTGTGTGATTTCAGGGAATGGTCATACACAGTCGGGCATTAGTTCTCAATTTCATCTTATTTGAGACTGGCTCCCTTCACTGCTGTGCATGCTAGACTGCTGGCCCACGAGCTTCTAGGGATTCTCCCATCTCTGCCTCCTGTCCCAGGAGGAGCCCTGGAATTACGGACACATGTGGGGTGTCGGAGTTTTCATACAGGTTCTGGGACTTTAAACTCAGGTGTGGCAAACACTTTTCCCATTGAATCCATCTGTCTCCCAGACTGTCTTTCTCTCTTCATGCGACAGCTCTGAATGGCTGATCTGGGCTTCCTCACTGCATGGAAGTCTCAGCATAGTCCCAGCCGGTGGCAGTCACTACGGCAGTTCTGAAAGCCTGAGTCGAGCCACAAGCTTCTGCCAACCAAGGTCACAGGGTCCTTCCCTCCCATTCCAGTCCTCCAAACACCAGTCAGAGCATCTGGGTCCCTGCTGTAGCGAAGCATCGGACAGAGGCAACGGAAGGCAGGGTGAGTTTGTCTTGGCTCACCGTTCCAGGGCATATGGTCCTTGGAGGTGAAAAGCCATGGCGGCAGGAGCAGGATGCAGCTGGTCACAGTGCACCTATGGAGAGCAAGGGATGCTGGTATCCGCTCCCTTCCTTTACAGTCCAAGCCCCAGCCCATGCAATGGTGTCACCCATATGTAACCTCAATCAGCCTAATTAGATAATCCTTCACAGACATGCGCAGAGATTTGTTTCCCTTGTAATTCTGAAACTCACAATGGTGAGAATCAATATTGAGAGGTCAATACTGGAGATCGAACACCAAGCAAGGACTGTCACCGCTGAACCACACCGCTGAATCAGGCTGACACCGCTGGAACCACAGGCTACTATAGCATCATTGGAAGAGGGAAAAATGGACCACAGGACCACAGGCATTGCCTGACACAGTAATCAGATTTCCTTTCTATAACGAACACCCCAAGGCAATCAACTTAAAGAGAGAAAGGGGTGTGGGGGCAGAATTAGAGGAGACATTGCTTTGTAAGACAGCACACCATGACAGGAGCACATGGCAGAGCAAAAGAGAGGGCAAGGTGGTCTAGTCACATTGTCTCCTTCCAGGGTACATCCCAATGGCCTAAGAACTCTCCGACTCTTAGAGCTTCCACTATGTGCAATAGAGCTGTTCTGGGGAGCAAGCCCTTAACTCTGGGGGACAGTCAAGATATCACCCACAGCCAGGTGTGGTGGGATAGGCCTGGAGTCTAGGGTCAACCTCGGCCATGTGAGACCCTGTCTCAAAACAAAACACAAAGAAGATCCCAAGCACAGGACAAGCTGCCATCCTTTTTCAGGAAGTCTGGGGGAGACTGGAGAGATGGCTCGGCAGTTAAGAGGACTTGATGCTCTTGCAAAGGACCAAAGTTCGGTCCCCAGCACCCACACTGAGAAGCTCACTACTGTCTTAACTCCAACTCCAGGAGAATAAATGCCCTCTTCTAGACCACACACACACACACACACACACTCACACACACACTCACACTTGAAATTTTTAAAATAGATGAATATTTAAGGGGGAGGAGAAAGTGTGAAACTGAGGCGCACAGGAGATGAGTCAATCCATGGGACAGGAATGACTGGATTTCAAGAAAGCCAGTGGTGTGACACATTTTTTTAAAAAGAAGGCAGTGGATACAAAGGCAGGAGGATCTCTGTGAGTTCAAGGCCTGCCTGGTCTACAGAGCTAGTTCCAGGACAGCCAAAGCTATACAGAGAAACCTTGTTTCAAATAAAAAAAAAAAAAAAAAAAAAAAAAAAAAAAAAAAAAAACAGCAAAAAACTAAAACAAAAACAAGCAAAAAAAAACCCCAAAGACACAAATAAACAGTGATTAAAAAAAGAAAGAAAGAAACAAAGAAAGAGAGGAAGAAATGACTGGAGAGACAGCTCTGCGGTTGAGAACACCTGCTGTTTGCCGGGCTCCCAGCACTTGGGAGGCAAAGTCAGGCAGATTTCTGAGTTCAAGGCCAGCCTCATCTACAGAGTGAGTTTCAGGACAGTCAGGACTACATAGAAAAACCCTGTCTCAAAAAGACAAAAAAAACAAAAAACAAAAAAAGAAAGAAAGAAAGAAAAAAGAAAAAGAAAAAAGGAAGAAAGAATGAAAGAAAGAAAGAAAGAAAGAAAAAGAAAGGAAGGAAGGAAGGAAGGAAGGAAGGAAGGAAGGAAGGAAGGAAGGAAGGAAGGAAGGACGAACATCAGCTGTTCTTCCAGAAGACCTGGGTTTGATTCACTGCACCCACACGACTGCTCACAACCACTTGTAACTCTAGTTCCAGGGGACCCAACACTCTCTTGTGACCTCCATGGTCAGGCATGCAAGTGATACACAGATGTGTAGGCAAAACATCTATACACATAAAAGAAAATAGTTAAATAATTAAGAAATAGAAAGAAAAGAGGAAAGGTATGCAGGACATGGTGGCACATACCTTCAATCCCTGCACTTGGAAAGCAGGTGAAAACAAATCTCTGTGAGTTCAAGGCCAGCTTGGTCTACATTAGACTTCTAGGCCAGACCAGACTACACAGTGGGACACTGCCTCAAATTGATAATGGTAACTAAATTAAATTTAAAATTTAAAAAGAAGAAAGGCAGCTGAGAACTAGAAAGACTTTTACTAGTAACCAAATGCCTCCCGGCCTTTTTAGATCCCTACAAACAACCACAGAGACAAGGGACACCTAAGACAAAGGAGGATCCCATCACAGCAGGTCTGAGTACTGTGTCATCTTGAGCCGGTCTGATCCTGTCTCAGTGGCTCATGTTGTTTTGTTTCTGAGTGTGATAAAGGCGGCTTCATGGTTCCTTGAGAAAACAGCACCCTTTGAAAGAGAGAATTACACACATGAAGTTACTTTGTGATTGAGATTTAGTTTAAGCATTCCAGTGGTGAGGAATAGAGAGGAGGAGAGACAGAGCCAGGGGGACAAAATCCCCGCTGTGGTCCCTGCGAGCTGCAGGGATGGTGGGACCACCCGACTTCATCTACTGCCCCTCCACTGCGTGTATCTGACAGTTGGTCCTGCAAAGGGATGTTTTAAAGAGAGCCTTTTATTCCTCCTGCTGATCCTGACAGCAAGGCCTCGTGCAGAGTCCTTTGTCATGGTGACTTTGAGTTACCCAGGCTGCTTCAGGAACAAATGCAAAGTCACCTTTCATAAAACCGAGGCCAAGCTTGGAAACCACCGTTCACAGCTGCCGCCATTCGCTGGGCTTCTGTCCAGCAAACTGACACGTCTCAGGACCCGAAGAAGATTGAACCCCCTTCAGTGAGACACAGGATGTCCCATCACCAGGGTCCTCTCCCATTTGTAGGGTGACACCAGTGTCAAATGTGCCCTGTGGACCACAAGCTGCATCAGGGAATCCTTGAAACAGACAAAAGGCAGGCTGGATACGTGACACATCACAGCCGCATGGGCAAGGCAACCCTTTCCAAATCGGGGTGTGTGTGGAGGACACACATGGGCCATGGCCAGCCCTCCTTCAGGCTGGACCCTGCCTCTCTCTGTGAAGACAGAGCTAGGACAGTGCTTCCCACACCTCCCTGGGATGATGTCTCTGTTGGAGTTGGGAACCTGCCTGCTTGAGGCTGATGCTTCAAGGTCCCCACATATCAGCCTCGGGAGTCTGCAGCATTCGTGGATCTCACATGGGCTGAGGAGGCTTCTTGGAAGGAAAGGGTGACGAGGGTAGCAAATACTGATACGCCACACCCAGCACTAAGACAGTCACTTCTTCTTTTGACCCAATTTATGAACCAGATAGTGTGGTGTGTGTGTGTGTGTGTGTGTGTGTGTGTGTGTGTGTGTGTGTGTGTGTGTGTATGGACAGAGATTAATGTCCAGTACACTCTCCACCTGATTTTTTGAGGCAGGGTCAGTGAAAGGACCTAGAAGTCACCATTTGGTCTAGACCACTGGTCAGCACGCCCAGGGCTCCTAATCTCTACTTCTCTGACACTGGGATTACAGACATGCGCCATATGCCTGGGTTTTATGAAGGTCCTGGGGAATTGAACTCAGGCCCTCCTGTTTGGCAGTAAATACTTTACCAACTGGATGATGTCCCTGAAACTCAGAAACTCAGATCTATCTATCTATCTATCTATCTATCTATCTATCTATCTATCGTTTTGGAGCTAGGGACTTATGTAGCCTAGGCTAGCCTTAAACTCACTAAATTACAGAGTGATCTTGAATGGCAGAGTCAGCCGTGTGCTACCACACCCAGTTATAGACTAGATCATTAGGTTAAGCCCCTGCTTCTGGGATTCTGCTTACCGTAAAGGGGTGGAGAGGAAACAGTGTGTGTCATTCCTCACAGCCTGTGGACGGCAAGCAACACTCCCCGGCTGCATGTAAGTCTGATTTGTCCTGAGCAGGCTGAAATTTACAAATGGTGCCCTTCCAAGGAGAATGCAGACTAGGCTGGCATCTCCCAAGGGAGACATCGTCTGAGCCCTGTCTTGTCTAAGTGCTTGAGAAGGCGCTTTACAAAGGCCCATGGGTTCAAAATGGAACAAGCATTTGACCGCGTTCATCTGGGATGAGGCCCAGTGCCCTTTCTGGGATGTACTTAGAGCCGTGATGCTCTTTGGAACCTCCACATAGTCAAAGCCTGCCTCCCCAAGGACTTCACCAACACTCACCTTTCTCTGGGCTGTGGAGATGACTCAGTCTGTAAAGTGTTTGCTGAGTTCAGATCCTCATTGCCCAAGTAAAACCCAGGCACAAAGTGACACCTACTGGTACCCCCAGCACTGCTGTGACAAACTGGAGATTCTGGGGCTTGCTGGCAGCTAGGCAAGCTAAAGAGTGAGCTCCAGGCTCATGGAGAGACACCGTCTCAGGGAACAAGGGGGAAGGAGACCGGAGAACTCCCCAGGGAGGTAGGGACACTGAGTGACCACCACCCTTTATTGCCAGCCCTCAGCACTAAGAAGGCCAGAGAGATCCCCCAAAGGACTAACATTTGGGGTGCCTCCTGTCATGTAGAAGGGCCAGTGTTTCTGGGTACTCACAGGCTCTGGGTCTGCTGGAGCAACTGGGCCTGCCTCTTGCTGCTGTAGAGGTGTCACGTAGGGAGTGAGGGGTGAGCATGGAAAGGTCTGAGGGAAAGAGAAAATAGTCTGTCCAGAGGAACGAGTTTTACCTTAGAGCAATTACCCAGAATCCACAGTGCATAGCATGGGCTGAGCTCGGCCTCCTCCCCAGGGCCTGTGTGGCCTCCAGGCCAAGGGAGGAGTGGATGCTGTTGCTGTTCTTGCTGTTGTTGTTTTGTTTTGTTTGAGACATAGTTTCTCTGTGTAGCCCTGACTGTCCTGAAACTCACTCTGGTCCAGACTGGCTTTGAACTCAGAGATCCATCTGCCTCTGGGATTACAGGCATGCACCACCACTGCCTAACTAGAGCTGATTTTTGATTTGTTTTCTCTCTTTACTCAGTTTCTCATTCAGTTCAGCAGACTTGGAGTTTAAATTTGGGTTGGAAATGTGGCCTTTTGGTAGCAATTGGCTGGTTTGTTTTTAGTGTGTGGGAGGGAGGAAGGGAAGGAGGGAAGGAGGGAAGGAGGGAGGGAGGGAAGGAGGGAGGGCGGGAGGGCCTGTGTGCATCGTGGTGGACATGGTGGACGCACAGGTCAGAGAATGACTTTCAGAAGCTGTCCCACCTTGCCCAGAGGCAAACTCTCTGGTGATTCTGTTCGTTCCAGCCAAAGGGTCCAGGAGCTTCCCAGCTTCCACACAATCCCCTTGCCCCGCCCCCACGCCCCCACCCCCTCCATCTTGAAGGAGGACGCCGGGAATGAACACTGAATCTAGCTCTGTAACATGTGCTCTGGGGGTGGGACTCAGGTTACCAGGCTTGGACACACTGAGCCACCTCCCAGGGCAGCAGTGTGAACTTCTGATTCAGATGCTGGCTGGGCTGAGTCAGCACCTCCTGCACCCTACCACTGAGCCACACTCCTCCATTCCAGCCCTGTGATCTGTGGCAGGTGTCAGTGATTGCTTCCCTGGAGCCCTGGGACCCTCTGCATCCATTTGATCTCTGGGAGAGCTGGAGACAAGATGGTTAAAGTAGAACCACCTGCCTACATGACTGAGCCCTCCATAAAACTTCACACACACACACACACACAAACACACACACACAGCTGGAGAGATGAACCACACTTAAGTGCACTTGCACTTATAAGCTGCCCACAGCACCAACTCATTCATCTGACCCTCTTTTTGGTCTCTGTATACATATAGTCATATACATGTGCCATGCACACATACATACATTCACATACATGTGTCATACATACCTACACACCTACATGCATTCACATACATGTGTCATACACAGCTACACACCTACACATATACATACACACATACATTCATATACACGTGCCATGTACACACACATACATGCATGCATGCATTCACATACACATGTCATGCATGCATACATACATTCACATACATGTGTCATGCACACATGCATTCACATACATACATATTCACATGCATGTGTTATACACACATACACAAATATTTTTTAAAGAGCACAAGGAAATACAATCAAGTCAATAAATGTTTCAGAAAGGATCGCACTATGAGACCCGAGAGATGACTCAGTGGTTAAGAGGACTGAGTGCTCTCACAGAGGTCTCATGTTCAGGACCCAGTGCCCACATAGCAGCTCACAACAGTCTGTAACTCCAGTTCCAGTGGATCCAGTGCCCACTTCTGGCCTCTACTGGTACTGCATGGCATGTGGTACTTAGACACAGACACACGTGCAAGCAAAAGGCCCCCAAACACGCAAAAGTAAATCTTAATATTAAGAGTTCCGGTTGTTAGCATAAACTACCCTGTGAGGTCCAGGGCTCTCGTGAACAAAAGCACTCTCATCGGGCAGCACACAGCTGGGACTCAGGCTCCAAGGGATGCGCTGGGTTAAGCACTCCAGACTTGCTGTGCCTCTCTGTTACTGCAAAGGGCCCTTCGGTGATCATGGAGTTATGCTTAGGGTCTAAAGTGTGGGGTCCTGTCTGTTGTTTCTCCCGTCACATAGTAAAACACCTGTCAAGAAGCGACTTAAATGAGGCAGGGGTATGCTGGCCCACAATCCCTGCCGTGGAGAGGGTGTGGCAGCAAGAACTCAAAGCAGCTAGTTCCATGGTCCCAGTCAGGAAGCAGGCAGGAGTAACTGCTGCAGCTCAGCTCAGGGTGGAGCATGTAGAAAAGAAGGCTCAGCAATGAAGAGCACTGGCTGCACTTCCAGAAGACCAGAGTTCGATTCCCAGCACGGGCATGGTTGCTTGCGACCATTTGTAACTCCAGTTCCAGGGGATCCAACACTCTCTTCTGATGCTGTCCTCTGACTTCATACATAAAATTAGTGCACCTAACTTAAAAAATTAATACATGAAATTATTTGTGAGTGTATACATATGATACATGTGTAGGTACTCCTTGGGAGCGTGTGCACCAGGTGTGTGTGTAGAGGTCCTTGCCTTCCTCCTGTTGATGCAGTCTCTTGTTCCGCGCACACCAGGCTAGCACACCAGGCTAGCCGGCCTGCACACTCCCAGGGATCTGCTTCCCTCTCACCGAAGGACTGCTGGGATCACAGGTTACAGGCAGCCTCCCCTGTTCGGAGTTCTCATACTTGAGAGGCAGGCAAGCGCTTAACCCACTGAGCCATCTCCCAACCTGGCTTTCTCCTTCGAGATTCCACCAGGCTGAAGGGAAGGGCAAAGTCAATTGCCCTTGAAAACCAGCTCAGGAAGATGCGCTTCCCAAATTCTCAGCTCCTGCAGTCACGGCAGCTAGACCAGTCCCCAGGCTGCAGTCGGCTCCCACTGAGGCCAGATGTGTTGGGAAAGGTACACTCTGTCTGTCTGTCTATCTGTCTGTCTGTCTGTCTAGAAGTCCAAAGTCCTAGTCTGCTCTTAGTGACCAAGACTCCAGTCTTGGGGTCACCTCTGCAGCTGTATCCAGGAGGGGCCTCCACCACCTAATCCAGGACTGCAGCCCAGCTAAGGGATCTCAGCAACATGCAAATGAGCCTCTGCAGTTTGACAAGTGCATCTAATACAATCTGCATATGCTAAGCATTTCTTTCAACTCCCCTCCAGGGAAAGAATCTTCTCCTTGGGGGTGAAGTAAAAAAAAAAAAAAAAAAAAAAAAGGCTTCTGAAGGGTCCAGGGGGGGGACTGGGGAGATAGCTCAGTGAGTAAGGCTCATGCTGTGGAGGGTTGGGTCCAGGTCTCAGGTTCCCAACACCCACAGGAAAGCCAGGTGGTCATGGCAGCCACCTCTAATGCTAGCATGCCGCAGATGTGGGAGATGGAGACAGGTGACACCCAGAGCACACTGGCTGGGGAGGTTAACCAGAACAGCAATCAGAGACAGACCTGCCTCAATATATGAAACACACAGGAATCAAAGACTGACGTCCGAATCGAGCTTTCACAAAGGAGCGCATCTGCGCTCACACACACACACACACACACACACACACACACACACGCACCACACTACTTTAGAGGAGGAGGAGCATTAGTGCATAGTGGCTGCTTCCTCTAGACAAGTACATTGCCTTCCCACACTGGCCTCTGAGATAGTGTACATTCCACAGGAGATGAAGGCACAGAGAGGTTAAAAATGTGTTCAAAGTCACACAGCGAGTCGATGGAGGAGGCAGTGGCTTAAACCAAGACCAGCTGGCTCTGAGGAGCCCACGGCCTGATTCTGCTGCCACTGAGCAGGCAGTGTGGAGTTACCCCCAGCCCAAAAGCTACAACAAAGGACATGTATATGCTCCTGTCACCAGGCTCCAGCCAGGTAGCAGACTTAAGGAACAATGGCTATGACTCAAAACCAACCAATCTTACAGCCAGCATGGAGCCAGGAAGGGTGACAGGAAAATTAAGGTAAGCACCAGGCTGAAACAGTTCAGGGTTTCCTAAGGAGAGGAAGGTTCGGGAGGCAGGGATGAGACACGAGAGGCCTCCAACATCCAACAAATGTCACTGGAACAAGACAGGCTGTTCAGTGGTCAAAAGAGGGGACTCAGAGGTAAGAGACCCAACATGGGCTCTCTGAAAGTTAATCAGAACAACACAGGAAGGAGCGTCCAGGACAGGTGCACCGGGAGCCACTGTCCCCTGAAGCTGCAGTCAGGGACTGCAGTACTTGTGAAGGATCTGGAGGATACAGTACATTTAAAGGAGCCCAGAAACAAGAGCACAGAACATGGTCTGGCTGGGCCCCGAGGTCCCCCAGACACTGTGACTTCAAGTGAAGACGAAGGGGCAAACCAGCAGACCTGGAGCCTAGACACTGCGGGTGGTGACAGCTACCACTGAGAGTGGGTGGGGGTGGGGCCTGTCAAAAGAACAGGTCTCAGCCTAATGGCCAGCCATCAGCTGCCTAGCACCACTGGAACCCTACAGTCAGACACTATGGGGTTCCCAGGCTGAACCTGCCCAGGTCCCATCGGATACAGAAATCATACAGACATCATGTAAGTCCTCAAAGAGGAGATTTAACAAAGAATTATTAGCAGGCCACATGACAGGAAGGAAGGTAAATTGGAGGCTAGCCCTGGCTACAGAGTAAGGGTCGTTCGCCAGAGAACAAAGTCTGGGGTGTAGCTCAGTGGTGAAGTGCTTGCCTAGGGTAGGAGAGGCTCTGGGAACTGTCCTGGCATGGCAAAAGAAAGTGGGTAAGGAAAGGGGCTGCCAGTCGAAAAAAGGATGAAACCAATTCTGACGATGGCACCCAAAGGTATGATTTTGGGGTGTGTGTGCTGATATGTATGTATATATGTGGGAGGGTGTGTGTCCTAATCTGACGATGTGATTTTGGGGTGTGTGTGCTGGTGTGTATGTATATATGTGTGTGGGGGGGGTCCTAGTGCATATGTGTGGTGTGTGTGGTGTGTATATGTGTGTATGTCCTGAGGTATAGGTGTGGTATGTGAGGTGTGTGTGTAAGTGTGTGTATGTATGTGTGTGTCCTAGTATATAGGTGTGATGTGTGTGTATGTGTGTATGTATGTGTGTATGTGTGTGCCTTGGGGTATAGGTGTGGTATGTGTGGTGTGTGTGTAAGTATCGGTACATATGTGTATGTCCTGGTGTATAGGTGTGATGTGTGTGTATGTTTGTATGTGTATGTATCTGTGTCCTGGTGTGTATGTGTGTGTGTGTGTGTGTGTGTGTGTGTGGTGTATGAGTAGTGTGTGGTGTGTATGTGCTGGTGTATGTGTGGGTTGTATGTGTACTGGTATATGTGTGTGCTGCATGTGTGTTTTGTGTGTGTGTGTGTGTGTGTGTGGTGTGTAGGGGTCTTAGGACTAGATAATTCCATCTAGTAGAGCCCCTGACTAGGTTTTGGGGGACTTACTAGAAAAGGGCTGGGTATGGCAGCATGCCCTGTCATTCAAACTCTTGGGTGGTAGAGGCATGAGTTCAAGGCCAGCCTAAGATATGAGATCTGTCTTTATTAGGGTTTCTAGAGCTGTAAAGAGACACCGTGACCACGGCGACTCTTATATTGGGGCTAACTTCCCAGTTCAGAGGTTTAGTCAGTTACCATCATGGCAAGAAGCGCGGCAGCATGCAAGCAGACATGGTGCTGCTCAGGTAGCTGAGAATCTACATCCAGATCAGCAGGTAGCAGGAAAAGAGACATCAGTCCTGAAACCTCAAAGCCTTCCCCTTATGACACACCTCCTCCAACAAGGCCACACCTCCTAATAGTGCCAGTCCCTATGAGCCTACAGGGGCCGTTTCCATTCAAGCCACCACAGACCCTCAGTGGTCAGAAGCTGGCTGGGTTTCATTCCCAGCATCCACATGGCAACTCACGACCAGGACCCAACATCTATCTTCCTCTGGCCTCCATGGGTACTGGTCACAATGAACAGACACACATACAGACAGAACACCCTATACTTAAAAATAAATTGAAGAAAAAATAAGAAAAAGAGAAAAACCAGAGTAGACACATTAGAGGTAATTTGACACTCCAACACATCCCTTGGCTCAGGCTAGCCTCTAACTCTGTGCAGCTGAAGATGATCGTTAACTCCCAACCCTTCTGTTCTCCCCTCCATCTGCTGGGATTACAGGTGTGTACCCCACAACCTGTCTGTGTAGTGCTGGGGATCAAAGCCAGGACCTTAGGCACGCCAGGCAGGCCCTCTCACAACTGAGCCACATCCCCAGTCTACATACACTTTCTTTATAACGCATCCCACCTCAATATCTTGTTAAGGTCATCAAGAGTGGACCGAAAGAAACATCTGGGAACAGAAAAGACCCAGAAGAGACACCAAAGCCATGCAGGGTGACTTCTCTGAATGCAGCACCCCCTCTAAGGCTGAATGGATCAACTGGGGTGTAGTGGCTATTCCTGGTTGTCAACTTGACTATATCTGAAATGAACTACAGTCTAGAATTGGAAGGCTCACCTATGATCCTAATTTGGAGGCTCAGAGATATAAGTTTCTGACCTGGATCTTGGTATGGAGATCTTGAAGCATAGTGGCTAAAACAAGGAGATCTCCGAGTTCAAGATCATTTGGGATTAAAGGCATGGCTGCACACACCTTTAATCCGAGCCACACCCTCTGTTGGAGATATATAAGGACATTGGAAGAAGGAAGAGTCTCTCTCACTCTTCCTTGCCTGCTTGCCTCGTGGGACTGAGAAACTGCTAGATCCTTGGACTTCCATCCACAGCTGCTGCTGATCATTGTTGGGGAGTTGGACTATAGACTGTAAGTCATCGACAAATTCCCTAACTATATAAGGACTATCCATATGTTCTGTGACTCTAGAGAACCCAAACTAATACAGAAGTTGGTACCAGGAGTGGTTCTAGAGGAGCAGAAGTATAAGGATGAATGTTTCAAAATTTTGGAGTTGGTTGGTTGATCCAATAGCACCTTCAACTACTGAAACTTCTCCAGATTCTCTCCCTCCTGGGAGCTCGAAGAATATTGAAGACCCGTGGATGAAACTATATCTCAAGCTTAAAAAAGCTAATGCCTTTGATTATATTGATGAATTAGGTGGTTCAGTGGTATACAATACTTTCTCCAAGTTGGGGGAAGAAAAACGGAAAATGGTTTTGCTGGCTGGTTGCTCTTAGCATCTCAGGGAAAACCCAATGAAGGAAAGGAAGGAGTTGTCTGATAAAATTGAAGAACTCCAGATTCAAGTAAACAATCTAAAAGTTGCTAAGTGTGCCCTTGAAGAGAATCTACTCTCTAGCAGCCATAGAGCTCAAGTAGCAGAAAATCAAACTGAAGCCCTCATTATAAGGTTGGCTGAATTACAGCGAAAATTTAAGTCTCAACCTCAGAAGGTGTCAGCAGTTAAAGTAAGGGCATTAATTGGCAAAGAATGGGATCCTATAACTTGGGATGGGGATGTGTGGGAAGACCCTGTTGAAATTGAGAATTTTGAATCTTCAGATTTTCAAGGATTTGCTCCACCTGAAGAAGTAGTACCCTCAGCCCCACCCCTTGAAATAATGCCTTCTCCACTTGAGAAAATTAATCCCTCAGAGCCTGATAAACCAGCAGTGACTTTTGCTGGCAATACTGATGTTTCTCAAGGCCCACCAATAGTTTCTTCTAGACCTATAACCAGACTCAAGGAAAGCAGGCCCCTAGAGGGGAGGTAGAAAGTGTAGTCCTTGAGGAAATACACTATACTAATAAGGAGCTTAATGAGTTTGCTAATTCATTCAAGCAGAAGTCTGGAGAATATGCGTGGGAATGGATTTTAAGAGTGTGGGACAATGGTGGAAGGAACATAAAACTAGAGCAGGCTGAGTTTATTGGCATGGGCCCTCTGAATGGAGAATCTAGGTTTAATATGGAAGCTTGCACAGTTACAAAAGGTGTCAAAAGTTTGTTTGATTGGTTGACTGAAGTATTTATCAAAAGATGGCCTACTGAAAAGGAGTTGGAGATGCCTGATATCCCTTGACTTAGTGTTGATGAAGGGATTTTAAAGCTTAGGGAAATTGCTATGCTAGAGTGGATATGTTGTATAAAACCGAATCCTCCACAGTGGGAAGGTCCAGAAGATATGCCCTTCACCAGTCCTATAAGACGCAAACTGGTGAGAGGGGCACCAGCACATTTAAAGAGTTTTGTTCTTGCCCTTTTCCTTGTGCCAGACCTTAGGGTTGGAGATGCTGCTGCTCAATTAGATGAATTAAATTCAATGGGTTTAATTGGGCCCCGAGTTAACAAGGGCCAGGTGGCAGCATTGAATCACCAGAGACAAGGTGATTGTAGTTGTTATAATGGACAGCGTAGACAAAACAATGCTTATAATGACATACCCTGTAATGGGCAGAGAGGTGGAATTTATAATGGTATGACTCGTTTGGACCTTTGGTGCTGGCTAATCGATCATGGTGTTTCCAGGGATGAAATACATAGGAAACCTACTGCATATCTGTTTAATCTGTATAAGCAGAAAAATCCTCAAACAAATGATAGAAAGGCTGCATTGGATTGTGGCAAAAGGCAATCTCGGCCAGTGAATCAATTTCCAGACTTGAGCCAGTTTACAGATCCAGAACCCCTTGAATGAAGGGGTGGCTGGGTTCCCCTGAGGAAGGATCTTGATAAGACACCTAAAAGTTTTGCTGTTAGTTTTTCTCCAATTCTTCCCCAGAGGGACCTACGGCCTTTTACAAGGGTAACTGTACACTGGGGGAAAGGAAATAATCAGACTTTCCGGGGGCTATTGGATCTGGTTCTGAATTGACACTGATTCCAGGAGATCCCAAGAAACATTGTGGCCCTCCAGTTAGAATAGGGGCTTATGGAGGACAGGTGATTAAAGGAGTTTTGACTGATGTGTGACTCACAGTAGGTCCAGTGGGTCCCCGAACACATCCTGTGGTCATTTCCCCAGTTCCAGAATGTATAATTGGGATAAATATACTCAGAAATTGGAAGAATTCTCATATTGGTTCTCTGACCTGTGGAGTGAGGGCTATTATGGTTGGAAAGGCAAAATGGAAGCCTTTAGAGTTGCCTCTGCCAAAGAAAATAGTGAATCAAAAACAATATCGTATTCCTGGAGGAATTGCAGAAATTACTGCCACTATCAAGGACTTGAAAGATGCAGGGGTGGTGTTTCCCACCACATCTCCCTTTAACTCTCCCATCTGGCCAGTGCAGAAGACAGATGGATCATGGAGGATGACAGTGGACTATCGAAAATTAAATCAGGTAGTAACTCCAATTGCAGCTGCTGTACCAGATGTAGTTTCGTTACTTGAGCAAATTAACACATCTCCTGGAACCTGGTATGCAGCTATTGACCTGGCAAATGCCTTCTTCTCAGTACCTGTACATAAGGACCACCAGAAGCAATTTGCTTTCAGTTGGCAAGGCCAGCAGTATACCTTTACAGTTTTGCCTCAAGGATATATTAACTCTCCTGCCCTGTGTCATAACTTAGTTAGAAGGGACCTTGATCATTTGTCTCTTCCACAAAATATCACATTGGTGCACTATATTGATGATATTATGCTGATTGGACCAAGTGAGCAGGAAGTAGCAACCACTTTGGATTCATTGGTAACACATATGTGTATCAGAGGATGGGAAATAAATCCAACCAAGATTCAAGGACCATCTACTTCAGTGAAATTCTTAGGAGTACAGTGGTGTGGGGCATGCAGAGATATTCCTTCTAAGGTGAAAGATAAGTTATTGCACCTGGCCCCTCCCACCACCAAGAAAGAAGCACAACGTTTAGTGGGTCTATTTGGATTCTAGAGACAGCACATTCCTCACTTAGGTGTGTTACTCAGGCCTATTTACTGAGTGACTCGGAAAGCTACTAGCTTTGTGTGGGGCCCAGAACAAGAGAAGGCTCTTCAACAGGTCCAGGCTGCTGTGCAGGCTGCACTACCACTTGGACCATATGATCCAGCAGACCCAATGGTATTTGAGGTGTCAGTGGCAGATAGAGATGCTGTTTGGAGCCTCTGGCAGGCCCCTGTAGGTGAATCACAGAAGAGACCTTTGGGATTTTGGAGCAAAGCTCTACTGTCATCTGCAGACAACTACTCTCCCTTTGAAAAACAGCTCTTGGCCTGCTATTGGGCCTTAGTGGAAACTGAACGTTTGACAATAGGACACCAAATTACTATGCGACCTGAACTGCCCATCATGAGCTAGGTGTTATCAGACCCTCCAAGTCATAAAGTAGGGCATGCACAACAGCAGTCTATTATCAAATGGAAGTGGTATATACGTGATCAGGCCAGAGCAGGTCCTCAAGGTACAAGCAAGATGTACCTTTCCATCTTTCTATCAGACCAGCTGCTTCAGGATGATGGGGAACATGGTAAGACCAGTGAATTCCATAATTGTGGGCCCACTGTCACACTTCTCTGGCTATGAAATGAGTTCCTTGATCAGTTGCCTATGGTTTCTACTCCTGTTACAATGCCATCTGCTCCCAAGAATGTGCCTATAGCCTCATGGGGTGTTCCCTATGACCAGTTGACTGAAGAAGAGAAGACTAGGACCTGGTTTACTGATGGCTCTGCACGTTATGCAGGCACCACCCAAAAGTGGACAGCTGCAGCATTACAACCCCTTTCTGGGACAACCCTGAAAGATACAGGTGAAGGAAAATCTTCACAGTGGGCAGAACTTCGGGCAGTACACATGGTATTACAGTTTGTTTGGAAGAAGAAATGGCCAGATGTACGATTGTTCACTGACTCATGGGCTGTAGCCAATGGATTGGCTGGATGGTCAGGGACATGGAAAGATCACAATTGGAAAATTGGTGAGAAAAACATCTGGGGAAGAAGTATGTGGATAGATCTCTCCAAATGGGCAAAGGATGTGAAGATATTTGTGTCCCATGTAAATGCTCACCAAAAGGTGACTTCAGCTGAGGAAGAGTTCAATAATCAAGTGGATAAGATGACCCGTTCTGTGGACAGTCAGCCTCTTTCCCCAGCCATCCCAGTTATTGCCCAGTGGGCACATGAACAAAGTGGCCATGGTGGCCGAGACGGAGGTTATGCTTGGGCTCAGAAACACAGACTTCCACTCACCAAGGCTGACCTGGCTACAGCTGCTGCTGAATGCCAGATCTGCCAACAGCAGAAACCAACACTGAGCCCCAGATATGGCACCATTCCTCGAGGTGACCAGCCAGCAACCTGGTGGCAGGTTGACTATATTGGACCACTTTCCCCGTGGAAAGGACAGCGTTTTGTTCTTACTGGAGTAGATACTTATTCTGGTTATGGTTTCGCCTTTCCTCCACGTAATGCTTCTGCCAAAACCACCGTCCGTGGACTCACAGAATGCCTTACCTATCATCATGGTATTCCATAGTATTGCTTCTGATCAAGGAACTCATTTCATAGCCAGAGAAGTGCGACAGTGGGCCCACAATTATGGAATTCACTGGTCTTACCATGTTCCCCATCATCCTGAAGCAGCTGGTCTGATAGAAAGATGGAATGGCCTTTTGAAGACACAGTTACGGTGCTAATTAGGTGGCAACAGCATGGAGGGCTGGGGCAGAGTTCTTCAGAAGGCAGTATATGCTTTGAATCATCGTTCAATATATGGTACAGTTTCTCCCATAGCCAGGATCCATGGATCCAGGAATCAAGGGGTGGAAAAGGGAATAGTTCCACTCACTATCACTCCTAGTGACCCTCTAGGAAACTTTTTGCTCCCTGTCCCCACAAATTTAGGTTCTGCTGGCCTAGAAGTTTTGGTTCCAGAGGGGGGAGTGCTCCTACCAGGAGCCACAAGAAACATTCCATTGAACTGGAAGCTCAGACTTCCCCCTGGCCATTTTGGGCTTCTAATGCCCTTAAACCAACAGGCTAAGAAAGGAATAACAGTGTTAGGAGGGGTGATAGATCCAGATTACCATGGGGAAATTGGATTGCCTCTCCACAATGGAGGTAAGCAGGATTATGTCTGGAGTGCAGGAGATCCCCTAGGGTGTCTCTTAGTACTACCATGTCCTGTGATTAAAGTCAATGGGAAACTACATCAGCCTAATCCAAGCAGGATGACAAAGGACACAGACCCATCAGGAATCAAGGTATGGGTCAATCCTCCAGGAAAAGAGCCAAGACCTGCTGAGGTGCTTGCCGAAGGTGAAGGAAATACAGAATGGGTAGCAGAGGAAGGTAGTTATAAATACCAGCTAAAGCCACGTAACCAGGTGCAGAAACGAGGATTATAAGTAATATGAATGCTTCTATCTTATTTTGTTAAAGATACATTTGTCTTTCTTCCAATCCCTTTAACATCAATTGGTATTGAAACACTAAAAGAATGTTCCCAAGGGACATTTCCCCATTGTAAATTTACAAATGCATTTGCAATTGTACGAGGAATAGTTATATCATGTTAGGCGTATTCACAATCTTGTTGTTGTTTCATATGGACATGAGATATTATTTGTGTCAAGTTGACAAGGGGTGGATTGTAGTATCTATTCCTGGTTGTCAACTTGACTATATCTGAAATGAACTACAATCTAGAATTGGAAGGCTCACCTATGATCCTAATTTGGAGGCTCAGAGATATAAGTTTCTGACCTGGATCTTGGTATGGAAATCTTGAAGCATAGTGGCTAAGACAAGGAGATCTCTGAGTTCAAGATCATTTGGGATTAAAGGCATGGATGCACACACCTTTAATCTGGGCCACACCCTCTGTTGGAAACCTAAAGCCTATAATCTAGGCTACACCCTCTGCTGGAGATATACAAGGACATTGGAAGAAGGAAGATTCTCTCTCACTCTTCCTTGCCTGCTTGCCTCGTGGGACTGAGAAACTGCTAGATCCTTGGACTTCCATCCACAGCTGCTGCTGACCATTGTTGGGGAGTTGGACTATAGATTGTAAGTCATCAACAAATTCCCTAACTATATAAAGACTATCCATACGTTCTGTGACTCTAGAGAACCCAAACTAATACCTGGGGCTTGGGATTACTGAACTCAGGAAGCTTGGGACGCGGAGCCGACACCACCATCACACGTGACTCTCCACGTGGGAATCCATCTGCAGGCAGGCGAAGCTGCAGCTCCAGCCACCACAGCAGGAAGGAAGTGCTGTGTGGGTGACACCACATGAAGCCATGCGGTGATACCCACAGAAGGCAGACAGGAAGGACCCACTGCCTCCCTCCTACCACAGGCACACAGCTGCTCCAAAGTCCCCCATTGTGGAGCCCAGTGGGGACAGGACACTGCTCAGCAAGGACAGGCTCCGCTGCAGAGCCTGCCCGCCGAGCTCTACCCCTGCAGCCCACACCGCGGAAGGCAAGCTGGCCTCCGACCTCCACATGAGTACACATATCCATGCACAGACATGCTCACACTCCATAATTAAAGCACGGTTTTAGATTTCATCTTTATTCGTGTGCGTTTCTGTGTGCTTGTCTCTGTTCCATGCCACACAGGCACCCACAAAGACTAACAGAGCACCCCAGAACTGGAGTCACAGGTGGCTGTGATCCGCCATGTGGATGCTGGGAACCGAACCCAGGTCTTCTGCAAAAGCACCCAGTACACTATACCTGACCCATCAACTAACTTTGTTTTTTAAACAGGTCTCACTATGCAGCTTGGGCTAGCCTAGAACCTGCTGTGTAGACCATACCCATCTATGCAGGCCTAACCATTGAACCCAGGACTCCACAAATTCTAGGTAGGCAACCTACCAACCGAGCTATATAACCCAACCCAGTTTGTATTTTAGGAAAGCGTATCATGTAGTTTAGGCTGGCCTCAAACAAAAGATCATCACCTCAGCCTCCCCAGTGATGGGACCTCTATGCCTGGCCTCTGGAGGCTCCTTCAGCTCCCACTGACTCAGTATCATTTGGCCTGCATTGTGGGGTCCAGTTTTAATATATGCATTGACCATAACAGTCCCACTGTGCAGTAAAGAATCAGAACAGGGTTCTCAAAGGCCCGGTGTCCCCAGCCTAACACTATGGAGGCCAGGCTCAGAGACTAATCCCCAGAGAAAATCAGGAGTTAGAATTTCTAAGATCTGCCCAGGATTCAGGGCATTCTGTCATTGTCCCTAGTTTGGAGGTAGAGGGCCTGACACAACCCTGTCCCTCACATTAAGAAGCCTCAGCAAGCCGGGCAGTGGTGGTGCATGCCTTTAATCCCAGCACTTGGGAGGCAGAGGCAGGCAGATTTCTGAGTTGGAGGCCAGCCTGGTCTACAGAGTGAGCTCCAGGACAGCCAGGGCTACACAGAGAAACCCTGTCTTGGAAAAAAGAAGAAGAAGAAGAAGAAGAAGAAGAAGAAGAAGAAGAAGAAGAAGAAGAAGAAGAAGAAGAAGAAGAACAACAACAACAACAACAACAACAACAACAACAACAACAACAACAACAAGAAGAAAGCAGAGCAGGCCAACTGCTTTAGGGAGGGAGGCTGAGGGAGGAGGGAGGCTGAGGGAGGAGGGAGGCTGAGGGAGGACGGAGGCTGAGGGAGGCTGATGCAAGGGTGAGCTCCTGTCACATGGGGGAGGGGATGAACTCAGCAGACACTGCATTAAGTGAAATAAGTCAGGTCCAGAAAGAATCACCGCATGGCCTCGGTCACATGGGAAGCTGAAGGAAGGATATCAAGAGTTCAAGTCCACCTTAGGCCAGCTGGGCCCTGTCACAAACATAAACTAGCCTGTCTCCTAGGAGTACAGAGGATCATGGGTCCCAGACACTTAAAGGGGAAAGGATCTTGGTCAGTGGACCAAGGTCACAGTTACAAGTTCAGCTACACTGCAGGGCAACTGGAGTTCACTATGTAGCTGGAAGAGAAGAATTTGGCTTAGATTTTGGGGGGATGGCAGTGTTTAGAGACCTGGGCTCCCCATGTTGCTCAGGCTGGATTGGAATCCCTGAACTGAGGTGAGCAAACCGTCCTCCAGTGTCAGCCTCCCGAGTGCTGAAGGGATGCTTCACTAAGGAGGTGAAAGCCAGACAAGGTGACATCCATCTTTAAACCCAACAGTCAGGAGGGAAAGGCAGGTAAATATATCTCTGTGACTTTGAGGCCAGCCTGGACTACAAGCTACAGAGCTAGTTCCAGGACAGCCAGGGCTACACTAAGAAACCCTGCCTCAAAAAAGCAAAACAGGAGAAGGAGGAGGAAGAGGAGGAGGAAGAGGAGAAGGAAGAGGAGGAGAAAGAGGAGGAGGAGAAAGGAGGAAGAGGAAGAGGAGGAGGAGGAAGAAGAGGAGAAAGACAAGGAGGAGAAAGAGGAGGAGGAGAAAGAGGAGGAGAAAGAGGAGGAGGAAGAGAAGGAGGAGAAAGGAGGAGGAGGAAGAGGAGGAGGAAGAAGAAGAGGAGGAGGAAGAGGAGGAGAAAGAGGAGGAGGAGGAAGAAGAGGAGGAAGAGGAGGAGGAGGAAGAGGAGGAGGAGGAAGAAGAGGAGGAGGAGGAAGAGGAGGAGGAGAAAGAGGAGGAGAAGAAAGAGGAGGAGGAGAAAGAAGAAGAGGAGAAAGAGGAAGAGGAGGAGGAGGAAGAAGAGGAGGAGAAAGAGGAGGAGGAGGAACAGGAAGAGGAGGAACAGGAGGAGGAGAAAGAGGAGGAGGAGGAAGAAGAGGAGGAGGAGGAAGGGGAAGAAGATGAGAAGGGGGAGGTGAGGATGTCTAATGGCCTGGATAGACCCCCACAAAAGCTACAGTGTATAAAGTGGTGCACCTGTCTGTAATCCCTACAGTTACGGTGAAGCAATTAAACCACAACAAAAGGCTGGGCTGAGTTCCCTGGTTTGAGAGGAGGGAGGGGGTCAGCCAGGGCGTGAGAGGCAGTGTGCGAGGGCCCTGGGATCTCCTGACTTGGGCTTGAGCCACCTGAGTGGTAAGACAAATGATTATCTCCCCACGAGCCAGCCCCTCCTCAGTGCTCAGTGCTGTGAAAATCACCAGCGGCTCTATTAAAGCTTAAAGCAGAAACACCAGCCAGGCTGCCTATATAGCAATCTTTCTGTGTTCTGCTTGTCAAAGTCCCTCTTCTCTCCTCCTTCAGTGCCCCCAGTCACCTCCAGAGCCCTCTTGGCCTCTGGATCCAATTCCCAGCCAGGGAAGCCCGCCCTGGGCAAATTACTGCTGTCAATTAGATTGCCAGCATGTCTACCCTGCAAATTAATGAATCCACTCATCAGCTCATAAATCACCTCCTGCCACAAGCCTGGCCTGATCCCAGGAGAATGTCCAGGCTCAGAACAGGATAAAAGAAGAACAGTGTCCCCAAACTACATCCCTGGGAGCCTGGCCCTCCCTGACAGGTGTGCAGGGCAAGCCTGAGTCAACTGGATGTCACCATGCAGGACTTGTCAGAGCCTTGACCACACCTGATGAGCTATGACTTCCTGCAGCAGCACCATGGAGGGCTGACCAGAGTCTGGATGAGCAGTTTGCAAATGTTCAGAGAGCTGGACTTGGGACACACACACAGGCAGTAGAGACAGGAGGATTGGGGATTCAGGATCAGCCTGGTCTACATGGGACCGTGTCTCAAAACAAATGGGCTGAACAGATAGCTCAGCAGTTAAGAGTATTTGTTGCTTTTATAGATGACAGGGATTTGGTTCCCAGAGCCCACAGCAGCTCACAAGCATCTGTAACTCCAGCTCCAGAAACTCTTCTGGCTTTGGTAAGCATTGCACATACTTGGGGTACATATGATCAGGCAAAGTCACACCCATGAAATAAAACTAAAGCTAAAGCCGGGCGGTGGTGGCGCACGCCTGTAATCCTAGCACTCTGGGAGGCAGAGGCAGGTGGATTTCTGAGTTTGAGGCCAGCCTGGTCTACAGAATGAGTTCCAGGACAGCCAGGGCTATACAGAGAAACCCTGTCTCGAAAAACAATGACAAAAAAACAAAAACAACAACAAAGCAAAAAACTAAAGCTAAACAAACAAACAAACAAACACAACTAACAGAGCAGCTCCCAGCCTGACTGAGACGCTGAGGCCTAGCGGCCTAAGCAGCGCTCATCTCCTCTCTGTCCTGGACCAGGTGGAAAGTCAGAGCACAGAGAACCAAGAGTTGACAGACCCTACTATAAAGCAATCCAGCTGTCGCTTCCTCCTGGGGATCACCCTTCTTGCACCCCTTAGCTGCAGTGCGGCCTGAAGTCCCCAGAGGCACAGCTGCCTGTGGCTTCAACCTCTCTCCTTAGAACGAACTGTGCTTTCCACCCCACCCTGTCCCCCACAGGGCAAGGGAGGCCCGTCAAGTCCCAGGGGTATCTCAAAATCTTCCCCAGGCTCATGACCATATCTGAAGCTCAGGAGACAGAGCACAGCCACACTCCACCGCCCCTTTGTCTGGAGGCCCAACCTCCCAGGCAGGATAATATCTATAGCTAGTCCTAGCTATTTTGTGAATTCTTCTTTTTCCCATCCTTTATCCATCAGGTTTCACAGAAGAGAAAGAAAAAGGAGAAAAGGTGAGGGAGGGAAGGAGGGAGAGAGAGAATTCTTGTTTCTTCTTGGAGCACAAGTGTAAGGGTTTGTGATTTGCCAAAGAGTGACACCCCAGACTCAAATAGTATGCAACAGGAAAGAGTGTTTATTCTGCAGAGATCTGGCATGCATGGGTCCACCATACATCAGGATGGAAGACAGAGGTGTGGGCTTTGCAATTTAAAGCCTGTTAGGATAGGAGTGGGTGACTTTTACCTTGCTTTCCCTTGATTGGTTGTCTCTGTCTCCAAGGGGTATAGGTGCCGTTGTGATCAGTTAAGGCTCTAGAAGGTTTTTGAAGACTTTTGCTGATTAACTACATGTGGTTCAGGCTCAGTGGTGGCCAACTCCTCAGAGTTCCTGATTAGCTGCCTGTGAGGAGTGTTTTGTTTGTTTTTCCTGGAACTGACTTGATTTGGACTTTCCCATTTTGGGGAAACAGAAACTTAGGTGTAGTCTCCCAAACTGCCAGTCTGCAGCCTGTCATGTCATTAACCTGGCTCTGGCTAACCCAGTTCTCTCACAACTAACAAACCACAACCAACTCTCCTGAATGACCACAAAACACCAACTGTGCCTCTTGGGACCCTAGCATTTATATACCTTCTGAAAAGTTCCCAGAATTCCAAGTCTCACACAATCACAGAAACCATCCGCAGCTGGCAAAACCACACTTCTGCTAAAGCACGAGGCAAATCACAGTCAGCTGCTGCAGACAGTCCAAAACAGCCCCATGTTCCCATACCTGGGATTAAAATGAAAACATATTCTTATAATATTTCTGTATTTTTTTTTAAAGAAATCAAAATTCCAGAATTGTTGCTACAAATACCCATGTCTGACCCAGTCAGACTCTGCCTCCCTAGCTCCTCCCTGGCCTACACCCTCTGCCACTGGTACAGATAGATTTCTTCTAAGGTTTTTTTTGGGGGGGGGCTTGTTTTTTTGAGGTGGGGTCTCATGTAGCCCAGGTTGGCCTCAAATTTGATTCACAGCCAAAGATGAGGGGCCCATGGGAACTAAGAAAGTAACTGGCAGTGCTGTGCCACTAGGAAGAAGCCCAAAAGGATGCTAGGTAACTGGATTTCCAATCTTCCTACCTGTACCTTCTGACCTCTGGGATTGCAAGCATGAGCCACCAACTAGTGACTGAAGACAGTTCTTACATGAAGCCCAGAGAAGGCACAGCTCCTAAAAGCACTCGCTCACTCGCACTCTTGCCCAGGACCTAAGTTCTGACCCCAGCACCCATGTTGGGAGGCCCCATGATCATCTGGCCATCCCAGAGGACCAGGCACCCAGCTTCCAACCTCCACAGGCATGATGAACACACACAATTTTTGATAAAGTTTTAAAAATAAGTCTCAAAAGTCCTGGTGGAGGGTTGAGGCAGGAGCATGGCTGCCATCAGTGTATCTGGTCCCTTCTCTCCCTGTCATCATTAACACGAGGGACCCATCTTAGGTCACCTCCTGATTCCAAGCTCCATATATCACATCCACATGCTGGGCAGTGGAGGGAAGAAACAAGAGAATCCCCCAACACACACAGCCCCTCCCTTCTTGCTGACTCAGCTTCTGCAGGACTCCTGCCAACCACTGCCACCACCTCCTCCACACCCCAGCCCTCTGCTTAAGTTACATCGGCCTCTTCTGAGAGGGGAAGGGGGGAGGTCATTGTAAGAAATTCACGGTTCAGTTCAGCTCTCTGGGCTTTCTTAACTAAGACCAAGGGTGTGGCTATTGGCCAAGCCCAGAGCAACTCCCCCCCACTCCCCACTCCTCTCCCTCCCACCCCCTCCACACACCTGATTCTGACTACTGAATGAAAGGCAGGCCTGAGAGCTTCAGGAAGCTTCTCACTGATAATGTGGGCCCTCTGCATGAGGACACAGGCTGGAAACTGTCCAAAAAGCTCAGAAGACTTGCCTCCTTCCTGGGACTTGCTGCAACAAGCCTACCACCATCTTGCACCACTGAGAGGGTGTAAAAAGCTAAAGTTGTTTTATACTTATCCCCTGCACTGGGGCCCATGCAAGCTAACATCAAAGTGGCCTCATTTATTCCTTGTCTGTCTCAAGCAAAGCATTCTGGGACATGGGGACAAAAAAGATAACTGCCAAGGTTACCAGGCTGCTTGCTTGGCTTTCTCCTCCTCCTCCTCCTCCTCCTCCTCCTCCTCCTCCTCTCCTTCCTCCTCCTCCTCCTCCTCCTCTCCTTCCTCCTCCTTCTCCTCCTCCTCCTCTCCTTCCTCTTCCTCCTCCTCCTCCTTCCCCTCCTCTTCCTTCTCCTCCTCTCCTTCCTTCTCCTTCTCCTCCTCCTCCTCTTCCTTCTTTTTGAGACAAGGTTTTTCTGTGTAACCCTGGCTGACCTGGAACTTGCCCTGTAGCCCAGGCTGGCCTCACATTCACAGAGATCTGCCAGCCTCTGTGTCCTGAGAGTGCTGAGATTCAAGGTGTGTGCCACCATACCTGCTTTCAAGCAACATGATAATGAAACAATTCTCTCTGCCTTAGTTTGCCAAAAAATTGTAAAGCTGGGCTCTGTGACACCCACGCGTGGCCCTGGTTACTTCGGAGGCTGAGACAGAGGATGGTTTGAGTCCAGGAGTTCAAAATTTGCCTGGACTACACAATGAGACCCAGATCAATAAATCAACAAATCAATTTTTTAAAAATAACTTCATGGAGCCGCGCGGTGGTGGTGCATACCTGTAATCCCAGCACTTTGAGAGGCAGAGGCAGGTGAATTTCTGAGTCCGAGGCCAGAATGGTCTACAGAGTGAGTTCCAGGACAGCCAGGGCTACACAGAGAAACCCTGTCTCGAAAAAAACAAATAAAAAAAAAAGCAAACAACAACAACAAATAACTCCATGAACCAGAATTGCATGTGTCAGTGAGGATCTCTGCTGTTCTCTCCCTGTGTGAGATCATCTGGGCAGGCAGGGATGGCTGTGCTTTCTCTCCTAATTAAAGAATTAAAAGGCAGGAAAAAATTGAAAGTCAAACAAAGCCAAAGTTTATTCAAAGGGAACACCCCAGAGCAGGTGTGGAGGAAATCTCAACTGTTGCCTGGAGGAGGAGGAAGAGGAGGAAGAAGAGGAGGAGGAGGAAGAGGAGGAGGAGAAGGAGGAGAAGGAGGAGGAGGAAGAGAAGGAGGAGGAAAAGGAGGGAAGAGAAGAGAAAAAAAAATCCATGCTGCTTGAGCTAAGCCGGAATGGAGGCTGTTGTGGAGCAGACAGGCAGCTAGTTGAGGGGCAGGGAAGGAATTTAAAGAAAGAGGGAGAGGAGAGAGCCCGAGTATCAGAAACTACATACTCAGGTTCTGGTGGTATCTAAAGAAAGAGACAGGAAAGGGGAGCCTTACACATTTCTGAATCAGGGCTCAGAAAGGAGGACAGACCCAGCTGTCTGCAACAGAAGGCTGGAATTCTAGGAAGGGAAAGCCCAGTATTTCATTAAAGGGATAATTATTCCTCCCTTCTCTTAGCCTGCCTTCCTTGGAGTGGGCGCTGGGGCAGGTGATTGACTGGCCCAACTGGATTAACTATGTGTTAGGTCGCTTGGAATGCTCTGTCTCCACCCAAGCTGGACGCCACACGCCGTGGGCCTTTGCTGTCTCAGCCCATCTCTGAAGAGGTCACCCTAAAATCATTTGGTCGTGAGCTGGAAGTGGGGGCAAGCTCTAGCCCATTTTAGCTCATCTTTACCAGGGAAATCTCAGGATTCGGTTCTGCAGCCGTTCGCCAAAAGAGCTCATTATTGCCTGCTGGGGTTCGATCCTCCTCGCCAGAAGCTCAGCGCCAGGCAGGAGGGGCATGCTTTGAGGGATGAGGGCCTGGGATTCTCCCTAACATTCCTGGCTGGATGACTAAGGAGGGTTCTAGCTGCTGCTCCTGTGGGCCCTGCCCTAGCTGTCTGTCCAGTCCCCTCTTCTTGTTTGCATTTCATGCCCCTGCCTTAAAACGAAAGACTTAAATTCCATTCTTTCTTTGTTGTGTGCATGCCTGCACTGGAGGTTAGAGCTTCCAGAGTCTTGTCCTTCCCCCAAGTTGATCCCAGGGATCAAACCCAGGTCGCCAGGCTTAGCAGCCTTTACCGAACCACCTTGTTGGCATAAGGAAGTGATTTTGAACCGATCCCTTTGGTCTCCGGTTCTTCTCTCCTTAGCTCTTTACTTCCTGCTGAGTTTGGGATACTTAATCTGTTGTGGGGTGAAGTGCCAGACTGTGTGGTAAGAGGCAGAGGAGAGTGTCTTTGTGAGTTCAGGGACAGCCTAGCCTACATAATGAGTTCTAGGCTAGGCAGGGTTACATAAAGAGACCTTGTGTCAAAAAATAAAAAAATAAAAAAAATTTTAAAAAAGGGAAAAAAGGAAAGCTGATTACAACCTTTAGCCAGTTTGGCTCCGCCCACAGCTGGCAGTCCACTGGGCCTCTGATGCTCCCCAGAGCTCTCAGCTCCTTGTCCATCTTTCCTTTGTGACACTGGCTTCTCCTCACTGAAGCATCTTTGTTTTCCACCACCCAGTCCCCAGTTGCTCCAGGACACAATCTTCACACTGAGATCCTGGGTTGCTGATCAGAACGGAAGGCTGAGCTAAGACGAGCAATGCCACAAGCTGATGGGATGACTGATGGGATGACTGATGGGACAGACTTCAACTAGACAGCCAGCCAAGCCCGCAAGGCTGCACTGCTTCAGGCTACAGCGAGTCAGAGCAGTCACCAGACCCACAGTGCAGACGAGGTGTAACAAGGGGGAGTAAACGCTGTAGAAACCTCTGGAAGGCTGGTATAACTCACTCTGAGAGGCTGGATTAGGCCGGGTGTGCAGGGGCTCAACGCCTCGGCTACTACTGCTGTGTGACCCTGGACAGCGTGTGCAGCCTTTCTCAGCCTTGTTTTCCTCTTCCACAGAGATAGTAACAGCTCCATTCCTTAACTGGCAGGCATTTGTCTGATAGCAACGGTGACTGCAACCTTTGAACTCAGATCTGTGTGGCACCCAGGCTGACACATTGACTGGGCTTGATGGCCAGGTTCCCACAGTGTCACTGTACCTGGAGAGTGATTCCTCTCTCTCATACAACTCCAGACATTTCTAACTTGGCTTTACAGAGGCAGAAAGAATATTCCCCCTCTGCCCAGGGGTGAGGTGGAATGAAGACCTCGGGAGAAGAGGAGTTTGGAGCTGCAGCCCGGCATCTGCAAAGCCTGGTGACAGCCCTTCAGGGACATGGGTCCAGAGCAGCCAGCTGGATGCCTGTGGCCACTGCTGACTCAGAAGCTGGGAGACCTGGTGCCGTTCTCCACCCTGTAGATAGCTGGCTCTCCTGTGACTGAGGCAGGAGGGTGGATGTCTGAGATCCTGCCACAAAGCTGGATCCTGTCTCGAGTAAACACTGGGAACTGGGAGTTTTAGCTTGTGCATCTAATCTCAGGACTTAAGAGATGGAAGCGAGAGGAATGCTGTGAGTTCCAAGCTAGCCTGGGCTGCATAGTAGGTTCTGGGTCAGCCTGGGTTACAAAGTAAAAGCCTAAGGGGTGATGGGACTATTCCCTGCCCCAGCAGATGCCAGGACTGCTGGTTAGGGCAGTCACAGATCACACCCCAGGGGCCCAGGGGCCTTCCCCAGGGGATTCTACTCCTTGGTGATGTCTTGATCAATGGCTGCAGGTACCCTGGGGCCTCCTCACAGTCAGTAGGAGTAAAAAGGCACGATGGAAAAGACCTGAGTGGGAAGGAGGACACCAGGGCCCTGGGCAATACTACAGCAAGCCAGTAAGTGGAGTTCTTCCATGGTTTCTGCCTCAGTTCCCACCTGGCTTTCCTCAGTGGTAGGCGGCAAGCTATAGGATGAATTTCTCTTTCCTTCCCAAAATGCTTTTGATCGGGTGTTTCTCACAGTGTCCCTGATAGAACACTATCACAGCAGGCTGTATGAGCTCAGACCCTCCCTGGGAAAATGTCCACTATCTCAGAATGCGGTGTCTGCTGTCTCCCACCCTGTCCTAATGCTCTGCTGTCCAATCCTGCCATCACATCTGTGACCTGTCTGTTGTAGTTCTTACCTTATCTTATCCTGTGGTGGCCAGCTCCACTGTTTGAATTTGTCTAATAAGGTCTAGAGACTCAGAGAGGTTAGTCCCAGGAAACGCAGCTGAATAGCACTGAAGGCTCCCAGGCTGCACTCTGAAAACCAGATACTGATTTTGTTGGCTGTCCGCAGAGGGACTTGGATATCCTACCTCCCTCTCCTGCTCAGAAAGGTCTTCAGACAGAACTCCATCTGAGAGTCGCAGTCATCTCCCTATCCACGTGAGAGAGGAAATGTGTCATTCCCAAAGCCACTCAGTGTGCCTTAGCAGTATCTGGTTAGACAGGAGACCTGTTGGTCCACTGGACAGACCAGGTTGGGAGCAGCTAGAGAGAGGGGCTTCACCAGGTGTACTGGCTGGTTTTGTGTGTCAACTTGACACAGGCTGGAGTTATCACAGAGAAAGGAGCTTCACTTGGGGAAGTGCCTCCATGAGATCCAGCTGTGGGGCATTTTCTCAATTAGTGATCAAGTGGGGAGGGCCCCTTGTGGGTGGTACCACCTTTGGGCTGGTGTTCTTGGGTTCTATAAGAGAGCAGGCTGAGCAAGCCAGGGGAAGCAAGCCAGTAAGAAACATCCCTCCATGGCCTCTGCATCAGCTCCTGCTTCCTGACCTGCTTGAGTTCCAGCCCTGACTTCCTTTAGTGATGAACTGCAATGTGGAAGTGTAAGCTCAATAAACCCTTTCCTCCCCAACTTGCTTCTTGGTCATGATGTTTGTGCAGGAATAGAAACCCTGACTAAGACGCCAGGGTTCCACTCACAATGCACCTAGCTACTCACTCAACATACAGTGAAGGAGCACCTACCAAGGGAGGAGGGAATCTTGGGAGGACCACATGTCAGGCATAAACACCTAGGGGCCTTGCCTTTTGCTCACTGAAGTCATGAACACTGGATAAAAGAGACAGATTGTGGGCACCTGGCAGGTCCTAACTGCACAGAGTTCCTGTCCTGTATCACAGCAGGCCAGACTCCAGAAGGAACTGGTGCCAAGGGATGACAATAGGGGGACCTCTGGGGGCTCACCCGTGTCCCCTGCATCAAGTATCATGAAAGGAGCAGATGGGCTTCAGGGACTGGGACTAACGGGTGTTAACAACACCCCCTGGCCAAGATGGACCCACCTCCATCCCCCATTCCCTTCAACCCTGCCCCTTCCCCACTGCCTCAGGTTTGACAATAGATGAGGGTAGTCTGCGTGGGAGGCAGGGGGAGGAGCCTAGAGCTGCAGCCTGGCATCTACAACCATCTCGAAGAGTCAAGCCCCACGTGGCCTTCTCCCCTTCCCTGTTGTGACAGAACTGCAGGGATGTTTGTCATAGAGCCAGCCAGGAACCTGTGGCACACCTGCCATGGGGCTCCCCACCCTGCCTACACCACACACAGCTCCCTTATTTCCTCACTGCAGGCTCCCACTGGGCCCTGAGTGTGTCCTCCCGTACAGGCAGCTCACCTCTGCAGCCATACAAGGTTCACCAAGCCCATCTTATGCAGGGCTTGGAATCAAACTCAGGCCTCTTGCATACTAGGCAAGCACCCTGTGCAGCACAGCTCAGAGAGACAGGGAACCAAAAAGTGTCCTGGCAGCCAAAAATTGGACCAATCTAAATAAATGTTGGGAAGGAATGCCTGGGGCTACACAAAGTAATTACAAAATATATGCAGGGATGGAAACGGTCACCACCAGCCTCTGAGTCCGAGACATAGCTACATACTGATGTCATTCCAATTAAAATTCAATTCAGATCCATAAAGAAAAATGGGGGGGCTGTGGGTGTGACTCAGTTGATAGAATACTTGCCTAGCATGCATGAAGTATCCCTGGCACCACACACACCTGCATCCACGGTACTTGAGAGAAGCAGGAGAATCAAGAATTGAAGGTTATCATTGGTTACATATGGTCTTATAGGCCAACCTAGGCTACCCAGGACCCTTCCTCAAAAGAAAAAGGAAAATAAGGAAGTGCCTGCTTCAAAATATGAAGAAAAATCTAGAATGAAAAGAATGTGCACGGTGGTGCACACTTTTAATTCCAACACTCGGGAGGCAGAGGCAAATGGATCTCTGGGAGTTCAAGGCCAGCCTGGTCTACCTAGTGAATTCCAGGCCAGCCAGGACTACATGGGGAGGCCCTGCCTCAACAACATGGTGTGTGTGTGTGTGTGTGTGTGTGTGTGTGTGTGTGTGTGTGTGTGTGCTCGCGCATATGAAGATTATCTGTGGAGATTCATACTAGGCGGTTCTTCACTTTCTTCTCACTTGTATTTTCTGAGTTCTCCTTCAAGCAATATTCAATAACTATGAAGTTTTACTGTCTAGTTATTTGAGTAACCTGGAACTACACAAGAATTCATGTGCATGCACAAAAATATCACTGTGCACACTCATGGAAACCAGGGGACAGCCTGAGTGAGTTGCTTTTCTCCCCCCAGCGTGTGGGTCCCAGGGATGGAGCCCACGTTGTTGGGTCTAGCAGCCACCCTTCCCTGCAAACACTTTTAGACTTATGTATTTTTATTTTTAAGTGGGTGACTGCTTGGCCTGCATGGATGTGTGTTTACCATGTGCATCCCTGGGACCCAGGAAGCCAGAAGAGGACATCGAATCCTCTGGAACGACTGGAGTTGCAGAGGAGTGTTAGCCATCATGTGGGAATCAAACCCAAGCCTTCCGGGAGGAGGAGCCCACAGTTCCGACCCCTGAGCATCCCTCTCCCCCAGCCCTGCAGAGCTGAGTTTTTATGGCAATGCTCTCTGCCAGTGAGTATCTAACAATGAGTCTGTTTCCTAACTCCGTTTTTTAAAGCCCAGGATCACCTTGAACTGGCTGTATAGCCAAGAATGACCAAGGATGGCCTCAAACTCCTGATCCTCCTTCCCTCCAGTTCACCTCCTAAGTGCAGGTATTATAAGTGTGTGCTGCCACATCTGTTTTATCAACTGTATACCAGTCCCCCCACACATACACATACACAACTCTTTTGATATCTTGTCTTTCCACATAGCCCTGGCTGTCATGGAACTTACTGGCCTCAATTCACAGAGATCTGTCTGCCTCTCTCCCTCCTGGGTCCCAGGATTAAAGGCATGGTCAACCATGCCCAGCCCCGTTTTCCTTTCTTAAATGAGACTCCCACTTCCGGTACACAGGAAGGGCCCTGCACACTAGGAGAACCCAATGAACACAGTGACGCCTGCTGATTCCCAAGCTACTGTTTTTGATGGACAGGGAAGCCTGGACAATTGGGTGGCTTGCTCATGTCACAGAATCAACAACCAATGACATAAGAGCCAGAATTACAGATAGTTCATCTCCAAGGAACCTTGGGAGGGGACACAGCTGAGCACCCCACAGCACCCAGAGGTGCATTCCCTGAGAATGCCAACCACCCATAACAGCAGCCCTGCCTCCAAGACCCAACACTGGGAACTCCAGGAACCCCACTCCTGTTTCCAACATCCTGGTACCACCACCTCCAAGAGGTCAACATAGCGGGAATGTCTGCCTCACAGTCCCACTGCACAGCTCAGGAAGCATGGAAGAAGCCACCCAGACAAGGCTGGGGCAGCGTAGCCACACACCAGGCAAGGAAGCTCAGACCAGAGCTGCCCCAGAAACGAGTATCACTGCACGGAGAGGAGGCTGCCCTCACACTGACAGGCCACTGAAGAAGCTGCTATGTCTCCTACTCTCCATCCAAGGAGCCTTGAAAGGCCAAGTCCATGTCCATAGCTAATCAACTGTGCCACAGCCATAAGCCAATCAGCAAATGACATTCTTGACCAAAATGATTAGCTCAAAATGGCCACATGACTTAACGGCACCCAATAGAGTGCGGCTCCCGACTTCCTAAGAGTCGATCACCTGATTTCAGTCTGTGGCCAGAGCTGACTAGGCCTAGCTTGCCAAGATAGTAGTTCTCAATCTATGGGTCGTGACCCCTGGGGTTGTTGAACGACTTTTTCACAGGGGTCACCTAATACTTACATTATAGTTTCTAACAGTAGCAAAATTACAGTTAGGAAGTAGCAACAAAAATAATTTTATGGTTGGGGGGTCACCCCAACATGAGGAACTGTATCAGAGGGTCACAGCATTAGGAGGGTTAAGAACCACTGCTTTAAGGAATTCTCCAGGCCCAAGTACTGCTGGAGGCTGAATACAGAGGGAGCACGAAAAACATGGTCCAGAGCACTGGTGTTACCCACATCTAGCCTGGCCAGAAGGTGAGTTTATAGTTTCAAGAGCCTAAAATGGACTTATATTTTTGCTTAAGTGAGTTCAAGTTGAGTTATCTACTAGTCACCAACCCAGCTAGAGCTTCTGAGACCCAAACATGAGATGAGTTTAGCTTGTGTCAAAAACCCAAGAGCAAGGCTGGAAACACGGCTCCAAGGTTAAGAGCATCTACTGCTCTTCCCGAGGACTTGGGTTTGATTCCCAGCGCCCACACGGTGGCTCACAACTGTTTTGTGACTGCAATTCCAGGGGGATCTGGCCCCTGCTGCTAATTTCAGATGGCAGTGCATACCTGTGGTACACAGACATACAAGTTGAAACACCCTACACATAAAATAAAAATAAGGAAAATAAAGATTAAAAAAAAAAAAAGCACTGCGTTGGCTTTTTTGCTTTTGGCTAAAAGTTGCTTTTTTGCAGTTGGCTGCGTGCTTTCCTAACACGCCAGAAGCACCAGGTGCATCACGGTGGTGACCATGAGCAGGAAGTGGAAACAGAAGGTTGAGGCGTTCCAGGTCCGGATGATCCTCAACTACATAGTGAACAGCCTGGGCTTGTGGATCTCAAAACGCAAAAGCAGAATAACTGGGTGGAGGGTAGGGTTAGCAGAAAGGGCGGGAGGCTCGCTGAGTAAATTACAATCCCCAGGATCCACATAACGGTGGGATGGGCATGGTGGCCCAGAAGGCTAAGGATCGCTGGAGCAAGCTGGCTGGCTAAACCATACAGTGAGTAAGACAGAGGGCAACTGAGGAAGACTCCCAGCGTCAACCTTGGCTTTCTGCATGAATGCACATGCACGCCTGAACATACGTGCGCCCACGTTAATGTAAGCAGGCATACACGTGCAAATGAAACAAAATGGTGGGACTGGGGATCCCAGTGGGTCTGTAAAGGGTCTACACTAGGAGGACATGAGTTGGAATCCCAAAACCCACATAAAAAGCCAGGTGTGGCACGGGAGCCTGCCCAGGAGCCCAGCTCAGGTTCAGTGAGAGACACTGTCTCAAAAAATAAAGATGGAGGCTCACCAAGGTGGAACACACCTTTAAAGCCAGCATTTGGGAAATGGAGGCAGAGGTATCTCTATGAGTTTGAGGCCAACCTGATCTACATATTACAGCCAATGCTATGTAGAGACCCTGTCTTAAAATTAACTAGCTCGGGGAGGGAGGGCACACTTGCTTTTAGTCCCAGCAGGCAAGACAGGTAGATCTCTGGATCTCTGAGAGTTCAAGGCCAGACTGGTCTACAGAGAAAGTTCTAGGACAGCCAGGCGTACACAGAGAAAAACCTGTTTTGGAATTAAGTAAGTAAAGATGGAGAGCAATAGGGAAAGATGAGCTATGAGGACCTCAGGGCTAAACACACACACACACACACACACACACACACACACGCATGCATACCTGCATACACAAGTGCACACCAGCATACAGCTAAGTGACTATCTTGACACCCTCTCAAAGGTCTACCTGCCCCTCCAACTCTGGTTCCAGACACCCTCTCCATAAACACAGACCGCAGATCCACATGCAGCACTGGATGGAATTTTATTTTAAAGTCAAAGGCACAGCCTAGAGGGGCTGGGGCAGTGACTGTGGATGCCGGGCCCAGAACCCCAAGGCTCCACCTGCAGCTAGAAGCAGCTGTGCCCATGAGGAATGGGTGAGTGAGAAAGGGGCTCCCCTGGGAGAGCACCCGCCTCCTTCCTCAGCCCCACTAGGGGAGAAGCCGGTGACATAAAAGTGATGTATCTCAGAAATGCTCCAGAGGTCCCCCAGGGTCTCTCTCTCATTCCCAACACAGGTCTTTGGTGGACATCATTGCACGCGGTCCATAAAGTGACATTGATGGGTGTCCCCTCCGAGGGGCAAAGTCCCAGGGAAGCACAGGATAGGGGCTCCTGATTTCTTCGCCATGGCAACTGCGTACTTAGGGACAGGATAGGATGCCCTTTCTTGGCAGAGTTGCCCCTGGAAGGGGCCTTCTCTCTCCTGGTGAGGCAGCATCCAGAGTGGGGGGGGGGGGGAGCCCCAAGCCCCACTTTGCTCACAACAGTTGCTTCCCTGTGTCCCCAACTCTTATCTGGTAAGACATTTTTTAAAAAATCTCTGCTTATAAAAATACTTCTGCTCTGTCTGGAAGTGGGTGTGGAGGGGAGGGCAATTCCTGGGTCTCAGAGTGGGAGCCGCTGGCAAAAGTCTGGTGGCAGCACCAGGCTCCCGGGTCAGAGCTCCTAAAGGGAAGGGGGTCACAGTGGCGGGAGCTAGGAAGGGGACAAGGGGCCATTGGCTCGGCGAGTTGTCCCCTTGGCGGCAGAGGCTGGTAGACGACCGGGGGAGGCAGGCACTGGGGAGCCGCGGCGGGAGGCGGCCGCGCTTCGGAGCTTCTGCTTGCGCCTCTTGGCCAGAGGCGCATTCTCCACACTCTTCAGAAAGAAGCCCTCGCGCTTGCCTCGGTTGAACGCCTGGGAAAGGAGAGAATGAATATCCCCATCTTGCCTGAGTTGGGTTTGCTAATCTTCGCCTTGGCGTGCATCCCACAGTGCCCAGATCTACAAGCCCCAGGCCTCCAGCCCCCCAGAGGTCAGGACTCCCTAACCCATCAAAGGCGGGCTCTGCCCACCAGCGGCTCGCCCCTTACCATGAAAGTGGCATTGAGCCCGGAGCGCACCGCTGGCCCAGAGGACTCCAGCACATCCGGCGTGCGGAGCGGGGGCGAGGAGCGCGCGCTGCCGTCCTGAAGCCACGAGCTGCTACGCAGCCCCTCCAGCTTCAGCCGTTTGGCGGGGTCCACTGTCAGGAGTCCTGGTGGTAAGGCAGGGGCATGCTGGGAAGGGAGTCTCATTCCACCTGCCCCTGATCCGGGGATTGTCCTGCCTCACATACATAACCTCATGACCTTCCCTCCCTAACCATGCCCCGCGTCCGCCAGCTCCGCACCTCGGACCAGCTCCTTGGCTTCCTCCGACACACCTTGCCAGGCTTCCCCGTCCAGTGAGAAGCGCCCTTCACGGATCTTGCACATGATCTCAGCTGCCTGGCTCTGTCCGCCCTGGCCGGAGGCCCCTTGGAAGGGAACCTGGCCAGACAGCATCATGTACTAGGAGGAGATAAAGGAGCGAGACCAGTCCAGGCTGCAAGGGAGAAGGCTGCATCCTCACCCCCACACACAGCACCGCCACCGTGTCCACTACCCAAAAGTGCTGGAGCCTCAATCCCAGCATCGCAGAGACCCTGCTTTGCAGCCTGGCCTCAAAGACAGTCTACTCCACCTAACAGACCTGGTCCCCTGCCTCAGGCTGACCATCAGAAAAATTAACTCCAGCTGCCCTGAGAACCTTACCAGAATGACACCCAGACTCCAAAGATCGCAGGACTCGTCGTAGCCCTGTTGTGCCAGCAGCTCGGGTGCAGCGTACTGCAGGGTGAAGCAAGGTGTCTGCATGGGTCCCGCGGGGCTCTGAGGCCGCAGTCTCGCGAACCCGAAGTCGATGATCTTCACCGGGGCCCCGGGAGTGTCGTCTGCGTACAGGATGTTCTACCGCAGGGAGGCGGGCGAAAGTCAGGGGCAGGGCCCAGCACAGGTGCCAGGCAGTCCTGCTCCACAGCCCAGGTCCGGCACCCACCTCGGGTTTCAGGTCGCGGTGCACCACGCCCGCCTCCTCGTGCATGAAGCTCACTGCCGACACCAAGCTCCGAAGGATCTGGCTGGCCTCAGACTCACTGAAGAGCCGCTTCTTGCGGATGTGCTCCAGCAGCTCCCCGCCCCGCAGCAACTCCAGGACCAGGTAAGTGTGTAACTGCGGAGGCGAGGCGGGTCACTACCACTGCCTGCCCACCCAGCTATCTCCGGAGCCCCATATTCCTTGACTCCCCCACACACACCCTAAACAAACAGCTTCTCAGGACCTCATTCTTTATCCACGTTTAACCACACCCATCCCATAAGCCCCACTTCGTGAGCTCCTCACATTTCCTTCCCGCTCCAGCCTCAGCAGTGTCCCGCAGTCCTCAGGCCCTATGCCCCTCAGTCCCACCTCTGGGGTCTCTCTTCTCTACCATCCCCCACTCCACAGGCTGTCCCTAACAAGCGCTGGTCACCTGGTCATGAAGCACCTCATGCAGGTTCACCACGTTGGGGTGTGACTGGCACAGGCGAAGGGCAGCCACCTCTCGCTGCGTGTTCTCCTCCAGCCTGGAGACGAGGTAGGAGGGGTTACAGCGGCCTGCTGGGCCCTTATCCCTAGCCCTCCCTGGACGGCTCTGCTCACAGCCGGCCTCCCACCTGCGGCTGAGGATCTTGACAGCAAATTCCTGGCCGCTCTGGCGCTGGCGACATCTCCGACACACAGAGAAGCTGCCCTGCCCCAGCGCTGGCTCGCGAAGGTCCAGCTCATACTGCTGGAAGAAAGGCGAGTCCTGGAGGTAAAGGGGGCCATTAGATCCTTACACTTGGTATGAGTGGCCCTGTCATGGCCGTCAGCCTGCCTACACCCAAATCATACCGCCAGCAAACGGTGGAACCAGGCAGAGGACTCCAACAAAGCCAATACTGCCTCCACCCGAGGCCAGCCCACCTGCATCATGGCGCTCCTGGCAACTGCCGCCCTGCCGGGCCTGCATCCAGCACCAGACGCCTCCAGCACGTCAGCCATCACTGCGTTGTTATGGTCAAAGAGGATGGATGGAGCCACGAAGGAGTATCCCTGCAAAGATGAGCGTGGGCGTGGTGGGCGTGGCTGCCCGCGGGCGGGGCTGCCGTGCAGGGTAGTGCTGAGGGCTGAGTTCAGCCACAGAGGGGCAGGGAGGGGCATTCTTACATCTGGGCGCACACAGCCTGTGTGGACTCATTTTTTAAAAAGTGATTTATTTATTATTATATGTATAAGTACACTATAGCTGTCTTCAGACACCAGAAGAGGGCGTCAAATCCCGATGGTTGTGAGCTACCATGTGGTTGCTGAGATTTGAACTCATGACCTTCAGAAGAGCAGTCAGTGTTTTTAACCACTGAGCCATCTCTCCAGCCCTGTGTGGACACATTTAATTCTACCGTGTTTATGATCACTTGGGATCATGTCTACCCTCCTAGTGCGAGATACCCACACTTCTCTTATCACAGGGACAGGCTTCTACTCCCAAAGTACCTAGCACAGACTAGTGGCTCAGGGTGGTACACAAGGGCTGCACCTGCTGTCATACACACTTAGCTTAAGATAATTCATCTGCTAAGGAGGGGAAAAACAACTCTACCCTTTCAAGCCAGATGCGGGCCTCCTCTGTGAGGGGACGGGATACCAAAGAAAGGCAAAGAGAATCCAGTCTTCGCCTTTCATACAGACTCACATCCTAGCATTTTCAAAGTTCTGTTGTTACGGTTTTGTTCTAGTTGTTGTTGTTTGGGTTTGTTAATTTGTATTGTGGGCAGGGTCTTACTGTGTAGACCAGGCTGGTCTGAATTCACAGAGATCCCACTGGCTGTGCCTCCTGAGTGCTGAGATTAAAGACCAGTGCCACCACAGTCTTAGTTTTGTTTTGAGACAGGTCATGTTATGTAGCCTTGGTTGGCCTGGTAGTCACTATATAGCCCACGCTGACCTCAAACTCACATCCGTCCTCCTGCCTCCCAGTGCTGGGATTACAGGTGTGCATCACCATGTGGCACAATTGGTTTCTTTAAACCAGACTCCATGTGGGTAGTACTTTCTCCTGTTAAGGTCACTGGTTCATTCCCAGTGCCCAGACCACATTATGCGGGCTCGATGGAGTCTCACTCTGCACCTCAGCCCTCTGGGATGACCAGTGTAATACCATCATAACTGGCTGGATCTATCAGAGTCAATATTGTTCAGTTTTTATTTAATATGTTTAAACTATGTCCTACAGGCTGGACTGAGCCCTAGGCCTGAGAGACACAGGGATTGAGCCCAATCCTTAGGGACTTCCAGACCAGTCTTGTCAAACTGGTCTCAAGGGCGGAGTACAGGAAAGGAAACCCCAGGGAGCCAGTGGTTTGACCCAATGCAGAGCTTGTCAATTGACTGCTCTGGGGCAGGCAAAATAGAGGTGTGCCCGGGAGCCTCGAGAACGTGCATTGGTACTGTGTAGACATCAGGTAGGGGAATGGTAAGCCCCTGTCACAGGACCACATCACCCCAGGCCCTAGATGGCTAAGGCAAGCCTGGTCACTCAGACCTGAGTTTCTACACACTGTGCTGGGCTGTGTACAACCATAGCACCTCACCCACTTAGCAATTTTGAAAATTAATAATTTTTGAGGCGGAGTCTCATATATCCCAGGCTGGCCGCAAAACTCCATATGTAGCTAAGGATGACCCTGAACTCCTGATCCTCTTGCTTCTGCTTCCTGAGTGCTGGGATTACAGGAGGCAACAACGACCCGGCTTATGCAGTGCTGGGACTAAACCCAAGCTTCACATGCGCAGAGCAAGGTCTTTGCCAAGTGACTTACATCCTCTGCCCTTAATAATGTAAAGCAATATTTTTCAGTTTATTTATTCTATATGTGTGGGTGTTTTGCCCGCATGCATGTCTATTCACCACATTGGTGCAGTGCCCTGTGAGGCCAGAAGAGGGCGTCAGATCCCCTAGAACTAGCATTGCAGATGGTTGTGGGTGCTGGGACTTGAACTCCTGTCACCTGCAAGAGCAGCCAGTGCTCTTAACTATTGAGTAATCTCTGTAAACCCTAAAACAATATTTTTGGATAACCCAAAACATAATCCACACATCAAATGAGGTACAAGAAGAAAGGAAGAGTGGCCCCTTGTTCTGGAAAGTCTCAATGAAGCAGTATTCAGCAAAACCAGAACGGGGAAGTGGGAAGGGGTGGGTGGGAGGACAGGGGGAGAGAAGGGGGCTTACGGGACTCTTTGGGAGTGGGGAAATCATTTGAAATGTAAATAAAAAATATATCGAATAAAAAAAATATTTTTGGATAACACGGAAATGATGGAATGGAAAGGAAATGAAAAGCCAGGCCTGGAGGCACTGACCTGGACTTGAGCTACTTGGGAGACTGAAGCAATAAGGTACAAAGTTCAAAGCCAGCCTAAACAACTAACTCATCAAAACCATGTCTCAAAATAAAAGAGGGGCTAGTGGCATGACTCAGTGGTGGAGTGCCCCCCAGCACAGGTAAGGCCTTATGTTTAATTCCCAGTATACAAAGAGGATCAGGAGCTGGAGAGATGGCTCAGCAGTCAAGAGCTCCGGCTGCTCTTCCAGAGGACCTGGGTTTGATTCCCAGCACCCACATGGTGGCTCACAACCACCTGCAATGCAGTCCCAAGGGATCTGATGCCCTCTTCTGGCCTTGAGCCCCAGGCATGCTCAGGGGTACAGGAACACACAAGCAGACAAAATCCCTATGTGCATAATAAGTAAGTAAATCATAAATGAATAAAACTTTGAAAAGGGTGAGCAGATGTTAGCATAAAATACAAAGCCATCAAACACAGCTATGGTGATTCTGCAACTGACAACATCAGGCAGTCTGGGGAGAAGTGTCCTCAGAGGAACCCAGGGTCTTTGCCAGCAGGACTGAAGCAGGCATGAGTGTCTGGCATCTCCTCCATCTGGGGTCTTGTGGGTTCCCACTCACCTGAAAGATGCGAGGGTCCCCGGGTGGAGGGCTGCCAGCAGGCGAGTAGACAGGCTCCAGCCGAGTGAACTCCTCTGCAAAATTCCCCACGTCCAGCTCTGAGCGGATCTGGGGCCGGAATGGGGCTGGGATCTTTCTGGCAGCCAGAGCTACCCAATCCAGACCCTAAGGAGGAAGGTCAAGGGTGAAAAATGAGAGCAAACTGATCCACTCTGCTCCCTCTGCGGGAAGATGGAGTGGATCCTTTCAGGCTGTGCCTAACCTTGAATGACTACTTTATAAAGACACAGCCTTTTGTGAGCTACTCCATTTTGAATCTAATTGCTGAGGAAGAATGAGTGTTACATCTCCTTTATACAAGTAAACAACTGCTGTCTGCCAGCACAGCCAGAGGCACAAGCTGATAAATATTTGTATCTAATAAATAAGGATGCCTGGAAATGTAGCAAGCCCTGAGCTGAGGGCAAAGCTCTGGTGGTAACGTGTCTGCCTCCCTAGATGTGCACAGGATCCTGGTCTGACCCTCAGAATGAATAAACTGAGCATGCCTATAATCCTACAACTGGGGAGGTAGAGGCAGGAAATCAGAAACACAAGGCGTCCTCAGCTACATAGGGAGTTTGAGACCCCGGTGGGATGTCAGAAGAATCAGACACTTGAGCATATCACATCTAAAGGAAATCCTTCCCCTGGGACTGTGAAAAGAAGGATCCCAAGACCTGCTGACTAGTCACTGGGTCACAGGTGACTACCTCACCCAGGAAAGTTGCCACAGCAGAGACCTCCTGCCTCTCGCCCAAGCTCCCACATAGCTTCTTCTTCAGTGGCATTCAGCCCACTTCAGACTGGGCCTGGAAACAGCCTGTGGCCTGGCTCTGCGTCTGCTCAGTGTCTTCAGGACAACCTCAGCAGGGAAGCCTCTTTAACCCTTTCTTAGCCATTCTGCAACCTAAGTATAATTACCATGCGGCACTTGGACCAGTGACTGAGAACTGATACTCTGTGACAAGGAGACTAAAGGGGTAGGTGAGACTCCCTGGATAGGGGCACTCAACCCCAAGCCTGACAGCCCGAGCTTGCTCCCTAGAACACACACAGTGGAAGGAAAAAGCCAATTCCTACAAGTTGTCCTCCTTTCTGGGAATGAGCACCTTCCGTTTACATGTTTAAGCTAATGTGACAGGACCGACTAAGCTTCTGCCAGCATCCATCTCCCTGTCCTTTTAGCACCATAATTCCAATACAGCCAAGATGCATCATCTTACAAATACTTCCTTATAGCTGGTTGTGCCCAGTAGCTTGCAAGGAAATACTGTCAGGTGGAGCCTAGGGAGGCACTTTGAAGGGAAGGTGAGAAACTTAAAAACCCTGCCCTTCCTCCTCCTGCTTCTGGCCTGGAAAGCAGTCTACATAGTCATCCCTTTGGAGCCAAAAAGCAACCCTAGAAATGGATGTCATGTCTAAATATGGAAGAATGAGAAGGGGGAGGGAGGAAGAGAGAGAGAGAGAGAGAGAGAGAGAGAGAGAGAGAGAGAGAGAATGAATATGAGAATGAGCTTGGATTCTCAAAGAGCTTGGATTCTCAAAGACAATGTGGTCTGGATTTCTTCTCCTCACCACACCCCATTGCATGTGTACATATATATGCATGTGTGTTTGTATGTATGCAATGTCAGGTAAGTGTATATGTGCAGTAGTCTCCAAAGATCTTGTTCAAAGAAAGGGCAGAATGGAGAGGACACCAGTTCCAAGTGGCAAGCCTCAAAGACCTTGGGGCTTCTGCAGGATAACAGGTGAGCACTCTCCCAGCATACAGTCTGAGATTGGGGGTGTTCCAGAAATGCCCTGAAGGAAGTGGACCCTGGTCAGCTCCATTCTGGGTTCTAGTCCTGCCCATGCCTCCACCTGGGGCCATGCTGGCCTGGGAGAGGAAGACTCTGGTCTGAGAGCAACCCTGGAGGCTAGGATCCCAGCACAGAGGCAGGAGGGATCCTGGGCCTGGCCACAGGAGATATCCACAAATGGATGCTCCTGTTGCCATGTCACATAGGTGACAAATCGGATGCCTACATATAGACAGGAGAAGACAACAGCTAGGAACACCCACGCAGTGAGGTCAAATGGGAAGGCTCCGAGCCAGTTCGCGCATTCCCAGGGAGAGTGTCCTGAGGACAGTGGAGTCTGCGCATTCTGCCCTTTGATCTCTTATTGTGTATAACGTTAGAAAAGATGGAGTGCATTAGTGTTCCCCATGCTGCAGCCCGGCATTCAGAGGTGAAGGTCTATGAAGTCATAGCTTAAAGCCTCACCTGGAAAAAGGGGTGACTCTTGACTTCCTGTGCACCCTGGGGACCTGCGCCCAACCTCTTCTTAGGGTCCTTGCACAGCAGCCGCTGTAGCAGGTCCTGTGCCACAGGCCCAATCCGGAGGGGGAAGGGAGGGGAGCACTTCAAGATCCGTCTGGGAGGATGGGTGGGGTGTCAGGGGCAGCAAGCCCTCTCCCCACCCAGCCCAGGCAGGCCGTATAGCCCTCAGCTACCCTCCATGACCTGTACAACTTACCGAGACACCTCGGCCTGAGTGTTCTTCTCGCCCTCCAGTGTGAAGGGTGAGGCCCCTGTCAGCAGCTCGAAGAGCAGGATACCCAGGCTCCACCAGTCCACAGCCTAGGGGGCGGGGCCAGAGTGAGGGCCTTGCGCACTAGCCCCGCCCCTGCCACCTTCACCCTGACCACCTACCTTGCCATGGCCAGCCTTGCTTCGGATGATTTCGGGTGCCATGTACTCTATTGTGCCACAGAAGGAGAAGGTCCGCTCTTTCTGCGAAGCCAAGAGGACCCGTTTGGATACCTTAGCGTCATCCCTACCCCAAGGGCCCTAAAGGCTTAGAGCAGAACTTGCTCAGCTTTAGAACATGCTGGGAAAACACTGTGCCCTTGCAGCCCCTCTGATATGGAGGCAGCAGGTCAAGGCCTGGCTGGAAGCGTGGCTGCCGCGGGAGGACCTCCCCAGCCACTCACCTCCTCCGTCAGGAACTCCTTGCTCAGCCCAAAGTCTGTGAGGACAATGTGACCTTCCGAGTCGAGTAAGACGTTCTCCAGCTTCAGGTCCCGGTAGATGATGCCCAGCTGGTAAGGGCAGACAGGACATTGAGTGCGGCCCCAATAGACACCCTACACAGCCACAGCCCTGCAGGTCCCCACTGAGGATAAAGAGGTGCCCTGAAGAAGTTCTGCTCTGCAGGGTGAACTCCAGGGCAGGATGAGGCCGGGGCAGAGCTAGTTATTAAATAAGAAAAGCCACTGGACCCAGGCAGGCAAGCTCGTCCCCGTCATCCCAGTGCACAGGTGGCTTCAGCAGCCAGCCAGGGCCAGTCAGCGATTACCAGGAGAGCGGGGTCTCAGAGTGAGACCCCAAACTAAACAACAAACAAACAGAGAAGAAAAGGAATAGAGAAAAGAGAAGAAAGAAAGGGCTGGGGCTGGGTGGAACTGGTTAGTAGAGAGTCTAGCATGGGCCCTGGGTTGGGTCCCCAGCTCCCCATGACACTAGATGTACCAGACAAGCTTGAGATCTCTGTTTCAAAGGGGCGGGGTGCTGCAGGATCAGAAGTTCAAGGTCATTCTGAACTAAACCGAGATCTCAAGGCCAGCTTGGGCTACATGAAACGCTAAGGGAAAGCGTTAAAGTAGAGGACCATGGAGAGGGCTCAGCAGACAGTGCTGGTGATCTGAGATTGAGCTCAGGACCCACGCAAAGGTGGAAGGAGATGGTTACTGTTACAGAATCTGACCTGCGTATGTACTCCGGCACATATGCACCTACGCACGCCACACATACACAAAATAAAAACTAATAAGAAGGGAATCAAGAAGGGCCACCGAAGGGACCCTGCTCTGAGAAGTCCTGTGCACAGGCCCCAAGGCCTCCAAGAGTGTGGACAAAAAGCCCCATTTCAGAGGCCTTGGGGCCTGAGGTCTGAGGTTACCACTTAAGGAAGTTCAATGAAGGTTAGCCTAAGTTCCTGCTGGAGGAAAGCCCCTTCTGGAAGGTTCTGGAGCAGAAGACCCTTCCAGGTAGCACTGTTTCAAGCAGTTCTTGCAAGGTCCCAGCCCAAGCCACCCCTGAAACAGGAAGCCCCTCACTGCGTCCCGGAAAGAGCAGCCAAAAGCCAGGGACCCCTCTCCTACCTTGTGCAGGTGTTCCAAGGCCAGCACAATCTCTCCCCCGTACACCCGCACTTCAGCCTCCTTGAAGTACTGGCGCTGGTAGAGGTGAGTGAACATCTCCCCACCACTCACGTAGTCTGGGGGTGCAGGAGAAGTTGAGATGTTTCCCTACAAGGCAGCCTAATCTACCTCCCGTCCCCTTCCAAAGCTGAGATATGACAGGCCCTCACCCAGGATGAGGTGCAGCTTGGCATCCGTCTGGAAGGCGTAGTGCAGTGTGACCAGGAAGGGTGCCTGGCGCACCAGCTCCAGCACGGAGCGTTCGGTGCGGGTATGCTCCTGCGTCTTGGCGCGCTGCACCAACGCCGCCTTGCGTAGCACCTTCATGGCATAGAGCTTGCCCGCATCGTGCCCACCCGCCTTCCGCACCAGGAACACCTTCCCGTAGGCTGTGGGAGCAGCAAGCAAGCGGTTGGAAGGTGGGCTGTAAGTGAGAGGGCGGTGCAGGCTGGTAGGAAGAGGGGTGCAAAAGGCTGACAGAGCCTTCTAAGGAAAAGGTGAGCCCTCCCTGGAGGGTGCTGGGTTAAAGCCTGAGAAGCAATGTGCAGTGCAAACTAGCCTGGGGAGCTTGCAACTCCAGAAGGCCTGCGGGGCGGGGAGGGGGCGGGGCACGTGCAAACCTGGGATGATCAAGAGAGCTGAGAAAAGATGAAACCGCTGGCACCGGAGGCAGAGGCGCGCTCCCAGACAGCGGAGGGATTTGCAAACCAGGACTGGGGGATTTGCAAATCACAAGAGTGGGACTCGCAAGGGAAGAAAGGGGGCGGAGAAGCTATGCAAAGTTCTTGGGAGGGGGTTAAAACCCCAAAGAGACTAGGAAATTGCGGCAGGGGGCATGCACGCACAGGACTTTGCAGAAATGAGTCCTGTCAACGTGGACGCCCTGCAAAGTGGGCACGGAACCCTAGTACGGTAGGGCGGGGCGGGCAAGGGGAGCTATGCCGGGAAAGGGTGGGGGGACCTCCCTAGCAACCAGGCCCAGGCCCAGGTCCAGGCGAGTGGGCGGGCAGAAGGCCCAAAGCACCATGCCAGGTCACTAGTCCAGTGAACGTGGTTTCTCACCTCCCGTGCCCAGCACCTTGAGCAGCGCGAAGTTCTCCACGCTCACCTTCTCCTCATGCCCGGTCAGGTTGGCTGCGGGCACAGGGGGGGGCAAATGAGCCCAGCGGGTCGCTGACTCTTGCCACCCGTACAGGGCAGACGCCCCGGGATCCGGCACCCACCTTCGGTGATCTGCAGCTCCACGGCGCAGCCCTCGTCCTCATCCTCGTCTCCCATGGCGGGCGGGTCGCTGGGGCCCGCGCGGCTGGGGCTCCGGGCGGCGCCGGTTACATGGCGGCTCCGGCCGGGGCGGGTGCTTCCTGGTGCCGCCTCTGGGGCCGAGCGGGCGCCGGCACCGCCTCCCGGCTCCCCGCCCCATGCGGCCTGAGTCAGGCGGCTGGAACGTGACGGAGCCGGGCTGCGGTGGGAAGCCTCAGACGGTGGCAGGGTCTCCCTGCCCCGGGACCAGTGAGAGCCGTGCGGGGCCTTTGGATGACATGTGGCTGCAGCTGGAGCAAGCCTCCTAGCCAGGTGTCTGTCCAGCAGGATGTGGAGGACACTAGAGGTCTGTGTCCCAGGATTTGAGGAGGGCTGCCCACCCAGGCTTATAGAGCCCTCCCTCCCACGTGGCGGCCTTGCCTCGTCTGCTCCTCTTAGCCAACCGACACAAATACAGCCCACCTCCTTCTTTAGGACCACTTGTTACTTAAACTTGCTAAGCTCAGCAAATATAGTGGAGATCTTTATATTCCCTGGACATAGAAGTCCTAGGTTCTTGATGCTGGGTCGGCAATCGGCATCTCGAGAGTACACTTCAGAAATAGGAAGCCACTTTACATGGGCAAAGTTGCTTTTGCCCCAAAGCAACATCTGAGTTGGATGCCTGGTTCCCTCCCACATGGTAGAAAGAACTGACTTCCATATGCTGCGCTTAGGTCTAAATGCCTGCACCTACATACAGTGCAAACATATGGCATAGTATAAAATGAATGTAATTTCAGAAAGAATTAAGGAGGGAGCCTGCAGGACTGATTGCTCAAGGACCCCACTCCACCTTTCCCAGGGAGCCCCACCCTCCCTCGGGCAGCCTCAGGTGCCCTGACTCACATCCTGTCACCCAGCCCAATTGTCCCTGTATTAGTTTGCTTCTTTGTTGCTGTGATAAAACATTCTGACTGAAAGCAGCTCAGGGAAGGGACGGTTATTTGGTTTGCAGGTGAGGGAGGTCAAGGCTGGAACCTGGAGATCGGAACTGGAGCAGAGACCTCGAAGGAGCACTGCTTGTGTGGAGCACTGCTTATGTGGAGCACTGCTTATGAGGCGCACTGCTGACTGGCTCTCATCCTTAGACATTTTCAGCTAGCTTTACTACATAACCCAAGCCCATCTACCTAGGGGTGTATCACCCACAGTGACTTAGGTCTTCCTATAATCAATTTGCAATCAAGAAAATGCTTCCAGCCAGGCTGTGGTGGCACAAGCCTTTAATCCCAGCACTTGGGAGGCAGAGGCAGGCAGAATTCTGAGTCTGAGAACAGCCTGATCTACAAAGTGAGTTCCAGGACAGCCAGAGCTACACAGGGAAACCCTGTCTTGAAAAAACAAAAACAAAAAAACAAAAAACAAAAACAAACAAACAAAAAAAACCCAAATGTGAATATAGTTGCCAGGGCAGTGGTGGCACATGCCTGTAATCCCAGCACTCTGTGAGGCAGAGGCAGGCTAATTTCTGAGTTTGACGCCAGCCTGATCTACAGAGTGAGTTCCAGGACAGTCAGGGCTACACAGAGAAACCCTGTCTCAAAAAAAAAAAAAAATCCAAAAAACAAACAAACAAAATGTTTCCACAAATATGCCCATAGGCCAATTTGATGGAAGCAATCTCTCAGCTGTGAGGTTCCCTCTTCCTAGGTGTCTAGTTTGACAAAGGACTGGAGAACTATGACATGTTTCCACTTGTCGGCTTCTCTCTGGTAAAGCACACCCTTTCCTTTCTCATTCGTCCCTAAGATCTCGTGTTAATATTACAATATTAAAAAAAAAAAAAAAAGGTAGTGTGCACCTCTAATCCCAGCACTCAGGAGGCAAGGCAAGAGGATTTCTGAGTTTGAGGCCAGCCTGGTCTACAGAGCAAGTTCCAGGAGACCCAGGGCTACACAGAGAAACCCTGTCTCAAAAAAAAAAAATTACAATAACTTGGTAGTCTAGATTATCTTTAAAAAAAAAAACTCATCTCTTAAATGTAGGCTACTGTAAAGTCTAAAATACTGACATACTTTCTTTTTTTAAGATTTATTTATTTTATTTATATGAGTACACTGTAGGTGTCTTCAGACATAGCAGAAGAGGTCATCGGGTCCCATTACAGATGGGATTATGAACCACCATGTGGTTGCTGGGAATTGAACTCAGAACCTTTGGAAGACTAGTCAGTGCTCTTAACCAATCCATCTCTCCAGCCCCTGACATACTTTCTTATTTAAAAAGAGAGGAACCAGGACATAGACACAATCGGATCAAGCAAAATTCACCATCGAGTAGTGATATCAACGTCAGTACCCAGTACGTGGAACTCACGAGTGCCCCTCTGGCCTCAACTCACTGCAGCGCTCTGCTCTGCTGGCCCGCCATCTACACAACACACGGCTTGTCCTAAAGGCTGGAGCCAGTTCCTGTCCACAACTGTCCTTAGCATTTGTCTCACAGTCCTGGCATCTCCCATATCCTGAGGTCTCCACTGCAACTGAGACTGTACCTTCACCAGAGACCTCCTGGCCTCCATCTGGGACTCTGACCTTGCCAGGCCTCAGCTGTTCTCCAGCTGTGACCCTTTCATGCCTTTAAAACCAGTACCATTTCAGAGACTCTTATACGTTGTTTGCCAAGTTCTGTTGACAGCTTAAGATGAAGCCTTGGTCCTTACTTAGGCCACAGCTTCTGTGTGGTAATTCTGAGAAACATTTCCTAGAAGACTTTGCCTCAGCAATACTGGTTTCTTATTAGGAGTAGCTGAGTTTTCAGCCCTAGCTAGCAAACATTCATTGTCCCAGTAAATCAGAGGTTTCACTGATATTTTTTTCCTGGTTTCTTGAGATGGGGTTTCACTGTGTAACCCCAGCTATCCCAGAATTTGCTCCATAGACCAGGCTGGCCTCAGACTCAGAGATCCACCTGCCTCTGCCTCCTGGGTGCTGGAATCAAGGGTGTGCACCACCACAGCTCAAATCGCTTCCACGAATTCTTATTTCAAATACATCACATGGACAACCCTGACAAACTCTGAAACTTCACAAGCCAGGCCAACATTGTCTGCACTGCTCTCACTGTGGTCTTCAAGTCCCCACAACAGTTCCTTAAGCTCTGAGCACTCGATGGCATAAAAGCCACATGGTCAGGTCAGAGCAACACCCACATTCCAGGCACTGACTTCTATATTAGTTTGCTTCTCTGTGGCTGTGATTTCAACAAAACAAAACAAAACAAAAAACGCTCTGGCAAAGAGTAACTTGGAGGAAAAAGGGTTTTGTTTTGTTTTTAATTTATGTATCTATTTTATGTGTGTGAGTACACTGTCTCTGTCTTCAGACACACCAGAAGAGGGCATCAGATCCCATTACAGATGGCTGTGAGCCACCATGTGGTTGCTGGGAATTGAACTCTTGCTGGGAAATGGGACCTTTGGAGGAGCAGTCAGTGCTCTTAACCCCTGAGCCATCTCTCCAGTCCAGGAAAAGTTTCATCTGGCTTACAGGTTACAGTCCTGCAAGCCAAGCCAAGGCAGGAACACAGAGGTAGGAACTCGTAGCTATCTTTTGCTACTTTGTGGGTTCTTTGTTCTTGCAACCTTCTCTACCCCATCTCTCCCACCTTTCAACCCCCTAACCACAAGAGAGAGGAAAAGGATAAAAAGGGAAAGAAAGAGACCCCTGAATAAAGTTAGGGTCAGAAAGGAGTGGCATTATTGTTAGACTACTTCCTGTTGACTAGGGGTGTCGAGTACCTTGGGGCAAGTCCGATCTTCACCATCAGGATATCTAATTTCTTCTTGTTGTTTTTTCTTTGTGCACACTACTTAACAACAACTAACCAACAACCCACACAGCCTCTCAAAGGCATTTATATACATACCCTCTGAAAAGTCCCCAGAATTCCAAACATCACACAGTCTCAGAAACTATCTGCCCGATATCCCACACCTGGGACTAAAACTAAAATACATTCCCCAAAATATTTCTGTGTTTTTCAGGGAAACCAAGATCACAGAATTGTCACAACAGGAACGGAAGCAGAGACCGTGAGGAACGCCACACCGCCTGCTGGCTTGCTTCCTTTGGCTTTACTCAGATGGCCTTTTTTTTTTTAAGATTTTTATTATTTTAATTGGTTCCCGTGGAAGTCAGAGGCAATCCCGAGAGCTGGGGTTACAGACAGCGCTGAGCTGCCAAGTGTGGGCCTTCCAGAAGAGCAGTGAGTGCTCTTAACTATTGAGCCGTGTCTCCAGCCTCTCTGCGAGCTTTCTTAAACAGCCCAGGATCACCTGCCTAGGGATGTAGCTGAGTGGACATCACAGTGGACTAAACCCTCCTACATCAATTAGTAATCAAGAGAATGCCTCCAAAACCACGCCCATATGCCAATCAGATGGTGGCGCTTTCTAAGTTCAGTTTCCTATTCCCAAGTGTCAAATAGACAGCTGAAGCTGTATCAGTTCCCCTTCCCCGTGTCATCATCCTGGGGACCCAGCTCAGAGATGTGACATGACACCTCTTACAGCAACCAGACTGTGAGCTCCCTGAGGCAGGGCTCAACCCCAAAGGGCTGGGGGAGGAAAGATGAGAGGGTTGGGAGACGCAGAGAGAAGAGAAATGCCCTGAGAAGTAGGGTCAGACCAACTAAGTTCACTGTGTCTCACAGCCCGGATCCCAGGTCTCGTCCACTGTTAAATGCCTACCCAGGTCCTGCCCCCACTGGCTGCCTCCCTGGCCAGCACATCCAGGTTTTCACAAGGCCAAATGGCCACACTATGATTCCTCTTACTCCCTGGTCCAGGTATGGCTCCCTGGCTACAGAAGCCGACAGCAACGGAAGTCCTCAGCACCTCTAGTCTCCCACAGCAGCCAGCAGACGCAGAACCCAGATTCAAGGGGTTACAGCTTTATTCTCCTCTCCCTCATGCCCCAGACAATGCTCAGATATCAACTCAGGCCTGTCCCCAGGGAGTGGGTCCTAGCTCCCCATCTAGACCTGGCAGAGGGCTCTCTTGCCCACTCTTGCCAGCTGTCTTCAGCTGACGAATCTCCCAGAGATGGCCTCCTCAGTGATGGCCGTATTTCAGAGCGATAGCCCTGGCCAGGAGGAGCTACCCGTTCCGACCAGTCATATCTCCTGTCCACAGCCTTGTCCCAGCTCCTTCTCAGAGCCCCAGTGTAGGCTGTGGGGGACCTGAGAGCCCAGGCCTCTTTGTTCAAGGAGTCTTCTTGGGGTCCCTGGTTCCACCGGCTCTTGGGCTGCCTGGGAGTCCCACTGACCCCACAACGGGGAGAAGGCTGCATACCTAAGCCTTCTGTCTCCACAGTGTCACTGGCTGAGGGAAGGGGCAAGGAACTGTTTCTCTGGTTTCTGCTCCTGGAGGTCTGGAGAGAAAGAAAAACTGGGATCAGGCTTCCTCCCAGGAAGATGGCCAGCAGTCAAGACAGCCCAGGGGACCCTGAGCCTTCTGTCTACTTGCTCTCCCTCCACCTCCCTGGTCTAGCCTGCCCCCAAGCTGTCCCTATATTTCTGCTCCTCTCTGAAGCCTGTCCCCAAACAGTGCCCTCACTCAAATCCCAGTGTGGCCTCTGACACACACACACACACACACACACACCAGCATCTTGGCCTCCTATCAGGCTGGAGCTGAGCTTCTGCTAGCCCGAACTGTTATATGCTTGCCTGCGAAGTGCTTGCTAGACTTTAAAATCTTAGTATGAAAAAATAATGGGTGTGGTGGCACATAACTATTATCCCAGAACTCAGAAAGTTGAGGCAGGCAGGCAGGAGGATTGCCACAATAGCCCAGCCTTGGGCTACACTGTGAGCTAGGCCATCATAGCCTATATAACAAGGCCCTGTCTAAAAAAGAGAGAGAGGAGAGAAGGAAAGGGGAGGAGAGGGGAGGGGAGAGAACGGAAGAGAAGGGAAAGGAAAGGAAAGGAAGGGGAAGGGAAGGGAAGGGGAAGGGAGGGGAGGGGAGGGGAGGGGGGGAGGGGAGGGGAGGGGAGGGGAGGGGAGGGGAGGGGAGGGGAGGGGAGGGGAGGGGAGGGGAGGGAAGGGAAGGAATAAGTCAGGCACAACTCCACTCCCAGGACTGAGAAAGCGGATCATGCCTTTAATGCCAGTGTTCATGAGGCAGAGACAGGCAGGTCTTTGTTAGTTTGAGGCTGGCGTAGTGTACATAGAGAGCGCTAAGGCAGCCAGACTACACAGTGAGACTCTCTGCTTTCAAAAACATAACTTTAAAAAGAAAATCTCATTTGTAATTTTTTGCACTGACTACACATTGAAAACAATAATCATTTAGGCAGACAGAGTTAAATGAGTCATGTCATTAAAATCGTTGTACCTATCTCTCTCTTTATGTTTCTGACAGGATTACTAAAAAGGAAAAAGAATACACACATCACTCACTTTGTATTTCCTTTTTCCCCCCCTTAAGACAGGGTCTTGCCATAGAGTCTAAGCTGGTATTCAATTTGTAATTCTCCTATCTCAGCCTCCCAGCTGCTGGGACGCCCGGCGTGTACCACCCCTGCCGTGTTCACACTGTATAGCTGTCAGTCCTGGCTGTCATAGACAGGGATTATTTTCAGGCAGTGTTTGCTGTCTGCCTCCCTACACCAGAATGTTCCCAGTCATCTCCCCAGGAGCATACCAGCTGGCGTTTGGTAAAGAATCCTTCCTCATCAGAAGAGAGAACTCATAAATGAGACTTGCCGGGGACCCCAGATGGGGCACACACACCCACTCACCCTCTCGAGTGTCGTCTGCTTCATGTTCCGAGAGGGTCTTAATGGAGCCATCCCATTCCACACCAGATCCTAGGGGTCAAAAGGCAGCCACTGGGCCACAGTGCCAGGCAGTGGTGGGCAAGGCATACAGGAACACAAAGACTAAGAGGACTATAGCTCCTCCCCAAAAGACTGAGTCCCCGGATAATGGGGACTTACACTCAGGGACTCTCACCTTTGCTGTGGGCACTGGGTGCTCCCAGGGGGCCTGGTCTTCGCTGTCTGAACCGCTGCCTCGGGGTGTCCCCTGGGCTAAATGACGCAGAGCTTCGCCCCGCAGGGAACCTGGAGCTGAGTCTCCGCCGCTGCCCACCTGCCAGGGTCTCATCTCCCAAGCAGAGAGAGCTCTGGGCACGGCGCATGGGTGCTGGTGACGAGGACCCTGTGAGAGGCACACGCATGGGGGAGGAGGGTCACCCAAGCTCAAGAAGGGACCAGGCGGGCAGAGGGCCAGTGGGTGAGGTTACATAGTGTAGAAAAACAGCAGAGCGTAGGAGGGAAGAGGCCTGGCCGTCGAGCCTGGCCAGTGTGCTGCTGGCTCACACCAGCTCACTGTGGAGCCTTGGGGGAGGCACCCCATCCTCTCTGGTCCTCAGTTTCCTTCTGTACCATCATCAAGCATAAATAATCTTTCCCTAATGTGCCTTGCTGCTCTGAGGTCTTAGGCATGACCAGGTAGAAATGGGGAGGTGGTGATACAGGCAGGAAGGAGGAGCCTGGGCAGGGGACTCTGTAGTCCTGGAGCAGAGAGCAGCCAACAGCATCAAGGAGGTAACAGGGAAGCACACGTACAAGCCAGAAAGTACGGCAGATGCCAAAGGTGGGAGACATGAGACAGGGACATCCTGGTCACCAGACCCTCAGACCCACCTGTCCCATCTGCCTCCCTGCCCTCAGGGAGCTCCGTCTCCAGGGGGCCCCCCAAGCTTTCCGTGCTGCCAGCCCCATCGGCCCCCAGGCGTGGCCCCCCATGGAGGGCCCCCTCCCGCCGGGGCCGAATCAGCCTCTTCACCTTGTCTGCCAGCCAGCTGCCCTTCCTGGGGGCAAGAGGGCATAAGAAGGGATAAGGAAGAAGGGAGGGAGAGGAGAATCGTATCAGGGAATGAAAAGGGTCAGGCAAACCCTTACTAAGACCTGCACCCCAGCCTGGCTTTTGGGGAGCTGGGGAATCAGAGGGTAGGACAGGGCAAAGGTTATCAGGATCCCAGTTCCGGAAGGTGGGGCCTCCTCACTTGGTACGGGGTAGGGGCCCAGGTTCCAGCACACGGTACTGGTCCATGATTTTCTCCACCAGCTTCTGCTTCTCACGGCGCAAGGCATTAAGCTGGTCCCTGGTAGGAAGAGGGGAGAACGGGTTCACAGAAATCCTGGCAAAGCCCTGGCAGAAGCGGGTGTACCTCGGGGGCCACCACATTGCAGGTAAGACTTTGGGACTTTTCTCTTGGACCTGGGGCCGTGGTGGGGGTGGGGTGGGAAGAGAGGGAGGTAGGAGGAAGCGGGGCTCCCGGAGGGACCTCCCCCCACCCCCACCCCCACCTCCCACCCTCCACCCCCCACCCCACCCCACCCCACCCCAGCATGCGCACAGGTACTCTCGCTGCTCTCGGTGCAGATGGTCGCGACTCTCCAGGCTGCGCTCCAGCAACTCTCTGTTCTCCCGGCTCAGGGCCTGTACCTCAGCTAACAGCTGCCTGTTCTCCTCCTCCTGCGCGCTGCGAAGCTGGGTCAGGAGCTGCGGGCAGCAGCAGGGGCCGGATGAATACCGGCTCAGCTCGAGACTGGCCGGCTGTCCCAGGCCGCCCCCAGCACTGTGCCACACCTCACACTGTGTGGTGAGCCGACAGGCGCTCAGGTCCAACTGCTGGTTGGACTCACGCAGCTGCTGGCTCTGGATCTCAAGTTGTGCCCGTTCCAGCTCCAGCCTCGCCAGGCGGCTCCGCAGCTCCCCACGTTCACCCTGGAGCTCTCCTCGCTCCCGGGACACCTCAGCCAGTAGCATCTGAGCTCTTTGGAGGCAAAGACAACTGCTCGCCCAAGAGCCAGGAAGCCATACCCACAGGGAGGAAGAGGAGGGGGGCATGCAGGGACAGTGAGTAACCCACTGTAATCCACTTCACACGTGGGAATGCTGGTCTGGGGGTGCTGGGTGGGAGACAGGGCAGCGCCAGGGCTAGTACCTGTCGTGCTCATTCTGAAGTCTCCGCAGCTCCTCTTCCAGGCCCCGCTGCCGATGTCCATCCTGCATCAGGCGCTCCCGCTCTGCAAGCAGGGCAGCCTCTTGTGCTTCCACACTGGCCCGCTGGGCCTGCAACTGCTCGTGCCTGTGCGAACAAGGGTCCCAAAGGACTGCAGGGACTGCAGTCTTGACAAGTAGGCATTGCATTGTGGGATCTGAAAGTCTGACACCTCCTAAGCATGTAAGCACCACATTCCAGCAAAGCCCCAAAGCAGAACATCATGCAAGGTGCCACCATTCACAGCCTCAAAGCTGGGGAGCCCCGGGTCCCCAAGAGAGGAGCAGTAAGATAGATGCCCGGAGTGCAGAATATCCCCTTGGGTCAGTCCTGCTGAGGAAGACTGGCGAGCATGCCTGGGAGAGGAGGGGGGCATTTGGGGAGACTCACCGGCCCTGAAGCTCACGGTGGGCCAGCTCCAATGCTCGCATATTGGCCTTGAGATCTCGGTGCCGCACCAACAATCCCTCCAGCTCCGTCTCCTGCCTTCGCTGCAGCTGCACCAAGGCCTCGTGGTCCCGGAGCAGAGCCTGCTGCTGCCCGCGGGTCTCCTCCTGGGCCCGCCTTGCTGCCCGCACCTCCTCTTCTAGCACCCCCAGCTTCCTGTGCAGCTCCTGACCCTGCATCTCCATCATCGACTTTTCAGCCTAGGGTGAGACAGGACCACTGCAGCGGGGCACCCAGCCCACGAGGACAGGTGGGGAGGACCACTGCAGCGGGGCACCCAGCCCGCGAGGACAGGTGGGGAGGACCACTGCAGCGGGGCACCCAGCCCGCGAGGACAGGTGGGGAGGACCACTGCAGCGGGGCACCCAGCCCGCGAGGACAGGTGGGGAGGACCACTGCAGCGGGGCACCCAGCCCGCGAGGACAGGTGGGGAGGACCACTGCAGCGGGGCACCCAGCCCACGAGAACAGGTGGGGAGGACCACTGCAGCACGAGGACAGGTGGGGAGGACCACTGCAGTGGGGCACCCAGTCCACAAGAGGTGCAGGGCAGGCGGTGGTGGCTCACACCTTAATCCCAGCACTTGGGAGGCAGAGGCAGGGGGATTTCTGAGTTCAAGGTCAGCCTGGTCTACAGAGTGAGTTCCAGGACAGCCAGGGCTATACAGAGAAACCCTGTCTCAAAAAAAAAAAAAAAAATGGGGCTGGAAAGATGGCTCAGTGGTTAAGAGCACTGACTGCTGTTCCAAAGGTCCTGAGTTCAAATCCCAGCAACCACATGGTGGCTCACAACCATCTGTAATGAGATCTTCTGGTGTGTCTAAAGGCAGCTACAGTACACGTATGTATACTGATAAATAAATCTTTAAAGAAAAGAAAAAAAAAGAAAAGAAATGCAGGGCATGGCCTGAGACCGTAGGGGCAGAGGACAGGAACAGCTATGGAGGAAACCGAGGTACAGCTGAATGAAGAACAGGCAGAGGTTAGAAGCAGTAGAGGCATCATGGTGGTGGGGCTGTGCAGAGGCCCAAATGGGGAATGGGACACATGGGTAGGAGACAGGGTAGGGGTGAGGACTGACAGCCAGTGTGGAGGAGGAAGAGGCTGAGATGCTAGGATGGTGGGAATGGAGTGGGTGCAGTGGATTCTGAAGGCAAGGAACGAGAGAAGGTACACAACCCTGGGGTGCCGAGGTCAGAGAGGAAGCACCGTGGAAGCAAATGAGGCTGTTGGCTGGAGTGGGGCAAAGGGCAAGAAATGACACTAACGGGCAGGGGACAAGAGCACCAAGGCTGCCACCCACCTGCAGGCGACTGCTGTGCTCCTGTGCCCGCTGACTCTGTAGCAGGAGCTCCTGTGCCCGTCCCTGCAGGCTCCCCAGCTGCCCCTCCAGGTGCTGCAGCTGCCCCTGCAGAGCTGCCTTCTCAGCCACCAGTGTGGCATTCTGCCAGGAAGGGAGACGGTCACTGGCTAAGCGGCTAGTCCTCCCATCCTCTGGGCAACCCACGTCCTGCCACGCACATTTCGCTCCACTTCGATGAGCCGTCCATTCTGGGTCTCCACAGTCCAAGGCTCAGTTCGTGCCTCAGTTGCCAAATTCACAGGGTACTGGCGCAGCTGCAGGGGCAAGGTTCAGGGACACGGATCGCAGGGGCCCCCCACACATAGGGAAGTGTTGGAGCCCAAACCAAAAGGCAGAGCAGCCACCCCAAGAAGAGGTTGCATCCACTTAAGGAATACAGGAAACAGCCCCACTCGGGTAGAAGTGAACAGCTATCTCAGTCTGCAGGACAGCTTTACCTGAATCAGCTCCTCCTCCAGCTGCAGGGCTCTGGCCTTGAGCTCCATCAGTGCCTCCTCCTTACTGGTAGACGCTGCCTGCAGCTCGGCTTCCAGACGCTGCTCCAGATGCTGGTACCTACCAGAAGAAACCTTAATAGCCAGCCCTTACTGCCCTGGCCCTCCCCGGCCCCGGCCACTGGGCCCACCTCTGGTGCTGGCTCTCCTGTTCTTGGAGGAACTTCTGGCGCTCCAGGGCTGCCTGTTCCAGCTCTTGCTGCAGATGCTCCAGCCGGTCCCCCAATTCCTGGCCCCGTACCATAGCCTTCTCCAGCTCCTGCGGGCAGGCAGAGCAGGCTCAGAGGTGAGGTTAAAGATGGGGATCACTCCTCTTCCCCAGAGACAGAGGAAGGGTAGAGACAGGACCAAGAAGGGGTTATCCTGCTCCCTGCCTTGCTCTGCTCCCCTGGCAAATCTCTTGTGCTCCCATCTGGCATGCGTGGGTCACATCTGTAATACCAGCACTCACGAAGCTAAGATTGGAAGATGGCTGCAAAGTTAAGGCCAGCCTGGGCTACAAAAAGGAGGCCTAGACTCAATAGGAGACCTTGTCTAAAAGGCCCGGAGGTGAAGTGCCAGCGGCCTTGTAGGATGGATATGAAAGGAGTAGGGGAGGGACTAAACCTGGTGGGGGGGTGAAAGCAACCCCTCAGTGAGGAGATGGGCGTGCACTAAGCAAATAGCTTCACCTCTTTGAGCCCATGGTTTCGGATGTACCCACGAGGGTGGTGAGCCCTCCTAGCTGCTTTTCCAGCCATGTGCAGGGCCTCAGTGGAGGCAGTAGGTCCACAGAGCACCACAGAGGGCTGGCTACCAAGAGCCGTCAGAACAGGAACTCAGGGATCTCAGGCCTAACCACAGTGCAGGGCTACAGAGGTTGGTCAGAGACTATGGCATTTGGCAGTTGGGCCGCACCATTCTAGGGCAGGGGTGGAAGGCCAATTCTGACCTGAGCTACAAGGGGAGGGAGGACAAACCATTCTGACTCCTGGGGACCCGGGGGAGATACAGCTACACAGAGATTGGGCAGTGTAGCCCAATCACCAGCCACGTCCTGCCTCTGCTAAGGCTGTTGGGCCATCATCCTAAGCAACAACCCTCCATAGCTTGCCCTGGGCACTGCAGTTCCCAACAGATGTGGCCACAGTCTCTGGTTAAAAAACTAAAATTCAGCTGGTGGTGGTAGCACATACTCTTAATCCCAACACTGGAGAGACAGAGCCAGGTTCGAGACCAGCCTGATCTACAGAGCAAGTTCCTGGATAGGCAGGGCTACACAGTGAAACTTAGTCTCAAAAGAACCAAACCGAAGAGGAGGAGGAAGAAGAGGAAAAGAACTACAATTCCCATAAGGCTCTGCTGCCCATCTGGCCACTAGGGCCTTAGTGCTTTTAGAGATATGATAACCAGAGTGCAGTAGCAAGTGGAGACCTGCGGCCCTGCCCACTCCCTGTTCTAGCCATAGCCCTAACAAGTGCTCCTCCCCCCAGCCTGGGAGGCCTCCATGCCCACTTAAAAGCCTCAGGATCCCTTCTCTGCTCTGCTAGGTCGCTCCTTCAATGCCACACCCAGGTAGTGTCCAGAACTGCTGCAGTCAAGAAATCGTCTCAATTCTCTCTACCCCGAGACTCTCCCACCCTCTAAGTCCTCTGAGCCAGTTCTTCCAGGCCCACCTTTACCCTCACTGCAAGCCCCCCACCAACCCCTCTCCCCAAAAAGCAAAAGTGTGCTGAGAGCCAGGCACACCCTAAGCTCCCGCCACACGCTGTTTTATGAGATTCTATCAGATAGGAACAGGTTTTAGTCTCTGTCTCTCTGTCTTTCTGTCTCCCTTTCTCTCTGTCTCTCTCTCTCTCTCTCTCTCTCTCTCTCTATATATATATATATATATATATATATATATATATATATATATATATATATATATGTCTGCCTCTCATATTCTTTTTCTACCTCTTTGGTTATTTTTTATTATTATTTCTGAGACAGGGTCTCACTATATATTCCTGTCACTATACTCAGGCTAACCTCAGACTCACAGAGATCCACCTGTCTCTGGTCCCAGATTCTAGAATTAGAGGAGTGTACACATCCAGCCCTCTCTTGAGCGTATATAGCTCAGGATGGCCTCTAAATCTCAATCCTCCTGCCTCAGCCTATCAAAGGCAGGACTTCAGGCATGCACTACCACAGGAGGGTCAGGCACAGGTTTGTTTCCAATTTAAAGACGAGGAAAACAACACTCAGAAGTAACTTGCTCCATGCCACACAGCTGACAGTCAGGATAGTCTGAGACAGCAAACAGTTCTTTCCTGGCAGATCCCACAGCACAGTATGTGCCCCAGAGAGACCCTGTCTCACCACTGACTTATTGATCTCCAATCCCCTACATCCCTTTCCCCATGCCTGCCCTGTGCAATGCGTAACCAGTGTCTACCAGCCCCCAGTCCTGCTCCCCATCCTCACCGCTGGGAGGAGCCTACAGGAGGCTTTCAGAATCTTCCAGCGTGTGCCCTGGGATAGAACTGGAGACTGCATGCGCTGGAGGACCCAGTTCCCAGTCTTGGTACCCACAGTTCTGCTCTAACCTTTGCCATTGCCCTGTACTGTCCTTGGCTTTGCCTCCCTATGTGGACTGACCGTTTTTCTCACCTCCAGCCTCCAGTGATACGATTCACTCAAGACAGAAACCTCAACCTCCCCCTCAGCACAGGAGGAAGCTCTCGCCCGCCCAGTGCGAGCCCTGCCTAGCTCCTCCTCAGCTCCTCTCCTCACTTCTCCAACTCACAGTCTGGGTCTGCTCCTCTCCAGCTCCTCCTGAAAGCCTTCCCTGATGTGTCCAGCCTGGACCATGGCTCCCTGCACTGTTCTGTCACCACCGTGCCTGTGCATATGGGAGTCCCCCGTACCCAGTCACCACTGTACCCAAGCCTGGTACGGAGCCTTGGCTGGCCTAACAAAGCATGTGAGAGATTAAATGGATGCAAGCATTTCTAGACACTCTCTCCCCTCCACCACTGACCCTATGACCCTGCCAGCCCCTCTTGTCCTAGTTACCGCTCACACTGCCTCCTGATGGGCACAGGTTCCCCTTTCATCAAGGTGACCCTCATCAAACTCAGCCACACATGGGTTTGCCCACACCTGAGGCTCTCCATGCCGGCGGACAGGGTAGCAACCCCTTCAAAACTGTCCACTGCTGTGACTTCCTCTGGGTCCCCATCATCTCCAAGGCCCGAGAGTCCTTCTCACCCCTCTCATCAAAGGTCTTAATCTTTTAGCATCAAGTAGAATCCTGGTAATTTTCCCCGGAAGCCTCTCACACCAAGACAGGCTTTTCCACCCCTTCCTGGGTACACAGGTAGCACATCTTTATTATTATTATTATTATTATTATTATTATTATCTCTTTTTGAGACAGGGTTTCTCTGTGCAGGTCTGAATGTCCTAGAACTCACTTTGTAGACCAGGCTGGCCTCACAGAGATCAGCCTGCCTCTGCCTCCCGAGGGTTGGAATTGAAGAGGCATGCACCACCACCACCTGGCACACTTCATCTTTACTGAATGCTTTGTTTTTGTTTTCTCTCTAGACAGAGTTTCATATAGCCCAGGATAGCATCCAATTCACTATACAGTCAAGGAGATCTGTGCTGTCAACTTGACAGAAGCAGTCATCTGGGAACAGGAAACTGGAAAGTGTCTCCGTCACACTGTCTATAGGAGACTCTGTGGGGCATTTTCTTGGTTAATGATTAATGCGAGAGAACCCAGCCCACAATGGGCGGTACCATCCAGGGCAGGCTGTTCTGCGATGTATAAAAAACCAAGGAGAGTAAACTATGGAGAGGAGTCAGGAGGCAGAGCCCTTCCGTGGCCTCTGCTTCACTCAGTGAGTTCCTGTCTCCAGCTTCCAATGGAACCTGCGAACTTGCTCTAAGTTCCAATAGGAAAGCAAACTAAGCAACGGCCTTGGCCTTCTAACCCTCCTGCCTCCACATCCTGAGCACTGGGATGAAAAGCTCATGTCTGCTTTATATGGAGTTAGGCATGGAGCTGGGTCTCTGCACGCCAGGCAAGCTCCCGGCAGCACGGACTCCACCCCGGCTCCTGGAGGACTATGGTTTGGTCACTTATAGGCCTTGGTCAGCTATGAGTCAGTCAATTTCCACAATTATCCTGGTCTGCCAACAGATTATGAGTGCTGCAAGGCACAGCATCTGGGGAAGAAGGGGCCGGGGCTAAGGGACAGAGGCTACCACAACCGGAGTGCAGGATAGACTACAGAATTAGCAGTGTGAGTCCGTCCTGTACCTGCCCACATCCAGAACTGGCTCTCAGGTGTCCTACAACAGCAGGAGTGGGCTGGATTTTCTACCTTCTGTCCCATCTCAGTGCAGTGGAGGAATCCACACCGTTACAACCCGGCAACCGTCCCAGGTCCTCATACCCACTTCTGTGCCCCGCGTACCTCCCTAAGGGCTTGCTTCTCCAGATGCTCCCTCTCAGCTTCCTCCACACGACGGCGGACCTGGCTCTCCAGAGCCTGCACCTGCTGCTCCGCAGCCTCAACTTGAGCCCGCAGCCTGGGCCCCTCGCGTTCCCACTGCCTTCGCTCCCGGCCTGCCGCTGCTAGTGCCTCTGCCAGCGCCTCTCTCTCGCGAGAGGCAGCCTCCAGCTCCAGACTTGCTGTGTCCACGGCTTCACGCAGACGGGCCTGCTCCCGGGCATGGGCCTCCGCCTCCTGATGGGCTTCGGCCTCTGTTCTACGTGCTTGGGCCAGCTCCTCAGAGAGGCACACAGCCTCTGCGCTTCGGGCCTCCAGTCTTTGGGCTTGGGCCTGCAGTTTAGCCTCAAGGCCTACAACCTCTCTCCTTAGTTGTGCTACCTCATCTCTGAGGGCCTGCTCCTCTGGGATGACACTGGTCAGGGTCTCCCCTGGGATTGGCTCCTCCCTGGACCAGGCATCAGGTGCCTCTTCTGATGTCTGCTGTGGCTTCTGAGGGACCAGTTTACTGACTAGCCCCTCGGGCCTCTGTTCATGCCCTCCTGTCTCTGTCTGTGGCTTGGACAGTTCTAGTTCCTGATCCAGGGTCTTCTGCTCCTTCAGCGGCTCCAGGAGGATGACCTCAGCGGATCTGGGCCTGCATTTGCGGCTTTCCTGTTTCAGGACCTGGGCCTCAGGTTCCAGCTCCTCTTGGAGAGCCTCCTTGCTTCCAGTCAACTCCTGCACTTCAATTCTGATCTCTGGAGCCTGTGGTGGGTCCCGGACAACGGGGCTCTGGAGAGAGACTCTAAGACCCGACTTCTCCGGGGACTGATGTGCCTCTACAGTAGGGTCTGATTCTTGGGGAGCTTGGTCTGACATCTGGGGATCCTGAGATACCATCTGGTAAGGACTCTCCAACTCTGGGCGTGAATCAGGTACCTGGGGACACTCAGATGGCCTTGTGTTGTCAGATGATGCTGGGGAAGGCAGGTCCAAAGATTCAGAGCCTTCCCCTCCTATCTGGCAAGCCGGGCTTTGGGGGCTGAGATCCAGAGCCAGGGGAGTTGCTGCTCTCCCATTAGGCCCAGGCAGCCTGGAGTCCTGGCTTTGCTCCTCCAGCAGAGGGTGCTGAGGACATATGAGAGAGACAATGGGAGTTACTAGAAGGGACGTGGGTGGGAAGCAGTGAGGATACGGATACGGGAGGGACCTACCTGACTGCCAAGCTGTGCCCGGAGCATCTGTAGTTGGCCTCGAAGCTCCCGGTTCTCCCGTTCCACTGCCCTTAGCCGCCCAGCCTCGGCTTCCCTCACCTCGTCTTGCAGAGAGGCTGCTGCTCCTGGGAGGGAGGCTGGAGACATGACCAAGTCAAAACTCTGCCCACCCTCTCTGACTCCCACCCCAACACCTCTCAGGGACCTAGTAAGGGCTTGAAAATAAGTCCTCCCCACTCGGAGAGTCTGCCTTCACCCCCAGATCCTGGCTCTTACCCTAGGCCCAACTCACCCTCCCCCGGGGAGTCCGGGGGCGGCTCCAGGCTCCTCTGAAGTTCCAGCTCCAGCTCCACATTCTCCTCTACCAGCTGCTCCAACTGATGCCGCAGAGAGTCCAGGTCCTGGGGTGTGGAAAAATAGGTCAGTACCTTGTTCATCTGGCCCAGGCCAAATGTGCAAATCTGAATATGCCAACATGCAACAGGAATCACTTAGAGAAACCTTAGGCATCATTGGCGTCATGGAGGACCGGGGACAATGGAGGACCAGGTGAACGAGGTCGGGTCAATGAGGGAGCACTGATGGGTAGGTCAAGCTAGCTCACCGCATGGGCCTCGCCCAGCCGCGTGCGCAGCAGGAGGTTCTCCCTCTGGGTCTCATGCAGCCTGGCTGAGCGCTCTCGGGCAACCTCCAGCTGTTCCTCCAGCAGGACCTTCGAGGCCTCCAGGGCCTCGGAAAGTACCCGCTCCTCCTGATGGGAAAGCCAGGAGGGTCTTTGGTGAGATGCAACCTTTATGCTCGTCAGAGACTGGCGGTTCCAGATTCCTTCCCCTAGAACAGCTTCAGACCCTGCCTCTTTCCCTACCTCCTCCCTCCAACTTCAGCTATCTCCAAGGTCTCCCCAGGTACCCCAAGGAGAAGCCTTCCAAGGCCATATCTCTCTAGACCACACTCATCGGTTACCACTACTTGGTGGGGTTTCACCGCAGACTTCCCTATTCTACCCGTGGCCCCATCCGTCTCTTCAAGACCTGCCCTTCCATCCGCCCATCCTAAAGAGCTTGTCCCAGACTACAGCTGGTGCTGTATCCTGACCCGCTTCACCCTGCAATCACAGTCTCCAAAGCAAAGCTAGACCCACATTTCTCTTGGTCAGACCCCTCCTGCACGCCCCGCCTCCAGACCACGCCCACCCAAATACTCCGCCTTCAGCCCCGCCCCACCTCACCTCAAGTTGGCCCTTGTAGACCTCTGCAGCGTGAAGCTTCTCGCGACAGCGCCTCAGCTCTTCCTGCAGGCGTGGGAGGCGGCCGGCCCGCTCCCGCAGTGCCTCTGCCTCCTCACGGTAGAGTTCTGCGCGCTTGGCTTGTCCGGACAGCGCCTGGGTCTGGGCCATATGGTGTGGAACTAGGATTAGCGAGGCACGGAATAGAGGGGTAAGGGATCGCAAGAAGCAATTAGGACCACGATGGGGAGGGGACACTGGCGGGGCTGGGGGAGAAGAGGAAAGACAGTGGACCGCACCTCCTGGCGGAGCCTTCGAATTTCAGCCTCCAAGCCCTGCACCTCTGCCTGGGAGTCCAGCAGCTGCTCGGCCTTCTCCTCCCTGGAGGGATGGGATGATGGAGGGTGTCTGCCAGCTGCAGACCCAGAGTTGGGGGCTGGGGACCCATCCAGATCCCACTGGCCCGTTCCCCAGCCTTCAGACACTCACACCTCCTGCCGCAGGCGTCTCAGCTGGGCCTTGGCATTGGTCAACTGCAGAGCCAGATGGTGTGAGGGACCCTCCACAGAAGCATTAGCAGGAGCTTCTGGCAAAAGCAGTCGGGCCGGCTCCCGCTCTAGCAGTAGTTCAGCCAACCGCTAGCAGGAAGTCAAAGGTCAAGAAGCACCTTCCAAAACTTCTGTACATCGGGCCTCCAATCCCCACAAAATCGTTCTGGATTATGACAACCCCATCGCCCCTGCCTGTCCCCTACCTGTGCCCCCAGATCACGCTCTCGCACCAGCCTAGACATCATCCCTGTCAGGCTCCGTAACTGTGTCTCCAACTCCTCAGCAACCAGCTCTCCAGATTCTGGTCCAGCCAGAGCCAGTACCACACCAGCACCAGGATGGGTCACCTGAGGACATGGAGAACAATATATCAGGAGGTGAAGGTGGCTTCAGTGTGAGCAATAGTCCCCATGCCACCCACCACAGTACCTAGAGATCAGGAGTTAGACATAATTCCTGGTAGGCATACAGACTACAAGAGGGGCTATGACATGGAAGAGGTGACAAAGCTCTTCTAAGATGGCCAGCTTCCTCCTCAACCTGCTGACTTGGGACAAGCCCCCACTAGCGGTCATACTGGCTCACCAAGCTCAAGGCCCTATCATGACGCGTCACACAGCAGGTTCGGACCAATCAACTGTGGGTCTTCAAACTAACCGATCAAAATAGGGGAAGGAAGACTTCTCAGAGTCTTTAAGACCCTGGGCCTCCACAACAGAATGGATGTTTTTGGCTTCCCAGGCCCTGCTTCTGCAAAGCAGTCTTTCTGTCCGTGTGTCTGCCGCGTGTCGGGCTTGCTCACCCTCCATAAATGCCTTCCTTAACTGCCGCTTCTGTCTGCTGTGCCTGAGCTCTCTCTGCTGCCACCTGCTGCGCTTCAGATTTTCCCTGCTCTTTAATTCTTCAGCTGGCAGAGACGATAAACCCATCAAGTCCCCGGTCTGCACCGCTGCAGTACCTCCTGGATTGCAACAGCCAGCTCGCTCTGGACGTCAAGGCTGAGGCCCCGGATGTGACGGATGAAGAGCTCCCGATGTTCACACTGTGGTAGACAGAAGGCCCAAAGCTGGCACACAGAGGCTCCCTCCTCCTGTCAGACACCATTCTCGTCTCCCGTCCCCTCTTCACCTGCACCGAGGCCCCCAGCAACAGCCGAAGGACGCCTTCCAGCTCGCTCATTGCCTCTTCTGCTGGGCACAAGCCACAAAGAGTTAAAGAGGGACATGGGACAGGGACAGAGGCCAGAGGACAGGTAGGACACAGCACCTGAGAAAGGGTCAAATCCCAATGTCTGGAGGTCTGGAGGTGGTGACAGGATCAGCAGCTGCAGTTCCTCCTAGAATAGGCCAACACTAAGAAAGATGCCTTCACAAGGGGCTGCTGGGCCTCCTGTCTGGTCTTCCCAATGCCTTGCCTGGTAGAAATCCCTCAGTCGCCCCCACAGATGATGGAGGTTCCACATCCGACAGGCTGCAGGACCATCATGGCCCCTGAGCATCCGAAGTCCTCCTCGGGAACTGGGAGCACTGTGATCACCCAGGAAACGTGGATGAGAGGTTGGCTTGAGGGCCTCCTCCCACCCCAGCGGCCTTGCCCGCCACCCTCAGGCTCCTCCCACTATTCACACCCCCCACCCACCCAAACTTAATTTCCCTACATCACTTACATGATGCCCAGGACCCGAAGGAGTAAGGCTCCATCGCTCAGTCTCAGGAATCTCTTCTCTGTACAAAGAGGCCCCTCCTTCTCCTCTTCCTCCTCCTCCTCTGTCCCCACTGATTCTTCTGCCTCCCCCACCAGCCCAGCCAGTCCCAGCGCCTGTGGAGACAAATACAAGTCAGCTAAACAGGTAGAAACTGCCCCCCCCCATTAGTAAATTCATCCTGAGTCCCTGGTCTGCCCCAATCCACTCCAGGATCCACCCCCTTCCCCATCTTCACCAGCACCCCTGAATGCCTCCTGCCCCAGTTCCCAGACCCGCTTCCCCTCCCTTCCCCCCTCGGCTGCCTGCTGGATGCTGTGCACGCAGCTGCCCTTCCCCCAGCCCTCAGTCTGCCCCGCACTCTCTTCCTCTCCCAGCTCTCCCACCTGACCCTCACCCAGGTGGCCAGACTCCTACTCAGGAAGTCTCTGAGCCTGGGCCCCTTGCCCCCCTCCATGTTGGGGGTCAGGGTGTAGTCCCTGTCACGCTGTGGCAGCTACACCTGCTCTGAGAGGAAGAGGAAGTCCCCGGCTGGGGGATCCCAGAGGCCCAGCCACAGACCCTGTACAGCTTCCTTCTTCCGGGGTTCTGCAGGGCTGCGAATCCTGTCTCAGCGAGCACACACACACACACACATCTTCCCTCGGTCTCAGATAAGACTAGCTACAAAGCTGTAAGTTAGCTGAGGGGAGGCCTACAGGGTTTCTGAGTCCATGGGAATATTGGGAAGACCTTTTCTCTCTGTGGGCAAAGAGAGAGTGACCTCAGCCTGGCATTTTGTTGGTATCGCCTTCTTCAGTCTCATGCTAATCTGTCAGACACTGAAGCCTGCTGCTGCAGGTGCTGCATGTCCCAGCCAGCTCCTCTGAACCCCAGGGGAGAGTGGACACTGACCCTATTGCACTTTGTATATACTACACTGAAAAATGGCTGAGGGGCAGTAACCTCAGTTGCCAGACTCAGTTTCCCATCTGTAAACTCCTTAAAGGGAATGACACAATACCTGAGAATGTGGCTCAATCTGTATAGGGCCTGCTTAACATACACGAGGCCCTGGGTTCAAACCCTAGTAGCTTATAAACCCAGAGTGGAGATATGTGCCAGTAATTCCAGCTCTTGAAAGGCAGAGACAGGAGAATCAGGAGTTCAAGGCCGTCCTGGATTATCTATCGTGAATGCTACACCAGCTAAGCCAATTTAGTGAGACCATCTCCCAAAATAATGATGATGATGCTGGCCAGGCATGGTGGGACACATCTTTAATCCCAGCTCTCAGGAGGAAGAGGTAGGTGGATCTCTGAGTTCAAAGCCAGCCTGGAGTTCTAGAACATCCAGGCCTATTTAGAGAAACCCTGTCTTAGGGTAGGGCAGGAAAGGGGGGGGGAAGAAAGATAGTGATAATAGTCACATGAAGTATGACATTGTAGTCCTACTAAGTGCTTTCACAGGACAGGCTTCTCAGAGGAGGCAGGAGGCAGCCTGCTGAGAGGGAAGGTTATTCCAGGAGTCATTGCATGGCTGCTCTGAAGCAGCTAGAAGCATAGATCAGGAGCTACTTATGTTTATCTTCTTGTTTGTCTCCATCACCATTTCTGAAGTCAGGTGACAAGGTACTGTTGCCCTTCAGTTGACTTCAGCCCTGATGCAGCTGTCATTGCAGGCACAAGCAAATTCCAAAGCCCCAGCAGCAACTCCTGAGAAAGGCATGAGGAGCTGAGAGGAGGACTCTGAGGTCTTTCAGGGAGCACTCTGAACCCACAACCCAAATGGTAGGAGCACCCGGAGTGAGGACCTGACCCTGGTTTCCAAGTCCCCAAGCTGGTGACTGAAACTGTTTGAAGGAGGGCAGCTCTGTGGAGCACTCTGGATGTCCCAGAGTGGGAGACCACTGGAAATAGACACAAGGACTCACAACAGAAGTGATCGCAGGAGTCGCCTCTGTGTGGGAATTCTACCAATTGGAGCTCAGCAATTCCTTTCCATCCTACTACCGTGTGTGTGTGTGTGTGTGTGTGTGTGTGTGTGTGTGAGAGAGAGAGAGAGAGAGAGAGAGAGAGAGAGAGAGAGAGAGAATTATATATGATGTGAACCTGAATCTACTCAGGAAGCAGATCTTTTATTTTAAATTTCCTCAAAGCCTGACGATGGAGTTCACTCACCAGGATCCACACAGTAGAAACAAGTCCTGTAAGCTGTCCTCTGGTGTTCACACACTCATGGTGGCATATGGGACCACATACACAAATGCCACCAAAAATTAAAGTAAATACAAATAACAAAAATTAGACCATACACAGGCCTTGCATGACTTGGGCATGGTTAATAAGGCCATGGTTATAAATAATGTGAGCTGGACTCTTCTGTAAAATAAAACCTATGGAATATTTCTCATCTACAAGAAAAACACGAGGCATAGAGAGGCTAAGGAACCTGCCTAAGGTCACACAGCTGTGAAGTTAGTAGGAGAGAGCAGCACGGCCAGAGGACAAGGAGCAAGGGACATCTAATTAAGGCCAGCTGGGGCTGGCCAGCAGCAGGGAAAGCATGCATGACTGTAAGGAAGAGGCTCAACCTTGAAACCTCTGGGAAAGAAGGAAATCAGGTCAAGAGGTGCTGAGCAGTTCACAAGGTGGGGTTCAGCACAATCACTTGTCAAATGATGCAGCTGTGCCCTGGGCCTTCCCAGGAATGCTATGGGGGGGGGGGTGTCAGCTCCAGGCCTCTTGAATTGTGTGTCCTCTTGTCTCCTCCAACAATGTCAGTCCAGGGATTCCTGGAAGCACTGCTACCCTGGCCTCACAGGTCCTCCAAAGCCAGCCTGACATGGTAACTGGGGCTCACCTCTGCCGTGGCAGGAGGAGGCCCCTGTCTTGCTCAATTCTGCGTCACACCCTTCCTGAGCCCTGAAGCAGAGACCATATCCTGATCGCTTTTACTTCCTCCACCTAGACAAGCCTGGCTGCACCTCCATTTGTCTACAGACTGCTGAGTCAGGGGAGGCAGGCTGGGCAGCAGGGCACAGACATCCTGCAATTCCCAGGGTGCTCTTACATAGAGCGGGAGGCCTGCAGGGAGGCAGCCAGGGTCCCTCCCTTGGCTTGAGTCTCCTTTAAACATTTTCATATACACATGCATGACTAGACTGGATGCTTTTATGTCCATTTGACACCAACTAGAGTCATTTTGAAAGAGGGAACCCCAGTTGAGAAAATGTCCCCACCAGACTGGCCTACGGGTAAGCGTCACTGCCACCCCTGGGCGTCTGTGGCCTAAGAAAGCAGGCCGAACATGTGAGTCAGTCATCAGTGTCTCTTCATGGCCTCTGCTTCAGTTCCTGCCCTGACTTTCTTGGATGATGACATGAACTACAAACTGTAAGATGAAATAAATCCTTCCCCAAGTTTGCTTTCTTTTTTTTTTTTTTTTTTTTTTTTTTTTTTTTTTTTTTTGGTGTTTTTTAATAGCAATAACCCCTGAGACAATAATTTTAAAAAAAATTGTTTGCTGGGTATGGTGGCGCATGTCTTTAATCCCAGCACTTGGGAAGCAGAGGCAGGCAGATTTCTGAGTTTTGGGGCCAGCCTGGTCTACAGAGTGAGTTCCAGAACAGCCAGGGCTACACAGAAAAACCCTGTCTCGAAAAAAAAAATGTTTGAAAAGCAGGACTTTCATGGCACATAACTGTAACCAGAACTTGGAAAGCTGAGGCAGAAGGATTACAAATTTGCAGCTGATCTGGACTGCATAGTGAGACACTATCACAGTGGCTCATACCTGTAATCCCAGAATTTGGGAAAGATGAGTCAGAGGCCAGCCTGAGTGGGCTCAGAGGTGTGTTCCAGGCCAGCCACATGTCCCTAATCCCAGCACTCAGGTGGATCTCTGAGTCTGAGGCCTGATCTTCAGAACGAGTTCGAGATAGCCAGGGCTACAAAGAAACCCTGTCTTAGGAAAACAAAATGTACAGAGAGAAACTCAAGTGTCTATCAACCAACACTCCCGCTGCCCTGGCTAGAGAGAGCCACTGGTCTGCTTTTGTGTCCTTTCTGAGGGCACAGTGAGCCTGGCACACGCATGGCACACGCATGGCCATGTGCATTCTGTGTTGCTTCACAGCATGTTTGCAGTCTTGTTTGTTTTTCTGGTGGTGCTGAAAGGGGTCCCATGGCTTCCTACATGCTAAGAACACGGTACAGCCTGAACTGTAGCCCCAGGCAGCCAAGAGCTGTTGTCTTTCTCTTCAGGGAGCCAAGCATGGTAGCACATGCCTTTTGTTCCAGAACTTGGGAAGCAGAGACAAGCAGATCTATGTGAGTTCAAGGCCAGCCCGGGCTACATAGAGAATTCCAAGACAGCTAGGGCTATGTCCATGTCTTGAAAAACTAAAATAATGGGCTGGAGAGATGGCTCAGCAGTTAAGAGCACTGACTGCTCTCCCAGAGGTCCTGAGTTCAATTCCCAGCAACCACATGGTGGCTCACAACCATCTGTAATGGGATCCGATGTCCTCTTCTGGTGTGTCTGAAGACAGCTAAAGTGTACTCATATAACCATAATAAATAAATCCTAAAAAAAAAATAAAATAAAAATAAATAAATGCATGTTACTGCAGGAGTTCAGAGGACAGCCGTGGGTACCAATCCTCATCTTCCACTTGTTGGAGACAGGGCCTCATCACTGCACTTGTGTGCCAGGGCAGGTGGAACATGAGGTTCCAGAGATGCTCTTGTCTCCAGCCTCCATCTCCTCAGAACTTCAGGGTTGCAGATCCACACCTGACTATAATGTAGGTTCTGGTGACTCTGATTCAAACTCTCACACTCATGTGGCAGCCTGGCCTAGAATTTATCACATAGCCCAGAATGGCCTCAAACCTGTCATAAGCCTTGGGACTCAGACTCCCAAGAGCTGAGATTACAGGTGTTTTACACTGTGTCACACTGTGTGATTACACTGTGTTGGTTTTTCACTGTGTTGGTTTTTGGTTTCAGGTTTTTAACTGCTTATAAAGTCCAGCTTGGATGCAAATTTGCAATCCTCCTGCCTGAGTTTTCCAGGTTCTGATCACAGGCACATGCCACTAAAGCCCTGCTTTTTAACAATTGAGCCACCTCCCTGCCCAACCTCGATGTTTGCACTGTACAGCTCTGTCTCTTCTCCATTTATTCTCCTGGCTTTTGTATGGTTTTGAGACAGGGTTTCTCTGTGTAGCCCTGATTGTCCTAGAACTCACTCTGTAGACCAGGCTGCTGTCAGACTCAGAGATCTATCCATCTGTCTCTGCCTCCCAAGTTCTGGGACTTAATTTAGTCTCTGTTAATAGACACAGGGACACATTTGGATCTTTTACTATAAACTTCAAAGACACAAGGTCTGGCTTCCCCAAAGGGTTTTTTGTTGTTGTTTGGGGGGTTTTGTTTATTTGTTTTTTATCCTAATATTTCAGGTCAGCTGGGGGAGGGGGCATTCACACCTGAAACCTCATCATTCAGGAGACTGAGACAGATAGTGAGTTTGAGGCTTGCCTTGGCTACATAAAGACTCTATCTCAAAAAAAATCTATTGGGTATGATAGCACATGCAAAGGCAGGTGAACCTTGGTGAGTTCTAGGCCAGCTTGGTCTATAGAGAGTTCTAGGCCAGCTGGAGCCTCTCTCTCTCTCTCTCTCTCTCTCTCTCTCTCTCTCTCTCCCTCTCTTACACACACACACACACACACACACACTCACACATACACATACCACATACACACCAAACACATGCACAAACACACAATTCATACTCACACACACCAAACACAGACACCATACATATACCACACACATACATACAACACACACAACATACACCACACATATACACACTCATACACATACTCACATATACATACCACATACCCTTACACAAACATACCACATATATCACACACATATGCACATACATACACCAAACACCCTCACACACCTACACACACCACACACACTCATGCATACACCCACACCACATACACCATACATAAGCACACACACTAAATAAAGTTTAATTAAATATTTTTATTTTAACCAATTTATAGAATTCATACAAGAAGCAGAGAGTATACAAATTAAATCTAGGGGAGTGAGGATATCGCTGAGTTAGGAGATCATTTGTGCCCCATACAGGAGGCCCTAGGTACCAACCCAAGACTAGATGAACCAAAGTGTCGTGGCACATGCCTATGACCCAAAACTCGGGATGAGGAAGAAGTGTAGTGAGAATTCTGGAATTTTGGTTTCTTTAAAAACACAGAAATATTATAAGAATGTGCCTTCATTTCAATCCCATGTATGGGGCTGCTTCTGAGCAAGCCCACTCAGTCAGTCAACAAGGTCCTGAGGGAGAGAGGGAGGATTAAAGAAAGAAGAGACAATTAGTCAACACTATAGTATGACTCCAGCACATGCTGAAGCAAGTTTATTTTTTTCCCAGTCTGCTTTTCTACCATTCTACATACATGCAAACAAAGAATCAGTTCTTGGTTATGGAAAAGCAAGGCATAAACAAAAGTCCCATGATCACTGTATCCAGGACTTATCAAGATGATCAAGATACAAGGAACATATTCCTCAGCTGTATTTATTTTGAGCGTACTTCCTTGTCCTAGTCCAATGTCAAATATTCTTGCCAATATCCTTGAAGCAGCACCAAGAGTTCTCCACATCTCCCCCCAAACCCCTTTTTATTTGCATCTGTCTTAGGATGTTCTGACAAGAGTGCCTTCCTTAGCCATCACTGAAGAAGTATTAGCCAAGGCAATGAACTTCTGTCTTGAACTGGTAAGGCTCTGTGCAGGATCTTACCCGTCACTGGATGCCAGCCTGTTAAACTAGTGGCTCTGTCTGGGGATCCATTTTCAGTTTCAAGCCATGTATTTTGTCCGCTAACATATTGATGCTGCTAAAGGCAAGTTTTATCAAAATGGGAAGAAATAAAAGTATTCCCAGGACAAGAAAGGTTAATGTGATCAAACTATATATGCCGTTCTTGACTGACCTTAAGCCATGAATAACTTTATCAAAAATGTTCACAGCATCAAAAATCAGCAGAGCAGCATTCTTTAAATTCATAATCTCGGTATGCAAAGTTAAAACATCCATAGAGGTATTAGAAATTAGAATTATGTCAAATACCCTGCAAGTGGTTTTTTTTTTTTTTTTTTTTTTTAGTTTTCTCCCATTTATAGTAACTGTCATTGTAAATTTAAGAAGTGACGCAAATTCATTGGTATTCAGTGTGATAGTCAAGATGACTTCTTACTCTGAAATTCTGAACCTCCTCTCTAATAATTTTAATAGTATCATAAAGAGCATCAATCCCTTGTTCCAAACACCTATCTAAATACTAAGAGTATTAGTAACTTTTTTTTTTTTTTTTTTTTTTTTTTTGCTTAAGTGATTAACAAAATAGGCTGTCTTAACTTCTTGCTTCAAAACAAGTACAGAAGCCTTGGTGCTAGCTGTTAATGTATCAAAGCTGCCATACCGGTAACATTTTGTCTAGGCTCCGCCCCAAAATTACTGGGCAACAGTCACCTGGTATGCCTGAATCACTATAAAAGGGACTGCTTGACCCCTTCTCTCTCTCTCTCTCTCTCTCTCTCTCTCTCTCTCTCTCTCTCTCTCTCTCCTGCTCTTGCCTTTCTGCTCCTGCCCTGTCCTCTCACCCCTTCCCCCCTCCCATCCCCTTCCCCCCTCTCCATGTGCTCTTGGCTGGCCTCTACTCTGCTCCTCTTCTCTGCTCTCTCTATCCTCTCAACTCCCCTCCCCATAAATAAGCTCTATGCTATACTACACTGCCTGTGGCTGGTCTCTCACATGGGCCACCAAGGCGCCCCCTTCCCACACCTCACCACACATCCACCAAAACATATCCCCTCTCTCTTTATCTTTTATAAACATATCAATTTACCCTCTTGCTTCTCCTTAAAGGTAATTCTTATATTTGTAAGCCTTTTTCAGAATACCAAGGTTCACAAAAATTTCAGGAATCATAATGGAAGCTGGTTGATCTACTTCTATTACAGATAGACTATCATACAGTGCAGAAACACAGTTTGACAAAAAACAATTTAAACAAGAAACATTGAATTCATTATCAGAGCCAATAACAAAGGTAACATTCCCAATTAGTAAAAGATTAGGTGGGGCAACGCAGGATGTCACGTTTACCTTAACCCCAGAACCTGTTCCATTTTTATCCACAGCAAACATAACATCATACAAGACAACTGTCAATTTTCAAATATGTCTTTGAAACTGTCTAGAACAAGCCCTCTAAATAACCACCATCTTTTTCTTTTTTCAGATATTGGATTGATTTCCAGACCAGTCCATGATTGACTCAGAATAACTGGTCACATTAAAGGAAATAGAAGGGTCATTATAACCTCTCTATTTGATTAATTTGTCGAAGGCAGTTTCCACAGTCTCCAAGTTCCGTGTCCCACGAAGCCTAAAAGCTTGAGGCAAGGCAGCTTGTCCTGTCTGGGACACAGGCAAGCAAAGGTGGGTCAGGAACATATGCCCAGTATAGCTTCCCTGTCACCACTGTCGGAGCACTCAGCAAGCTCACGGTCGACATCATTCTCTGTCCCAACATCAGCATGTCTCACCAATTGCATTGGCAGTCACCACACTCCTTCAGCATCCTAAAAAAAGAAAACATGCCCTCTTCCCATATTAGTCCCCCATCAGGACCATGCCACATGCCAGTGAGTGGATTCTTCCATTTCATCTAGACATAAGTATGCCGAGTTGTAGGTACCATAGACACTCAGCTGCTTGCTTCAGCAGCACATATACTAAAATTGGAACAATACAGAGAAAATTAGCATGCCCCCTGAGCAAGGATTACACACAAATTCATGCCACGTTTCATTAAAAAAAAATCTGTTTTATGTAACTGATGTTTTTAGGGCTCTATGGGCTCTCTGTCCTTGAAGACATATGAATTAGAAATAGAGTTAACGGGGTCTGTTAGACAAGAGGAGCAGACTCATGCCTTTGAGACCTAGTAAAAGCTATTGGTTTTGGTTTTCCTCAGTCCAAAGAGCTGGATATACAGATTGAATAGAGATGGTTTTAGCATGATGAGAAGCATCTTTACATTTATATTCAGAAGGCAACCAAAGGGGAATTAGAATGTTGAGCTTGTGATTGAATTGTAAACTGCCAATGTTCCATTACATACATACATACATACATACATACATACATACATACATATATATGTGTGTGTGTATATATATATATATATAATTTTTTAAAGTTTGTTTTGCAATATCAGAGCATAACCATAATTTTGGAAGACAAAACCAACTTTTAACAGTGTAAACAATCTAGTCTCTCTAAAATCATTACCAAGTGCATTATTCTCATGTTACAAAGCTTGGCTGCCAGTTCTTATATATGAATGCATGACCATGCAACTTCTAATACCTCATTAAAGAAACATTTTTTTAAATCCTATCTTTTATAAGTCTGGTTTCTAGGACAGAAATTACATAAAATATTTTCCTAATTTAGAGACCTGTTTTCCTGGGTTAGCTCATGCCACATGCTTTTGCCCAAAATGCTCCAGCCCTGAGTTTTCAGTTTTAAGCCAACTTTCTGTTACCAATGTTACAAATTTTTAACCATACCCAATATCTTATAGACAATAATCTATAACCACATGTAGAATATATTTATACATTTAGGATCAGTCAGAAACAAACATGAAGTGGCTATACACATTTACATATTTAGACTAGACAGACAAACTTTTCTTAATTTTTTCTAGCTGTAATTTCAAGGGAGGAGCACCTTGTCCTCTGCTGAACCCAATAGTCACAGTCATCGAGATTTTTTGTAGGAGAAACAAAAGCTGATGGCCCCTTTAAGAGAGGTTTATAAAACACAGAGCAACAATTAAGCAAGGAAATGAAACCACTGACAGACATGGACAGGCTGACACTCCAAGGACAGACATTAGACGGAGAGGGAAGAGATCCAGATGTCCCACCAAAGGGACCCAGAACAAGGACTGGGCATTACCCCAGTGGGAGCCAGAGAGGAAGCAGGAGTCTCCTGCCCTCCTCGTGACCCTAGGAGAGCCGAGCGCTGGGACTGCTTGTCTTCACTTCCCTTGAAAAGTGGAAAGAGGGCTGCTTTCTGAAGCCCAGTTCTCCCTCTCACGTCTAGGGCCTAAACTCTGTCTAGTTGAAGTCTAAATGCTAAAAGCATCTATTTTTTCAGGACCATGTGTTGGATAGTAAGTACCCTTTTATCCTCTCCCCCACTTTCTTCCACGTCTGTAAATTTATCTTACCTTCCGCAGGGAATCAGGAACAAATTTGTATAAAAAGCAGAAACTGGGTAAGCTGTTTTTGACTTACCTTCACTCCTCTAGATTTTAGCATATCTCTAAGCATATGTACAAAAAGCACTCTACTGTTACCCTGTCCCATTTTTTACAGGGTTTACTCACTGCTGGCCCAATTTTCCTTTATTTTCTTATGCACTCGCTTCCAATTCCCGAGGTGTCCTTCACTGAGCCCCTCATACTCGAACCCTCAGATTGTGGTACCACCTGACCAAGCCCCTCTCAGTCAGTCAACAAGGTCTCGAGGGAAGGATCAAGGATTAAAGAAAGAAAAAACAATTAGACAACACTATAGTATGACTCCAACAAGCACCAAAGCAAGTTTATTTTTCCCAATTGCTTTTATACCATTCTAAGTGCATGCAAAACATATGGTCAGTTCTTGGTCAAGGACAAACAAGGCATAAATCAAAGTCCCATAATCATTGTATCCAGGGACTTTTAAGATGATTAAGATACAAGGAACATGGGCTGGAGAGATGGCTCAGAGATTAAGAGCACTGACTGTGGTTAAGAGCACCGACTGCTCTTCTGAAGGTCCTGAGTTCAAATCCCAGCAACCACATGGTGGCTCACAACCATCCATAACGAGATCTGACTTTGTCTTCTGGAGTGTCTGAAGACAGCTACAGTGTACTTACATAATAAATAAATAAATATTTAAATATTTAAAAAAAAAGATACAAGGAACACATTTCTCAGCTGTATTTATCTTAAGTCTACTTTCTTGTTCTAACCTGGTGTCAAACACTCTTGGTGATATCCTTGGAATTGCACCAAGAGCTCTCCACATGCTTCTGATTGTCCACAACAGCTGACTATGATTTGCCTCATGCTCTAGAAGAATCATGGTTTTGCCAGCAGATAATTTCTGTGACTGTGTGATGTTTGGGATTCTGGGAACTTTTCAAATGGTACATAAATGCTAGGGCCCTGATAGGTGGATTGGTGGTTGGTGGTCATTTTAGAAAAGTTGGCGGCAGTTTGTTAATAGCCATGGTCAAGAAAGAAACAAAAACACAGGCCTATCAGAATTACACCAGACTTCTCACCAGAGACTATGAAAGTGAGAAGATCCTGGGCAGATGTCATACAGACCCTAAGGGAACACAAATTCCAGCCCACTCTCTATACCCAGTATAAAGTATATTCCAGACCACTATACCCAGCAAAACTCTCAATTACCATAGATGGAGAAATCAAGAGATTCCATGACAAAACCAAATTTACACAATATCTTTCCACAATCCAGCCCTACAAAGGATAATAGATGGAAAACACCAACACAAGGGGGGAAACTACACCTACTATCTAAAAAAAGCAAGAAATCTTTCAACAAGCCCACATGAACATAATTCCACCTCTAACAGCAAAAATAATAGGAAGTAACAATCACTTTTCCTTAATATCTCTTAATATGAAAATTAATATTACCAACATATCCTAATCTATCAAAATTCAAAAATATGAGGAATTAGAAATTGGTTGGCTGTCTCTCTAATTTGGTTATTGGAGAAATATGTTCAATATTGAACAATCCATATACACTTTCTGTTTGTTTGTGCGTGACAGTGTCTTGTTGTGTACCACATAATGGTCTTGAAATCATGCTTCTCCTGTCTCAGTCTCTCTATTAGTAGGATGGTTTATTTGATGTTTTTACACTATACTATGATTTTCAGAACAGCTTGCATATTTCAAAATTATTTATACAGCCAAAATAAACATAGACAATTAATTTGGGAGGTGTCTTGTAAGAGAACAACAAAGAGTGAGACTAAATGTTTTGCTTGATATTTATAATTATTGTATCAATTTTGAAGAAGATGATCTTATAAGTTACTCTTTTGCTGAGATGAATGCTTTTCAAAATCATCACAGCCAATGAATCAAGATCTTACCCTCACCTAATGTCTGTGCCACTCTGCAAATAGAACCATTGTTCACTGAAGCAGTTGATGAATGTCTTCATGGATAGACCATCTTAGTACACACACCATTTCTTATATGAATGCAAGATGTTCCCTGTGGGCTGAGAATGATGACAATCACTCAAGTCAAATAGCTTTGATCATAGCAGGAAATCTGTATCCAAATAATGGTACCTACAATTCATTCCTTGGCACAGCAGAACTGCCAGCTCTTAGCTTAGCTACTATGGAGGTAAAATCCTTTGGTGATGTGAGGAACATTGAAGTACAGCCTTATTACAATGAACTCCAATGTCTAAAAATTGTTCTGATTTTGGGTTTGTACCACAGTAAGAGCCAAGATTTTAAACTCTACTAAAAGCAAAACAAACAAAAAGACTCTATCTTTTTATGTTCATTTATTAACATGTCCATCATTTTTATGATTGGTATAAAAATATGTATTGTGTTGAATATAATAAAAATAAAAATAATAAAAAACTGAAAATAAACATTAAAAAAAGAAAGAAACAAACAAAAAGAAAGAAATTAGATTCAGGGATTTTCCTAATTCCTCCCTCTCCCCATCCTTTTTTCTCTTCTGTTTAGTGTTAGAGGTGAAAGGAGTGGGGGGAGATAAAGGCTGAGAAGAGAAAAAGCCACAGTGTAGCAAAGACCATTGTTACAAAGGAGGATCAGAAGTTCAAGGTCATCCTTATCTACATAAGGACTTTGAGGCCAGCCTGGGCTACATGAAGTTCTGTTTAACACAGTCTGGGCTTTGTGGCACAGACTTGTGTCCCAGCCATAGCGGAGGCTGGTGCAGAGTAATTACAAGCTCAACCCCTGCCGTGGCTCTGTAGTCTGGCAAGTTTTAGACTGTTTCAAAATACAAAGGTGGTGATGCACACCTTTAATCCCAGCACTCAGGAGGCAGAGGCAGACAGATCTTTGGAAATTCAAGGCCAACCTGGTCTATAGAGTGAGCTCTAGGATAGGCAGGGCTACACAGAAGAGACCCTATCTCAAAAAAAACAAAACCCAAAACAAACAACCAAAGGAGCTAAGAGTTATCAGGTTAGGCTTGGTCTGGGACAAGATATTGTATAGCTGAGGCTGGCTTCAAAGTCAATATCCTACTGCCTCAAGCTGCTAATTGCTGGGGTCACAGGCTTGTGTCACCCCTCCCACTGGTGGCAGTTTTTAAAAAGGCTCAGTTCACATTGCTGTCCAGCAGAGGGACCCAAGAGAAGGGCAAGACGCGGAGACCGTCAGACAGACAAATGGATTGTACACTCCAGCATCCCTCCCTGGGAACACTCCTAGATCAGCACGTGGCAGGCCTGGGAAAGACTGCAGCCTTCAGTTCTCTTCTGGTTTTGAGATTTCTGCATAGCCTTGATCCAACAGGAAGGCCAGAAGGAGGAGGGCTCTGTGACGGGCCAGAGGCCTGACCAGGCAGCCTCAGCCACAGCAAAGCTGTTCCTCTCTAACTGGTCGACCTAGGGTCCCACCTAGTGAGATCTGGCCTGGCTGCTTTCCCACCCTATACTCACGTGGTTCGTGGCCCCGGATTAAGAAACTCAAAACTTGAACTGGCCTCTGGGGCTGGATGGCATCTTCACAGAGACGCCTTCCAGCCACTGTGGGAGAAACTGTTCAGGTCCAGAAATGCTCGGTGACCCATCCTGGCTAGGTAGGAGGCTGGATGCAGCTGTAATGTGAGTCCTCTGCCCACAGCTCACCAGGGGCCAACACCCACCATGCCACCCAGTGCCAGCTACATCTGAAGGGAGTAAAGCCCTGCCCAGGCCTACGACCGGCCACTCAGCGGGTTTTCCCGCTCTGCTCAAAGTCTCGCTTCTAGGGCACCTTCCCTGACTGTTCCCAAGGGCCCAGGTGTCACTAGACTTCCATCTCCTTCTCCAATAACTTCTCTCTGTGCTTCCAATCAAGCTGGAAGTTTTGTCTGTGACCTTCAAAGCCCTGAAGAAAAGGCCCCTCTACCAGCCATGGTGGTGAATGCCTTTAATCCCAGCACTCAGAAGGTAGAAGTAGGCAGACCTCTGAGTTTGAGGCCAATCTGGTCTACAGAGTGAGCTCCAGGACACATAGAGAAATTCTGTCTCAGAAAAGCAAACAGCTCTGACTACTAAGGTTTTAATCTGAAACGTCTCCTGAAGGCTTTTAGGGTGAAGGTTTGGCTCCCAGGTGAGGCTCTATTTTTGTTCTAAAAACAAAAAACTGAACCCCAGCTACTGAAAGAAGATTTTGAGGGGAAGGTCCTTAGTGTGCATTATTTTGACTGTTTCCTGTTTTGTCATGATGTGAATCCACCTTCTCTGCCATGCATTCTCCCAACACAAAGAATAGAACCCTCTGAAATCGTGGGCTGAGTCTGCAGCTCAGCTGGTAGAGTACTTGCCTAGCATGCACGATGCTCTAGGTTCAAGTCTCAGAACTGCATATACCATGGGCTGGTGGCACATGCTCACGATCCCAGACTTGGGAAGTGAAAGCAGAATTATCAGGTGTTCAAAACCATCTTTAGTCACATAACAAGTTCAAGGCCAGCTTGAGATAGGTGAGATTCTGTCTCAGAAACAAATAAGGGGCTGGAGAGATGGCTTCCCAGTTAAGAGGACCTGAGTTCAGTTCCGAGCACCCACATAGTGGCTCCCAATCACCTGTAACTCCAGCTCCAGAAACTCCCATGCTCTCCTCTGGCCTCCCCAGGCCATGCAAGCATACTTACGCACATAAAAAATAATAAATTAATCTTGGGGCTGAAGAGACGGCTCAGTAGTTAAGAGCAGTGCCTGCTCTTCCACAGGACCTGGGCTTAATTCTCAGCTCCCACATGGTGACTCACAACTGTCTGTAACTCCAGTGCTAGGCTAAATGAGCCTCCAATCTGACAGCTTCACATAGACATACATGCAGGGAAAACACCAATGAGCAATAAAAATAATAAAAATAAATAAAAATAAAGATAAATAAATCATTTAAAATTAAGAATAAATTAATTGATCTTCAAAATAAAATAAAAATAAAGGTTTGAATAAGTAAATAAAAAAATCTTTGTTTCTGCCAGGTATTTTTTTTAAGATTTATTTATTATATGTAAGTACACTGTAGCTGTCTTCAGACACCAGAAGAGGGCATCAGATCTCTTTATGGATGGTTGTGAGCCACCATGTGGATGCTGGGATTTGAACTCATAACCTTTGGAAGAACAGTCAGTGCTCTTACCCGCTGAGCCATCTCTCCAGCCCCCCAGGTATTTTGTTATAGTAACAAAAAAGAGTAATACACTAATCTTATCTTTCTTCTCTCCTCTGTCTATCTATGTCCTTCTCCCACTCCTCTCTCTCTCTCTCTCTCTCTCTCTCTCTCTCTCTCTCTGTCTCCATAAGGACCCCCTCGTTTTTCTTAGCCCTACTACACTCTGTTAACTACCCCACTTCTCACAAAGACTTGCCCCTTTTTCTGAGGACCCCAAACCCCATCGCAGACCTGTTGTGTTCTGTGATGGTTTCATCTCTCCTGTGGAACTGATGTTCCTGCCAAGCATGGGTGACTGGCATCTGCAGTCACCACAAGACTGCCCAGCTCTGTATTTGTATTAACCCTCTTGTCACCAGTCATAAAACAGCCGTTGTTATTATCCCCGTGTAAGCAAGGCGCAGTGTGTTCTTTCCCATGCCCGAGGCCACGCATCCAGGAAGCTATGGTGCCAAGATCCAGAAGGCACCCAAGGTCATGCTCCTGACTAAGAGAATTCCCACTGCAAAGATAAAGAAAATGAGCCTCCAACTAGGTGTGGTGGGGCACACCCTAGTGCTAAGGAGATGGAGCCAGAGGATTAGAAGTTCAAAGTCATCCACTCCTCAGCTCCATAGCAAATCTGAGACCAGCCTGAGCCACAAGAGATTGTCCAAAGAATAAGGGAGAGGCTGGAGCAATGACTCAGAGGTTAAGAGCACCGGCTGTTCTTCCAAAGGGCCTGTATCCAATTCCTAGAACCCATGTGACAATTCTATCTCCAGTTTCAGAAGATCCAAAGCCCTCGTCTGCCTCCAAGGACAGTGCACACACGTGTTGCACAGATATGCAAGCAGGCGAAGCACCCATATGGGAGGCAGAGGCAGGCAGATTTCTGAGTTCGAGGCCAGCCTGCTCTACAGAGTGAGTTCCAGGACAGCCAGGGCTACACAGAGAAACCCTGTCTTGAAAAACAAAAAGCAAAAAACAAAACAAAACGTAAATAAAATAGTTTTCAATTTTTTGATTAAAAAAAGAGCACTTGCTGCTCTTGCAGAGGATCCAGGTTCAGTTCCAAGCACCATGTGGCATCACATAGCTGTCTTTAACGAAAAAGAGAGAGACAGAGACAGAGAGAGACAGAGAGACACAAAGAGAGACAGAGAGAGACAGAGTCAGAGAAACAGAGAGACAGAGAGAGAGAGACAGAGAGAAACAGAGACAGAGAGACAGAGATAGACAGAGAGAGGGAGAGGGAGCTCAGGGGGACTGGGCCATGGTATAAGAAAGCAGAGCCTGGAGGTGGGGCTTCCCCCTTTCCCCCCCCCCCCAGAGCTCCAAAGGCACCCACGTTCTGAGCCCTCATTGGTGAGAGAGCAAGTCGGGCATCCAGACTCCAGACAAGTCAGCTAGGAAGGAGGAGCCGCAAACCGCCTGGGGTCACCAATCACCCTTGTAATTAAAATACACATTAAGAATCTGCCACCATTAAACACCCATTAGCAGGGAAACCCAATCCCAAAGGGAAGTGAGCTGTGAGAAAGTCCACAGGGCTCCTCAGTGAGGCCTTCCAGGAGGGCCAATAAAACAGTCAGCCTTTGCCCTGGCAACCTAGCCTCACTCGGTTCCAAAAGGAAAGAAACAGAAAATGTGTCTGAAGGCTGAGGAGGCCAGGTTTCCACCACGAGAACCTCACATCTCGGCCTCACTACACCCAGACTTCCCATATCCTCCTCTCTTTAGCACAGACTGTTGCCACATCTTAGAACATCCATCCAATGTGTACCTCCAGGGTCCATGCCTGGCAGACTCAGACAGGATCCTCAACGAGGGCTGCTGAGGGCAGGACACCTTGTATGACTGTGAGGGGAACTGGGGGGTGAGAATGTGGAACCTTAGATACCTGAATATGCCCCTCAGAATTATACAAAGTTGCACTGCTCAAAACAAGATTTGGCTGAAGTTCCCAATATTGAGAATCCATATTAGGAGCTGGGCATGTAGTCCTAGCACTCAGGAGCCTGAGGCAGGAGGATTATTGCAATTATAGACTACACGGCCATTTCAAGGCCATCCTGACCTACAATGTGAAGTGTAAGAGAATCCCTGCCTGAAAAAAAGAAAGAAGCCGGGCAGTGGTGGCGCACGCCTGTAATCCCAGCACTCTGGGAGGCAGAGGCAGGCAGATTTCTGAGTTCAAGGCCAGCCTGGTCTACAGAGTGAGTTCCAGGACAGCCAGGGATACACAGAGAAACCCTGTCTTGAAAAAACCAAATCCAAAAAAGCAAAAGAAAGAAAGAAAGAAAGAAAGAAAGAAAGAAAGAAAGAAAGAAAGAAAGAAAGAAAGAAAGAAAGAAAGAAAGAAAGAAAGGAGAAAGAAAGAGAGAAAGAAAGAGAGAGAGAAAGAGAGAAAGAAAGAGAAAGAGAAAAAGGAAGAGAAAAAGAAAAAGAAAAAGAAAAAAGAAAGAAAAAAAGCCAGCATGAAAACACAGTAAAGATGTCTACAGAGTAAACCTGAGGATCTGAATTCATTCATCCCCAGGACCCACAGGGGTTGGGGATGGTGGTGACTGACTCCTGAAAGTTATCTTCTGGTCTCAGAGATGCTAAAAAGGGAGAGCCTGAAAGATCCACTGCAGGAGAATTAGGGTGATGACAAAGATCAAGGTTGTGAGGACAGGAACAGAGCCAGGGCACCAGGGAGATGAGGCCACACTGAGATCTGGGACAGCTCAGCACATGCGCCTTCCGAAGCTGACAAAGCTGACAGTTTGGAGTTTTGAGACAAGGGCTCACTATGTAGACCAAGCTAGCCTAAAACTCACTATGTAGACCAGGCTAGCCTTGAACTCACAGAAATTTTCTGTGGCTATTCCTCCTGAGTGTTGGGATTAATGGTGTGCGCCACCATGCCTAGCTTCCAAGGCTGGTAGAGGTGATACTATTTGGAAACCATGGGCTCCTCAAAAGTCCCTCAGAAGTGACCTTTGAGTAGCCAATACTTCTTGCTGTCTACCCAATGTCCTGTCTCCTACCCATTGTCCCATAGCAGCAGTACCCTCAGTTTCAGATTGGAAGTGATTTGCCAGTACCCTTGCAGCTGTTTGGGTCATGTGACTAAATTCTGTCCAATGACATATGTTGAGGCCTGCCCCTCAGGCCCCCAGCATAGCTGTAGTCATTTTGTTCCATGCCTGCCAGCTATTTCATATTGTTGCTGTAATATGCCTGCCAGTCACTGACACAGACGAATAATGACTCAGAGCAAAGCCATGCTGATCACATATCCTGTTACATTCTGCATGAGGTTTGTTATCTTAAGAAATTCCACAAAACTTTACGTAGGATCCATCAAATTATTCTAAAATGGCTTGAGTCAGAGTCGACCACCAGACAGTACTTCCTGAATATGGGTATGAGCTCACTGTGGTTTTTGAGGTTTTAGCTGACAGAGAAAGATGTTGGAGGTCATAGCCTCAGCCCCAAATTCTGAGCTACATTCCTGATTGATCAGCCTTAGGATGTATATTCGATAAACCATCCCTGTCAGACTAGATCAGTGTTTGCGTGGTTTATGGGGTGTCTCCTGAACCCCAACATTTGGTGCATTGACCACAAAGGCCCCTACCCTCGAACACCCCTTGGTTGCAGAGAGTGAATGCCACCAAGCCAGCTGGGCCCTCCGTGAGGAGATAAGGGTTTTTGTACCTGTGCAGTTCTTTTTCTTGATTCAGTCTTGTTTTTTGTTGGTTGGTCTTGTTTCTGGTACCTTTTGGTGAGTCAAGTGAAGGCAGCTGGACAAAATGGCCCTCTTGGGTCAGGAGGATGGAGGATGCTCTGATTCTTCTCTTGGCCATGAAGTGGGAGTACAGTCCACCCCCTTCAGACGTGGACTTGCTCTCTGAAACTCAGCTTTGTTTGTTTTGTCATCCACTTTGGTTTTGGGTTTTTGGTGCCTCTCTCCTCTGTTTTTAACTCCTTCACCATGGAATATCTGATTCCCTTTGGTGAGGCATCGGGTCCCCTCCCTCTCCTTCCCAACACTATTGGTTGTCCTTTGCATGCGGTCTGTCTATGTCTGTCAGTTTATGTCTGTAATTCCCTTAAGTTGCTTCATTGTTGCTCTGTGTTTCACATTTAAAGGGAAAATGGTTAAAACCTCATCTGCTGGCCATTTGCCCCTTGACTTCGCTTTGACTCATCTCAAGGATTTTTAGGAAAAAAAATAGCTGAACGGGAACAACAAAAACTGATAAACTCTGCTTGGAGCCTTGCGTCTGCAGCCACACACACACACACATAAACACACACAAGATCTCCAAGAAGATATGGGCACAATGACAGAGGACACCACCAGGATTGTGGTGTGATAACCACTGTGTATAACTGCCCCAATCCCTCTCCTGTCTCCAAGGCCCAGCCTGAAGTATGGACAAAAAAGGGGGGAGGGGACAACTAGAGAACTGACTGCCACATACTGCATAAGACAAGATGAGGTCAGTCTCTCCTATGTTCCTCCTCTTCCTCTAGAGAAAAAAGCCTCTTCATCCACTGTGCCTGATGGCCAAAGACTGCCTCTGACCTCAGTGCCATGGAGGCCATGGAGCCTGGGACAGCTGTCTAGGTAATGAAATATGGACTAGTCTCTGTCATTTTAATTGACACATGGGCCATTGAGATTACAATTTATCCTTCTCAGGTCTCTGATCATATTGACAGCTAAACTAACTGTAGCTTAACAGCTAGAAAACAATAGACAACTAGCTCCTTACTTCAAGGTAACCCAGCACTGTGTTAGTTTATTAGTCAATTCATTAGTTTATTAAACCCACTAGGTCTCTTATTTAAAAGGGCAAACAGGTCCGCCGTGCTCGCAGGCTTCATATTAAATGACTGCTTTCAACACTCAGGTGCCTATGTCTCATAGTAAGTAACTGGATGAAAAAATATAAAATGTAAAATGTATTTAAGGCTTGAGAAAAATGTTTGTGGGTCTAGAAAAATGTTTGCTATTGATAAATGCAAAGAATAAAGGTTAGAGGATACAAAAACTTGGATTATGGCAGAAAATGACTTAAAAATAAAAATTGCTTTAGATGAAAGATGTTTAAAGTTGGCAAATGCAAGCTATGTTGTAGAGTCTAAGAAGATGTATAAGATTGGAGGGTCTAAGGGTCTAAAAAGGTGTTTTAAGGTATATAAATACAAGTGATAGTGCTTTAAGAAAATTATTTAAGATATATGTAAAGAGGGAAATGTTTCATATTCCTCCCATGCTAGTGTTATACTAAGATTTCAAAGTTCAGAATTTTAACATTGATCAGTGGAGTTTTGATAGGCTAATGGAGCACTGACTGCTTACAATTCAATCACAAGCTGAAGATATTAAATTCCTTTTGTTTGTCTTCTAAATATAGACTTAAAGGTGCTTCTCATCATGCAAAAACAAAAAACAAAAAACAAAAAAACACCTCTGTTCAATCCGTGTATCCAGCCCTCTAGACTGCAGAAAGAATGGTCTATACCTTTTAACCCAAACTTACAGCTTTTGCCAGGTCTCAAAGGCATGCGTCCAATCCTGTTGTCTAACAGATACCTGTTAAGTAACTTTTGTAAAATATGGATTTCAATACAATGGTAAATACTAATGTGTATCCTTTTGTAAACTAAAGCTCACATAACCTTCAGGGAATCAAAAAGTCGTAAGATTTGGATCCACTCGCCACAAATCATACAGACTCCAGATAAGCACACCAGTGTGTTCTTTTTGTTTCCCCCTTTTTAAGATTTATTTATTATAAATGTTAGTAAACTGCCACCAGAAGAGGGCGTTGGATCCCATTACTGGTAGTTGTGAGCCACCATGTGGTTGCTGGGAATTGAACCCAGGACCTCTGGAAGAGCAGTCAGTACTCTTAAGCACTGAGCCATCGTTCCAGCCCCCATGAGTTCTTGAAAATGGGATTTTCCCCTTGTTCTTGGAATTCCTTACTTACCTCAATTACTAGACAGTTGTAACTGCTGTCCCTAGTCTATATTTGTCTCAGCAGATCTCACCTGGCTGACAGACTCCAGTCATATCACAGAACAGAAGAGAGTGTGACCTTCTCTTCGAGCAACAAGGAAGTTTACTTAGGGCTCTAAGTAAACAATGCTGTTTCTATGCTAATCATTCAGACATAATTTATTAAAAAGCCTAATAAAATAGTCAAATAAAGAATCACAGAGAGTGACTGGAGAGGTTAAGAGAACTGACTGCTCTTCCAGAGAACCTGGGTTTAATTTCCAGCAACCATATGGTGGCTCACAACCATCTGTAATGAAATCTCATGCTGTCTTCTGGTGCGTCTGAAGACAGCGACAGTTTACTTACATAAATAAAATTTTTTTAAAAATCTTTTTTTTAAGTTTGTTTAATTGGTCCCCCTGGCCTCAGAGAAAAGTTTTGAGTCATGATTTGACTCACTGAACAACTCAAAAGGGAAAACATGGAGGCCCACTCTCCCCTCCCCCTCCCCCACCCTGCCTCCAAGCACAGCTGTAGCCATTTTGTTCCATGCCTGCCAGCTATTTCATAGTGTTGCTAAGATAAGCCTGCCAGTCACTGACACCAACAAATAACCTGACTCAGAGCAGGGTCCTGCTGATCACATGTCCTGCTATGTTCTTTATGGGGTTTGTTAATTTTAAGAAATTCCCCAAAGCTTTACTAGGACCCATCAAATTAAAGGTCAAAGCTGGGCGGTGGTGGTGCATGCCTGTAATCCCAGCACTCTGGGAGGCAGAGGCAGAGGCAGGCAGATTTCTGAGTTTGAGGCCAGCCTGGTCTACAGAGTGAGTTCCAGGACAGCCAGGGCTATACAGAGAACCCCTGTCTCCAAAAAACCAAAAAATCCAAAAAAACAAAAAATAAAATAAAATAAAATAAAGGTCAATATGAACTGTTATGTCTAAAATGACTTGAGTCAGAGCTGACCACCAGACAGCACTTCCTGCACATGGGTATGAGCTCACTGTGGTTTTTGAGGTTTTAGCCTTTATAAACTGAAAGAGAAAGATGCTGGGGTTCGTAGCCTCAGCCCCAAATTCTGGGCTAAGTCCCTAACCGATCAGTCTTATAAATACCTATCCACATCTCATCCCCGTTTGACTGAGATCGGTGTTTGTATGGTTTGTAGGGAGAGTCCTGGACCCCAAAAAGACATAAGAGGAAAAAGCACATAGTAGGATACTTTTTCCTGGTTTCATTTTCTGCAGTTTTAGTTGTCAATGGTTTATCAGGGTCTGAAAATATTAAATCAAATTGTGCTGGGTTTTTTGGTTTTTTTGTTTGTTTGTATTTGTTTGTTTTTTGTTTTTGAGACAGAGCGTCTCTCTAGGAAATAGCCCTAGCTGTCCTGAACTTACTTTGTAGACAGGGCTGTCCTAGAACTCACAGAGATCCATCAGCCTCTACCTCCTGAGTGCTGGGATTAAAACTGAAAGCCACAACACCTGCATAAATAGATTTTTTTAGAAATAAATAGTCCATACCTTTTAAGTTATTCTAAATACCTATCCACATTGTATAGGCTACCCTCCCATTACTAATTAAATTGCTATCTTGGTCATCAGATGGACTGTCATAATACCACAGCTCCTACTCAAATACCACTTGCTAGGCTGGAGAGATGGCTCAGCTGTTTAAGTCTCACACTTAGCACTGACTTTACTCAATATGATCCCAAAAGTAGTGCCGACATATGAGGATTAGGAGAAAACAATCTCTCTCCCTCCCTCCCTTCCTCTTTTAGGACAGGATCTCATGCAGCCCAGGTTGTCCTCAAAGTCACTCCTTAGCTGAGGCTGGTCCTGAACCTGATCTTTCTGCCTTCAACTTGTTGATATTGGAACTATACACATGCTCTATCATGCCTGACTTGTTAGTGCTGGAACCGTATGCATGCACTACCACGCCTGACTTAATGTGTCCTATCTCTCCTCTGTTCTCATGCCTCTAAGTCCAAGAGAGCAAACTCATCAGATTCAGGGATCTCCACATGCCAAGCAAGTGCTGTGGCCGCTGGTCCAGTTCAGATCCGATACTCTCTGCCTGGAAATGATGTGCGATCCCAGTACTTTGGGGATTCAGTTCCCAGGATTGTCAAGTTCTAGATAATGGCTGCAAGCTTCAGGTCGTGATAGCTGTGCTTTACACCTACCATCTATACATCCAGGTTACCTACCATCTATATATACATCCAGGTTACCTACCATCTATACATCCAGGTTACCACAACATATATATTGTTAGTTTGTGTGTTAGTGTTGGAGAGGTGGCTCTGTGGTTCAAAGTACTTGCTGCTCTTCAAGAGAACCAAGGATGGGTTGATAGAACCCACAAAGGGCACCACCTGTAACTGCAGCTCCAGAGGACCCAACATGCTCACATAGCTTTCAGGAGCACCCCTTTCCACATGCCATATTAAAACAGACAGACACATAAAAATAAATAATATAAATATAAATCCCTCAACAGAGGAATGGATATAGAAAATGTGGTACATTTACACAATGGAGTACTTCTCAGCCATTAAAAACAATGAATTCATTAAATTCTTAGGCAAATAGATGGAACTAGAAAATATCATCCTGGGCAAGGTAACCCAATCACGAAAGAACACACACGGTATGTACTCACTGATAAGTGGATATTAGCCCAAAAGCTCGTAATACCCAAGATAAAATTTACAGACCACATGAAGCTTAAGAAGAAGGAAGACCAAAGTGTGGATACTTTGAACCTTCTTAGAGGGGGGATCAAAATACCCATGGCTTGCAGCCATCCAATGGACTGAGCATAGGGTCCCCAATGGAGCAGCTAGAGAAAGCTCCTAGGAGCTGAAGGGGTTTGTAGCCCCATAGGAGGAACAACAATATGAACCAACAAGTACCCCCAGAGCACCCAGAACTAAACCATCAACCAAAGAGTACACATGGAGGGACCCATGGCTCCAGCCACATATGTAGCAGAGGATGGCTTTTTCAGACATCAATGAGAGGAATGACCATTGGTCCTGTGAAGGCTCGATGCCCCAGTGTAGGGGAATGCCAGGTCAGGAAAGTGGGAGGGGGGATTGGTAAGCAAGGGGAGGGGGGATAGGATAGGGGTTTTTCGGAGGGGTAATGAGGAAAGGGGATAACATTTGAAATGTAAATAAAGCAAATATCTAATAAAAATAAATAAATACAAACAAAAAAGAAGAAAAATAAAAATAAATATAAAAAAGAAAAATATTTTCAGAATTGTGTATATGATATGCACTCGTGAGTGTGGGTATGTACACCTATGAGGGTGCGTGTGTGTGTTCATGTGGCATATAGAATGTGTACACCTGTGACGGTGTGTGTGTGTTCACATGGCACATAGCATGCGGAAGCCTAAGTCACCATTGAGCCCGTCCTCAATCACTGTCCAACATTAGTTAATTTATCATTGTGTTTGTATGGCATTCATGTATGGGCACATGAGTCACAGCACTCACGTGGCAATCAGAGAACGATTTTGCTAAGTCAGTTCTCTCCACGCACATTATATGTTTCCCGGGATCGAACCCAGACTGGATGGCAAGTACCCTTACTTGCCCAGCATCTCTCTGGCCTTCCACCATCCTCCCTCCCTCCCTCCCTCCCCCCTCTCACAAGAACACAGTGCTGGGTGTTTAGAAGAGTAACTCCCCCGCTCCAAAGTTTTACATGGATTCTGAGGATCGGAACCCGGGACCTTGTCTGTGTGTGGCAGGCACTTACCAAGTGAGCCATCTCTCCAGGCCTAGTGAGCATACATGGGGGTGTATGTGTTCATGTGCATGGACAATGCATCTGTGTGGGGCATGTGCACATGTGGGTGTGTAAATGTGTGTGTGTGGTGTGTACTGTGTGTGGAAGGGGGGTCTTTGTGTGGGTGCATGTACATGTATTATTTTTAAACAAAATCTCAAACATTCAATTTTACCCAGTGAAGACTCGGAAGCCAGATCCTGGGGTGAAAGTCTGCTAGCTCAGAGAGATGGAGAAAGCACGCAGCTGACCTTCCTCCACAGCTGGCACCCACAAGGATAAGGAGCGTCTTCTCCAAAATGTCTCAAAAGCTCCTCAAACTGGATGTCCCTTCTCTTTACTTCCTGTGTGGCTCTCTGTCCATCCTCCTGACTTCCTCTCACTCTCTATGGTTTTTTTTTCCCTATGTTCATTCCCTGTCAGCTGGTTGCTTGCTCTGCCTCTTGACCTGTGGTTGACTTTATTTAATCCTGTTTACAATACGCACAAGGCTTTTGGATTAAAGGTGTGAGCTACGGCTGAGGTTTTTACAGTAAATAACACAATCTCAGGGTTCACAGTGTGATCAAATATCCTGCAACATTTCCCCCTTTGATATAAATAAAAAGAAAAGATTTTTAACTCTAACATAGTAAAAATATTTACAATAATGAAGATATATCTGCCAAACTTTCCACAATGTCCATCTTAGTTGCATTTGGCAGTCTTGGGATTAAGTATTTTGAGTTCAAAGGTCTACAAAATGTTTCTGCCAGTCCCATTTGAGTTCAGCAGTTTGAATGTCCTGAGCAGTTTGTAGTCTGAAGCTGATCTTTGGGTGGTGCTTGTCAGCTTAGTGGCAGTCCTGGCTAGGCAGAACTAAGCATTCAACTCAAAGTTGTTCACTGTTTATGTAGAACCTGGCAGCAGAAGAAGCATGGGGCAGTTTTGCCCTGTGGTTAGTGATACCACAATCCAGGTGAATTTATCGTTACAGGGCCCCATCATCTTCTCAGAGTCTTCAAAGGTCACTGTTAGGAACGGTAGAACACTTAAACATTTTAAATACCATAGTCAGCTGATCTCAGAAAGGTTTGAAGACTACAAGCTATTAAATGGTGAGGCCTGCTCCTTTTAACGTAACTGCAGCCATTTTGGATTCAGTCTCCATTTTGCTCATAAGGTGAAATTAAGTTCAAGTTCTCAGACTCCACTTCCCAGAAGTGCAATTATCCATAGCTGACACTGAAATAATCTCCTAAAACATCATAACAACATGGTTTTATTACTTATGCCCTGTTATCTCAACACTCTGAAACCGTCCTGTTCACCACTCGTCCACCACCCCTCCTACCTTGCTGAGGACCAGTCAGCTTCCCGGTTAGTTGATAAACCTTTGTGTAATTAGCCAAATGTAGTACTGCTTCTGCCCTTGCCTCTGAACTTCTAAACTTGGTTTTTCATATAAAAAGCCTGCCCTAGGAACAGACTGGTACCACAGTTAGGCTCCCAAGTCCTTTTCTGTGGTTTTCTTCAAAAGACTGTGAGATTAGTACCTATAGAACCACCCTTTATTTTATTTTTCTGTCACATACCAGGTGGTTGTTCTGATATGGGACAGAGATTTTAGATTTTCCTTTAACAAGCATGTGTGGATTTAGAGAAGGAGAGAGCCACGCTCCAACCCCACAGCCAGCTTTACTTTTTAATTGAATTGTTCCTGTTGAGGGCAGCAGAGATGAGCTGGAGGTGGGCGATTCCACTTGGCCAGTTCACTCTCTGTCTTGGGGCACACTCTCTTGATGATCCCTCCTCTTTCTTCAGATGTTTCCCTTGTCCAGTGGTCTCTGACTTCCTTAGTTGGATGCTTTTATTCTCCTGGAAAGATAAAAATAGAACCCTTCCCCAACCCTACCTCCGAGGCTCCTCCTTTGGCAGGTTATATCTTTCCTGGGCAGAGTGGGTTTTGGCAATTGTAAGTATTAATTTACAATTGAAATTTTAAAAATTCTTTGAAATTTTAAAACTAAAATACACCTTAGTAATATGTGGATAAATATACCTATATTTACCTTTCTCTTTATATATAAATTCAAGGTTTAGCTATATTTATTTTTAGTTCAAAAAAGTTATTCACTTTGAATTTCAGCCTTCCTTTTGCAAGTGGCTTTGAAATTTAGATCACTGTAATCCTTATGAGCCTGCTTCTGCCTCCCAAGTCCTGCGTGTGATTAAAGGTGTGAGCCACTGCCTGACTCTGGGTTCCTTACAGTAGTTATTCTCATAGGGTCAGCCTGGTTTGATCTGGTTCTCTATTTTCCCTTACTTTTTAGTGTTAGTGGTAACTTTCAAGTTTTTTGAATATGTGATCTATCATTCTTAATTATTTATTCTGAATTTCTTCCATGGAGAATTGTAATATTCTAGTCTTAATTAAACATGATGCCAATTTGTTCACTATTTCATTATTTTCATACATTTTGTTGGTCTTGCCTATATGAGCTACATAAAATTTGATGTCTTTGCTATGTTTAGCTAGATTTTTTTTTTGCCATTTCTGTTCACACCTCCCATGACCAGATATCTTTGCCATTTATCTTCTAGTTAGTGGTTTTCTGTTTTGATGACCATATAGCTAGACCATCACACACACACACCATGAATTGGAGAAGATAAGATTTTCCTTTTGCTTTCCTATGTTTGTCTCACAACCAATCAGCTGCACTTCTTTTGTGGTCCTTCCTCAGCGCTGGCCATGCCATCCCCTCGTCTATAAGCTGTCTCTTTCCATTAGTCTTGGTTCCCTCAGTGGTTGATGAACCGTCAGTAAACCTTGCATTAGCCAAATGCTGTGACCATTCAGTCTGTTCCCACAGATCAGTAGGTGCCTCTTTTGGGGGAGGCATGAGTAATGTAGCAATAGGGTTATAGGCACCTGAGTCACTTCCTCAGTGTGGAAAGGCACAGACCCCACGCCAGTCCAAACTAACTTATAAAGACTAACAATCAACCATGAAAAAGTAAAACTTAAAAAAAATTTTTTTCAAATGATAATCTACCAAAGGCACATTTCCCTTACTGTCATGAAATGAAAATTGAACCAGGCAGTGGTGGTGCACGCCTTTAATCCCAGCACTTGGAAGGCAGAGGCAGGCAGATTTCTGAGTTCGAGGCCAGCCTGGTCTACAGAGTGTTCTAGAACATCCAGGACTACACAGAGAAACCCTGTCTCAAAAAAACCAAAAAAAAAAAAAAAAAAAAAAAAAAAGAAAGAAAGAAAAGAAAAAGAAAAAAGAAAGAAAAAGAAAAAAGAAAATTGAATTTACTTAAACCACGTGTCTTAATTACATGTTAGAATGTTAGACTGTGGTTGAATTCTCTGTAAAGCTATCTTATATCCTAGATGTAATTAATAGAATCTCCTCTTTGTATTTTTTCAGGAGCAGTTTTTAATCCCAACAAGGCAAAAATTCTCTTTACTTCATCAAACATTTATCCTAAGGATCTGCATCTGAATCAGCCAATAAGATATCATCCATATAATGATAAATTTTAGATGAAGAAAACTGTTTACAAATTATTTCTAACAACTATTGTACAAAATATTGGCACAAGGTAGGACTGTTTGACATCCCTGGTAGTAAGACTTTCCAATGAGATCTCTTTATTGGACAACTATTATTATAAGTAGTTACTGAGAAAGCAAACCTCTCCCAGCAGTGCTCATGCAAGGGGGCTGAAAAAGCAGTCTCTTAAACCAATGGCTCTCATAGACCATGACTTAGGTAACAAAGGAAGCAATGGGATTCTAGGATGTAAAGAGCCCACTGGCTGGCTCATCTTATTTATGCCTCTTAAATCTGTTAACATCCTCCATTTTCCTGATTTCATTTTTATAACAAGCACATGGGAATTCCATGTGCTGGCAGATTCTCCAGTGTGTTGAGCATTTAGCTGCTCCTGTACCAGCTGTTCCAGTAACTGCAATCTATCTGATGTCAAAGACCATCGCTCCATCCACACAGGTTTGTCAGTTAACCATTGTAAAGGTGGAGACATTGGTAACTTTGAAGTGCCTGTTGAGCCGGGCGGTGGTGGTGCACGCCTGTAATCCCAGCACTCTGGGAGGCAGAGGCAGGCGGATTTCTGAGTTTGAGGCCAGCCTGGCCTACAGAGTGAGTTCCAGGTCAGCCAGGGCTATACAGAGAAACCATGTCTCAGAAAAAAAAAATCCAAAAAACAAACAAACAAACAAAGAAAGAAATGCCTGCTGAGTCCTGCTTATGGACAATGTGAACAGTCTGTGACTATTCTTGATAATACCTTTCAATATTTTTCTCAAAAGCATTATTTCTTTTATTTTTTTTCTGAGACTGGGTGAATGCTAATTTGTGTTTTCCATTGCTGCAACAAATTACATCCCCGTAAATTCATGGCTACATTAGTCACATAAGGCTTTAATTTTCCTGTTTGTCCTTCTGTCTTATACACTAGACCCATCCTGTACTTTGCTTCACCTTAGATAAAGTTCCAGTCTCCAGAAGCTGAATATTTACCTCCTTAAGAGACCAATCTGGGTGCCAAGATTTTGGTGAAATTACTGTTACATCTGCTCCTGTGTCAATGCCATTTATTTGTATTTTTAGTTTTGGTGACCATTTATAGCATTTTGACAAAATACTTGGTTTTGGTCTCTCCTGAATTTTTCACTTTATCTACTGAAGCTGTTCTTTCCTTGATTGCATCTTCAAGCACTGTTGTTTTTAACAACAGACATTAAATCTTTTAATTGCTCTATGGTTGAGTTTCTCTGACACTAACAGGGAATGATTGAATCAAATTTGATATTGGGGCCTGCAGGAGGCCTCTGAGGGCATTTCCTAACAGCAAAGGGTCACCAGGACTTTCTCTTGCTAGTCTACATTCATTACTCCAATGCTAACTTTGCTACTCCTTGTACATATTGCAGAAGGTTGGGGTCTTCTTTTTGGATTATCGCCAGGAAAAAAAAAAAGCAAAAACAAACAAAAAACCCTTGTTTCTAGGAATGCCTAGCCTACAACCCCTTTTCAAATGACCTCACTTACCACACAATTAAAGCATTTGACATTTTGTTTTTTCTTAAAACTTTTAGAAATTAATTTTCCTATCAGAGTAGCATCATAAATGTGAGTTCTAGCCGGGCAGTGTTGGCGCACGCCTGTAATCCCAGCACTCTGGGAGGCAGAGGCAGGCGGATTTCTGAGTTCAAGGCCAGCCTGGTCTACAGAGTGAGTTCCAGGACAGCCAGGGCTATACAGAGAAACCCTGTCTCGAAAAAACCAAATCCAATAAATAAATAAATAAATAAATAAATAAATGTGAGTTCTAATATCAGCTGTATTTCTAATCCATTCCTCTATTGGTGATGATCTTGCCTTTAAAGGTCTATTTACCCCTTTGCAGTCTTTTTTAAAAGATTTATTTATTTATTTATTTCATGTATGTGGATACACTGTCTTCAGACACACTAGAAGAGGGCATCGGATCCCATTACAGATGGTTGTGAGCCACCATGTGGTTGCTGGGAATTGAACCCAGGACTTCTGGAAGAGCAGTCAGTGCTCTTAACCGCTGAGCCATCTCTCCAGCCCTTCCCCTTTACACTCTTAATAAGCATTTTTAAAAGCCAAAGATTTAATTAGTATTTTCTTACTTCTGAATCTGATCCTATTCAAGTTACAACTGAAGTGAAGTCAATCTTTAGGAAAAAAAATAGTGAAGGCTTCTTTTGGGCTTTCTATAATTTTAGCAAATGACCTTGACCTCTTTCCTGATTCTTCAGTTTTGTCCCAAGCATTTAAAGCATGACATAGCGCCAAGGTGTGATTATCAAATTCAAGCTGCCTTTGTAGCTCACCATATTGACCTAACAACTGATCCTTGGAAATTTCAATACCTCTGGCCTTATGTTATTGTTCTATGGCCCTACCTTCCCCTTCCCACCATGTTCACTCCTTTGTAACTGAGGACCAGCTTCCAATATTGCTGTTGTCAAACCTCACCAGTCTTGGGGGATAATTCAGTTCTGAGTTGCCCATGAATTTAATATCTGCTTCACATAGGGTGAATGCATACCATATGAAATAATTGCTTCCTTAAATCTCCTTGGGATAGAGAGACGGCTCAGTGGTTAAGAGCACTGACTGCTCTTCCTAAGTTCCTGAGTTCAAATCCCAGTAACCACATGGTGGCTCACAACCAGATATGACTCCCTCTTCTGGAGTGTCTGAAGACAGCTACAGTATACTTACATAAAATAAATAAATCTTTTTTAAAAATCTCCTCATATCTAATATTTCTATAGTATTCCATCTAATGTCTTTATAACCTTTGGGTGGTTGGGGGCGGGGTGGAAACCTGTTGTCTCCGGGTAGATATGTTCAGTAACTGGACAACCCAACACTGGTTTTCTAACAATCTTGAGCTGCCCCTCTGGAGTCTCACCATGGGGTGGCATGGTAGGTGCTTGTCTAAATTCTTTTGTCTGTATCTGAGTATTTTTATTATTTTCATTTATAAGTCTTTCTAAGGGTTCTCTGAATTCCTCTGTTTATGTCTGAGTGTTTTCCTTACTTTCATTTATAAGTCTTTCTAAGGCTTATATATATTTTTCTTTTTCCCCCTTCCCTTTCTCCCTCTTGCTCTGCCCCCACTCACTCTGGCCCATAGGTTCTTTATTTGTTTCTCATTACAGATGGTTGTGAGCTACCATGTGGTTGCTTGGATTTGAACTCATGACCTCCAGAAGAGTAGTCAGTGCTCTTAACTGCTGAGCAATCTCACCAGCCCCTAAGGCTTATATCTTATCAATCCACTTTTTACATTTTTCTTTTTCCTGTATCTGTAGAACCCTTTTCTTTGAGAGGGTGCAGGAAGCCACTATGGCTATTAAAGATAAAATATGAAATACCAAGATGATAATAATCATAATCGATAATATTGAGCCAATTTCAGTTAAGTCATTTAGCTTTTCATTTTCTTTTTTTAAAAAAATTATTTATTATTATATCTAAGTATGCTGCAGCTGTCTTCAGACACACCAGAAGAAGGTGTCAGATTTCATTACGGATGGTTGTGAGCTACTGTGTGGTTGCTGGGATTTGAACTTTGGAAGAGCAGTCAGTTCTCTTAACCACTGAGTCATTTCTCCAGCCCCCAGCTTTTCATTTTCTGTCTCTATTTTTAAGCCATCTAAAGTAGCACCATCCAGGCTCCTAGCACCTTGTATTATGGTATTTCCCATCCTTAACTCTCTTCTTTAGGACTGTCCAGGTAACTTACTAAACCCGATGGCTTCTCAGTTTGTCCACAGCTGGTGTGATTTCTCTATCCACGTGGTTGTGCCACAAGCTGGAGCACCAAATGTTTTTTAACAAAATCTCAATTGTTCAATTTTGCCAATTCAGACTTGGGAACCAGATGCTGGGGTAAAAGCCTTCTAGCTCAGAGAAGCAAAGAAAACACCCAGCAGACATTGCTCCACAGCTGACATCCCAAAAGGAAAAGCAACGTCTTCTCCACAACCGCTCAAACTGAATGTCTCCCCCTTCTGCTTCCTGTACATCTCTCTTGGTGGTCACAGGATTGTGTCCTGTGGCCATCACTCTATCCATCCTCCTGACTTCCTCTTATTCTCTGTGGGTTTTTCCCTATGTTCACTTCTTGTCAAGTGGTTGCTTGCTCCAGCTCATGACTAATGATTGACTTTATTTAATCTGGCTTACAATAAGCAGGTTGGAAAGATGGCTCGGCAGTTAGGAGTACTGACTGCTCTTTCAGAGGGCCTGAGTTCAGTTCCCAGCAATCACATGGTGGCTCACAACCATCTGTGTCCTCTTCTGGTGTGTCTGAAGGCAGCAATGGTGTACTGATATACATAAAATAAATAATGCCTTAAAAAAACAAAAACAAAACAAAGCAGAAAGCTCTTGGATAAGAAGTGTATGCTAGGGCTGAGCCACATTACAACTAGAAACATGTTTTCCCAGTAAAAAACACAATCTCCAGGTTCATGGTGATGTATATGGTATAGTGTGTGAGCACATGTGTGTGTGTGTGTGTGTGCATATGTGTGTGTGTTATGTGTTCATGTACACATATAGGGAGTTAGGGTCTGGGGTGTGTGTATAGTGTGTGTATTTGTGGAGGTACCTGCACACTCATGTGTGATATATGTTTGTCAAGGTATGTGTTTGTATGGTTGTAATCATGCGTGGGGTGTGTGTGTGTGTGTGTGTGTGTGTGTTTTAAACCTAGAGCCTCATGAACTTGCTATGTAGTTAGAATTGGACTATGTTCCTGAGCCTCCTCCCTTCACTCTCTTAACATTGGGATTACAAATAAGTCTACTTTTTTCTTTTTTAATATTTATTTGCGGTGGTGGCGCACACCTGTAATTCCAGCACTCTGGGAGGCAGAGGCAGGAGGATTTCTAAGTTTGGGGCCAGCCTGGTCTACAGAATGAGCTCCAGGACAGCCAGGGCTATACAGAGAAACCCTGTCTCAAAAAAAAACCAAATCCAAAAAACAAAAAACAAAAAACAAAAACAACAAAAAAAAGAGTGGTTAAGTACTCTTAACCACAGAACCTTCTATCCAGTCTCCAGTTGTTAATACTCATTTCTGTCTGTTTGCTTTCTGTTTGCAATGAGTTGTCTGTCCCTGAGCTGTATCCTCAGCCCTTCCATATAGTTCATCTGCATAGCATGTCAGAAAACTCAGAAATGTAGTTCATGAAGTTTGATTTCTCAACAAGAGTATTACAAGGCTGGGGGTGTCAGTCAGAGAAGATTGCTGGCCTAGCAAGGCCTGGGTTCCACACCCAACCACTGCAGGGAAAGAAAGACTACTCTTCAGAAGGAGAGCCCTGAGGAGAGCAGAGGGAGGGTGTGGCTCACTGCCCTCAGGGCCCTTCTCGTTAGATTGTTTGGAGGATTCTGACAAACCCTGTCTTCTGGGTTCTCAGGGTGGCATCTCCGGGCCGGCAGGACGGACGTTCCACACCCTCACTGAAAAGTAGTTAGACAGAAAGGGTCAGACTGGGAGTGGAAGCCAGCCCAGCCTGTTTGCTCAGATTCTTGCTGGTCCATCTGCTGCACTTCCTCCAGGGGAGGAACAGGTTCGCTCCTGAATGATCGGGGTCTCGTGATCTGTTATCAGACAAGCCTAGGTCAGAGAATTATTGATATGTCTAGCTCCAAGACAGAGAATAGAATTTAAAGTGTCATGAGCAGCTTTGAAGATGATTTTAGCTTCTATGGCTGCCTTGGAAAGGGAATTAAAAGCCAGTGACCACGATCAAAGAACAATATACATAGTATTGTATTGAATAGATAAATAGACACACACACACACACACACACAATTGTATTGTGCCTAACTTATACTTTGTTGGATGGGTAGTTCATTCCTACAGTCCAGCACATGGGAGGATTTTAGGTTCCAGTACAGACTGGACTACCTAGCAAGACCCTATCTCAAACTTGATTAACTAATTAACTAATTAAACTTTTTCACAAGAAAGTATGTAAAGAAGAAAAATATACTATACACGAATGTCTAACACTGTCTTAGTTTGTTTTCTGTTGCTGTGCTAAAATGCCATAACAAAAAGCAACTTGGAGAGAGAAGGATTTGGTTTACAGCTTACATCCATTGTGGATGGAAGCCAAGACAGGAACCTGCAGGCAGGAACTGAAGCAGAGACCACAAGGAACCACAGAGAACCGTGCCACACTCAGCCTACTTGGTTTCTTTTTTCTTTTCTTTCTTTGCTGGGATTAAAGGTGTGTGCCACCCCCCAACCCCCCCACCCACCCTCACCCCCTGACCCCCCTATCCCCTACCCCACCCCACCCCCGGCTCTCGTACTTGGTTTCTATCCATCTTCCTTTCTTTCTTTCTGTTTGGTTTGGTTTGGTTTTTTATTTATTTTTTAAGTTTTATTTATTTATTATTTATATGAGGACACTGTAGCTGTCTTCAGACACACATGAAGGAAGCAACCGATCCCATTACAGATGGTTGTGAGCCACCATGTGGTTGCTGGGAATTGAACTCAGGACCCCTGGAAGAGCAGTCACTGCTCTTAACCACTAAGCCATCTCTCCAGCCCCTTGTTTTTGTTGTTGTTGCTACTGTTGTTATTATTTTTTGTTTTTTATTTGTTTGTCTGTTTGAGACAGGGTTTTACTATGCAGCCCTAGCTGTCCTGGAACTTGCTCTGTAGATCAGGTTGGCCTCAAACTCATTGAGATGCACCTGCCTCTTCCTTCCTGATCTGCTTTCTTATATAATCCAGGATTACCTGCCCAAGTTGGCAGCTCCCAGAGTGGGCCAGGTCCTCCTACATCTCCAATCTGATGGAAGAAGGAATTTTATTTTGGTTTTCAGTTGAGGTTTCCTCTTCCATATAACTCTAGCTTCTGTGGGTTTTTTTTTTTTTTAAGATTTGTTCTATTTATGAGTACACACTGTAGTTGTCTTCAGACACACCAGAGGAGGGCTTAGATCCCATTACAGATGGTTGTGATCCACCCTGTGGTTGCTGGGAATTGAACTCAGGACCTCTGGAAGAGCAGCCAATGCTCTTAACTGCTGAGCCATCTCTCCAGCCCCAGGTCTAGCTTTTTTCAAGATGGCAAAAATCCAACTAAGAAAGGCACTCATTGGGGGTCTTAGAATTACCAAGGGAACAGAGGCAATTTACAGAAAACCTTTAAGGGAATAGGATGTTTTTCTCCTGTTCCCCATTTCCTCTTTTGTAGAGAGCCAAGGAAGCCCTGAAGGAATATTTTGACAAGAGCTTGGCCGTGGTGAGAGCTCTAAAATCTTGGACCCACCGAGAACTGGGCAAAACTGTTATGGGTACAGGCCAGGCTCAAGGGGAGTGGCAAAGCTCTCCTCTGGAGTACTTGGATAAGTGTTTATGAACTATTGATTGTTGCAGGAAATATTTAAAAAGTGGTTCCATCCTATGCTAATCCCAACTACTCTCTGCCCCGGGGGGCTGCCCAGCCATGGACAATGGCCGGCCTCTTCTTATCTTGTGGAGACTCTCTGACTCAGAGCTCCAAAATCTCTCCAACCAGCTTGCTAAGTTCCCAATGGTGGGGCCGCTACCATGCCAGCCCCATGCTTCAAAACTCCCACAGCCTTTTGTGGTGCACATCAGGTAAACCTACGCTTTGACACCTTACCTTTCTCCCTGAAACCCAGTTGAGTCGCAGGATAAAGGAAAACACTACACAAACTTAGTTCAGAAAAAATGGTAACTCAATCACTGGGCGTAACAACTAGAACCTAATCTTGTAAGCCATATTAAATTTAAATCCTCCAGTGGTGAATCCTGGTGGATCCACCATTGAAACTGGGAGACACAAGTGATTGCATCATGTCTTCTTTCTAGCCCCACCCAGAAAACCCCTACTTCTCTCCTGCTTTCTCTCTTCCCCATCCAACCCAGAAGTCCCACCTACTCACCCAGTGATTGGTTCCTTTATGGTTTACAAGAAGTCACTTGAGTATGTGATTCATTCCTCATTCCAGACAGCCCCTCCTGGAAAAGCAGAATTAACATCAAAATACAAGCAGCACCAGGGCCATCTACAACATTTGGTCAGTATGTACAGCTTTCTCCTTGCTTGTTTTAAGTTTCAGTAGGTGGTCACCTACAGAGACCACCTACTGAAACTAGGTAACTCTTCCCCCAGTGCTACTCCTAGCTCCCACACTGAGCAGCATTGGTGGCAGATTGCACCTGATCCCAGTTTTACTGCTGGTGTCCTTGGCTGCCCTTTCTTCACTTCCTTGCTGCTCTTACCCAGGGTTCCAGGACGCAAGCTGCACTGGACACAGCACTCCTTTCTGTCGGATAGACTATAGTTGTGATAGCCACAATTCCAGCAGCCATCTTGGGTCTTCAGTTGAAAACATGTTCAAACTGGCAAAGCAGTAAGATAGAAGTGTGTGAGTCCCCAGTAGTCACCCAGCAGCCATTGCCACCTCAGTATGCCTATGAGCTTCCAAGCAAAACTAGGTCTATCCCATATCAGATTCAAAGGAAAATAGATTCTCCAAATTCCAAAAGGCAGTTCAGATATAGTAGAACCAATTTAAACCTACCCCTGACTGGCTCACAAATAAATGAGATTCAGACAATGATTATTTTGTTTTATTTGGATTTGACAATTACTGGAGGGTCACCCTAATCTACTTTTCTAACTGCTGACCTGGCTTCCTCCCCAGCAGTGTTCCCCAAATACTTCAGTTTCTCCTGGTCATGTGTTCATAGTACATCTCCTCTCATGGCACCTTCTACTCCTTCTTTTTCTCTTCCTCCTGCTGCCTTTAATCAAACTCAGAACCCATCTACATCCAATCCTTCCAGTGCTGGGCTAATCCATCCAGCAGTTGGCTGTAGCCATTTTTATTAACCAATAGTTTTAAATTAAAGAAAAAAGTTTGTGAAACAAAAGCTAGTAACTATGAGACCTTTGGGCACAGATTTTAGCATTTACAATGCATAGTAACAGACCAAACCTCAACAAAGATATCTAGGAATGAGCTCAACCTGAACAATTTGAGGATTTCTGGATGTTAGATAAAAATCAGCATTCGCCGGGCGGTAGTGGCGCACACCTATAATCCCAGTGCTTGGGAGGCAGAGACAGGTGGATTTCTGAGTTTAAGGCCAGCCTGGTCTACAGAGTGAGTTTCAGGACAGCCAGGGCTACACAGAGAAACCCTGTCTCGAAAAACAAAACAACAACAACAACAACAACAAAAAAAAAATCAGCATTCCTCAGGAGCTTGTGAAACTGGTTCCCATCTCCCAAAAGGAATAATTTCCCTTACTTCTGTCAGAAAAGACATCTGGCCACCTATGCTACCTATCAGCGTATCAAAGTGAGTGCTGGCCCCCATGTTCCCTAGGAGTCACAAGTACACATGGACACATTTCAAAGTCCATGCCTTTCTCCTCTTCTCCTGCCCTGAATGCACACTAACAGGCTTCCCTCCCCAGCTCCTGGTTCTCCTTACAGCTCTGCTATTTCTGTTTTTCTCCCACTCTGTGCTTTGCCCTCTTTCTCTTACTATGTTTTCTCCACCTTGTATTCCTTGCTACTCTCCTCCCTGTCGCAGAAAGCCCAGGCCATGTCCAGCCTGCTGGTCACAGTCAATCCACTTCTTTCTTTCTCTGCTCTGAACTCTTCCAGATGCCCGGCTCATCTCTCATCTCTGCAATAAAATCCTTCTCTTCGCCGGGCGGTGGTGGCGCACACCTTTAAGACCAGCAATGAGGAGGCAGAGGCAAGTGGATCTCCAGTTCGAGGTCAGCCTGGTCTGCAGAATGAATTCCAGGACAGCCAAAGCTACCCTGTTTTGGAAAATGACAACAAAAACTTCTTCTTATTTATACCACGGAGTGATCATTTCATTAACTTTTATATCCCAGATTCAAAATGGTCGACTAAAGATAGATAGTCAATCACTTATTTCATATTTTGCTGTCGGTTCTGGGTAAAATGACATGAGTCCCAGCTCAGGCAAGAAGAGTTGGCACATTGTAAGTAAGGTGGCAGGCAGGTGCAAGCATTTCTTAGCACACACCTATCAACACATATGCATTGTGAACATGCAGGCTCAGGAGAAGGCTCAGTGGCTAAAATGCTTCCTACACAAGCTAGACTGGAAGTCAGCAAGGCACAGTGGTTTCCCTGCCTCCACCCACCTTAGAGCCTGTAGGCTTGCACAGGCAGGCTGCCAGTTTACATGGGTTCTGGAAGCCAAGCAGCAAGCCTCATTAGGAGGTATGGCCTTGTTGGAGGAAGGGTCACTGGATAGGCAGGCTTTGAGGTCTCTCCCTATGATGAGGCTATGCTCAGTGATGATAAGACCTTCCTACTGGCTGCCTGCAGAAGACAGTCTCCTCTGGCTGCCTTCAGACCATGAAGGAGCACTCGTGGTCCCTCTAGCACCGAGTCAGCCTGCATGCTGCCATACCTCCTTCCCACCATGATTATAATGAACTAGTGTTTGCCTTTGTAAGAGTTACCTTGGTCATGGTGTCTCTTCACAGTAATGAAACCCTAACTAAAACTATTTTATTACTATGTATTACTAAATACATATATGCACATAATAGTGTATATTATACAACCTGTTGAGTCTGTTCAGTGCTGCTTGTATGTTCATGATTTTAGGACTAATTGAATAATCAATTAGGGGGCACCTCCCTAGAGAAAATGAATTCTCAGCAGTCATTAGTTGCCATAGTTCTTTGTCTAGGGTGTGGCCTGTGAGAGTTCCCCTTTACATGTCAGCATGTCCCTTGGTGCTACAGTTTAAGTCTTATGTTTCGACAGCTGCACTATTGTGGTGACATGTATGTAGTTTCCCTGTCAGTTCTAGGAAACAGGATCTCACAGAGACATCCTGGTCCTCTGGCCCTTACAATCTTTCCACCCAATCTTCCATGGTATCTGAGGTGTAGGGGAGAGTCTTTAGTGATTTCTTAAAAGCCTTTTTTCTTTCTTTTTGTGGGAGAGTTAGGTGTGGTAGTGCACACTTACAATCCCACCACTCAAGGAGCTGATGCAAAATCATGAATTCCAGTCCAACCAGAGCTATATAACAAAAACTCGTCCCCTGCTGAGGTGCCCTAGCACATGCCTTCAGTCCCAGCACTCAAGGGGGGTGGACAGAGGCAGGCATGTCTCTGTCATTTTGAAGCCAGTCTGGTCTTCATAGTGAAATACAAGACAGCCAGGGCTATACAGTGAGACCCTGTCTAGAAAAAAGAAGAAAACAATGGTGGCACACACCTTTGATCTCAGCACTTGGGAGGCTGAGACAGGCGGATTTCTGAGTTTGAGGCCAACCTGGTCTACAGAATGAGTTTTAGGACAGCCAGGGCTATACAGGGAAACCTGTTTCGAAAAAAAACAAAAAATCATAAAAAAAATAAATAAAAAGAAGAAGAAAAAGAAGAAAACAAAACAAGATAACACACACACATACACACACACACACACACACACACCACACACACACACACACACACACACACACACACACACCAACTTGTCTCCAAAGCCAAACAAACAAAAAGCATTTGCCAGTCTGTAAATGTAGCTCAGTAACAGGGGGTTTATAGTCAAGCGACGCCTTGGATTCCATCTCCAGTAACAGACAGAGAGAGGCACGAATGCATGTGTGCTCCCATGATCTGCTGTGCTAGGTAATGTGACATTGCTTCAGAAGTCATCTCATTGGCGACACCAATCTTGTGAGGTGACTTAGATCATTTCCTTTTCTTTTCTCATTTGTGAAATTTGTTTGTTATTCATTCATTCATTTTGGGGGATATGCACATGCCTATATTAGGTTATGATGTGCCTATATAGGTTATAAAACAATTTTTGTGAATTGGTTCTCTCCTTCTAGCACGTTGGTCCCAGGGATCAAACTCAAATCATGAGGCTTGGCGGCAAGTACCTTTTCCACTGAGCCATCTTGCCAGTCCTTTCAGGATAAAGACAACACAGTCCTAGAAAGCCAAACAGGCCGTGGACACCAACATCCAGTAGCTAACTACAATTCACACTCTGGAGGTTGAAACCCCAAGCCTGAGGATCCCACTGGGCTCCAAGGCCTACCTATGGGTTTGTGGAAGGACTTGGGGTCTCCTGGAGTCCTTAGGATTATGCAGGGTCTATTCAGTAGCACCTCAAAAAGATTCAGCCCAAAAGAGCCAAGTGCCTCAAATGTTGAGTTAAACATTGGCCCTGGGGTTCTAGGTGCTCTGGTCCTGGCTGGTCAGGGGCTTTATTTGGGGACATGCCATGGTTTTAATGTGTTGACCAATGTACATGCTGGAAACTTGGTCACTGGTGTGGCAGAGGAGGAATGTTGGACTAAGGAAGGTAGGTGACCAGGTTACACCGCCCAGCCTGGTAGGCAGCTGCATGTTTTACACACAAGAGTGAAAGTCAGGGGACAAACTAGCACTTCCCTGTCCCTTCCACCTTTCACCATGGGACAGGCCATATAACTAAAGGACTGTCTCTAGCCTGGAGTGGTTCCTCATGTTTGTAATACTAGACTGATGCAGGAGGATTGCTAGCATGGGCTACAGTGAGCAACTGTCTACATACACACACACCACACACATACACACACAGTTGGGTGGGATATGGTGTTATATAACTATTCCTAGCACTTGGAAGGCAGAGGCAGGCAGAACTCTTGAGTTCTAGGCTAGCCTGGTCTACATGGAGAGCTACAGAGTACCCTGGGGCACACAGTGGGACCCTGTTTAACAGTAACAACAGAAGGTGAGCAGGCCACGCTGAGACTACACCTACAAGTCCAGCACTTGAAGGTAAACAGGACAATGAGTTTAAGACTGGCCATGGAGTGTGGAGCTGAGGCCGGGCTTCTCTTCTCTTCTCCTCCTCTTCCTCCTCTTCTCTTCTTCTTCTTATTTATTTATTGGAGGTTTTGTTTTTTGTTTTTGTTGTTGGGTTTTTGTTTTTGTTGTTGTTTTGTTTTGTTTTTGAGCTGCAGTTTCGTTTCTCTGTATAGCAGCCCTGGCTGTCCTGGAACTTAATTTGTAGAACAGGTTGGTCTGCCTCTGCCTCCTGAGTGCTGGGTTTAAAGGCATAAGCCACCATGCCTGGCTCTTTTTTCCTTTTTGGATTTTATTTTAGGGGCACGGGTATTTTGCCTGCAGGTGTGTCTATGCACATGCGCACAGTGCCCATGAGTGCCAGAAGAGGACATCAGAAGCCCTAGAACTAGACTTAGAACCGGTTGTGAACTATCATGTAGGTGCTGGAATTGAACCCTGGGGTCTGTGTCTGGTGGTGCAGCCAGTGCTCTTAATCACTGAGCCTCTCGACAGCCCCCAACCTCTCTTCCTGATGGCTGACCCTCAGGCTTCCTGCTTGGGCAGCACAAGGCAAGTGTGTGTCTGGGTCATTTTAGGACATTTGGTTCAACTGTTTGGTTTTAACATTGGCCCTTTGGTCTCTACAGTCCAGGAAAGGCGCCAGTCCCTCTCCCAGGTGCAGCCTCAGGCCTGGCTAGCCTTACCTCAGGCCTGAAGCCCAGCCTTACTGCATTCTCCTGACAGCTGCTGATCTCCTGAGGAGCCTGGGGCTGCTCCAGGGCTGGCTCAACTGCTAGACATTCCGCCAGCCCAGGTGCAGAGCACGAGACTCCAGAGGGGACACTTCTTTAGAGATCTTACCGGATGGGAAAAAGCAGGCAGCATGGGAGTGTCTGACTACCAGGGCAGTGTGAGCTTCGGAGAAGAGGAGGACCGACCCAGGCCGGGTCCAGGCCGGGTCCAGGCAGGGCCCTATGCTAGGATGCCCTGCTCCTCAGCTCCTTCATTTGACTCTAAAGATCTGAGAGGTGGGACCTGGGAAGGAACAAGTCTCTGCACTGTGCCTGTCAGGGTCACTGCTCCCCAGCATCAAAAGAGGATGGACCAGAAGTGGCCAGGGACTCAAGGGGTGGTGGGTAGGATGAGAGAATCTCAGGAGAAAAGGTGGGTGTCCTGGCCACTCAGGTGGCTGGACCGCGGCCCCTTGGTAGGAGAGCCCAGTGTCACCACGGAGGCCTCTCCCCTGAGAACCCATGGCTTCACCTGGCCCAGAGCCTTCTGCCTGCCATCCCACGACAGATCTTTCCATGCCTTTCTTCTGGCTCCCCGCTCCCAGCTACGCACACTGGCTCAGACTGGAGTCTAACCTGTGCCCTGGAGAAGCCCGGTGGTTGACTGGGGACGATAAGAGGCAAGCTGCTTCCCGCTCTCAGAGGCCTTAACTCCCGCAGACTACCAGATGGCCTCAGTAAGTAGCCCCAGAGCCCAGAGTGCCTGGGCCTGGGCTGGTCCTACGTCTCCAGCTCACCCTGACTCGCCTCTGCTGCTTCCATGCCTAGGTTCTATTCAGATACAGGGCCTTTTCCGCCCTGCCTGGCAGCCCATCATCTCACTGCTGCAGAGCTGGTTTAGTCCAGGGTGCTGGACAGGCCTCACTATGCCTACACAGATCAGTCAGATACTCTGTAAGAATCTACCTGTTGGGGTACAACCTCCTAAACACAAGGGTTTCCCAACAGTCCCCCTTCCTCTGAACGTGGATTTCAAAGTCTGGGAGCAGGGTCTGTATCTCCTGAGGCCCACTGGGGACCCTGGCTCTTAGCCCTCATTCCCACTCATCACTGGCCACACCGCTCCACAGCTCCTCCCTCGGGAAGTCTCCTGTACTGAGCCTGGTACTGTGTGCTCTGAGGAAGGCAAGCCAGAGCCAGGTGCTCCTGGAGGAACTGCAGTCGGCAAGATGGGAGGCCTGAAGCGATGCTTCCTGTCCTGCATTTTCAGAGTCAGTGGAATCTGCCAGCTCCTACACCAAGCACCAGATGTCCCAGGATGTACCAAGCAAACCAATTCTGGCGTCCTCTCAGCTTCAGGCTGGTCTAGAGGATGCTACCTTACAGAAACCCGACCTAGCTATCCCTCCATTTTCTCCTCCAAACCCCTGCCATTGACGTCAGCTCTATCTACAGCTACACGTGAGCAAGGGCAAAGCAGACAACTCCATGCCAGAGGCAAAAACACAAATTAAACTGTTTATTGCAGAAATATGATCAAGGTTCCATTTAAGTGGCCCCCAGTAAAGAGGTACTGAGCCTTTTGGCCTAGAGCCAGGTATGGGAGGTGGGAAAGTCAGAAGACATCTGGCCCAGGCCTCAGAGCTGTGAGAGGATGTTGGGGGCCAGGCTGCAGGTGAGGCCGGTGCCATCCGGCTCCACATTCAGCGCCTTCACGATGCCGTTGTCTATCACCATGGAGAACCTGCCGGAGAGAGTTGCGGCTGCAGAAGCGCAGGCAGCAGCCAGGGCTCCCAGTGACAACAAGGAGGGGGTCGGGGAGGGGGCTCTACTTTACCTTTTCAGCCGACGATTCCCAAAGAGAGACACCAAAGAATCATCCAATAGTAAATCTGTCTCCTAGGGGACAGGCAGAGATGGGTGTGAGGAACCCCACATGGGCCAGGGGCTGCCCCCCATGTAACATGTCCCTCCAAGGACAACTGCAGGCTGAGGGAGGGATGATACACTCACCTTCCCAAAGGCGCCGGTGGGGTCAGCCAGGAGCCGAACCTGAAGAAAGGAGACTAGATGTCACAAGGAAATCTCCAGTGAGAGGGCTTGGTGAGTGAAGGCGCCAGAGTCTGGCAGCCCGCGTGCGTTCAGTCCCCCAGCCCACATGGCAAGAGAGAATCATGTCGAGAATAGGCTCTCCTCTGACTTCCACTTGGGCATGATGGCACAAGTGCCCACCCCACACACAAAATGAGTAAGTAAAATGTAATAAAAACCGAGGAAACCTCCTACCTGGCCCGACCCGTCCTGGGGGCCACCTCACCTTGCCTTCTGCTTTGTGGGCTCGACCCCACTCTTCGGTCACAAAGACGTCGTTAACACACAGACAGGCCACCACCTGCGCTCCCTTGGCCTTCAGAGCTCCAGCTTGCTCCACAAACCCAGGCAGGTGGGTCTACGAGGAAAACCAAGGGTCCAGAAAGACAAGTGCTGCTGCCGTCCAGCCTGTTCCTATTCCCTAACACCCGTGATCAGGGTAGGGAAACCGGTGTGAAACCGGCCACTTCCTTCTTGCCTTCGCTACTAGGAAGCTTGGCCCTAAGTATCTACGGTCATGACCACAAAATCCCATAGTCAAAGCTTTTGTCTCATTAGCCGAGTCCCAAGGGATTTTCACAGTGCTTCCCACAGCAGCAGCAGTGAGAGCTATCAGATCTGACCAGGGGGGTCCTTTCCTCCTACACTCCCGGTCCCAGTTTCTGATTCTGGAAAGGAGAAGTCTCACCTTAGAACAGCCAGGTGTGAACGCTCCAGGGACTCCAAACAAAACCCCTTTCTTGCCCTTGAACAGCTCTGCCAAGTTCACCTTCTTCCCGGGTTCCCCTTCAAATACCTCCACTGAGGGAATGGCATCTCCCACCTGGCGGGAAGGACTCCAGGGTAAAATGGAGCAGAGAGAGGCCCACAGAGACCTTGACCAGTCAGTGTTTACACCCAGCAGAGAAAGTGTCTGGAGGCTCCAGGGGTCATTTCTGTCCTTGCTCTCCTGTCCGTCCCGCGCCCCACAATCCTACAGGTTTCCGAGCCTGATTCTGCTGAAGGCCAGTTGGTGGCAACAGAGAAAGGGAGAGGCCTTCTCAAGTGTTGCAATGCTGTCCAAACAAGCCACCCAAGATGGGTCAATGCACAGAGGAGGAGTACAGAGGGATCTGTCTGGGGTTGAGAAAGCGCCTGGCAACAGGGAAGGAGAAAAATCCCATTCACACATCAAGAGAAACAGGTTGGAAAACCAAGGAAGATGCCTAAGCCAAAATATTCAGGATGTAGGCTCTCGGGGTAGGTGGTCAGCGCACCTGGAGGCTTCCTGGGGCCACAAGAGGAATGGAAAGGAAGGTGCCCACCACCAAGCCAGATCACCTGAGTTCTATCGCCACAATCGACAGGGCAGAAAGACAGAACTGACTCCTGAGAAAATTGTCCTCTGACCTCCACATTCACATGCCTGTTACCAAACATACACACTAAGTAGATATTTAAAAGTTTTGCTTTTTTTTTTTTAAAGGGCCTTTAATCCTAACATTCGGGATGCAGAGGCAGACAGATCTCTAGGAGTTTGAGGCCAGTCAGGTCTGCACACAAAGTTCCAGGACAGCCAAGACTATATAGTGAGTCGGTCTCTCTCTCTGTCTGTCTGTCTGTCTGTCTGTCTCTCCCTCCCTGTTTCTCTCTTTCCTTCCCTTTCTCCATCCCTTCCTCTCTCCCTCCCTCTCTCTCTAAAAATGAAGTCCAAGAACAGAAGAGGGGATAGGTTCAAGAATTCCCAGAAAGATCAAACAGAAGGGGTGCGGGGGAGGGACGGGGACGCATTCAGAGTGGAGACAGAAGTGGGAAGGACAGAATCCGGTCTCCAAGGGACCATGGCTCTTTCAAAAGATGAGGTGAAGTGGACTCTAGTACAATCACAAAAGGGCTGGGACTTTGGGGAAGGGTATAAGGGGTTTGAAACGCGGCCAAGCGGCAAAAGAGGTTATTTCCAGAATGTGGAAAATGACACAGCATTCTGTTGCTTGAAAATGGTGGGGACTTGTGCCTGGACGTGGCATAGTTGGTATGAGAGGGCCGCTCAAGAAATGTCCCAGGTCAGAGAGGCAACGACAGGGTCTTACAGAAAGCATAACAAGAAACGTCAAGGAGGGCAGCCTGAGACCCCGCGTGGAACCCAAAGAGACAGGATAGGTTGGACCCAGGAAAGGTAAAACCGGTCACCTTGATCGGGGCCATGGTCACCGCGGCGCTGCTGAAGCTGTGCGCCCCGCCACACTCCCAACCTGCTCCTTTCCAGCCTGCTCTGCCTGCCACGCACGTCCAGGTAGTCGATGCACGGAACACAGAACCGGCTGTGCTGCCCAGGACGGGAAGCCCCAGCAGTGCCATCCCCGCCCCGCGGCCGCAGCCCACCCGCAGATGGCTCTGCCCACAGGAGGAGGGTGCAGACACCGCTCCGCCCACGCCAGCACGCCGCACCCACTACGCCGGCTTCTAGGGGCAGGGCTGTGACGCAGTCACACGCCTTATTTATATGCAGAAAGAGGTGCCGGGTTTCCCGAAGTCAGTTTCTGACCCTTAACCGCAAACAGAGGTCGGGAGATAATCTGGCTAAGCCGCAAAGGTGCTTGTTTTACACTCCACCAGAGCGCCTCAACGCAGCCGGTTTACATGTGATTTGCATAGCGTGTACGATTTAGAGCAAGATTCGGCGTAAGCCTTTGCAGTCTCCCCGAGAAACGCTTCCGGTATCAGGACTTGACCCAATGCTGTCCTTCCCATGTCTCGGCTGCCGCAAAGCCCCAAAAGTTCCCCTAAGTCTGCCACTTCCGGCCCGGAGAAGACTCCAACGGCTTCTACAGCGGAAGTGGTACAAAGGAGAAGTGCGGACTCCTTCCGGTTCCGGCCTCGCGAGCTCCGGTGTGACAACATGAAACTGCTCACCCACAATCTCCTGAGCTCGCATGTGCGGGGCGTGGGCACGCGTGGCTTCCCGCTGCGCCTGCAGGTAACTGCACAAGGGTTTGTCGCCCTTAGAGTTCAGGGTGGAGACTCCGGGACCCGGACCTACCTCGCTAAACCTTTCCCCCCACCCCTCCCACCCGCAGGCCACCGAGGTCCGCATCAACCCCGTGGAGTTCAACCCGGACTTCGTAGCGCGTATGATCCCCAAAGTGGAGTGGGCGGCGCTTGTGCAGGCAGCGGACACGGTGAGGACCCCGCCCCTTCTGTCGCCCCTTGTGGACAGGCTCGGTGGGGGAAGGGGCCTCTTCCCTGCGGGGCGGGCTCGGTGTTTGTGTGCGCATAGACCACGCAAGCTTCCTTTCCGCAGCTAAACTTGGCCGAGGTACCCAAAGAGCCCACAGAAGGCTACGAGCACGACGAGACGTTTTTGAGGAAGATGCACCACGTGTTGCTTGAGGTGAGAATCCTTGTGCATCACCCGCCTAGCCCTCCCACTGTTGCTACCTGTGTTTAGCTTTGCCCTGCTCCCCCGCAGGTTGATGTACTGGAGGGCACCCTGCAATGCCCGGAATCTGGTCGTCTTTTCCCCATCAGCCGCGGGATCCCCAATATGCTGTTGAATGATGATGAGACCGAGACGTAACCTTGGTAGCCCCCACTTTGGTATTTTGTGACCGTGTTTCCTTTGTATGGACTGTTAACTATATGTGTCATGTGTGACCCCAAACTTCCCCCAGTGACTCACACACCACCATGTACATGAGCTCCATAGTATATTTTTTTTTCTCATTAAAGGTTCAAAACCAAAAGCGGTTTCTCTTTGCAGCAAATATACATTAAAATAGAGTCTCTGTACAGCCAAGGGCTCTGGGCCCTGGCTTGCCCCATGGCCCTGCGCCTCCCTGGCCAAACCCAAAAAATAAATATAGTGTTATTGCTCTGCAGGGCATAGAGGCAGTGCTGTCCCCCACCCCTGGAGGTGGGAGCTGATAGGGGGCCCTGGCCACCCCAGGGGTCCAGGGGCTCGAGCCTGCTTGGAGTTATTGCTTCAAGGGGGGGCACTAATGCCCACTGCGAATGAGGAGGAGCGAAGGGACAGGGGCCTTTGCTTTCCAAATCCCTCTCTGCTCTGGAGAGGAGATCGGATTAAGCAGCAGCAAAAGCATCACCCACTGGGAGACTGTGGCCTCCATCCCCTTCCCTCCCTGAGATCAGGTTCTGCCTCCTACACATCCCCTGCAGCCCCCTATGGCTTCCGCAAGGCCCCCGACACTCTTGGGGGGCACGTTATGGCTTGCAAGGGGCAGCACTGTGCCCACACCTGGGCATTCGCTTTCCTGGCTTCTGACAGTCCCCCCACAAAGGGGGGAGAGGAGGGCATGAAGCCTTCTCCCAGGGGCGGATGGCATTGCCCTGGCCCTGCCAGCAGGCTGTGGCACTGCCCAGACTCCAGCTTTGCCCCTTTGGGGCTAAACACCCTATGCTGGGCAGATCCTGCCAGCCACCCCACCCAGTCCCACCCCTTGCCTCAGTCCATCATGGCCTCAAGCATTTCCAAAAACAGCTTGTGCATGGGCACCTTGCCCTCCAGCTTCACCCCGTAGAAGTGGGCCAGGACTTTGCCTGCCGTCTGGCGGAGGAGCGGCAGTGTGAGCAGCAGCCTGCCTGCGCGCCTCCGCTCAGCACCCCCTCCAGGGCCGGCCCGGCCAGCTTCATACTCCAGCAGGGCCTCGTGCAGGGCTTCACGCAGCTGCTCCACAGCCTCAGCGTCTTCGATATGCACAGAGTCTAGGAAGGAGAGAACCATCGGCCGAGGTGACCTGAGGGCAGGACCCATCTGTTTGGACACTCTGGGTGGGTAACATCCTCGCTGCTCTGCCTGTGAGCCGGGGCCCAGCCTTTCTCACCTGTGGACGCCTCCCAGCCCCCACACTTCCCCCTCACTACTGCTTTGTCAGCACACAACAAGGGCTCAGAATCCTATGTATGATTCAGGACCTTGGCCTACTTGGTGATTTCTAATAATTACACCTCAGTTCCTTAGTCACAAAAAACAGACCATCCCACCATCATTGACGGTTGGCAGGCCTTCTGGGGAAACCTGTGTGCTTTCCCTGAACACTCACCAGAGTTGGCCAGGGCCAGGGCTTTCAACAGGACGTACTCCTCCCGCTCCAGCCGCAGGGCTTGCAGTCGCCGAACCAGCTGCAGCAGGGCTGCCCCCAGATCCCCCAGACCAGCTGCCCGTGCCCCCTCTTCATCCAGGACCAGGTCCTCAGCAAAGGCCAGCTCATCCTGCAATGGCAGTGAGCGCTGGGCCACACCCAGCACCAGCACCTCCATCCACACACTCTGCAGTACTGACATCTGGTCAGACAGTGACAGTGAGGAGAAGCCTGCAGGCAGAGGAAACGGGACAGGTCAAGAAGGCGGCAGGGCCAAAGATGGCCTACCCGTTCAAGGGTACTCAACCACCAGGCCCTTTACCTGGGATGCTCTTGGCCCAGCTGATGGTGACCACTATCTCTCGATCAAAAAGATCACAGAGCGTGGCCACGGCAGGGAGGTGTCCATCTGGGCTTGCAGGGTCAGGCATGGCATACAGCTTCTCGGGCTCAACCACCAGCAGATGAGACACCAGAGCGTTCACCGGGGCTATGGTGACAGGTGTAGGACTAGAGTCACGAACCCGTATCTGGCAGGCCTCTGAAACCCCTCAGAGCTAGGTGCCCTCCCAGACATTCCCCTCTGGCCTCCCTTGGACTCCCAATGGTAAGCCAGAAGACACAGTGTTCCAACACAGAAGGGCTGTGAGCACTAGAAAATCTACCTGAGGCGTGGGGGTAGTTTACAGACACCACAGTCTAGCATTTAGTGGGCCCTGGTTCCCCCAACACCTTTACAAAGAAGAAAGTCCCCCTGTGCTGATTTGTTTTTGTCAACTTGTGTTTATCCCACACGTATATGTGGGAAGAGGAAATCTTAAGAAACCGCCTTCATTCGGATGGCCTGTAGACAAGCTTTTCCAATTTGCTGATTGATGTGGAAGGGCCCTATCCACTGTGGCAGGTGGGCCTATGTGCACAAAGCAGGCTGAACAAGCCAAGAGGATTAAGCCAGTAAGCAGCGTTCTTCCACGGCCTCTATATCAGCTCTTGCCCTGACTCCCCTCAGTGAGGACGTGTGACCTGAGAGCTGTAAGCTGAAATAAACCCTTTCTCCCCAAGTTGCTTTTGGTCATGGTGTTTTATCACTGCAACAAGAACCCTAAGACACCCCCATCCTGATCACGCTTCTACTTGGGTATCTGGCCTGTGAAGTAGTTTATTGTCCTTGAATGTCCTACACAGCCACCTATGACTCTAAACTCCCAATCCTGGTTTGCCTCCTGAATGCCAGAATTAGTGTGTACGGTGTATGCGGTGCTGAAGATCAAACCCAGCGCTTCATACATGGTAGGCAAGCACTCTACTGAGCTACATCCTCAGTTTGTGGAGATCTTTTATAACTATCTCTTAGGGAGAAATGGAAAAAGTAAGACCTGGGTCTCAGGGCAAGTGAGGAAACCAGACAGACCTGTACTGGCTGCCCCACCACCACCTCAGAGCTTAGGAACCCAGGGTCTCACCTGTCTTCCGGGGCCCTCCGGCTACTGCCAGAGGGCCAGCAGGGAAGGGGCCTGGGAAAGGCAAAGGGTCCACCTCTGGCCGCCGCTTGTACTTCTGTCGCCCACCACGGACACGGTCCAGACGCACACCTTGAGTTGTAAAGCCAGACTGTTCATGAAGTACTTGCTGCAGAGAGCCCTACTCCCCACGTCTCCCCCGGCTCCCACCCAACCCACTGGACCACCCCCATCTCACCCAGGCTCTGCCCAGCGCTCACCCTCCTTGAGCATGCCCACCCGCAGGCACTTGGTGAAGCGGCAGGCCTGACAGGCCTTGCGTCTCCGCTTGGTGATCTCACACTCATTGGAGGCTGGACAGCTGTACTCGATGCTCCCTGCCAGGAAGAGGCAGGGCTCCAGTGGCGGCCTCCCAGAGCCCGGAGGGGGCCCAGATGACGGGAGGGCCCTCACTCACCCCGGGCAAGCACCAGTCTGGGGGTATTGGGAGGAAAGGGAGAGCAGGATTCCATGAGCAGGACAGGGAGGGGAACAGCCACTGGGTTGGGGAACCCTGCTTGGATGAAGCAGGGCCCCAGAGGCCAAGGTGCATATTTGCCCTGAATCCACACTTCTGGGCTCAGCTGCTGTCAAGGGCTACCATGGCTTCCAGGCAAAATCCAGAGCTCCACTGAGTTCTCAACTCCCTTGCCTAAAGCTTTGCTTTCTACTTCTAGAAACCCTTCCATGCTGTCTTCTTTTGTTTCTAGGACAGGCTCTCGTGGTCCTCACACCCTCTGGCACCTCTATGGTTTCTGTATAGCAAACTGATGCCACCCTAGGCCTGTCCTGCCTCATTGCCCCCATCTCCCGGGCCTTCAGGTTTGCATCTCTAGCCTGAGCAACTCTGTGCTATCTCCATGCACATGTCCAGCAGCCCCAGAACATCTGCAGGGCCTTCCCATCCACCCTCTGCACAAGGACACCACTTCCGCCAAGCATGCGATTACCTTCCATTGCTCAAGAAACCCAAGTACCATCTTCCCTTCCTGTCAACTGATGTCCAACCCACTGGCAGTGTTGGGAGTCTCACCTTCTCGCTTACCCACTCCTGCCTGCAGCTTCCAACTCGACATGCCACCACCGTGGTTCACTACCTTCCTGCGGTCTCTATTCTCCATGCAGGAGCCTAAAGGATCCTGGCCCTCTCTTCTGATCAAAAAGAATCCTCCAGGTTCTCACAGCCCAGGCAAATCATCCTTCCTTATTCTGGTCTGCACTGCCTGCTCCTCAGACAGGGCCAGCCTCAGGGCACTCTATACCCTGCCTGAGCTCTGGTCCTGACAGCCACGTCTGCTCCCTTACCTCCCATCACCTTGGAGAAGCCTCTCCTGAGCGCCCTGTGACAAATCCCTCCTTGTAGCTACGTACTACTATACATTGTTTGGTTTTAGATTTTGCGGGATTGTGGACGGTTCCGTGCACGTGTGGGTATGTATGTGGAAGCCCTGTGTTCACGTAAGGCCTCTCCTTCAATGGCTCTCCACTTTCCTGAAACAGGATCTCACTCTGCATTTATTTGTTGTCAGCCTTAAATTCACTTTATAGACAAGGTGGCCTCACACTCGGCCTCCTGAGCACTGGGATAAAGGTGTGACCAGCCTGGGCTTCACCTTACAGTTTGAAACAAATTCTCTCACTGAACCTGGAGCTCACCAACTCAACTAGAGCGGCCCAACCCCTCCTGTCCTGTCACTGCCTGCCAACATCTGGCTCCTATGTGAGCACCCAGCATCTAATCAGGTCCTCTTGCTTGGGCAGCAACACCCAGTGCCATCTCTCGGCCCCCTCTTTGTTTTTGTTCTTTTTTTTTTTTTTTTTTTTTTGAAACAGGATCACATGTAGCCCAGGCTGGCCTCTTAACTCACCATATAGTGGAGGATGACCTTGAACCTTGGTCCTCCTGCCTCCACCTACAAATGCTAAGACCACAGGCATGCACCGCCACACAGTGGTGGTGGGAGACGGGGTCTTATTATAGAGCCCATATTCAATATGCTCCCCAAGTTTGCCTTGAACTCACAATCCTCTTGCCTCAGCCTCCCAGATGCTGGGATCAGACGGATGCTATTGTGAACATTTTACTCTGTGTGTTCTCTCTCAACTTATTCAGTGTCAGGTCCAGTTTCCTAAGGCCAGTCTCAAGGCCTGATGTGAAGTAGGTACCCTCAGCCTTACGGGGCTGTCCCAAAGACCAGAGCACACAAGGAGCCAGCAGGCCTTTGATGCTTCTCTCCTATCTCCACAGGGCTGCAATGCTCAGCACAAGATGCCTCCCCAGGGGAGCCCTCCAGCCCCAGTCCTGACAGGCCCTTAGCACACACTCTGCTCTCTGCCTTCCAACACAATCTGCAAATCAAACCTGACAGTTCTGACCAAGTCAGAGTCACCTCCCCAGCCTCAGGCACAGCTGGGTGGGAGCACAGGCCAGAGTAGTAAAGAGCAGGGACACCAGGGACCTGCAGCACACACCTGCAAGTCCAACACTCGGAAGCCCAAGGAAACAAAATCTCAAGATGGAAGCCAGCCTGGGCTACACAGCATGACCCTACATAAGAAAGCAAAGCAAAGGGCTGTGGGGCCTTAGGATCGCTGCCTTACTTACTTACTTGGGTGTTTGTTTTGAGGCTGGGGTCTCTCTATATAGCTCTAGCTGCCCTGAAATTCCTTGTGTAGATCAGGCTAACCTCAAACTTAGAGAAATCCACCTGCCCCTGTCTCCTGAGTGTCAAGTGTAACCGTATGTGGTTCCTGTTCTTTTTGTTTGTTTTTTCAAGATAGGGTTTCTCCGTCTTGCTATACTCAGCCCAAGTATATACTCACACTGAACATATATGAGCTATAGAGCAAGACACTGTCTCCCCTGGTGTGGAGGCACGTTGAGTATAGCCTTGACTGTCCTGAAACTCAGTCGGTAGACCAGGCTGGCCTTGAACTCATAGAGACCTGCCTGCCGCTGGCTCCCGAGTGCTGGAATTAAAGACATGCATCACCACCCCCCGACTGTCCTTCCTATCCCTAACACCTGTGAGCCCTCAGTTTTCCTATCTGCAAAACTGGCATGGTAAAAAAAACATACACTTGAGGCTACAGTGTAGCACACTGCTATAGTATGTGTATAATAGAGTATATTCATGAGGTCCTAAATTCCATCACTAACAATCTCCCTCCTCACCCCACCCCCAAAATTATACTTTGAGAGGCCGGTTGAAAAAAAAATGAATAGAGCCAGACAAGACAGCTCGGGCCTTTAATCCCAGCACTGGAGAGGCAGGAACAGGCAGAGCTCTGTGATTTGGAGTCCAGCCCAGTCTACATAGTGAATTCCAGGACGGACAGCAAAAGTTTTATAGTGAGATCTTATCTCCAGAAGAAGGAAGGAAGGAAGGGAGGGAGGAAGGGAGGGAGGAAGAGAGGGAAGAAAGGGAAGAAAAAGAGAGAGAGGGAGAGAAAAAGAAAAGAATAAACGAAGGTGTTTCCAGCAGTTAGGTTTAGCCTACAGTCCAAGTGAAGGTGTACGGGAGGCACCTGGCTCTGGCCTGCAAGGAGCAGTTTTAGACCAGTGCACTTCAGTCAAGTGAAACTCACTGGAACCAAGCACTCCGTAGGCAGAGGCAGGCAGAGCTCTGTGAATTCAAAGCCAGTCAGGCCTATAGAGTCCTAGGACAGCCATGGCTAAACAGTGAGACCCTATCTCAAAACAGCATCAAAACCCCCATAAAACAACTCTCTGGATTATCACTATCAGTGGTCCAAAGTGCAGGTCACTAGTGATACACAGAGGCTGCGGTCTGGGGTTAAAAGCTCAGCTCCGGACCTGCACTGAATGCCAGGGCTGTCGGTTTCTACGTGAGAGAGCCGAGTAGCTGCAAGCACCTCCCTGTGTGTCAGCCTTAACACTGACCCTTTCATAGCGCTGCGATGAGGGGATGAGGTCCCGCAGGCAAAAGGGACAGCACCTGCCGCAGGTACGCAAGAAAAAAATATTCTGACAGCAGTTGATGCCTGGTAAGATGACTCAGTAGGTCAAAGCACTAGCTGCCGACCTGATGACCTAAGTCCAGTCCCCAGGTCCTTCATGGTAGACATCAAGAGCCGACTCCTACAATGTATCCCCTCACCTCTACACACATGCATTGGGTGCAAGTGTATACCACACAAAATAAATACATGCTAAGGAAATTTTTACAAGTCAGCTGCAGTGGTATTTGCCTGTAACCACAGCCCTCCTGGGAGGCTGAGGCAAAAGGATGTGGAGTTTAGGCCTGGAAGACACAGTAAGTTCCAACTACATAATTTAATATATATATATATATTAAATGATGTTATAGCCTCAAAGTAAGCAATGGTTGCTTAAGGACAGTCGGCCTGCCCCAGAGGATATTCATCTCAAAGTCTTCATCACTGCTCTCCTGGGTGAGAGGGAAAAAAACCAGTGTCTAAAGAGTGAGGAAGCCTGCCTTTTTAAAGTTGGATGCTAAAACATGACAAACCTGTACCAGTTACCCATAAAAATCTGCCCTGAGTTAGTAGTGTGGTACTTTGGGGGAGTCCGGAAGAGTGACTCCTTGCTGTGCTAGGGATTTACCGGCAGCTACTAGAGGCAAAAGGGAAGTCAGGAGCTAAGTGTCACAACAGGTGCAGGCACCTGCACCCTGGCTCATATCCCATTCCAGGCCACCAGTGATCTCTGCGAGGAGCTTTTTCTTTCTTCTACTCTTTTTTGCCTTTCAAGACAGAGTTTCTCTGTGTAGCCTTAGCTGCCACTCACTCTGTAGACCAGGTTGGCCTCAAACTCACAGATCCACCTGCCTCCACCTCACCAGTGCTAGGATTAAAGGTGTGTGCCACCACTGCCCGGCTTCCCCCCCTTGAGGGGAGGGGGCAGACTTTCACATAGCCTAAGTTGTCCTTCAACTTACTACGTAGCTAATGATGACCTTGAATTCCTGATGCTCCAGTCCCATCTCCGAAGTGCTGCAACACCACACCTGATTTATATGGTGCTAAAGACAGAACCTAGAGCCTCCTGTAAACTAGGCCAGGGGTCTAACCTCAGCTTTAGCTACAGTTAATCGTGCTCCTTAAAACAATGATGTCCCAGGAAATAAGTACAAGGAAATTCAAACTCCAGACTACCAACCTCAAGCAGCAACAGACAGGCTCAGGGCCTCCTGAATGCAGCACTGTACCAATTATAAAGTGCCAGGCCCAAAGGGTACAGGGCAAAGGGCACAGAAGCGGGGGATGGGGGTAGGGGCTCACCCTGGATGGTCCTCTTGAAGAAGGCTTTGCAGGCCTCACAGGATGCCACACCGTAGTGGTAGCCAGAGGCCACATCCCCACAGACCAGGCAGAGGCGTTTGGGTAGAGAGCTGAGCACTAGCTTCCCACTGCCCTGCTCACCAGACCCTGCCCCCTCCCCATCCTCCTCCTCCTTGTGCCCTGGAAGGCAGCGGGCTGGAGCTGGACCAGAGGCCAGGGTCACCGGGGGTTCAGTCTCAGTCTCTGAGGAACCCTTTGGACTGTCAGGGCTGGCTGGCTCTGCCTTGATGTAGAGAGGCTCGATGCCCACCACCTGGCTGGACATGGTGCTGGTCACCTGCAGGGAAAGACCATCAGGGTCACAGGGAGGCACCCTGCCACATAGGTTGGGCAACACTGGGCCTAGGCCAGGCTTCCAGGCTCAGCCAAGGAGGAGGAGGAGGCAGAGTCCAAGGAAGGACTGCCCATGAAGAGGGCCCCCAGCTGTCGCCATGGGAACAGAGTCTCCAGAGCCTCTGGGGCCAGTAACTGACAGCAGGTCCTCCTCTTGGGAACCTGGGAGCGGCTTGGCAAGTCTAGCTCCCACCCAAGCCAGGAAGCTGGGTAACCTCAACCTGCAGGCAACTCTCAACCCCCAAACATAAGCATGATACCTCTGCTCAGTTTTCCCAGATGTTGGGAGGTACTCTCAAGTATTTAAGAGCACATTGAGGAACCAGGAGGGGGGCGCAGGGGGCGGGGGCAAAGGATATGGCCACACTCTCAGGAGTTTCCACATGTCCACACATGCTCACTCTCTCCTGGGAACCTTCAGCTCACACATGGCCTTTAACCAGTCCCAAGTTCTCCCACACTCCCAGCAAAAGAGCACACTCAATAGGCAAACTCACACTTAAGTCTCACAGACCCTCACCACACTCTAGTAAGGGAGTCTCTCACCTCTGACACGCCACCCCCTCCTGCTTTAGCAAGCCCAGTCCAGCCATGCCGTGTAGGGCGCGGCTCCACCTCTTTTGCACCCCAGACTTGCACGGTTCATTCTTACACTCCAGCTGCCGCAGAGTTCACCACCTCTCGCGACCTCCAGGACCGCCCCCCCCCCCATCAACCTGCGCACACCTATGGGAAGTTGCCTGAAGTTACTAACCTCCCATCCCCCCCATTGCCCGCGGGGGACTTCTATCAGGTTATCAGGAAGTAAGAAGAGGCGACAAGGAAGAAGTTCTCCCTCGCGCTACGATGACCTATGACCCAGAGAGGAGGGTGGCCCAAAGCCCCTGCAAGCGCCCCCACGTGGCCTCAGGGCCCCTTTCAATCCCAGCCCACCCCGAGGACTCCCGCAATGCTCAAGGACCATCTGAAAGCAGCCCGGGGACTCGCTCCAAGGCCCGAGGTGAACCGGAGGCCAGGACCTGAAGCTGGACCTGACCCGGCCGCCACACCAGGCGCGACCCCGCCCGCTGCCCGCCCCCCGCCCGCGGTTGCACATGGCCCCCGCCGCGCCCGCCCACCCCCGCGGCCGCCTTCCCCTCCGCCCCCGGACCTTGGGCTCCGACAGGGCTGGCGGGCAGGCATGGGGGCCGAGCGGCCCGGAGCGCGGGGGTGAGCGGGGGCCGCCTCCTCCGGCCGCACCGCCCCGCCGCGCTGCGTCCCCCCTCACTCGGCGGCGCCGCTGGCTGCTTGTAGGACACAAAAGGACATCGCGGCTGCTTCCTACTCCGCTTCCTCCAGCTGACAGCGGAGGCGGGGTCGGCCGTGCGCATGCAAAACAGGGGGAGGGGCCAGGTGCCCTATGCTAATATCCGAGGGAGGCGGCGGCGCCTGCGTACCCGGAGGCCAGTGGGCGGGTCTTGGCGACACACGCGTGCGCCACCGTCCCATAGGCGGGGCCTGAGCCTAAGGGAGGCACGAGGACTGAGAGCTAGCGTAGGAGAGAAGCCGGAGCATCCTTGCATCACGAGAAGGGCGGTGCTCTGCCTTATAAGAGTGGGAGTAGCTGTTCGGTGAACTCAGTAAGGGCGTTGAACATGTATGTAAATTAAAGGGCGTGGTTATGCAACTTCATATGCATATGGGGTGGGGCCTAACAGGGTGCTGCTCCCCCAACACCCCATTATGTTGATGGGACACTTGACAGATTTGGTAGACCAGCACCCCTGAGGACCCTCGAGTGGAGAAGGAGACCTAAAACATGCAAGTAGTCCTGGTTTGCGAGTTCCTCAAAGGCAGTACTGGTGAGACGCGAGCGGACAAAACTCAAGGTCACTGCGGTGACCGAATGAAGGTCACGGGGAAAGGCGGGGCCACGTGCGTCCGCCTCACGCAAGCAGCCACGCACTGATTCTGGGATCATGCATAGACTCTTTAATTTCTTTAAGATTCAAATTCCATGCTGATGGAGTAGAGCTTGGGTTCGAGGGACCGGAAAGCACACGGAGTTGAGCTGGAGGTTCACTAATTCAAAACGTACAGCCTCTTGTTCCGGCGCTTCTTGATCCCCTCGATATATCCCTGCAGCTCTTTAGTCATGAAGTGGCTCCTGCCAATCGTGGACCTATATGCTAGGAAGAGGGCAGAGCCGAGTTCAGGGCCATGAGCAATGGCAAAGGGTTTCTCCCCGTTTGAGGAACCACAGGTGATTTGAGGTGGCAGTTAGTGCTGCATTTGGATCTTTGTTAGTTTGGGGGATTTTGGATCTCCTAGGTGCGATGTGAAGAATGGAAGGGAAGAAGGCTGAAGAAGTTGCCGCAAGCCTGACCAGAGGCAGTGAGAGCCAGCCTCCTCCCGAGCCACCCACTCTAACTAGTTATCTGGCGCTTTCCTCTATATGCTTATATATCGTGAACAGAAGGTTACCCAGATAATCCTATATCCAGTACGTTTACCCCCAAAATCCCGATCTGTCACAGCTCCCCCACCTGGAGGTGAAGCAAAGGTACACAAAGGGTGTCCCTCCACTGGACAAGCTGAGAAAACAGACTTGCTAGAAAAGGGATTATTTTAAGTCCTCTGAATCACTCACTCCATTGAGTTTGCCTGTGCCTGGGCTCTTGACTTTTAATTTTTAGGGCATCCTTGGAGTATCTGTGCGTGCTAAGGGGATCTGGCAAGACATACATATCCTGAAATTCTACAGCCCCAAGCTACCATGATCTTTTGTGTAAGCTGGGATAGGGGGTGCTCACTACTGAGGGCTTTCTTGAGAATGTCCAGAACTTCAGTCTCCATGAGTTCCATCAGAGGCAGGGGCAGCTGGAAAGGCAACAAGAGACTCAACCAACCAGGGGACCCCAGTTCCATGTAAAGCGGAGGTGCTCCCACATGACCTCCCCAGCTTACCTGCCCCACTTTTCTGAAATCTGCCCCACCCTGCTACTACTGCAAGCCTCAGTCTGCCCATCTCCTACCCACTACTTGACCCCAGGAGTCTCCCAAGGCCCCTCCAACCCTGTTCTGCTGCTCTGTCCAGTAGGCTCGGTGCGGCTTTAACAGACTGAGGACTAGTACGTCTGAACTAGACGATCCTAGAGAAATGAAAAGAGAAATCAGTCAGGCTCCTGGGTCCACCACGGAGCAGAGTTGTGTATGGGTAAGCACATGGTGGGAGTGGGGTTCAGGGATAGTTGTAGATACCCCTTCATCAAAGACCACATAGGACTCTGGCTTCAGCCCTAGGCTTTAGAACCCTACTCGACTGGGATCCAGAACTCACTGCCCCTCTGGGTAAGACTTGGGGACTTTCTGATTCATCACCTGTAAATGGAGTCATAGGAACTCCCTTTTATGAGGATCGTGTGTCCTCTGTAAGTGTGTTGTTGTTGTTGTTGGGAATTGAACATAGGACTTTGTATAAACTATGAGAAAACTCTACCAGTAAGCTACATTCCCCAGTCCGGAACAGTCTCTTATTTACAGTCTCTTGTAAAGGTCACAGTACAAGAAGCCCTATGCCTGACATATCACCAGCTTAACATATGTCAATTGTTATATCTGTATCACTCTTGCTTGTGTACACATGTTCTCACTAAGTGGGCCGGGTATCTAGGCTAGCTTTGAACTCACAGCCTTCTGAATACTAGGAACAAGGGTGTACACTTCCACAACTGGGTTCTTATCAGTGCTCACTCCTTGATGAAGGTGGAAACGGAAGGGACAGAGGACAGACGCACACAAGTCTCAAACAGTGCTTGGCATACTGTGTGTAATCCCAACACTCAGCAAGATACCAAGGTCCAAGGTTATCTTGGGCTATACAGTAAGACTCCCATTCCGAAAAGAAATACAAAATAAAAATAAAGTAACTATTGACCAAAAGAGAGACTTCAAAACAACCAGATCCCAGTCAGGGAATGAATTCTGTCCTTTCGGCTGGCACGGTGATGAAATTAAATGCACAGTGAGAGAGGGCTGGAACTATGCTCAGTGGTAAAGAATTTTCCTACCAAGCGTGATGCGCTCGATTCCGACCCTCAGCACCACATTAAAATAAAATTTAAAAACAAAACAAACAAAACAAAAACAAAAACTGACCAGGCTTTTACTGCTCAGCCTGCCTGTGCTTCCTTCCTTCTACGTTTCCCGGGTTCCTCGTAGTAGGACGTCTGCCCGGTAGGGGGCGCTCAAAGAATGTCTGAGTTAAAGTGTGACCGATTCCCGCCTGCGCCCTTTCCCAAGAAATCCTAGAAACTTGGGTTTCTATGGACTTACCCCCATTTCACAGGAAGGGACGTTAAGACCCGGGCTAGCCCCACCCCTATGGCACAGCCACCGCCTCGGTGAGGATACACTGACCTAAGGAGGTGTTAAATTCTTCTTGGCCCTCCTCATTCTCCAAGGACCTGCTTCGGCACCGTTCAAGCTCTAGCCGTGCTTGCTGCTGGATCTCCTGGGGCTCGAGGTTGAGGCTTTCCCTAAGAGAAATGGTCTGGCTGTACTTGCGAAGCTTGCTGCTTATAGATTTGCCCTCTTCGTCGAAGTCCTCGCAGACGTCGGCTACCGACACGTTCGCTGTGGACAGCGTGGCCGTGCTCCATAGGTCACGAACATCTCCGTACAGGCTGGATCTGACCGAGCTGCGGCGACGGATTGCGGGTTTGGGCACCGGCTGCGGGTCACACACAAATAAGGTAGCCAAGCGATTCGGGGAGCTGGAGGGAGCAGGGAGATTGGACTGGGATGGGGACGCTAGGAGAGCCGCCAAGCACCTAGGCTGAATGGCAGGTTACTCTAGAGGCCTGAAGGAGCCCTAAGGGGCGTCTGGGCTTGGGGAACTTGGGCAGACTTCTTACTTTGATAGAGTTTTCCTCCATCGTTCTGCACTAACGGACCAGTATCCGCGGGACTCAGTCGACTAGGGAGAGGGGTCACGCTCCAGGAAGGGGGAGGGGCGGAGTCTCCTCCCGGATGGTTAGAGTGGTCTCGCGGGAGGAGACTTCTAACTGCATATTGCATCAAAACTCTAAATTGCGTCCACCACCCCCACCCCCACCCCCACCCCACCCAATATCAACGCCAAGACTGGAAGTGCCCAGTCCAGGTTCAAGTCCGGGTCTCCTCCAGGCAGGGACAAGAGTCTGAATACTTGAGCCTACCAAAAGAGCACGACTTGACCGGTGTGGGTGCCCAAGGTGGGCAGTGGGCCTGATCTAACCCCAAGGTGGCGCGAGAAAAGCACTTGCACACCCACTTGAGTCCCAGGAGCACTCACTTGGTGGTGCGGACTTTTTGTTTTATTGATGCAGGTTTTGAGGCACAGTCGTGAGGTGTGAGGGGCAAAACCGGCAGGGGAGCGAGCCTTGGATGCTGGGCTTTGGAAGTGGTTGGATGTAAAGAACCAGTCAGGGAAGAGCGGTGCCATTTGGCAACCATTGCACTCCTCTCAGGGTTGCAATCTCGTGGGACAAAAGAGGGCTCTTTGGTCAAATAAGCCAAGCATGCCTGGACATCAGCAAGAACGAAGGCCTGGCGTGGGGTCCTGGGCCAGAGATCCTGCCCTTACACCTGTACGGCCTTGTCTCGGAGAGGCCCAGGACCCCGGGGTCTGGAGGGTTTTTTGGATGGGTTGGGACGGCGGCGACCCCGAGGCGCACGAGGCAGGGCACAGCCACGCTCACTCTGCGTGTCTGAGGACTCGTCGATGAAGGCCAGGTTCTCACTGGGGTAATCCAGAGCCGAGGCCGTGGGCGGGGAAGGAGTCTTGACCTCCTCTGCGGATGCAGGGGAGACAGGCCTGCGGGCTGGCGCAGCAACAGCGGGCGGTGCCGGCAAAGAGGAGGGCAGGAGAGGTTGCTCCTTCTCTGGCGGCGGGGCGCCGGGCCCAGTTCGCTGGGTGACTCGTGCTGTCACTGTGCCGGTCCAGCTAGCAGCCTGCGCCGTGAGGCCACCCATCTGCACAGAGAGGAAAAAGGTATCGGCCCATTGTAGCTCCGGAAGCTGCCGCTTTACCAAATGCATCCACCTGACCCTGGAACGCCAGCCTGTAGATGATCCCAGAGGCACAAAGTCCCTTCCTGCATTGGCCTGAAAGCACCCCCTTCTTTAAGAAACTTTCTTGAAAGCCTCGGGTTTGCTTCAACCTTCACTGCCTCTCTGTATTTGGCTAGCAAAATGCAGGTAAATTACAAAACCGTATTCGTTGTTCATTCTGAAATTCACATATAACTGGCCTTTCTAGTTCTGTTGTTTTTGAAACAGAGTCTCATTCTATAACCCAGGCAAGTCTGAACTCGCAGCAATTCTCCTAATTCTGCTCTGCTTACCAAGTGCTGGGATTTACAGCCTTGTACTACCTACCACCTTGCCTCTCTGAATTCTTATTCACTAACCTTGGCGACCCTATCTACCCATGAGGAAGGAGGTGGTCGAGTCGCGACAAACCTGAATTTACTCCAATGTTCCCGTTAGTGCACGTCCGGGTCTCAATTTCAGAGAAGCCCACATTTTGGAGGGGAGCCAGACTGGCCAACAGCCCCTGTGCCCAGGGGTAAGGGCACAACACACAAGTGACATGCATGGCGCATGCGCGGCAGCGAACAGCTCCTGGAACACAGACAAATACCTCTGCCCGAGTTCGGCGGGACACCGCTCGCAGCCAGTTGCCGATGGTGGTGAGCACTGAGGCGAAGTAGGCTAGGCCAAACAAGATCCAGAACCACACCAGCGGCTGGTAGGCTGGAGAGTTCTGCCCGGTGCCATTGCCTAGATGGTTCAAAGGGGGTGGAAAGTAAGTTGATAGGGGCCGGAGGCGAGCCTGCGAGCCTCTGATTCACTGCCTGTTTCTGCACCTTGAGAGGATGCCCCTCCCTAGAAAAGAAGGGAATGTGCTATAATGTGTAGATGTATACAATGAGTGTGTAATTGTGTATAAGAGCATGCAAGAGGGGATGAAGTTAATATATATAGTGTGAGCGGGCATGCAAGATTTAAGTGAGCATCAGGTGCTGCCTGCTAAAGCAAAGTATGGTGTGCTCCGTGATTGGTGGGGAAGCTGGGGCACATGCCCCACGGTACTACATAGGCGGAGTGCAAGAACCAAGGACTTAAGGGAAATGCTGGGCAACGTCAGCCTCACCAGGTACATAATCGCCAAAGCCTACGGTGGTGAGCGTCACGATAACAAAGTAGATGGCTTCCAGCTTGCTCCAGCTCTCCACGTAGGAGAACACGAAGGTGGGAGTGAGGACAAAGAGCAGACAGCCAATCAGCAGGAAGAGCACTGCAGACAGAATTCTCACCAGCCCCGGGGGCACATGCCACTTCTGTGGGCAAAGGTGGTTGATAGAGCCATTGAGATGCCAATAACCCTCAATTCCATTCTCTCACCCCGACCGACCCTACCCGCATCCTGGCACAGCGTGTGTGAGAAGCTCCTGCTCTCTAGGAGTTCACACTCACTTGCCAGGGATCTAGGGAAGACCCTGCGAGGGCACAGCGCAGCTCACCAAGAAGATTGCTTCAATGTGGCCGATGCCCCGGCGCAGAGAGGAGCCCAGCCGGTCCCCGACTCCCGCCAGCAGCATCCCGAACAGCGGGATCCCCACCAGTGCATAGAAAATACAAAAGAGACGCCCGGCATCTGTGTGTAAGGCTATGTTGCCGTAGCCTGGATAGAGAGGACAATGCGGGAAGTCCAGGCGCCATCCGGGGACCCTCCGCACCTTCCCCCACAGGGAAACGCCTTGCCCCTTGCCTCCCTCCACAGGCCGCATCTCCACCCCCACCGATGGTAGTGATGATGGTCCCCGAGAAAAAGAAGGCGCTGCCCAGGTTCCAAGCTGATGAATGGTTGCCGCTATTGGTCCAATTGGTTTCTGGGTTTGCGCCCTCCCCTAGGGCGTCGGCCACGAGCTGCAGGACAGGATAAGGTGCACAAGGAGGAACCTCAGTCCTTCCCTCCCGCTGGGCTAACTCCCAGCCCCGCCCCCTTCTTTGCACAGCTTACTGGCTGTGTGTGTGTGTGTGTGTGTGTGTGTGTCTTCTTTGGTTTTAGTTTTTTGTTGTTTTATTTTAAAGATTTATTTATTGTATGTATTTGAGTACTCCATTGTTCTCTTCAGACACACCAGAAGACGGCATCAGATGCCATTCCAGATGGTTGTGAGCCATCATGTGGTTGCTGGGAATTGAACTCAGGACCTCTGGAGGAACAGTCGGTGCTCTTAACCTCTGAGCCATCTCTCCAGCACCAGTTTTAGTTTTTGAGATGTCTCCCTCACTCTCTGCACGAAGCTAACTTTTTTGTGATTGGTTGGTTTGGTTTTCTGAAACATGTTATATAGCCCACCCAAGTGCTGGAATTACAGGGATAAGCCTCCATAACTGACTTAACACGATCAATTCCTAATTTTACATTCAGGAGCATGAGTGCTGGAACCAAGCTGCCTGAGTTCTAATCTTGGTGGCCTTGGGCACGTTAACTCATGGTGACCATGGGCACATAAACTCACGGTGACTGTGGGCACGTTAACTCATGGTGACCATGGGCACATAAACTCACGGTGACTGTGGGCACGTTAACTCATGGTGACCATGGGCACATAAACTCACGGTGACTGTGGGCACGTTAACTTATGGTGCCTTGGTTTTCTCCTCTCTCACACGTGAGTGATTGATAGTCAGAGCACCAATATCATAGATTTGGCATACAGAATAAACACTGGGTGTTTGTTGGGTCATTCATTATGTCCTGTGAGCTCCTGCCTCAGCAGACTCTGCCCTTCACACTGTGAAAATTGAAAGTGTGTGGCCTTTAAACAATGTATTGAAAGGCAAGACCTTCTCTCCAGAAAGGTTCACATATCACATTTTGTTTCCAATTTTAGGATGTTTACACATGGGTGCTTGTGCCCAGAGGCCACCTGGTAACTTCCAAGGCAAACCCAGTGTTTCCCATGATGCTCAGTAAGTGTGACTGAAGGGACAGGGACAGGCTTTTCTTGACTGCCTTCAGATTCCCCAGGGGAAGAGTCTGTGTGTGAAGAGCTTGTCCTGGGTGCTGGGATATCAGAGCACCAGAAGAGGGGGGTCTTTCCTCAGATTAGCAAGGAGATAATCCACAGGAAGTTTACAGCCTGTCTTACTTTCCTGATGTTAGTAAGACCCACTTCAAGAGTTCGTCCTCACTGAAGAAACCTCTGCAAACCCTCAAGGCTCCTATTTGTCCCAAGGAGAGTCCTTAGTCTCCTTAGTCCAGCATTTATTTATTGTTTTGAGAAAATGTCTCCTGTACCCTAGGCTAGCCTAGGACTCACTATGCGTCAAGGCCATCCTTGACCTCCTGATCCTCTTTGTCTCTACCAAGTGCTGAAATTACAAGTGTGAACTGCCCTGCCCAGGCTTTGCAGTTCTGGAGAACCAACCCAAGCCCCAGCCCCTCCCCCTGTTTTATTGGAGGTATATTTGGTGTTGTTTTGGGAGACAAGGTCCTACTTAGTAGCCAAGCTACCTTGGAACTCACAGCAGTGCTCCTGCCTCAGCCTAAGAGCTGAGATTACAGGTATGAGCCATAAGTACTTTTTCCAAACTAGTCTCAACCTTTCCCCAGTCTCCTCCCATGAGATCCTGATTTTGCACCCCTAAATAGAGCAACCTTCTCCACAGATTTTCCGAGGTGATTCCATTTTCTGTAATGATGATCTTTGTATAAAGAGATGAGATGTCCAATTTAAAGTGATTTAATTTTTTTCAGATTTATTTCTTTTCTTTTCTTACATGTGTGCATGTGTGTCATGTGCATGTCTGGTGCCCACAGAGGCCAGGAGGTTACAGATTCTCTGGATCTAGAGTTACAGACAGTTATGAGGAACACAGATCCCCTAGAAGAGCAAAAAGTGCTCCAAACTGCTGAGCCATCTCACCAGCTCCAGTGACTTAGTTTTTATTGTTGCTGTTTTGTTTTCTTTCCTTTTGTTTTTTGAGACAGGGTTTCTCTGTGTAACCCTGGCTGTCCTGGAGTTCATTATATAGACCAGGCTGACCTCAGACTCAGAGAACCTCTTGCCTCTGCCTCCCTCCAGAGTGCTGCTATTAAAGGTGTGTGCCACCAGCTTGGGCTCATGATTTAACTTTCTTAAAGCTTTCTTTAGTAGCATCTCTCTACATCCCCCAAATCCTTCACCTCCAGTGTTGTCTAAGCCTTGTTTCAATGACCCGGCATCTGCTCCACCCTCGGCTTGCCAGCCTCCACACTGTGGCTGGCCATGCTGTTCCTCTGCTTGGGAGTTGTTTGTCCCCACACTCTGGAGTCCTTCCCTCTCCCTTGGTCCTTCTAACTGCTGCCTCTCACAGTCTCTCCATCTCCCTCACTCCCAGCACCCAGGGCTCAGCAGCCCGCAGGGTGGGAAGAAGGAAATCTCCTTCAAGTCCACTGCTTCCTGCAGTGATCTGTCCCTGATCTGTGCCTTGGATGTGACACCTTCCAGGGAAGCTCCACCCCACCGTTTGTGCCTCTACTGCCCCCCCCCCACCTCCACCCAGAGCTCATAGGTAATACAATCGCTGAGACTCATTCATCCTGGGAGTTGCTCCTGCAGGAGAAGCAGAGCACCAGCCATCCACCCAGCCCTATTCCCTGTCTCTCCTTTTCTTCTTTCTTATCCCAGAATAAAGCAATTCCATTGTGAAGATAAATAGGTCAGACTCCCTCCCTCCCTCCCTCTTCCCTGAGGTCTGGCCAGTTGCACTTTCCACCCAGGCACTTCTGAGCAGAGCTTGTCCTGATTTCTGGAAGTGGAAGAGATGCATGTCTCTTTGCACTGGATCCTGCCACCTTAAGAATCAGTTGGGATGCTGAGGCTTACATGCAGACCCTCCACAAAGAACAGTCGGGGTGCAAGGGATATGCTTCTATCAAGTGAGAAATATTAATTTATTAAGATTAAACCTGAGCATTCCAGAGCAGTGACCAGACGATCAAAAGAAATGATGCAGGGGTTCACTAACAGGACCCATGAAAGCAGAAGCTCAGAGCTTCCCTTAGTGGCTGGATAGAGAAGAAAGCAGCTTGGAAAAGCCTGCGGCCCCCACCCCTTCCCATTGGCTTGACTGGTAAGCATAGGGAGGTGGGTCCCTGAACTGACCTCCACAATGGTATGAATAGAAACCCTTTAAAATCATCTGTACTTGTTTATGTGCAAACTTGGGAACACAGGGGGAGGTGTTCAAAGTATTCTTGGGTTTCTCTAAAACATCTAAACCCCAAAAAAAAATGCATAGGAACTCTGTGGGAGGAGCAGCAGACATTAGCAAGTAAAAACTCTGCAGGGAGCCAGGCGTGGCTGCTACAGCCTACAATCCTGGTGTTCCCAGAGGCAGAGGCCAGACAGACCCAGAGTGCAAGGTCAGCTTGTGAACACAGAGAGTGCCAGGCCAGTGAGGGCCAGCGGTATAGCAAGCTCCAGTCTCAAAAAACCAAAAATCATTCCCAGGGTTATATTTAAATTCGGCTGTTTAACTGAAAGTCACATGTGACTACGCATGCAAGGTTTGGTCTGGTGAGCTAATGATGTTAGAGCTGTGCAAATACAACATCCCCCGTGCTCCACCCGTGCTCCACCCGTGCTCCACCCATTCACTCATCCACTCCATTCAGTTATTTGTTCATTCTTCCTTCCTCCCGCCGTCACCCAGGGAGGGAGACATTCCAGGGCACAGCCTGGTGCTAGCAACAACAACATGGCCGGCACATGTGTTGAACACAAACACTTGGACCCCAGCCCTGCCCAGCACTCCCAGAGATAGAGCAGGACCGCCCTGTCCTCAGAGATATGTGTCTGGACGGACGTGGCTCCCTGAGCAGGACCCCACTGCTAACCAACCCGCTGACCCACCTTGATGAACTCATCCAGTTTCTTCTGGTTCACACATGGATGGTCCTTCAGAAACTGGTCTCGGCCATCCTCCAGATTCTTCTGAACCTGCTGCTCATGAGGCTGCTCCAGAGCCTGGAACACTAGAGCCCCAGACACCAAGTAAAGTAGCACCAGTGCCAGCAGAGCCAGGAGAGTGGTGCTGCGCATGGCCCTTCCAGAGGCAGGCCCTGCTCCACTTCCTGCCTGGGCAGGAGGAGCAGGGGGCTCCTGGGGAGCAGTGGTCACTGCAGGCCAAACAAGGATTATGGGGTCAAGAAGAGATCTGACACCCACACCCTCCTTCTCTTATCTTAGACTTCCCAAAGTTTTTGAGCCCCTAGCTTTATTATCCATAGCTGTAACCCCCACATATCCTCTGCTTCCAGGTACTACTAACACCTGGGCCCCATCTCCAGCCTTTCTCTTTCCTCTGGAGCCTTCAGGAGAGTGAGACAAGGAAGAAGACGCTAAGCTAGGCAGGTGAGTGAGAGAACAGGGGGACTGTGACCTGTGTGAGAGCCTGCCTCAGAGAAGCCCAAGGGACGACTAGGGACTTCCAGGGGAAATCGGAAGAGCTGGAGCCCACAGAACCGGAGACAGGAATAGCAGGTCCATACGTGGTTCTCCTAGTGCAGCTGTGGCAGCCTCCTCAGATGCATCTGTCCTCCCCCTGCCTTCTAGCCTAGTAGGGATCAACGGGGCGGGGGGTGGGGGGGAATCTTCCAGGGTCCCCACCCGCCTGCTGGGCTTTCGAGGAACCCCGAGGCGGATCTGGCTGCAGGGCATAGGCAAGGCCCAGAGCCAGGGAAAGGGAAAGCGGCCACAAAGTTCCCAGAAGTGCAGCACAGGGAGGGAAGGGTGGCACGATACAGCAGCCCACGGGACAGCTGTCACCTAGGGGGCAGCGGGAGATGGCAGGCGCGCGCACACACATGTATACATAGCCTGCTACATGTGCCACAAAGATCTTTGAGCCACATTCCATCCTGCAGCTCTAGCCGCGCGCTGCCCAGGCTGCAGGTCTAGCACTGCACCATGCTTCTGCAGACCCTGGCACAACTGACCACCATGGGCGTTCCCGCAGTGCCGAGCTACCCCAGAGGTCCACACGCACGAATGCATACGCGCGCGCGCGCGCGCGCACACACACACACACACACACACACACACACACACACCCCGGACCCGGGTGACACCGCACACCAGCCGCTTGCTCCCACCACCTCCCCCGCGTCCTTACGCCGACGCCTCCGAGCGTGACCAGCGACGAGGACGCACGGTCACACCACTCGAGGAAGGCATCCACGCGCTGGAGGTGTCCCGCCCTGCCGGTTACCTCCCAGCTCCCGGGGCCTGGGATCCAGCCCACATTCCCGCGCCGGCTCCGCACTTACTGTCTGCCTACTCTGTGGCTGCGGCTTTGGCTGCGGCCAGGTCTTCCGCGCCGCCTCGAGCGGGTGAGGGCTGGGCCACGGAGGTGACAGCGGCAGCCCAGAGACCGAGCGGGCGGCGGTCTGGGACCCCCTCCTCCCGCCCTCAAAAGCCCCCTCCTTTGAAGCTTAACCCTACCAGAGCTGCGTCTCCCTGCGTGCCGCACCCTCACCACCGGTTCTCGCCACCAACCGCCTTGCACCCAGCGCTTTACCTGCACCTGCAGCCTCTGGGCTTCCCGATCCTGTCTTGTCCTGGCTAGTGAGTAGCAGAAGAGCCAGAGAGGGGTCTGCGTAGAGTCCAACTCTCCAGGCTGGGATCGGGGCCCCAGCGCTGCCCTAACCTGGACATCAGCTGGCCCGGGGCTCAGGACAGCCGCCACAGCCACACTCATCTCCTGGAATCTTCTAGGTCTATTACTGGACTGGGAAGAGCCTTCGTTTCTCCGCCCATGAGGATAGTCTGGCCCTTGGGCTCGCCACTTATGAGGGAGAGGCCCTCAGGGAGAAGAGGGTATGTGGGGGTGGAAGGCGGGGAGCTCTCTTTGAGGCCACCTGGATTTAACCAGCTGAATGGGTTGGGTCCCAGTTCTGGGAAGTCACTGATGGAGCGCCTCTTGCTCCTCGGGCTGCATCCCCATCTCTGATCCTCCAGGCCCTGGAGTCAGCACGGGGGACCATCTGCTGCCTGACAGGTTCAGCAGAAAGAGTGAGAGCATTTTCTGAAGAGCTAAGGCTGGGTCCTCTCCTTCTCTGTCCTTCTCCGTTCATGTTCATATCCATTTATTTACTGATCTCTGCAAGTCTCTCCTGGAGCTTTCCAAGAACCCATACTTTTGTGGTCAGTACTTTTGTTGTTGTTGGGGTGTTTCATTTTGTTTTGAGACAGGGTTTCTCTGTGTACCCCTGGCTGTGTGGGTCTCAAATTCAGAGACTCACCTGCCTTTGCCTCCGGAGTCCGGGATTAAAGTTGTGCCCTACTAGCACTCACTCAGTTTGTGGTAAAGGTCAGCATGTTTAAGCATAAAGTGACCACCAGGTGATAGAGTGTCAGGGCGGTTACCAAACTCTCTAGTTCCCACTTAGAATAAAAGGATGACTACTTAACTCTGGATGCTGATTTTGAGTATTTAAGAAGTCAGTATTTGGGGGCTGGAGAGATGGCTCAGCCTTTAAGAGCACTGGCTCTTCTTTGGGAAGATCTGAGTTCAATTCCCAGCACCCACAGCCGTCTGGGACACCCTCACACAGACATACATGTAGGCAAACCACCAACGCCTGTGCACACTCAAAGCCAGTGGTTTTGTTCTCTTTCCCTTTTTTCTTTGTTGTTGTCTTTTGTTTGTTTTTGTAGTCCTGGCACTTGCTCTCTGGTCCAGGCTGGCCTCAAACTCAACAGAGATCCACCTTTCTCTGCCCCTCAAATGCTGATTAAAGGAATGAACCACCACTGCCCAGCTGAGGTCAGTGTTTATAAAAGCTTAAAGCCTAGCACACAGAATTAAGTGCCCTATAAATGTTTGTAATTTTGCTTTCAACCAAAAGTGATTGTCCAGCTTACTGCTAAAGTCTGAGCTCTGCAGTTCTCTCTGGAGACCTTCTAGACCTGGCTCCAGGATAGTCTGGAAGAAAGAATTTCTAGGCAGACTCATTGCTAGGCTGAGATCTAAAAAGGAGCTGGAATCCCCAGGTTTATAGGCAGGAGTCACAGACTTTGATAATCAATCCCGAGCCGCAGGGCAGATTTACCAGGATGTCAGGAACACAGGGCAGTGACTGGATCTTTGGGGGCAGTAGGAGGACTGTACCAGCATGCGACTAGCAAGAGATGGGGTGAGCCAGAGCCAGGTAAGGAGATGGAGGCTGTGACACACAGGCACCCCCTTTGTAGACTCTCCATGAGCTTGACATTTGAAGACCACATTAGAGGTGGTGACAGAAAGCAGGCCTCAGGTCAGTGAGATGGCTCAGTATTTTGTAGGGCTGCTTGCCACCAAGCCTGAAATTCCAAGTTTCCCTGGAACTCTAATGGGTTTTTCTGACTCTATACCTGTGTGTGTGTGTGTGTGTCCATCCATTTGTGCACCCACAAGTATATGCACAGTACACACACACACTAGGCCTCTGCAAAACTTAATCCATTAAAGGACAAGATGCCTAAGAGGCTGTGGCGATGGCTCAGTGGTTAAAAGTACTTGCTGCGCCTCCTCCAAAAGACCTAAGCTCAGTTTCAAGCACTGGAAGCTCACAAGGACTAACTCTGGCTCCGAGGGATCCGATGCCCCCTTCTGGCCTCTTTAGGCACTACACACAGGTATGGGTGCAGATACACCTATACATAATTATGAATAATCTTAAGGAAAAAATGATGCCAAACTGGGCCAATGAGGCAGCTCAATAGGTAAAGGCTTTTGCCACCATGTCTGATGATGTAAGTTCTACCTCGCCAGTCCATATGAAGGAGTGAGCCAACTTGTAAGTAGTCATCCGACAACAGCATGTGTGCTGCGCCAAGCGCTTGTCCACACACACACAAGGATATACATACAAATGAATACATGTCATTTTTTTTTTTTGCTTTTTTTGGGGTTTTTTTTTTTTGAGACAGGATTTCTATGTGTAGCCCTGGCTGGCCTGGAACTCAGAAATCCGCCTGCTTCTGCCTCACAAGTGCTGGGATTAAAGGCGTGCGCCACCGCCATCTGGCATACATGTCATTTAAAATAGTTAGCTGAGCGTGGCAGCACACATGCCTACCCCAGACCTCAGGAGGCAGCTGGGTCTCTGAATTCAAGGCCACACTGGACTAGGGAGAGTTCCAGGACAGCCAAGGCTATACAGAGAATCCCTGTCTTGGCAAAACAGAAATAACAAAGAATGTTAAGGGGCTGATGAGCTGGCTTGGTGGGCAAAGGGACTTGCTAGCAAGCCTTACACCTGAGTTTGATCTATAAGACCAGGGAAGGAGGAGAGAATTGCCTCTACTATACATGAGCCTACACGTATACACAATAAATCTAACAAAAGGTGTTAAGGATGCCTAAAAGTCGCATAATTACAGTGCCATCTGGTCCAAGAGGGGTTATGGGTCTCTGCACAACCAGTGAAGTCTCATGGAGACTTGATTCCCTGGCCCCACCACGGAGGGCCCACTCGCGGCCTCCGACAGTCCTGGAGAGTCCTCAACAGCTGAGCCTCCCCTCCAGCCCGTGGAGTGGCTTTTTCACCAGGACTTTGAGGCCCGGTTGGGAGCACAGAGGCGGCCATTCCAAGGCAGGAAAGCTTTAGGAAGAGGTGTGTGCAGTTTCCCCGCCGCTCACTGCTCACTAGCTTCCTCAAGGTAAATGGCACTTGCCCAGCCTCACAACCCATGTCGAGGGCCAGTGTTTGATCGTCCTGATGCCAAACAAGTCAAGGTAAGAAGGAACAGAACTCAGACAAGTGACAGGAAGAAGGGCAGGGCACGGCCTCTGTTTATTGAGTGGTAGGCACAGGAGAGGTAGCCAGCTCCAGAGTGGATGCAGAGGTGGCAGGTCATTGTCAGGGCACTGTGGGCATCTGGTATCCTGGGGCCTTGTTCCCATTTTAGGGGGAGGGCAAAGCTCACTACAACAGGAGCAGCAAGGAGCCAGCCAGGAGAGAAGCAGCCATAATCTCCTGGCATCCTGGGCAAGAAGCAGCAGATATCCTTGGCACAGGGGCCAGGGGTCAGGGGAACTGGGGCTTGGGTACTCTAAGAGGAGTAAAAGGAGATCACGTCTGTGGCGTGGAATAGAGGCTGTGGTAGTGGCTACCAGGTCCTGGCACCTGGGAGAAGAGCAGAGGAGTGGTCCTCGTCTGGCTGGCCCCTCCCCAGCCTGGCTCACGCCCGATGGCACCATACCAACTGCCAGAACCCAGGCTGCCGGACATGCTGCAGGCAGAGAAGCAAGGCGGTGAGTCCCGGGCAGTGCCCAGGGCCACATGCTTGAGATAGGAGAGGAGAGAGGCTGAGAAATAGAGAGCCCTAGGTCAAAGGGCAAACTGCGTTGGGGGCAGGGGTGGGCACTGGCTCTTGGTCTCCACTGCTTCACAGAGCCGGGCAGGATCCCAAGGTACTCCGGGCGGGGCTGGGGCTCCTACCTTGCGCTCTCACTCCGGCTCTGCTCCCAGGCTATGCCCTCATCCTCACAGTGGCCCGCCCTGTCAAAGAAGTAGGACCGAGAGCCAAAGCCCTGCCCACTGAGGATTCGACTGGTGCTCTGTAAGGTATGGGGGAACAAGTCACTACTATGGATATTTTTTTTTTTCTGTCACCAGAACTGTCCCAGGACAGAATTCCCAGGGTCCAACCCTCAACACTGGACCAAGAAGTGGTTGGGGGCCCTACCAGATCCTGTGGGGGCCGGTGTACCCGGAAGAAGCCCACCAGCAATGTGGTGGGCAGCAATTCCCAAATGAAGAGGATGAGGCCAAACACCAGGTAGCCTTTGTTCCCCAAGTCATTCACCAGATCTGCCTGGGGAGAAGCAGAGGCTGAGGACCGCCTGCCACCTCAGAGGATGCTGGCAGGGCCTGGCCAGCTGGAGGCTAGATAGTTACTAAGAAGGGACAAACAGGACCAGTGCCTACCTGGTCAGATACGTTGTACCAGTCGTAATCGAAGGCATCTAGCCGGCTCCGAGGGGCCAAGGCCAGAGCTGCCAGGTTGTAACAGGCCCGGCTGGCATAGAGCAGGACCATGGCACCCCCTATAGCAGCTGCCTGACACACACTGGTCCCCTGGCAGAGATGACAACAGAGGATCTTCAGGGAAAGCAGGCTCCCACCTTCCTTTATATCCTAAAGAATCCCAAGGAGCCCCAAGGATACGACATCAGGGTTGGTGGCCCTACCTTGGCCTCTAAGTAGATGCTGGTGGAAGGGGCTCGACGGGCCACGAGGCAGAGGCAGGCAGCAAGCGAGAGGGCACAGATGACGAAGAGAGAGTCGCTCACCAGGACACGTACCAGCAGAAGGACCCAGGGCTGTGCCTGGCGCTGGCGGGACAGCACCGCACACAGTACATTCACCAGCAAAAAGAGCAGTGAAGCACCCACGAAGGCCCCTCGGACAGCCAGCCTGCAGCCCACAGCAAAGTCAGCCCCGGACCATGCATCTCCTCGGCCCTTCCCAGCAACCCTGTCTCCTCAGGAGACCCCAGGGCCAATCAGAACTTAGATGGTCAAATCCAAACTCTGCTCATCTAGTTTTGCACATGAGGAAACTGAGGCTCAAAGAGGGGCGATGATTGAAAGCTACAGCATCACAGGAGCACCGGATCAAGCATCTGGACCAGAATGCTTGGGTGGGCCTCATTCCGGCTGCGTGACCTTGAACCATGGGGCTTTGTCTAACTGGGCCTCAGTTTCTTCCATCTCTCAAGTGAGGATAGGGATAGCACCTCAGGTGAGATGTGCAAAGATGCTTGTGAAGTATCTTTATAAACTGGAAGATACCGTGTAAGGACAGGGGTGTTGCAGCCAAGGTCACTAAAAGTGCAGCAAGACTATGCATTCCACGGATCGGAGCCTCCATCTTTCTCCACCACAGAGGATGCTGGTGTTCTCTCCCCCTGACACTATCATAAATGTCTGTACCAGATGCTTTAGGTTTTTCAAGCTCTCTCACAGATATCTCTGAGGTCTGTCTTGTCTCAGCCCTGCTTGCTTTGCTCCTCCCTGCCACTGACCCGTGACATCTCCAGTACTTACAAGCCTCGGCTCATCTCTGGCCGACGCTTCGCCTTGGCCTTGAACACCACCTGGGAGCAGAGACACCCATCACTCCTGTGGACCCTTGGGACTGCCCTCCTGCTCCCACCACACCGGTTCCCGCAGTTACCTGCACGAAGTAGAGGTTCATAAGCGTCAGTGTGAAGAACTGCAGGCAGACAGGACAGCAATAGAGAAGCCAAAATGGCAAGGGCCCCAGGCGGTTGGCCCTGGGAGTATCTCGGAAGTAGAAGGAGAAAAGTGTAGTCCGCAAGGCCGCCCAGAGCAGACAGAGTGCCAGGAATACCGTCTGGTAGCTGAGGCGCTTGTGCCCATACAGAAGCACCAGCCAGAGCTGGGCATAGACAGAGAAGAAGAGCAGAGCGTATAGGGCAGTGTAGGCAGCGGTCAGCCCCAGGGTCACTGTGGGCGGCAGTGCAGGTACCAGCCCAGCTGCAGGCACCAGACCAGACAGGTTACTCTCCATGTCAAGGAGGGAGGCCTGAAACCGGGAGAGAGAGATAGAGGGCCAGAAGCCAGGAAATAAATATGGAGGGGTGGGAACTGCAAGAGGTGGTGAGACCTGGGAACTCTGGAAAAAAAGAACTTGGGGTTGTCAGGCCTTCCCTCCTCAGCAGAGTCGGGGATGGGGCTAGGGGTGGGCACGGGTAACCTGGGCCCTGAGCCCAGTACCCGTCACTCTGAAAGTGTATAAGGGTAGTCTTTCCTACCCAGGGCAAATGAAAAGGAGGTTGGGGTGTCCCTCCCTGGGCCAGCCCCAGAGCCAAGATGCGAGGATGCAGTGGCACAGAGTCCCTGGCCTTGGTCGCTCGTGTCCGGCTGGCAGGAGGGGGAGAGCCGGCCAATGCCCGTCAGCTTAGGGCAGCGGCCGCTGCGGGGGCGCCCAACGCCCCGCTCTCCCCCTCCCCAAGCTTGGTTCCTCTTTCCCCTCCAATAATCCGGATTGGGAGGCTTCTTCCTCTGTCCTTAAGATTCCAGACGTGTTCCCCCACCGCGTCCACCCTCAGCCCCGGTGAATAAGAGGAAGTCGCTGTCAGGTTCTCGGGCCGCTGCGGGGTGAGCGGAATCCGGTCGCCGGGACACCGGGCTCCAGCTCCCTGGCTCCCGCTGCTCCGCCCCACTCCTGCGCCTGCGCGGGCGTCCGTTCGCTACGTAAACTGCGTAGCGGCCGGCAGGGACCCCGAAGCCATGCGCCGCGCCCGGCGTGCATCTCTTTCGAGAATCGGCGCAAGGTGCGCTGCCGGCGGGTGTCCGGGGTTACGGATGGCGGCGGGCGGCCGAGAGTAGGACCGGCCGCACACACAAAGCACCTGGGTTACCAGTGCCATGGACCGCCAGCTCTTAATGTTTGGGGACTACCATTTCCCATGCTTAGATCCCCAAACCCACATCGCGATCGGCGTGCCCATATGGGGGCGGCAACGACTTCGCCGCACAGGGTCACTGAAGGAAACTTCCGCCCACAACCAAGATGGTACCCGAGCCCCACCCCCTAGCTTCTGTCTGCAGGCCCCGCGCCCCGGCCTGGGGCAGCTTACGCACACCTATCCTAGCAGCAGAGCCCCTACAGCCCTACGACTCGCCCTTCTGAGCGTCCCTGTCCCCTCTCCCGCATCCGGGCGGCCATCCTGCCGGAAAGGAGCTCCCGAGATGGCGCTGGGAGTTGTTCCCAGGACCGGCAGTGCAAGGCCTCCACGATCGGGAGGAAGGAGCTGCTCTTCCCATCCCGGTCACTCGGTCCAGGGGGAGCAATAACCATCGCAACGGCCATTGCATCCGACGGCCGAGGTTCAGTAAACGGCTCTATAAGTAATCACTAAGCTGTTTACAGAGTTTTCAGCTCCCCAGGGAGGTGTCATTAGCCCCATTTTACAGGACAGAATTCGGGCCCAGAAAGGCTGGAGGACTTATCAGCCGAAGCAGGCCTCCAGGATCCAAATGGGAACCCCAAAGCAGCCCTCGCTGGCTCCTGCACACGCCCTAGGCTTGAGGAAGTCGGATCCCGGAATCTGGAGCCTGGGGAGCGACGCGGGAGGAAGGCGGTGGAGACCAGCAGGTCGGCGTAGGGGTGGGACCTGGTTTGGGGTGGCCCCGCCTCCAGGCCGACCCGGGATTTACTTCGAGAAGTGATTGGGTCAGATCTGTGACAGTTCCCGTCGCCCAGGAAACTAGGGCCGGGCGCCCTTAGAACTGGAGGGAGGAGGCAGGCCCGGGCCAGGGGCCTCGAGATCGGGCTTTGGGTGAGACCTTTTCGCGGTCCTAACGGGCAGGGGGATAGCGCTAGGGTCTGGACAGAGCTCTGAAGAGAAATTTAATATTCCGGCGACAGCCAGGCCAGACTCAGCAGACAGATGAGGGATTGGGAAGGTTTAGGGAGTTGGGCTACCTTGGTAGGAGAGGGAGACAGGACTACCTCTCCTCTGCTTCTCGTCAACACTGTTTGCCTAGTAAGAAGTACTGAGTACTTCTTACCTTGTCTCTACAGCCCAGAGTATGTTCCAGATCCCAGAGTTTGAGCCGAGTGAGCAGGAAGACGCCAGTACTACAGAAAGGGCGCTGGGCCATAGCCCCACTGAGGGCCAGCCAGGTCCCTACCTAGCCCCAGGTCTCCTGGGGAGAATCGTTCATCAGCGGGGACCAGCCAACAACAGTCATCATGGAGGTAGGTTCTTCACTACCATCATCCTCCTGTCCTGTGTCCCCTGACTCAGTTGCCCCTTGTATTCCTGTTACAGCCATGCTTCCTAAAGAGTCTTGGGAAGCCCCAGATACCCTGATCATCAGATTGCTGCTTCTACAAACCAGCTGTCACTGGGCTGATTCTCAGAGATGTGTGGCATGTCCTTAATGATTAAGCTGGTCCGCTGAATGCTGAAAACAGTCCCCCTTATTATGTCCCCAAGATAGACATCGGTGGGAGGTAAGCAGAGCCCCAAAGAAGGAGTGACTTTCCTAAGGTCCCCCTAAGAGGTGTTGTTGGAAGACTCCTCAGTGTCTGGAATAGGGCCTTCCAGTGGCCAATAGATTCTTTGTGTGTGTGTGTGTGTGTGTGTGTGTGTGTGTGTGTGTGTGTGTGTGTGGTGGGGGAGGGGGGTTGAGACAGGGTTTCTCTGTGTAGCCCTGGCTGTCCTGGAACTCACTCTTGTAGACCAGGCTGGCCTGGAACTCAGAGATCCTGCCTCTGCCTCCCGAGTGCTGGGACTAAAGGTGTGCGCCACCACCACCCGGCTCAGTGGGTTCTTTCGTACTCCATGGCTCACCTACAGCATGACTATTATTGCCCAGATGGGACAGGCGAGTGACCCTAAGTGACAAACAAGAGCCGTGTAACGTTGGAAAGTGTGAGTGAGTGCCAAGATGGAGGGAGAGGCGTTAGAGAGACTGGCTATGCTCCCCACTTCCCATTGTTGACCCTGGACAGCCACAGAAATCTGAGCTCCAACAGGTTTGTCACTGGTTCCACAGGGCTTAAATCATCCCTACCACCTCATGTGTCCCTGGACTGCATCAGACTTCTCTACAGTTGAGACTAACCTTGCACTCCTGATCCTCCGGCCTCTACCTACCAACTACTAGGGTCACGGGCCACCATGCCTGGCATTCCACCTTCTTTGTTAAATTATGTGTATATGTATTCCCCGGGCAAAATATGCAGGTGCCTTGGAGTCCAGAAGAGGGTGTTGGACCCCCAAAACTGTAGTTACAGGTAGTTGTGAGCTGCCCCACATGGTTTCTGGGAACTGAACTCACAACCTGTGCAAGAGCAGTAAATGCTCTGAACCACTGAGCCATTTTTCCAGTCCCCCCACCCCTTCTTTTAACCTTCAGGTTTCTTTCTTCTTCTCTTTATTATTTTTTTTTCAGTTTTTCAAGACAGGGTTTCTCTGTGTAGCCTTAGCTGTCGTGGAATTTGTTAAACCAGGCTGGCCTCAAAGTCAAGAGGTCTGCTTCTGCCTCCCAAGTGCTGGGATTAAAGATGTGCACCACCACTGCTGGGCATATCTCCAGATTTCTTTTTCTTTTTCTTTTTTAAGGCTTGTTTGTTTATATCTGTCTATCTAGATATCTATTTAGATATCTGTTTTAATGTGAGAACACTGTTGCTGTCTTCAGACACCAGAAGAGGGCATAGGATCCCATTACATATGGTTGTGAGCCACCATGTGGTTGCTGGGAATTGAACTCAGGATGTCTGAAAAAGCAGCTGGTGCTCTAAACCACTGAGCCATCTCTCCAGCCCCATGGATCAAATTCTTAATTCTGGGGGCTCACCCTGGGGCTAGGAAAGGCCTCGTTCCGCTTCCGCTTCACCGTGAGCTCCATGTACCCTGTGTAGCTGCCCATCTGCAAAGGCGGCTGTGGCGGGTCCACCTGGGAGGGCAGCTCGTCAAAGTACAGGCAGACGCCACTCAGCTGCAGGAGCTGGTGCTAGAAGCCCCCTCTTTAAACTTGCCCTAGCAACATGGGACCGAGGAACCTGGCTTTCGTCTTGTGGTTGCGGGATGAGCTGTTCCAGCCCCAAGAAGAGGAGCTGCCTTGGGTATTCCGTCTACTCCAAGGGGGTGCTCCGAAGGATGGAGGTGGCGGTTGGCTGGCATCACGCTAGGACTAGGTGACAGGGTCCAGATGAGAGACTGGGAGAAAGGGTGGGACACTCATAGGAGAAGGGCAAACCTGAGGCTGGAGGTGGGGGAGGGACACTCGCAGGCTGTGAAACAGCTTTAGGGAGGCAGTAGAAGCAGGGCCTGCTGCTGCAGGGAGCACAAAGGTGTGTGTAGGAGATCTGCTGTGACTGAGGACTCCAGGGGAAACCGCCATGGTCTCAGGAGCTCAGTGCCCTTTTTGCTTCCCTCACTTCCCATGCTAGGCAGAGACCACACAGAGACACTCCTTCCTTCAGCCAATGTGTGGAGTGTGTGTGTGTGTGTGTGTGTGTGTGTGTATGTGTGGGTATGGGTGTGGGTGGGTGGCAGGTGGTGGTGGGGTTCATAAACATTTGATTTACTTTTCAATGGTCTCAAGAGCAGAACTGGGTGTGGTAGTATGTGCCTATAATCTCAGCACCAAGAACTGATCAGTCTGGAGATGGCTTAGGCTACTTAGACCCTGTCTCAGCAAACCAAAAGCAACACAAGTGAAATTTGCAAACGTCAGACCTGCCAGCCATGAACCTTCTAGCCCTCTCTGTGTGGAGAGTCAACTCACCCTGGTCCTCCCTCTCCTGACTACCTGCACCAGGCTGTGCCCAGCACTGACTACCTCCACCGGGCTGTGGGCATCCCTAGGGCAAGGACCGCAGCACAGAGGGACTGCACGGTAGGAAGGGAGGGGAGAGGCCATAAAATAGGAGAAGCAGCCAGTACTGGCCTCTGGGACAGATTGCAGCAGCTGAGGAGGGCCTTTTAAATTCAGATTGAGAAATTAACTGCTTCTTCCTTAATTTCCTAATCTGTAAAATGGGAATAGAACTAGTCCTACAGCCAGGCAGTGGTGGTGCACGCCTTTAATCCCAGCACTTGGGAGGCAGAGGCAGGCGGATTTCTGAGTTTGAGGCCAGCCTGGTCTACAGAGTGAGTTCCAGGACAGCCAGGGGCTACACAGAGAAACCCTGTCACCCTGTCTCAAAAAAAAAAAAAAAAAAAAAAAAAAAAAAAGAACTAGTCCTACTTCTCAGGGCCCCAAGCCCCAGTAGCTGCTTAGAAACTGCCTGGCACAGAAAAGGTATCATGGAGGCCCCATGCCCAACTACTACCCTAGTTGTGGATATCATTGTTGCTGTTGAGTTAGCTCATTCTCTGCAGACCTGGGGTTCCTTCAGTAGTAAAGACAATTTATTTAGTGCCGTAAACATCCAGTGCTCTTGCATGGCAAACATGAGTTTATAAGTTAGACTCAGGATAGAGGTAAACTAGAAGTATACAGATAGGCAATAGGGAACCACTGAAGGCTTAAGATAGACATAGTTGGGTTTTAGAACAGGGATTTAGACATGGGCTAAATCCCATGGCTTTTGCACAGCCCCTGAGCTAAATACTTTTGTTGTTGCATTTTGAGGTTTTTAAGATCCAGGCCCAGGGCCCCTGGCTTCCTAGGCAAGCGCTCTCTCACTGAGCCACCTCTCCAGCCTTTGTTACATTTGGTGAGACAGGCCTTAAGCAAATGTGGCCTCAGACGCCCCACTAGCGAGTATCGGGACTGCAGGTTTATACCAACTTCAGGAATAGTTCTTCCTTCCTTTCTTTCAATTTTTATTTATTTATTTATTTTTTTGAGACAGAGTTCTCTATGTAGCTCAGGCTTTCCAGGAACTAGCTCTGCTGGACTTGAACTCACGTCTCTTCCCACAAGGGCTTGGATTAAGGGCATGTGCTACCCTGCTTAGCTGAGAACAGTTTTATCTATTTAAGTGGTTGACAAAATCCAGGGAACAAAGTATTTTATTATAACAGGTAAGAACTGTGTGAAAATCACATTTCAATGTTACTGAGTAAAGTGGTGGTGGGCACAAAGGTGTTTTCTGGGACATTTTGTCTCTGAATCCAGCTACTAGCAAGCTGCACTGTTGTTATAGAAGCCCTGATAGAACATTTGGCCAGAGCTGGGCCAGGTAAGGCCCCAGGCTAGAGTCTAAAATGCTTTTCCTCAAGGCTACTGCACATGTCTGGGCAGGCTATTGTGGAGACCAGGCAGACTGAGTGGCCTGCCCTGCCTGAGGGCAGGGCCTCACTGTGCTTGGAAGCCACTGTTTTTGTTTTTATTACAACTCTCCTTGGCTATAATGTTATTTTTTATGAATTCTTTTGTGTGCGTGAAGACATGTATGGAGGTCAGAGGATACTTTTTAGGAGTTGGTTTGGTTCTCTCCTCTTCCACCTGTGGGTCTCAGGAATTAATGTTTGGTGGCAAGCTCCTCTCCCAGGCCCGTCACCCCCTAGGCACTCCAACCAATTTTAATGGAGTATGCTAGGATGCTTCTTGCACTGTGAATTAGCTGGCTCAGCCACACCCACTTACCCAGAAGCCCGGTGGGTAAGGAGCTTAAAGCTAAAGGTGCATATCAACCAATTTCCTCCTGCCTCCCCCAACCCCAGTCTGTCTGAGAGGGTGGCATGTGGGCAGACCTGAGCATCCACCTGGAGAGCAGCCATCCTTGCCTTCCCTTCCCCTGAGGGACTGAGGCAGGTCTGGCCACACCCTGCCCATCCTCTTTGTCCCAGGAGTTCACTGAATCTCCTGATTCTTTCCCGTAAATGCAAAGATAATTTTTTAAATTCCATTAAGGGGCTGGAGATGCAGCTCAGCCTAGGGTGGGGGCAGGAACAGGAGGAGCACAAGTTTAAGGTCAGCATCTCTGCCACCTGAGACCCCCTCTCATCAGCCGATACAAATGCTCTTGGCACAAATGGATGGGATTGGCTGCTGAGGAGCTCAGCATTGCTGAGTGCCTTTAGCAACGAACAGTTCTCCATGCCACAGCATGGGCTCTTGGCTGACACTAGGGGTGTGGGGAGGGCATGGCTCTTCCACACTGGGCCACCAAGGTGGCTTGTGGTACTGCAGAAGGATGTCTGGGACAGGAGAAGGACACAGATCCGGGAGTCAGGCTGGTTTGTAACAGTCTTTGTCACTTACTGTGTGACCACGGGTCCCGTGTATATGCTGTTTGCTTGGCATGTCTGTTAGTTTCACTCCCTGTAAAATGAGGAACTACCTCAGTAATACAAGTTAAATGAACCACTCCAAAGGAATCCCCACCTGACCTGGTCAGTGTTCTGATTGGTCGGTTGGTTTGTGAGGTGCTGGGATGGAACCCCGGGCTTTGAGCATGCTAAGCAAGGATTTTTGTTTGTTTTTTAAACATTTGTTTATTTTATGTATATGAATACACTGTAGCTGTACTGATGGTTGTGAGCCACCTTGTGGCTGCTCACCAGGCCTGTACTAAGAGCCGAGCAATCTCACCAGGCCTTGTCCTGCTTCTTTATGAAGGAGGCGGGGCTGAGCTCAGGCCCAGGCCACCTGAAGACACCTGCCTTCCCACCACCAGCTCAGCACACAAACACCGGGATTCTAGGGCGCAGGCTCATTACTCAGTGCAGATGGGCTGCACCACCACGACACAGGCATCGGTGTCCCGCTTCTTTCTACGGAAGATGGGGAGAACTCTGCATCTGCCACACAGGAGCCAAGAAACCAATGGATGCTCAAAGGACAGAGTGGAGTGGTGACTATGAGACAGGTTGTCCCCGTGCCACAAAGACTGAGGTGCCAAGAAACTGGGGGAAATGGCTCCAGGATCACAAAAGTGAAGCCACCCAGCTACTGAGTAGTCCTAGTGAAAACACTCTGTAGGCCAGCAGTGACATTCTGTTCTGGCCAGATGCTTGGAGAAGACCCAGGCCAGGTCTTTCGTGAGGGTCCCCTCCTCACCCCTGCTTTCTGTCATATGTCTGCCGCTGGGATCCTACAGCTGAGCTCCAGAGTCTTGCCAGCTGACCTTTGAGAGAGGGAGGCAGGTTTATCCACCCCAAGTGTGAGGGTGTTTTTACCTCCTCCCAAGCCTGCAGGCACCTGGGTGTGGGCAGCAGGCTGTGCCTAGTTCTGGACTCTGCCCCTGGGAGTGGTTCTGGGTCTTCACTGGTCTGGACAGAGGGGTACAGATGGCAGAAGTCAGGATGGCACACAATACCCAGACCAGAGGAGATCACCCACAGTGCTCTTGCAACTTACAGGGCACATCTATACTCCGGTGCGACCTTCATGCAGGTGCGTTAGGGTACAGGCGAGGTGAGACTATCCCTCCATGAAGAGAATTTGCAAGTGAAGGTGGCTGGGTAAGGCAAGAGCTGCACAGCGTGACAGCTCTGGGGTACCCTGAGGAAACTCCACCTCTAATCACCTGTGTAGCTACTGTGTGCATGTGTCTTCACCGTCCAACGCCCACCATCTCACCCCACTCTTTTTTGTGAGACAAAAGACAAGTTCTCCTGTAGTCTAGGCTGGCCTTAAACTCAACCTTCTGCTCCCACCTCAGCAGTTGTGGGGTTAGAAATATAAACCACCACACCCAGCTTAAGTCTCCATGCTGGGTCTGTTGAACCAGGTGGTGAGGATAGTTTAGCACATACTCCAGTCTCAGAAAAACAAAATGGATGAGTGATGACGGTTCTCGATACCGTGTCCCAGAGAAGCCCAATAGGGGACGAAGAGCGTTCTTGTTTTCCAAGACCCCTGCAAAGATACGGCAAGATCCCTACTTAAGAGTTGCTATGAGACTACAGACAGATATATCTTATGTCCCTGTTTTGTGAAAGGCACAGTAGTGTCCTTTTTTGTACAGTAAAGGCTTCTTCATTACTAGCACTGTCCAAGGATTTGTGGAAGTAACCGATTTCTCACAAAAGCCCTCTGAGCTATCTGCATTCACAAAGGAGGGACTGCGGCTGTGGGACGGTCAACAGCAGGCCAGAGAGTCACACCTCTTCCACTCCATGACCTCTGCAGGCGCTGGGGCTATGGAGACCCGGAGTCGCCACAGTTCGTACCCAGCGGGGACCGAAGAGGATGAAGGGATGGAGGAGGAGCTTAGCCCTTTCCGAGGACGCTCTCGTTCGGCTCCCCCCAACCTCTGGGCAGCGCAGCGCTACGGCCGTGAGCTCCGAAGGATGAGCGACGAGTTTGAGGGTTCCTTCAAGGTGAGCGCTAGTGCTGGATGCAAGGAGACCTGAACCCAGCCGTCTGCCCCTCCTTCGATCTAGGGCATGTCGGGATTTCTAGTTTCAGAGCCACCTAATTTTCCCTTTGGTATTGTAGAGCATGCTGGGACTTGCAGTTCTAGTTCGTCCCCTGTCCCAGTGTTCAGTGACTTGCTGGGATTTCCTCCCTCTTCCTTTTTTGCCCAAGATCCCGCCCCCCAGTCCTGGAACACGCCTTCACCGGTAATCGAGAGCTCTTACAGCCAGACCGCTTTGAGAACCGAAATCTGTAGTATAGACCAACCTCACGCCAAAGTTTCTGAACCGTCAGGTTCATAGGATACGAGGCTTGCTGGTATCTGAGCCTCTCCCCAACTTCTTAAACTACTTTAAATTCTTGAGTTCTGCTCCATCCGCTAAACACTAGATCTCTGGCTGTGCGGCTTCACGTAGGATCCCGGCACACGCATCATCCCGTGTCTGACTGCCCAGTGCAGAGCAATCTAGTGGTGGGGACCTGATTCGGGACGCCAGAATGAGGCTCACTCTCTCTCCTTCCTCCCCTGAAGGGACTTCCTCGCCCAAAGAGCGCAGGCACTGCAACACAGATGCGACAAAGCGCCAGCTGGACGCGCATAATCCAGTCCTGGTGGGATCGAAACTTGGGCAGAGGAGGCTCCACCCCCTCCCAGTGATCTTCTGCTCCGCATTCCCAGAACTCTACCCGCTCCCTTCGCCCGCCATATTGGGTGTGGGCGGAAGTCTTTCCAGGCCTTAGGAAAAAAGGAGGATCGCTGTGTCCCTTTAACCGGGAGAAGAGCTGACGTACCGCTTTGAGTCCCTTCCGGTGCGTGCAATAGCTACGAAGGAGTGGTTCTTGTTTGGAGTTTCTAAGTTTTCCACATACCCCGCCCCCTAAGCTTCCGGAAGTGGCTATTTTCCCCTCTGGTACTGGACTGCCCTCGGCGCCTGTGCTAGGTTGCGAGTCTGGGTGCTATCCTATCATAACAGGGGACCCGAGGTCGCGAGAAACGTGCTTTATAATAAAGCCCGCGCATGTGTCGTCGCGCCTCTGTTCTTCCGTTTGGGGTTCCGCAAACCAGATTTCTATCGCTGATAATTTTAAGAGAAACTCGTTTTACCCAAGGAAGAAACAAGCTCTAAGGACTGAGACCAAGAAGAGGTCGAGGCAACCCGCGGAGTCGGGCTGCTTGGCTTGGGGCGGGGGGGGGTGGTGGGGGGGGAGCGTGGCTAGACCCCTGGGACCGCCGGGCCCTTATCTCTAATATGGTAATTGGGAGCCGCAGCCCAGCCGGCCGCCGGAATTTAGCGTTCTTCAAACCATGTCGCGGCTCCCCCGGGGCGGGCGGGGAGGGGGGGGTCATTTGCTCCTATTTGGGTCAGTCCTTGTGAGCAGCTACTGTTTGACCGGCCTAGGGCCAGCGCAGCTTGGGGACCTGGCAAGGCGCGTGGGGCGGGGCGGCAGGCCGATCGCTAGGGAACGTAGAAGCTTCTCACAGGGACCTGGAGCAGGGCCCAGAGCTCAGTTCAGAGATTTATTGGCGCCCCTATAGCCCAGGCCAGTGCTTTGCGCTGGCTATGCAGATAAGTTGCGCCACAACTCTTTGCTTTCCAGAACATGGGAGGGGTGGCTCCCACAACAGGGCCTGAAGGAGTAGGTCAGACTTGAAGGTGACCCTCTACAGAGGGATATACCAGGATCTTAGGACTTAGCTTGTTTTTGAGGACCCCAGCCCACATGGAGTGTTTGGGAAAATGGAGGTCAGCCAGTCAGCAATATAGGCCATGGGATACGGAAAAGTGGCAGATCTGGGAACTTGACACGGACTGACAGCTGAAGGTGACTTGGGCAATGGTAGGAATCTCAGGGAGAGCTGAGGCCTTAGCCCTGGGAAGCCCAAGCCTGGCAACCCAGTTTCTCTGGCCTTCCTATCCGATCTGTTTGCCTGGGGCAGCAACAAAAACAAAGCCTAGCAAACACTTCCTTGGCTGGAGATAAGCACTGATAAGAGGCTGCCTTCCTCGGGAGGGAGCAGCCTGTCCCCGAGGCCGGGAAGCTGGGAGAGGCCTTGACGGTGCCAGCCTGCCCCAGCTGCAGAGTCTGGCCCATTCTCTTGCCGCGGGGTCTCTGGTGTTCCTGGCTGGTCCCAGGCTCAGAGCATGTCCTCCAGGCTGGTGAAGACCATGTAGCACAGAGCTAGCACGCAGGCCATCCTGCCTTCCAGCAGGTCTCCACTTAGCTATGGCCCAGTAAACGCATCTTCCATTCAGGGCCTGTTTCCATATCTGTAAAACAGGCAAAACATCTCCCTGATAGGGATGAGAGGGCCACAGGGTATCCGCAGAGTATCATAGCCCTGCCCAATAACCCTTAAGACTATCAACTTCCCTTCTCTCTCCAGAGCATGGACCCTCCCACCAATCTGAAACCCAGCTTCAGCCCTTTGCCCTCAGCAGCCCTGGTAGAAGAGGCTGGGTGCCCGGGTCTTATCAGGCAACAGGAAGGGGTGGGGAGTGGGGAAGGCTTCCTAAAGCAGGGTCTGCGCCTGAATAATGAGAGACAGGGAAAGGCTGAGGGAAAAGAGATTAATGGGTTTGGGGAACTTAGGGGCTCCAGACAGATGTGGGAAGGCCAGCAGCTATCTCTGACAGGGAATAAGGTCACCACAGACTTTAGGCAAGGCAGCCAAGTTCAAACCTTGAACCTCTTCAATAGGAATCTGACCACAATGGCACAACCCCATTTTACAAAAGAGGAAACTGAGGCCCCAGAGAAAGTGGCAGTACCAGAGTTAGAGCCCAGAGTGTTTTCATCCAAACTACACTGTACACAGGGTCCCTGAAGTCCACTTTTATTCATGTAAAAAATTTTTTCAAATATAAAGGGTTGGTTTCTACTGCCCAGAGCTCTAGGGCTCCGCTTGCTGCTCCTTGGGAATCGGGGAGCACCTATCGTAGGTGAATGTTGTGGGGTACAAGCCCTAGCCCTTTCCTTAGGCCTGAAGTTAAAGAAGGGGAGGCTGAGCGCCAAAGAGGTCCCAAGAAAACGAAGGGAGTTAGAGTTAGTGTGAGGCATTTGCCTCAGATTTTAAAAAAATAAAATTTCTAAAGGTAAAAGGTTAAAAAAACAGAAAGTATTAGTGTCTTCTACCTCCTTCCCAGTGCCCACCCAGGCTGTGGCCACCTCCTCTCAGCCAGCTCAAAGCTGGGTGTTCTCCTCCTGGCTCTCCGAGTCAGCGCCAGACAGATGCCCACCACTCCCAGGTGCATGGCCATTGCTGGCACAGGCCACCAGGGGGCCGTCCCCCAATCCCTCTGATGTCTCGCCCAGCAGGCACCGACGGATCTCCTGGGGCAACCTCTCTCGCTGTTCCAGACAGTCCTGGGTCAGCTGGGCCAGCAGCTGCAAGAGAATGAGTGTCCCACGGGTGCCCAGCTCCGGTGCTGCCCGCCGGTGCCTCCTCCGGTGCTGCCTGCCGGTGCCAGCTCTGGTGTTGCCCACCAGTGCCTCCTCCGGTGCTGCCTGCCGGTGCCAGCTCTGGTGCTGCCCACCAGTGCCCAGCTCCGGTGCTGCCCGCCGGTGCCAGCTCTGGTGTTGCCCACCAGTGCCTCCTCCCATCTCACCTTGGGTTCCTCTTCTGTCAGCTGCTGGATCATTTGCTGCTGCCCCGCCATGAGGCGTTCATGGCGCTGCTTCTGGGCCTCTTCCAGCTGGAAAGGAGGGCAAGAGTTCAGCAGAGGGAGGGCAAGACGGGGGGGGGGGGGGTGTCACTAAGATGGGGGGCAGGGGGATGTCAGGGCTCCCACGGTGTTGGATATGACGCAGAGACCAGAGGCAGTTGGTATGATTCCTGAAGGAAAGGCATTAGGAGCCTTTTGAACAGAAATGTGGCTCAAAGGTGGGCATTGAAAAGCTGAGTTTCTGCCGAGTGAAGGAGGAGAGGCGGGGCTCACTCACTCGTCTGATGGAGTTCACCGACTCAGTGATGTGCCGCCGATTAATCTCGGTCAGTTCCCTGCAGAGGTGAAAGGGATGCTCGGGGCGGGCCCTCCCGCCTCCCCTCGCTCAATGGCTCCCCCCGGCCCAGCACACTTACACCTCCTTCTTATGTTTCTCCCTTGTCTTGGCCTCTGAGATGCTGTTGTTGCGCTTCCTGTCCAGGATCTTCTGAAGCTCCTTCTTCTCCCTGGAGTAGCAAGGAGGGCCAGGAGGGGCTCAGAGGCTGGACTCTGGCCACCAGAGTGCCCCACACTCACACGGGATCTTCCGTCATTACCTTTCATTCAGCTCCTTCAGCCTCTTGACCTGAGTTGCGTGTGCATCCATGACAACCTCCCTGAAGCGCTGCTGAGCCTGGGGATGCAGGCAGCCAGCAGGTAACACAGGGCCGATGGCCGAGCCACCCTGGAAGCTGGCTCTCCTTGCCTGTACCACGTGGCCTCACCTGTCGCAGATGCTCCAGCTTCCGTTCGGTCTCTGCATCTGCCTGTGCTTCCCTCAGCTCCAGCAGGCTCTGCACTTGTCGGTTCTGGAACTCTCGATACTGTTTGGCCTTCTCGTCTTCCTCCTTCATGCCCTCCGCATTGCCCCTGCAGGGAGAGCCGTCTCAATGCCAGGGCTCTGGTGGAGGAGGACAGTTAGCAGAGCTCCTGCCAGCAGAGTGGCAGGCACCAGCTAGGTATGCTAAGCCATGCAAATCAGGAGGCAGCTGCCCGTTAGCTCCTCCACACAGCTGATGGGTCCTTGGCCAGGGACCTCAGAAGAGGTGCTCCTCCCAGGGAGGAGGGAGACCTAGCATGGGAACCTGCCTCCACCTTCCTGCCATCCGAGCATGCCCACCCATCCTGGAGTCTTACATGCAAGCCTCCCTCTGATATTCCTGTCAGCACACAACACAGGTGGCGACAGGCCGCAGGGCACTCACTTCCTCTCAGCCCTGGCCTGGGCCAGGCCATCCAGAAGGCGGCGGGTGAGGGCCACGGCCTTGCGCTGGTGTTTCTTGTGCAGTTCCCTCAGGTCTCGATCCTGCCGGCTCCGGAGCTTCAGCATGGTCTTGTGGCTCCGGAGCTCCTCTAGAGGTGTAGGGGTCACCTCTGCAAGGGGCAGCAAAGGAGGCCAGTTAGTGGGCGAGGTGGGCCAGGCATGGCTGAGCTGGGTAGAGCAGACGCCTACCGGGCGGCCCTGCCCCAGAGCAGGCTGTGCCCCTTACCGGAGAGAATGCTGGCAATCAAATCATCGCGCTGCCCTGGAGAGCAGAGACTGTGGTGAGAAGCTGAGGGATCCAGCTGCGGGCAGGCGGCTCCCCTTGGCCCGCCCCTAGCACAGGCTGCCTCTTACCTGGGCTACTGAGGGAGGCGCTAGTAGGAGAGGTGGTAGGACCTGGGGGCCAGCGAGGCGAGGCGTCCAGTGGGTGAGGCGTGGGGTTGGAGGGGACCTGTGACCCTGGCTGTTGAGACGGCGTCTCCTGATAGGTCTCTGTACTGGCCTGAGCCTGTAGGAGGAAACTCTTTCCAAAAATGTTCTCTTCATCTTTCTGGGTCCTTCCACCTCCTGGATGCCCCATGCCCCGCCCCCTAGCCCTCTCTGCCCACACAGTGAGAAGATAACAACCGGTAACCCTAGACCCTTGCCCAAGCCATCAGGAAGGCTCTGGGTTACCAGATCACTGCGTGTCTTCAGCAACTCCCAGATGCTTCTGGAGAAGCCTGGCCCCACCCAGCAGGCTTCCTCTGTGTTGTCGTCCTCCCCCCACCCCTCCCACCCCCGCCTGGTGGTTCATCCTCCTCTTGGATGTTCAGCGTCTGATTTAATCAGCAAAGGAAACAAGCGCAGAGCGGGCACCAGCCTCTCCGACTAACAGCTCCTCACAGCCCTAATGGCGATCATCTCTTTCCTGGCGGCCACAGGCCCCATGGGGACCGGGTCAGGACATGTGGCTGAACCTCTGCTCCTGGCGCCTTCCCACTAAAGCCACTATCTCCTCATGGCTCCCCGGGCTTCCAGTGCCCCAGTGTGTGTATACCCAATGCTTTGATCCCCCCACCTGAAGCTTTAGAAAATCCAGTCTAGACACAACCCAAATCAGTGAAAATAGGAAGGTCCTCTTTCAAGAGGCCATAACTGAGCCGAGGGTATAGCTCAGTGTTAGAGCATTTGCATGGCTTGCTCGAGACCTTGGACTCCATCTCTGTCTAGCATGAGGGAAAAGGAAAGGGTGGGAAAACTGAATGACTCAGTAAAGTACCTATCAGAAAAGCATGAGGGTCTGTGGTCGGAGCACCTCAAGCCTAGAACCGCAGTGCTGGGATGCGTAAAGACAGAGGGATCCCTGAGTTCACTAGCCACTATCTCAGACAATGAGGTGGAATGTATCTCTGGAAAACCACACACACACATATATGCACGCAAACCATGTTTACATACAAAAGCAAAAAATCTACAGCCCTTCCTCCCACTGTAAGCTGGGATCTAAAATCCCAACAGTACCACATGGCAGAAAGACCAAGCTTTAGGGGCTGAAAACAGGCTGACGGCCTAGCCAGGCCGTGTGGTGCCAAACCACTTCCCATAGCCTCAGTGTCCCATCTCTGTGAGGAACAGGGCAACAAGCCAAGGATGTGACTGACCTCGCACTAGGGCTGGTAGCAAGTTGGCACTTGAGAGTCACTTCACTTCCTTTCTAGGTTTGAGTGAGACAAAAGAACCCAGAAAGGGAGCAGGAGTCCCAGGCCTGGGCCAGGCTGGGGGACATGAAGCTAGGGTCTGCAATGAGACACTTAACAGCATAGTTTGGAGAAAGGCGTCAGATGGCAGGGTTGGGAGCGAGGGGTATCTGTGGAAGAGTTGTTTACTGGTCCCCAGTGTCAGGGTGGGCCTAGCCCTGCCCACCTCCATGGCTGCCCACTCACCTCACTCTCCCCAATGAGAGCAGCCAGTTGCTTAGCCCGCTGGTCCATTAGGCTGACGTGCTTGATGGGGTTAATCAAAGCCTCGGCATAGTCTAGAGGAAGTAGAAGGCCCAGGCTTCAGACCAAAGCCCAGGCCACACTCTTCCTGCCAGCGCAGCACTCCAAGGATGGGAAGTCTGACCCCACTTGAATACGGGCACCTAAATCAGCCTTGCCCAAGCCCCATCCCCACCCTTGTGGGCTCTGCTGAACCTATTGCCCTGTCTCACCCTGGTGGTCATCTGGGATGTAGTCAGAAGCTTCCGTGTAGATAAGCAGGGCAGGCAGGCACAACGGTTGGTTGGCCTCATTTCGCAGGCAGACATAGTGGTATCCTGGGTGAGCAGGAGGGAAAGTTGTTCTAGACCTGGCCAAATTCCCAAGCTACCCCAAGACGGCCCAAAGCCCACAGACTTACCCGAGCGGATAGCAGAGACAGGAAGGATACGGTGCCCAACAAATCTGCCACCCTCCTCAAAGGCTGCGATGCGAAGTGAGGCCAGCGTGGGCAGCACAACCTGTGGAGCCCAGAGTGCCGAGCCATGGGGCAGAGCCAGGACCATCATACCACAAGCCAAGGCTTCCCCTCAGAGCACAGAAGCCCTGCTCAAGGGATGACCACCAGAATCCTGAGCCACGGACACAGGGATCCAGAAGCCCTCGGGGACAGGACAGGTAACACTGTGGCCTGCTTAGCACTATACCAAGGCACATGTATAATATAAATCCAGGACACACTTCGACCACGTCAAAAGTAGAGCCACACTCCCACATGGGGGTCGGGGGCAGGTCAAGCTTGTAGTTGTGGTCTCTGGCAAGTACTCCCTGCCCTGGAGACAAGGCAGTGCCTGTTCCTAATGTGGGGAAAGGACAGGAACGACACAGGAGAGGACATGCTGTCATCATCCCTGTGCTACAGCCCTTGTCCCATCTGTCACTCAGAAAAGGACAGAGCCCAAACCCGACCCTGGGATACGCAGGGTCTAAGTGGGTCACTGCTTTTCCTATTTTCTCACCACCAGTCACCGTCAAGGTGCCCGGCCCCTGCTCTTGGACTAAGCACAGCAAAGTCATGGTGGACTGGCCTGCCACAGAGTGGACTTACCTTGGGGAAGTCAAAGGGTTCCTCATCCCACACAGGGTTGAATGAGTTCCCCTGGGACGTCCTGGTGCGATATTTGCGTCTTGTGTCAACTGGGAGACCAAACATGTCCACCTCGACATAGATGCCCACCTTCCTGTCAGACAGGAACTGCCCCGAAATCACCTGGGGTGGGGCAGCCCAAGAAGGTAAGTAAGGCAGTTGCTGTATGTGTCTTCCTCAGAAACCCTAGGCCACACCCTCCTGGGCCCCACCTTGACCCGCAAGGCGTTGGCCACTATGCCATCTACGATGACCTCGGTGAAGGGGTCAAAAGACTTGTCCGGCCGACGCATAAACTCGGGCTTGAGCAAGAACCCACTGCGCCCGTTGTACTCAAACACGCCTGCGTTGAGCTGCATTGGCAAGTCTGTAGGCAACACAGGCAGATCAGTAAGGGGTCCTAGCAGGAGTTCAAGGCCCAGGACCGGGGTGGGCTCAACGGATCAACAGTCCAGGTTCAAAAACACCTAGACAGGTGAGGGTCCACAGAATTAGTCTAAGTAAGGGCTCAGGGAAAAGTCTGGGTTAAACTTGGGGATCCAGGATTAGGTAAATCAGAAGCTAGTAAGATGGGCAAGGGTCAAGGAGGGGTGCACTGGCCAGTGCTGTGTCAACTTGACACCAGCTAGAGTCACTTTGGAAGCAGGAACCTCAATTGAGAAAATGCCTCCCATCAGAGTGGCCTGTGGTGCCCTTTTTTTGATTAAGGACTGGTGTGAGAGGGCTGGCGGTCCTGGATGCTGTCAGGAAGCAGGCTGAGCAAGCCATGAGGAGCAAGCCAGGAAGCAGCACCCCTCCATGGCTTCTGCTGCAGTTCCTTTCCTGACTTCCCGCAGTGATGGACTTGTACACTGTAAGATGAAACAAACCCCGTCCTTCCCAAGTTGCGTTTGCTCACACTGCTTTATCCACCAATAAAAACCCTAAGACAGAGGGCCGGAGCTCACCCAGGGTCTGGAAGTTGAGGGCAACCAGCTGGCAACCCACGTTCCAGAAGAGCTGAGGCATGTAGTTGGAGGAATCCACTCGTGTGCCCTTGGGGTAGATGCGGCTCAGCTGCTGTTTGTTGTATCTGGGGTTGTTGGTCAGGGCCATGAGGGAAGAAGTGACCACCCTCACCTCATCCTCCTGCCCATGCTATCCCTGAGCCTTCATACCTCAGCCTACTGAGGACCCCGTGCAGATGCTTCAGTGGCGTCTGCAAGTCCCCGCCCGGCCCCACTCTAGCCCAGAGCCCAGGGAGGATACTCCACAAACTCCATGGGACTCTTGGTCAGTTGCTCCATTGCCTTGGTCTCTACGAAGGATGACATCTCGAAGCACTTGTTCCTTTCTGTCAGAGGGTGAGGGGGTGGAGGGGAGATGTAGGAGCTGCCAAGGCCTGGCAGGCCCAGCTCCCAGTCGCCCCTCCCCACTCACTTCGAGCAGCCTCAAAGGACTTGAACTTGACAGGCTCAACGTAGTTGACGAGCGTCGACATCTCCTCCGTGGCATTGACCTCGCTGCTGGCTGTGCCCTGTGGCCCCAAACTCAAGATCAGTGGTACTAGATGTCCCTTACTTCCCCCACCCCAGGGGGCTAGCCCTTTCCCACACTTGCAGGCACACCGCTCAGCAGCTTCTTGTAAGACGCTGACACAATCACCTGGATAGAGGCCTCTCAGTGCCCAGCACACACACCATCCCCAACTCAGGGACCCTCAAATCTTCCCTCCCACAACAGCCACAGTGACTCTTCTATCACCTCTACTCCCCAGAATTCCCTTTGAGACTTTCTCCTGCCACAGGACCTTGGCACATGCTAGTGCCACATCTTTAGATCTGGGTCCCCCCACCCCTACCCCAACTTCCATGCTAGGACATTGTCCCTTTCCCAGACTGTAATTCTGATTCCTCTTTTCTTTAAACTTTATTTACTATTCTTGTGTGTGTGAGTGTGTATAAGTGTGGGTACTTGCTGCCATGGTGCGCACATGTTGATCAGAGGACAACTTTGGAGAGTCAGTTCTATCCTTCTCCCTTGGGTTCTGGGTCAGTCAGGTCACTAGGTCTGTATGGTGATCACTATCACTCGTTATGCCAATCTTCCAGTCCTGTATCCTATACTATTTTTTGAGACAGGGTCTCTCTCTGTTGCTCTTGATAGCCTAGAACTCATTACGTAGCCAGACCAGGCTGGCCTTGAACTCAGAGATCCACCTGCATCTGCTGACATTAAAGGCACGCACCACTAATTTTTTTTTTTTTTTTTGGTGAGACAAGGTTTCTCTGTGTAGCCTAGAACTGTCCTAGAACTTAAGTCTGTAGACCAGGCTGACCTTAAACTGAGATATTCACCTGCCCCTGCCTCCCTTGTGCTGGGATAAGGTGTGTGCTCCCAGGCCCTGGCTCTTTTTTTTTTTTCTTCTTGTTTTTTTTTCAAGACAGGGTTTCTCTGTGTAGCCTTGGCTGTCCTGGAACTCATTCTGTAGACCAGGCTGGCCTCGAACTCAGAAATCCACCTGCCTCTGCGTCCCAAGTGCTGGGATTAAAGGCGTGCGCCACCACCGCCCGGTTCCCTGGCTCTTTTCTTATTACATTTTATCTATCTATGTATCTATCTATCTACCTACCTATCATCTATTTATCTACCTATCATCTATAATCTATCTATCATCTATCTGTCTACTTCTTTGCTATCTGTGAGGAGGACAAGCATGTGGAAGCAGATGCTCTTACTAGTGGGGTATCTCTTTGGCCTTGCACCCTAACTTTGCAGAGTCATTTGCACACCCACATAAACTGGAACCTGCATAGATCAAGCTCTAAGAGAACAAATGAGAAACACAAAGGCCTCCGCCCAGCAGACACCCCTCTACCAGCCTGTGCTCCCGACCTCATCCGTGGTGGGCTTTTTTGGGTCCGTTGTTTCCTCCTCTTCTTCATCTTCCTCCTCCTCCTCTCGGTCACGGTCAGGCATGATAACATTGGGTCCCCGGTTGAGGCCCTCCTCACCAAGAGACTTCTGAGGCTCCAGGCTGGCCTTCTCCAGTCCCACCTCCTCCCCATTGCTTAGGCCAGGGCAGCTGTCGGAGCTGGGGGACCCTGCACAAGGGCCAAGGGTCCAGCGTCAGAACCACGGGCTAGTACCGAGGAAGCCTGCAGGTTCTGCTCAGTGTGTGGGTGTGGAGGTCGGGTGCCCTCTTAAAGAAGCATAGCTCGGGGAAAGCATGGGGATCCGAGTCTGGGTAGCATTAAGGCTGGTATTTGCCCAGAGGTGTCACAGGTCAGAGTTACATAGAGCAGGGAACTAGAACAACAGCCCAAACAGCCAAACAGCCGCATGGCAGAGCATCAAGTTGGGCTCAGCCAGAGCCATACCCAGCAGGGGTTTGTGGTGTGTCACGTGATGAGGGACCTCAATAAAGAGACTAGGCAAAGGTTAGCTGAAAGTTTAAGTGGGTGAGTGAACAGATCAGTGGAGGTTACAAGTCAAGTGCCAGGGGCCTGAAGGTCAGAATCCATAGCCGTATACTCGCCAGGCAGCAGTGACATACTGAAAGTCAGGGCAGAGAGATCAACACCCAGCAGAGGGGTGGGAAGGAAGGAGGTCAGCTGGAGTGATGGAGACACCAGGGTGAGAGCTAAGTCCATGTTAGGATCAGGGCTGGAGGTCAGGCCCGGCCATACCAAGCTGGGGCGAGGAGGGCTCTGTGGCGGCTGAGCTCTCGCTCAGGGCCGAGTTGCTCTGTTCCAGAGGCCGCTTGCGCACTGAGCTGTCGGGGACGCCTGTGCTGGGCTGGTGCCGTTTCTTATTCTTCACCAGGATACGGCCCATCAGGTCCTGTGGACTAGGCAGGGGGACGCCCGCAGAGAGCTGGGCGGTGTGAGCAAGTCAGGGCCTGCTCAGGCACCCTCCCCTCACACAGACTGGCTTAACTCTGAGCCCCCATACCGGGTATTTGTCCAGTGGGTCAATGAGCAGCGCATCCCCAAAGATGGAGCGGCAGTACTCAGCCATCTTGGCCTGCTGCTTGGCCCTGTGAGGGGACAAGGTCAGAGGTCAGAGGTTCCCAGGGGTCAAAGGCCTACAGAGTGGGTGAGTACCTCAGGGTCAGAGCTGATGAGAGGGCTGTGTTGGGGTCCACCAGAACCACCTCCATCAGAGGTCTCTCTAGAGATTCCCAGGGCAGGCCCACTCACGAGTCCACATGGTTCTCAAAGGAGAGGATGACAGGGTAGGGTGAGGTCTTGAAGGCTGTCTCAGCGATGGCCTCTAGCACATCACGTAATGGCACCTCGGTGGTCATGGTGAAACCATGGGTAATGAAGGGCTCTTCCTCCGGCGGCCGTCCCTTCCACACATCCAGCTCCACACAGCGGCAGCCCCACAGCAGCGCCTGGCGGTACATCTCCACCGATGATGTTCCAGCCAGCTGGCCCGCTACAGGTAAGGCTGTGTCACTACCCACTGGTCACCCCATCCCATGTGGAACCAACCCCTACTGGGGACAGAGAGACCCCTGACACACCCAGTCAGTTCCAGGGCAGTACACTGACTGTCCTCTTACTCCTCCAGTCACTGCGGAGGCAGTACCACCTCCCCCAGAAGCCCTCAGGAAAGGGCAGATGTCCTGAAGCCCGGCCCCTGGTGGACATCAGGTGGGCACAGAGTAGGCATCCAATAGCATCTGCACACACAGCTGGTTCCTCCTCCAAGGCTCACATTCCCTCACATAAAGCACTCCCAGCACTGCCCCACTCACGGCCTTCAACTATGGAGCCCCTAGATACCGTCGAGAGCTCGCTAGGACCCAGTGAGGATCTACTATAGCTATTCCTGCGACCCATCTTTCCTGCACCAGACTCACCACCCCTGCCTAGGGGATCACAGCTCCTCCCTGCCTCCAACCCAATCTCCACAGAACTCCTGACAACCTACCAGGTCACACTGCTTCCCCTACTTCAGGTCATCCAAAGAACCTCTTTGCCACTCACACTAAACCCAGAAGCCTTCCAGACCAGGGTTGGTCCTGCTCCACCTCCCAGCCTTCTCTCCCCAACCCTCTCCTCCTGCGCACCGCCATTAGGCCTATGTTACACACCCCCACATACCCCCCCACACACACACATGCATGCACACACACAGACACATACACACATGCACACACACAGACACACAGACACACACACGCATGCACACACACATACAGACACGCACATGCACAGACACACGCATGCACACGCACAGACACACATGCATGCACATGCATGCACACACACATACAGACACGCACACACACAGACACACACGCATGCACACACATGCACACACATACAGACACGCACACGCACACACATACAGACACTCACACGCACAGACACACACGCATGCACACACACATACAGACACGCACACGCACACACACGCATGCGCACACACACGCACACACATACACACACACACACACACACACACACAGGCTTCCTTTCCTGCTTCTCCTGCACATGGTAGACTAACACTCTACCCCTGAGCTTCACCTCCAACCCTTTTTATACTTCTAAAACCATCTGTCTCTGGCCCAAGCATCTATCTGTACAGGCTACTCTTGTACCATGAAACAAATAAGCTGTCAGCCCGTCCCCAGGGACACTTCAAGGTACCCAGTAGGCCTACCCCACAGAGATAAAGACCCTGGGGCAGAGTGACCACTCTGCCCCTTCCCCAGCACTGGCCAATGAGTGAGCTCGCCGAGGAGAAGCCGCGTGAGTGCAGAGGCTGTGCGTGTCTGCTCCTGCTCTCACTCACCAGTGAGATAGGTATTGTGTGAGGAGTTGATGAAGTATGCACTCAGTGGCTGCGTCATGTCCATGCTCAGATCCAGGGCCTCCAGAGGCAGGATGCCGTTCTCCTCCCCTCCCAGGTAGCGGCTGAAGCCCTCCATAGACATCTGGTCTGCGGATGGGGTGCCCACAGGTCAGCTAGGCCCGGCCATCCACACTGCCCTACCCACACTGCCCCACCCACACTGCCCCACCCACGCTGCCCCACCGCCAATAGCCACTCACCGCGCTCCAGGAACTGCTTGTTCGGCTCATACTTCTCAATGAGCAGCCGAGCCTGCGAGGACCGAAGCGGCGGGTACAGCACTTCGTTGAGTCTTGGGTCTCTTTGCTTCTGGTTGATAAAGTCCATGAGCTGCTCCAGAGTGAGGTACGGCTTGCCCTTGGCGCCTCTGAAGGGACCGGAAGCTGGTCAGGCTGTAGCCTCAGCTCCCACCTAGTGCTAAGCCTGGGAGACGGAACTGAGAAGGCCTGTACCTAACTTCAGCAGTCACAGACTGGTACTCTGCGCCTCAGTTTCCCTGCCTACTCATCTGACCCCTCAACAGCGTCAGGCAGAAGACAGACCAGCATCAGCATTTGTAAGAGCTTTCAAAGTTGCTAAATGCTTGACCCACCACTCCGAACCTCTAGACCCCATGAGTAGTCTGGCCTCTGGCCTCCATGCCGTGTTGGCTCAGGCAGCCCCACAACATTCTGAGGCTACTGGTTCCCACCCTAATGGGCTAATTAAGCCTCCTGCGGCAAAGGAATATCAGAGAGTTCCAGGAACCACATGAGTACCCTGGGCAGGTTCCCCTTTTCTCCCTAACATCCACAAACCTGCCCACCGGCACCCCATTTTCACTGGATCAGAAGAACATTTCGCAGAAATTGGAGGAGAGCCCGGCCTATGGGAGCGATTCCCAGCTGCTTACATCTCCAGCAGGATCTTGTCAATATCCGGGCGCAGACACAGTTTGTTCAAGAACCGCTCAAAGATTTCCAAGGAAAACTCATCAGGCCGAATGGACTCACTCTGAGGGTAAGGAGTATGGGATGAGAACCTAGCACAGCCAGTTCCAGAAAGTGTGTACCCACTGTGACACCCCACCCCGCCCCACCCTCACCCTGGCCTTGCCCCCACACACCCGGTTGAAGTTGAGGCCACAGGACTCCAGTGCAGTCTCCACCCGCTTCTTGTCTGCTGAGAACATCTTCAGAATACTGGTGCAGGCAGGAGGGATCAGGGTCAGTGGGGGGGCAAGGGTCACCAAAGTCAGGGAAGATGCTGGGGGGAGGGGAGCTCACTTCTTGACTGGAATCCGTCCATCCTGGTTCACCTGTAGCTTCAGCTTCGTGTATCTGGGAAAGTGAATACAAGGGTCAGATCTTGGGATCGGTCAGCTGAACCCCCAAGGACTCCCCAGGGTAACCCCAAACTCACGCTTTCCGCAGGAAGGTGTTCCGGGAGGCGTTCTGAGCCAATATGTTCATAGCCAGTTTAAACAACTCCTCTGACCAGACCTGAGAATTTATAACACACACACAAGGGGAATAGGTGAAGGGGACAGGGGCTAGCCCAGTCACAGCCTACATCCAGAACAGGGTCTGGTGCATAAAACATCATGAGAACAAGGCCAAGCATGGTGGCTTATGCCTGCAATCCTAGTGCTTGGGAAACTTAGGCAGGATGGTTGCCCTGAGTTTGAGGCCAGCCTGGGCTACATAATGTCTTCCAATGACGCCTCTGCTTCCCTGGGCTATCTCTTGACCCGAACTCACCTTGACTGTGTCATCTTGCACCGCCATGAAGTTCAAGAATGTGGTATTCACTGGGTCTGGCCCGGCTACCACTGTCATCAACCTCTCTTCCAGCCGGGTATCAGGGCCCCCAAAACCCAGTACTTCTCGAAGCTTGGGGTCCTGAGTAGTGAAAGCCAAGGGTGAGGGTGAGGAGGAGGAGGAGGAGGAGGAGGAGGAGGAGGAGTATCTTTTCCTCTGACAACCTTGGCCCCCTCAGGATGAGATCTTAGCCCTCACCTTGGGCAGGCGGGCATAGCGACCTGTCCTTGTGTCCCTGATGGAGCTGATGTCCAGTGTATCCACCTCCTGGGGAAACCAGAGCCAAGGTTTGTGTCTGAGAAGTATGAAGGGTCCTCAGTCTCCCCACCAGGCTGGGGAATGACACGCCCAGCCTAGGCCTTACCCCCAGGACAAAGGGGGCTGGGCAGGGGTCACCCGTCAAGGCCTAGGCCTGAGCCAGCAGCACCAGCACTGTTCTCACCATGTTGGGTCCTGTCCAGTACAGGAAGAAGCCATTGGGGTCCACACGCAGGGTCACCAGGTTCCGACTGGAGGCCTCCTGAGGGCAGCACAAGACGAGTCAGGGGCGTGAGAGGGCAGCGGGCTTGGCCCTGAACCTACAGTAGCTGGTCTCTACCAGTGAGCCAGGGGGAAGGGCCTCCAGCCAACGGGGGCTCCTGGACATGAAGACACGGTCGGCAGCATGACATTTCAGGTTCCGTCCCCAGCATGTCTCCTGGCTTCACCTTTGCCCTGAGATTCCATCCCACAGGCTACGAGCTCCCCTGTCCATATCACCCCACTCTTGTCACACCCTACCCTATACTTTCACTTCTTCTCTACCTATGAAATTGCTGTGGAGACCTCCAGGAGTCCATCTTGGCCTCGGTTTCCCCAGAAGGTCTGGGAGGTCAGGGATGCTAGAATCCTCCACCTCACAGCTCTTACTTTAGCATACTATTCCTGTGTGGGAGCAGAGGGCTTAAGAGCCTTAAAAGCTAAAGCCTTGTGCTGTCCCTTGAGGCCTCACAGGATCTGGCCACCCTAAGATCTTTCTCAAAGCTCATCACCCATCACATTGTACCTCATGGGATGTTCATGAGGTACAATGAGCTACAATCCTCATAGCCTCTAGGCTCACCCATCCTATAGAAAAGGCCCCCTCAGGAAGACTAGGCAGGGAGTTTAATCTTCTCCCTAACAACGCTGTGGTGACTGACAGAAAGGCAGGGTAGTAGGAACATGCTCATTTTCTAAAACAAACTTAGTCACTGATGCCCAAGGCTACCCCTGGTGCACTTACACTCCAGTCAATCTTACACTTACACTCCCTTGAGCCAAAGGAGAATTAGCATCCCCAAACTGCTGCCCTAGACAACCCTGCCACCAAGAGTGCACTCCCAGTCCCTCAGCCCCGACTGTGAAGCACACAGTCATTCTACACCCTGAACATCAAACCCCCTCTTCGTGTGTGTGAGGTGTGCCCTATCATGTATCTCATTTACACAGGAGGAAACTGATAAGTCAGGATTTGCAGGGGTACCCTTGCAAATGGAGATCCAAGACTCCTAACAAGACCACCCCTGGCTCCTGACCTCAACCTCAACCTCACAGCAGAGACCTCAGTGTCTTTCTCAGGAGAATAGGGGTTGCACGGCCCCACCCATGCAGTCTCAGTTTACAAAAGAACAGCAGCCTATCTGGGGACGCAGGTCCCTAAACCTATGGGATTTACAATCCTTCAGCTCTAGTCGGAGAGCACCAGGTCCCAGCCCCTCCAGGAGATTCTGAACCTTGCCCTGGGCCTGACTAACTAGCCACCAGTAGTGTTAGAAAGGGGGAGATTTGTGGGTACTGTCCCTAAAGCACCTGTGGTACTATCCTCAGGGGCCTAACCTTCAAAGGTCACCCAGGACCCTGGCTCTCCAGTTCCAAACTTTGTTAAGCACCCCCACCCCACCCGGCCCTCTCCTTGTTTCCACTTCCTTATTTGGGTTTATCACACTGCAAGGAAAAGGAGAAACTTTTCCCTTTAGGCTGGCCTGGGGGAAGGGGTCTCCTAGCGTACTCCCGGGGGTACCCACCCTTGCCCAGCACACCTGCAGATATGGCCACGCCCCCAGCCCCTCCCCTTAGTTCCCACTCCTGCCCCACCCAGCCGGAAAGAAACCTAGCGTCTTCCAGGCCTATGGCCCGACTGGGAAGGATCAGTAAGGAAGCCCAGGCCTCCGCTGAGTGGAGGCCCAGGGGGCCCAGGGGGCAGGGGAGGGAACGGTACAAAAAACGTGGGTGAGGCGCGAGATCTGGATAAGAAGCCGCAGGTGGGTTATCAGGGAAGTACCAGGGGGAAAGCAGTAAAAAATGGGGGCCAGGATTTATTGGGGTTCAAAGTCACTAAGTTAAGGAGTGGGGAGCAAAGTTCCTAGAGCTGGAGGAACCTGGAAAGGAACAAAGTCTCCGGTAAGGGTGACTTGGTGCTCCCTCCCATCTGAACAGAAAGCTCGCTGGAATCCAGAAGCAGGACGAAGGGGTACCAACCAGAACAGGCTGAAACGTGATGACTGTAATGGCTCAGGCGAGGCACTGGGAAGAGTAGGATCCCAGTGGCACCCCACCCAAGACAAGGATGTCCTACGCCCCCTGGGAGTCCAGTGCCAGGAACAGGGGTCTGGCGACTAGACCAGAAACTGAGAACCAGCAATGGAGACTTTGATATTCATCGTCTGGCAAGGGTGGGAAAGAGTGAGAAGAGGGACAGGATTTACTGGGGTTCAAAGTCTCCATGCCAAGGAGTGGAGAAGCCAATTGATCACAGCAAAAGGACTGGGCTGCGGGGGAGAAGAGGGGACACGATGAAAAGTCTTCAATTACCAGGACAACAGGGGACTCAAGTTTCCGGAGTGCAGCAAGACTGGAATAGGGGGTGCGGTGGTCAGGCAACACTGAAGTGGGGTCCCCGGCATCTAGCCGAATGTGATTGAAGGAATCCTTCGATCTGGGCAGAGCAGAAGACAGCCACTCTCTTACCTCGTCCCATTTGATGAACTTACTCCCGCGCCGCAGGGTCTCCACCACGGTGGGCGGCTCCAGCTGCAGCGCGTGGACGCCGGGCCTCGCGCCCGCCATGGCCAAGCCAGAGGCGGCTCGGGGACCTAAGGAGCCCCGACGGGAGCCGATGGTGCCACTGCTCTCTCGACACGCTCCCGCGCGGCCCGCTCTGGCCCCGCGGCGTCAGCGCCCGCCCGCCAGCCAGTCTGTCCCGGACGGACCGGAGACTCGGCGCCCGGCCCCGCCCCCGCCGAGCCCCGCCCCATTGGGCGGTGCCGCCCCCTCCCACCGCTGCGGTGCCGCCCGATCCACGGCGGCGCCCCCTGGCGGTCGGGGCGGCGCCTGCAGCCAAAGGGATGAAGGAGCGGAATTGGGGGTCTTTGTTGGCGGGCAAGCTCAGTAGGACTCTATTTTTCCGAGGTCTTAGATAAAGTGGGGGAGCTTGGGGGCACGAGGCTATTGAGGGTGCACCTGGAAAGACGGGTGTTGGAGCTGCTCAAGACAAGCCAAGGTCAGCCGGTTGAGGACTCCAGGTGGAAAAGGCGAAGATACACAGGCTTGGGGGGCGGGGGACACAGACCCTTGTCCTCAACCCCACGCCTACCGCACTTAGCTGAGCTGAGGAAACGTCACCCCATCTCTCTCCATCCCACTCCACCAGCGTGCCCTCACTTCCCCTCACCCCCTCCTGCTACAGTCCCCCCTCCCAGGGAGCACTTAGCTGGCTAATGGGCCTCCCGCCGGCAGGCGCCCCTCCCCCGTCCCTAGCTCTGGAGGACTGGAGCTGCCACCTCTTTTGAGGACCCAGGCATCCTGGCTTTCCGGAGAAAACCTTGCCGCAGTTCTTGCGCTGCTGACCCTGTGATGGGAGGCATTCTCCGTGAGCCTCTTATCTGAAAACTGCGAAGTGAAGGATGGTTGTTTGCCCAGAGGGGGCAGAAGCCTCTTGGGTGTCCCCAAAGGAGGGGCTGTGCAGCTCCTGGCCCACAGCAGGTGCCCTGAAATATGTTCCAGTGATCGGAGGAACGGAAGGGGCCGGCCCATGGGCACCGGCCGGGGTGGGGGCTGCAGCCCCTCCCGCAGGGCTTGGCTGGGGGGGCTCCTGCCTGAGGGCCCCTGTGGGAGCCCCCCCCAATACAGAGCACGCAGCAGCAGCAGGTTTAAAGTAGAACTCATCCAGAGGGGCCAGCCAAGTCACCTAGAAACCCAGAAAGAGTTGGAGCTAGCTCTGGGGGAGGAGGGTCAGCTAGGAGGAGCCTCCCTACCGGCGCCTTTGCCCCAGGCTCTCAGGCCTCAAGAGGAGCCCTGCCTGGCACTGGCTGTTCTCCAAATCGCCATCATAATGGCGGCAAACTTAATGAATCTAGTTGTCTTTGGCTGTGGCCTTGTGCAGTGGTGTGATTATTATCTCTACTTGAGGCCCAGAGAGGGAAAGGGACTTGCCCAAGGTCACACAGCTTCCTGAGAGGATTTTACCCCTCATTCTTACTTCCTGCCTCTGCTCCCTGCTCTGTAGGAGAAAAAAAGGAGGGGAGAAGGGTACAGGCCTGTGATCCTCCTCCTCCTCCTCTTTCACAAGAGCTGTAAGAAAACGCCCTTCACAGCTCAAACTACCAACCTCCTCCAGGGAACAGAACCATTAAGGATGGAGAGTGGCCTCTGTACCCACAAGCTTGCTTTCAAATCCAGGACCCCCTTGTCCGGGGCTTGTTGTCATAGTGGAATAAACACACACCCCTCTATAAGTAATGTGACAAGCAGGAAAGAAACCTGTAGGAATGTCAAAGGGGAAAGAGAAAAGAAAGGGCATGGGTCAACTCTGGCACAGGGGATCCTGCACATCAACACTAACTTCAGGACAACTGGACCCTCCTAGAAGCTTCTGGAAGCAGGTCCTTGAAAAACAGGATGGAAGCTGTTAGTTGAGCCAGGCCCTCTTCTTCCCCCACTGCTAATCTCCTGAGACCAGGCAGCCCCCCATTAGAAGGCTCCCTCTTCCTCCTTGGATGCTTTCTTCCAACCCTGGAATGGTAATAGAGTTTCTCAGCATGCAGTAATGGGGGGGAATGAAGGCAGCTTTTCCGGCCTCTACCCTTGATTAAGGGATTGGTCTGGGCCCACAGGTCCCTCCCCAGGGCCTCTGCTTCAGGGAGGTGCTGTAAGCATCCTTAGCTGCACTCTAGTGGGAGGGCGCCACGGTACCCTGGGAAGCCACAGCCTGAGGCTGGATGAGGAGCCAGGCACACTCCAGTCAGAGAGGGCTGGTGGGTGAACCTAGCAGAGCAAAGGCTCAGAGCCTGAGCTCCGGGGGGTCACAGGGAGGTCAGCAGCCTCAGCCTCCTGGAAGACATGCCGTGGACATGAGAGATTTGCCCACTTCCTGGGCAGTCAGGACTTGAAGCCAACCCCCTCAAGGGCTCTGTTTGAGCCGCCCAACTTTGAGGTCCAGCATACCCATCTTTCTTCTCACAGTGAATGGTCATTGGAAAGCCAGAGCAGCCAGCCCAAGGAAAACATGGATGCCCTGGGGATGACACAGGAGGCTGCCAGAGGGAGAAGCCTCTCTGAAAGGACTTGGTATGTGACCTGGAGACTTTCCCATCAAATGTGACTGTTCAAGAGCCAGGAAAGGCAGTGTTCAGGATCATCATCGCGGGGACACAGGCAGGGTTGATGGTCTTCAGAGTCATGGGCTCCGTTCTCACAGTTATCTGTAGGAACTATTCCTTCACGGTACAAACCAATGCCGGAGTTCAAAAAGAGCTGCTCTGCCCTTGCTGGTGAGTGGGGCATGCAGGGAATCTGTTCCTGGGAAAAGAGACTCTCCCTTAGGTCAGGCCTGGAAAAGGAGGCCAGGCTCAACAGCAAACGGTCACTGACTAAACTGTAATAGCAGGAGCCAACCTCCTGGGCTGGCCAGGCTAGCTGAAGGGAAACTAATGTCAAGCAATGGGCTGGGAAGGGAGGGAACAGCAGCTTATGCCAGTGCTTCCCTCACCGAGACCTGGGGGAGTGTAGAGTGTGCCCCCCAGCCAGTCTCCTCAGTAAGCAGCCCGCTCCCCACCTGCCTTCTTATCTTCCTTCCTTCCTTCCTTCCTTCCTTCCTTCCTTTCTCTTTCTTTCTTTCTTTCTTTCTTTCTTTCTTTCTTTCTTTCTTTCTTTCTTTCTTTCTTTCTTTCTTTCTTTCTTTCTTTCAGTTTCATATATTACAAGCTGGCTTCAAACCCACCAAGTAGCCAAGGATGGCCCTGAACTTCCAAGCCCCCTGCCTCCACAACTGTGATTACACACAACTGTATGTGGTGCTGGGGATCGAACCCACAGCACTGTGCACGCTGGGCAAGCACTGTCCCAAGGGAGCTGCTCCCCAGAGTCGGCTCCCTTTATTTTATCTTTACGGTGCTGGGAATCAAACCCAAACCCATGCACACGCTGGGCAAATGCTCTACCCCTGACCTACATCCCTAAACGCTGTGGCTTCTCTCTAAAAAATAGCATCGAGGGGGCTAGAGAAATGCTTCAGCAGTTCAGAACATGTGCTCTTGCAGAGGATGCAGGTCCAATTCCCAGCACCCATATGGTGGCTCACAACACCTGTGACTCTAGTTCTAGGGAATTAAAATTTTTCTGGCCGGGCAGTGGTGGCGCACGCCTGTAATCCCAGCACTCCGGGAGGCAGAGGCAGGCGGATTTCTGAGTTCGAGGCCAGCCTGGTCTACTAAGTGAGTTCCAGGACAGCCAGGGCTATACAGAGAAACCCTGTCTCGAAAAAACCAAAAAAAAAAAAAAAAAAATTTTTTTTTCTTCTGACCTCCATAGGCTCAGGGTGGTACACGTGCATACGTGCATACAAAATGGTCATGATAAATTCATAACACGTAAATAACAAAAAGTAGCATAAAAAGAGGAGCCTAAAGTCCTGGGTTTGAGTTCGGATGTAGTGTCACCTGAGGGATCTTGAGCCAACCTCTGAAAGCCACCTGCCTAGAGGCTTTTTTTGTCTGTAACATCTGGAGAAAAGATGTCCATACAGGGCTAGGACCTGCTGTCCCTGTAATCTTGAGACTGTTCGAAACTGAAGAGCTGGGGCTGGAGAGATGGCTCAGCAGATAAGAGCACTGACTGCTCTCCCGAAGGTCCTGAGTTCAAATCCCAGCAACCACATGGTGGCTCACAACCATCTGTAATGAGATCTGATACCTTCTTCTGGTATATCTAAAGACAGTGTACTTACATACAATAATAAATACATCTTAAGAAAGAAAGAAAGAAAGAAACTGAAGAGCCATAGAAACATCCAGAAAGTGCTATACAACCTTGTTGGGTAGTAGGAGATGGAGTGGGTGGCAAGAGACTGGTAGAGGCTCTGCCTTAGAGTGTGTGTGGTGGGGGGCGGGGTGGTCACACAGCCCAGGCTCAAACTCCCAGTTCCCGCTTTATATAGACCTGTGACTTAACTGTGTGCTGTCACAGCTGAAGTTTCCACGGGTTTTCCTGTTTAATGTCGCCCACAGCCTTCAGAGGAAGTCTATCGGTTGGTTCCCCCCCCCCCCTCCTTTATAGTCGTTTGTTCAACCAATAGGAGTCGTTTGCCTGAGTCTGAGAGTTTTAAGAGCTAGCGTTCTGTACGGACCCATTAGTTTCCTAATGCCTGTAGATTTGACAAGGAGCATGCCGACCCAAGCTTGGGTATTAGCAAAGTCCTCAGAGCTCTGGCCCACCAAATTTTCGCTGTGTAGCAGAAAGACAAACGAATGAGTCAAACAATTTAAAGATGCTGACATAGTAAAGAAAAATGGAACGTGGCCTCCTAAAATGTGAAGGTTAGAGAAGTTACTGGGTGAACTAGCTTGCTGTCCCTACAGCAGAACATGTAAGGGTCCCAATAAACACTCATTTGCGGTCAACTGCTATTATTACTTTTATCACTGTGAGTTTTAGCTCCCCCACATGCTAGCTTTTTGCACCTAAGTTTTCTCCTTTACACACGCTCAAGCTGCAGAGCGCCCAGGGCCTCGCCCAGCACAACCCAGCCAGCTCAGAGGGGCGCGCCCCAAACAAGTTTGTGCTTCGACGCGGGCTCCACAGCTACCAGCGACAGCATCGACGAGCCACGGACTACATTGCCCACAACACCACGCGCGCCGCCATCTCAGCCGGTGGGCGGTGGTCGTCCCAGGTCCTGGCTATTGTAAGCCAAACGGCCAATTCGACACGCCCCCACCCCAGCTCTTCCATGAGGGGCGTATGACCGGATCAAGTAGGGCATCCCAGCACCTGGGCAATGCCTAGATCTCTTTGCACCTCCGGTCCCCGGAAGCCCTGTCCACGTGTTGACCCGTGCGCGGAAGTTCTCTCGCCCCTTGCTGACCAAGGGTCCCGCACGTTCCTCACCGCAACTGCGCCCAGTCAGTCTCATGCCTAGACTGTCTGTTTCTGCCTCAGTGACAGAATGAGACAGAGTCAGAAGAGGACTGTGGTCCTAGCGGGCGTGCAGATCCAGGCATCCGACACATAGAAGTCTAAGTTTGAAGCCAGAGGTTAAGTTAAAGGAGATCAGACAAACGGTCCCCTAGCCCTGCAAAGTAGATCCTCCCCTATCCCCTTTCAGGAGGCGGGGTTGGGGAGAAGGGGCCAGAAGTGGGGCTGGCCCTTTAAGGGGGTGTGGTCGGGGGGCGGGAGAAGAGAGCAAGACAGAGAAAGCGGCAGCAGCGGCGGCTCGGGCGGCGGCCGCGGGGGACAAAGGGCGGGCGGATTGGTGGGGAGGGGGCGGGGCGCGGCCAGGCCCGGGGGCTCCGCATGCTGCAGCTGCCCCCGGGCGCCCCCGCCGCCGCCCTCGCCGCGGAGCTGCGCGGAGCGGTGCCCGCGAGCTAACCGGAGCCAGCGGCCCGCAGCCAGCCGGCGGGCGTCCGGGAGGCGGCGGCGCAGGGAGGGGCCCGAGCGCGCACGTGGCCCCGGCGGCCGCCATGGCGGACAGCGGCCCCGCAGGGGGCGCGGCATTGGCCGCCCCGGCCCCCGGGCCGGGCAGTGGCAGCACAGGGCCCCGAGTCTACTTCCAGAGCCCCCCTGGAGCCGCAGGCGAAGGCCCGGGGGGCGCAGATGACGATGGCCCGGTGAGACGGCAAGGGAAGGTCACCGTCAAGTACGACCGCAAGGAGCTACGGAAGCGCCTCAACCTGGAGGAGTGGATTTTAGAACAGCTCACGCGACTCTACGACTGCCAGGTGTGCTCCCCATCCCGCGCCAATACCCTAAAATCGGACCTTAAGTCGGTCTGTCACCAGAGTCAGTGGGAGCTCTGCTGCCACCGGTCTTACACTCGCCGCTCCCACTGCGCTTTTTCTTGCCTGACCTAAGTCACTCTAGCTTGCTCCGCTGCCCGGGACCTTGCGTCCTTCGTGGTACTGCCCCAGATTAAGCATAGCGTCCTCCCCAAGCCTAGAAGAAATAGCCTGCTGGAGGCAGGGGTCTAGCTTGGGCTGACAGTGAAAGGTCTAATCTAGTGTAGTACGGGCTAGCATCGACACTAGTTGAAAGGTGCTAGTGTAACTGTTTCAAGTGTTACAAAGGATCTGAGTAGTTCTAGTGGGCTAGCGTGCCATTCTATCTACGGAGACAGGTTAACCAGCTCTCCCGGCTCTGGTTCTCCACCCCGTGTTCCTTGCTTGTTCAGATGGTGACTCAGGCCCCCAGGGGTAGGGTGGAGGAGTGAGTGGGCCAGCCCTGTGATGCCTACCCCAGCCCAGCCCTGGAACGCAGCTGGCTCCATGTGTGGTAGCTGTACCCTTGGGGGGGGGGGGTGGACCCCTTTCTCCTCAGAGCATGGGCTCTTTGTTTCCCCTTTATCAAGCATGGGTCTTTCACACTGACCCCTCACCCTCACTTCCTCCTCCCTCCCAGGAAGCTGTGACAGGTGTTTGGGGGAGGGGAGGGGCTGTGATGAATTGGGACAGCTGGCCCCACCAGTGCTCTGGTGAGCTAGAGGTCCCGGATGCTGAGAAGGCACATCTGCTAGGTTCAAAGCCCAAGGTCCCCAGCCCTGTCTGTCTGGCGCCCCTGGTGCCCACTGGCAGGGACAGGAAGTTCCCCCTCACTGGGCAATTTGCCTTGGCACAGACCTGATCTGTTTTCCTTCCCAGAGCAGCTGTCTTTGCTGGGCAAGGAGGGTTGGTCTGGTTTTGAGTTCGGCAGGGAGTCCTCTCCACACCCTCTCCTGGCTGAGGCACTTGTCTGTGCTTCTTCCCACCCCTTCCCCAGGAGGAGGAGATCCCAGAGCTGGAGATAGATGTGGATGAACTCTTGGACATGGAAAGTGATGATACCCGGGCTGCTAGAGTCAAGGTAAGCTAAGGGCACCTAGTGGAGGGCTGCCTGGAGACACTGCCTCTCGGGGAGGCTGGACCCTGGTGTCATAACTTTGGTTTGGGTCATCTGCTTCTGGAAAATGAGGCTCAGGGAACGTCACTTAGCTACGTTTCTAAGTGGCCTCAGTCCCTAGGGAACAGATATGTGAACAGTGAGCCCCTGTGCTCAAGCGTTGACCGTGTGCTGTATTCTCCCTACCAGGAGCTGCTAGTTGACTGTTACAAACCCACGGAGGCCTTCGTCTCTGGCCTGCTGGACAAGATCCGGGGCATGCAGAAGCTAAGCACACCCCAGAAGAAGTAGGGTCCTGACTCCGATGACCGTGGCTCCCGCAGGACAATCGCTGCCCCCCAACCTCGTAGCAACAGCAATACCGGGAGGCCCTGCAGCCAGGCCTGGTGCCGTGAGCAGGGACCCCCGTGCCCCTGCCTAGGGGCGGTTTCCCTTGCCCTCAGTTTTCCACTTTTGGGGTTTTTTATTGTTATTAAACTGATGGGACTTTTTGTGTTTTTATATTGATTCTGCGGCGCAGGCCCTTTAAAAATAAAGCTAGGATACAGCCTTTGGAGCAGCTAACAGGCTTGGCTGGTCTTTTACGGGGACACACTGCTGCACAACTGTCACCAGCTCAGCTACTCCCCAGGTGACCCTGGGCCGTCTTGGAGGCCATGTAGCCATGGTGATAACTCATGCTGACTCCCAGATCGCTATTCCAAGTGGCTGGGGAGCCGAGCCGCTACCTACAGTCTTTGGAGTTTCTATCTGCACTGGGTAAGGGTCTCTAGGTTGTTGAGGCTAGACCTCAAGGCTCTGCAATTATCAGGGAAGGACAATGAGATTAGAAGCTGATTTTGTTTTCCTTTACCCCCACACCGAGGATCCAACCTGGGGAGCCATTCACATTACACCAGTTCCCTACTCCAACACTGATGCTAAGGTATTAATCTAAGTCTCTTAGGAGCCACAAAGAAACACAGATTCACTCTTGGGGTTTTAAAGGTTTTTTTGTTTGTTTTGTTTTCAAACAGTCTGGTCCCTGGCAGGGGCTCCTACCCCTCTGCAGCCTGCTACAGTTCCGAACGTCTCTCAATCTTGACCAGCTCCACCTCAAACACCAGGGTTGCTCCACCTGGAGGGAGAAGGATCATCAGGCTGGGACCTGGGACTCTGGGACAGTGCTGGGCCGAGGGTCTTACGGGTATTACCTGGGATTTTTGGGGGGGCTCCCCGCTCTCCATACCCTGTCAAACCACAAAGACACAGTAAGTTATGGCTCCCTTCTAGCCCACATAAAGGATAGGCAGGAGAAGGGTGTGGGGGGCGTGCAGGGACGGGAAAGGGTGAGAACACCAAGGTCTGGCAGAGGGTCACACTGAGTGATCCACAGTTGTCACTCTACTGCCCTGCAACTGTCACCAGCTCAGCTAATGCGAGCTTTGCTCAGTCCTGGCTGCTGAACACACGCTATGTGACAGTGACCAGATGGAGTGGGGACATTACCACCCAGCCCCAGGGGCCTCTTACCCAGCTCGGATGGGATCACCAGCTTCCGCTTTTCTCCTTCACACATCCTGCAGGGGATGTACACTGAGCACCGAAAGCAATCGGACCCCTGCCCCAGAACTGGGCCTTTGCTCCCACAGCTCCCTTCCGGGGTCACCACACCATGTACCCCAGATCAGACTCACCCCAGCAGCCCCTGGTCCCAGCCCTTGATGACCTGGCCAGTGCCAAGGGAAAACACAAAGGGCTGGTTCTGTGGCAGGCTGCTGTCAAACTCAGTCCCGTCTTCCAGCTTGCCCTGTGAGACCGCGGGAGAGCTAGTAAGGAGAGGTGACCATGCCGCAACCCTCCCACCTGCTCATCTCCCCATTACGGTGGTCACCACAGCACAGGTGGTCAGTGCCTTGGGTAGCTCATGTACTGCAATTTGCATGCTGATACCTAGCCAATGAGTAGACTGAAAAGCAAGACAATCATGGCAAGGAGCTTAGAGTTCAAATGGGTATGTTCAAGGTTATCTACCTAGTTGGGGGAAAAAATGAGATTGTAAAGTCCTTTCTGGTTCTGAAAACCTGTCAGAGCCCCAGAGGCTCCTCTACTCCAACACTTACCGTGTAGTGCATGTGTAAGACATCTCCCTTTCTGGACTTGATGGGACAGTGATCCACCCGTTTCTTCACTCCAATCTGCAGCTTCCGTTTGCCTTCGGCCCCCGTGGCTGTGACCAGGGCACTCAGGCAAATGGACAGTATTGTGAGGATCCAGCTCAGCCTCATGTCTCTGTAGGCAAAGGCCACCCCACCCCCAACCAAAAAACTGGGGGGTGGAGTCATAGAAACTCAGTCTGTATCAGGAGGATGCCAACTCCCCATTGTATCTTGCCTGTATCTGGGAAATCCCACAGTCTTGGGTCACCACCCACTCCCCTGGGCTCTGTGGCCACACTTACCAGTCCAGTGAGAAGGGGGCTTGGCCGAGGACCCCAGCAGCGAGGGGAGAGGGTCAGGGGAGGCCACAGCAGCCAGTGCCCCCTCCCTTTGCTCACTACCTGACCTTCTCTCCCTCCCAGTCCCCATCTCCGTTCTTCAGTTCCCGCTAGCCCCTTTACGCAAAGTCCAAACCCGATCTGATTGCACCGGATTTGTCCCGACAGGACGACCCCACTCCCGCCACACCCAGCTGCTCCCTGTCCAGCACACCCACACATCTGCGGCTGCTGCTGGTGTTCGGCTCCGAGGCACCCACACATCTCCACTAGGTGGCTCTGAGGAGCCCCGGCTCTCCGGGGGCACCCCCCAGTCCGGCCCCGTGCCTCCTCCACCAGGGGCACCGCCCCAACTCTGAGCTCTTGGGGGCCTCCGGGGAACCCAGACTGGCTCAGAGTCAGCGGGGCGCCGAGCCCGCTCCACCCACACAACCTCTCCAGGGGGAGTTCTCGGTCTACCGCGACCCCAGGCGCGGCCACCACGGAGACCGCCCCCGCGTGGACGCCCCGGGCCATAGCTCGCGCTTAGCTCTCCGCAAGGCTCCTTGGCCCCACCCTTTACGGCGTGCAGTTCCGCCCCCTGACCTGCAGCTCCGCCCTCAGCAATGTTAGACCTCGTCTCCTGCAGAGGGGACTCGCCACTCACAGGCTGAAGTCCCACCCCCGACGTCTGGGATCTCACGCCCTCGGTCTCCGAGCCCAAGGCTCCACCTTCCACCTGCTTCAGCTCCTCCTCTAAACCCCAAACTCCGCCCCCCACACCTCCTAATCCAGCTATGGACCACTGGGTTCCGCCCTCAACTCGCACTGGCTCCGTTGTCCCTCCCACTGCTGTTCCGCGTCCCACCCCGATCCCCAGGGCTCCGCCCCGTACGGCGTGAGAGCCCGCCCCCTGCGGCATTGCCAGAGGCCGGACCCCAGCCTCGATTCCCTGGTTTGCTGTCCCTGGCTGGCACGCGGACTCCGACCCGCTTCAGGCCGGCCTGCCCCAGGTCTCCCTCCTGCACCCAGATCCCCCAACCTGGGCTGTGGCCCCCCGCTCACCTCCTCACCGCGCCCCCGGAGCCAATCCCGCTCGTGCTGTCACTTCTGCGCAGGCGCGTCTCCGTCGCTACAGGGCGGGACACGCTGCCCGCCCTCATTGGACCATCCAAAACCCGCTGCTGCACTCAGGGCGGGGCTTCTCATTTGGTCCTGACTCCAGAGTGACTACGTGACAACGTCACTTCCGGGGGGCTCAGATCGCCGGTCTAGTTTGGCAAAAATGTTTCTGAAAGACAGAAGGCAGTTCCAGCCAAGGTGACATGGCCAAGCAAGTATGAGTGCACGTTCCTGGAGGGATTCTTGCCAGCACCGTGCTGACTTCTGTTCGTGATCGGCACGCCTTTGGGCAGTTGTGGGAAGAGCCTAGGGATTCAGAGCGACAACCCGGATTTGAATCTTAGTTCTTTCATTTCTTGGCTGGCTGCGTGACCTTGAGTAAGTTCGTTCTTTTGGTGGTGCGCTCTGTGACACCCATACCACATGGCCCTGAGCTGTGTGGACCCCTTCCATCTTGTGGTCTGCAGCATCCAGGCTCACCTTTGCCTGAACAAATGTCTCCTGGGCCAGGTCTATCAGTGCCCAGGAGACATTCTCTAACATAAAGATCCTGAAATTTAGAGGAAGCCAAACCTGCCTTAGGCTGTGGAGTCGATTGATTTGATTGATTCCCACCTGTCGTAGGCCAGTCTGCCTCACTAAGACCATTTATGCCAAAGGAAGTTAATCATGGTGTTGACGCCAAGAGAAGCATACTGCATATCTGATGAAGCTTAGTAAGGGTCAGAGTCTTTAGCTCCCACGAGCTAACCATCACCGAGCCAGAACATGATCACCAATATCACTGCTGAGAAAGTTGCTTAAACATAATAAAAATGGTGTGCTGTCCCATGTCTGTAATGTCAACACTTTGGAGGTAGAGGAGGGAGGATCAGAAGTTCAAGGACATCTTCAGCTACATAAAGAATTATGAGCCAGCCTGGGATACAGGAGACACTACCTTAAAAAGAGAAAGTTCAAAAACAGCACCAGGAGCCGGTCGGTGGTGGCGCATGCCTTTAATCTCAGCACTTGGGAGGCAGAGGCAGGCGGATTTCTGAGTTCGAGGCCAGCCTGGTTTACAGAGTGAGTTCCAGGACAGCCAGGGCTACACAGAGAAACCCTGTCTCAAAAACAAAAACAAAAACAGCACCAGGGCTGAAGATGCAGCAAATCAGTAGTATTTGCCGAACATGAAGTCAGGTTTGAGTCCTAGCAGTACACAAACTAGGTGTGGCAGCACAAACCTGTAATTCCAGTACTTGAGAAGTGGGTGCAGGATTAGAAATCCATGCCATCCTCAGCTACATACGGAGTTTAAGGCCATGCTGGGCTATGTGAGACTCTCATAAATGGATAAATAAGTATGTGATGATAATCATGATGAGGAATTCTTTACCCTACTCCTGCTTTGGTACCACCAAGATCATGACCTCAGTGTCAGTCCCTTCAGGAGGGTGGTTACTTTCAGTCACTTCTGCCCCTGACCGTTCTGTAGCAGGCCAAAGCCTTGGTGCTAGGCTAGGCCTTCCCACTCCATCCAGGGCACTGGAGAAGGGTGGACACTGAGCCTGGACAGAGTAGGCTAAGAATCAAGCAGCAGCTGATGAATCCCGGGATACCAGGGATTGTACAGGTGAAGTGTGGGTGTGTTTCTTTAAAAAGGCTTTCCAGACATAGGAAGGCAGGATTGAGGCGTGAACGGGGCAGCCACAAGGAACAATATTGCAAGTGTATACTCAACAGGGAAAGTGGGTGATACCTCCTATTGTATGAAAAAAGTCATACTAGTTCAGAGCCCGAAGGGTTCTGATGATGGCGGTTGCCTGTTCTTGCCATGTGAACATGGGAAGCAGATCTTATAGTCTGGGTCTCTCCTTAATTTCTGGCCAGGGCAGTCAGAATCCTTGTGGTGAGCAAGAGGCAGAGACTTGATGTAACAGGATTTATCAACCTGCGGTTGTGGCTTTACCTGGGAACTGCTGTCTGGCCTTGGGCGCACTGGCACAGTCAGACAGGAGGCAGAACCCTTTCCTGCCCAGGCTGGCCAGCCTGGACGGTAGCAAACAATGACAGAGGCCGCGACAGTGTGCTTGGTGTCTTCCATCTCTTTTATCAGAATGTGTGTGTGTGTCACAGTTATCGTAACAGAACCCAGATCCCACTATTGGTAGAAGTTTGGGGTCTTCATACTGAAGGGAGACAGCCAGCCAGAAGATGCTCACTTGACCAGGGTGGTTAACTGAGATAGTACTCTGGCCCCTGAGGTGAGACATGAGGTTTCTTGACAGTTGTTAGATGGCAGCTCTGGGAGATAAAAATGACAAGAGAGCTCTCTCAGAGGTCCAAGTCCTGGGGTGGTGTCCTCCCAGACTGAGGTGGTTCTCCTAGGCTCCACTCTGCTCCCTATGGAGAAGGGCCTGGGAGGCAAACAGGCCCATGGAGACTTGTCACTTTCGCAGCTTCCGGCACCTGGGGAGGGGAGGAAAGGTATGAGTGCTGGCTGGAGCTTAACCCCAAGCTCTTCTTTTATATTCATTTTTATTTTTAAAACTTTGTTAAATGGGCTGGAGAGATGGCTCAGCAGTTAAGAGCACTGACTACTCTTCCATAGGTCCTGAGTTCAATTCCCACATGGCGGCTCACAACTGCCTATAACCTAGTTCCAGGGGATCTGGCCCCCTCACACAGATATGCATGCAGGTAAAACACTAAAGTTTTTTTACGTGTACATGAAATAAATAACTTTTTTCTTTTAAAAATTGTGGAGGACAGGACTAGCCTGTGCTCATGGGCGTGTGCATGCTTGGGTGTGCATTTTAGGTACTGGTGGCTCAACCACCCTCCATCTTTATCCTTTTTTGCCAGGCATAAAGAGGCAAAGGCAGGCAGATATCTGAGAGTTTGAGGCCAGGCTGGTCCACACAGTGAGTGCCATGCGGTGAGCCAGGGCCATAGAGAGAGACACTGTCTCAAAAACAAAACAAAACCAACCAACCAAAACCATATTCTGCTATTTTTATTTAGGTGTGCGTATGTCTGACTGTGTAAGCACATGTACACAGGTGCCTGAAGAGGCCGGAGGAGGCGTCCGATCACTGCAGCTCCCGCCGCAGCCCTCCGCCAAGCGTGCTGTGGGGTCTATCCTCAGCCTTCTCCAGGGGCAGAAGGCACGGTGAGCCAGCTCTCTCCACCCTCTCCACCTTTTACCATCTGAAACCAAGTCACTCCACGTGAGGCTAACTGATTCTGCTCTGACAGCTGTCCAGAACGCTCCAGTGTTCCCGTGTCCCTGCCGGCTCTTCCATCGCAGGTTACAGCGCAGAGCCCCTTCCCAGTCTTCATGCTTAAATAGTAGGCACTTCACCAGCCAAGCCATTTCTCCAGCCCCTGTTTATCTATTTACCAGTGACATCTTTTATATTAAATATAAGCATGCATGTATGATGCATGTATGTGCATTGCATGTATGCCTGGTCTCCGCAGAAGCCAGAAGGCGGCATTGGATACCCCGGAACTAGAGTTATGAATGGTTATGAGCCACCATGTGGGTGCTGGAAACCAAACCTGAATCCTCTGTGAGGGCAGAAAGTGCTCCTCACCACTGAGCCACACCCCCAGCCTCTAGGTACTCACTCTGTCACCAAGGAATGACCTCGAACTTCCGAGTGCTCTCATACCTGTTCCATTTGGTGAAGACGGAACCGAAGGCTTCTTGGATGCTAGGTGAGCGCTCTACCCACTGAGCCACATCCCCAGCTCCCCTTTATTCTTATGGTTTGTCGAGACCACTTTATTCCTCAGCCCAGATTGTTCTCAAAATCCTATCCTCCTGCCTCTGCCTCCTGAGTGTTGTTTGGAATTACAGGTGTGCACCACCATTCCAAAAGCAGCAGTTATTTTTTTGTCTTCTGTGGGTTTTGGCTTTTGTCTTCTGTGGGTTTTGGCTTTTGTCTTCTGTGGGTTTTGGCTTTTTAAGCATGTGTCTGTATAGCCCAGGCTGGCTTTAAATTCTCTCTGTAGCTGAGAATGCCCGTGACCTCCTGACCATCCCCCCTCCGACAGAGGACCAAGACTCCCCTCCCCGGGTGTGCCATCGTGTCCAGTCCCAGCCCTCTTGACGCATTTCCGTTTTTGAACCCCATCTTATTCTGATCGTTGTCTAGAAGCCTCCAGGGCCCGGCCCGTAAGCCATCCTAGCCTCATGGAACAGGAAGGGCTCCTTAAGTGTTCCGGGCGGAGGCATGTGGGGCTCTCGGACGCCTTGGCTCCCCCAGAGCCTGCAGAAATGGAGCAAACGTCTATCACATAAAGCTGTGCACATTGGGAAAAAAGTCTTCTTCAGTTCCCCTCCAGGAGGTGGCTGGTGGCTTGGATTAGCTCGGTGCCCCCATCACAGTGCTTAGCATCCTCTACTGATGGTGGTACCATCCCTCCCACCCTCTGACTTGTGCATCTAGTCTTGAGCTGAGTTTTTGACGATCTGGTTGCCAGCAGATGCACAGTAAAAGACTTAGCACCTGCAGCTGGCTCCTCCTTCCCTGGTCTTTCCCTCACTGGCGGCTCATCCGGGCCTGCTCCAGGACACAACCTCGCTGCCTTCCCACACAAGCACCACCCCACAGACTCCTCACCTGCAGGTGTCCGGGTTGAGCTCTAAGCCCCGCCCTTGGCAATGGAGGAACCGGCGGCGTCTGCAGCGGCAGCGGCAGGTCCGGGGGTCAGGACGCTGGCGGCGCTGGGTGCAGGGTGGGCAGAGAGTCCTGGGGCTGGAGTGGGATGGGTGATGTCAGCTGGGGAGGATGTTCCCAGGACAGAGTCCCAGCCCGGAACAGAGCGGGGCTGGGGACGGTGGTGGGGTATGGCAACCCTAGGAGGAGAAGCGACAGGTCTGGGGAGGGAAAAGCTTCCCAGGAGCTAGGGTTAGGGCAGAGTGTGTGGAGTTGGGGAGGAGAAAAGGGAAAGGAGAGGGCAGAGGGGCTGCAGCCTCCTGGCTCACATGTGCACCCTGCAACCTACGGGTGAGCTCTTTGCTGGACCGGCACCAAGAACCCGGGAACTCACCTGCCTGGCTTCACAGCACTCTCCTTTTTTTTTGGTCTGAGAGAGAGAGGGGGGGGGAGGTAGGTTAAAGAAACCCAAGCCTCCTGCTCTCTTGCCCCAGGATCCATGCCTACTCCTGGCTCTACTCTCAGTCACCTGGCCCCTACTAAAGTACAGTCCCACACCTGCTACCCCACCCCAGCTACACTTTGTGACCTTGGGAGTTAGCCGTGGCTGGCACCTGCATTCACAGTGGCTGTGTTCTTCCAGGGACATCTCTCCCAGCTGACTGCTTGGGTACTGGATCATGAGAATCTGTACTCAGGAGAACGAGGAAGAGACAAGTGAGGGGGGGGGGCGGTAGAAAGATGGAGAAAGGGGATACTAGATAGGATGACTGGAACCTCCGGCTTCCTGCGTGCCTGTCCCTGGGTTGACCCAGCCCCCAGGACATCACTGTCCCATCAACACGCCTGAGCCACGTGCCCTGGTACCTGCATTCGGACTTGGTGCTGCCCAGTGGGCACACATTCCAGGCCATCGTCAGGACAGCAGCCACCGCAGCGCTGCACAGTCACACAGCTGGGCACTAGTTGTTTGACCACGTGGCCCACCAGCTCTGCGCCCAAAGACACCACCACCTCCCTGGGCTGGCATGTGGCACGTGCATAAACATCTATCCATGGCACCACTGTGGGCAGACGCAGATGGATTAAATTCTCACCAGGTCTCCCGCAGCTCCTTAGAGCATGTAGCCTCTCTGATACCCAGTCACCACCACCCCAACCATCCTTTAAACATATCTTTCTCTGCCTTGTTTTTCAAGAAATGATTAAGCCCTCTGCCTCAGTTTCTTCCTCTGTGAAATGGCATTTCCCAAAGGAGTTGGGAATCACACAAGATAAGGGATGTGAAATCAGAACATGTGCTAACCCCTCTTAGTACTGGCTGGTGTCAAGTTATTGTTAACTATTATTACCTTTCTTCTGGTGGCTGGGGCCATCAAACTGGGACACAGGGGCCTGTGGGAAAGAAGATACCTGGGCCCAAGATGCACTCTAAAAGGGCTGGCCCTGTGGCTATGTAAGGGCTCCGTCCTTCTGCGCCTTTCTGACATCTTTCCAGATTGTTCCCAGGACCTCAGTTCTAATTTTTCTCGTACACTCAGCCATCTGGTACTTTCCCTGGCCCAAGACCCACCAGGCATATTCTGGGGATGGTACTAAACCCAAGCCTTAGAGCTGGGCTTGTTTTAGGATTAGGGGCCGGGATAATGGGACACAAACGAGGTTCGGAGGACACTGAGGCAGCTCAGCCCTACAACCGCCCAGAAGATGGGGTAAAGTGGGGGAGTGGCCCTGGGGTAAGGGCTAGGACTAGCGGGCCTGCTCCGAGGGGCACCTCTTCAGGGATATTCCCGGTCTGAACAGCGGATCCCCTCAGCAGAGGTAGCGGGCGCCTCCCCACTTCCGCCAACCTTGAGAGGGCACCGCGGGCGGGCGAGCGAGCGGGATGTCGCGGACGCACGTACCTGGGTGCGGGCCAGCTGCAACAGCGCAACAAGCAGCAGGCGACGGAGCAGGGGGCTCATGGTGCCCACGGGGGGCGAGCGCCGGGGGCGCCCGCATCGCCCTAGCCCGGCGGCGCGGGGGGCGGCGGCAGCCAGAGCCCCATGGCGCGGGCCCGGGCGCAGGGACCCGGGGCCGGGCACGGGGGGCGGCTTCTCCGCGGCCCCCTCCCGAGCCCTGGGTGCAGGCAGCGCAGCGCAGCGCCGCAGCGGCGGCCTGAGGAACGAGACCGGCGGGAGGCCTGTGGTGGTGGTGGTGGTGGCCGGGACGGCGGGCAGCGGGGACAGCGAGGGTGGCAGGGGGCCTGGCCGGGGCTGGCGGGCAAGAGGCTCATGTGACCTAAACACGCGCTCCCCACCGGGCCGCGGGCGGAGGCGGGGCGGGGGCGGGGGCGGAGCCCGTCCCCTCCAAACGCCCCCTCCCGCCGCTGCAGGGGAAAGGGGACACACCGCCCTGGAGGCCGGGCTCAGGGGGTCGTGCCTCACGACGGGAGGGGTGTAGAGATGCGTGACCTGAAGGACCGAATCGGACAAGAGTCTGAAAATGAGTTTATTGCACGTGTAGTCCTGGACAGGCAGCAGGGAGAAGACCAATGCAGGTCCCACCTAGGTAAGCCTCTCACGGGCTCGTGTCCTGGGGCATGATCCTGGGGTTTTCTGGAGGCAGGGAGGGTTCTGTCTGAGGCTGATGCCTCTGCTGGCGCTCCTGCTGAATCCTGGCTCTGTTGGCCCTGGAAGGAAAGACAGATCAGGACGGGGATCCTGGAGGGTGGTGCTGAAGCAGGAAGCACAGTCAGGGCGGTGACAGACCTGGCCCTGGCCCGAGTGTCATTGTAGATGGCTGTGATGATCCGATCCTTTTCGTCCATGAAGCTGCGATGCACCTGCTCCAACTTCCTGTGAGGGAATTGCAATTAACCCTGAGTCTCTGAACTCTGGTGTCCCTGAAGCCCTGGTCCTTGACAAGGCTCTAGCATCTCTCACACAGCTTTACATCTCTCTCTAAAGAGATACCTGTGATAAGTTGAAAAGAAAGGCACCAAGTGGCCCAAGTCCCAGAGCTGGGTGGCACCCTCAGTCCCTGGCTCTTCTGTGAAGATTGGTGAAACAGCTGTGAAATCAGGGTTCCCCCTCCCCAAATTAGAAAGGGGGAACATTTAGTCATCCCCATTGCTAGGCAGTATGCACAGTGGGCTCCATCCTTTGGGTTTCTATGCTGCAGAAAACTGGTATTACAGCATGCATTCACGTGTGGGATGAGGCCCTGGCAGTAATCCATTACACTGCACTTGTCCTCCCGCCCTCCCGCCCTCCCTCTCTCCCTCTCTCCCCTCCTCTCTCTATATATATTTATGATGTGCTCATTTCTGATGTACTAAGAAGGAACTGCTGGGTTTTGACGGTGCCCTTGGTGGATAGTTGTGGATGGCTCCAGCCCCAGCAACAAGCAGTATCAAAGATTAACATTCAAGCTATGAGAAACAGAAAGCAGCTTTAGCCCTATGTGCAGATCTGCCTTTACCCAGAAAGGCAAGGCTCCAAGTCTTGATTTCACAAAGTGCTTAGCTTGAGAGAGACAAAGTGTGCAGGTCACAGGCTGCTGTAGCTGCCTGGCCACCGCTCTCTTGATCCCCCCAGCCCAGGATCCCAGGAAGGATGGGAGGCACCTGAAGGCGAGGTAGTGCAGGCCCATGCCTGCCACCATGAGCAGGAGGCAGTACCCCAGCACCCGCTGGTTGTGCTTGTGCTGCTGCTTCCGGGACTCGGGCCCCTGTGGCCTCACACTGTGGAACTGGGCCCAGTACTGAGCGTTGGGGGGTTCCCAGGAGCTGCTGGGGAGCAAAGGACAGTGGAGAGCTGGCTCTTGGAAAGACTTGAGGGTAAGGGCGTAGGGGTCAGGACTGCTGTACTGTACCCGTGTGTCTGCTGTGTAGACTTCGTTTCTGCTGTGCTCCCTGAAGCCTTCGGAGGACTGGCTGAATGCAGCTGCTGATCATAGTTACGGCGACTTTCTTCACGGCTGAGCACTCGATACGCCTCATTCAGCTCCACAAAACGGCTATGCAGGGCCGGGTTCCCAGGGTCTCGGTCAGGGTGTAGCTGGGGTGAGGCAGGGGCCCCCTCATCTCATTTTCCATCTCCCTTCCTAGGACGTCTCCTGATGACGTCCACCCATAAAGACTGATAGCACTCCCACAGACCTTACCGACACTGACCCTCACTACAGGCTTGCCGACCCTCCCAGAGGCCAGAGTCCGAAAGTATGGACTCCTTACCCCTCTCACAAGAAAACCAAACACTTCTGTAACTCCCGTTCTAGAGAGGTGGAGGGAGGAGGATCACTGGAAGTTTGAGACCATGGGCTACAATGTGAGATCTTGTCTCAAAAAACAAAAACAATAACAAAAAACCCCACAGAACCAGAAAGACAGCACACACACACACACACACACACACACACACACCGCCAGGGCTGGAGAGACAGCTGAGAGGTTAAGAGCACTGACTGCTCTTCCATAGGTTCTGAGTTCAATTCCCAGCAACCGCATGGTGGCTCACAACCATCTGTAATGGGATCCCGTGCCCTCTTATGGTGTGTTTGAAGACCTTAATAGTAATATTCACATGCATAAAATAAATAAATCAGAAAGGCCCCCAGCCTTGCCTGGTCCTTTAAATCACGGAGAATAATGAGCACCTCCTATCCGTGCAGGCGGAAGGAAGGTGCTACCAGCTAGAGATACAGACCTATCCCAGGAAGTCAGAGGGCCTCTCTGCCAAGTTCAGATTTCCTCTACATCCCTCACCTTGGGGGCACCAATACCTCTTTTGACTTGGTGAAGAAAGCACGTTTAACCTCTTCAGCGCTGGCACGAGGATGCACTCCCAACAGTTCATAGTAATTAGCAGGGACGGACCTGTGGAGAAAAGCCCAAACCTGCAGAGGCTTAGGAGGCCAGAGGGCACCGTCACCTAGTCTGCCACCCTCCTGAGCCACACCTTCAGTTTAGCTACCAGGAACTGAAGTTAGTCCCAAGACACATATAGCCCCAGATTTCCCTTTAGGGGTTTCAAGAATGGTCAGGACTTCTCATTTTCAAAGTCTAGTCCTCTCCTACGTGACAAACCGAAAGGCTGCTGCTGCTTTTTTTTTTTTTTTTTTTTTTTTTTTACAAAATAGGGTTTTAGCTGGGCAATGGTAGAGCATACCTTTAATCCCAGCACTTGGATAGCCAGGGCTACACAGAGAAACCTTGCCTCGACAATTAAAAAAAAAAAGTGCCGGGTGGTAGTGGCACACGCCTGTAATCCCAGCACTTGGGAGGCAGAGGCAGGCAGATTTCTGAATTCAAGGCCAGCCTGGTCTACAGAGTGAGTTCCAGGACATCCAGAGCTACACAGAGAAACCCTGTCTCAAAAAAAACCAAATCCAAAAAAAAAAAAAAAAAAAAAATACATCAAAAAAATCTTATTACCTGTCAGACCTGGAGCTCCCTAGGTAGACCAGGCTAACCTTAAAGCTACAGAGCCAGGCGGTGGTGGTGCACGCCTTTAATCCCAGCACTCTGGGAGGCAGAGACAGGCGAATTTCTGAGTTTGAGGCCAGCTTAGTCTACAGAGTGAGTTCCAGGACAGCCAGGGCTACACAGAGAAACCCTGTCTTGAAAAAAAACCAAATCCAAAAAACCAAAAAAAAAAAAAAAAAAACACCCCAAAACAAAAACAACAACAACAAAAAAAGCCTCACAGAGCTTGCTTGCTTTTGCCTTCCAAATTCTGGGATTGAAAAAACTTCTTTAAAGATTGTTTAAAATTATATTATTTTGTGTTTATGAGTGAGTGTCTGCAAGTATGTGCACCACATGCATGTCTGGTGCCTCTAAAAGGTCAAAAGAGGCTGTTCATAAGTTCCCATGTGAAAGCTGGGAATAGAAACTGCATCCTCTGTGAGAGGGGGCAAGTGCTTTCAATCTCTAAACCATCCATACCTTCAGCCCCTCAAAAGTTCTTTAAAACAGCAGATGTCGTGATATGAGGTGATGCCAACCAGTAATCCCAGCATTTAGGAGGTGGAGACAAACTCAAGGTCCCTTGACTACAAACTAGTTTGTGGCTAGCCTAGCCTACATGAGATCTTGTCTCAAACAAACAAACAAAAACAAAACAACAACAACAACAACAACAAAAAAACATCCTGGCTTCTTATGCAGGAGGTTCTGTGTGCCAGTGCCAGTGCCAGTACCCAGGGAAAGGATTTCCAAGCCAGGCTTGGTGGCTGTGCCTGAACTCTAGACACTCCGGAGTTTGAATTTGGAGGCTTACCTGGGTCACATAGGAAAACTCCATGACAAAGGAAAAGGCAGATTCTCATATCCCACTTCATTCCTCCTGGCCAGCATCCAGATTCTAGCCCAGAAATCTAAATCTTTTACTCAATCTCCTTTTTCCCAGTGTATGACAACACGCCAGGGCTATGGAACGAGCAGACCTGAGCTCAGATCCCTGACCTGTCACTTAACTTACTTAATCTTGCAGCCCAGTTCTTAGCTACTGATACTGTCTAGCACTGAAGGCGAAGGTTGTCTGGGACAAACCCCGAAAGGTGCATAATGCAGAGACAACTATCTCAAAACGCGAGGCGGGCTCTCGAGAAAACCCACTGAACCTGGTCAAATTCTGGGGCTGAACTCACCGCTGCCCTGTGGCGGCTGTGAGAAGTCGGATGGGAGGGCTACATGGCCACAACCGGCACAGGCGCAGGGGCAGCCGGAGCAACAGGGACGGCATGACGACGGCGGGCGGGCAGCTGGGAACGGGAGGTCCCCAAAAGTCCATTGGGTCCCAATCGGGCAGGACTTCGGGGACCGGGGCAGAAGGAAGGAACCTGCCTCAGTTTCCCACAAAGGCAAATTCGGAGAAGGCCTCTTTACTCAGAATCGGACAACAGGTGTCCTGGGCCTTCCAGCACCACCCTACAAAGTCTGGACCACCCTCTCGGCACTCGGGCACCCCTTCCCACCCAAATCCTTAGGGGGCGTGAGGAGGAGGCGACACGGCCAAGCCCCGCCCCTACCCCACTCACAGGCTCCTCGGGCGCCGCCATTTCCTGCGCCTGTGAAGGCCCCGCCCCTGAGTCAGTCGCTCGGGCCACGCTTATTGGGCGAGGTGAGAATGCGCACCAAAGGACCCGCCCCCACACGCTCATTGGCCCAGGACGCCGGGGGCCCGCGAAGCGGAAGCACTGGGGCTACTGAGAGGTACCGGTGTCTAATCTAAGAGGTGGCGGTGCGGTGGGGCAGAGCCTGACCCCCAGGACGGCCTCCTGCTCCGCACCATTCTTGTCAGCAGCGAGGCACGGTCGGAGAGGGGCCTTCTCCGCGCCATGGCCCGCATTCCCCAGCCAACAGGGACACAGAGGTCGCACCTTGTGGCTTTTTGTTTTGTTCCCTTTCTGCCACCGTGCTCAGCTCCTCTCACCCACCCCGGGTTCCCTCAGAGGATCCCAGACTCCTGAGAAAGCAGCAAAAGGCAACGGAATACAAGAATAAAGTCTTTTATTGTCTTCAGTGCTGTAGGGTTAGGGCTGGGACGCTAGCATGACTCGGGTGGGACGTCCCAGCCCCGGACTGTAGAGGTGGGTGACGATTGTAGAGGAGGATGGCGCCTTTAGCAGAGGGGCAGAGCTGTGCCCACATCTCCGTCTCCTGCAGTCGCTGTACCTTCTGTGGGAAATCAATGAGGCCCAGGTATCAGGCCTCCCTTCGTACAGGACCCCGTGCCCGGAGTTGCCAAGCCTTAGTACCCCTAGACTGTCCCAGTTCTGGGCTTTTCCCTCAGGAAGGAGACAAGCTTTGTGCCTGGGGAAACTCTGGGAGACCCGGGAGTTCTCTCCCTCACCTAGTTATCCTTACCCCCATAACCAGACACCTAGAAGGCCTCAAATCCACACCTGTGTCTCCACAAAGATGATTCCCGTAGACTCGTGGGCCTCTGGTCCCCCACTCAGGTAATAACTCCTGACCTCTTCTGAAGTCAGGCTGCACCTAGACAAGAGCGTGAAGGTGGCTTGGTAGATATCCACACCTTAAAGGACCCCTGCAAAACTCCAGTTGCCTTACATCCACTCCTTCCCTACCCACCTCACCCAGGCTCCCGTGCCCAAGAGCCCACTCACTGAACATAGAACTCTGCACTGGCTCTGCCCGCGCTGGTCTCATTGCAAGCGATGCCCAACAACAGCGGCTGGCTCAAGCTGTGCACTGGCAGGTTCACCTGTGGCAGGGAGTCCTACCTGTCAGGCTGATTTCTCAATAGCCAGCTTGGTTGGTTTGGTTTGGTGTTTCTGTTTGTTTTTGTTGAGACAGGGCCTTGTGTAGCCCAGGCTATCCTTAAACTCAATATTTAGCAAAGATAACTTTGAATTTCTGATCCTTCTGCCTCTACCTCCTGAGTGCTGGGATTGCAGGTATACATCACAGTACCTAGTTCACGTGGTACAGACTCCAGGCTTGTACATGTTAAGCCAGTGTTTCTCAACCTGTGGGTTGTGACCCTTTGGGGTCCGGGGTCAAATAACCCTCTCACAGGAGTTGCCTAAGACCATTGGAAAACACAGATATTTACATTATGATGCATAACAGTAGCAGAATGACAGTTATGAAGTAGCAATGGAAATCTTACTGTGGGCGTCACCACAACATGAGGAACTAACTGCATTAAAGGATCACAGCATTAGGAAGGTTGAAAACCGCTGTGCTAGACAATCTACCCAACTAAAGCGAGTGAGCGTATCCCTGATCCTCAATGGCTTGTGACCCTCCCATTTTTGTTTTGTTGGTCAAGGGCCGCATAACACAATACAGGTTCTGGGTATGTTCATTTTACAGATGAGAAATGGAACAAATTGTTCAGGGAAGTCCTTCTACCCGAGCGAAGTTGACTTAGTAACAGGCTCTTCACTCATTACGTTTTCAGCAGACAAGGGTACAGACGAGACAGTTTTCGTTGTTTCCACTGTGAGGAAAACGAAGCTGAGCATGAAGGGACCCTGGCCCAGCTCTGACACCACAGGCGTCCTCAGTGCAGCGAGGGTCATGCAGACTCACTCTGGCCCAGACCTGTGGATTTCTAGCCAAGTCTACACCCTCACCCACACCCTCCACGCTCTCTGGGGCCCTTGTTGCTTACCTCATCACAGATCTCTTGTAGGACACTGGAGAAGAGTTCTCGCACCACCAGCTCCCCGGAGAGGTCCTTGTGCTGGGGGATGCCATTGGAGCACAGGGCCTGTGAAAAGTTTAGGCTCAGACTTCATCTACAAAGCTTCCCACACCGCTTTTCTCTTGCTGGCCTTGGAGGCCTAGGGCAGACTTGGCGTGAGAGTCTTGGCAATCCCTAACCCAGGCCCACCTATTCCAAATAGAGCAATCAGAAGCCTCGCTGGGAAGGATTGCATAAGAAAAGACATCTTCCCTTCCGTCTCTCCTCCCGTGCTCCCTAGTTTTCACAGGTTGTGTTCCAGCTTAGACTTGGCTGGGTCTCCCAGATGCCAGTGAGCACTGTGTCTCCTCCCAGTAGCAGTGAAGAGGCTGGGCTGGGCCCAGCTGGACCACACATTCTCCTAGACAGCCCTCTAGCAGAGCATGCAGCATGGGAGGAGAAGATGAAGCCGGGCGGTGGAGGTACACGCCTGTAACCCCAGCACTTGGGAGGCAGAGGCAGGCGGATTTCTGAGTTCGAGGCCAGCCTGATCTACAGAGTGAGTTCCAGGACAGCCAGGGCTATACAGAGAAATCCTGTCTCAAAAAACAAAACAACACACACACACACACACACACACACACACACAAAGATGAAACCAGAACCAGGAGTGCTTGGACTTTGAGCCCTTGAACCTAGCCAGTCATCTCACCTGAGGTTCCGGGTGCCCACCAGGCACATCCACCAGTCCAGGTGCTTCCGCTACCTGCTGAGAGCGGCGCAGGAAGACAAGGAAGTCATCAGCCGTGACTAGTACCGCACCCACCCCCAGTGGGTCTGCCAGATAGGCTTGCTTGTCACCCCAATCTGCAGCGCCCTGCTGTCGCAGCCAGGAGGCTGAGCTGGACCAGTTGGTGCCCAGGAAGTCCCGGTAGGAAGTTAGACCCAGGTGCAGGAGTAGCTGTGGCTCAGGTGAGGTGGACACCAGCGTGGCCGAGTGAAGGCGGAACTTGGGAGCATCGAAGATCCAAGGCTGGGCCCGTAGCCGAGTCTCCCAGATGGCGGTGATGGTCTTGTCTCCTCCGGGCAATGGACGACGGTCATGAGCTGGACTCAGCTCCACTGCTACCTGCTCCTGGGACAGTCCCCCAAGAGGGCACAGCAGCAGCAGGGACACCTCGGGGTCCATAGTCTGACAGGGCAGCTCTGACAGAGAACACAGATGGCCATCCTGTGACTCTAGGAAACGAGCTGAGCCTCTCTTCCACAGAACTACTGAGTGCTCCCCGGCCCCTTTGCAGATCCCTGACTATTTATTGCGACCATCATTCCAGCAAGAGTACTGAGCTCAGCAAGTGCCCTGGAATCCTGCTGCCTTGGGGGACCCTAAAGCCTCTGGCAACCCTACCACCCAGCAGCACTAGGTCCCCAAAACGCTCAAGTCCTACAAAATCCAGGTGTCGTACCTCCAACCTGTACACGCCTATCTACAGCCAGGGTCGGGAAGCTTGATCTCGGAAATTCAGCGGCTGGCCCGGCCCCCAAAGCCCACCCCTTTCCCCAAGCGGAAGTAACCGCCCCTTTCTTTCGTGGCTTCCCATTGGCCAGTCCGTGTCCAGCCCAGATCCCGCCCTCCGCAGCTGAGCGCTCCTGACCTACGCTGGCCAGCCTGGCTCTTCTTGTCAACCCGCTAGCCAGCCCCGCGCCCCAGGCAGCCAGCCGTGCTGCGATCTGATTTCAGGACGCAGGGTCTGGTCGGTCCGGATCCCTCGGGCCTCGAGGCTGCCAGTGTGACCTTGAGCAAGTCTTGCCCGCTGGGCCTCAAGTTCCCTTGTGTGAACTAGGGTGGGATGAGCAATGTGGTTCTTATCCTGAGCTTTTTCTGTAACTTTCTGGGCGGAGAACCCACACTCCTGCTCCCTACAGGTCCTGGTCATGAACGTCCCTGGAGGAAGGAGGCAGGAAGGTAGAAGGACTCATAAACCCCGGGAACAGGTGCGCACCTTTCCAGCTTTACCCACGAGAGGACTTGGGAGAAAGAAAGCCTCTGAGCCTTAGCTTCTTGCTGGGTAGACTGCAGCACCACAGGAGGAGCTGTTCTGGCCTGGCTTAGGAGTAGGACATTCAGGGCTGGCTACCGAAACCCAGACCATCACTGACTCTTTCAGGACCGAAATGTGCAGCTCTCTAAGGCTCTGTCCTATGCCCTTCGCCACGGGGCCTTGAAGCTAGGACTTCCCATGCGAGCTGGTAAGTAAGCATGCTGGAGACTGGGCAATGGTGGGAGCCCAGGGAGCAACTGGAACGAACCTGTCTCCTCGACTTTAAATCTTAACATTGCCTCAGGAGGAACGCAGATGGACACACCCTCCGAATGTGCAGGAAAAACAAGGCCCACAACCTCTTTCATATCCCCTAGAGAGAAGCCCTGTCTGGGCTGGGCCTCATGATGTCCCTTTCAGCCAACTGGCCCAATAAACACTTCCCAAGGATGGACAGGGGGGCATACCCAAGCAGCTGATGTTTAGTGAGTGGTCACTCCGGGCCAGATACTTAGTGCTTGCTATGTTACTCTCCCTGAAGCAGATACGCTGTTCTGTTTTCTTTTTGTAGTGTTTTTATTTTTTTACGTGCGTGAGTGTTTTGCCTGCACCACACACATCCTTGGTTCTTGTAGAGGCCAGAAGAGAGCACTGCATCCAGTAGGACAGGAATTACAGGAGGTTGGGAGTGCCCTGTGAGTGCTGGGGATCCGGCCCCAGGTCCTTAGGAAGGATACTCGTGGGACAAGATGTCATGTAGCTTAGGCTAGCTTCCCCTTGAACTCTTGATTCTTTTGCCTGCACCTCTCCAGTGCTAGGCTTGTAGGCATCTGCCAATATGCCCACCATGAAGCTGATCGCCTTCCCATGTAAGTTAAAATGAGGTCTGGGGTGGAAATGCATCTCCTTAGCAGAGCTCTCTCCTAACTGGGGCAAAGCCCTGGCTTCCATCCCCAGCACAGAAAAACACAAAACAAGGGCTGTGTGTGTGTGTGTGTGTGTGTGTGTGTGTGTGTCACACCTTTAATCCAGCACTCAGAAGGCAGAGGCAGACTGATCTCTGAGGTTCAGGGCAGCCTAGTCTACAGAGTGAGTTCCAGGACAGCCCACGCAGAGAAACCCTGTCTAGTAGGGGGAAGAAAAAAAACAAACAACCTGAGACCCCAAAAGGAAAGCCTTCCTGAAACTCACAGAAAGGAGGCTCATGTGATCTCCCAGGCCTAGCCTTTGTTCCAGCTGCCTGTGGCTCGCTGTTAACTATAGCCCTGACTCCTGAGTGTACCCCCACCTGGGTACCTGCAGATGGCTTTGTGCCCCTGCAAGCCCTCCTGCAGCTGCCCCAGTTCCACAGCTTCTCAATTGAGGATGTGCAGCTCGTGGTGGATACCAATGAAAAGCAGCGCTTTACCATGCAGCCGGGCGAGCCAAGCACCGGGCCCCTCATCAGGGCCAATCAGGGCCACTCCCTGCAAGTGGGTGCCAAGGGGCAGGTGGGGAGTCAGGTGGGGCTCCAGTTCATGAAAGGGGTCTCACTGCTGCCATTCACACATTTATTCGCAGGTCCCTGAATTGGAACTGATACCACTGGAGACACCACAAGCCCTGCCTTTGACACTAGTCCATGGTACATTCTGGAAGCACTGGCCATCTATTCTACTGAAGGGCTTGTCACGCCAAGGAAGAACACACATCCACTTGGCCTCAGGACTGCCTGGGGACCCTGGTGTCATCAGTGGTCAGTGTCACCATCACCTATTTTGTCTTCCCAGGTCCCCACCAAGGGTCACAGCTTCTTTTATGAATGGCCACCACATAGCCTTACATGGGCAGTATCTCCCCACCCCACCAAAGGGCCCCATTCTGCTGTCCCTGCAGGCATTCGTCCAAATTGTGAGGTGGCGGTGTTCATCGATGGACCCCTAGCCCTCTCAGGTAAGTGTGGGCCCTGCAGGCTCTCCCCGGTCTGTTAGAGGGGCACCGGTCACATCTCTATCTCTGTGAGCAGATGGAATCCCTTTCTTCTGCTCTGCCAATGGGGTGATCCTGACTCCAGGGAATGCTGAAGGCTTCCTGCTTCCCAAGTACTTCAAGGAGGCCCTGCAGCTGCGACCTACCAGTGAGAACCAACCCACCACCCGCCCTGTCCTGAACCAGGGCCCTTCTGCCCTCCAGCTCTGTGAAGGCTCCCACCTTAGGAAACATTCCTTTCTCTTTGCAACTTTTATCTCTTCCTCAGGAAAGCCTCTCTCCTTGGCTGGTCATAAAGAGACAGAGTCTCAGAGTAGCCCCAAGCACAGCTCCAGAGGAGGAAGAAGGAAGAGCCAACAATAAAATATTTATTTGTTAAAAAAACTGAAACAGACACAGAAAGTCCAGCTTCAAACCAGGATCTCTTGTTCCTTATCCATGTCTGCCATTCATCGTGTGCTTAGGGACCACATATAGGTGAGGGCAAGAGGGGTTCTCTGCATGGCTCAGGGCCCATCATCCCTAGGCTGGGTGGTGGTAGCATCTACCCCAGCGAGGGCCCTGGCCTGCCTGGTGACAAGTGAGTGTGCCCAACAGGTATGTGCTAGGAGTGCTGGAGCAGTGTGTTCGGGTGGGTGTGGCCTTGGGAGGGGCCCAGGAGGTGGTGAGAGGAGCAGGGGCTGTGCTTAGAAGGCCTCGTGGCCTCCAGTGAGCTGCAGGAACAGATCCTCATCCAGCTCCTCCCCTCGGGCCCGCTCTCGCGTGGACAGGAAAATGTAGCCCCCGATGTACTCGTGCACGACGCGGCAGCTAGCAGACACACAGCTGAAGGCCACATTGATGTGTTCATCGAACTCAATGGCCACCTGCAGGTGGGTTGTCACAGGTCCAGTGGGCGGGACAGCCAGCAAGCAGCCTCTGCCCTGCCCTGGTTGGGCCCAAGCTGGCTCAGCCCTGTCCCTGTCCACGCCCTCCCTTGGGACCTACCTGCCGTATGTCCCAGTTGACGTTCCATTGGCGCATGTTGCTGAAGCGCCAGGTCTTGACGACGTCACCCACGGCCAGATCAATCCGGATGAGTCGGTTGTTGGCAATGCCCAGGATCTCATCTTTTCTGCTGCCCTTGAACCTGATTTCCAGGGAGGGAGAGCGTGAGCGAGAGAGAGCTACACTTTGTAGGGCCCTGGAACACAGCCCATGTGTTTACTGCAGCAGGGCTCCCGAGGTGGGGCCCAGCCTCACCTGCCTCCCCCAGGCCTGCAGCTGCTCAGCCCGAGGCCGCCAGCCAGCCAGCCAGCTTCTTAGCCTTAAGCTCCTTCTTTGAGAAATGGGATTATTCCTGGGCATATGCTAGCCAGGTATGGCACTGTAGGTGGGGCTGTCGTCCCTGCCAAGGCGCTGAGGCAGTTCACATCGGATTTCCATACATAGGAAAAGAAGCTCTTTCTCAAAAAACAGCAATGGCTGGGGCAATGCCTAAGTGAATAAAGCGCCTGCCTTGCACACACAACGACCCACGAGTGCTCGCGATCCCTCGGGCTTGTTGGCCAGCCCGCCCAGCCTACTGTGGATTCCAGGCCAATATGAGACCTTGTCTCCAAAACAGGGTAGAAAGGCTGAACTCCAGGTCCAGGGAACTCCAGTGCCTTCTGGCCTCCAAGGGCACCATGGACACATGTGGTAGGTACACACATGCATACACTCATACACAAATAAATATGAATAAAGAAAAAATAGGAACAGCTAGATGACTCAGCCACCTTCAAGCCTGGTGACCTCAGTTTCTCCCCAGGACCCAAATGGCAGAAGGAGAGGACCAGTTCCTGTAAGTTGTTCTCTGACCTCTACATGTGCATAAAGAAATACAATGACTATGGAAAACGGGGCTGGCGAGATGGCTCAGCAGTTAAGAGCACTTGCAGAAGACCCAGGTTTGGTTCCCAGCACCCACACGGTGGCTCATAACTCCAGTTCCAAGGATCTGGTGCCTCTGGGCCTCTGTAGGCACGGTATGCAGGACATACACACATACACATGCAGGCAAAACATTCATATACTAAAATATCAAAAAACATACACTAAGCCGGGTGTGGTGGCGCACGCCTGTAATCCCAGTACTTGGGAGGCAGAGGCAGGCGGATTTCTGAGTTCGAGGCCAGCCTGGTCTACAGAGTGAGTTCCAGGACAGCCAGGACTACACAGAGAAACCCTGTCTCAAAAAACAACAAACAAAACAAAACAAAAAAACAACAAAAAAAAAACCATACACTAAACCTTTGTTTCTGTTTGTTTTCCAAAATGATTTCTCTGTGTCGTCCCAGCTATTCTGGAACTTTCCCTGTAGCCCAGGCTGGCCTCGTACTCAGAGATCCATTTGCCTCTGTCTCCCAAGGACTGGGATTTAAGGCTTGTGCCACCACCAGCTGGCAGAACTGAATCTTAAAAAATGTAAAAAAGAGGGCTGGAAAGATGACTTAGCAGTTAAGAGCACTGACTGCTCTTCGAGAGGTCCTGAGTTCAATTCCCAGCAACCATATGGTGGCTCACAACCATCTGAAATGGGATCTGATGCCCTCCCTCTTCTGGTGTGTCTGAAGACAGCTACAGTGTATTCATATAAAATAAAAATAAATCCTTGAAACAAATGTAAAAAAGAAAAACAAGTTGGGCAGCCCCTGAGGAACACCTGAGGTTACCCTCAAATGCACAAGTGTATCTACGGCAGGGAGCATCAGAATAGCATTTGGCACCATTAAGTCAATCTCCGGGTGATGACTGCGGTGCATATGCCATCATCAACCAGGCCCTTCATGGCGCTGCAGTTTGGGAGCTGAGTCCTCAGGGGCCTCCCTACAACCCCTTCCTGTGGGAGCCATTCTGCAGGACGGCTGGCCGAGGCCTGAGAGGGAAGAGCCCAGAACAGCTGGATAAGCCCTGGGTCTCCTGCTTGCCTGCCCTGGGTTCTGTCTCTTGGACATATCTCTGACAGTGCACACTGGAGAGTACACAGAAGGCCCAGGAGAGGTACCCACAGCACAGGGAAGGGAGACGTGGGCTGTGTGTCCAGGGCCCACTTGGCATATGAGCACACTGCATCTGGCAGCAAGTGAGAGCAGAGAGAGTGCTTGGCAGGACTGGGATTCTACCTGACCATCACATAGGAGATGCCGAAGTCAGGCAACGATTGCCAGGCCTGGATGAAGCGCAGCTGGGCCTCGGTCAGGGAGAGCTGGGCCACATTCTGGTGAGCTTCCAGGATCCTTGGGGTGAGCTGTAGGGACATATTAGTAAGGGACTGACAGGGCTTCACCTTAGCCAAAGTCCCTGAGATTCCTCCCACCTGTCTGCCCTGCTGACTGAAGGCACAATACACTGGGCCTCGAACAAGAGAAAGCAGCCATCGTAGTGCCTCCAAAGTACAGATGTGACTGAATCGGGTCCCACAATGGCCCTGGAACCCTTCCAGACTGGAGTCTGGGACATGACAGGATTAGGAAGGAGTGGACACAAGAATTCCTTAAGGAAGAATGTGCTGTTGGAGGTCCAGGGGTCGAGGGTGGATAGGACAGTGTGCTGGTTCCCATCCCCACACCCTCAGGCACCTGCTTGGCCTTAAACTTTCGCTGAAATCGGGGAGCCACAAGGCCATAGGGGTTAAGGCCCTCAGCAGAGGCTTCAAGACCCTGAGGTTTGTTGCCTGAGCCTCCATTGCTACCGCCTGACCGCTGCAGGTTGAGGAAGGCCAGAATGGCCTGCACCTCGCTGGCATAGCTGCTGTCTGCCATGGTGCGGCCCTTGGAGGCCAGTCGGCAGCCAGCCATCCACTGTGCGTACTGCTGTTCCTGGAAGACGGAGAGGGTGGCGAGTAAGCGCTGGCGGTATTCACTTTTACCCTGAGTGCCATTTCCGTCCCACCCCTGCCCCTCCCACCCCTGTCCCCCCTTGGTCCAGCCTGCTTACATCCTGGCACCTCAGGTAGATCTCACTCATGCCCTCTGGTGAGGGTACCAGGAGTTTGATGCAGAACTTCTGGCCAGAGACATTGACATCAGGGACCACCTCACAGCCTGCAAGAAAAAGGAGGTGGCTCTCTAAGAGGCGCCCGCCTGAAAGCCAGTCTCACGACCTACATCTTCCTCACGGTAGATCGTACCCAGCCAGGGCCCTAAGGAACCAGGCTGAGAGCAGTTGCTCTCTGAATCCCTTACCCTTGAGGTTGAGCTGCTGGATAGGGTCCCCCGGCGCTTCATCTTGGCTCTTATAGTACGACAGTGTGGTGTCTTTGAACACCACCCAGTGCTGGCGGTAGCCCTTCAGGGTCAGCTTCCGGGGCCTGAGGAGAGCCGGAAGCTTGTGAACCCTGGCCTCCCTGCTTTCCCCTCCTCCCCTCTCTAGGCAGGCCCTACACTTAACCGGAAGATCCGGAGATGGTCCTTGAGTTCTGGGATGGTGGTGAGGCTATCCTGGGGGAGGAGAAAAGTCAGAGGGAGCCTGGGATGCCCTTCCTGTCCCTGACCCCAACCCTATTCCCAGGCCCAAGCCCCTGCTCACCAGCATGTCTGAGGGTGCTGACCCCTTCAGCTTCACCTCCAGGTTGTTCAGGGCTGCGTCCAGGTCATCCAGTCCCAGGTCCCCAGAGGCCAGCTCACCCACATCCCCACTCAGGGTCAGTTTGTTGATGTGGTACTAGGAACACATGGTTAGTTAGAGCTGAGTCTGGGGCCCATCTGTCCCACAGAGCACCTATGAAGACCACCCTGGGGGAGAAGAGAAGTGAGGGACTTCTTTGAAAATGGACCCACTTCTGGGAGGCCGTTTAACCCTGTATCCCATCAGCCCCAGGTCCCAGGCACCTGCAGGGCAGCAAACACCATCATCTCTTCCTCAGTGCAGTCGATCTCCTCTGTCAGTAAGTCCCAGCGGGCCTGCTCATACAGCTGGGTCAGCCGCACCGGGTCTGTCTGTAGCAGTGGGGGAAGGGGAGGCTCAGCTTGTCACAGTCACTGGGTGGCCACGCTCAGCTACGTGGGCGGCCACGCTCAGCAGCACTCTATAAGCTTCTGGTCTACCTTGCAACAAGCTACAGGCCAGCCTCCTGTGAGGACCAGCAAGTGAGGAGGAAGACCTCCCTAAAGGAACTGCTCCCAGAGTAGAAAGAAGCCAGGTTCCACTGGGGTAGCTCACACAGGCCGCAGGAAAGCTCTCCAGCATTGCCTCCAGGAAGCGACCTGTAGGGCAGAGTCCCACAGGATGACAATGGGCCACCAAAGGGAAGAAAAGGAAAGGACTCTAGGAGCGGGGACACTCTGAGGCCTACCAGGCCTGAAAGCAAGGACATCAAGCAGGCAATGAGAAGGGAGACCCTCCCCCAACCCTGGCACATGAAGTCACTGCAGGGCTAGGCACATCCTCTCCCACTGAGGCAAGACAAGACATCTCAGGGAACAGGATCCACAGGCAGACAACAAATGACAGCCCCACCTTCTCTGTCCAGTTCTTGGGGGACTCACATTAAAAAGGGGGGACCAAAAGAGAGGGCTGCAATCAGGATGTAAAGTGAATGAATAAATAAATTAAAGAAAAAGAATCGTTAACAACACACACACACAAAGAGAAGAGAGGCATCTTTGAATGAGCAAAGCCCTTGGTTCGATTCCCAGTGTTGCATGAAGCAGAGCCTAGTGTGCTTGTTCATGATCCAGTACTTCAGAAGGAAAAGCAGGGCGATCAACATCTGTGACTAAGGTCAGCCCGGGCTATGTAAGACTGCCACACACACACAAACGCAATAGCAGAACAGAACAGTCTCAAACTAGAAGAGAATCAAAAGGCAAGTGGGGTGCGGTGGCGCATGTGCTTAATCCCAGCGCTTGGGAGGCAGAGGCAGGCAGAGCTCTGTGAGTTTGAGTCCAGCCTGGTCTGAGTGAATTCCAGGACAGTTACTCAGAGAAACCCTGTCAAAATGCAAGAGAATTCATCACAACACATGGAGTGGAGAAGCAGATTCAGGAGCGCGTTCTCTCTCTGACCAGGAATACAAAGTGCATGGAACACATCCACAAATTAGTAAGGAAGACAGTACAGACACTGCCAGGAGTGTCAGCAGACATGGCGGCTGAGAGAAAAGAGAGCTGGACTCTATTAGTCACTGGGGAAGTGTGAATCAAAGTCACGGGGAAGGTCGGACCTGCTGGTCCTCTGGGCTGGGTGTTGAAGGCAGAAAACTAGGAATGGGCGCTAGAGGATTCTAGAGGATTCTCTGCAACCGCAAAACGGTTTAAAACTGGCTGTGATGGTGGCTGTACACCATGCACAAAAATGACCAAAACCAAACTGTTCACGATGGGTGGAGCTTGTGACATGTCAGTTACACAGCAATGCTGTGGGCCAGCATGGTGGCTGTGCTGGAAAAGAATCCAAGCGCCAAGTGCTTGGGGCCTGGGGCCTCCACCACTGACTTTTGCTGTTAACCGGGGAGGCCCTGCTTCAGCGAGGCCCAGCTTTTCTCCTCTGAAATGGACGAACGCAGAGTCCCAGGCTGTGAAATGGACGAACACAGAGTCCCAGGCTGTGAAATGTATGAACGCAGAGTCCCAGGCTGTGAAATGTATGAACGCAGAGTCCCAGGCTGTGAAATGTATGAACGCAGAGTCCCAGGCTATACATTCAGCCTCGCGCCAGTGGGCTTCAAACCCTGACTCAACCAACCACACACTGATAATTCTGGGGGAAAGGACTGGAACTAGAGGGGTATGGTGGCTTATCCCTGTAATCCCCTAATTTGGGAGGTTGAGGCAGGAGGATTATCACAAGTTCCAGACCAGCCTGAGTGACACAGCGAGTCCTAGAATAGCCTGGAGTACAAAGTGAGAGCGTGATGTTGTTGTTCTTGTTGCTGTCGCTGTTTTTGAGACAAGGTCTCACTATGTAGCTCTGGCTATCCTAGAACGAACTCACCATTTAGACCAGGACAGCTTTAAAACTCACAGAGATCCACCTGCTTATGCCTCTCAAGTGCTGGTGGTAAAGGCCTGCACCACAGTGTGGTACTGCACTCCTTTAATGACCGTATTCAAACTCAAGCAGCAGAGGCAGGAGGATTTCTGTGAGCTCAAAGTTAGCATGGTCTAAATAGCAAGTTACAAACTATCCAGGGCGACACAGTAATTCTCTCCTTTCTTGCTCTCTCTCTCTCTCTCCCTCTCTCTCTCTCTCTCTCTCTCTCACACACACACACACACAACAGAGAGAAGGAGGGAGAGAGAAAGAGAGGGAGAGAGGAAGAAAAATGTACATTGGGCAGGAAATTACTAGTTACCTAAAATGGCTTAAAGCCCAGGGGACAGCAGTAGTTAGGCAAAGGCGCTCTGCTCTTCCCAGGCCAGGACCTGAGCTGTTAGGCCAGCGTTCTTAGAGCTTCTTCTGTCCCACCTCCACAGATACTGGAAAAATAGTTTGACCCCACTAAGATACAAATAGATCTATATATGCATGTATATAATGATAATAATAACTATCATTACTATGATTGCTAGTTAGCTTCAGCCCCTATGTGGCTGGGATTCCGCCGCCAGGCCTGGCTTTGTCCACCTGCTCTGAAAGTGGGACTGTGCTGGGGATTGGGAGGAAGGCCTGGGTTAGGATCTCCTATGCAAACCCCAGCAGCCGTCACAGCCCTGGGGAACGTCCAGGGAGTCCTTTGCAGTCTCCCTTGTATGCAGATAGAGTTCACTGGTGGAGGAGCCCAGTCCTGCAGGCCCTGGGTTCAACCCACCACACCACATATGCCACCTATCAGCTCCACAGAAATTTGACCATGAAAGGAAATATGAACACAGCTATTGTGGGTTCTGCTAAGAACACTGTATACAAGTTACTATTTGTAGACATAGCCATGTTGCTCTCACCAAACACTATAAACATCACTAGATTAGTAAGACTCTTAGAAATGTGTGTGCTGTGTAGAAGGGGAGAGGGGAGGGCAGGACAGCCGAGCTTCATCTTTCTGAAAACCAGTAGCTGTGTGCAAAACTGGAAGGTCATGGAATAGGCACGCACACAGAAATCCCAGCTATCCAAGACACTGAGGCAGAAGGATGGCTTTGGCCTAAGTTCAAGACTATCACAGGTAACAAGACTCCATTGATGGTAGGGAGAAGGAAGGAAGGAGGAAGTGAAAGAAAAAGAGAGAGAGAGAGAGAGAGAACTTCATTATACAGAAGCTAAGTTATAGGCTTGAATTTAGCAGAATGGCAGAGAACTTGCCTAGCAAATAGAGGCTCCAGAACTCACACAGCACTAAATGTGGTGCACACCCATCAGGCGTAGCACTTGAGAGGCTAGAGCTGACAGGTTGCTTCTAGTTTGGGGCCAACCTGGACTGTAAGTGAGTTCTAGGACTGCAGGCTCTGCTGGAGAAATGGCCCAATGTTTAAGAGAACTGGATGCTCTTCTAAAGAACTCAGGTTCAATTCCCCAGCACCCACATAGCAACTCACAACTGTCTGTGACTCCAGTTCCGGGGGACCCGACACCCTCATACAGATGTGCATACAGGCAAAACAGCAACACATAAGGGGCTGGAGAAATGGCTCAGAGGTAAGAGCACTGTCTGCTGTTCTTCATGAGTTCAATTCCCAGCAACTATGTGGTGGCTCACAACCATCTGTAATGGAATCCGATGCCCTCTTCTGGTGTGTCTGAAGACAGCAACAGTGTACTTACATAAAACAAACAAATAAGTCTTTTAAATAAGTAGATAGATAAGAAAGAAAGTAAATACTAAAATAAAACCCTACATTGTTCACATCTACCTTTTCCAGAGACTAGGAATCTGGGGTAAGGAGGAGTGAGGCAGGGAAGAGCTTTGCTGCGAGTGCTGAGAATGTGTGGGGATGGAGAAAATGTAGTTCCATCTTGTAGGGGAGTGAACTGCACAGAGGTCAGGCAAGTGTGGCGGAGAAGCAGGGAGGGGCATCCAAGTCAAGGCGGGGGAAGGGGGGGCAGCAGTAACAGACTGAGCGGGAGACCTGCAGAGGCTTGGCAGGAGCAGAAGAGGCAGTGAGAGCAGGCAGAGGCCACGGAGGTGGGAGAAGCCAAAGCTCACAGCACACAGGCAGGAGATGCTGCTGCCCCAGTCAGAGTCTGCACGAGGCCCGCAGCTGTAGCCAGACCTTACTGAATAGTAGCAAACTGTGGAGGGTCAGACTGGTTTCTCAGGACCTTAACTCCATCCCCAAACAAGGACTTTTGTCCTTGATCTGTTTGCTGCTGTGGATCACCCCAGGGTCTTACACAGGCTAAGCAGCTGTTCTACCTCTGGCCTCTGCCCCAGCCCTGTAAACAAGATTTTATAATCCTATGACCGTCAGTGTTGTCAAATTGACTGTACTAGAAGCACCCAGGAGACTTTATGTTAATCGATATGAGAAGACCCACCAACTGTGGGGGCAGGAGATCCTGGACTGTGTAAAGAGGGAGCTTGGAGCTGAGCAGCAGGGGCATTCGTCCGTCCGTCCGTCCGTCATCGCTCTGTGACCCACTGCTTCAGGCTCCCGCCCTTGCTCCCCGGAATTGGCGGAAGGTACTTTGAGCTGTGAGCTAGAATAAACCCTCCCTTTTTTGAGTTGCTCTTTTCAGAGTATCTTATTCAGCATCAGGGAATAAAACCAAGATAAATGATAAGGAACTGTTTTACAAATAGCCATAAACTCAGCATTCAGAAGGCGGAGGCAGTAGGATTACCCCTGAGCAGCAAAGTGACACTTTTAAATAAATAAATATGGGCTTGGGAAGTGGCTCAATGGGTTGAAAACAGCAGCCGCACAAGCCTGATGCCCAGGTTTGCTGTCCAGAACCCACATGGGAAAGCTATATGTGGTGACCCAGTCTGTAACACCAGTACCTCCACAGGCAGCCGGGAGACAGAAGCAGGCCTGGAAGCTTGAGGGCCAGCGATTCTGGAACACACTGAGCAACAGAAACAAGACCCTGCTTCAGCAAGGGGGGAGGTTAGAACTGACGCCCAGATGGCAGAGACATCGAGAACTAGAGACGAGGAACTATTTCTGATCCTTGGTAATGACTGCTTAGAACAATCTCAAGGCGCAGAGGGCTGGAGAGACGGCTCTGCAGTAAGAGCCCGGGCTGCTCTTCAGAGTGGCTGGATTCAGTTCCCAGCGCCCACACGGCAGCTCACAACTGTCTATAACTCCAGTTCTAGAAAGTCCAATACTCTTTTCTGGACTTCATGTGTGCCAGGCACACACTGTGTGTCAGACATATATGCAGGCACAACACAAAAACACATAAAGTAAAAATAAATCTTTAAAAATATTTAAAATACCTATTACCCTGGTTTGAATATTATGCATTTTATTCCATGTACTGAGTTACTAAAATTTATGCCATAGACTTAGTGAACATATTTAAATATTACTTATTTATTATTATTTATATGAGTACACTGTAGCTGTCTTCGACACACCCCAGAAGAGGACATCAAATCCTATTCCAGATGGTTGTGAGCCACCATGTGGTTGCTGGAAATTGAACTCAGGACCTCTGGAACAGCACAGTATTCTTTTTTTTTTTTTTTTTTTTGGTTTTTTTTCGAGACAGGGTTTCTCTGTGTAGCCCTGGCTGTCCTGGAACTCACTCTGTAGACCAGGCTGGCCTCGAACTCAGAAATCCACCTGCCTCTGCCTCCCAAGTGCTGGGATTAAAGGCGTGCACCACCACGCCCAGCTGAGCACAGTGTTCTTAACAGCTGAGCCATCTCTCCAGCCCAATTTACTGATCATATAAATGAGTTAATAAAATTTGATTTATTAGAAAGACCAGCAAGATAGTTCAGTGGGGCCAGGCAGTGGAGGTGCACGCCTTTAATCCCAGCACTTGGAAAGCAGAGGCAGGAGGATTTCTGAGTTTGAGGTCAGCCTGGTCTACAGAGTGAGTTCCAGGACAGCCAGGGTTATACAGAGAAACCCTGTCTCAAAAAACAAAACAAAACAAAACAGATAGTTCAGTGGGTCAGTGGGTCAGGGTACTTGCAGCCAAGCCTGGCATGTGAGCTTAATCCCTGGGATTCACAGGTTGAAGGAAAGAACCAACTCCTGCAAGCAGTCTGCTGACCTCCATGCTTGCAATGTGTGTAGCACATAGGAACTCTATCTCTCACTCTCTGTCTCTGTCTCTGCCTCTCTCTCTCTCTCTCTCTCTCTCTCTCTCACACACACACACACACACACTCACACACCCACATACACACACACACACACACACTGACAAATAGGCAAAGAAATATGGTTTTTTTTGTTTGTTTGTTTGTTTTTTTGATTTTTTGCTTTTTTTTTTTCAAGACAGGGTTTCTCTGTATAGTCCTCCTGGCTGTCCTGGAACTCACTCTGTAGACCAGGCTGGCCTCGAACAGAAATATAGTTTTTAAAGAAGAAGGAACTGGGGAGAGGACCAGAGCTCATATTACAGAATCCATGTAAACAGCCTGTAATCCCAATACCCATGTCAACAGCCTATAATCCCAATACCCATATCAACAGCCTGTAATCCCAATACCCATGTAAACATCCTATAATACCAATACCCATGTCAACATCCTATAATCCCAATACCCATGTCAACAGCCTGTAATCCCAATACCCATGTCAACAGCCTGTAATCACAATACCCATGTCAACAGCCTGTAATCCCAATACCCATGTCAACAGCCTGTAATCCCAATACCCATGTCAACAGCATGTAATCCCAATACCCATGTAAACAGCCTGTAATCCCAATACCCATGTCAACAGCATGTAATCCCAATACCCATGTCAACAGCATGTAATCCCAATACCCATGTAAACATCCTATAATACCAATACCCATGTCAACATCCTATAATCCCAATACCCATGTCAACAGCCTGTAATCCCAATACCCATGTCAACAGCCTGTAATCACAATACCCATGTCAACAGCCTGTAATCCCAATACCCATGTCAACAGCCTGTAATCCCAATACCCATGTCAACAGCATGTAATCCCAGCACTCAAAGCACTTAAGGCAGAGATGGGCAGAACCTTGGGCCTTGCTAGCAACCAGGCCAACTGAATCATGAATTCTATGACAATGACAGAAGACATTGACAATGACCTCTGCCCTCATGTTCTTACAACAGACAGCGGAGGACAGGAGAAATGGAAGCTAAAGAGCTGGGTACCCCTGCAGGAAGAGGCACACCCCGAGCCCATATGGCATAGAATCTGAGAGAGAAAGACAATCCCAGAGGAAGCAGCATTGACTATGCCTATGCCCAAGTGAACAAGTAAGATGCAGGCCTGTAATCCCAGCCACTCGGGGGAGGGGGCTAAGGCAGGAAGACTGAAAACTCAAGGCCTGGCAGGGCTACAGAATGAGTTCAAGGCCAGACTCCACAACTTAAATAACTTACTGAGACTCTACTTCAAATGGAAAAAAAGAAAAAAATTGGGGCTGGCAAGATGGCTCAGCAGTTAAGATTCCTCACTGTTCTTCCAGAGCACCCAGGTCCAGTTTCCAGCACCCACATGGTTCACAAGCCTCTGTAGCTCCAGTTCTAGGAGACCTGACACCCTTTCTGCTCTCCATCAACACCAGGCAAAAATGTTATGCAGACACACTACATACAGAGAAAACACACTTACACAAAATAATATGTATTTTAAAAGTAACTAAAAGGAGAAAACAGATGGGAAGGCCCAGGAAAAGGCACCCAGGCCACCCTGCAAAGTCCTTCCCAACCGGCCAGGCCCTGTGGGTTCAGCCTCCCTCTCCACACTAGAGAACCGCACTTCCTGGCGCCCACCACTGTCTCTGGCTGTCTACATGGGTCTCTGCCATGAACCCAGAGCAGGCAGATCCTAAAGAAACAGCACTGAGACTTGTCTCCATCCGTCTTGGCACTGGGGGCCCTGTGGTGCGCTGGTAGGATCAACACACAGAGGCACAGATGAATATATGGTCAGAAAAGCTGACCTCTTCAGTAGCTAACCTCCCAGAGCTAGACCCTCTAGTTCCAGAACCCAACTCACCTTGGGATCCAGGTCAAAAAAGCTGTAGTACTTAAATCGCAGCCAAAGCACGTCCCCAGCCTTGACACCTTGCTGCATGAGGCACCGTGATGAATCCAGCCACCTGGGTATGGCAGAAGCAGAGTCAGGATACAGAGAAGGCCCTAGAAGCAGGAGGCAGGGTATAGGCAAGCTAGGCCTTGGGTAGGGTGGCCTAGGTGTGGGCCATGCACCTGCTGTGGAGCTGGGTCTTGTCAGGCAGGGAGCTGGGCCTCGGCAGGCGCTGGAGCAGGAGAGGGTCGGGTGGTGGCTGTGGCCGGCTCAGCATGTGGTAACAAGCCTCAGTCTGGGCGCTGTCCGAGAAGTGTGCTGGCATGCCTCGGAATAAGGTGGGAGCTACACCTGCGGGGCAGGTGGGATTCAGTCAGGCCTGGCCGTGGACCCGACCTCACACACCGCACTCTGCCCCGGCCCCAGCCCAGACTAGCCGTGCTCACTCACCACCAGCTAAGACAACCTTTGTCAGGTCGTGTACCTCCTCCTCAGGCTCCTTCTCTTTCTTCTTCTTGTCCTTCTTTTCTGGAGCCCGCAGCAGAGACAGCTCCTCCGGGTGCCTGATACCTGCAGGGAGAAGAGCTCAGCACCAAGGGGCTGCTACGTTACCTTCCTACCTCCCACATAAGACACCCGGGAGAGGTCACAGCCCTTCGGCAAACTGGAGAAGAGGCTATAGCAAGAAGGAGGTTATGTGGCCTGGGGAAGGGAAGGGGCCCCAACTACTCACTCAGGAGGCGGCAGATGGCAGCCACAGTCTGGAACAGGGGCTTGGAGAAGCTGGCCCGGAGACGCAGCACACGTCTGTTAGGCAGTCGCAGGATGACAGGTCGGTGCTGTGGCCCAAAGAAGAGGCGGGCATCTGCCAGAATCCCATACTTGTCCAGAGTCCAGTGTGTCTGCAGCAGCCACTGCCTCTTCTGCTCCCACCAAATGGCATGGTCAGACCAGTCCTGCTTGCGATCTGTGAGGACCCAGGGTGCCCATTGGCCTTCAAAGGCCCTGCCGAGTGTTAGCTCTGTCCCAGCACTGCTGCCACAGGCGGGCCAGGTGGGGTTGGCTCCAAAGTGATGGTGGGATAGCTCTGTGCCAGCTGACTCCTGCTAGTCCTTCTGGGCTCAGTTGTTACATCACTTCCCCAGGGGAGCGCCCCATCCCAGAATGTGGGTACCCCAAGTCAATGACCTCATCTCATATACTTACTTAGTTCATCCTTACAGTCCTGTGTGTCCTAAGGGTTGCTTGGTTCAATGTCCTTTCTCTATATATGTCTCTTTTTCTTTTTCTTTCATTTTTGTTTTTGGGGTTTTTTTTGTGGGGGGGAGCAGTGTTTCTCTGTGTAGTCCTAGCTGTACTGGAACTTGTCCTGTAGACCAGGCTGGCTTCAAACTCACAGAGATCCACTTGCCTCTCTTGTGCTGGGATTAAAGGTCTGTTAATCCTACACCCCATGTCAATGTCTGCAGGTCTTCAGGCCTTCAATATCTATTAGTTCCTACTTGGCTCAAGGTGCTTAACCTTTCTAGCGTCAGCTTTCTAGTTTGTAAGCTGTAATAATCACCCTGACTCGTGACTGCTAACCAATGTCTGCTACATGCAAAGTGCTATGTAATTTTGATACTTAAGAGAAGCATTCAGTTAGAAATGTGAATGTCACTTGTCATCTAGCCAGAAATTTGGATCATAACAATGAATGACACAGGATGATGTCTCATCCTCCCCCAACGACGTGTGAATACAGAAACAAATGGGGCAAAGGTTACTCTGGGCAGACTCCTGGAATTTGCAGAGACCCGATTTCTTGGCTTCTAGGTTCTTGTTTAGTTCTGTTTTCAGTGTTTTGAAATGGCTGTGTAGCTGAGGACAACCCTGATCTAGTGTTCCTCCAGCTCCCAAATGCTACAGGTGTATGCCTGGTTGATGCAGTGCAGAGGGTCAAACCTAGGGCTTGTGTATGCTAGCCAAGCCTGCCACCAGCTACATTTCTAGGGCCTTTCTCTGGCCCTCTCACTGAGTTTTTGGTTTTTGTTTTCTCAAGACAGAATCTCTCTGTGTTATAAATAGCCATGGACTTCCTTTGTAGAGCAGGTTGGCCTGGAACTCACAGAGATCCACCTGCCACCTGAGTGCTGGGATTAAAGGTGTGCACTGCTATACCCGCTTCCTCTTGGCTTTTTTGCTTTTACTTTTTAAACTTGAGGCAGGGTTTTGCAATGTAGGCTGAACATTTACTAGGGTTGGGACTGTCTCCATGCCTAGCAGCCTTTACTGTGGCTTTGTTCTCTTCAGGAGATTGTCCTGTCTGCCCCTTTTCTCTTTTCCAGGGATTTAGTCTGGAATCTCAGCCATGCCCTCTTCTGGAGGTTGGGGTCTCCTGCTTTATGGCTTCAGACTCTGTCTTCTACTAGGATCTGCACAGCAAGGGCCTCTCCACTCTAAGGGGCGTATCCATTGCTTCCTTCATTCCAGACTCCTGTTCACCTGGCCTTGTTGCCAGTGCTGGGACACTAAAGGCAGCAGACCTAGCCCCACCCTCCAAGCGTTGTGCTGAAGCCCACCCTGGCTGGACAGAGGAGCCTCCTCCCCAGATTGTCCCCCACCAGGAACTTTGAGACTCCAGCACATGCTTCTTACTTCTAGTAACACCTTGTGTTAATGTCAACATCACGTCTAAATGCACCTTTCTCTGTCCTGTTTGGCCTCTGGAGTCCTCATCGTCTTCCCCCCAGATGACTGGATGTTCTACTTGGGTCTCCCTGGCTACAGACTGCCTCCCCTTCAGACAAAGGGTCCTGTAAAGGTCTGCCCATATAGCCCCGCCCTTTGTTTCCAGGGGAAGCACCTAGTTCCTCAAGAAAGCCTCAGCACTCCCAGGCCGTCAGGGTACCACCAGGGCTGCCTTCCCATCTTGTTACAAATTAGGTGTCTTTACTGTCCAGAGGCCCTAACCCAAAACCTCCTCAAGTCCTTGGCATCAAGGCTAGGTCTTCCTTATTGTAGAGGCCTCTCTGGAAATCTCCTGTTCTGCCTACTGTCCAGTCCCACAGGAAGCTCTCAGCATTTCGTAGCAGCAGCTACCATGAGGAAGGTTGGCCTCACCACTGCCTGGCCATGGAGGGCTGGGGATAAGTCCCCATTTCAGGGAACTGAGATCTTGGAACTGAAGTGATTTGGCCTGAAGAGTCATGTGAGATCTGGCTGTCTGGGTATTTGGTCCTCTTGGGGCTCTTGCCATAGACTCCTAACATCTCCAGCCCCTCTGTCCTGACCCATGTCAAGTCCCCAGCTTCGTCTGACATCTAGTTTCTGAGGGACTAACCCTGTTCCCACTTCTGCTTTCACAGCTCTTTGGGCCCTGCTTCCGGCTGTTCCCTTCTCCGCCTCAGCCCTGTTATTTGGCTGCTTTGGGGCTTGTCCTGCCCACTCTGGTCCCCTGTCTTGGACTGCATCCACATAAAGGGTTGGATGGGTCTAGAAAACCTGCCTCCTATCGTTGTCCCAATTCCAGAGGCCTAGGACCCGAGCTCACAGTGAGATGCCTTCTGTCTCTGGCTATCGGGAGCTCATGGTGGGATGCCTTCCGGCTCTGGCTATCGGGGCTTTCCTGCCACCCTCCCAGGAAGTGATAGCTCTCATTCTCTGCTGGTAAGGTTGATGAGAAGCCCCATGGGGCCTTCTGGGTGACTGATATCACCCCAGCCTACTCTGCCGTAACTTCCTGTGGGGGCAGGGCCTCTCACCCCCTGTCAGCAGCCTGCCAAGTGGTTTGCTGGGGAGGACATTTAGGAGAGTAGGCACCAGGTCCCTGGGAACCTCCTGCCATCCCTCAGACCTCAGGAACATACTAGGCCTGAGCACAGGCAGATGAACAGAGGACCGTGTTGTCTGTCTCCGAGACTAGACAGGACCAGAAGGAGCTGGAGGAAGTATGGACAGGGGAAGTTGAAGAAATATCTTCTCTGGAACCAAACAGTTAGGCTGTTGCCGAGTCACTGTGACAAGGTTCTGATGAGTGGAAGCGAGAATGGCCCAGAAGAGACAGGGAGAGCTCTCATGACTGCCCGTCAGCCAAGAGGATATATAGGGTCCCGGGGACTCACTGATCTCCTCCACGATTTTCAGAAGCACCCCACCAATGTGCGACTCCCCCGTGACTCGGAGCGTGACAGACTGGGCTTCAGGGTCCTCCTCGCCCACAAACACCCTCAGCTCCCAGGAAGAGTCAATATAGTCCCCGGAGGCTGTCTTCATGCCCGCCATGGCTGCCGCTGTTTCTGCTGAGACAAGGTGAGAGACAGTGGGACTTGGTGGGCTGCCTACAAATAAGCAGGAGCCCTATGGTACCCTGGGTAGGTGGATAGGCTTTGGGGGCATTGGTACAGAGAGCTACTGTGATCCAGTCAATGTAAAACCCTCTTAACTACCCTAAGTTAGGCTGAAGAGATAGTTCCTTAGAGCCCACATTGTCCCATCAATTCCAGTTTCACAGGTGGAAACACCAAGGCCCAATACTCACTGTAGAGTCCCCTGCTAAGATATCAGAACAGGTCAACTCTCCACTCATCAGCTCCGGCAAGCCCACCTATCCCAGAAAACAAGTCCTGGCCCACAGCTCACAGCCAGTACTCTAACCCACAAAAGCCTCTGGGTTGGTGGCAAGTGTGGCTGCTGTGCATGGAATGGCTGGGCAGGGGACAAGTGAGTCCTCCGGGGTCTTTCACTTACCTAGCCTGCAAAGGACTGCAGCTGCAGGTGGCAGTGGAACACCTGTTACCCTGGCCTGGGCTGGCCTTGTCTTGCTGTTGCTTCCTTCAGAGGTCAGCCTGTGGCCTTATCGTGAAAAGTTGTGCTAGTCCCTCCCCAGGGCGGGCTGTTGGGGACAGGAAGCACATTGCCAGCATGCAGAGGGCTCCACAGGGCCCTTGCTTTTGTCACCACAGGAAATGAGGGAACAGAGCTGGGTAACACCACAAAGCTCTCTACCCCACCCCCAGGCCTCTACTGCAGCCTGCTCTTAGTGAGACTGCCTACAGGCAGCAGTGAAGCCTTTCCAATCTTTCCTGCCCTCAAACAGGACTTGTTTCCAAACTTACCAGCCTTAAATTTGCCCAAGAAGTGACATGTCAGAGCCTCTATTTACCAGCCAGAGTCATTCTGTCTCTTATGAGACCTCAATGTGATTTCCTCCACGATCCCTTATCCTGTGGGTTCTAGTGGCCCAACAGCCTCATGTCCATGCCAGGCACTAGGATGCAAACTGCTCTAAGTGCAAGGCTCAGTGCTAGCTGAGCAGGAAAACAGCATTTTCAGGGTTAATGAACTTGGTACCCTTAATGGAGGTAAGGCTTTCTTTTTTTCAGACAGGGTTTCTATGTAGCCTTGGCAATCCCAGAACTCATTATATAGATCAGGCTAGCCTTAAACTCAAAGATCTGCCTGCTCTGTCCCAAGTGCTGGGATTAATGGGTGTGTAATCCTCCACCCCCAAGGTAAGGCTTTTTTTTTTTTTTTTTTTTTTTTTGGGTTTTTGAGACAGGGTTTCTCTATATAGCCCTGGCTGTCCTGGAACTCACTCTGTAGATCAGGCTGACCTCAGAAATCCGCCTGCCTCTGCCTCCCAGAGTGCTGGGATTACAGGCATGTGCCACCAGCGCCCGGCTAAGGTAAAGCTTTCTTAAGTGTGAATAGGAGAGGCTGCTCTGAGGAGTCCTGGAGGGTGGGGGTGGAACACAGGAAGCCAGTTTTGGCAAACGCAGGACATAGTGCACCCTACTGCTGGACTCAGCATCTTGCTAGCCCAGAAAGCAGTCTTTTGGGAGCAAATGAGGAAGTTCAGTACTGGTCACAGTGCGGGAGGAAGATAATGGTGTGGAGCTCAGGATTAGAACAGCAGGAGCTGTTGTCGGGGTAACTCTCAGGTCTACTTTCTGATCCACATTGGGTCTAGGTTAGGTTAGTGTTCTCTGCATCTAGCAGGTTTACACTGACTGTACTGTACAGAATGGCAAGAACTTCAACCCAAAGTAGTAGGTAATAAGTTGTTGAGCGACACTTCCACCTAGTGGCCACCATGATAAAGCAAACAGCTCACTCTTCAGCCACCTTTCTTTCAAGACCATCATCTTAAGAGTGTCATCTTAAAAGGCAGGCCATGCTCTTAAGAGTGTTGGCTTCCAATTCAGCACTTTTGTATGTCTTAGGAGAAGAAAGTCACCAGAGACCATAGAAACGTATAACCACGCCTGACTGGCTTGTTTTATTGAGGAGGGACATGGGTAAGAACAAGTAAAGACAGCTGGGACCCTAGGTTGGGAAGAATACCCTCCCCTCCCCGTATGCACCCACTGCCCCAAATAAAAAATAACCAACTATAGGGGAGCAGCCGAGACAGTGACGGGGAGGCTGGGAGTGGGCAGGAAGGACTCGGAACTGAGGGCAGCAGTGAAGAGACCATGCGTGTGCTGGGAGGGCCCGAGGTGGCGCTGGATGAGCCTGTCTTCCTTGTAGGCATGTATAAATATAAAGATAAGCCTTTCTTCTCCCCCTCTGCCCAGTGCTGCTCGCCACCGTCCCAGCTCGCCTTTCCTCATCGGCGAAGGGAAGAGGGGAAAAGCAAGTTATCACCGAATTGCGATCAGACCCACATCCATCAGCTTCTGGATCTTCTGTGCTATTACAGGATTCTTTAAGTGTCTAGGAGAAAAGATACAGTTAACTGAAACGTGTTCTTAGAGAGTTGCTATCCCCCTCCACACCAAATTCCTTGGCTTGCAGAGCATTCTCAAAAACCCCGTGCAGGCCAAAGTCCTTTTACCAGGCAGGCCATGGAGAATCTTCCTATCCTAACAGGAGTCTGCGCGGATGAAAGCCTAGCATAAATGGCCTTCCCAAGAGAAGCTTAGGCCTTCAGAGTAACAGGAAAAGAAAGCCCAAAGGCTCTCTGTAGCACCAATGTTTTCTGTTAAGAATTCTAGAGATGGTCCAGTGGTTACTGATGGAGAGAGAACTCAGAGCACTTACTGCACCCACAGTAGCTCTCAACCCTCTGTATATCCAGTTCTAGGGGGTCTGACACCCTCGTCTGTCCTATTCAAGCACCAGGTACACATACATACATGTAGGCAAAATGCTCATGCACATAACCTAAATCATACATTGAAAATTCTTTAGATAGAACTCCCTCCCCGCCCTCCCGTTCCCCAGCATCCCCACCAAACTTACTCGCTCAAAGCCTGGGGGTCCTTTTGCATCTGCTCCAGGATGAGCCTCATGGCTGGGTCACTCATTATCTGCTGCACCTCAGGGTCAGCCATGGCCCGCCGCTTCACATCCTCAGGACTATCATGTCTGTTGTACTGTGCCATCATACAGCGTTGGTAACCATCTGCAGCTTCCTGCATTCCAGAAAAGACCAAGGGAGGCAGGAGTCAACACTGTTTGGCTCACTGCTTTAGCAGGTCCAAGACAACAGATCATTGACAAAGGGGGAAAAAAAGAGACAAAAGAAACTGAAGCATTTGGGAAGGACACAAAGGATCACAGAAAACACTCAAAGGAGAAACCAATGGGGGTGACTCTTACAGGCCAAAAGCAGCCCACCTTACAGCTGGAGTCCAGGTCTAACGCCTTCTGGTACACATCCATGGCTTTTGTATAGTCCTTCATGGCTTCCAGAGCAGCTGCTTTCCGTGTATAACCCTTAACTACCAAACAGGATAGGTAAGGCACCAACTCAGTCACTCTGAGACCCTCCCCTTCTTTCTACATGCTTCAAAACTTTTAACCTTAATCATCTCTGGGGGCAACATCAAGGCACAGGAGAAAAATGAAAAGCACTTACTGAAGGTTGGCTCTAGCTGGATGCACTCTTCACAGTCCTAGGAAGGAAGAAAAGTAATTAGGTTCTTTTCCTCCAAGGTGCACAGCAGCCAGCTACTATGCTGACTCCACTGTTCCCGTCACATCCAGGCTCCTGGGCTACTGGAGAGCAACTTAAAAGGACAAAGAGTACCAGAAAGGACAGCTCCAGATAACCAACCCCTCAAAGCTGGTCAACATGAATAGGTGGGATACTTCTCCCAGAGAGCAAGCATACTGTGCCTTAAAACTTGTGTTCAAAAGCCTTACACACTTTGGACAAGCAGAAAAATTGAAACAAATCATCTCCAGGTTCCAGACCAGCCAGGACTATATGAGACTCTTAACTCAAAAAAGAGGACTACTAGCCTGGCGGTGGTGGTGCACCCCTTTAATGCAAGCACTTGGGAGGCAGAGACAGGCGGATTTCTGAGTTCAAGGCCAGCCTGGTGTACAGAGTGAGTTCCAGGACAGCCAGGACTACACAGAAGCCATCTTAAAAAAGAAAAAGCTGGGCGGTGGTGGCGCATGCCTGCAATCCCAGCACTCTGGGAGGCAGAGGCAGGTGGATTTCTGAGTTCGAGGGCAAGCCTGATCTACAGAGTTGAGTTCCAGGACAGCCAGGGCTACACAGAAAAACCCTATCTCGAGAAAATCCAAATCCAAAAAAAAAAAAAAAGAAAAGAAAGGAAAGTTTGCTGGTACCAGAGCCAATCCTTACCAACCAGGGCTGCTATTGCCTTATAAGCTAATCAGGTTTTGATGTCAGTCTTGCAGCCCTAACTACAGTGATGTCATGTAGTGACAATTCTGAAATTTTGGTTTTTGTTTTTTGTTGTTGTTTTTTTTTTTTTAAAGATTTATTTATTTATTATATGTAAGTACAATGTAGCTGACTTCAGACACTCCAGAAGAGGGAGTCTGATCTCATTACAGAAGGTTGTGAGCCACCATGTGGTTGCTGGGATTTGAACTCAGGAACTTCAGAAGAGCAGTCAGTGCTCTTAACCGCTGAGCCATCTCTCCAGCCCCCGAAATTTTGGTTTTTTAAAAACCACAGATATATTGTAAGAATGTGCTTTCATTTTAATCCCAGGTATAGGATGTGGGGCTACTTTGGACTGTCTGAGGTAGCTATGATTTGCCTCATGTTCTAACAAAGGCGTGGTTTTGTCAGCTGCAGATAGGTTTCTGCAATTGTGTGATGTTTAGAATTCTGGGAACCTTTTAGAAGGTATAGGTAATATAAATGCTAGGGCCCCAATAGGTGGGGGTTGGTAGTTGTTCACGGTGGTTGGATACAATTTGTTAGCAGTCATGTCCAGGGATCTCTCTCTTCTCCCCTCTATCCTTTCTACCCTATCTAGTGATGGGGATGATGATGATGATAAAGGGTGGGAAAAAGAACCAAGTAGCAAAGACCAGCCACAATGTTACTTTTGGCTACACCCAAAGGTGATGGCACCAAACATAAAACTTGAAGCCAAGCAGTGTGACACATCTCTAATTTCAGTAGAGAGGCAAGGCATGAGGTCACGTTTGAAGCCAGCTTGGGCTTATACTAGTGAGACCCTGCTGAACAACAAAAGCAGGAGCTGAAGACCTGGCTGAGTCAGGGAAGCGCAGGCATGAGACCTGCATTCACTCTCCAGGCCCATCTAAGAAGCCAGACACAGCAGGACACACTTCTAATCTCAAGGCTGGGGCTTACAGCAGCAAGTGAAATCTCAGAAGCCCTGCCTACAGCAGCTGTGGGACAGTCACCAGGTTGCTGAAAACATGTACTTAGATACAGAATCAGGTGTTGTAGCTGCTGGCTAGAAACTTGTCATACAAGAGGCTGAGAGACAAAAATTGTGAGTTTGATACGTCATAAAATATTATGAAAATAGAAAATGGCTTGGCAGTTAAGAATACTTATTGCTAGGCCGAGCAGTGGTGGCGCACGCCTGTAATCCCAGCACTCTGGGAGGCAGAGGCAGGTGGTTTTCTAAGTTCAAGGCCAGCCTGGTCTACAGAGTGAGTTCCAGGACAGCCAGGGCTACACAGAGAAACCCTGTCTCAAAAAAACCAAAAAAAAAAAAAAAAAAAAAAAAAGAAGAATACTTATTGCTGTGGCAAGGACCCGAGTTCACTTTCTGGCAACCACTTGCTAGCTAGAAGCCATCCATAACTTATTCTAGGGGAGCCAATGCCCTCTTCTGACCTGAGAACATGAGGTTTCATACCCGGCACACACATGTATAATGCAGGCTAAATACTCATACACATTAGAAAAACAATACAGAACGAAAAGAGAAGAACACTAAGAATGTAGAGAAAAAAGCCCCAGGAGATGTAGGGAGGGCACAGGAACCACATGGCTTACATAAGCTCAACTCTTAAGGGCTCAGGGGTCAGGCAGACACAGGCCTCAAATTTCTTACACACACTACTACTGTCAACTTAGAATCTTAATACAAACATTAACTTGCTGAAGGCAGGACAAGAAAAAGAGGCCTGGCTCTCTGCAAAGGCTTACAGTAACTCTAGGTTTCACCTCAAGTAACCCCAGCACAATTCCCAGGCCTCACCTTGAGTGCCAGTTGAAACTCCAGGAGCTTGGTGTAGCAGGCAGCACGGTTGCTGTACAGTTTGGCATCTCTTGGGTTCCTTTTAATGGCTTCTGTATAGTGCTTCATGGCCTGAGGGTAGTCCCCTAGACAGTTACATAAGAATGACTTCTATTAGCTCAGCTGGCCTGAACTGCAGCCCTATCTCAATCTCGAGTATTAGGACTGCCATGTGCACCACCTTGTCTAGCCAGCTACGAATGATTTGCTTCTGCTATTTTGGCTTTTGTGACAGGGTTTCTCTGTGTAGATCAGGCTAGCCTCAAACTTAAGGGGTTCTGGAACCTCTAATGACCTTCCTGTCTCAGTATATATATATATTAGATTCAACCCCAATTACCACACCCACAACCACACAAAGAGGATTTTTTATTGTTGTTGTTTTTGAGACAGGGTCTCACTAAATACCATCAACTGGCCTGAATTCTTTTTTGTAGACAAACCTGGAAAACTCTTCCTCTAGAGTTCCTGCCTCAGCTAAGAGTGCTAACTGGGATTAAAAATGCAAGCACTTCCCTCCCAAAATTGGCAGGGTGGTAGTAGTACCTGTCTTTAATCCTAACAATCAGGCAGAGGCAGATAGATCTGAGTTCCAGAACAGTCAAGGATACACAGAGAAACCCTGTCTTGAAAAACCAACACCCTTCCTACAAGCCACAACATTCAGCAAAAAAAAAAAAAAAAACTTTTATGATAACCAAAAACCACCTTTCTCTCTCCTGCAAAGTATGCCTTGCAAGCAGGCACAGGAAGCCACACATCAGAGCTGAGGCTTTCTCGACAGTGCGGTACCTTTCTGGAAGCATTCATTGCCCTTGTTTTTCTCCTCCAAAGCCAAGTCAGGGTTGATATAAGCCAGTCTCTCTTGTTCCTTCAGAATTTTCTCTGCCTAAACAAACAAAAACAGTAACAAAAATTATTAGCATAGTAATCTAAACATCTAAATACTGACTATACTGGAAGGCTAAATTAGAATTAAAACCAAAACATTTTTATACTTATTTGTGTGTGTGTGTAGAGATCAGAGACAACTTGAGGTGGTTCTCTTTAAGTTCCCTAGATAACAAGTTCTCTAGATTGAACTCAGGTTGTCATGCTTAGTGGCAAGGACACTAACCTGCTCTGCCCTTTAGGTGACCCCTAATTAGGATTTTGAGTTTCAGAGTTCTAGGGCAAGATTTTCATCTCATTCTTGGGCTGGAGAGATAGCTCAGAGATTAAGAGCACTGACTACTCTTCCAGAGTTCCTGAGTTCAACTCCCAGCAACCACATGGTGGTTCATAACCATCCATGAGATCTGACACTCTTTTTGTGTCTGAAGATAGCTACAGCGTACTCAAATAAATAAATCTTTTTTTTTTGGAGACAGGGTTTCTCTGTGTAGCCCCGGCTGTCCTGGAACTCAGAAATCCTCCTGCCTCTGCCTCCCAAGTGCTGGGATTAAAGGCATGCGCCACCACTGCCCAGCTAATAAATCTTAAAAAAAAAAAAAAAAACTTAGGAAAGCACACTGTTAAAGCAGAATATGACTTGCATATGTTTGATTCAAAACCATGCCCTTAGGTTGGAGCTATAGTTTAGGTGGTAGACATGGCTGTTTAACATACATGACGACTTACATGCAATCACAGTACTAACTGTTGTGGCAGCCTATTCCTGTGATCTCAGGATGTGGGCAGAGGGATAAGGAGTTTAAGGCCCTAGGAGGCTTTGTAGCTTTGTCTTGCCCTCTACACCTACACTGTGGCATGTACAATCCCAAACAAATACATGTATAAAGTGTAAAAACTAACAAGAGAAGGGGGCTGGAGAGGTGGCTCTGCTGTTAAGAGCACTAACTGCTCTTCCAGAGGTCGTGAGTTCAATTCTCGGCAACCACATGGTGGCTCACAACCATCTATAACAGGATATGAAAACAAATAACCAAACAACCAAGAGAAACAAGCAACCGTCTGTAGCAGGATATTTCTGGAGAGTCCGTGAGGGACTGGTTGGAGTCCTTCACTATGGTACCCAGGCTAGTTCTGAACTATACTCCAGAGTTCTTTACTCCAGAGAAGCTCAGGTACAGTCATGTGCTACAATGCTGAGCCTGACAAATCCTTTTGTGAAATTACTCCCTGTGGTGGTGGTTTGAGTAAGTCTCAGGTATTTGAATGAGTAGTGTAGGGGTGGGGAATGGGCTATGGAATTGTTAAAGGAAGTGTGTAACTGTGTGTGGACTTTGGGAGGTTTCAAATGCCCATGCCAGGATCAGTTTGCTATTACTCCAGCGCCCATGTGCCTGCCACCATGTTCCCCATGATAAGGAACCAAACCTCTGAAACCATTAGCAAGTCCGTCAGTGAAATGTTTTCTCTTGCTAGGCATGCAGCACACAGCACATGCCTTTAATTCCAGTGCTTGGGAGAGACAGGCGGATCTCTGCAAGTTCAAGACCAGCCTGGCCTATAAATAGTTCCAGGTCAGCCAAGGTGGTTATACAGACAAACCCTGTTTCAAAAACAAAACCAAACCAAAAAAAAAAAACAACAACAACAACAAAAAACAAAAAAAATTTTCTTGTAAGAAAAGATCTACCTTGGTCAGCAAACAAGAAAGAAAAAGAAAAAGTTGCCTTGGTCATGCTGTCTCTTCATAGCAACAGGAGTGAGTGCAAGACACTCCACTACATTATTTATTACACATGGTATCATACCACTCTGGCTACCAAAATAATGAGACTGGGCATCGTGGTGCAAGTCTATAATTCCAGCATTCAGACAGATACCAAGCAATAGGGCTAGAATCATTTAAAAAACACCCCAACACATACAAAACTAAAATAAGAAAAAGGCACCTGACAGCCCTGTTCTTTACAGACCTACCTGCTGGCACTTCTTGAGCACATCTGGAGTACGGTGCTCTGCCAGAGACTTGTTGTAGAAATGGATAGCATCCTTGTACCTTTCTTCTTTGAAATAGGAATTGCCAATTCGGGCATAAGCTCTGATGAAGACAAGGGAAAAGGTAGAGTCAGAAACAGGTCAATCCTCAAAGAAAATACAAACTGACTCTACACAAAGCTGGCTCAGCAGCCTGGAAACCCAGCTCTCAACAAGGGTTTCAGGCCCTGGCATGGTGGGTTCAGTGGCATACTTGGCGATCTGCCGGTAGTCCTCTCGGTTCTCTCTGCCCACTTCAATGGCCTTCTCACAGAGCTCCCGGCATTTGTTATAATCGCCCTTCTCAAAGTGCACAGCTGCCATGCAGAAGGGTGAGAAACAGTCAGACAGTTCTTGCTTTTTCCCTCAAGAGTGCCGAACAGCTCTCTTGCCCCTGTTTCTACACCTCACCTGCTTGATTAGTTATGTAAGTCATATTGGTAGGATCCAGTTCCTTGGCCCTGTCATAATGCTTCAGGGCCTTGTCGAAATCTTTCTTCTTGTAGGCATCATTTCCCAACTCCTTTTCTTTCAGTGCCTAAATGGGGTTGAAAAGGTGAGCGCTTAACATCACTACCACATGGCAGCAAGAGCAGCACAGTGCATGCTCTGGTACAGGTATCAATGTGCCACCAACAATACCAGGAAGTCAGTCCTCCCTCAAAAGGCCCCTTCTACACTAGCCAGAGTCAAGTGAGCCAGGGCTCAAGTGTACTTTACCTTCATTTCCAGACCCTGACTCCTTTTTTCCCATCTACTCTCTTGGATCTTTACCAGGCAGCAGAGGGCTTCTGAGGGAGAGGAAATCCTCTCAACTCAAAGCAACTAAAGAAGATGATATAATTTGATGGCAGGTTTTTAATGAGAAGTAGTCACAAGCTGCCTGTTGTGGCTATCTTGAGATCTTAGCTGTTAGGGAACAGCAGGCACAGTACAAGGATCAGAAAGGGCCAAAAGAACAGGAGTTTTCTGAACCGCTCTCTCCACCCACACAGAGGGCCTTTTTCCAGCTGAGACACCCTGAGCAACCAACACTCACCCATTTAAGAATACTAAATTTGGCAACAATCTGCTGTTCCTGACTATGAGAGGGGAAACAATTCTTTAGGCACATGTCTCTTGCTCTGGAAGAGAGCTGCCAAGTGGACACCCACCTGAAACCACATCCAATCAGGAGGCCAAAGCCTCAGGACTGATGTAGACACCATGCAGGATGACAGCAGGGCCTACTACCCCTCACAATTACAAAAAACAGGTTTTCCCTGTGCAACACATACTGCTTCTACCTCACAATCCTCCTGTAGCCACAAGAATTCTTTCTGATGTATCTTATATATCTATTATAAAAATGTTTCCGGGGGCTTGAAAACTGAGCAGCAATTAAGAACACTTGTTGCTCCAGCAGAGGTCCCAAGTTCAGTTCTCAGCTCCTACATAGTGCTTCACAACTATTCATTGTTACAGTCCCCTTCCTGTAACCTCCATGGGCACTGCATTCATGTGGTGCAGATACACACATGCAGGGAAAACAAACACTCATACGCATAAAACTTTTTGGGGGGTATAGGGGTGGTATTCAAGACAGGGTTTCTCTGTGTTGTCCAGGCTGTCCTCAACCTCAAGAGAGCTACCTGTCTCTGCCTACCAAAGGCATGCACTACCATTATCTGGCAAAAAAAAAAAAAAAAAAGAAAGAAAGAAAGAAAGAAAGAAAGAAAGAAAGAAAGAAAGAAAGAAAGAAAGAAAGAAAGAAAAGAAGAGAAAAAGGAGAAAAAGTTGTTACTACACATTTTTTTTCTTTGTTGCTGTTCATTTTGGTTCTAGGAGACAGTTTCTCTGTGTAGTCCTGGCTGTCCTGGAACTCACTCTGTAGAACAGAATGGCCTTGAATTCAGAGATCTGCCTGCCTCTGCCTCCCAAGTGCTGGGATTAAAGGTGTGCACCACCACTGCCCAGCTATGGAGACAAAGGCAGGTAGGTCTCTGAGTCTGAGGCCAGCATAACCTGGCAAGTTCTAGGACACATAGGCCTATCCTATACTACACTATACTATAGAAACTTATCAAAATATAAACAAACTTACTTTTAAAATTTTTCCTTTTAAAATTTTTACATGGCAGTTCATAACTGTCTATACTCCAAGATCTGACACCATTACTCAAAACATACATGCAGGCAAAACACCAATGCAGGCATTAAAATTTTTTATCATGTGTTTTACATGCACATGTTTACATACTACTGCATGCATATCCGATGCCCATAGAGGACAGAAGGTATCTCATTCTATATCTGGAGTTACCAATGGTTGTATATCACCAAGTGGGTGCTGGGAATCAAAACTGGATCCTCTGGAAGAACTTCTAATCTCTACCTAACAGTTGCAAAATATTCATTTCTGTCCTAGTACCATGTAGGCAGAAATCAGGTTATGCTTGGCAGCAAATACCTTTCCCTACTAAGTCATTTCACTGATCCTCTGATGTATTTTAACTATTTTGTTTTCAGGCATAATTTCACTATTGCCCAGGTGGGTCTCAAAACACAGACTAAGTACAAGTGTGGTGCACAGACACAGGGCAAAACACTCATACATATCGAGTAAAAATAAAGCTGCACCTGTTACCCCAGTGTCTGGGAGGCAAAGGCAGACAGATCTCGGAGTCTAAGACCAGCCTGTTGTATAGTAATACCCTATCTCAACACTAACAACCAACCACATAAAACACAAAAAACTTACTAATTCGAGCAGTTGAGGAGACTTATCCTAAGTTTAAGTCCAGTCTAAGATGTTGAATAAAACTGTTCCTTCAAGTGTCTCCAGGCATTTCTAGGCAGGCATTCTACAAACTGAGGTATACCCCTAGCTCCAAACCATTTCTCAGCTACAGTCTGTAGATAAAGCCATTTGACACTCTTATTTCTAATTGGTTTGGCAGTATGTAAATTGTGATAGTTTAGAGGAGAAAAACCAAGACCTGCTTCTTATTCTCTGGAAGATCTTCTTCCATTGGTTCTGGCTTGGCCTCCTTTTTGGGAGGAGGTGGGGGCGGGGGTGTTGCTGCCTCTTCCTCTTCATCCATGCTGCCCAGATCAACCCCCAGGAGGACACTGAGAGTCGTCATGACCCTGGGATCTTGTAGTTTCCTAGATTGATCAAAACAAAGAATGGGGTGGAGAAATGGCTCTACAGTTAAGCAGGCATACTATTCTTGCAGAGACTCAAGTGTGTTCCAGGACTCAGGCTTGGCAACTCCCAACCTCCTGAAACTCGAGCTCAAGAAGATTTAAGACCTCTAAGTCTCCTCAGGCACCAGAACTCACGAGTACATTCCCACATATAATAAAAACTAAAATTTCAAGCCAGGTGTAGTAGCATACACCTTTAATTCCAGCACTTCAGAGGCAGGTAGATCTCTTAAATTCAAGGTCAGCCTGGTCTACAGAGGGAGTCCAAGGACAACACAGAATCAAAGTTAAAATAAGTAAGTAAGTACATAAACAAATAAATAAGTATTTTCAAAGAGAAATGAAGGCTTGAAGAGATGCCTCAAAAAAATTAAGAATGACTGACTGTGGTTCTAGCATAAGGGCCAGAGTTCAGATCCCAGTACCCATATCAGGTGGCTCACAAACACTCTACTCCAGCTGTAGGATAGGAGAAACCAAAAACAAACAAAAACTTTAAAAAAGCCAACCAATCGGGGAAGTGGCAGTGCATGCCTTTAATCCTTTAATCCCAACAATTGGGAGGGAGAGGCAGGCGGATTTCTGAGTTCAAGGCCAGCCTGGTCTACAGAGCAGAGTTCCAGGACAGTCAGGGCTACACAGAGAAACTGTCTTGAAAAACAAAACAAAACAAGCCAACCAAGTCAGCTTCGATTGTGCATCCCTTTATTCCCACACTTAAGAGGCACTTAAGAGGTTGGTGGGGCTCTCGAGTTTGAGGCTGGTCTGATGCAAATAGTGAATTCAAGAACAGCCAGGGTAATGCTCTAAAAAAATATAACAAGAACATCAAAAGCAAGAAAATAATCTACGTGCTGGAATTAGAGATGTGTACTACCAAGGCTGGTTCTTTACCTGGGTAAACAGAGCCCTATACCTGGATAATCCTTGCCTACTAATATGAGTACAAGCTCAGAGACAGCATTTGCCTAGGATGGCAAGGGCCAGGATTTGATCCTTAGCATTACAAAAATAAGCAAAGCTAGAATTCTAGGAGAGACAGGATTAGAAGTAACACTCTGAGTGTTTTGCTATTATAAGCTGCCTGACCTTTTTATTAATAAATGCAAATTATAAAACCTGTCCTAGGTTGCCTGTTGCCTCAACTTACGTGCCCAGGTCTGAAGGCTTGTTCTGTAGCTGCTCTATAAGTTCCCTGTAGGTGGGGTCACTGAGCAGTGTCCTTGTCCTGGGATCATTCTCCAACTTCTGGTACAGATTAGGCAGGTTGAATGGATTCATGAATTTCCTCTCTGTCCAAATGAAAGACAGTACACTAGTATGAAATGTTAACTTGAGTCTCTATGACATCAAACATACGCCACCTACCACCTTCCTTCACTTTGGGGATGGTACTGTTTTAAAAATTAATCCCATTACATAAAAGAGAATGCTGAGTACCCACCTGCCAACCTGGCCTCCATGTTCTGCAAGCCCTCCTTAAGCTGGAGATTATTGGCTTCATGTTTTAAACCTTCTTCATAGGTTCGTTTGGCTTCTTCAAACCGGTTTAGGAACTCAAGGGCTGCTGCTTTTCTTGAATAACCCTGAACAGGCCCCAAATTATAGTAAATAGAGGTCATGCAGAAGTAAATTCAGATCAACTCAAAGAGCCTATTAGGGTTTTGTTTCTATTCATTTAATGCATCAGGGTGTTCTCCCTGCATGTATACCTGTGCATCACATGTATGCCTGGAGTCTACAAAGGCCAGAGGACGGCAATGGTTCCCTGATACTGGAGTTAAAAGACATTTCTCATCCACCATGTGGATGATGAAAAGTATGCCCAGGTCCTCTGGAAGAGGCTACCAGTGCTGTTAACAAAGGAGCTACCTCACCAGCCCTCCCTTTTTTTCCTAAGACAGGGTCTCATGTAGCTGGGGTGGCTTCAAATTCCACCTGTCTCTACTTCCCAAGAGTTGGGATTAAAGGCATATGCTACTCTGGTTGGCCCTCCGGTCATGTACTTTTTAGACCCAAATGATACTCACATGAAGGCCAACCAGCAAATAGGGAAAGTATACAACACCAACGCTGATACTAAAAGAATCCTGACAAAGGTGCATAAATCTCCATGCAACCCATGGCCACAAGCTATCATTTAGTAATGCTTCATTTCTTATCTATACAACTAATAAAACCTGTTTTACAATTGATAGTAACAAACTTGGAGAAATAAGTGTTCCCTTCAAGGAGTGAGTGCCTTCAGACAGGGTAGGCAGACAGGTCATAAGGAGCAACTATATTCAGCTGGATAGGTCAGGAGGGCCTGCTAATTAGGAATTACAGACAAGACCCAAAGTCCTTAGGAAAACTGTACAGAGTGCAACTCTTCAGCTTACCTTGCCCCAGTCAGGCTTCAGGTCAACAGTCTTGCAGCCGTCCTCGTAGGCCTTCTGGTAGTCTCCTTTCTTGGCATAGGCTGCAGAGCGATTGCTATAGAGCACATGGTTCTGAGGATCTAGTTTAATAGCCTCAGAGTAGCACTGTAAGGCATCATCAATGTTCCCAGCACTCAGGGCCTTATTGCCCTTCTCCTTTAGCTCGTTCACCTGAGGAAGAAAGGCAGGCATCAATACAGCTTCACTCCATAGAACTAAATTCTCTCCCCTGGGGTGTTAGATTTTACTTATTCTTCCAAAGTATCGACTAGTTGGCCACTACTGATCAATAAGAGAAAAATGTGAATCCATCCATGTTCTCCACACTTCTGGAAACTAGCAGGGAAAACAAAGCAGAGGCATGAAGACTTCTCTGTCTACCACTGCAGAAAACTCAGCTCCTCCAGTGCAAACTGTCTGTCTCTGAAAAGCAAATTCACTTGTCAAAGCTTTCCAAAGACCTGAATTGTAGTAACTGGAGATGGCTCACTTGTTAGGAGCATTGGCTGTTCTTCCAGGAGACCTGGGTTCAATTCCCAGCAACCACACAGCTGCTCCCACATATCTGTAACTCCAATTTCAGGGCTTCTGACAGCCTCACACAGATATATATATACATACAGGCAAAACACCAATAAACATAAAACTAAAAACAAAATCTAAATGGTAAATAAAGTGAGTGTAAGAGGAGCTGAGCACTCTCAGATACATGACTGAGCACGGTGGCACACACCTACACTCCCAGTACTCAGAAAGTTCAGGCTGATGGAATCTGAGTTCTAGGTTATATAGAAACCACTGTCTCAATAAACTCAAGATGGGGCCCCAATGAAATAAAGGATATGTTAAAAAAAAAAAAAATCCCTCAGGCCTGACAATTTAAGTTGGATACTGGACGGTAAAGCATGAAAAAGAACCAAGCCCACCAAACTACCCCCAATGGCCACCCACGCACGCGCTCTTATGCTCTCTAAAGCTTCAGAGTAGGAGGATGCTGTTCCTCCATGCTCATTATGGCTCTACTGCCATTTCCCATCATCAGCAAGAGCCAAAAGGACTTACTGTGCTGACCCTCAAGGATAGAGCTAGCCCCCACCAATGTTTTACTATTACTCAGGGTAAGAGGATGAAGACATCATCTAATCCCATTCCAAGGAATCCCCATTTCTCCAAATCTCCATTTCCAAGGAGCTTCATAAAGCGAAGGAATAAGCAGAGTGCTGACTTTCCTTTCCCACAGTCACCACAAACCACACCTCCGGTGTTTTCCCCCTCCTCTTTTTAACACTTTGTGACAGGGTCTCAGTTTAATTTCGAAGGCTAGCCTTGAACGTGAGATGAGATCTTCCTGTTCTGGACTCCCACTAGCTGAGATTAGAGGTCTAAAGGCTTTTCTTTTGGTTATCTGTGTGTGTGTGTGTAAAGGGTTTTTCTTAGCTGTGTTGACCTACAGAAGGTCAAAAACTTCACACTGGTAGCACACGCCTTGGGAGGCAGAGGCACACAATCTCTTCTTGAGTTGCATTCCAAACTGAGTTCCAGGATACCTAGGGCTACATGGAAACTCAAATCTCAGGAAAACAAAAAACAAAAAACTGGATATAAGGTACTTATGGGAAAAAATACAGCTTCAGAGCACACTACCACCACCACAGATTTCCCAAGACAGGGTTTCTGTGTAGCCCTGGCTGTCCTCAAACTCAGTTTGGCCTACTTCTGCCTCAGATTAAAACTACCACAGGCTCACAGCTCCATTTATTTATTTATTTATTTATTTATTTATTTATTTATTTATTTATTTATCTATTTATTTAAAATGTTGGGTGGTACAGTGAGCCCTGTGGTTTTCTCCAGTAAGGGCTGCTCTCTCCACCCCTTTATCTAGGAGGAGTGTATCAGCAAAGTCTTGCTTCATCAGACTCAGCCTTCTTGATCCTCCAGCACAGCTCCCTTTTAAAGCCAAGCATAGAGCGAGCATGAGTGGAGCAGGACTTATGTCACTGGAACTGGCACGTAGCTCACTTGATAGCTGAAACACGGAGCTGGATCCCGGCACCAAGCACAGTGACATATACCTATTATTTCAGGACTTATGAGGTGTGGCCATCTCTTGGTTATATACAGTGTGAGGCCAGCCTGAGATACACAAGAGACCCTAACTCTAGCTAGTAAGAGCAAACCACTGAGTTAGGCTGTACTGAAATTATTATAGCACCTGCTATGAAACTGTCATTTACTCATGATTCAGAAGACTGACACAGAACTTATTTCTTTCAAATGCTTTTAGAATCCCAAGGCACACCAATCAGAAACTTCCACAGAATAGAGGTCTCAATGCTCATGGAAACTGGGTTTGCCCTGTAATATCATAGGCAGGGGGCCCTGTTCTCAGGGAAGGAGGATGACAGGCAAGCAGAGGTAAGACACGAAACTGCCAAAATGCTATTCCTTTACAATAAGGCCAAGGGAGAAAGGTGCACAGTACACAAATAAACCTCATCTCTGTTTGCAGTCAGGGTCTATGTAACTATAACTGACCTGTAACTCCACTATGTAGACAAAGCTGTAAATCCGTCTGCCTCCCAAGTGTTGGGATTGAAGACCTGTGCCACCACAATGGGCATTAAGAATGTTCTGGGTTTTTTTGAGACAGGGTCTCACTACACAACTCTGGCTGTCCAATTACTTACTCCGAGATCAGCCTGCCTCTGTCTCATGAGTGCACCATTATGCCTAGCAAAAGTAAATCTTAAAATAAGTTACCTGGGGTTCTATTCTTCAAATGTACAATTTTGAGTATTCAAACTTATCTGTGTACAAGCTAATAATGCACAGGGCAGAAGTTGGAAGTCAGGGCCTCTTCCTCTAATGCTCTCCACCTTACTTTAAGACGGATCTCTCAATGAACCTGGAGCTCACAGCCTGGCCTGCGATCCTCCAGTCTCCCCACCCCCACCACGTTTTAATGGTTATCAACAGTATGAACTCAGGTCTTCATCTTTCTTCTTTTTTCTGTTTGGTTTTTCGAGACAGGGTTTCTCTGTGTAGCCCTGGCTGTCCCAGAACTCACTCTGTAGACCAGGCTGGCCTCGAACTCAGAACTACGCCTGCCTCTGCCTCCCAAGTGCTTGGGATTAAAGGCCACCACTTCCGGGCCAGGTCTTCATTTTTACACATCAAACTCCTTACCAACTGAGTCATCTCTAAGCCCACTCAAATCTGCCCAATCTTACTGTAAGTTTGCAGTCCTGGGCTCAGCCATTCCCTTACCGTCCACATGAACACCTGAACACTTGCACAGTTGTATAATGGGGGACGGGATCCCCCCCCCCCCAGGAAGGTGGGGAGGATGGCTGTGGTAGACTATAGCTCTGAATTCTCCAGGCCGTGGGTTTGATCCCTAGCACCACACACTGACTGAATGAATGATAATGGAAAACAACCTCTTTTTATTGTAACAGAGCAAGGTGCTGCTCATTTCAAAAGGCGTTTTTCTTGTCTGTACTGCAGCCTATCTATCCCAGTCACAACGTAATTACTCCAAGGGTACAAAAAGTTGACTAACCTCTCCATTTAGTCTTACTAACAAGCAGAGAGGCCCCATGGTCCCTCACAGTGGCTATTCCAGAACAAAAGGTTTCACTTTATACATCACAGCAAAAGAAATAAACTGTGCTTTTTTGTGTGTGTTTGGATGAATCACAACGGTCCAATGACAGCTTCCAAGGTAACAAAACCTCTCCAGGCCTCACAGATGCAGGCCACTGTGGCCTGAGCTAAGTCACCAAGGTAAGGACAGCAGGTTTGCCTCTGTGCCCCAGATGCTGAGCGGTAGAGGCAGGGACTTTTAGCTCCTCACTATCGGCTCACAACTAGCAAAACCCACTAAATCCCGTGTAATCGTGAACAGAATTTCCAAGGGTCAGATCCTCAGTCACCCTACAGTCACCACGAGAAAGAGGGGGAGGGGCGGCATATGTATCTGGAGCCTCAGGGAGACCTGGTGACACTGTCCGCGCTCGCCTTCTCTGCACAGTCGCGCGGGCCCTTTTCCCGGGCGCACACAGAAGCCGTGTACCCCGAAGGCTGCCGGGGTGATCGGTCACCGGATCCCTCCAAGTTCGCAGCGGCCGACAGGGGCCTCTCCGCGCTGAGGCGGCCCGGCACCCAGAAGCCTCGGGGCCCGGCCGCGGCCAGGCCTGTGTTCCCGCTCCACACGGCGGGTCGCGGGGGCGACGGGTGCTCGCCATTCTCCCCACACACACCCGACCACGACCCTCACGCCCGCGCCCCGGCCGCGCGGCCGGGCCCCCGACCACTCGCTTCTCCCCGCCAACAGGCCTGCGCTGCCCTGGAGCCCCGGCCGCCCCTCCCCCTTCACCTGCTCCATAGCCTGGCCCGGAACCCCGTTGAATCGAATTCGTCCGCTCCGCGTTCCCAACCGCACGCGCCGCCTTCTGGAACCTACTAGAAGCTGCCGGGACCCCCAGGTTACCGCCCCTTCCTCGCCTGCTCACTGGTTGAGCGCGTCCAGAGGCTCTGTGCGACTCGACTATTGGCTTAAAGTTCAGTCAATCATCATGACTTCTCTTCCATTGGTTTTCTGCGAGTCTTCTCTTCATCCCTGCCTCCTCTGCACCTTGGGATTGGACGCTCCGCGATAAGCCCCGCCTATTTCAGGGCCTGGCTAACTGAGGGAGGAGCGCGTCTTGAGGACACCGATTGGTTGCTTAGTCCGTCAATTGTAGCTGACTTGGCCGCGCCCATTGGTCCTGTTCTTTCTGGAAATTTCCACAACTCTCATTGGGCTGAAGGACTGCTAGACGGAACCGCCTTTCAGAGAAAAAATTCAATTGGGTGGATGGCTGGGAGAAAAAAAAAATTGGTCATTCTTGGCGCTGATTGGTTTAGGCCGCTGCCCTGTAAGGGTGCTCGGCTGGTGATTCGTGGGAGTCGAGCCGTGTCGCCGAGGCTTTAACTACAGCGATGTAGGGCAGTTCTCCCTTAGCGTGAGAGTGCTGGCTCGTGCTTCCTCACGTCCACACTGTTAGGCCCCAAATGGTCCCAAAATATTGCGGGCCAAGACAGACCTGCGCTGACTGTTCCCAAAATGCTGCGGGGCTACGACAGTGTTCCGACTGATCCGCTGCTTGGTCCTTGGTGGGGCCGCATGCTCTCTGAACTCAGTTGTAAGCTTTGGTCACCGCGGCCTGCCAGCAGAAATGCTACTTAGGTTGCAGGCTCAGCGTGTAGTTCATAGAACAACAGAAACTGATGATCAGGAGTCTGGACAGGGCTTGGTTGAGGAGCTCGGGCTCTGTGGTGCCCCGTCTGTGACAGTAGCGCCAAAGCACACCCTCTCCATCCCGCTGCCCCTTATCTGTTCACTTACACCTACCTAGTTCTTCCTCCTGCCTCGCTTACGATCAGAGGAAATGAGCAGTGGTGGCATATAGCACCCAGGAAGCAGAGGCAGGCAGATCTCTGAGACTAGCCTGGTCTACTTAGGTCCAGGACGGCCAGAGCTATCCATACCAGAACTATAGAGTGAGACTATATCTCAGAAACAGGGAGAGGGAGAGTGCAGAAATTACTGGTGTGAGCCAAATGTGGCCAGAGTACTTTTTGGGTGACTGGAGATTGAAACAAGGGTCTTGTCTGTGCTACACCAGCTCTCTCTACCCATGAGCCTCCAGCCTTCTGTTTGACAAAAAGAAAATACAAAACAGTGCTCTGTTACACTGAGAAACACTGTCTGGAAAAAAAACAAAGACACCGACCACAACAAAAACAAAATCCCAAATTTTGGGAGTTGGAAAAGGGAATTCAAGGCCAGTTTGAGCAAATTAAAAAAAAAAAAAAAAAAAAAAAGGAAGGTGGGGGAGAGAAGGGAAGGGAAGAGGAAGGGAGGGGGAGGGGAAGAGAGGGGAGGGAAGGGAAGGGAGGGGGAGGGAAAGAGAGGAGAGGGAAGGAAGGGGAGGGGAAGGGAAGAGAAGGCTGAGATGGCTTGAAAAGGTGGTAAAAGGTGTTTAATCCCCAACAAAGCAAGCCAGGCCACCAAGTTTGGTTCCCAGAATTCACACACACACACACACACACACAGATTTTCGTAGAGTTTTCGTCCTACTACTACTGTAGCACACAGGCCCCCACACTCACATTATGAACAATACTTTTTTTACTTTTCTTTTCTCTTTTGGTTTTTCGAGACAGGGTTTCTCTGTGTAGCCCTGGCTGTCCTGGAACTCACTCTGTAGACCAGGCTGGCCTCGAACTCACAGAGACCCACTTGTTTCCGCCTCCCCAGTGCTGGGGTTAAAGGGATGTGCCACCTTGCTCGGCTATGACAATGCATTTTTTTTTTTACCATTTCTTTTTCTTTTTTTTCTTTCTTTTAAAAGATTTATTTATTTATTACATGTGAGTACACCGTAGCTGTCCTCAAACACCAGAAGAGGGCATCATATCCCATTACAATGTTTGGGAGTCACCCTGTGGTTGCTGGGATTTGAACTCAGGATCTCTGGAACAGCAGTCAGTGCTCTTAACCACTGAGCCATCATCTCTCCAGCCCAACAATGCATTTTTTTAAAACCTTAAAAACAATGACGAAAACAGAGCTGGAGAGATGGCTCAGCAATTAAGAGCACTGACTGCTGTTCCAGAGGTCCTGAGTTCAATTCCCAGCAGCCACATGGTGGCTCACAACTATCTGTAATCGGATCCCATCCCTCCTGGTGTGTCTGAAAAAAGTGACAGTGTATTCACAGACACTAAGTAAATTTTTAAAAATCACAAAAACCAAAAAAACAAAACAAGATAGTGGGTAGTGTGAGAGCAAGCAGGCAGGACTGGTACTGGATCAATAGCTAAGAGATAGGCCAGAGACCTGGGATGGGGGAGGCTTCCGGGAGTCTATGGGGGTGACTTTACCTGAGACTCCTAGCAGTAAGGAGATATGGAACTTGAGGTGGCCGCCTCCTGTAGCCAGGCAGGACCCCCCCCCCCTTCCAGTAGAGTGGTAAGGAGACCAATCCACTCACAAAACCCTCCACCCAAAATTTGTCCTGTCTACAAGCTGTCCAGAGACACAGATGGAAGAATGGCCAAACAATGACTGGTCCAACCTGAGCCCATCCCATGGGCAGGCACCAGTCCTGGACACTATTGATGATAGTCTGCTATGCTTACAGACAGGAGCCTAGCAGAGCTGTCCTCGGAGAGGTTCTACCTAGCAGCTCACTGAAACAGATGCAGAGACTTTCGGAGCTTGGAGAGCCTTAGAGAAGAGCTGGAGAAGGATTGAAGGCCCCAGAACAGAAGCTCCACAAGAAGAGAAGACCAACAGAGTCAATTCACCTGGACTACTGGGGCCTCTCAGAGACTGAACCACCAGCCAAAGAACATGCACATGCTAGATCTCCGTCCCCCACACATATGGAACAAGATGTGCAGCTCGGTCTTTATGTGGGTCCCAACAACTGGAGTGGGGGCTGTCCCTAAAGCTGTTGCCTGTCTGTGGCTCCTGTTCCCCTAACTGGGCTGCCTTGTCTGGCCTCAGTGAGAGAGGGAGAGCCTAGCCCTGCAAAGACTTGATGTGCCAGGGTTGGGGGATACCCAGGGGACCTCCACCCTCTCAAAGGAGAAGAGAAGGGAAGGAACTGTGTGAGGAGGGACCCCCGGGGGTGGTATCAATCAGAATGTAAAGTGAATAAATTAAATAATTAACGATGGGGGTAGGGGAGCTCACATCTGATCCACAAGGCAGAGAGAGGCCTAACTGGGGATGGTGTGAGCTTTTGTTTGTTTTTTGTTTGTTTGTTTGGGGGTTTTTTTGTCTTTTTTTTTCCCGAGACAGGGTTTCTCTGTGTAGCCCTGGCTGTCCTGGAACTCACTCTGTAGACCAGGCTGGTCTTGAACTCAGAAATCCGCCTGCCTTGGCCTCCCAAGTGCTGGAATTAAAGGTGTGCGCCACCACTGGTGTGGGCTTTTGAAATCTCAAAACAGATCCTCAGTGCTAAACACCCGCTAGCATGGGTGCCCTTCCAAATCCATCCCAATCTGAAGTCCAAGTGTTCACTAGATAAGACTGTGGGGGATTCTTATTCAAACACCACACTCTATGGAGGCACACATCTGTAATTCTAGAGCTGGGGAGTTTGGGAGGATATCTGGGCCTTGCTAGCCAGCCAGTTTAGCAGACTCCGTGGGTAAGCTCTAGGCTCAGTGTGAGACCCTGTCTCAAAAAATAAAAGTGCTGGGCTCAGTGATAAAAGTGATGGCTTGGGGCCAGGGAGATGGCTCAGTGGTTAAGAGCACCATCTGCTTTTCCAGAGGTCCTGAGTTCAAATCCCAGCAACCACATGGTGGCTCACAACATCTGTAATGAGATCTGATGCCCTCTTCTGATGTATCTGAAGACAGCTACAGTGTACTCACATATACATAAAATAAGTAAATCTTATTTAAAAGACACATATAAAATAAATAAATCCTTAAAAAAAAAGTGATGGCTCAGCCAGACTCTCATGCTCAGGTGGCACATGCTGCACACCTTTAATTCCTGCATTTGGGATGCAGAGGCAGGCAGATTTCTGAGTTTGAGGCCAGCCTGGTTTACAGAATGAGTTCTAGGACAGCCAAGCCTATACAGAGAAACCCTATCTCAAAAAACAAAAACAAAAACAAAAACAAAAAACAAAAAAAGTAATGGCTCAGTGGTTAAGAGCACTGACTGCTCTTCCAGAGGTCCTGAGTTCAATTCTTGGCAACCACATGGTGGCTCACAACCATTTGTAATGGGATCTGATGCCCTCTTCTGATATGTTTGAAGACACCAACAGTGTACTCACAAACATAAAATAAATAAATAAATCTTTAAAGAAAAAAGTGCTAGTAGTGTGTGTGTGTGTGTGTGTGTATGTGCATGTCTTTAATTCCAGAACTCAGAAGGCAGAGGCAGGTAGGTGTATCTGTGGGTTTGAGGCCAGCCATGGCTACATATCTCTGGACCAGCCAGAGCTACACAGTCAGACCTTGTATCAAACCCCTGAAAAAAATAAGCAAATAAAAGTGGAGGGGCTGAGGAAACACGGGTGGCAGAGGAGCCCTTGCTAGTCCTGCCGAAGACTCTGGTTCCCCATGCTGGCGCTGGGGACTGACAACTGACCAAAGATCCAGAACAAGGGAACTGATTCTCCTATTCTTGCCTCTATGGCAGCACACACACAGATGGTACACAGACATACATGCAGGAAACACACACACACACACACACACACACACACACACACACACACACGCGCGCGCGCACGCACGCATACACATGCACACACACATGCACGCACATATACACGTGTACACACACATGCATGCACGCACGCATACACACACACACACACGCATGCACTCACACACGCATACACATGCACACACACACACACACACACGCACGCATGCACGCACGCGCGTGCGTGCTTAAAAGAAAGGCGGAGAATAATTGAAGACCCCTTCCATTGACCACCATATATGCGTTCACACATGCAAACACAGGCATACTCAATTAAAAACTCAAGATGTAGGCCTTCAGATGGAGACTGTTGGGACACTCTGAAGCTTAACCTTCCAGTGTCACAGCAAAGTCACACTGAACACTGAGAAATGTGAGATCTTTTTTTTTTTTTTTGTCTTTTTTTTTTTATTTGATATAATTTATTTACATTTCAAATGATTTCCCCTTTTCTAGCCCCCCCCCCCAAAACAATGCTAAAATGTGAGATCTTAATAGGTCCCATACCTCTGACAGGAGCAGAGAGTTGTGCTAGGGAAGCCAATGTCCCCTTCTCTCTTCTCAGGTCCCTTGAATACAGCAGAGTCACTACGAGCATCTGGCTCTGTGCGTCTCCTGTGTGACTCAGGCCTGGGTTCCAAAATGCTGCTGCTGTTCAGGGTGAGGGGAGGAAAGCAAAGGCTGTGTGTGTCTGCACTCAGTGTGAGACCACAGTTCCTGCAGAGCAAACAACCAACTTGTACAGCTGCCTTTTAATGACAGTGTGATGTGGGGTGAACAGGCTCGCTGCTCAGGATTCTGGGAGACCTTCCACTGCTGGAGAGAGGATGAGATAACTCTGGCTTCCTTCTCTCACTGAGGACAAGGTTCTTCCTCTTGAGGGTTCTTTGAGGCCCACTAACCTCAGTGGTTCTGACTCTGAGGTCTTCTGCAAAGAGGCTGAGTCCTGATGAGCTGGGAAAGTTTGAGGAGAAATAGAGGGGGAGTTCTCTTCAGTTCCTGAGAACCTGCTCGGAGCACCAGGCCCTCCCTGTGCCAGATGCTTGGAGGACCAGAACAATGGTAATTATCTAATCACTAATCAGACAGCTGAGGGCAGTACGGGGGGGGGGGGGGGGGGCTGGGCGTCTCCACCAGCCTCATGGCTATAAATACCATCTCAAATGACTCCTAGAATTCCAGCTTCACATCAAAGCTTACTCCCAACTCCCAGGCTTGTCTAACTAGCTGCTTCCTGACATCTTCCCTTCATGCCTGGCAGACACTTCCAGGAATTTAGATCAGGTCTCATAACTGTCCTCCTGCCTGGCAGCCACTCCATCAATAGTGACATCATTAGCTCTCCAGTGGTTTTATCTGGACGCTGAATATATGTTTGATTTTTTTTTTTAAAACTGGCAAGCTTTAGCCGAGTAGCCCTACAGTTACTTTGAACGTGGAATCCTTCTGCCCCAGCCTCCCAAGTGCTGGGATCACAGGCCTGAACCACCATACTCAGCTTTCTTGAGTTTCCTCCTTCACACCCCACACCCAGTCTGATCAGCTAGAGGGACCTGGCACCTCTACCTCTGACAGCAACAGAGAAAGCAGTGTTGACTTCCTGAGGGGGTAGCCAGAGTGTTTCCCAGCCTGTGCTCCCTCCCGGGTCGTGTCTTGTCAGGTGTGCAGCAGGCAGGGTAGGGGATAGACCTGGGCTTATGTCCTTCAGAAGACCACCGAAGCAACATTAGCCGCCTTGGCCATGGCAAAGCTCAGAACGCCCTCGAAGGTTAGGGAGTCACACCGTCTCTCAGTTGGAGTCCACTGCACGAGGAAGGAGCCTCGGTTTCTGGGATAACATTTTCTGACACTGGGACCGTGCATGAGTATTTGCCTACATGTGTGGCTACGCACGATGTGAGTCCCTGCGGCCCATGAACACCAGAAGAGAACATCAGATCCCCTTGAACTGAAGTTGTAGGAGATTGTGAGCAACCATGTGTGGGTCCTGGAAGCCAGAACCAGATCCTCTGCAGGAGCACAAGTACTCCTAACCACTGAGCTATATCTCTTCTACCGTGTCTTGGCCTTTTAAAAAAGGTCTTTGGTTTGTTTGTTTTTGAGACAAGGTAAGTATTGTTGACTGGCCTGAAACTTTCTGTGTAGACTAGGTTGGCCTTAAATTCACCTGCTTCTGCCTCCCAAATGTAGGTATTAAAGGTGCCACCTCATCAGGTCTTAGAGGTCTTTGAGGCAGCATCTCTTATAGCTGAGGCTGGCCTCCAACTTTTAATCTTTCTGCTTCCATCTCCCACGTGCTGGAGTTACATCTCTGGCCATTTAACTTTATTCATTTTTATTTTATTATGTATTATTTTGTGTGTGATGTATGACGTGTGGGGGTGGGTATGTATGTGATAGAGCACATATATGGAGGTCGAAATTTTGCTTCTCTTCTACCACCATGGATTTTGGGGATTGAATTGAAATTTTCAGGTTTCTGTTCAACCTTTCTCATGGTGCTTTTACCTGTTCAACCATCTCATGGTGCTTCTTTAACTGCTTTTGATGTAGGACTGTATACACCTCCGGCTGCCCTCAAACTCACTACATAGCCAGTGATGACTCTGAGCTCTGAGTCTCCCTGTCTTCATCCCATTAGAGCCAGGATTACAGGTGTATAGCACCAAGCCCAGTGTCTCTGACCTATTGAATTTTTTATCTTAGCATCCAGCAAACCTGTGCAATGCACCCAAGTCACCCTACAGTTTTATTTACCAGAGAAGAATTCTGTTCTTTGGATGAAAATCAGCAAACCAGGGGCTAGAGTGGTTAGGAGCATTGGCTGCTCTTGCAAAGAACCTGGCTCAATTCCCAGCATCCACATGGCAGCTCACAACTGTCTGTAACTCCTGGTCCAGAGGAGTTAGCACTCTCCTCGGGTCTCTTTGGTTAGCAGACACTTATACAATGCACATACGTAAAAGAATCCGTAAAAAAAGCATAAACTGAATTTAATACACTAAAAATATATATATATATCTTTAAAACAAAACAAAATGGGGGCTGGAGAGGTGGATCAGAGGTTAAAAGCACTGTCTGCTCTTTCAGAGGTCCTGAGTTCAAATCCCAGCAACCACTTGGTGGCTCACAACCATCTGCGATGAGATCGGATGCCCACTTCTGGTGTGTCTGAAGACAGCTACAGTGTACTTGCATATAATAAATCAATCTTTAAAAAAAAAATCAAACCATCTGTTTCATAAACATCTCCCTTTGTTGGGGTGGTCTCTGGAGGCAGAGGAGGGCAGTGACAGCCTCTCTCTGCCAGTCCCTCCCTGGTCGGCTGCAGCCAGGGGAAGACCTGCCTAGCTCTCTCCTCCACGCGGTGAAGGACTTTGACAGGCAACTGATGCGACCCTCAGGCACCCTCCTTCGTGGGAAATGGGTAGCAGAAGGGCAGCCTGTGCTGGATGGACTCCCAGCGTTCAGCTGCAAGCTGACCTCTGTCCTTGCTTGCATACCTCTATAATGACACACAATACCAGTGAAAACCTCGGTAAAGTGCACCATGGCAGGCAGGTAATTAAGGAAAAGAGGGAGAGAGTGGTGCAGCCTGGGTGAGGGCCGAATTCGAATTGTTACCGCCCAGAGTAGACATCGGGACCTGGGGCGGGCAGGGGCGATACGCGGAAAGATGGCTGGGCCACACCTGAAAGCCTCAGAGAAACATTCGCATGGGGTTTTGCGTGCGTGCGTGCGTGCGTGCGTGCGTGCGTGCGTGCATGCGTGCGTCTGTGCGCATGCACCTTTCAATCTGTTGTTATTATTACACTTAATTAATTCATGCATCTATTCTGTGTATGGGGTGAGGGTTGCCAGTGCCACAGCGCACTTGTGGAGGGGTGAGAGGACTACTTGTGGGAAGGCAGTCGGTTCTCTCCTTCCATCCTGCGAGATCGGGAGATTTGAACTCAGGATTTCAGGCCTGGTGACAAGTCCCTCCACCAGCTGAGTCATCTCACTGACCCTACCTTATTGCTTTAGTTAGGAAAGGCTCTTTTACTGAAGCAGCACACCATTTTGGCTAAGCTGGCTGACCAGTTTGCTTTTGAGGTCCATTTGCATTGTTGGGGATTTGAACCTATGTCCTCTTGCCTTCAGAACAAGCACTTTTATCCAACTGAGCCATCACCCCAGTCCCTCGTGTTTGGCTTGAGCCTAAGATGGCTTTGCACTGCCTATGACCTGTCAAGGGAAGCCGACCTTGAATCCCTGGGTTGGTTTCATCTACCATCCAAGTGCTGAGATTAAGGCAAGCCCCACCACATCTGGCTCTGACTGTCTCAACGTTGTTTCTATTCGTTTTAGACATTTTTTGGTTTGATTTATTTGTCTGTATGTGCACGTGTGTAATAGCACACATACAGACAGGTCAGGGACAACTCACAACTCACAGGAGTTTCCTCCTTCTGCCACGTGGTCCTGGTTGGCAAGTTTGGCAGCGCCTATACCGGCCGAGCCATTTGTCGCCCCCTTCAGGATGCTGAGGACTCAGGTCCTCTGCACAGCAAAAACTTTACTGAGTGACCTATCGCCAGCCCTAGGAACTGACTTATTTACTCTATTTATCTGTTTTGGGTTTTGTGACAGGGTTTCTCTGAGTAGCCCTGGCTGTCCTGGAACTCACTCTGTAGACCAGGCTGGCCTTGAACTCAGAAATCCACCTGCCTCTGCCTCCCAAGTGCTGGGATTACAGGTGTGCACCACCACCGCCCCTGCATCCAGTTTGTACTTATCAATTTTCTTCCTTCCTTCCTTCCTTCCTTCCTTCCTTTTTTTTTTTTTTTTGGAGACAGGGTCTCTCTATGTTGTTATGTAACATGTGTCCTCTGTATGTTTTTTCTTACAGGGAAGCTCATTAAGCAAGATAACAACTCAAAATAGTTTCATGAAGTCCCTGGAACCTACCAAGAGGACTCTGCCTGCCAGAATAAACAATAAAAGCAGAGAGTCCTTCTCAGAGGAGGACAGCCAACCTTTGAAGAAGACCCTGAGGTGGGCCGGAGAGATGGATCATTGGTTAAGAGCATTGACCGCTCTTCTGAAGGTCCTGAGTTCAAATCCCAGCAACCACATGGTGGCTCACAATCATCCATAATGAAATCTCATGCCCTCTTCTCGTACATCTGAAGATAGCTACAGTGTCCTTAGATACAATAATAAATAAATCTGTAGGCCGGAGCAAGTGGGACTGACTGGAGCAAGCAGCCCAGCAACCACATGATGGCTCACAACCGTACAACTACAGTGTACTCATATACATAAAATAAATAAATAAATAAATCTTAAAAAAGAAGAAGAAGAAGAAGACCCCAAGGCCAGACCCTCTGCCTGGAAGAGGTTCAGACAAACCAAGTCCCTTGGAAGGGACACCCTCCAGCCTGTTGAGCTGCCTGCAGGCTGTGCAGTGTGCTCCAGGTTCCCAGCTTTTGTGGGCTGTCACCCACACTGGGGTGGGCTTTGATGATGCAACTGTCTGTGAGTCTTTCTGCTCCTGTAAGTAACCCCTCATCCATATTCCTGCAATATAACCAATAAAACTCACTGATTAATCAAGTTGCATTTATTTGTATTTCAGTTTATCATGAGTTTCCTCTGTGGAATGAGTAGTTCTGCATGTAGCATCTCCCCAGGAAAGGTTTTGTCATATAACATGTGTGTCATATAACATGTGTGTCCCTGGTTGTCCTGGAGCTTGCTCTGTAGACCAGGCTGGCCACAAACCTGTAGAGATCCACCTGCTTCTGCTTCCTTGTGTTGGGATCAAATGTGTCACAACGCTAACTAGCTTCCATCTACTGCATTCAATTCAGTAAAATATAGTTAAAAAAAATCTATTAAGGAATTTAATTACCTGTGTTTATAATTGGCATCCATTTTAAAAAAGAAGCCAATCTGCAGAATTTGAGTTAATTAAATATTAATCAAAAAATAGTGAAGCAATTGTTCTTATTTTTATAAATATTGGTGGAAAACTAGCTTTGCAAGATGCACTTGGTTGTTTAAGGAAACCTACTTCCTTTTAGGTGTCTACATTTTAATGAACAGCATTAATTTAAACACAAGCAGTGGTAGGAAACACTCCAAGCACAAAAGCCTCTTTCCAATATTAAATCCTCAGCCAACCACGCCCCGCACTTCAGCTCAACCAGAGGACCCAGTGTTCCAGACACTTCCATGCCTTTGCTTCTTCTCTAATTCCAGTATCTGGGAGGTGGAGGCAGGAGGGTCAGGGGTTCAAGGTCATCCTTGCTACCTCTACAGAGAGTTCCGGGGTCAGGGATTACAGGTGTAGGTCAGTAGAGTGTTTGCCCACCTGGAAGAAAACCTTGGGCTCCACCCCAAGCACACCGTAAATATGCGGCAGCTCTGGGAGACAGGGAGCTCAGAGTCCAAGGTCGTCCTGTGCTGAACATCCTAGTGGAAGCCACCTGAGCTACCTGACATCCTATCTCATATGACAAAAAATAAACTGTGGGGAGCTTTGAAGGCCAAGCTTCTAGAAACTTGGCAGGAATTTGACATTGGGCTAGGACAGGGAAGTAGGCTCAGATAAGAATATTTACATCATGTGCTGGAGAGATGGCTCAACGGGTAAGAGCACTGACGGTTCTTCTGAAGGTCCTAAATCAAATCCCAGCAACCACACGGTGGCTTACAACCATCTGTAATGGGATATGATGCCCTCTTCTGGTGTGTCTGAAGACAGCTACAGTGTACTCACATACAATGAATAAATCTTAAAAAAAAAATACTATTTATAGATATCTGGGCTAATACAAAGCTCAAGGTAGACTCAGCCCGGGGATGGATGGCATTCCTTTTTTTTTTTTTTTTTTTTTTTGGTTTTTCCGAGACAGGGTTTCTCTGTGTAGCCCTGGCTGTCCTAGAACTCACTTTGTAGACCAGGCTGGCCTCAAACTCAGAAATCTGCCTGCCTCTGCCTCCCAAGTGCTGGGATTCAAGGCGGTGGCATTCCTTTTATCTTGGACATCCTGATAAGCCCCTAAAAGCAGAGATCACAGGACTTTGTTTATTGTCTTGTTTATTGTCTCCCCGCAGACTGGGAAAACCAACCCTGCTTCAGCCTCAGCACTGGCTGGGGTCATGCTATGGTGTTGCCTAATTGTGTTTTTCTTTTCAATCCTCACTCCCTCCCAGGAGAACCCGTTGACTGACTGAGCTGACTTGGTCAATAAACAGCAAAAGGCCCAACTCAAAATTCTGTGAAGGCTTCCTCCCAGCATCAAGGCCCTGCCTCTCGGCCCAGAATCCCCAGAGTCTTTGGCCCAGGAGGCTGTTGGTGGGATGCTGGCGCAGGCCTTCACAAGGCTGCCATGTGGCCACAGGCCTGAGCCCCAGCAGAAAGAATGAGGGCTGTCGCCAGGCAGTGGCCTGTAATCCCAGCACTCTGGGAGGCAGAGGCAGGCAGATTTCTGAATTCAAGGCCAGCCTAGTCTACAGAGTGAGTTCTAGGACAGTCAGGACTATACAGAGGGGGAAAAAAAAAAGAATGAGAGTTGTCAGTTAAAACCTTCTACAACTGTGACCTATTCAAGGTATGCTGGTGCAACTGGCAGAAAGTGTGTGGGAGTAACCTAGGGATATCTGATTGGATTTAAGGCCTCCTCCCTGAGATGAAGCCCATCCCTGACACGGCTCAGGTGACTAAGATCAGGAGACTAGATAGGCAAGGAGCCCAGTGCAAAAGGAAATGCTACTTCATAAGTTATTTCTCTTCTGGTGAAATGCGCCAATTCCAGCCAGATTAGAGCACACATAAAGACAGGTTCACTGTGAAACCCTTCACTGGTCCCAAGGAACAAGGTCAGGGAAGTGGCCATGGGAGGGAGACAGAGGGGAAGGGGAAGAGAAAGCAGAAAAATGTGCACAGAGAGAGAGAGAGAGAGAGAGAGAGAGAGAGAGAGAGAGAGAGAGAGAGAGAAGAGGCAAAAATGTCTGGATTATATAGGAAAAAGCATCCTGGGGAGCTGCAAAGTTCAGGGTAGAAGGGCAGGCGGGGTATGCATGGTAGGGACTGCGGGATGCTGGGAGAACCTGGAGGCCAGATCTACTTTGCTATGTTAAATATGCACCTCAGCTGCTCATCCTGGGTCTTAATCTCAATACTACTGTTTTTCTAAAGGAATTTTGTAGTAACACGACTCCTCGCAACATTCTGCTATCTGGGTATCTGGCTCAGCCATCATCAGAGAAACTTCCTTCGGTAGTAGATGGAATCATAAAAAGAGACCCACAGCTGGACAGTGTGCAGTGAGTAAGAGACCTTGGAACACTCAGTCTTAAATGGGGTGTCTCCATCAAATCCCTCCCTCAGGGCTCAGGGAACCTTGTGAAAGAGGAGGCAGAAAGTGTAGGAACCAGAGTAGAGGAGGGACACCGAAGAAACCTGGCTGACACGCGTGAGCCCAGAGCAGGGAGAGCTTTGGGGGTCGCATCTAGAACCGTGGTGCTGAGGGAAATATTAAAAATTGAACTGGCACAGTCCCACACTTGTGCCGGCCACTCTCTGCCCCAGTGGGCCAGGTCAGCATTGTACTGGTGGGCAATGGCTGACCCATTTTTTTTTTTTTTTATCTTGTGTAGACTCTGACTCAGAGCTCCAAAATCTCTTTTACCCAGCTTGCTAAGTTCCCACTGGCAGGCTGCTACCATGCCAGCTCCATGCTTCAAATACCCCACGACCTCTGTGGTGCACATCTGGCAAACCCATGCTTTGCTGCCTCCGTACCTTTCTCTCTTGAACCCAGACAAGCCACTGCATGAAGGAAAATGCAACACAAACTTAGTTCAGAGACAATGGTAACTCAATGACTGGGTGCAACAACTAAAATCCTAATCTGTAAACCTTATTAAATCTAAATCCTCTGGTGGCAAATCCTGATGGATCCGCCATTGAAACCAAGAGACACAAGTAAATTACATCTTGTCCTCAGGCTGTCCCTGTCCTAAAAGACCTAGCTCTCTCCTGCTTCCTCTCTTCCTCTGTCCAACCTGAAAGTCCGTCCTACTTGCCCAGTGATTGGCTCCTTTATTCATTAGGCGATTAGTTTACAATAACAATACCAGGCCCATCCACAACAACTTGGCATGAATTTGACTTTGGGCTAGAACAAAGAAGTAGACTTCCAGCAGAAATTTGACTGTGGGCTAGGACAGGGACAGCCTGGTCTACAGAGTGAGTTCCAGACAGCCAGGGCTACACAGAGAAACCCTGTCTCGGGAAGGGGGGGGGGGGAGGAGACTTTGTTTATTGCAGGGCAGTGGTGGTGCATGCTTTTAATCCCAGCACTTGGGAGGCAGAGGCAGGCAGATTTCTGAGTTTGAGGCCAGTCTGGTCTACTGACTGAATTCTACGACAAGGGCTGTACAGAGAAACACTGACTTGAAAAACCAAACCAAACCAAACCAAACCAAAACCAAAAAAAAAAGACTTTGTTTATCTGTTTGTTCCTTGACTTTATTTATTGCCGAGTTCCTTGACCCAGAACTGACCTTATTCTTTGCATGTACCTAGAATGGTATAAAAGCTGGCTGAAGAAAATTAAACCCGCTTCAGCCTCAGCACTGGCAGGAGTCATGTTATAATGTTGTCTAATTGTCTTTTTCTTTTCAGTTCTCTCTCCTGCCCTTGAGACCCAGTTGACTGAGCTGGCTTGGTCAACAGAGGCTATATATGCCCAGAGCCTACATGACTCTGGGCCAGATGGGATGCCAGCACCGAGGGGGACAGAGATGCCAGCCCCAACCCCCAACCCAGATGCTATCTCCAGTATACAACTACTTTTTGTTTTTTGTTTTTGTTTTTTTTTATTTTTATTTTTGTTTTTTTTCGAGACAGGGTTTCTCTATGTAGCCCTGGCTGTCCTGGACCTCACTCTGTAGACCAGGCTGGCCTCAAACTCAGAAATCCACCTGCCTCTGCCTCCTAAGTGCTGGGATTACAGGCGTGCATCACCACTGCCTGGCAGCACACAACTACTTTAAAGGAAAAAATCATTTTCTTCAATGGAGTCTCATTACAAGCCGCTGCTAGGGCTCCACAATAGACTGTCAACACAAAACAAACTAAATGACAGTTTTGGAGGTTCCTTGTCTCATAATGCTTTGTCTCAGCATTAACTTTCTCTTTCTTCCTTACAGAGCCCCTCAGGGATCTCATGGGATCTTTGTGTGTGCAAATGTGTGCATCTCTGCATCTATATGTGCTTCTTGTTTTCTTTGGCTCTTTTTCTCCTGGTCGTTTATTTGCTTGTCTCTATTCTAGTTTGTTTGGTTTTATTTTATTATTTTTTTTAGATGCCTGTTAGTATTTTAATGAGACAGAGAAAGGGTGTGGGTGTGTGGAGTCGACAAGGATCTAGGAGGAGTTGAAGAATGCGAAATGTAATGAGAATATATTGTGTGAGAAATATCTCTTTATGGATTTTTCAGGACAGGGTTATCTGTATAACCCTGGATTTCCTGTTATCTGTATAATCCTGGCTTTCCTGTTATCTGTATAACCCTGGCTTTCCTGTTATCTGTATAATCCTGGCAGTTCTGTAGATCAGGCTTGAACTTGTGTCCCTGCCTCTGCCTTCTTAGAGCTGAACTAAAAGATGTGCCACCACACCCAACTGAAAAACAAAATCTATTTTCAATTAAGGAAAACAAAAGTGAGGGTTGTGTCTAGTGCGCTAGGTGTCCAGGGTTCTAGTTTATCCAGATTTCCAGGGGCTAAGCCCCGAGGGCATGGATGTCAGGCCCTAAGTGGGAGGCAGCCTTCTCCTATTGAGCCAAAATGCCTCTTAGGTGGGACCTTGTCCTTTCCCAGCGTCCCGACCAGGTCCTTGACTGGAAGGATGGAGGACAAAGTGAAGGCCCTTCAAGCTAAACCCTGGAATCTGTGAAGATGAGGGTACGAACCAGCTGACTGTGGGCAGGTACTGACTTTTCTCAGTGTAACCACAGCTGGAGCGTGGAGGATGGAGAACTAGAGAGCAAGGTCCACGCCACGTGAGAGACATGAGAAACCTGGGCTCGTTGCCAGGCTGCAGGAATGAACTACAGGAAGGGCTCGGTGACCTCTGGCCTCGGGAAAACCCTGGGACAAGCTCCCTTAGAGCTTCCAGGAAGGAGGAATGAAGCCAGAGGCACACAATTCTGGTGGCTCGAGCCAGATTCTTGTCTCACAGAACTTAAACTGAGAAACCTGCATTGTGTGGTGAGCTTTCTTTCTTTCTTTCTTTCTTTCTTTTTTCTTTCTTTCTTTCTTTCTTTCTTTCTTTCTTTTTTTTTTTTTTGGAATTTTGGCTTTTTCGAGACAGGGTTTCTCTGTATAGCACTGGCTGTCCTGGAACTCACTCTGTAGACCAGGCTGGCCTCGAACTCAGAAATCCGCCTGCCTCTGCCTCCCAGAGTGCTGGGATTACAGGCTTGTGCCACCACCACTTGGCTTGTGGTGAGGTTTCAATAGGAGGGTCATTCACTTCGCTCTCTCCTTCTCGTTTAGTTTTCTGGGAACTAAATCTTTATTTGTAAAGTTTTGGGAGCAAGGCCTGGAGAGATGGCTCAGCTAGTAAAGCTCTCAATAACAATCTGTAAAAAAAAATTGAACTTGTTTGGGTGTTGTTTTCCTGCCTGTGTGTCTGAGCACCACTTCCAAGCAAGGCCTGAAGAGGGCGTGGCATCCCTTCGACCTGGCTTTACAGATGTTTTGGGGCCACCACGTGAGCACTGGAAATAGAACGCTGGTCCTCTGGATCTTAATTGCTGAGTCACCTCTCCACCCCAGGATTTAAATCCTGACCCCCCTTCCCCTCTTTCTTTTTAAATAAAAAGTAGGGTCTCACTGGGTAGCTCTGGCAATCAGCTTTCAAGTAAGCCGGGCTGGTGTGGAACTGAGTATGACACCATGGCTAACCTGGAACTCCTGATTATCCTGACTCCCCTCTGCCCCTGGAATGTTAGGGTTACAGGGATATGTCATTAAGGAATACAAGAAAAAAAATATCCTTAGTTCACCAGAGTGTTCCTATACACCCAGATTCATATTCTCCCTCTCTTTCTCTCTCCCTCTCTCTCTCCTGCTCCTTCCCTTTTTAAAAAAAAAAGATTTATTTTTTGTTATTTTTAAGTACACTGTTGTTGTCTTCAGACACACCAGAAGAGGGCATCAGAGCTCAATACAGATGGTTGTGAGCCACCATGTGGTTGCTGGGAATTGAATTCAGGACCTCTGGAAGAGCAGTCAGTGCCCTTAACCGCTGAGCCTTCTCTCCAGCCCTCCTTTCTTTTTTATATTGTTAGATTGACCTACTGACAGGGTCATGCTATATGAGTGCCCTGTAAATCGGGCTGACCCTAAACGTTACTAAGATCCTCCGCCCTCACCCTTCAGATCGCTGGGATCCTAAGTATGCCCTACCACGGCGGTTTGGTACCTAGGTTTCTCCCTTTCAAATCTCACTAATGTCTTGCCGGCTACTGTGAAATTCAGTAGGCACCGCTTGGCCTTTGAGCTTAAAGGGAGGTCGAACTCTTCCGTGCAGCTCGGTTCCGGAGAAGTCGTCCCACCTTGACACATAAGTCTGCCGCACCTATCACCTCCCCTTGGCAGGCTGGAACCTGCAGTTGCTGTAAACCAGACGCAGAGCTGGGTGATGTGTAAGGTGCCAACACAAGTCCAGGAATCTCTTTGCCTGCAAAACACGCGATAGGGACGGAGTTGACTTTTGAGCCGCGGCAACTAGGTGGAAAGACCCAGGCGCCGACTAGGCGGAAAAACCCAGGCACGGAGTGCCTTGCCGAATCACTGAGCTTCCGCCACACTCGGGAGGACACAGACAGGCTGGGTCTGCACGTGTGTGTACGAGCGCGTGAGCGCAGTGGGCCCGGTCGGAACTACAAGTTCCAGGGTGCCCAGCGGCGCGCCGCCCGCGGTCTCTAAGCAGGTCGCCACGGGCTGGCACGCGCCACTCTCGTCCCAGAGTAAATAAGAGACCGAGCACGGCACGACTCTTCCGAGCACCGTAAATAGAGTCCGAGTGGGCGGGGAGCCGCCCGGCACCGCCTGTTCATGTCGCTGCAGAGCCAAGTGTCCGGCCGCCTGGCACAGCTGCGCGCGGCGGGGCAGCTGCTGGTCTCCCCGCGCCCCTGGCCCGGCCGCTCGGCCGGTGGCCCGTGGCCCCGTGGCAGTGCGTGCAGTCCCCCGGTAGCGCTGGGCGAGCACGGCTACTGCGCGTGGCTCTCAGCGGGAGTTGGGGCGTGGGGGGCGGCGGGGCGTGGAGCCTGGGTGCGCACCTGGGCCCCCCTGGCCATGGCCGCGAAGGTGGACCTGAGCACCTCCACCGACTGGAAGGAGGCCAAATGTAAGTGTGAGCACAGGGCGTGGGTCTCCCCGGCCGAACGGCACTCCACGAGCACCTGAGATACTTGGGAACCCCCTCAGCCCACGTCCATGCCCAGCTCCTATACCAGGTTACCCCTTGACTAAACGAGTCGGGAAGGCGGCCTTACCTCAGCAATGGTCCCCAGGCAGCCCACCTCCCGAGATTCTCTGGGACCTGCCATCTTCCTCCATGCATGCACAGGAGGGAAACTGAGGCCCAAGGCCAGAGTCCACTTCTCCAAGGTCAGGCTGAGAGTGTGCAAAGGCAATGTGTGGAAACTTGGCCTATCAGGTAGGGTCAGATAGCCCCAAGAGTGGCAGCTCGCGTGTCGCCTCTCTGGCAGTATGGTAGGTGCCCGTTTTGCCCTCCTGCTGGCTTCTGGCCCCTTGCCAGCACTCTGCCCCTTCTTGAGGGACTGGGCTCATAGAACTTGGAGAGCAGGCTGACATCGGTCATGGGCTGGTGAGAATCACTGACTCCCCCAAGATTGAAAGTACTTCTCCTCCTGGACGGGCATGCCAGCAAGGGGCCACGGGTCTTGGACGACCTAGTCGCTAGCTGGAATGCAAAGTGCAGAGCCCCAAATAGCCCTGAGTGGCAGTCCAGCTGCCCCTGCCTTTCAGCGCCAATCCTTCCCTTATTACTTTGGGCTGATCCTCCTCCCAATGAGCGACTAAGGCCATTGGCTGGGCTGCTGGTGGGCGTGACAGTGGGGGCTGGGCCACCTGGGTCAAACAGGGTTGAAGGTAACCTCAGAATGGTTCCTTGTTAGAAAAGAGAACTCTTGTTGCTTGTCTGCCCAGGATCCTAAAGCACTTGACAGTCCTCTTTGGGAGTAATCAGAACTTGCCACTCCCTCCACCTTGGCCGGGAGTTGCGGGGCTAGCCCAGAATTCCAGCAGAGGGCGTTAGTGTTCCTCCTTAGAGTCCTGTTTACCCATGGAGGGCAGCAACCCAGGGAGAGGCAGAGAGTTGGGGCAGTACCATGCCTAGTGCACATCAGCCTCTATTTCTAGGTTCCAGACCTTCTCCGCTTAGCTTCTCTTTCCTTGGTGACCCTGAAAACCAGCCTAACCTGGGAAAGCTGATGGGACCTGAGGTTCCTCCACTGCTGGACTGAAGCTGTTTTCTCCCTTCTGTGGCAAGCGGGGTCTGTGTAAGTCAGGCGAGCTGCTCCCCGGGCACTGGAGAGGCTGATCTCTGCCTGCCATTCCAGTGGGCTGGCTTGGATTAGAGATGTCAGTGCTCCTCTGACTGGCTCTTAGGCTTGTGCCTGGGTTCTGGGGATCAAATTCCTGTTCAGGCTTACACAGCAGGTGTGTTTAGCCATCTATCTCCTTGGCCCTCACTTAATAAACTTTTACCTCATGCCCTATTGGAGCCAGCGCTGTAGGATTCAGCAGTGAGTGGCCAGGCAACAGTCTGTCTAGTGGAGAAACACTGTGGTGACATAGTCCTCTGTGCGCTATGAAGAAATTGTAGTGGCTGGGGCCACCTGAGCTGGGAAGAGCAGCTCAGGGACCTGAGGTAAAGCAACCAGCTGGGGAAGGGCATTCCAGGTTCAGGAGATAGGGCTAAACTTGGAGGAGGAGGTCCCATTGTGACCAAATGCAGTCCTGTGGCAGTAGTGACAGGAACTGAGTGGTGAGACAAGGCCTCTCGAGTTTCAGTTACCTAGGATGTGGAAGCGGATACTCCAAACCTCCATGACCTGGGACAGCAGGCTCTGGGATGGAAATGTGGGATAGCCTGGTCTTCCTTTTATTTGTTTGTTTGTTTGTTTGTTTTGAGAGAGTCTCTATATTGTCCTGAATGTCCTGGACCTTGTTATGTAGACCATGCTGGCCTCAAACTCAGGGATCTACCTTCTTCTAAGACTTTGTGTTTTTGGAAAGAAAAGAAAAGAAAATCCAGGTGGTGGTGGCGCAGGCCTTTAATCCCAGCACTTGGGAGGCAGAGACAGGCGGATTTCTGAGTTCGAGGCCCGCCTGGTCTACAGAGTGAGTTCCAGGACAGCCAGGGCTACACAGAGAAACCCTGTCTTGAAACCCCGCCCCCCAAAAAAAAGAAAAGAAAAGAAAATGAAAAGAAAAAAGACTGGGGTTGGTGTCATACACCTGTAATTCTGGCACCTGCTTGGCAGAGGCAGGTAAATTCCAGGTTGTTCTGGTCTACAAAGTGAGTTCTAGGCCAGCCAGGGCTATACAGTGAGACCGTGTGTCTGAAAACAAAACAATAATCAAAGTTGTCCTCTCTAGCCCAGGCTGGCCTGGCTCTCACTCTGTGGTCCACATGGACACATTATGACAGTCTGTGCTTCCTTACCTCTGTCATATTCCATCTTCATGCACCACATTTGGATATCCGTTTTCCTGCAGATGGGCATTTGGGCTTTTTGTGCATTAAGCTACTCAGACCATTGTGACACATGTCTCTAATGGATGTGTGTGTTCAGGCATATATCTAGATGAGGACTAGATATCTAGATGCTTGCTTTCCGGGGGATTTTCTGTCAAAGACTGGCACACAGGCTCACACGAGACTGATGTGTAGGTAGTTTAGAGTGAAAAAAATATAATAGCAGGGGGTGTGGAAACTCCTGGGCTCTTAGGCCAGGCCTCCTCACCCTACGGGGAAGTCAAGGCGCAGTCTTGGGGTTGCTCAGCGGCACACACTCTCATCCAGAGCCGCGACGTGTTAGTATTTGCTCGTCAGTGGCCACACTAAGCCCATGTAAGGGAAGAAAGAAGAAGGAAGATTTATTTTGACTCGTGGTTGCAGAAGATCCCCGTGCACAGGCATGGTGATTGATATAGCTCAGGTCATGGCGGTGCACATCTGTGCTCCTTGCACTCTGAAGTCGAGGCAGGAGGATTGCTGTGAGATGGAGACTGGTGTAGGCTATACAGCAAGGATGTGCTACCTGGCAAGACTCCATCTCAGAAGGAAAGTAGGACTGTGGTAGCTGGAGGGAGACAGATGAGAGGCCTGGCGCGAGGCAAGGCTGAAGCCCAAGGCCTGGCCCGCACTGACCAGCCCCTGCCAGCCAGCTCCCACCACTGTCTGGACCAAGTCTTCAAACCATGATCTGAGCCTGTGGGGGTATTCAGATTCAAAGCTTAATCTCAGGCAGCCTGAGGCAGGCCGACAGCAGGAGGGTAGGGGAGAGGCAGGAGGGCAAGCATCCGTGCTTCAGAAGGGCTCAGCGCCACCACCACCCCCAGCAGACTCTCCTTGTGGGGTGTTGTTCTACGTTTGATGTGTGCCAGGTCCACTGCCTGCTGCGGTCCAGCTGGAGAGGCCTGGCCTAAGGCTCAGCTCCTTCTTTACCTCCGTGTTGACTGCCTGCTTCTCTGGATTCCTTAATCTTCCACATCAGGACGGGCTGGGTCCCCTCATCCAGGACATGCAGGCCTTTTGTTGTTTTGTTTTTGAGACAGTGTCTCCTGTAGCCTAAGCTGACCTCTAACTCCTATATAATGGGGGATGGTTTGGAACCTCTGACGCTCCTGCCTATACATTATTCCAAATGCTGAGATCCCAGGCGTGTACCAACCACCAAGCCTGGTTTGTACGATCCTGGGGCTCAGACCAGGTGTGGAGCCAGGAAGCTTTGCTGGGGCAGATTTCTGCCAGATCTGTGGGTTTTACTGCCTCTAATCCCCTTGGCTCTTGGGTGCCAGGGTGCCTTCCCTTCAGCTGGGACCTGTTTAGAAGGCTGGAGAGATGGCTCTGTGGTTTAGAGCCCTGACTGCTCTTTTTTTTTTTTTTAAGATGTATTTATTTTATGCATGAGTACACCACCATTGCTCTCCTCAGACTCACCAGGAGAGGGCACCAGACCCCATTACAGAAGGTTGTGAGCCACCACTTGGTTGCTGGGAATTGAACTCAGGACCTCTGCAAGAGCAGTCAGTGCTCTTAACCATGGAGCCATCTCTCCAGCCCCTGACCGATCTTTTAAAAGATCTGGGTTCAATTTTTTAGCACCATAGAGCCTCACAATCATCCCTAATTCTCCAGTTCCATGGGATTAATGCTCTTTTTTTGGCCTCTGAAGGCATTAGGCATGCTGGTGGTACATACACATACATGCAGGCCAAACATTCATACAATACAATAAAATAAATAAATCTAAAAAAAAATTACCTAAAAGGAAGCCTGGCTGCTGGGCAGTAGCACACACTTTAATCCCAGTACTCCAGAGGCAGAGACAGGCAGATCTCTGTGAGTTTGAGGATAGCCTGGTCTACAGAACGAGTTCCAGGACAGCCAGTGCTCAAAATCCAGTCTCAAATAAAATAAATAAATAAAAATCCCGGGACTATTCACAACAAAAGGCATTTGGCTTGAGGGGATGTAGCCTGGGCTATCAGGGACATCCAGTGCCTCTGTTCTAGCCTTGACTTCTTGTCTCAGGCTGAGCCAGGACTGTGTACTGAAAAGAGAAGGAATGTCGGTATATCAGGATCCAGCAAGCCCTGGGTCACTGTGGCATGCTCCCTGAGTCTCTATTTCCTTATATATGACATGGACCAGTAGCTCCGCTGCTGTGCTGGGCTCACATTATAGTGCCAGCCTACAGATTGCCCCCTTGCTCATCTCTTCCCAGGCTCTTCCTCTCTGTGCTGGGCTCTGACAGACCTGCATTCTCACTGGTAGCGTACGGTGTGATCCCAATGCTTCAGCTGCAAATCCTGCTATAGGGGCCAGAACTCACCGAGGCCCCGGGGAACCTCATCCCAGCGTCTCTGATGGAGCTGCTGAGCCAGCAGACTGCCCAGGCACACCCGAGAATCAGGGGTGAGGGCATCTCGTCCAGTTTGCGATGCAGCCTTGGCACCCCAGTGTGTGTGGAGGCAGGTCCAGAGCTGCAGGGGGCTCCATACTCCGTTCCCCACTGCTTGTGCCACAGGCTTGGCTGAGTCACTGCTCATAGGTGATGAATGCCACAGAAGCTACACAACTGTGTTCAGGTGCGCAACCTTATCAGCCGTGCCCACCTGGTGTTCTGCAGACTCAGCGCCCCCCGCCCCCCTGCTGGCCGGCCTGTCTCATCTCTCTGAACGACGTCTTGCAAAGTGCCATAAAGATACTTCTTAAAACACATCATTGAATTCCCGTTCGCCTGGCACGCTTTATGGCTCTGGCAGAGTTTGCTTCCTCCTGCCCAGCTTTCATGCCCACGAGCCTCTGGAAGCTTTAGTCTGGGGTCAGGCTTTCCCATCAAAATTTACTGCGAACATCTTTTTACAACACCTGTCTCAGTGAGCCGTGAAATACTCTTCGCCTCTTCAAAAATGAAAGAAAATGAAAATGCATGTTTTACATCTTTTATAAAAAAATAAAATCCACTTATGCTTCAAGTTTGCATCTGACTTGATGGGAGGAGGCGGGCAGTGACTCCTGTGTATGGCAGAGCCTCCTGGGAGGTGGCCCTGAATGGCGGGGCTTTGCTGAGGAACAACTGCCTGGGCCTTGGGGCAGAGAAGCATCTCAGGCAGCTGTGTGGCATCAACACCTCAGGAACCTGCCGAGGCCAGTACCGTGTTTGGAAACAGGGACACAGTACTGGTGTGCTGGCCTTTTATTGTGTCTAATGTAGCCCAGGCTGGCCTGGGATTCCTGGTCCTTCTGCCCCTACCTGACAAATGCTGGGATAACAGTTATGTGCCACCACACCTGGCTCATGTTGGCTTTTGAAGCTGTGTGTTTAGGGCTGGGCGCTGGCAGGGCTAGTCGGACAGATGTCTCTGAGATTGGTCTAGTGGTTGGTGTCAGAGACAGAGTGCAGTTCCTGGGAGCAGTGCTCTGTTTGGACTCTGTTGGCGCAAGTGGGCCTTGTGAACGGTGGTCATTCAAACCAGGCCACCCCATGTCCATGTCCATGGAGGACAGGTCCACCCCAGGTTTCTTTCACCTGGGTGTGATGAGGGCTGGATCATTCTGCCTCTCTTCTAAGGGGATGGCATCTGTCAGACGTGGCTGCTAGGGGCCTAGGTGTCCTTGGGCAGTGGACTCGTGTGGTGCCAGGGTTGGTTCCAGCCTGACTACTTCAGCGGCGCCTGCAGCTGGTCTGGAGTGGCTGGCAAGCAGTTGGTCAGCATCGCCATAGCTTCCTGGTGCCAGCTCCAGGTCAGGCCAGCTGGACACACACACACTTGACTGTGCCAAGGTTCAGGGTGTCTTTGGTCATGATAGCACATGATAACTCGTCTGTGGAGCTAAAAAATGGCTGAAGCTCCACCTGCCCTGCTCTCCTCCCGAGTCTCGTGCTGTCGCCACCCTTCCCCAGGAGGAGCCTGTGACACTACAAGGGGGGGTCACACTTCAATCCTGCTTTCTTTTTCTAAAGCTGTACCCGGTGATTGAACCTAGGACTCATGCTTGCTAGCTAGGCACATTACCCTTGCACTAGTGTTCTCAGCCCACACAGGGTTTTGGTCATGAACCTTCAGCATCTTGGTAGGCTGTGTCTCTGACCTAGAGAAGGAAACTGAGGCTCACTCAGACTTGTCCTTGAGTATGGTGGGAGCCCAGGGAAATGAAAGCACCTTGTAACTTTTCCCTGCCCCTCTGTGTCCCACCTTCCTTCTCTGCCCAGGCTGCCCCAGCCTCCCTCCACATCACCCCCAGATGCTGCCTCTTACCTCAGTGCTTCTGTACAGGTAGGTCCTCTGCCTGGATGGCCAACCGCCCAGCCTTCAGGTCTCAGCTCTTCAGAGTCCCCCCTGGACCTGTGTGTGCACTGTTCCGGGGGTGAACGGGGAGCTCCTCACAAGAATCTTACTAGCCAAGGCCCAGGGAGGAATGTCTGTAAGCTAAGGCAGACTCTCAAGACTCAGGGTGGGGAGCAGAAACGGAAATGGAGAGGGAAATGAGAAGGGGACTTGAAAGATAGCTGTCAATCCAGGTAGAGCAGATGAGGGGCCCCAGGCAGGGGGTCAGCAGGGTGCTCGAGGAACAGGTTGGTAAATTGCCAGGTCAATGGCACGGGTGTAGTTAGGAGGTTAGGTTTGGAAATGGGGTGGGTGTATTACACGAGTCAGCTTGGGTCCGGTCATGCTCTTAGGTTTGAGCTGAGTCTCACAGGAGGGTTGGGACCTAGGACTCTGGGTAAGCATTCAACCAGCTGGTCTACAGTCTCAGACTCAACTCCTACCTGTGTTCTGATGCCATTTGGGTTCATTCATGTGACGTTTGCTGCGTGTTGTCCTCTCTCTGGTGGTGGTGAGGGCCATCCGCTCCATTCAGTGGGTCAGTGTTTGAGGGACCCTGATTGGGCAGAGTCTACGTGTATAGATGCCTCATGCCAGCAGGGGGAGCCTGTGAGCCACGAGGCTGGACTAAGCTGTGGCCGAGATGCCCTATCCTGGGGGCAAGGGAAGGTCTGACAGGGCAGAGGGACCAACTTGGAACACTGAGAGTCTGTGAACATGTGGGAGCCTGGGTCCTTTCTCACATCTGAGTGACCTCAGGCTGCCTCCCAAGACCCTACTGCCTCATCTATGAAAATGGGAACTCCAGGCTGCGTAGAAACCCTAGCCAGAGCTGGGAGAATGCTGACACTAAGTCTGTCTTTGAGGACCCTTGTCTTACAGCCAGTGATACTGTGGCTGACAAGAGACAGAGCACCGACCCACCCGGCTTAGTGTGCTCAAGTTGGCACTTGTTCTCCGAGGGCATCTTATCCCCCTACAAATAAATGAGGGATCTGGAGAGGTGTTTAGGTACCAGGAAGTGCCAGGTTGAACTCTAAACTGGGTTCTTAATGGCTGAGTGAGTCAGTCCCTCAGTCTCCCTGGGCCTCAGTTTCCCTTCTTGAACAGAGACAGCAGGTCAAAATGTTGTGGAGTCTGCAGTGGTTCTGTCCCTGCCGCCCGACCCCCACCCCCACCTCCACAGGAAGCATCACTGGTAGGATCAGGCTATACCCTTGGACACAGCAGGAGTCCTCAGGAGGAAGAGGCCTAGTCTGACCACTCTTGCCTGTCCTGCCCCTGCAGCCTTTCTGAAGGGCCTGAGTGACAAGCAGAGGGAGGAACATTACTTCTGCAAGGATTTCATTAAGCTGAAGAAGATCCCCACGTGGAAGGAGACAGCGAAAGGTACCCCCGTTCCCCGTCACACCCGTTCCCTGGGCACACCCGTTCCCCGGGCACACCCGTTCCCTGGGCATGAAGTTGTGGCCCCGCCCCCTCCCCGCACAGTGACCTGGGAGGATCTTCCAGAAGCATCAGGAGTACCAACTGAGTGCTCCCTGCATCCAGGCTCTCTGCACGTGTCACCTCATTTAATTACTAACACTGCCTGAGGCCAGATTGGTTTGCCTTCCGTGACTGCATTAGGAAGCCAGCTCCAGGCCACATCAGCCATCCACCTCGGGTAACTCAGTTACTGTGAGCCGAGATGTGACGCTGTGACACACTTGCTTGCTGGGGAACTTCTGAGCCCTGAAAGTGCAGGTCTGATAACCCATGACCCCAGTCAGGTCGCTTGTCCCACCGCAGGCTCGTGTGATACCTGTAAAATGGAGCTTGTGAAGCCAGGCCTGGTGGGCATTGGGGTAATCCCAGCACTTGGGAGGTAGAGGCAAGCGGAAGAAGAGTTGAAGGTCAGTCTTGGCTGTGTAGTAAGTTCGAGGCCAGCTGCCTCAAAAAAAAAAAAAGAAAGAAAAGGAAAGGAAAGGAAAAGAAAAGGGGGAGGGGTATGTGATATCATTAAAGCCTTCTGGAGCATTGTTGTAATGGCCTTGTGTACACACAGCAGGTGTCATCTGCAGGAGGATGTCATCATTAGCATCCGTGGTCACTAGGGCTCTGGCTCTTCAGTGAAGGCCTTCTGCATGACCCCCTGACCCTACCTGTTCCAGGGCTGTCTGTGAAGGTGGAGGACCCCAAGTATAAGAAGGACAAGCAGCTGAATGAGAAAATCTCCCTGTTCCGTGGGGACATCACCAAGCTGGAGGTGGACGCCATAGTCAACGCTGGTGAGTGACTGGCCTGAGTGGGGGAGGGGTGCAGGGGGGTGGGGAAGCAAGTCGTCCTTGTCATCGCTGTTGTCGTCGTTGTTGTCGGCTTCCTCACCTTAGGCCTGGTTGTGGGCGCCACCTGGCTCCAGAGAGGCTCCAGTCGCTAGTGTGGATGGCCTGTTGGCGCCACCGGAGCCCAGCATGGCTGCCCTGACCTGCCTTCTGGGGCACCTCCCTCTGCCAAGCTGCCTTGCAGCTCTGAGACCCATTAGCAGTGGGGATGGGGAGAGCTGGCTGGACCGAAGCCACACTTCCCTGCCTCTGAGAAGAGGCCAGAGCCAGCTCTCTCCATCCTAGGGCGGGGGTGGGGGCGGGGGTGGGGGTGGGGGCGGGGGTAGGGACGGTGGCTGCTTCCCCACCCCCACCAGTCCTGCCTCCCTCCACACCTGGCCAGGTGAGGGAGCTCACGAGGGAAGGGAGGGCACGGAGGGCACAGAGAGGCCCCTCAGCCCCTGGCAGCTCTCCAGAGCTCTCCTGCGCTCTCTTCTTGCTGGCTTGGCGGTTCATTGTGAGCAGAGTGGAGGCAGCTGCTTCTGTGGGGAAGGGAAGAAGGTGGTGTTTGTCTGGCCGAGGTCAAGAGGCTCTGGGAAGGGCTCTGGAGTCATCAGGAACTGGTTGGTGTCTGGGGTTAGTAAATCTAGTGTGTGTGTTGGAACTTCCTGGAACAAGGTCATCGGGTGGCTTCCCTCCCTCCCTCCCTCTTACAACCTCAGGAACTATAGCAGGCAGTGGAGGTGTCTTTTTCTATGACTTTGTGAATATCAGGGCGGAACACCTAGCACAGAGCAACTCACAGGAAAAAGTCCATCATACCAGCCCTCCCCCGTGCAGCCCAGGGCACCCCAGCCCCACCCTCCACACACCCCTGTGTGGCCCAGGGCACCCCAGGTGCTTCTAGACCTCCTGTCACCTGGCTTGCTCTACCATACCTGAGTCTTGACAGACAAGGGAGTAGGTGCCTCCAGGCCTCTAGACCAGAGCTGCTGATGTTGTTCATCCCTGTTTGGCCTCCTTAAGTAACTAGGAACCCAGCAGAGGTGGCTGCTCCCTGGTCCTTTCTGGTTGTGATCTGGGTGGCATTTCTGGTGGGGTTCTAGGCTGGTGTTTATAGAGGACCAGTACTGTACCCCCGCACCTGCACCCCCCTACTGCCTGTCTCCGGCACACTGGCAGCGACGGCTGACATTCAATGCCAGAGAGAGCTTGGGTTACCTTTCATTTCTGCTGTGTGTCTCCCTGGAGAACCTGACATGCTTGGTAGGTGGCGGGGAGTTCAATGACTCTATCTGACTGAAGACAGCCTTATCTGGTTTGCACACGCTGCACCTGCCCCACAGGGAGGATGTTGGTACCCACCCCAGAGGTCCTCAGGAAGTTCCCGGCTCTGCCTCGCACCTGACTGCTGGTCCCTGCTGAAGGCGAGGGAGGCACCCAGTTGGTTCTTTTTCTGTCAAGCGAGCAAGTGGCAAAACGGACAATGGGAAAGCAGGCGGCCTGGCTGGTGACCAAGTGTGGGTTCAGGGACCAAGGCAAGTGTCCCGGGGCAGGAGAGGGCTCTGGAGGCTGGTGTACGGTGCACACATCTGCCTGTCAGCTCTTTCGCTGAGGAGCGCTCCAGACCAGCTGAGCTGGCTGCCCTGCACTGGAGGCCTTGTCGGCCGGCCACGCTTCCCCAAGATGGTGCATCCTGGGAGGTGCACTTACCAGGCTTCTTTCTGTCTCTGCGCAATGGGGATGAGGGACAGTGATCTATCGAACTGTTGGGGACACCAGGTGGGAGTGACACTCATTTACCACCTGCACAGGAGCCAAGGGCTCGACACCTGCGCTGGTGACACCATTAGCATCATGCTGAGTGCCAACTCAACAAGGCCAAGGACTCGCTGCCTCCTGGAGATGACCAGCCGTCCCTTCTCTTGCTTGCCTTAGTGTGGCCAACACCTTTTAGTATAATTCTCTTGAGATCTTTTTCTAGAAAGAGGGTCAGTCAGGATCCAGAAGGCTTCCAGAATGACAAGCAGTAGCTGAAGCAGATGCTGGTCATTGATTTCCCATGATCCCCAGTGTTTGATGAGGGTATTGGTAGCGGTTAGAGAAGTCCTCAGTGGCCTGGGTTCTCTCCCCAACCCCGGGGGATCTTCTGGGCCCTGGCGTCACCCTGTCAGCATCAGCCACCAGGGGGCAGCAGAGATTGTGTTTCCGAGGAGCCCATAAATCAGCCTTTATTAGTGAAATAAAAGTCTCAGGCAATGTGGGGCTTTTCAGGGCTGCATAAATCTGCGTCCGAGCCTCGTGAAACCCATATGTGCTTAATTCATATGTAAAGTTTCAAGCAGGAAGAGAATGCGTGTCCATTAAATTCTATTTGACTTGATTATAATCATTAGCCGTGAATAATTGCTTCTCATTGCCGACCGCAGAGCCACCACAATAGGGGAGAGGAGAGAGCAATTATCTCGGGGTGGAAATTTTTAAATTTTTATTTTTGAAGCCAGGAGTAGCATTGGCCTGTGGGCATATGATAGCCCGTGGAGCACAGTGCAGGCTGGGAGTGGCTGGGGTCTCGAAGTTTCCACCAGGGCTTCCACTGTGTGTGTGGTGTGTGTGTGTGTGTGTGTGTCTGTCCTCATTTTGTCCTCACCTTGTCTGTTTCCAGATGAGGAGTGTCCCTCTGGGCCTCACTCCAGGTTCAAGAATGAACATGGAGGACAGGGATATGGGGGAGGGGACTGTGCGGGAACGGGGGACTTGGATCTCACTCCTGTGCTGAGAACTGGGAAGTTAAAGGGGGAACCGCTCTAGCTGGGCTGAAGGCATCTCTGTCCCTTGGTGTAGGAGTCAGGCAGTGCTTGTAGAGGGGCGGCCCAGTGCCCTCCCCCGCCGTCCCTCACCCCCACCCTCTTTCTGCTGGCCACCTGGCATTTTGAAGCCCAGGACTGATTTCAAATCTGTTTTAATGGTATGTGTGATGTGACTGGGTGTGTGAGGTGATGGGGTGTGACATGACGGTGTACATGCGTGTCTGTGATGTGGGTGTATGCTATGTGGCAGAGGCAGGATGCTGGGGCAGACAGGAGGAGGGATGCCTGGCTAAAGGTCACAGGGCAGGCCAAACTTACTAAACTTTCCCCACGGCTGCCTCCTGGCTGGTGGCCAAGGCCGTCAGGGCAGTGCCCAAGAGAGCGCCAAGCTCTCGCCATCTGTGCTGGCTATGGCTCCTGCCCGCGGGGGTATGCCACATCCATCTTAATTAAATCGACTGCCACGCTGGCAAGATAAGCTAGGGAGCCCCTGTGGCCACTCCTCCAGGCCGCATTGTCATCATCAGAAATGCTGGGGCAGTGCCTGTGTCGCTAGCTCTTCCTTTGACCCCTGGGACTGACTGTGTCTGGGCTTCACTTGGGGTGAGAGATGTGGTAGCCTTCGCAGTGCTTGAGTCTTCTCTCTGCCTCAGGGGATGGATGTGTCACGTCTGGTGTTTGTGGGCCCCCTGTGCCCGACTGAGATGGTCAAGTCCCAGTTAGGAAGTCTTAACACAAAGAGCCCCATTCTCGGCCAGCCCAGGGGTCCAGTGGCCCGGCTTTGGCCTTAGAGTCATCTTAGAGCAGAGCATATGTGAATGTCACACTTTGTGTAGAGACACAGCCGATTTTCTCTTCAGAGCAATCTCAGTCTCCGCATGTGTGTCAGGGCACTGAGGCCTTTGCAGTGGAATGTGGGGGCTCCTGCCAGCGCCTCCCACCCCTCAGGTCCTCATCTGAAAACTGCCATCATCCTTGTCCCCAGCCTGTGTGGAGGGAGGATGACACATGTTTAGGCCTGACACACAGAGGGCCCCAGTAAATTAGTCCTGGGGAAGTCAGGAGCAAGAGCAGCTAAGTAGAAGATAATGTGACACGGCGGGCGGGCGGGCGGGCGGGCGGGTGCCAGGAGGGAGGGTTGAATAAAGCGTGCGTGAAGCCGCAGGGACCAATTAATTCTGCGAGGAGGTGGCAGAGGCGATCGGGTCGTGGTCACGGAGGCCTTTGAGGGGCCTGGGTTCTGGGGCCTGGCCTTAAAGAATGGGTAGGAAGCCATGTCTCACAGCAGCAAGCTGGCCTCGCAGGGACACTTTTAAGCTGCTTATTTATTTAAAATAAGGCTTGAGTGGCACTCAGCTTAAGCCCTGGGGCTTTGATTTGGGAGAGCGGGTAGCGTCTTATCTTCCCGCCCCCTCCCCTTGTTTCATCCCGGCGCGACGCCCCAAGGGTGCTGGAGCCTGGTGCGCAGAAGAGCAGGCCTGGACTCTGAGCGTCTGGCCACCAGCGAGTGGCCACAGAGTGCCCCGCCCTGCTCTGGCTGCCCCCCAGCCCCGCCTCGGCTGGACTGGAGCGGGTGATTTAGAGACTGCCTTGATGGACTAGCAAGCAGGGGGCCGCAGGGACAGCGACTGCCTGGTGGGAAGTGATCTGACGCTAAACTGTCGCCGTAAATCGCTTTATCTGTCACTTCAGATTTAAATGTGTTTGCTGAGGCTTGCCGGCCGCCGACAGCAAAAAAAAAAAAAAAAAAAAAAAAAAAAAAAAAAAAAAAAAAAAGCTCAGCAGGCATGGGCAGGGCCGGGGCATGGGCAGGGGGACCACTATGGCAGCCTCTGCAGGGCCTTGCCCTGGGTTGCTCACCCTGTCTCTTCATTTATCTCCCTCCCTTTTCCCCTTTCTCCTCACCTTCCTCTCCATCCTCCAACTCTTTCCTTTCTTCTTCCTCTTCTTTCCTCCTCTTTCCCCTCCTCTCCTCATCTCTCTTCTCTTCTTCCCCCTCCTCATTTTCCCCCTCCCCCACCCCTTGTCAAATTTCCCCTCAGTGTCCACTGCAGCTCAAGCCTTCCTCCTCTCCAGGCCAGCCCTCCCCTCCCCCTCCAGAGTTTATTCCTTTGACAGGTCCCTGGGAGATCACGTGTATAGGCCTCCCCACCCACCCCCTGCACTGCAGTGGTGACCACTGGTGACAAGTTCTTTTCTTTTCTTTTTTTTTTTTCCTGAGACAGGGTTTCTCTGTGTAGCCCTGGCTGTCCTGGAACTCACTCTGTAGACCAGGCTGGCCTCGAACTCAGAAATCCGCCTGCCTCTGCCTCCCGAGTGCTGGGATTACAGGTGTGCACCACCACCGCCCGGCCACTGCCCAGTTCTAATCCAGTGTCTTTGCTGCTGGCAAGCAAGGAGTGAGTGGACAGTGAGCGGGCGGAGCGCTTGCTGTGGGGAGCAGTCTGGATTTTCCCGGCCCCACGCAGCCTGGAGGCCGGCCCCTAGCTTCCCTGTCCAGTTGTCTCGGGTTGGGGTCCCAGCCCCCAGGACTTAAAGGACTGCCCACCCAGGTGGTTGCTTTGCCTGGACTCTGAGGCTTCCTGAACAGGGAGTGCCTCCATTTTACAGAGCAAGAGACTAGCGCTCTCCTGCCATCACAGAACCAGGTCAGAATCAGGCCGAAGCCAGGAGTGGGGCACAGGCCTTAAATCCTGTCCCTCTGGAGGTGGAGGCCAAGGCAGGCTGATCTCCATGAGTTCGAGGCCAGCCTGGACTACACAGTGAAATTCTGTTTCAAAAACAGACAGACAAACAAATCTCGTCTTTGTGTGACACTGGGGTTTAACGGACGCAGCCGGCGTGACTTTTTTTTTAAACAACCCTCGTTGGGTATAGCCTGGCGTGGGAACAGCAAGGAACAGGAGTCAGTCAGGGGCCTGATGTCTGGCAGGCGCCCTCCCACGGAAAGCACCACCGAGAGGCTTGATACCTCCAGAAGAGCGTGGCTCATTTCCACAAGGTCGAGCTATGTTATATAAATTCATAAAAGATGGATCCCTCTGAATTATTGAGGCTCCCTCCAGGGCTTAGTCCAGTGAGGTGAGCCTCACTGGTGGGTAGGACTCAGAGGAACCCTGTAAGTTCCTCCTGCCTCCAGATCTTCTGCTAACATCCCACTGTGGGTCAGCACCCTCCTGTCTATTGTCTCCAGGGGGAGTGAGGGGAGGAGCTCCCACTATCCTAAGCTCTAGTTGACTTTTGGTGAATAAAAGTGACCCAGTGCTGTTGAGAGACAGCTCTGATCCGGCACAAGCTCCACCCTGCCTCGCCGGCCTCAGAGGAGTCCCTTGGTTTCAGAGATATGGACAGTGGTTAACATTCAAGGGTCTTTCTTGGGTTTCCTGGCAGTGTGTGAGCCTCTGGAGGTGAGTGTGTACCTACATGCAAAGCACTTAGAGCCCAGAGAGGGATGGTGACCTGCTCAGGGTCACACAGCAGGAAAGCGGCAGAGTAGTGTCTCAAACCCAGGTCCCCTGCCTCTCATCTCTGGGCTGCTATCACTAAACTGTCAGAAAACCCTCTTCAGAGGGCTGTGGCTTGCCTGTGTGGAGTGGTGGCTGGGGGACATTCTGTTCTGGGCTCCCTGACCTTGAGGCCACCTGGCCTCGGCTCCCACACCTGTGCAGCTGCCCGTGTCCCTGCTCCTGTCCCAGGCACTGAGCTTATGGGAACGTGTGTGTTTTGAAATTAATGGCGACCATTAAGTTGGCGGAGCATGGAAAGGGCTGGGCTGCAGCTCTTGGCTGCTTTCCGGGAATGGTCCAGCAGGGACTGGGCACAGAGCGCCTGAGAGGACGGACCTCTGTATCCCTCGAGGGCCAAGGGAAGGGGGACGTGGGCACCCCTCCTTATAGGGCACCCAGTGAGTGAAGACAGGAATGTTTGGGGGTGTGTTGAAATGACTTTCCTCCAGGCCTCCACGGTCAGCTCCCACACACAGCGTCCGGCCCTGGTCTCCCTGGGCAGGACAGAGGACATGCCCCCCCCAGGGAGGCCACATGACTGAAGTGGGCCCTATCAGGACTTGGTTACATCCAAGGTCAGAGCTGGCAGAGCAGAAGCCACCGAAGGCCCCCTCTGCAGGCCCCAGGGCTGCCTCAGAGGCTTAGCTTAGAAGTGATTATCGAAAATTCCCTGTCCTGCTGACACTCTAAGTGGCCACTTTAGGGTCTCCTCCTGAAGCCTGCAGTTAACACCTATCAAAGGGTGCAGTTTCTAGGGATGCTGGGCTTAGGCCCGAGCTGGGCACAGGGACCTGGGGTGGGAGAGGGTCAGCCTTCAATCCCTTAGGCCCGAGCTGGGCACAGGGACCTGGGGTGGGAGAGGGTCAGCCTTCAATCCCTTAGGCCCGAGCTGGGCACAGGGACCTGGGGTGGGAGAGGGTCAGCCTTCAATCCCTTAGGCCCGAGCTGGGCACAGGGACCTGGGGTGGGGGAGGGTCAGCCTTCAATCCCCTTGTCACCTAGCCTTCTCACAACACAGAATGTCATGGAGGAGTCTGGTTCCTCCACCACCTCCTGCAGGCCTTTCCACAAACAGCATGCTTCTCCACAGGGGTCTCTGAAGCCAGGTGTCCATGGTCCTGGAGGGTCCACACCTAATGGTATACTGAGGGGCTCATTTTCCACAGGACACACTGGGAGAGCCCCAGTGTCAAGTGCAAGTCTGAGAACTGTGCATCTGGTCTGTGAGGCTGTCCCGGGGGTGCTCAGGCTGTTTGTACAGCAGGCCATAGTAAAGTCACAGAAATGCAGGCTCTAAGGATTCTCCAGAGCTGGGGACCCTAGCATAGCGGTGGCTGCTCTGTAAGGATGCTAATCTCTTTGTCTGCATGGGCAGGTTAGGGATGTGCTAGTTTGGGTCCGGGTGATTGAACTCAGGGTCTTGTACATGTTAGGCGAGCGCTCCACCACTGAACGATACCCCCTACCTCACTTTGTCTTAGTTTTAGTTAGAGACAGAGACTATCAATAAGTTGCCTAGGCTGGCCTTGAATTCACTTTGTAGTGCCTCGAACTTGTGATCTTCCTGTCTCAGCCTTTCTGGGTGCTGGGATTCCAGACGTGCACCAAAACCATCTTGGAACATGCTATTTATATCTGTGTGGGGTTGTCAGGAGAGGACAGACAGCAGGGGAGGATGGGATCGAACCGATCTGGGAGGGTGGATGGGTTGGGTTGAAGCTTCCCCCCCTCACATCCCATAAGCATGGCCCCCTCCCAGTGGCAACAAGTGGCCCTAGAATAGCATCTCTACTCACTCCCCCATCCCACCTCCTCCTTCTAGACACAGTAATTGCCATCAAAATGGGAGCGTTGGGGTGGCTCGTGGGAGAGAGTGCTGGCTGTCAGCTGTCCCCTGCCAGCAGGGCCCGAGACTGTTTGATTATTGCCGCCTGGCTGTATTTCACGTACGGTTTAAACACCATCAAACACTACATCCCTTTTGAGAAGCGAGGGCTACCTTGCTGTGGATGTTGAAGAGAAACAGGGACATTAAAATCCACGAAGCAAATGGCCTAGAATTGACATGTGCGGCGGTGGGAGCTTTGCTGCGCCGCCTGTCAGAGAAGCTAAATCCCAGTGCTGCCAGGCAGCAGGGGCTTGGCCCGCAGGCTGGTAGGGAGCGGGTGGATCTGGTCAGGAGGGGACCAGGAAGAGCCAAGGAGGGGATTCTGTGGTCAGTTGGCCACCCGTCGGTGCCCCTCTGGCCTTGACCTCTGTCTGCTCAGCCTTACCCTCTGCCTGCCTAATGGGAGGCAGGAACGCCCCCCTCCTCCAGACCGAGCAGGGTGCTGGGCCTTGCTGGGCCTGGCGTGGGGCGTGGCACGGCTACGTCTGACAGACAGCTTTGATCAGTTTCTGTTGTGGCCTCTGAGGAGATTTGTGTGCTCCACCAAGATACAAGAACCCTCAGGCCCTGCCTTCTTCATCTGCAGACCCCAGAGATGTCCCCTGACAGGGAGACTTCAGGGTCAAGTGAACCCCATGGGTGTCTGACAGGTAGGTGGTTGGAGCCTTTCGTATGGTGAAGGCCATTATCGAGGAAGTGGGTATGGAAACTAGAGTTGACTTTTTTTTTTAAAGACTTATTTTTATTTTTTATTTATGTGTAGGGAGGTGTGAGTATCTATGCTTGTAGGTCACTTGTGTGCAGGTGTCTTGAGAAGTCAGAGAGAAAAATGTCAGCCGGGTGGTGGTGGTGCACGCCTGTAATCCCAGCACTTGAGAGACAGAGAAAGGTGGATTTCTGAGTTGGAGGCCAGCCTGGTCTACAGAGTGAGGTCCAGGACAGCCAGGGCTACCAAAAAAGAAAAAGAAAAAAAAGAAAATGTCAGGTCTCTTGGAGTTGGTTACTAATGGTAGAAAAATGGGTGCTGGGAGCAGAACTCTGGCCCACTAGAAAGTGATCCTGGAGTTTGCTCTGTGGACCAGACTGGCTTCGAACTCAGAACTCAGAGATCAACCTGCCTCTGCCTCCTGTGCTGGGATTAAAGGTCCCACCACTGCCTAACTCACAATAGCTCTTAATGGCTGAGTTGTCTCTAATCCATTGAAAACTAAGTGCAATAAATCCAGGACCAGAACAGAGCTCATAGCGCCCTGTAGTGAGCCTTGGTATAGCTCAGCATGCCCAGTGTGGTCTGGGACAAAGTCACAGTGTGCTGTGCACTTCCTGTGTGATCTTAACCCTTGGGAGGCAGAAGCAGGCTGATCTCTGCAGTTTACAACTAGCCTTGCCTACTTAGTGAGTTCTAGGACAGCCAGGGCTAACAGTGAGATCCTCACTCCTTGAAGGCAACCCCCTCCCAATCATCCTGGAAACATTATAACAGTGACAGAAGAACCAATGGCCACAGGGTCACAGCTCAATGAGTCACATGCTTGCTACAGAAGCAGGGGGGACCCGAGCTCAGTCCCCTGTACCCATGTAAAAAGCTAGGTGTGGTGGTGTACACCTGTAATCTCAGCTCTGTGAGGGGGCGCTAGAAAGACCCCTGGGGTTTGCTGGCCAGTCAGTCTAGCCAGCTGGCCAGCCCTGGGTCTAGTGAGAGACCGACTCAAAAAATAAGCCGGAAGACTGCACACACAGACACACACACACACACACACACACACACACACACACACGTGCTTATACATGCATATAACACAGACACACACACACAGCTAAAGAAGACAGGTTGAGGGTTGGAAGTGTAGTTCTGTGGCAGAGAGCTTACTTACTGTAAGTGATACCCTGGGTTCCCTCCCCAAAGCTGAAAAAGGAAGGAAGAGGAGGAGGAGGGGAGGGAAAGAAGCTAAGCCTCAGGAGAGGCTCTGCCCTAACATCTCCTTAGACAAGGCCCTTGCTCTTGCACGTGTCCTTTCTGGTTCTTGCCTGGCTCCTTTAGGCCCTCTTTCAAATCTGGCACCTGCCACTCATACTGACCTGTGATCTCTTGGACAAGGGTTCAGGACGCCCTGTAGTCAGGGCTCTGAGTGGCTGCTTGATTGGTAGCATGTGACCATGGCTCCAGCCCAGACAACACCTCAAGCATCTCTAGGCTGACCATTCTTTTTACAGTGTTTAGAGAACTCAACTGATCTTTTGTTCTGTGTTTGAATTGTTTTTATCTTGAGACAGCCCTTACTGTGTAACCGGTGTGGTGGTCTGAAGGAGACCACCCCCACAGACTCTCACATTTGAATACCTGCCCCTCAGGTGTGCTGTTGGGGAGCCTTGGACACTGTGGCCTTGTGGAAGTGTGTCACTGGAGGTGATCTTAAGGTTCCAAAGCCTTGTGACAGTCCCAGTTTGTGCTCTCTGCTTCCTGCTGTGGTTTGTGATGTGGTTTCTCAGCTGTCCCTGTCCTGTGCCTGCCACCTGCTGACACAGTTGCTGGCTATGATGAGTCCTCTGGAACCACAAGGCCAAATAAACCCTTTCTTACATAAGGTGATCATGATGTTTTATCACAGCAGTAATATATAAATAAAATTAACTGGGTGTACTTTGCTCTGTAGACCAGGCTGGCCTCAAACTCAGAGAGCCTCCTGCCTCTGCCTCCCAAATGTAGGGATTGAAGGCATATGCTGCCGTTGCTTTTTTTTTTTTTTTCTTTTTTGAGACAGGGTTTTTCTGCATTATACTGACTGTCCTGGAACTTAGAGATCCATCTACTAATTCCTCCTGAGTGCTGGGGCTAAAGGTGTGTGCCACCACTGCCTGGCAAGAGTCTAGGTTTTCTGTTTCTCAGTTTCGGTTCAAATTCACAATGGAATGGAAGATGACCTTGAACTCCTGGTTCTCTTCAGACTGGGATTACAGGTGGGAGCTAGCACACTCAGTTTTGTGGGGATTGAAACTCAGGTTCACAGATGAAGTGCTATGTCAGCAGAGCTGCCAGGCCCCAGCCCTTCTCCCCCACAGATGGCTTATTCAGTGCACTGGAGCCTCCTCTAATGACTTGCCTCCTCTCCTGCCTCGGAAGCTCTGTGTTTCCTGTCTGCTGCTGGGACTCCTGCCTCTCCTCCCCTGGTGACCTGGCCTCTGGGGCTCTTGTCTTGACTAGGTCCACTGAGTCTGCCAATGCGATTTCTCTCACGTGAGCTTGTGACTAATAAGGGTTCTCCCCAGGGGGCCTTCAGAATCTTTCCCTCCTTAACATCAGAGTTTAAAAATGTGTCACCATCGATTTGAGGGAGAGACTTGTTCCTGCTGAGAAAAGCGGCCTGGAGATTCGTCTCGCCTTAGGAACCGCACGCGGCTGCATAAATTCTAGCATGCCACCAAGGGCTCCATGCCGATGTGCACTGGAGGCCCTCTGGCAGCCGAGGTCCTGCCAACCTCCATGCTGCTCCCAAGGGCTGCTGACCTTCTGGAAGGCCTAGTATGGGAGGTGGGGGTGGGAGGGTGGGGGTGGGAGGGTGGGGGTGGGATGCAGATGCTCTCATCCCATCTCTTCAACTCTTCATTCTCACTAACTGTATGCAGTGATGTAGTTAAACCTCAAAAGTCTGTGGAGGGGGGCTCTGGGATAGGGACTAAGGCACCCTGATATCCCCTCCATCCTTGGTGAAATAGTATGTGTCCTGAAGAGGGAGCTTTCGTGTGTCTGTGTGCGGAGTGTGTGGGCGGGCACATGGGTGCAGGTGTATATGGAGGCCAGAGGACAGACACCCTCAGACATTGTCCCTTGGGAGCCATCTACCTTCTTTATTTAAAAGCACCTTTATTTAGGTGCATGTGTGCATGTGTGTGTGTGCATGTGTGTGCATGCACACGTGTGAACAGTCATGCCATGCTGTGCGTGTGGAGGCCAGAGGATGACTTTTATGAGTCATATCTCTCCTTCCACTGTGTGAGTCCTAGGGTTCAAACCCAGGTTGTTAGGGTTGGCAACAAGCACCCTTACTGAAGGCCAAGTGGGCCATCTTGTTTTTTTTTTTTTTTCTTCCCCGAGACAGGGTTTCTTTGTGTAGCACTGGCTGTCCTGGAACTCACTCTGTAGACCAGGCTAGCCTCGAACTCAGAAATCCGCCTGCCTCTGCCTCCCAAGTGCTGGGATTAAAGGCATGCGCCACTGCCGCCTGGCACCATCTTGGTTTTTGATAGTGTTTTCCACTGGCTTGAAGCTCACCCATTAGCTGAGGCTGTTTGACCACTGAGCCCCAGAGACTCCTCTCTGCTTCTCTGGGATCTAGGTGCTGGGGTCAAAGTGTACTCTGCCACATTGGGCTTTAAAAAAAAAAGGTTCTGGCGATCTGAAGGTCTTGTGTTTAAAATGCTCACTGCATCTTTTCCCCAGCCGTTTTTATTTGAGGCATGGTTTCAGGGAGCCCAGGATGGCTTTGAAGTGTCCATGCGGGTATCTCTGGCTCCCCAGTGCTAGGATGACAGTCACGTACGTCACATCAGCTTGATGGGAGCTTCTGTCCTGGGACTCTCCTCTCCCAGCATCTTTATGGTTCCCAGGCAGGGCCGTGGGGTCTTTGGTGTTCCTCCTGCCTCCAGGCACCCCTTCCCCGCCCTGGCTGCTCTAGCTTGTCTATACCATGCCTGCCCTCCCAGCTGCTGCAGAACACAGCCTCAGCTTCCCCTAGCAACGGTCAGTTACCAGTGAACTACCCAGAACTACCCAGTGAAGATCTCAGAGGGGAATGCTTTGATGTGGGGACATGAAATGACTTCTCTGGGGTCCTTGTCTTTCCGTGGGAGCCCTGACTGGACCCATCACTGAGCTAATGAGGAGGGGCTGTGGAAAGGCCCACTGTAGCCATGTTGCTTGTGCTGGATACCACTCGGGGACAGTCTGGGAGGGTGATGGGAGCTGGGAGCACACCTAATAACCCAGGCTCTCTGTCACCGAAAGGTGAGTGAATGCACTGGTGCCTCTGTTCGCCCAGGGGGCAGGGATGTGTGGGCCTGCCACTGGGCCAGCCTCAGGCCTCGGTGGGGAGCCCACTGGGAGCGGGGTGTGGGGGTGACCCAGGGTGCCAGGCAGGGGTGTGGGGTGACCCAGGGTGCCAGGCAGCTTTTGATGGTTCTTGGGGATGTGCAGAGCCAGAGAAGAAGGGAACAGGCGCACGGAGGCTCTGGCTGCTGTGGGCCCCCGAGCACGCTGCGCCCCCATTTACCAGCTGGGCAGGGACTTCTGCAGCCCAGCCTGAGCGCCTGCAGCTGCAGAATGTCCTCTGAGGACTCCTGGCAGTCATTACTCGGAGAAGGGAGGAGGCTTAATTTTTCCTGTCTCCCTAAATGTTATTGCCTTTACGGGCTTTGGAAATCAGTTTTATGGCCTGCGTTATTTGTCCACTGAAATATGGGAAGTGCTGGGGGCAAAGTAAACAGCAGAGGTGCTTCTGGGCCTGAGAGGTCAGAGGATGGGCAGGCTTGTGTGTTAGTCCCCCGGTGAGGTGAGGGTCACTCTTCAGGACTGCAGCTGGCAGGGGTGCTCTGGACTCCTGGGAGGGATTCTGGTCCTAGTGTTTCCCTGTATCCTGGGGACCTGGACCCTTTGTCAGTTGGTCCCTGGAGCCAGGCAAACCTCTCTATCCCTAATGCCCAGTTTCTGCTGCTCCTGTCCAGTGCCACCCAGGGTATCCACCAGCCGCTGGCCGTGAGCCTTTTCCGAAGGTAACACACGAGCCTGCTGGGGTTTGCCATGCAGGATGCGGGCCTGGCGGGGCTCCGCCTGCAGAGAGCTCCTGATCTCCTGGCAGAGTTAGGAACTAGCCAGAGATGGAGACCCAGCAGGGACACTCTCCCTGGCAGAAGTTAGAGCTGGGTACAGTTAGAGGTACCTAGGTTGAAACTGCTCCGTGCCCTCCGTGCGGTGAAATTGCTTAGCGCCTCAGTCTGAGGCACTGAGAAGCCTGGCTGGAGGCTAGGGGTGCCGGTGTGGGTGAGCTAAGAGAAGGGGGTGGGGATCCCAGCAGGACCTGGGACCCAGGACCCTCCCAGAGAGGTCTCCATGTTCTCCCCGTCCTGGGAGAAAGCTGCTTCTCTACTCCTCTCTGAATATGCAAACGATAACTTCCAGTCCAGAAGAAAAATGTGTAGAAAATGGGGACAGACGATTCCCGGTAGGAGGAAAACAAATGGCCGGTAAACAAGGGAAGAGAGGCGGAATTTCGCCAGCAATCAAGAAAAGGCTAATTGAAACAAAGAGTGTCATCCTTCACCCACCGAGGAGGAGATGGCTGTGGGAGCACCCACTGAAGCAGGTGTGTGGCACAGTCTCAGGGAATAGCTGTTTCTTGGATGCCCCACTCGAGGCTCACACCAGCACATAGTAGGTGCTCACGGATGCTTGCCTTTATGTCTGAAAAGGAACGTGATTTCCTTCTGTGTGCATCAGCGCTACAACTGCTTGTCCCTGCCCTCCTCCCGCCCCCACTGGCTACTTCCGGCATCCTGCCCCAGCTCCTACATGTTCCCAGGCTGTGGCCAGTGTCCTTCTGGGCCAGGACTTACCTCCAGGGCATGGTTGCTGCTTCTGGGTTTGGGCTTACCCGGGGAACACTGCTGACTCAGGGACGTGGGATGCAGCAGGCCTTGAGTCTGGAGGAGCCTGCTTCCTTTGCTTTGTTTTGTGTTTGACAAGTCTCACAGAGTGTTCTGGTTGGCCTAGAGCTCCTTACGTAGACCAGGCCAGGTTGGCCTCCAACTCACTGATATCCTTCTGCCTTTGCTTCCCAAGTGCCGGTATTAAAGGTTTGCCACTACATGTTGGCCTGTGGTGTTCTTGGCTTTTGAGAAAGGCTCTCACTCTGTAGTCCAGCGAGGCCTGGATTTACTGTGTAGCTCAGGCTGGCTTCAAACGTGCAGCGTTCTCAAGGTTTCTGATTGCGGGGATTGTAGCTATAAGGCACTCCCAGCTTTCCTTGCTGCTTTCTGTTCCTTTCCTCTCCAGTCCTCTCCATCACAGACAGCTAGAGAATTCACTTCTCCCTCTCCGTCTCCCTCTCCCTCTCCTTAAATACAAGGTCTCATGTAGCCAAGTTGGCTTAGAACTCATTATGATGGCGGTGAACATCTGATCCTGATGCTCCCTGAGGTCAGGTGAGCCACGCCGTGATGGTCTTATGACTGCACATCTCTCCCACCTTCTCGCTTTGCCACGGCCATCCCCCTGTCTGGGAGCACTCTGTACCTACTTCTTTCTGGCTTGCTCTGAATGCCTCCCAGGTCCTATAAGGACTTCCCTTAGCCTGAGTCAGATGTTCTCTCGTGAGTTGCATATTCAGCTAAGACCAGTTTCTCCAGCAGCTCCGTGGGATGCGGGAGCTACAATGGAGGATCATGGGATCATGGGAAAGAAGATCCATGCAGCATACCCCAGAGTGTGACAGTCATGTTCTGTGTGTGGGTGGTCTGCTGGAATGGCTTATCTCTGTACCACACTAGCATAGAAAGCTGGTGGCAGGTGGCAGTGCCTCTTCTTGCCAGCCCATCCTACAGAGTCCTCTGCAGAGCAGTGTGGCCTGGCCACAGTAGAGCTGCTCTTGATGGGCAGCCTGGGAACTCCGGATCAGCTATGCCCAAATCGTGTTCCACCTACCCACCTGGCGTGTGGCACGCCTCCTTAAAAAGGAGCCAGGGGGGAGTTGGGGCCTGGGAGCTGCCGGCCTGCATCTCAGACAGAGCCTCCACCTCCCCTCAGCCCCCTCCTCTTAGCTCACCCACATCCGTGCCCCTAGCCGGTGTGCCTCCAGCCAGGCTTCTCTTCTTAGTGCCTCAGACTGAGGCAGATGCCACCTTCCTTTCTCACATGGAGGGTGTGGATGGGGCAGTTTCAACCCAGTCACCTCTAACTGGTACCCGGCTCTAACTTCCTCCTGGGCCATAGCACAAGCACTAAGTTCTGGTGGAGGGAAGGCTTCCCGTGGGCCAGAGTTCAGGGCAATGGGAGACACCTGCTTCGGCCCGTTTCCTGAGTCAGCATCGATTACTGAGGCCTTGAGCAAGCTGCGGAACTTGGGGCTGATGATACTAATATAAAGATTATGCTTTTTTAGATAGGACTAGCCTAGCTCTCGGTATTTAGCTGAGGATGACCCTGAATTTCTGATTCGCCTGCTTCTCCCTACTGAGTAGATCACAGACAGACACCTCCACTCCTGGTTTATGCAAGGCTAAGGATGGAACTGAACCCCCTTTTAGAACAGGAATAAGGGCTGGAGCTGTAGTTCAGTTGGTAGAGTGCTTACCTAGCATAAGTTAAGTCCTGAGTTTGATCCTTAGCACTACAAGAATAAACTGGGTATGGGAGTGCACCCCTATGACCTCAGTACTCAGAAGATGCAGGAAGATCAGGAGTTCAAGGCTAGCCACTGCTACATCACTGAGTTTGAGGCCAGCCTGGGATCTATGAGACTCCATCTCAAAAACAAAACAAATCAACGACATAAAAGGTACTTGCTTGGAGTGAGAATAAGCAAGGCAACTGTGTCGTGCTGCCTTGGGGTGTAATGTGGTGACACATGGTGACAGATGCCTGGCGCCTGGCACCATCAGGCCTGCTGCTTTGCCTCTCACAGATGGGTGCCCCTTTAGGAAATCCCCTCTAATTATGAAGTTAGAAATCTGAATGGTCACATGGGGAAGAGGCACACACTCATTAGGAGGCTCAGGCACACAGCCTGGGCTACATCAGAAGTCTCTCACAGCAGCTTTGTGAAGACAGCAGGCTCGAGAGAGACCGTCTCCATCCTCCTGCTGGCCCTTCCATCTGCCAGCTCTCCCTCCGGGAGTTGCTGGCTGGGGACGGACGGCCCACTGGGGAGCCCTCCTGTCCCCAGAGACCGCCCCCCAGGGTCCTTCACCCCAGGCTTGTAATCTCGGCTTTAAAAGGACTCAGATCCCTCCCCCCTGCCCCACCGTGACTAATCCATTTGCCAGGGCCCCAGTCCAAGAGAAAGCTAATTAAAGAATGTCTGCTCTTGGCGCGGTCTGCACTGTGAAGATTCCCCTTGGTCTTCTTGGAGTATATGAAAACAGGTGGAAAAAGGGGGCGCTGGAAGAGGCTTGGATAAACCTCCAGAGCCTCTGTTATAGGCCTAATCCCCCATAGCCTGCAGGCATCAAAGAGTCCTCGCCCAGCACTGCCGAGGAAGGGGACAAGGGGCTGCTTCCCACCCGTGCCCAGACCAATGCTGCTTTGAGCCCTGTTCTCCTTGGAGCCCCCGCATTCCCCAGTATGGGGGAGTTAAAGGGGGAAAACTGGGTGTTCTCCAGAACAATGAGGGGCTGAGGTCCTCCTATACTGTCAGCTCTGCACTGAGAGGTCCAGTGTGATGCCTGGGAGGGGGCAGATGACTGCGGAGGTTGAGTTCTGCCTCCTCAACCCCCTCTCTCAGAGCCTCCGCAGGAAGACTCTCTGACACCAACGGTGCTTTCCTTTTACAGGGGATTGAACCCAGGGCTTTGAACACTTAAACAAATGCCTTACTATGAAGCATCTCCAGCCAAGGAATACTTACGTAAATTATTATTACTTTTGAGGGAGGATCTCATGCAGTCTAGGGTAGCCTAGAACTCTGTATGCAGCTGAGAAGGAGCCTGAACTCCTTGACTCTTCTGCTTCTGCCTCCTGAGTGGGATCACAGATGCGTCTCCACTCCCAGTTCATGCACTTCGGGGGATAGGACCCAGAGCTTCACAGATAACTGGCAAGCACTCTACCAACGGAGCCGCACCCCAGCCCAGAGGCCTTTATTAACCATCAGGAATATTTATTGGATACTTATGAGTAGAAAGTGACCCTATGGGCTGGAGAGATGGCTCAGCGGTTAAGAGCCCCGACTGCTCTTCCAGAGGTCCTGAGTTCAAATCCCAGCAACCACATGGTGGCTCACAACCATCCGTAATGAGATCGGATGCCCTCTTCTGGGGTGTCTGAAGACAGCTACAGTGTACTTACATATAATAAATAAATAAATCTTTAAAAAAAAAAAAGTGACCCTATGTGACATGGGGCCCTCGGCAGCTATGTGCTCTGTCCAAGCAAAGCCTGACTCACGACAGCTGCTCAAGCCAGGCCAGGTGATCGTGTGGCCGGCTCAGGCCAGAGAGGGCTAATGCAGCGAATGCTTCTGCTGCCTTCAGAAAACCTCCTGCAGGCTCTCTGGGGATGGATGGACCTGGATACGTGTGTGTGTGTGTGTGTGTGTGTGTGTGTGTGTGTGGTGCTCTTGGAGGCTTCCTTCCCCTTCCAGTGATGCTGAGCCTTGGTGATGCCCTGGGGAATGTCGGGGTATCTGATGCCACTGTGGTAGTACCCTCACCCCATTTCCCACTGGTGTGCCAGGGTAGGGGAGGTAGGAGGAACACTAAGCAGGGGTCTCTTGGGGTGTCTGCCTGCATCATGGAAATAAAAATGATAAAAACCTGTCACTGAATTCTGGGTGGCAGTAAATTACTTAACACCTGAAACAGGTTGAAATGTGGCCACCGTGGCTTTTAATAAGCCCATCTCTGATGCAGCAGCTTCCGCGAGGAACCGGCCGGGTCTCTTCTTGAGGCATAATTTCATCGCGGCCCGGCTTGGCAGCGGTGCAAATAAGATTTCACTTCCCCTGTAAATCTCTGAGGGGGGGAGCGCAAGATTTCATTTGCGCTGTCAGTTAGCGCGGAGAGAGCCTATTTACTTTGCTGCAGGAATAGAGGGTCCTTTGGAGAGGCAGGACACAGAGGCCAAGAGGAGTTGGCTGTGTCAGCACTGAGAATTGACGTGGGCGGAGGAGGGCAGGGAGGTGGCCGGTGTGTGGCTTGGGGAGCACAGATTGTCTGGAGTACTTAAAGTAGACCAGCAGTACCAGAAATACCTACACTGTTTCATGAAATGGGGCGTGGCCTCCAATGGGTCAGGGCTTTCCTAGGAGTCCAGCACAGGACATGGCTGTGGGATTATGGCTTGGGATATTGGGCCTTTCATAGGTTTGGATAACACATGTCCAGGGATGCCACGGTCCAGGGAAAACAGGTATGTCTCCCTGTCTAGGAAGTAGGGGCAGGGGAAGGGAAGGTTCTGGAATTCAGTATTAGGAGGATGAGGGCAGAAGACTTCGAATGAGAAGTTTTAGTTTAGAGTCTAACCAAACAGTGGAGCAGGATGTATTACATAGCAGCCCAGGATTTAGGGTGCCCTTGGCTGCAAGGCAGCCATTTTGGTTTTGGTTCTGGTCCTGATTCTGGTTCTCCTTCTCCTCCTTCTCTTCCTTTTGAGACAGGGTTTCTCTGTGTAGTTCTGGCTGTGCTGAAACTCACCCTGTAGACCAGGTGGTCCCCAACCTCAGAGATGCACCTGCCTCTGCATGCCATTCTACTTACTGGACACCAGCCCCACCCTAGAGTGACAAGAGGCTCTGGGACTTCTTTGGGAAAGGTGAGGCCTTGGGCTGATTGGCTGGTGGTGACCAGCAGCCCTTTTCTTGAGCCTCTGGTAGCTGAGAACACAACCCTCCCCTGGGTTGGGGATCTCTGGGCCCCTTTAGGTTTTGGTGCTGTCCCGGGTGCACCGTGCTGTGGAGTAGTCAGCAGACCATGACCTGAGCTAGGGTTTGGGAGCTCTAGATAAGGCAGAACCTGCTGGGGAATTCTCCAAGGTGTAGCCAAGGCTGGGGTAGCCTGGCAGGGCCAGAAGAGAGACTAGACCTGAACTTGTCTCCTGTTCTTACTTCAGGTGGTGAATGGGGCCAAACTCTCCATCTTCATCTGCAGAGACACCTTCAGTGGGAACCTACCTCCTTAGAGGACTCCCAACCCAGCCAGGGCAGCCCCTACCTCACCCCTGGAGAATCCTCTCCATGCTGCTTCTAGGAAGGGAACACTGCATCCCTAGTCCTAGCACACAGTGGGCCCTCAACAACTCTCTGACTGGCTAGCTAGCCATTTTCTAGAAAGTCTCCACAGCAGCCTCAGAAAAGATACTTCAGGAGAGAAAGGGAGGCAGCCCCCGGAACACCCTAGCATCTCCTTAGAACTCAGAATCCATCCCTAAAGGTCATGCCGTGTGCTGTCTGGTGGAATGGTTCCCTTGATCAGTTCCTGCCCCTAGCATGATGGGAGGTGAGGTCAGTGGGGGATGGGAGAGGCAGAGTACCCAAGGTTATCTCTGCAGGGGCCACCAGCCACCAAGGCCTGTGGAGAAATAACTGCTTCTGTGGAATATAAGGGGAAACTCATTAACCCCCGCTGAGATGTGAGAGCAGATCTAAGGGGGAGTAATGAGTTCTCGCTTTATCTTAAACTTCGAAGGGAACGGCTGTTGTTCTCACGGAAATAATTCTTTTCTCTCTCCCCACCCAGGCGAGAGACCCTGGCATTGTGGCTGTGGTGGGCATGTGCGGGGAACAAGGGACATCTTGAGAGGCTGAACACTAGGGTCACCAGTGGGACGAGCACACGCTCCAAAATGCCAGGGCAGTCCTGCTCTTATCTGGGTGCCCACATGGCTGCCGGAGCCTCTTAGGGGATAATCCTCAGCTTTTATTAATAACTCTCCAAGTGAAGACCCTCCCTCTCCACGTCTGCATGTGTCACAGGGCTGCCCTGCATGGCTGGCTTATGCTTCTGCTGCCCGCTGTCCTCCCTTGTTCCAAGTCCACTTTTCCTGGTTATTACAGACTCTTTTGAGTTGTTTTGTTTTGGTTTTTTTCTTTTCTTTTTTTCCCCTGTGACAAGGTCTCAAGTAGTTTAGGTCGTCCTCAGCCTCATTATGGCTGTCCCTGAACCTCTGATCTTCCTGCCTTCACTTCCCAAGTGCTGGACTCCACCAGGCATGGTGGTACCCGGCTCTTCAGCACACACGGAATGCTTATTTCTGCCAAGCAAATGTATTAAACCCAAAAGTCTCTGCTCAGGCTGCTACCCCACCTGCCAGTGGACCCCAACAGCAGAGTAACCCCCAGGACCCCCAAACCAGTCCTGCAATTGTTCAGGAGGAGCATTTAAACTCCTTGAGCATTAAGACACTTAGCTCCTGATGTGCAGGGCTGCTGAGCCCACAGTCAGCAGCACAGGTGACTGTAAAAGTTAAATCTTTCTATTTATTTCAAGAAAGGACAAGGCAGGTGGACTTGGACATTTTATATGAAACAGACAAACAGAAAATAGGACCAAGTAATTAGTCACATTCATCTCAACATTGAAGTTTCAAGGCACCTACATTGAAGGAGGCCAAAGGGCGGTTTGGAGTGCACTTTGGTTTGTGTTGTCGTCGTGGTGGTGGGGTGTTTGTGTCGCCATTTTCTGAAAAACCCTTGTCTAGTGGTAGAGTCGGAGTGAAGCAGGTGGGCCAAGAGGCTGGGCGTAGCCAGGTCTTCCAGGGAGCAGGGCCTGGTCTGCCTGCCGGTTCCCAGTTGCAGCTGCTGCTGGGCCTGAAGGGGGGGGTCTCCTAGTACTCAGATCCCTCCCCCCAGACTGTTCTGCCCTTCAGAGAAAAAGAAAAGAGAGGGGTGAGCATCCAGCCCAGTGGGCTCCAGGGTAGAGTCTGGCTGAGGCAGAGCAGGGGCTTGGAACATGGGTCGTTGAGGGCCCGCCTCGTTGCTTGGGCTGGGTGGGCAGCCCACCTTTAGCAGAGAGCCGGTCCACTCCCCAGAGCTTGGCCATGGACCATCTCAGACCTGGGGGCCAGGCTACACTGCCCAGTACCTGCTCTCCCTCACTTGGCAATGCCAACAAGCATCCTTTGCACCCGGGGATGATGGCTCTGCCAAGCTCTGCGCTCTGCAGTCCTTACATGGGCACAGGGGTCCTTTGAGGTGGCCTGTGCCTTTGCCATCCCTGCCCACACCTGCTGGTGGTCCTAGCCAGCACAAGCACAGGTCTCCAGAGCCTGGTTGGTTGACTCCTAGCCTCCAGGACCATCTCCCCCTTTTCTCTCAGATGACGAGCCTCCTTACAACTGTCAGCGTCATTGGAGGGGCTGGAGGACACCAGGACCTCACTTTTACACTGTACCCTAGATGCCCAAGTGGCTTATGGGTTAAAGCCATTCTCAGGTGGTCTTGCTGGGCTCGGGGGAGTGCCTAAGGCTACTTTGGGGTTTTGTGTGTAGGGCTTCCCCACTCTGTGCCCAGAACCTTCAGAGCTGGGACTGGTCACAGGAGGGGGCAGGGGACCTGCTACCTTGCCTTCCATCCAAGGCATGTCGAGAGCTGTTTGGAACCACGGGCCCCTGGGGGAATGAGCAGCGGCAGCCTGGGGCCTGCTGCGGCTTTGATTGTCGGTTCATGTCGCGCTTGTTTTTCTGTCTTGAAGAGAAAGTCTGATTAGTTCCTCCAGGCGGGTGGCTGGGGTGCGGGGACTCTGCAGGGGTGGCAGGCAAGGCAAGCTGTTGTTTCTTATTACCCCCACCCCACCCCCGGTCTCTATAGTTTTCTGCCAATCCCCCTCATCCACTTGATGCAAATCATGGAAAAGGGAAACTGAGTCACCCATTCAGGATGTGGTGCTGCCAGATCTCACTGACTCTTCATTCCCCATCTGCTGGAGAAGCAGAGCAGGGTGGGAGGCTTCCGGGAGGAGCTTCCGGTGAGCTCCTCTCCTGGCCAGGCCACCAGCCAGGTGCAGGACAGAAGGGCCCTGACTGGCAGCCCTCAGGCCTTTCCCACGAGTGGGCAGATGGCAGGTGGGAAGAGAAGGCGGTAAGGGGTTCCAGGTCCCCTGCTGGTCCTCAGTCCCCAGGTGTGTGGATAGGGAAGCCAAACTGCTGCTGAGCTGACTAGATGGTGGCAGTGTCTTGGGAGGGAGGCTGTGTGAAGTGGGGTCTGATCCACCTGCCCACCGGGCACGCTGCCCACCACATCCCCACAACTCCCTCCTGGCACAAGCGGGAGAACTCAGCAGCAAGGAATTCTGACAGTGGTTTCGGAGAGCCCAAGAAGTTTTCCAGAAGCAGGAGCAGCCCCAGGCTTGAGAGCTGTCTACACACAGGTCAGGAGAGACGTGAAGAGAGCTGGCACCCTTGCCCTGTGTGGCACACTCTGCAAGCCCCTCATGGTGAGAGAGTTGGAGTAGCCCCAAGGACAGTGAATTACCCAGAATCAGGGGGGGAAACATACATTAAAATCCAAAAGAGGTAGAGACAGGAGGATCAGAAATTTATGGTATTCTTAGCTACATAAAGGGTTCGAAGCCAACCTGGGTTATGTGAGACCCTGTCTCAAGAAAAAAAAAATCAAAGGAGGTAGCACAGGGTATCAGAAGTCCAGTGCCAGACTCAAAACATCAGGGATGGGACTGGGGTGGAAAAAAAAAAAGAAAAAAGAAAAGAAAGGTGGGAAGAGTGAAAGGGAGCCTTTTTGTCAGTTGTTTTAAAAGAAGCCAATGTGGATATTTCACACAAATGATTGGGACACTTCAAAAGAATCAGTAAATGCCTAAAAACTGGTGAGCATTCCAAGAGAGCCCCAGGCACCGTCAGCTGGCTGTGATGGATGGACTGACTGGCTGGCAGTGTTGAGACCGTTGGTTACTCCTGGGTGTGAGGCAGCCGGGCTGAGGGAACAGGTCCAGGGACATCCTGGCGTGCAGTGCCGAGCCCAGCATGTGTCCTGTCAGTATCTCTCCGTGCCTGCTGAGCACAGGCTGGGAAGGATGTCTTTGTACATCCTGTCCTGGAGGTTGTGATAAAGCAAGTGTGGGAACCAGAATCTTCTAGACAAAGACCCAGACCTTAGCTCAGGCTGGAGAGCTGTTGGTCACACCCCCAGATAACCTTGGTGCTTCATGGGACGCACAGGTCACCGTCTGCTTCCTTTGCTGGGCCCAAGCTTCTCTCCTGACTTTCAGTTCTTTCTTTACAGCTGTCCTCACCCTTTCTCTGGCCCCAGAGAGCAGCAGGGCCCCAGCATAAGGATTCAGGATGTCTCATGCTCTCCAAGAGACGGTGCAGGCTGCTGCTTCTGATCCAGGTGTGGCTTGCCATCTTTGAGACAGATTGACCCTAGATGACAGGATCAGAGACTGCCCAGGGACTGGCACAGCTGCAGTATGACCTGTCCCGGCAACAGTGACCCTTTCTGTTCCCATGGCCCTGGCCCCAGCTATTCTGTGCAGTCCTTAGAGATGCCAGCTCCTCAGGGGGCTAGGCAGGAACAGCTGCTACCCCTCCCACCCAGACCCGGAAAACGCCTGCTGTGTGGGCCGCCACTCGGGGCAGGCTCATATCCCACAGAAAAGCCCCCTTTCCCTTCACCTCCAAGGAGCCTAATCTCTTCTAATCAATTTAGCAGACTCACTTGGTTGTAAACGGTAATGATTTGCATTTTTGAGTCTTTTTATCCTCCTTACCAAAAAAAAAAAAAAGCCTCCTTGCGCTGCTCTCTGGAAAGCCTGTGAACTGCTTGCTAGTGCTCACCCTGGCATCCATCCAGCCTCAGCCTCAGCTGCTGTCACCTGCGCCACTGTCTGTTTAGGGAATGTGGCTCATGAGAGGCCTGCAGCCCGGACCCTGGTGGTGACATGTCATCTGGCTCTTGGGGACTCAGGCCGCCATGCCCACTCAGCCTGTCCCTGTTGCCTCTGCAGAGCTCCCTGGCTGCTGCACCCAGTTTCCCTTGTTGTATTTTTCATAAGCAAGAGGCTCCGAAGCTGTGCCTCCCCCCCCCCCCTGCCCCCAGTATGCTCAGTGGAAAGCAGATGTCTGGAGAGGGCTGGCTTCGGACTCACTGGCCTGTGGGGGGCTGGGCGGGAAGGGCCCTCAGCGTGGCTCTGACTTTTGTTTCTTACTCTCTTGCCAGGGGCAGTGAGGGAGGAAGCTCGGGTTGGGAGGCCATTCCAGACACACTGCCCATCCCTCTGTGGACTCCGAGTCCACGCCGCCGCCACTCTTCCTACCCAGCTCGGTTTCCCCACTGCCCTGAGCCCACGAGAACCTCCCAGACTCAGCATGGAGGGTTTGCTCTCACAGGGCCTTCGTGAAGCAAGAACCTGCCCCAGATGCCCTCACTTTAGGGATGGAAGCTCGAATCTGTATAACATGCTCCTAGCTCCCTCGTCAGGGCTGAGCTGGGCAGCTGACTACTGCAAACTCTGGGAGAGCGGTTCTGAGAAGGAAGGAGGGGCATGGAGCGGGCAGGGATGGCCTTCCGGCCCCAGGAAGGGGAGGCTGGACTCCTCAGTTGTCTTCCCAAGGCTGTCCTCCCCTGCCAACATTGCCCAGGGTAGGACGGTGCAGTGTCCCCACGCCTGTTCTCCAGGTCAGTATCCACAACACAAGGCCAAGGCTGAGCTCCACCGAGGAGGAGGCAGGCCAGGAGGCAGCCTTGCAGGGAAGATGGAGGCTTCCTCAGGAAGAGGGTGCAGATGAGGGAAGAAAGGGAGCTTTGGATTCACGTCATGTCTGCGGAATTGAGTATGACTAATTAATAGATTTTATTCTTAGTAATCTCTTAAGCATTCTATACGTTGGGCTGCACGCACACCCGAGCTGAGCCTACCAGAGGCTTTATTCGCAAAATGCAAATGCCCCTGGCCCTGATGCCTCTCTCCCTCCTTGCCTCTTCTTTCCCGGTTCTTTTATTTTTTTTTTAAGAGGAAATTTAAAGTAAAATTGCCATGTAATAGAAAAAGAGATTCCAATCGCTGCATCTAATTACCACGAAGGGTAAACCACTTAACCAGAGAAGTGTCACTGGCTTTTTGTGTGTGTGATTTTTTTTTTAAAGTTTAAGCTTGCCTTAAACGCCACAGAACACACGCCCCAGAGCTGAGGCCACGGAGGTGAGGCCACGAGGTTGCTCTGGCTGGTTAGAAACTGTGAGGGTCAGGCTGGCCAGCCACAGACTTCCCTGTGGAAATGTCAGCTGCACACAGACAAGGGTCCCATTGGCCTTCCAGTGTCAACCCTGGCTTCCCTCACTTCTGAGGCTAGAGGAGGCTGGGTGCCCTGAACCTCTTCTGTTGTATTGTGAGGCCAGAAGCCAGGTTCTTCTGTCTCCTTTAGAGAACTGGGACAAGGGTCACATTTGGGGGCTTTCTGAAAGGATGCTAGGGACGTAGCACAGTGGTGGGTGTTTCCCTTGCACTGCTAGGCCCTGGATTTAGTCTCCACTATTCCTACATCCCCAACACACACAGAATAAAGGGTACTGGGAAAATGCTAGGACCAGAAGGGGTGGAAATGACCTAGGAAGGGCTCTTGGAGGCGGGGCCTGCTGGGGCCTGCTTGGGCCTGCAGGAGGGGCCATGGCTGGGCAGTGCTCACTCTGATCAGCACCTAGCACTTTTTAGGGGTCAATGCCAGCCTTGGGCTCTCCAGCTGGGTGTATGATGGAGTGAGCCCCCTTAGACTGGTCCTCAATCTGACATTCTGCCTGTGACTGCCACGGCTCCTGTACATCAGGCTTACTCTGGGTGATGGAGCAGGAAATACCACAGCCCAGGTGTTTCAAGCATTTGGCCTAGAGACTCCTGAATCTCCAGGTAGGACCTTCCAGGCAGCTCCCAGGGTTTAGGCCACCAGCTGTTCCTAAATGTCAACTTGACCACAAGACCCTCCCTGGGGCAGGAATAGGAAAGGGGGACACGAAAGTCTATGGGGCAGGGCAAGTTACAGGCTCGAGGCAGAGGTGAGGACGTGGAGTTTTATTTTCCTGAGGCCCCAGAGAAGTAGGGCATAGTGCCCTGCATGCCTCACTCAGCATCTGGGACTCTCCCTTACATACCTGTCCCTTACCAATGGGTCTCCTGAGCCTGCCAGGACTAGGCCATCACCAGGGTCATTGGGGACTGCAGGCCCCAGGGTACATGTTTATACAGACCTGAATCCGAAGCTCAGGAACATTCCTCTCTTGACCTCATCAAGTGAGAAAAATGACTTGGGATGAAGAGGAAGAAAGGTCTCCTTCGGTATGACCCACGTCCGAACCTCTTGGCCATCCCCTGGGGCTGGTGGGCTGGGGGTCTCCATTTGGTGTGATGACCCCTCGGGCTCTGATCAGGAGCTTGTGTCTCTTCCCACTACTCTGAGGCACCTGCTGGGTCCATTTCTTTCTATCTCTTTCTCTTCACTGAAGGGCTAGTTGACTCTTTAATGTCCAGCAAGCAGATGCCCCACCAGGTACACGCTGGGCAGCGGCCTGGCCTCTTCTTCCTGCCTTTGCTTTGGATGGAGTGGCAGAGGTCTTTTGAAAACATCAGCGTCAGGAGCTGGTCCCCTTCTCATCCAGCTGCCCTCACACCAGCGTCCTCCTCCCTTTGATGACTTTTTTCCCAGCGCAGGGCACAGTGATGCATTGACAGACGGTGACCCGGGCTCCCGAGGACAGGACGAAGCAGACATCAGAACCCCAGGCACCGCTCTTCCCTCCCTTCCGGATTTGCTGTCATTATTTTATCATGGTTTTAATCTCATGGCTCACCACACTGTGGTGTCAGTTGATAAATGATAACGACATTGATTCCACAGGGAAGGAATAAAATCTTAGCTCTTGTGAGGGCCCGGTCAGTACCCTTTTGGAGGGTGATTTTTTTTTTTAACAAAGAAATCTGATTTTTCCCTCTTGAGAACAGAACCCCCAGTGTGGGCATGACTGATATTGTGTGTGTGTGTGTGTGTGTGTTTGCTGATGTCTCCTAGTGATTTTCTGCAAAAAAAAAAAATTTTTTTTAATTTTTTCTGGGCTTTGTTTGGGCAGCCATGGAAACCCAGTAGGTCTAGCTAGCTGATGTGTGTGTGTGTGTGCGTGCGTGCGTGCATGTGTGTGTGTGTGTGTGTGCGCACATATATTTATAAACAGTCCCTGTTTATAAATTACCTGTCCTAGGAGAAAGAGTAAACACTATTATGGGGATAGCATCTACTGGGGGAGAGACAGATGAGGGCACTGGTCGTCAAGGAAAGCTTTTCTCGATATCAGAAAGGGGAGTGGCCTGGCTCTGGGCTGGCCGACACAGGATCTCCTACCACTGGACTGAGGCTTTTCCTACCACCGGGACTGAGGCAGCTCCCCTCCACCTACACACGGTCTACTTACTTACTCAATGATTTCTAGGAGAAAGCAAGATTTTTGCAATTCTATTGTCTGAGAAAATGTCAAGAACTGACCCAAGAAGTGCTGAGGGGACAGCCCGCAGCTCTGGCTACCCATCAGTACTGAGACACAGGGCACGGCCATAGGTGGGTAGACAGGTGTCGCCTTCATGTGGCAGGGAAGGCTTTCATCAGAGCTTCCACGGAGTTCGGTGAGTGGAACTGAAGTGCTCAGCATTGGAAGGAAAAGTTTGACTTATTTGTCTTTTTATCGACTATGGTATTGTTGAGAGTATGTCGGAGAACGCCATATTTCTGTAGATCTGGGAAGGAAACGGCATGGAAAAGACCAGGGAAGAGATTTCAGGACACTGTCTCCATAGCAAAAAGTCTTTTCCTCCCCTGGCTCTTTTGTGAGAAACCTGAAAACCTTTCATTGAGTTGTCACCCGTGAGCAGCCAGAAGGACGGTTGTTGGGGGAGGGGGGCTCCATGCCGTCACATGTCTGCGTGTCTGTGTCATCTGCTTCTCTCCAACGGTCCTGACGGAGCTCGAGGTGCATACAAATGTTGTACAGGTAGTATCAATCTGGTTCAGGAAAAAAAAAGTCCCAACCCAACCCAACCCTTCCTGCGAGATTATTTTTAGTCTTTAACTCTCATGATCTGGTATAAATTACATCTCCAACAATGCTGAATCCCCCTCCTGCCTTCTATGTATTTAATTTTTTTTAACCCCACTGTTGTGTTCTGCAAAATCGCCAACCCTCCCCAAACTATGCTTTCTGCTTGGAAAGTCAGTGTGGAGTTTCTCTTCTTCCTGGCTCCTGGTGTTGCAGCGGGCTAGACAGAGCCCCGTGAGCACACCGGGGCGGCTGGCTTCATGTGTAGGTGTAGTCCACGTCAGGGATGCCAGCTTCCCGGTAGCCTCGTGTGGTGCCATAGCCAATGGTGTGGGCGCCCTTGCAGAGACTGCTGCCATTGGAGGGAAATATGGTGTGCACCACATACTCCTCTTTGGAGCGATAAGGGTTGATGGGTAGCATCTGCAGTCCTGGGCCACGGATCTCTAGAATGGAGTTGTCCTTCTTGGTCCCTGACTCCATGTAGTCATCCTTCTTCCTGCTGCCCCTGTTGTAGACCCTCTCTCGGGTCAGCAGCTCACCGGCCCGGTGCACGTACCAGCAAATGGCTCCCAGGACCAGGAAGAGAAATACAAGAGCCACAGCACCACCAATAATGCCAGCCAGGGGCAGCCCCGCCATGGGGCCAGCATTCTGTTCCTGATTGAGCGTGGTGGTGGGACCGTAGCTATCAGCTGTCTCTGCCTTGGCACACACAGGTGTCTCATCAGCCACGTAGGTGTTGCCAGTCTCCATGGTGACCATACAGATGATGTAGGTGGACTTGGGCTCCAGCGCGGTCAGCAAGTACTCCGTCTTGTCCCCCTGCACCAGGGTCTCTGTGATAGAGCCCACAGCCGGGCTGTGGCCCAGACGCAGCCAGCTGAGCCGGAAAGAGGAGGCGGGCAGCATGGCCTTCCATGTGATTCGGATGGAGTCTGCTGTCAGTGGCTTCACCTGGATGACCAATGTCTTGGCGCCATCACCAGTGGCCATGGGGTAGTCAATGTTGGAGTCGGGGAGGCGCAGTCCTGGCCTCTTGGCCTTGAGGGTAAACAGAGAGCCCTGGGGCGTGGTGGCAGAGGCATGGTTGCTGACTGTGGTCTTGGCGGCTGCATTAGCGGCACCGCCCTGTGACCCCGTCTCAAAGCACTCGTCCATCTCGCTGGTGATGTCTTTGATGGCCATGCCCCTGACCTTCTCAGGGCCCTGGCACATGAGGCCCCGCACATTGACCACCGCGGCCCGGGCCTTCACCCAGTCCCGCAGCCACATGAGGTTACAGCCACAGAACCAGGGGTTGTTCCTGAGAAGCAGCTGTGCCAGGCTCCCCAGGTCGTCAAACAGGCCTCGGGGCAGTGTGGTAAGGTTGTTGTTGGACAGGTCCAACCTCTCCAGCTCCCTCATCTTGGCCAGTGTGTTGTAGGGAATGTGACTGATGGCATTGTCCTGCAGGTAGAGCTTCTGCAGGTGGGCGCTGGGCAGATTAAGAGGCGGGGCAGCCAGCGAGTTGCGCACTAGCGACAGCTCTGTGAGGTTCTGCAGGCGGCTGAAGGTGTCATCCGCGATGCGCTGGTTAGCCAGCAGGTTGCCATCCAGGACCAGGCGCCGCAGGCTGTGGAGACCCTTGAATGCATGCAGGGGGATGGTAGAAATGCGGTTGTCGTCCAGCCGCAGCTCCTCCAGCGTGTGGGGCAGGCCCGACGGGATGCTGCTCAGGTGGTTCCGGCTCAGGAACAGCAGCTTGAGCTGCTTGCTGTCAGCGAAAGCGTCCTCCTCGATGCTCACGGTGGACACGGAGTTGTCATCCAGGTGCAGCTTCTCCAGCAGCGGGATGCGAGCCAAGGAGTCCCTGGCGATGGTGCGGACGTTGTTGTCCTGAAGATGCAGCTCCCGCAGGGAGCGGGGAAGGTTGATAGGGAATTCGTCCAGGTCATTCTCATACAGGTAGATAACCTGCACCTTGACCTTGGTCTTGAGGTCCTGAGGGATGCCTGCATTGTTGATCTGGTTGTTCTGTAGGTAGAGGGTGGTGGCATCATCAGGGATGTCTGAGGGGATGGATGTGAGTCCCCGGTCATTGCAGTAGATGAAGCCATTGTCGCAACGGCACACTGATGGGCAGGTGGTACTATCGATGACCTCCGTGAGGAAGGCAATAAGCCCATAGCAGAGAAACAGCCAGTCCCGCAGGTCCATGGTGGCTGTGGTCATCACGACAGTGGCTGTGACAGTGGCAGCAGGTGTGGTGGTAGCGGTGGCAGCAGGGTGTGCCACCACCATGGTGGATGGCTGCTGGAGGCCTGACCCACCTAACCTGGAGTCTCAGTTACCTGCAAGGAGCACAAGATAAGTGTGCTGAGTGTGAGATAGTAGCGGGGCCTGGGGAGGGAGTTGAGTCTTGCAGGGCCGAGGCCAGGCTATAAGGGAGGCCTGTTCTGGAGACAGGTAAGTTCTGTGACACTAATGACTGCTGCTCACGTGAATCTCATCAGGAGGGGCTGGTTCTTAAGGGGAGCGTTTAGCATGAGCTCACAGCCTCAAGATAAACCACCTTTAAGGGTCACACCAATGGTGCGCAGCAGTGGGACAATGATTTAGGGTGAATTTCATAGATGAGCCATCATTTTCCACAGGCCCAACTCTGGCACGGACTCAGGGTCTGAAAGGAAAGCTTGTTTCTCGGAGGCTGTGACTCAAGAGGCGTGTCGCCAGAACCTTCAGGAAAGACACAGCTAGCGTTGTCACTGGTGGGCAGTGGAGAGCGCTGAGCTCACTGTCTGGTGCTGAAACACCACGTCCTGTTTGTCACCCATGTGTTTCATACACAGCAGAATGAGGTGTCAACAGATCTGACTCCTGGCTCTGGGCTCTGCATCTCCTGGGGAACTATTCCATACCTTGTCTCTCTCCAGTGGAAATAACCTCCAGCTATTTCAGGGCACACACGCACACACACACACACACACAGAAGCACATACACACATGTTCACTTACACATCAGCTTTCTTGATTTAAAGGAATGAGACAAATGAAAGGCGGGAGGTGTTGTCGGCACGCTGAGGACATTTTCTGCAAGGTATAATTTCAGTTTTCACAAATAGAAAGATTGCAGCATAGACTTTTTTTCGTTATTTTACTGTTCACAGTGGTAAAAAATCAATTAAAGAGAAATTATCTTTCAATCTCTCAGTTTTAAAAAAATGTCTCCACACAGCGAGCAAAGGTCTGCAGTGACGCTCGGGGTCGAGGAGGCTTTTGAGGCAGGGGCATAACAGCTTCTTAGAGCTGATCCGAGGGCCGGGCCGGCAAGGACAGCTCTGGAGTGTGGAGCATGACCAGCTGCTGCTGCGTGGCCGGTGGGGGCCTCCCTATGACGCTCTAGGAACCATGTGTTCTCAACTGCACCAAACCCTGCTCCCTCACCCAGCCTTCTCTGTTCCTCTATCCAGTGACCTCCTCCTCGCCCTTCAGGACCCTGCTCAGGCGCTCCTCCCTCAACTACGTCTCCCGGTGGCCTCTGCCCTGTCTACCTACTCAGCGAAGCATCACCTCATCCTAGCCATCCATCTCCCCACTCCTCATGCACGTATCCAGCCTGCGTGGCCCACATGGTCATGACCCACTCACCCTGCCCACACCGAGCCCTGCATCCCACTTTCTACCTTGCCCTGGGGTTCACTGTGTGGTCTTGTTTCATTGGTTACCCTCGTCAGAAGCCTTGAGACCAAGCTGGTCTCTGCTGAGGCTCCCCGGTCCCTGTTCTCCTCTCCTCTCTCACCCAGTACCATGCAGTGATCCCTAGCCTGCCTTCCCGCCTGGCGCCCAGGCGCACTGACTCCCTGCCACTCGTCTGCCCAATCTCCTCCACCATCCCGACGGCTGTCAAAGCCAGGTAGCAGGCACAGTGACATTCCTCTCCCCTGGAAGCAGCTGGGCCCACCCTCCGGCCCCAAGACACACTTCCCTCTGCCCAGAACTGGCCCTCAGAGATTCGTGCTGTCCCACACTTCCTTCAGGTAGAGCCTTCCTGGTCACCTTGCCAAAATCTGTAACTCCAGAACATGACTTCTCCCGCCCAGTGCTTGCCTGCTCATTATCAGCGAGTGTGTGCCTTACGTCTGGACTTTGGGGGTATCTTACCCATTAGGTCTAGCCCAGTAGTTGGTACACAAAGAGCCCTTATTAGTTATTTCTACAAACAAACAAATACTGACCTATCTGAAGGAACTGAGGCATGGGTCTGCTGACAGGAGCTGTGGGACCTGGATGTGCTCCCGGGCTTGGAATCTCACTGCATCGCCCCATACTCCACCAAACGGGGCCCAGCTAGTCAGTCTGGGCATTACTGTGGGCTAAGGGCTTGCTTGTCTTCTTCAGCCTTCTCTTGCTCTGTGTGAAGTATAGGCATCCCAAGCTGCCCCGGGCCTGACCTAAGCTCTTGCCCCTCATCACCTTGGAATCCAAAGCTAAAAACAGCATTACACACGCAGCACTGGACTGAGCCCTTGAGCCAGCCCTACAGTCTGCACTCTCAGGCAGCCTGCTGCGTGCTCTCAGTGTGTTCCTTGCTGTGCTCGGCAGTCATACGTGTTACCTCACAACTTGAGGTTGACAGTTCAGAAGGACAAGGGGACCCCCGCTGCCCCCACCATCCCAAGGTCACAGACACCCAGACCTTCATCTGCACTCCAGTCTCCTCTTAATGGAGCCTGAAGGTCCCATCACACGTCACTTTGTGAGCAGGGACCAGGAGTGGGCCAGGGCAAGGCTGAGGGCAGAGGGCTTAGGCTTTTCCTAAGCTGGTTCACTCTGTCTCTGGGCTGTGGCTCAGCATCTCGGCCTGAGCCTCACAGTCTGGCTGGAGGACACACCTGCTCCTGGCCAGCTGATGGGTACTGCCTGGGGACACAGGCAGCCTCTGCCCTTAGCTGTTCTGGGCCAGTGCCCTGAGCAGGGCCAGACTTGTTAAGGCCAAAGCCAAGGCTGCCACCACAGTCTCTGGTGTGGGATCTGTTCTCCTCCTGTTTAGCTCATGGCCACAGGCCCCAGCCTCCTGAGGCTCTGCATCATAATAGACTAAATTGCACCTCTCAGAGATGTTTGATGGATAATGGAGCAGCAGTGGGAGGCAGGGACCCAAGGCCTTTCCACTCCTCTATCTGATGCCCATCCATCTTGCCCAAGCGTCCCTGGCCACCCCGCTTCCCCAAGGCCAACGCCAGTCTCAGCCCATGGCAGCTTCAGGAAGAGGACAGACCAGGCTGGGGAGGGAGACTGCAGCCTTTCTGGAGGAGCCCGTAAACTGCCTGGATGCTTGGTGGCCCTCTCATTCCCTGTTGTCTTTGATAGTTTATGTGGCCGTCAAATTAAACCTGGTAAATTGCCCATCTTTTACGGGATCACTGGTCGTCATTGTGCGGATCACACAGATAAGTATGGTTTGAGTTACGACGTGCCAGTGCTGTGACTGACAGGAGGATCCTGACACGGCACACTGGAGGGTGTAGAGAGGTGGTTCGGGCTGTGGTCTCCGTTAGCTAAGGGGGCTTAGGGGCGGGGGTGGGGCAGTTACTGGCTCCTGGCAGTGGCCCTGCCCACAGCATTTCCAGGCAGTGTCCCCTCTGGGCTTCAGGTTCCCCGGGTATGTATGTGGCCAACAGCTGCCCCTGTGTGAAGTCTTAGGTGACACGATGAGATCATGTGTACAGAGTACCCCACATGCAGAATGCCCTTTCTAAGTGCAGCCTATGCTCCGGGCTGCCCGCTTCCTCCTATACGTGGGCATAGCCTCTGTTAACTGTCATTCTGTGCCTGTCCTTCATGCCCTGTGCCCACTGTGTCTCCTGCACCCACACCCCGTTCCAGCCACTGAGAAATCAGTGCTTTAGAGAAGGAGAAAGGGTGGGGCTGTAACTCAGCTTTCTAACTCTCAGGGCCCTTTAGCGCTCCGACATGCTGCACACGCTGTCCCACTCCCCCGGGCCTTTGCACATGTTCTTCTTGCCACCGTGACCAGTGCAGGCTTGCCTTCCGTGTCACAGGCCAGCATGCACTCTGCCACCAGGCCCCAGCTCTCCAGCCTCCCCCGGAAGCTTTCTCTGACCCTGATCCTGCAGAATCCAGCTCTGCTTTCTCTCTACCCTGCAAAGGCGGCTGACCAGCATCCAGAAACAACCACCAGCCAGGGAGTCCTGTACCCCTGTGGCCTTCCAGTGCCCTGCCTAGATGTGTCCCACCAGCTTTGCAAGGGATTACTGGCTGAGACCACACACAGGAGCAGCACCAGACTCAAGGCCTAGCATGGACATACTTGATGGCCTTTGAGGGGACTGAGCTGATCAGGAACATTCCCAAAGGAAGCTAGGCCGGGAGGAGATGGAAGGCTAGGCAGACTCCCCCTGCTTCCTAGCTCTGCCCCTTCCCCCGCCCCTCTTTTTGTCAATGAAGGCAGTTTCAATGCTAGGTATCAGATATGGTCTCAGCCCCCATTAGAAGCAGATATCCAGACTACCCTGGGCTCAAGGAGGAAGACCATGTAGATAGGGCCACAGGCTCACAGGCTGCAACCCTGGGGCCGCCTTCCGGCCCTAACCCACTCCCTGTGTCTATTTTCATGGAAAGAAGGCATAGCTGGACCTGGGGGAGGAGCTACCCCATTCTACCCAGTGTCCTCACAGACCAGCCTGCAATCTGCCCACACTGGCTTCTCGTCTTGAAAGCCAGGCTCAGGGTGTCTGTCCTGTCAGCCTTCTCTCAGTCTTGGCTTATCTGGGGGTTGGTTTCATCTGTGAAATGGGACCAAGGATGAAATAGGTGACCTTCAGCTTGGCTGAACACTCCCTGGCCACGGGGAGGGAGAGGTCACTTCATTAGCTACATTACTTTCGTGGCCGACATGTAAGCTACAGATGAGGCCCAGGAACTTGAAGCTTGTTCCAGCGGACGCCATGGGGCACCTCCTACATGCCCTGACTTTCTAGTACCTCCTCGTCTTGGCTGCTCTGGCTTACCAGCCAGACTCACCCATCACCCCGAAAAACTTAGCCCCCAGGCCTTGTCCAGTGGTGGGACTCAGCATTTGTACTGCCAGGAAGAGTGGGGGGTGGGGTGGGGATTCTTTTCAAATCTAAAGTTAATTATTTTTCTAATTTCATGCCGCATGCATTATGTATCAGCCGTTATCGCTGGCAGTAATTGCAGACAGGTATGCAAATCCACCAGAGATGAACTGTGAGTTCACCTAAGCATGTGGGCCGCTGGGTGGGGCTGGGCAGCAGGATGCCCTCCTTGGCTCCAGAGAAAGTGAATCGCTTTAAAAAACAAGACTTTCAAATTGTGTCTTAGGAGGTTAATTATATTGATAGCAGTGTTCGATATTAAACTATGCAGGGCCAGGAAGGGGGTGGGAGATGAAAGGAGACACATGTAATTTTGTTTCTTTCTGTCTCAGCATCTCTTAATGAAATGGTCCTCCACCCGATACGGCCGCCTGGGTCCCTTTGGAGTAAAGCTGGCTCCACTGGGACATAATTCCTTTGGGGAAGGAAAAAAAGAAACAGATGTACCGCCATTGAGAGGGAGAATGAAGAGGGGACCGTGTCAGGAGGGCAAGTGAGTCCTTGAGACCAGGGCTGGGTCCGAGACCGGGGCTGGGTCAGACACCAGGGCTGGGTCCAACACCAGGGCTGGGTCCGACACCGGGGCTGGGTCCAGTCTTTGCTGCTGAGCTCCTGCTTGCCTGCAGGAGGAGCCTAGACAAGAGGCGCAGGTGTGGAGGAGGGGCTGCCAGAGAGAATCCCAGGCGGGCATGGAGACCAGGGCCTCGCAGAAGCAGGGAACCAACCGGCCCCGCTCTCTGGGAGGATTCTATTCGCGCTCTCCAGTTGCCTAGACTCCCACTGCATGTCTGGCCCTTTCCGCTGGACCTAAACAGCTGCTTTTGAGGTGCGGTCCATCCTGTGCCCAACAATAAGCTTGGCTTAGAGGGGCTTCGTTAAACATACCCGTGTCTGTGTGTGAGGCCAGAGGCTGCCGTGTGTGTGTGTGTGTGTGTGTGTGTGTGTCTGTTGCTCTGCATCGTGTCCTTTGAGATAGGTCTTTCACAGAATCCAGAGCTCACCCATTGGCTGAGGGCTGGCCAGGGACCCCCAGCGATCCACCTGTTTCTACCCCACTCCAGGTGCTAGGGTTACAGATGTGCACCGCCACGCATGGCTTCTGAGTGGGCACTGGGGACCGAACCCAGATCCCTGTGCGTATGTAGCAAGCTCTTTACTGATGGCGCCATCTCCCTAGCCCATCTCTTGAATAGATGAGGCAGGCTCTGCAATCTAAAGCCCACAATTAGGCAGCTAGAGAAAAGAGGAAGGGAGGACTTTGCTCTCAGCACCACCCAGAGGCTATGATGACCCTGGTGTTCCCACTACAGCGGCCCTGAGAGGCAAAACGTTCTGCCCACCCACCCTCAGTCACACTGTCCAGGGCTCAAATTCAGCTGCTCTGGAAAAGCAGGCACAAGAAGGCCCGGCTGTGAAGGCCCAGTTTGGTGGCCAGCTCGGCACTGTCAGGATGCAGGCACATCACCCCAAGTGCCCATGCTGTGGATGCATGCAAGAGTGGAAAACTGAGAGAGCCCTGGGAGCGGGAGGAGGAGGATTCGGAGCCCATCCATCTACCTTTTATAGATGTGGAGGAATAGGCTCGGGGCAGAGCCTTCTTCCAGTCTCCGCTAGGCTGACGTCTTAAACCCTTCCCCACAGGGTTGTAAGAGCAGATGATGGGACAGCCATCAATCTGTGGATTCTTCTTAAGGGTCCAGGGGTCAGGGTTGTCTCTTGGGAGTAGCGGGCCTTGTCTCTTTCCAGCTATAGCTCATGTGTACAGAGAGGTACATTCGAGGGGGGTGCCTGCCCCCCTGGTTTACACCACTCTCAGCCAGAGCCCCCAGGCCCATCCCAGGCACCTCTGCCCCCAAAGCCCAGTGTGTTCCCTCCGTCTCTGCCTCTGGGCGCAGTGAGGCTGCACAGAGCCTGCTGAGCAGATTTTCCATCAGCTCTTTGAGCAACAGGATTGCTGGGAGGTGGCTGCTGTTTCCCTCCGGCTTGGTCTGGCCCCAGGAATTATCCCCTAGCTCCTCCTAGGGGCTGGGAGGAAGATGCAGAGAGGACCACAGGCGGGCGGGGCCCAGCTGTGGGCTTGCGGCCCTGCTGCTAGGTTGTCGCGACTTTATAATAAATAACAGCAAATAGCCCATCCGCAGGGCATCCTTCACGCCAGTGGCTAATAACACGGCTATTAATGCCCCCGCAGACGGCGTGCGCGGCGCACGGCTCTGACGGATGTCCCAGGCCCTGGTGCAGTCATAAATCAGCCCCTCTCCTGGGGCAGAGCGTAGGGAAGTGTCATTTTCCATCTTGGTAATGAATTGGGGCTTCCCTGCCCTGCCCAGGGCGCTGAGGGGTTCTGAAGTTGCCAGGATTACTGTTTGCAGAGGTATTGCCCCTCCCCTCTTTACCCTTGCGAGTCTGGGAGGAGCTGGCGTGGCCAGCCACTTGCTGTGTAGCCTTGGGGAACTCACCCACCACTATGGACCTGTCTGTCCCCTCTAGCCAACAGAAGGCCTGTACTGGAGGCCAGTGCAGATGATGCCAGGAGTGACCCCTGACCCTGCTCATCCAGATCTCTCAGGCCACAGCAGGGCAGGTCCAGCGGGAAGGGATCTTGCTAGTTTGAGGGTAACGGGTATCAAGGCTGGTGTCCTTGGTCCCCCAAGTTCTTGCCTAACCCATCACAAAGCCTCACCATTGTCCCCTTTGTAGAGAGCAGGTGGCTAGCTGCCCTGGTAGGGGAAGGCCCAGGAGATAACTCTCCCTGCTGTGGCTCACTCCCAAGCGCTCTCCCTTACACCTGACAGAGCCCTGTGGTGATCCCTACCCAGCAAGCCGGGGGCCTTCAAAGGGCGGACGAGACTCAGTTGTTCCTCTCATGTGCCACGTCCCCTCAGATGGAAGAAGACTTGTCACCTTTTTGGGCTGCCAGGGGCCCTTCCTCCCTTACCCCAACTCTTACCTCCTCCTGCTGCTCCCTGGAGCCACTGGGTCCCACGGGTCACTGCTTCAAAGTTCCAGGCCACACTCACATCCTTGGCCCCATGTCACTAGCAGGCTCAAAGCCACAGACTACAACCCTGGGGCAGAGGGAGCACGGAGGCAACAGAGAGTATCCAAATCCTGTAGTCTTCCTTGCGGCCAGGCCTCAGAAACGGCTGCAGGTCCCAAGCTGCATCCTTGGCACCCTAGGCCGCAGGCACTGATGGCTTGGCTCTCTGGAGCGAGGGTTGTGTGCTTGGGGTGCACAGGGCACCCCCGGGGACTCCTGAGCAGGGCATGCCCTACAGCCCAGCGCCAGTCCCCGGGGGGTGTGGCCTCTCCCTGGCCACCACGTCCACCACAGCTCTTTGTAACTTTGGTCTTTTGTCCACAGGCTGCACCTCTCCAGAAATGTCCCTGCTGGGACTGCTGCCCTCTTTTCTTTACCAAGATTTTTTTTTTTTTTTTGTCTTTTTAAATCCCTTTAAGTCACTTGGCAGAATGGCTCAGTGCAGAGAGCGCTCTTGCGTGACAGAGCTGAGAGGGAGCCACTCTCCAAAGAATCAGTATTCCTGCCACTCAGGCTGCATCTGTGTGTGGGGGTCTGTTACCCCTCTGAGGAGTTCAGATGTTCACCGCGGGCTGCAGCCACCTCACCTCGCCGCCTCGCACCGCTGAGCTGTCAGGCCTGTGTGCTCCGCTTCGGGAGGGAAGCCACTTTAGGGGGCAGGGGCTGGTCTGCTTGGCTGCTCCTGTTTGTAGCGAAGCTTCTGGCGTGGGTGAGGCAGAGGGTAGGTTATTCCTGCGTCAGCCCCGGGGCTCAGCTGTCCAGAGTAGGGCCTTCCTCGCCTTCTCCCTGGTTCTTCACCTGCCAAAGAGCACAAGTGATCAACCCCAGGAAATCAGGATCCACGGGGACAAGTCCCACAGGCACCCGTGGCCACACCCCCGCTGCTCTCATCCCTTCCCAGTCTGGGTTTTTTGTTTTTGTTTCTTAAGACAGGATCTCACTATGTATCCCTGGCTAGTCTAGAATGCCGATCAGGCTAGCTAAAAGTTCACACAGATCCTCAGGTCAAGTTTTGGTTTGCAGTGCCGGAGATCAAAGCCAGGGCTTGGCACCCCAGGCAAGTGCTTTGCTGTCGAGCCATGTCCCTAGATCCGCATCCTTGCACGAGTGCCACTTCCCTCCAAGCCAGGCGAGGGTCTGAGATTACTGTCCCCATCACTTGTCACTTTTCCAAGCGAGATAATGTGTGGAACCCTTCTGTGTACCTACCTGAAAGGATTGGGCTCACAAGAATGAGGTTTAGGTACTTGGCAAGATAGCTTAGTGGGTAAAGACACCTAGCCCCAAGCCTGAAGACCTGAGTTCAAGCCCCAGGAGCCCACATGGTAGAAGGAGAGAGCCAACTCTCACAAAACGTCCTTTGACCACACACACAAAGTAAATAAATAAGTGTAGTAGTAGCAGTAGTAGTAATAGTAGTAGTAGTAGTAATACTACTAGTAATAATAATAGTAATAATAATAATGATATTTATCATCATCATCAATAACAACAACAGCAATATTTGGGGAGCGCCTGGCTATGCAGAGCCACCCACACAGCCCAGAACAGCCTCCATTTCTCCAGCCTGTGCTTCTGTGACTAAATATCACTTGAAGACTCTAACTGGGCCATCCCAGACCTGGGCCATCCCAGACCTGGCTTTCAGAACAAGCTCAGCTTTTCTGGTTCACCAAGGGCCGGCGAGGCAGGGCCTCCACTGTTCCTAACCTCTGTCTTCCAGCTGTCTGTCTCCTGTGGGGCCAGACTTTCTACACCCTGCTGCCCTTTCTTCTGTAGAGACCTGGGGTGCTGCAGGCTGCTCTTGGGAATACAAAACAAAACAATGTTATCCCCTCCTGATTAGCAGCCAGCCAAGAAGGCCCAACCGTGGTATCTGCGTTCTTCCGCAGGCACCTGTCCTAGTTTGGACAGGAGCTTTGATGGTGGATCTGGGGGCACCGGCTCAGCTGCCATAGGCCACTTTGCTTTGTAGGACCAACGGTGGCTGGTTCAAGACCTACTCGGTGCCTGCAGCTGGCACATCTAGGGTGTGTATTTAATAAGTCCATGTGTCGAGCAGAGGTGCCTGGCGGCTGTTCATGGCTTCAGCCCCCAGGGAACACATGGGAAGGACAGACTATGTGGTCAGTGTATAAAGAAACGGTGGGGTAAGGGACTCTCTCAAAAGCCTTTCCCAGGAGGCCAGACAGCAACACAGAATAGCTAGGTGCCAGGAGGGAGGTGGCACAGTCCCAGGCAGGCAGAGGGTGAGGCTGGGCAGGAGGGAAGGTAAGCCTGTTCCTGCAGAGGGGCAGTGGTAGCTGCGGCCTAGGCCATTACTGCCATTACCACCGTGTGATTTCATCCAATTATAAACTGTAATTTCTCTCTGAAAGCGAGGGATGGAAAGAGTCCAGTGAGGTCATCTGCCTTCCTGGACAGGACAGGGAAATTGTTTTATATGCTAGAGGTGGGAGGTAGCAGCCAGACCACTGCACACACACACACACACAGGATGGGGGCTGTGTCCTAGGAGCCTGGAACCCCAGCCTCCTCCCCATAACAAACACAAACCACAGAGTTCTTCTCTTGAAATCACGGGTTCAGGAGGAAGGCAGACTCACCCCACTAATGAGGGCCCCTCCTCCAGCCCTCAGGAGCCGGTCAGTGCTGGCCTACTGTCCTTAAGGCCCCTGGGCCTGGCTCACCATTGCAACTTCCGCCTTCCATATAGCCTTGCAATGCCCCACAGTGAGACTAATTCATACAACCCTGCCTGCGCTGACATCCATGCACTCATATGAACATGTATGTCACATGTGAAAACCCAACATGGCAAACATGAAAACAGAAGTGCACACAGACACCTGTACACATCCCTGTACACATTTAAATCCATGCACATGTGCAAAAATGAACACGTGCACACATATGGACGGTTGCATGGCGAAGATGTTTTCAAGGTACATTTGCACGCAGGAATGCATGTAACACGCTCCCACGGGCATGTGCACACTCATGAACACACATTTACACATGGACATGAGAATACACAGAGTGACAGTACACACATGTGGCATGGGGACCTTTCCCTGCTCTGTCACCCTCCCGTGAGAATTCTCATATGCCATCCCTCCCTCCTGCATTATGCGCTCTCTCTCTCTCTCTCTCTCTCTCTCTCTCTCTCTCTCTCTCTCTCTCTCTGAATACATGGTCTCATGGTTAGAATGGTGGTGATGTAACAGGAGAAATGGAAGACTGTGAGGCTGGACACGCGTGCCTGGCTCGGTGCCAGGGCACGTAGGTACTTCGTAAACGCTCCCGCCATACTTCTCACTTTGCTTCCTCACTGGAGAAAACAAGAGTCTGAGTCAGGCTGTGCTGGGCCCGCTCGTTACCCCACACGCTCCGCTGCCTTCCTTGAGTCCTCAGAGCCTCATAGGGACCTTTAGTGTGCGGACACAAGGTTTAGCCAGGGTCTCCTTTCTGAAGGGGCCTCTCGGGTATCTGAGACGTCCCGGCTCTCCAAGCCAGCTCACCAGCGCGAGCCCAGGGCACTGACAGGCGCCTCTCATCTGTGGGTGCTTAGTTATAGTTACCTGTGGCCACTGCACCAAATGCATGTGGCCTGGAAGACATGTGTCCGCTGGCCAGCACCTGGCCCAGGACCCTGCTAGATTGAAAGGAGCCATGCCCCTGCAGTGGCTGTCAATGCTATCATGTATATTAGCCAAGAAATCTGTTGGGCCCTAAGAGACCAGGAATGGGCTCCTTAGCCCCACGGCAGCTCTGCTGAGCCTCTCTCTCCTGGACCCCCGCCCCCCATACTCTGGTCTAGTCTCTGTACCAGCAAACCTCTTTTAAAAAAAAGTCTATTGAGTAAAGTCTTCCATCTGTCAGCTCTTTGTCACACATGGTTCCTTTTGTTACCAACAACCCTGGTAACAGTATTGGCAAGCACTGGGTTCCCAGCTCCACTTTGTCCTTGGCATTTTGATCTGATGGGGCCATTCATACTGTCATCTAGCATGTGCTCTAGCCTTCCCTCGTGTCTGCGTGGCCATCTCCCTTAAGCCTGGACGAGGCTGGTGGGTCAGGGAGGAACAGCCATTCACAGGCTGAGAAGGTGGGAGGGGGGACTTTACAAGAAGATTACTCAATCTGCAGGAGAGCCAGGGCTCCAAATTCTAGGCATTTCCTCTCCCCACACCATGTCAAGACCCAGTGAAGCAGGACTGTGTCTCTAGACAAACACAGTCCCTCCAGGCCGGGTTCCTCCCAAGGCTTTCTTATGCCCTCTACCTCTCCATTGTCCCCATCCACCCCTCATCCATCTCCTTCCCACCCACCCATCCAATCATCCAACCACCTCCCCTCTATCTCGTCTACCTGCCTACCCACACCCCTCAATCCACCCAGGATCCACCCACCCACCCACTCATTCATCCATCCATCCATCCATCCATCCCCCATCCATCCATCCATCCTACCCACACTCCTCAATCCACCCAGGATCCATCCATCCATCCATCCATCCATCCATCCTATCACACTCATCTATCCACCCAGGATCCAACCATCCATCCATCCCTCCACTTTCCTCCCCCCCATCCACCTATCCCTATAATCCATCCATCCATCCCCCCACCTAACCTAATGAACTCAGCCCAGTCACGCTCTAGGCACTGTACAATTTGCCGGGGATCCGAGGAGCCCAGTTCCCTAGGAGGCCTCAGCCTTGTGGGGAAGCCAGTGGCCAGAAGAAACCACAGTGTGATAAACACGCCAGGCGCAGCTCAGGAGAAAACGATGGATGTGAGGGGGGGCTTCCTGAAGAAGACTGTCCTGTGATTGTGGCACCCTTCAGGCTCTCCTGACAGACACATGGAACTTGGTGGCAGCAGTACAGCCCACGTCTGTCCCTTGGGGCTTGTTGCAGAATTTGATGGGTCTTTAGTTTTTCTGTCCGTGCTGCCTTCCGGATCTACACTTGCCGATATTAATTCCTGTATTAGTAATTAGCCTACCTGTTTTGCATCAACCTCTGGCTCTTAGGGACAGAGTTTCACGTGCATGGTATTAATCAGACGCCTGGTGTGTTCTGTGCCAAGCCAGGTGGGCTCGGTGGCTAGCCCATTTAGCCAATCACATTGGAAATGAAAGAGTGTGCTGCTTCCTTGGGCAGAGGGCCCTGTAGCTCAGAGGGCGGAGTTCCCATCACAGCCAGCAGGAGCTGGAGTGAGCTGGAAGGGGGATTTGCTTTCCCTCCGACTACAGGCTGTAGGCAACGTCTGTATCCTACTTCTCTAGATGAAGGGGCCGGCATCAAACAGACTGTGTCCCGAGGACGCTGCTTACTGCCTCGGAAGGATGGCCGGATAGCGTCTCACCCCAGTGACAGGACAGAGTGACAAGGGCGGAGGGCTGCAGGCCAGGAAAGGGGCCAAACTGCTCTTAAAACAAGGTCAGCCCAGTTGAGAGTTGGGAAGGAAGAGTAACTGAGGCAGAGGGAGCGGCTTGTGCAAAGGCTCGGGGTGGGAGGACTTGCGCCCTCCCAGGGCTGAGGGCAAAGCTCTGGGTCAGTGGAAGGCACTGAAGCCGGGGTGGGAACGGGAAGCTGCCTTCAGAGGAGCCCTGATCCATGTGCCCTGGCCTTCATACCAAGAGTGACGGGACCTGCTGGGAGCATCCAGGCAGGGAAGAGGAGGACCGCACTTGCAACTTAGACACATCAGTCTTTCCTGTGTGGAGACCTGGGGATACTAGAAGTGAGGGCGGGGCTGGGGAACAGCAGGCAACAGGGTCCTGGGAAAGGAGCTGACTCAGGAAGGCTCCAGGTTCTGCTCCCTGAAGACATGCCTGGGATTCCGTGGGCGCCAATCATTTTCCTTGCTAGAGAGCAGCTGAGTGCTCCCAGGAGCACCAGAGCGGGCCAGTTTCCAAATGGTTCCCCAGCATCAGCTCTTGGCAGTTCCAGGCCGGGGGAGCACAACATGGGAGCACACCCAGATGCTGTGGTGTGGCAGCTGGGAGCATGGCTCCCCTCCCTGCTCTGGAAGTAGGGCTCCTCCCTCTGCCTCTTCCCTTGTTGCAGGCAAGGCCTGGCACAGGCTGGCACCTGAGGAGCAGTGGGGTGGGGGGTGCTTAGCAGTGTGAACCTCCCAGCCTGCACCCTGCTAGGACCACTGCCTCCTTACAAAGGGCAGGGTTGAAGGGACTGGTACGTGTGTGCCAGCCAGGTCGAGGGTGCCTGTGGGAGTCCCTACCTGTAAAGACAGATACATCCAGAGCAGGGAGGCTGGCAGGAGTGGAATCCCAGAGGTGCATGTTTGTCGCTGTATGTACACATATGTGCACGTGCATAGATAGGCCAGACGACAACCTCAGGTGTCATTCTTTGGATGCTGTGTGGGACACACCTAATCTGGAGATAAACCCAGGACCTCTGCCACAGAAGCCTCTCCCTTCACGTATGGGCAGCTGTGGTCACAGGTGGCCTGTGACTTTATTCCTACTTCCTGGTGCTGGTGCTGAGAGGCCACACAGGGCATAGACAGACACCACCTGCCCTGCAAGGGTTGTGTTCTCTCTTGGATGATCCTGTTTCTGCAGGTACCTGGGCTAGAGAGAAAGAGGTCCCCAGATTCCTAGGCTATAGCTCCCTAATGTAACAAGCAGTGGAAGCGATTAGAGCCGCTGCCTGGAGGGGCGGCTTCACTCAGGCGGCGGAGAGACAAGAACAGGGAGGAGCCCAAGAGGCCCTGCCTGCACAGAATGGGCCTGTGACTTTGACGCCTCTGAGCAAGGGTAATGGAACTCCGGCCAAGCAGGGCAGCCATGGGGGGCTGGGCTCCTGGGGGACAGATGGCCGCCTAAGTCTCTGCAAGGAGAGTTCACCAGGGCGCTTGGGACCATCAATTGGGAGTTGGTCATGGAGGCCAAGGCCTGACATGCTCCGTTGCTCTGGGCCCAAAGGACGGGGCAGGAGTGGCGGGCTCTGGCCCGTGGGAAGCTGCTGGCCCTCTGCCCACCTGTGCCCAGTCAGGAGACTTCTCTGCAGGCCAGGCCTACTCATCAGGCTCTGCTGTACCTTGACTCCCACACCCAGGAGGGCCTTGACAGCCCTGGGGAGCCGTGGCGACGAGCCTGGAGCCAGGAGCTAAGGTCAGAACCTCTTTCAGGAAATTGGCCACTTTTGCCAGCAACACCAGTGGCTTCTTGACCCTGTGTACCCCACCACGGTGCCCTCAACTGGACTCTTAAACTCCCTGGTCTGCTCATGCCCACCTCACCTCTGGGACACTTGCATGTCCCACAGCCTCAGTGATAGACCACACACTGTAAGGGTGTAAGGGTGTGTGTGTGTGTGTGTGTGTACATTTTTGGTGGCTTTTGCTTTCTGATGTAGGGTCTCACTATGTAGCCTGGGCCTTGCCTTGGTCTTCCTGTCTCTCCCCCTGATGCCAACATTACAGGTGTGTACCACCTTGCCTGGCCTTGCACACTGTAGCTCTTTTCATTTGTTTGTATGTGGGTGTATGGGTATATGCTAGTGTGTAAGAATGTATGTGTGTGTGTACAGACACACATGTGTGCGTACATACTTGGGGGAGCAGAGGTCAACCTTAGGAGTCATTCTTCAGAAGCTGTCTATCTTCGTTACGGGGTTTGAGACAAGGTTCTCATCAGGACCTAGAGCCTCACCCATGAGGCAAGGCTGGCCAGCCAGCAAACCCCACAAATCCTCCTGTCTTCATCTCCCCAGCACTGGGATTACAAGGGGCACACTGCTGCGCCTGGCTGTATTTGTGCATGTGGGGGGTTCAAACCTAGGGCCCCGTGTGTGTGCAGCAAGCACTGTAATGACGGAGCATCTTCCGGCTCTCGGTGGATCCTGAAGCAGGGCTTTACTGGCCCTGCGGCTCGGTGGCTCATGGGTACGTGGTGGGTAGTCCTACGTGGATGAGTCCCATGTGGATGCCGGGGGTGGGGGTGGGGATGGGGGGGCAATGGGGTGACCAGGATCCCAGGCCTCTTCTGCTAGTCCTGAGGACCCAGGAGTCTGCGAGCTCCTCCTCCAGCTGTTGCCAGCATGCAGAGGTAGAGGTAGGAGGATCAGAAATTCAAGGCCCAGCCTTGGTTACTACTCAGTGAGTTCACTGTCATCCTGGGCTACATGAGATCCTGTCTCCAAAAACAAAAAAAGTTTAAAAAAGAAAAAGAAAGAACAAAAAGAAAAAAGAAAAGAAAGGAAAGGAAGCACTCAAGCGTCTAGTCCTCCCCAGATATATGTTACTGTAAGCTTTACTCAATGCTACAAGCTGGGGGTTCCAGGCCACACTCCTGCCTGCTGTGCCCACCCCTCCCTCGATCCCCCCTCACCCCCCAGAGGAATCTGAGCCAGGGCATCTCCTGCCCTTCCTTCCTGTAAGCTGGCTCTGTGGGCTGGGAAGGCGGGGAGCTCAGGCCAGGCGGCAGACTCTGTTAATATTTACAGCCAGGCTCAGGAAGCCATTAGCTTCCTTTTCTTGTTGTTAATTGAAAGAGGAGAAAGTGGTTGTAACACTTCAAAAGGACTTAAAGCGCAGCCTGAGAGACCTGCTGAACTGGGAAGAAGGAGAAGGAGAGAATGTTTCATAAATGCAGCGGCCTCGCCGGCCTCCCCAGAGGGTAGATGCGTCTTCCTCTTTGCAGCTAGGCAGTGCCGTCCCTCCAGGCTTCCTCACGCCCTGCATTATGCGTTCCCTTTTCATTCGGGAGCCTGCCTTAAGGAGAGAGGGAAGGAGGGAAAGGATCCCCGCGCACACACTCCTGTTAATAACGAGGCTCTGTGCAGCTACAGCTTAATGAGACCCCTGGCACCACAGATCCCTGAGCAGCAGCAGTGGGGCCTGGCAGCTGCAAGCCACCTCCCTCCCAGCCTGCAGCCCAGCCCCGGGAGCCTGGTAGAAGCCATGACCGCCTGCGCCACCCCCACCCCCACCTGTGACCTTGGATGTGCTTTTGGCTCAGACGCACTGTGGACCCCAGGGTTGGCCAAGAAGGCTGTGGTTTGGTGGTGACTGGAGGACTGTGAGACTTCTGGCAGACAGGCCAGCGGGGAGAGGCCTCTGTGCGTGCTCCCTTCAGCCGCTCTCCCACACGCAGATGACCCAGAATGTTGGGCTGGGGGAGGCTATGTAGATCTAAACACTGTGAACATTAAGGCTCTGCCTCGACTAGGCTGGAAGGGAGACTCTAAAGGGTCCAGGGCAGAATGTAGATCATGGCTTGCCTTGCATATTATTAAGCCTTGAGTTCCATCCCTAACATAAAAAATGGGGGAGCCTGGGGAACTAGCTCAGGCTGTAAAGAAGTATTGTGGGTCAAGCATGAAGACCTGAGTTTGGTCCCAGAACCCAGGTTAGAAAGCCAGGTGTGGTGTGACTGCTCCTAATCCCAGTGCCGGGGTGGTGGCTGGCCAACCCAGCCCACTTAGTAAAGAATTTACCATCTCAAAGAAAATGTGAACCCGAGGGGCAGCGCCTAGGCTGTCCGCAGGGCCCCACATGAACATTGGTGGGCACACCGAGCATCCAGAACCCCGACATTCGGGTCCAGCTGGTACCTGCCCCTCTTCCAGGCCCTTCTCTGGCCCTTCCTTGTCTCTGTGTCCACTCAGGCTCCCCGACACCTTGATTCCTCCAAGCCTGGACTCTGTCAAACTCAGAGGCCTACTGTACCGGATATGGGGTGAGAGGGGTACACCTCGCCCCAGTTCCTAGCTGCCAGGCAGGCTGCACCAAAGGAGGGAGGCTCGCTGGAGCCGGTGAGCGTCTCCTTCCACTGTGGTCAACAAGGATGCTGCTCGCTCCCGGCTCCACCCAACGTGAAACAGCCTTGCTGTCCACAGTATTTGGCCACCATGCAGAGTAGGAGGGAGTCCCCGAGGAGGTAAGGGGTGAGTGCGCTGGACAGCCCAAGGAAGAGGACAAGCCCTGCTTCGAGTCTTAGACCTGACCGAAGACCGACATGTCTAGAAACCCAAAGAACTCCAAGGGAGGAGGGAAAGAGCGGCCTTTCCTAGTGGCCAGTTCTGAAAGGTCTATCCTCCACCAGCAGAGCCTGCAGAATCTTGGGGGGGGGGGGTGCATTAGCAATTAAAAGCCGCAGCAAAGACAGCCACTGAAGTTGTCCTGTTAGGGGCTGCCACCAGACCCTGCCTGGGTAACACCTGTTAGCCCCCCAGGGTTGTAATAACCTTCAAAACAAACGCTCTGAGAGAGGTTGAGTGAGGCCCGCTCACAGCAAGGTTGTATCCCACCCTGGTGGTGTGCCTCTGCTTCCTTAGCTCACACCCAGCACACAGCAGGCGCCTGCATACTCAGGGGAGGGCTGCCGGAAAGGGAGCCTGGGTCTGTGAGCTGGACCAGGGCACAGGAAGCCACTCATTCTGGTCAGACACAGGCTCTGTCTTCAACTGTTCCCCCTCTCTTCCTCCCTCTGTCCTGGATTCCAAGCCAGGCAGGCCCTCCAGCCACTCTCTCCACATCCCCAGAGCATCTCAGCAGCCCAGAGCCTGTGCCTTTTGTGGCAGGGTTAGCACCTCTGCCCGCTCCAGCCCGGCTCCTAGCGCCCGCCCCTACGCCCTGCTCCTTTGCTTAGCTTGACATTCTGTTTGCATCTCCCCGCCCCCAGCCCCTCCCTGACTGGAATACTGATTTTACCCAGTGCCATTCTTCTCAGAGCCAGGCAGAAGGAAAAGGGGAGTTCACCGGTAGAAGCAAGCCAGAGGCCTCCATGACACTCCTTCCACAACCATGTCTGAGGTGCTGGCCACCCCAGGATGCCACCCACACCCTAATGTAGGCCAAGGATGGCATCAGCCTTGATGATCAGAGTGTGTAGTCTTTTCAATACTCTGGGGCATGCTGTTAGCCCTGGTTTGGGATGGCTGTTTGGGGCATCTCCAGGAGGGTGCCTTGTCAGTTTGCAAATCAGCTTCTGATGAGCACTGGCCAGAAGATGGTGCCTCTGGGCCCCCCACATAGAGCTGGCATCAGGTGGCTCAGTGACCCCCACGGAGGGAACCTAGGTGGTTCCTCTGTCTTGAGGATTTTATTTTTCTTTTCAAGGTCCCTGAGAGGCCTAGGGCCTTGCAAAGAGTTGGCAGAATGAAGGATCAGCCCCAAATCACTGGATGACTTGATCCCGTGATCCTCTAGGCATCAGCCACTTCCTGGGAGGGATTTGCTGTCAGGAGAACAGCCTCGCTTGCTGGGCTCCTCGAGATGAGTATATTGCTATCTCTGAACACCAGTTTTTCTTATCAGTGATGGACGAGGTATTCCAGGGTCACGGAGGGTTTATAGAGCAGGCCCAGCAGGCTCCATATTTCAAGCCACCAGTGCCACCTAGGAGCCTATGCTAGGGAGGCCATGTCCCCGCAGCAAGTGGTGAACAGCCTGCGGTCTGAACCCCACCTCAGCCCCACCCAGCATCAGCCCCTAGAGGCTTTGTCCCAGCTCTCACACACACACCACTCACCCCAGCCCCAGTTTAGCATCCTAACATCCCCGGAGTGGAGAATGAAATTATAATGGCAAGAGACCTGGCAATCCATGGAACACGATAAAAATCAGCATCTGAATTATGAAACGTGATTGGCAGAATCTCACATTGTACAGTGTCTGCTGTTACACAGTAGGCTAGCCCCACTCCCAGTTCCAGTCCTATCCCCTCATAGTCCTTAGAGCAAGCCACAGCCCAGGACCCATCGTCCAAGACTGACCAAGACTGCCCACCCTACGAGCCGACTCCCTGGCCTGGAGCAATGTCCTTCCTACTTCACTTCCTCTCCAGGATTTTCTCAAGGACTCAGTTTAGCCATGAAGATTAGCTAATCTTCATCCCAGGCCCTGCTTCTGCCAACTGTACCCTAGATGTACCCAAACCATTTGCTGGGGACTCAGCGGTGCACCCCACCCTATTTCAGTCCGGTGATCCCTGAACAGGGCATCTGCTTGAGGGCCAGACATGAGGCCTGGGCTGTCCCCTCCTCTTCCCCAGCAATGCTGTGTATCACGTCCCCTCCTCCCCAGGCGTCTCTGCCCAGTCCCTGGTGCCTTGGCCACCTGTGAGGAGGCACAGCTGTCCAGGTTGGGTGATGAGAGGCAAGGTGGTTATTTTGCCGCCTTCCCTCCCTCAGGGGCCTCGTCATAAATTACCATCGATCTGCCGTGGGCCGGGCTGGGAAATAAAGCACTGGGCTCAATAATTGTACCCTGCTGCCCGGATTTACTTATTTGTGGCTTTCCTACCCACTAGGAAACGTAACAATAAATAACCGCTGACGATTAGGTTCCCAGTCAGGAAAACACCATACACTCATTTCCAGGGGCCATGAGAGCCCAGGCTCCTCCTGCCAGCAAGGCCAGCCTGGATTCCATTCGCACTTTCTCAGCTCCCATCCTGGGCTCCAGACCTAACGGGGACGTGGAACCTGGGGTGTGGGAAGCAGGCAGGGGAGGAGTCTCAGGCCCCTGTAGGGCTAGGGTGGCAGGGCTGTTGGGCCCAGGCATGCCATTGTTTCTCCTTTCCCTTACCCTGGAAGATAGTAAACTTTACCACACCCACTGGGAGCCTGGGGGTTAACTCAGCATGTATGGTGTTTGCCTAACACAAACTCTGGAACTACACAAACCAAGTGTAGTGGCACATCTGTAGCCTCGGTACCTGGGACCAGGAGAATTAGAAATTTAGGATCACCCACGGCAAGTTTAAGACCAGCCTAGGCTACATGAGACCTTGTTTCAAAAACTGAGGTGTCAGGCAGTGGTGGCTCTACACCTTTGATCCCAGCACTTGGGAGGAAGAGGTAGGCAGATCTCTGAGATCAAGGCCAGCCTGGACATACAGCAAGTTCTAGGACAGCTTGGACTTTACAGAGAAACTCTGTGTCAAAAACAAACAGCCAAAAAAAAAAAAAAAAAAAAAACCAAAACCCCAAAATAAACAACAACAATAACCTAAAGTTAAAACCAGTGCCTGGTTTAAGCTTTCTGTTTCATAGGGGTTTGGGACGAGGCTCAAAGAGGTTAGTGTGTGTCCTGCCCCAGGTCACCCAGGGCAGGGTTGATGCCAGCATCCTTGTCATTTGTCCTCTGTAAGCAGGTACAGACACCTGGGCTCATCCTGTCTGCAGCAGACTTGTGACCACTTCAGGCTCTGTGCCCACCTTGTGCCAGTGACCAGGCACGTGGTGGCTGGGCTCACCTACCCCCCCAGTGGGCAGCTAGAGCTAGGGGTTAGAGTATGAATGAGAGAAGTCCAGGGAGCCCTAGCAGCCAGGGGAGGGCACGCCTAGGGCCACACCCGACTTGAGCTGTTCTATTCTAGAGCTTGGTGACTTCTGTTACAGATGGGGAAACCAGCAGCTGGGTGCCCCGCAGGCTGAAGGCAGGGGTTCGATGGAAGGGGCGATGCTGGAGAACTGCTTACGATCTGGGGCTGGAGCTCACTGCCCTGCTTGAAGCCTGCCAAGAGCAGACATGACTCCTGAAGAGATCCACTTCCTCCTTTTGAGGTGGGCTCCCTCACTGACCCAGAAAGCTCAGTGGTTTTCGAGACTCCTGGCCAGCGAGCCCCAGCCATCGACCTGTCTGCCTCTCCAGCCCCGTGGTACTGTGTCCGTTTGTTTCTGTTGTGGTTGTTGTTTGTTATGTGGGTTCAGAAGATGAAACTCAGTTCTGTGAACCATATCTCCAGTTGTCCCCATTTCACCAACAAAGCAGCTCAGACACAAATCAGTGACTTGTCACACAACCTTGCTGGAAAACTTGAATGAGGCAGGAGTTGCAGAGTGCACATGGCCAGGACTGACCTGCTGGGAACCATAGTGACGGCCATGTTGGAGGTGAGAGGCAGGCGACCAACTCCCAGAGGACCTGAAGCTCCCAGGACAGGACAGCTGTGCCCAGGGTCCCTCTGTCCAGAGGCTGTCCCCTTCCCCACCCTCTACCCCACCCCCACCTAGCAGCTGAGCCTTGTGAAGTGACGCACACACATCTCTCCGTCTCCTGGTTACTGTTCCCCCGGGTACCCGCCTAGTCCCTCCCTGGGGTAGGTGGGGGGTGACTTTTTATCCATTCACCTGAGCCACTCGGTCCCCACGAAGCTCAACTTAATTTGTGCCAAGCACTTTCTGAGTAACAGAGTCCCCAGGGCCGCGGAGTAAGAGAAGGACAGAGCAAGAGGTAATGGTGGGAGACAGGACAACGGTGACATGTGCTGCTGGCTCTGGGCCTCTCAGGCCACCCACCAGAGGGACTGTCACATTGTACCCAGCCACCAGCATCCCCAGAAACGGGGCTGAAGACTACCAGGATAATTAGGTATCTGTAACCCACAGCCAAGCCCAACTAAGGGGTCCTGGTCAAGCTCCTCAGAGCTATGGCCTCTGAGGGCAGATATCAGGTATTTGTACAGGAAACTGAGCCCACAGATGCAGGAGCCGCCGGCATGCTCTGCAGGGTGGCTGGGTGGGCACAGTGATGCTAGCAAGAGCAAGTCCACTTCGTGACCTCAAAGGACACCACGTCTGAGAGCTGGGTCCCAGCCTAGCGCTCTAGATGGGAGTGAGGACCGTGAGACATGGGGGGAGGGGGTGCGTGGAAGGTGGCTGAGGTGAGAGTGAGGAGGGATGGAGACCGCCAGGAGGTACACAGCACCTCTCAACTCCCAGGAAACATGGCCTTTATAGTCAAAAGACAAGACACAGGTTGGGGCTCCCTCCTTTGTCCTGGGCCCTAACCTGCTGTCCTGACCAGGAGCACTGGGGGGGCACAATGTTGTGAGTACAACTCAGGGGTAGGCGGTAGCAGGATAGAGGCACAGTGAGGAGCCAAGACCCAGGCACCATCAGGGACCCCAGGGGAAGAGCAGTGACTGTGGGGGGCTATGAGGTACATGGGGTACAGGGGTGCCTCTGCCAGACAGCAAATCCCAGGTCCCGCTTAACTGCACCATTATTTATTTTAATGCCTTCGCGGTCCATGTTAGGATGCAGGTGAAATATAGCTGTATCATTTACTGGTGGGGATGTTAATTGCACGCTACAGAGAACAACAAACCCACATTTGAGGTATAGATCACTGTGGCAGCCCGGGCTGGCGTGTGGGGAAGGTAGGCAGGCAGAATGGATGTCTGAGGGAAGTGCTCTGTGAGCAGCTCTGTGAAGGGGAGATGGGGAAGCAGGAAGTGTGGCCCTCAGGGGAAGAAGGTCGATGCCCAGGATAGTGGCTTTTCTTTTCTTTTCTTTTCTTTTTTTTTTTCCCCTTTGGGTTTTTTGAAACAGGGTTTCTCTGTGTAGCCTTGGCAATCCTGGAACTCACTCTGTAGACCAGGTTGGTCTCAAACTCAGAAATCTGCCTGCCTCCCAAGTGCTGGGATTAAATGTGTGCGCCACCACTGCCCCGAGATAGTGATTCTCCTTTACATCGACAACTAAAAAATAAAGTTCAGACCTCTCCTAAGGGCCAGATAGCGCTGGTGACCACCTCTGCCCTTACACACACAGGAGCCACCAGGTGCCAGGGATAATAAAAATGGGTTAGCATTGGCTGTTCCCCCAGTTGCCTGGGTTGATCTGGGTGCTGAAACCTCAGAACTATGGGTGTGATAACCTTCCTTCCTCCTTAAACATGGGTACACACACTCTGTCATCCCTGGGCAGGAAGGAGCAGGAGTCAGCAGGGAAAGTGAGGCTTCAGGGAAAGGGCAAAACACCCCTAATGCAACAGTAGAAGCATGTGCAAAGACCCTGGGGCAGGAACTAAAGTCTGACCTCAGTGTCTGTGGACAGCAGCCTAGCATGTCAGTGGGGGAGCAGTCTAGACTTCACCCCAAGGACAGCAGGGTATCACTGGAGAATGGAAAGCTGCAAGGGAGTATGGGAGCAGAAGGTAGCAGCACCCCACACTACAGCCACAACGTAATCATGAGGTCACACTATGTACAAGGTCCTGGGAGGGATAAGTATATCAGTGTGTGTGTGTGTGTGTGTGTGTGTGTGACTGATGGCAGACCTGGGATACCTCCAAAGCTTCACTCTTGCCCATGTACAGAGCACTGAGGCTCTGGGGCTGTGTATTGCTGAGTCCTAGGGTCACATGGTCCACATGACCTCTGCCACAGACCTATCAGGAGTCAGAGGGCCAACCCCCAGTCTTAGCACCCAGAGGGGTTCTTCACTACTCTCCTCTGGCAGACAGGTCACAAGGTCACTCACTATGTATAGGACAGGAAGGGAACCCTAGCCTCCTCCTCCTGAGCAGACACAGCGTCTGTGGTCCCCAGGGCTTCCTCTTTCCTGTATCCCAGCTATGTGCACTGCAGAGGAAACCGAGGCCTGGCAATGTTATTAGACCTTGGGCTTAGCAGAAAGGGCTTCCCTCTCAAGCATCAGGACCTGAGTTTGATCCCCAGACTTAAAAGAACAGTGTGTGGTAGCAAATCTTTCTTATCCCTGTGCCTGGAGGTAAAGACAAGAGGGGCCCCTTGGGCTCACCGGTCAGTGTAGTATAATTGGTGGGGCTCAGTCAGTGGAAGACTGTCTCAAAGGGCAAGGGCACCTGAGGAATGACACCCAAGGTCGACCTGGCCTTCATATGTACCGCTATACACATTAGCAAACCCCAGTTGCTGGGAGGGGCCTCACTGGATCAGCCCCAGTTCCCACTTTGAACATCCAGGCCAAGCCCTTTGCTGGCCCCTGTGGTCTCAGAGTGTCACAGTCTCACTCCCCTAAACAAGCAGGCCCTTCAGCCCAAGAGCCACTGGGGATGAGGGGACAGCATAGTCCCTGATCCCAGTGAGGCCGTGCAACAGCTACTGGCGGGGGAGGGACTTGGAGGAAGATTTATGAGCTGGGTTAAAATTTAATTTGGGTGGAAGATCCCAGCCAGCCAAGCCGGCTGCCCCAGACAAATGGCCTCGTCCCTGCTGGCTCTCACACCCCATGCCAGCCTCCCCATTCCTCTCCGGAAGGCTGCCCGCCGCCCGCAGAGAAATCATAGCACCAATTTGATTTGGGCAAGAGCGTCGGGTACTGGGGCTTGTTTGCACTTCGGTTTAAAATTGAACAGGACAGAATCAGCACTGGCCTCTACCGGGGCCTCCCAACCAACCTTCCCACGTTCTCCTCTGCTGCCAGTATGGCCTGCTCAGCCCACCTGATCCCTACATGAGTCCTCAGCAATCTTGGAGGCTCCACCTGACCTCCCAGTTTCTGTCTGCCAAGTACCCCCAATCCCCCCCTGGCCTGACAAGCTAGAGGCTTGAATCCCATTGTCGTGCCAGGGAACTCAAGTCAAGCAAGAGATGGATACTGAGTCTTCATGTTCGCGTCTGCATAATGGGAAGTGTTCCTGTGTAAGCAGGCTGGACAGGGGAAGCTGGGACAGAAGCATGGAGCGTTCCGACACGCATGTCCATGACTCTCCCACAATCCTCTGGGCTTCTCCTTGATGGGCACACCACAGCTCAGCAGCCTTTGTTCTTCCCAAAGGGCTGGTTGGAACCGTGCTAGGGTCCCTGGGGATGCGGGAGTAGGGTAAGAGCTCTCCCACACAGCTCTTTGATCTGAACAAGCTATTCTTGTCCTCTGCCATGTGCTGCGTCCCTTCTAGTACTTTCCCAAGTGGGCATTGCCCACCCATGTACAGACATAAAGAGAAAAGCTTTATGGAGAGAGCTTTTGTCAGGGAGAGGAGGCAGGTGTACAACCCTGTCCAGGTGAGGGCACAGGAGGAGGACGGGGCCCCTCTCTCAGCAGCGCTTTCCCCCACCCCCCCCCCACCCCCGTGCCCTCTCTCTCATGCTCCTTCTGCTGTTGGCAGAGATCCAGGCCCAGAAATAGCCATGTCACCTTTGGAGGCTGGGTCCTGGGCTGCTCTGCCCCAGGCCTGTGAGGGCTGAGAGCAGCAGGCAGCAGGAGGCGCGTGTGAAGCCAAGTCACACAGCATGCTCACTCCTGTGTGCCGGGTGGGGACAAGCTCTGGCCTTAGCTCCTTCCCCAGCTCCATAAACAAGGCCCCAGGCAGGGCTGCCAGAGCATGGGGATGTTTGCACCGGCCAGCACTGGCCACACACACACACACACACACACACACAGAGGATGAAGCCATCAGGGCCAAGACACTCTTCCCTGTGTTTTGGGGGATCTCTAACCATCCCCCAAGACCTCCAGGGTCCTGTCTTCAGCCACCCAGTCTCAGAGCCTGGTTTCATCCCTCATTCATGCCATGCTCTGTGCCCATCAAGGCTGATGGGCCCTGCTTACTCCAGGCTGGGGGGCTCAGTCCTGTCTCTTACAAGTGCAGAGCTAATCCTGCCGGTGTGGTATGCTCACAAGGGTGGAGAGATTAATGTGTCAACACATTTGCATTGAATCAGGAACAGAGAAATGAGAAGCTAGCTCATGGTGAGGAGCTGGCTGAGGCTCTGCCAGCCAGCTCAGCTGGCCATGCCCACCTAAACTCAGCCAGTACCCCCACCTCCACCCCAGACCTTCCCAGCACCACATCACTGCACGGCAGCTCCTGCTGCCCGAGACCTGACCTAGAGTAGCAAGCTGGTGCGCCACGCCTTACACTGTCTCCCACTCGGATCAGGACAGCAAGTCCCATCACTGACCCTGTGTCACGTCTCCCAGCAGCCTCTCATTATTTACTTATGTGCGTATTTATTTATTCCCGGCTCGACTCTGAAGGATTTGCAGTGCTTACAGAAATATAACAGGCGGATCTGAAGGGAGTGGGAAACCCAGGCAGCTGGAGTCCTCAGGCTGGGGTTCAAATCCTGATACTCACTCAGCCCCCTTTTTGCCCACGTTGTCCCCCTCCTCTTTGAGTGCAATTTGTTTGCCGTACAGAGGTGTGGTGCCGTACAGAGGTGTGGTGCCGTACAGTGGTGTGGTGCCGTACAGAGGTGTGGTGCCGTACAGTGGTGTGGTGCCGTACAGTGGTGTGGTGCTGTACAGAGGTGTGGTGCCGTACAGTGGTGTGGTGCCGTACAGTGGTGTGGTGCTGTACAGAGGTGTGGTGCCGTAGAGGTGTGGTGCTGTACAGAGGTGTGGTGCCGTACTGAGGTGTGGTGCCGTACAGTGGTGTGGTGCTGTACAGTGGTGTGGTGTCGTAAGCAGGGTAATCGAGACGGAAACCAGCACCAGGCATATTGGAGGCCCAGACTAATTACCGGGACCTCAAGGGTGGAAGAGGATGAGGCTGGAGTGAGGAGACACTACCCTGCTAACCTCTGCATCCAGCACTTGCCAGGGGTAGCCACAGGTCCAGGGTCAGCAGCTCGTACCTCCAGGGGTCTCCACTGTCTCACATGTCAAGTGCAGACATGCTTCAGGTTCCTTTTGGAGAGAAGCTCTGTGGGTAGTGACGGGTCAGCTTGCCAGTGTCCCCACACAGGGTAGAGGAGGGCAGCACACTGAGTCTCATCATGTATAGCACAGAGGTGTCCATCCAGCTCAGCCTCACCTCCGCTTCCAACCAACTACCAGGTCACAATGGCCCAAGCCTCGGGTGGCCAAGCTGTCTGGGCTTCCTCAAGCCAGACTCCTAGCCTTTCATCTTGCCTAAGATTCCCCAAATGATCCTAGCCCATGTCTCCTGGCTGAGAAGGACTCCCCATAACCCCAGGGCTCAGCCACCAGGGCTCTTCCCGCCAGTAGTACCGCCACCGGGCCTTCAGTGCTGCATGAGCCTCAGGGTCCAGTCCTTGGTCCGGCCTTCCTGCGTGCCCCAGCCTGCCATCTGTGTCTCAGCTCAACACGGAAGCTTCACACTTCTTAATCTAATTGTGCGAGCTGGTTGTTGGGGTGCCACACATGACCAATTTATTGACCCAGCTGTGGAGATGGTGCGGCCATTTGGAAGGCAGCAGGTGGAAGCGCCGTTCAGAGTAGAGAGGTGCGGAATACTGCAAAGCCCTGACCATCACGTGTCTGGGCCTCGGCTCCTTGCCTTCCCTTGGCCACCCGGAACCCTCCAAGGCAGCTGTTGGGGGAGGTCATCCTTGGCTGGGGACTTGGGCGGGTGGGATGCCACGTGGCTGCTCTCCCAGAACTGGGTCCTGCCTCACCTCACCTGCTCAGGCCAAGGGGAGAAACATTTATGGGGCGTCAGCTGAACGGTCCACTCCTGTTCTGTCACCACCTGCCTTGTCCCTCTCCTCTTTGGCCAGGAAGCACAACCACCTGCTCTGGCAGTACCTATGGCTTTGAGATAGTCACACCCGCCCTCACAGAACCCTGTGTATCAGGCAGAGCCCTTGAAAGGCCAAGGCCTGTCCTGGGCCGTTCTTGACATTCTGCCAACCCTGTCAGGAGGGTCTGGTCAGGTCAGGCAGGCTACAGGACCGCAGTGCCGTGATGTCACCGAGTGCCCCAACCATTTTGCAACTAGGGATCAAATAACTCTTGGTGACTTCATTCTTTGTATGTTGATTTTGTGTGACGTGTGGACAGAGCCTGTGGCTTTGCACCTGCTAGGATCTATCACTGAGCCACATCTCCATCCATGATTTTAAATGACAAAGAAGGGTGCTTGGGCTTAATCCCAGCACTCAGGACGAAGAAGAAGGTGGATCTCTGAGAGTTTGCAAGTTCCCGAGGCGCCAAGGCTACACAGAGAGAGCTATGGAAGAGGGGAGGGGAACGAGCACACGGCGGAAGACAGACCTTGAACCTTGATAATACCGCTTAATCGTGACCCAGAACAGCGGCCTTCAGGGTTGTTGGGGGTCCCCTTAAAGTGCCCCAGCTCTTATGAGCCCTTGCTACAAGAGTTTGCCTGCTGTGGTCACCTGCCTTTCCCCTGAGCAGCAGCTGACTCTCAAAGCCATATGGGAATCACCAGAGGCCTTCTTCCCTCCCCACCTCTCCTGCCTCCTGTTTTCCAACACCTGCTTCTAGGGGCCTTAGTGGTATAGATCTGTAGAATGGGCACGTAAGGAGGGGCATCCCGGAGGGCCATACAGGCAGGAAGTGTGGTGCAAGGACTGTGTTTCTGTATCCTATACTGGGACCCCACCCACTGTCAGCTGCACGCCGAGGACTGTGCAGGCCTCTGACAGGCAGCTTTCACATGGCCCTTTGACTCAAGTGCTTATTCTTGTCCTCATTTGTAGATGACAAAGCTGGTGCTGCTTCTTGGTATGACAGAGACGCTCTAGGGTGTGGCTTAGTTGATAGAGCACTTGCCAATAATAATCTAGAATCAGGCATAATATTTTTTTACAACTCTATGAATACATTAAGAATCTACTGAATTCTAAAATTGAAGGGGTTAGTGTGTGTGTGTGTGTGTGTGTGTGTGTGCGTGCGTGCCTGTCTGTCTGTCTGTCTGTCTCTGTGCATATGCCATGTATGTGCAGGTGCCTGGGGAAACCAGATGAGGGTGTCAGTGACCCTGAAGCTGGAGTTACAGCTGTCCGCGAGCCAGCGGATGGGGGCTGGGAACTGAACCCCGCCCTCTGAGAGAGCCGCAGGCACTATTAATCCTGGAGCCTTCCTTCCCTCCAGCCCCCAGGGGTAAATCTGATGGTTTGAGAATGACAGCCAGCTCTTCATAGCCATAGGCTCTATATCTGCCCAGTCAAGCCAAACCCGGGTCAAAAGTACGTGGGTGGGGGCTGCCTGTAGGCTATGAACAATAAAACTCTGCCTGTGCCTAACAAACAAGGACTTTTTTCTTGTCATTATTCCATAAACAATACAGTGTAACAGGAATTTACATCGCATTTACATTGCATTAGGAATTAGAAAGAATCCAAACATGATTTAAGGTATACAGAAGTACACTGGTGGGTTGTGTGTGAATACCTTAAGCCTTTATACAAAGAGCTCCGTCGGCCGCAGGATCTGGTACCTCAGGGAAGGGGGCGCCCTAGAACCACTCGCTGTGGATGGTAGGGGTTGGTTAAACATTTTAGTTTTCAAATGACTTTAATGGCTAAGCAGTGTTTGCCCAGCATGCAGGAGGCTCGGGGCTCCATCCCCAGCTCCACAGAAGTGCTGTTAAAAGATGGGGCTGGTAAGATGACTTAGCAAGTAACCGTGTTTGCCATCAAGACTGACACCCTGTGTTCAACCCCTGCGCCCCGTATGCTGGGAGGAGGGAAACAGTTACCACATGTTGTCCTATAACCTCCACTCATGTGCCACGGCGTGTGTTTATGTGTGCGTGCACACGCACACAGATACACACACATGCACATGGACACGCGAACACACAAATGAGTAAATAAATGAATGAATAAACAAATAAATAAATAAATGCAGCAGTGGTTTGTTTTTAAGACTTAAAAGATGAAATTGAACCAAGCTTATAAAGAAACCAATCCTGGGCTCAGAGTAGGGAATCAGATTGCTCAGGGATGTCTGCAGATGTGGACGACCCAGGCCAGTTTAGCTCTTCCCAGGAAACTGTCCACACACACACACACACACACACAGTCTACTGCTGTTTCCTGGGGCCCTGGTGGGTCTCAGGCCTGTCTTCACCTCCAAAGGGAAGTACCCCTCCCTCTCTCTCCATCTCCATTCTACCTCCCTAACCCTAACCACTCCGCCATCCATCCCTCGTCTCCAGAGATGTTAGGTGCACCTGCACCCCACTGTCTAGTTCATCTCCTGCCCGCCCTCCCCTCCGACCCCAGCCTACCCTCTTACTGTATGCTGTAGTATCTTGTCTCCACTATCTGCTGTCCTATGTACACCCGTCTCACAGCTTAACTTCCCCTCCCATCAATCATCTCCTCCTTACCAAAGACCTCCCAGAAAGCCTAGCCCTCCCTGTCTAACTCTCAGAGGCACGGGCAGCTGGGGGCTGCACGGGGTGGGGGGAGGGCAGAACTGCGTGCCACGTCAGGTCCATGAGAAGGTTACTGGGGTGGATGCAAGCCAAGGCTTCTCCCCTAGTCCCCCGCCCCCAAACCAGCACACACATGGTGGTCTGTAAGATTTTATTATGGAAAGAAGGGCCCAGCCCTGCCCCCACCCTGCTCTGGATCCTCCTGCCTCAAGACAGCGGAAGCCTGCACCGCTCAAGGCTGTCCACACAGCAGTCAGCCAGTTGGCCTCCAGGAACTTGAATCAAATCCCACTTCATCCTCACCTCAGAACAAACCCACAGTCACTGCCAGGGTCCTCCATTTGGTCACCAGCCCCACTCCATACCTTGGCTTTCTTTTATGTTCTGGAACTTGACACATCTGTCCCCACTTGGTGCCTGCTGGTCCCTCCACCAGGACACTCCCCAGCCATCCAGCTCCTTGTCCTCAGGCTGGCCTCTGCCCAAAGTCACCATCTGCTGCCTCCCCACTCACCCTATCTGAACCAGCCCCTTCAGATTAACTCTGGCATCCCTGAATGTGGAGCTGGCTCCCTTCCCTGTGGGTCCCTGTGCATAGGGACTGGGCACTACATGGCAGCAGTGGTCATAGGATAAAGAAAGGCCCTTGCCTCTGCGCAGGAACAGAGTGTGCCTACCTCTTAGACTCTGAGTGGTCCAGACCCCAGGCAAGCCCACCCAGGTCGTTCCCCTCTCGGTTTCTCTGTGGCGTGGGGGACTAGCCAGGGCGGAATAACCAGATTAGCTTAAGCGGCTCCTCTTGTTTCCTCACGTAATTGGATGAGGTGGTGTTTCAGTGTGGCTGCATTTAATATTGTAATCCTGCAGCTGCCTCTCCTCTCTGCTGAGCGAAGCCGCCAGGCACGGCCACCAGGGCTGTGGGCAGGGCCTCTCTGCTAACAGGGTCAAAGAGCAGGAAGCAGAGACACTGTGCCCACAGCCACCACTGCTGAGCACAGTGGTGGCAGGGGCCTGGGACTCAGAGGGTACTTCCACTTCCCTGTGCCTGGTATCAGACCAGAGACACACACACAGGGAGGGCCCAGCCTCAGGACAGGCTGGGAAAGGGCACCATCGCGGTGCATCTAGCAGCAGGCCACAGTCCCCAGGAGTCCAAACATGTTCTGTCATCACTTTTCTTGGAACACAGCAAAGGAGGCCTGCCTGTAGCCACAGCAGCCAAGAGCCCAGCCAGGTCTTGTATTTGTGGGTAATCCCTGGGCTCTCACGTTGCTAGGTGACCCCAGAGACCTAAGCTTGGATGTTGAAAGTGCACCCAGGGACTAAGGGGAAAGGAGTGTGGTAGCGTATGTGTGTCCCTTTGTGAGTGTGACGGCTACTGACCTGCTGGTCTTGATGAACAGATGTCTGTCCCGAGAGTGGCCAGTCGGCTCTGTGAACAACACTCCTTACCCTCAGTGGGAAGTGCTGGGCCTTGGCACCTTGGTGCCTGGATCATCAGTGTGGGTCGGTTGGCACAGTGCTTGCCTGGCATGCAGTCCCTGGGTCTGACTCCCCAGAGCTACACAGACAGGGACGAGTGTCACAAAATCTCAAGACTCAGGAGATGGAAACAAGAGAATCAAAAGGTTAGACTCATCCTTGGCTACATGTGAGTCTGAGCTAACCCAGGCTACATGAGACCCTGTATCAAAAAAGAAATGGGGCATAGGGGGTTCTAAGGACAGCTGAGGAGCAACACGGTGGTTCTGTTCTCAGATGCCCCTCAAGGATGGCTCTGACAGGAACCACACCTGGGCCCTGTCCAGACGTAGATAATCGCCACTGCCTGACCAGCCACCCAGTGGCAATGAGTGGCCACCCACCTGGTTGGTGGTTCTGAGCATTCTGAAGAACTTAGGACAGACTAGCTTCTTATGCCCCAAGTATGGCCCAGGCCCTGTGGGTCTGAGTGTCACCCTAGATTATGGGCACTGGGACTTTGGGTTCCCCACCCTGCCACCCACCCATCCCTGCTTCCCACCCGCTCCACGTGACTGCAGCTGGCGACGGCTTCCATCCATCACTCAGCCCTATTTTTAGGAGGTGATAACCCAGCTGTGAAAATTCACTCCCCGTGAAGAAGTGAGCCTCAAGCAGGTGGAGAGAGAGGGAGGAGAGCAGGGTACTGACTGCGCGTGGGGACGGAGGCTGGGGGCATGTCTCCCCCATCGAGACCCCGCGCAGGACCCATGTCTCCAGACCCGCACCAAGGCAGCACACAGCGAGGCTGCAAGGCCGTGCCCTGCTCGTGCCAGTGCCCACCAGCTCTGAGCCTTGGTTCTCCCAGATATACAGTACACTGACACCCTGTCACAAACTGGCTCTTACCAACTGGGTACCTTATAACCCTTCCTTGTAGACTGGACAGATTAAAATATAGGAATGTGTTTACGTGAATATTTCAGACAAACAACTTTTTAGCTTAAGCCTGTCCTACACATTCTATGAGGTAAACTTATGTCTGTCTCTCTCTCTCTCTCTCTCTCTCTCTCTCTCTCTCTCTCACACACACACACACACACACACACACACACACACACACACACACGGGTTTCATCCCTGACATTTGACTGTTTGGGCATCTGGTGTTTCGTTTACTCAGTCTGGTAACCCCGCTTCCTTGGAGCAAGCTGCTCTCCACCCATTGTCAAACATGATCCCGGTGCAGTAAGTAAGGCGACAGGCGCTTGTGCAGCCTGGCTATCCCTCTTCTGCCCACAGCCACCATTCCCTCTGCTTTTATACCATACTCCACCCACCCACCAGCATCCCAGATGTTCAGGAGGGGAGGGCCTGCATTTTCCTGGGCTAACCTCAGCTTTCCTCTCTGGAAAATGGGATAGTAAGTGTCCACCGGGAGATGCTGTTGAGTACACTGAGCAGGCCAGCTGAGCCCTTGAAGCAGTGAATTAAAGACCCCACCCGCACCCGCACCCACACCCGCACCCGCACCCGCACCCTGTGACTGCTTCACCCATTTAGCAGGACCTGTCTGTGGCCAGTCTGCAGTGTGTTGTGTGTGTGGCTCTGGGCGCTGGAGAGGGTGTGGGGGATGGATGCTCTGGGAGAGGTGAACCTCAGCACCTGCCCTGCAGGGAGCCCATCTCCCACCGCTGGAAAGAAGGGTCCTGGGGCATCTGGGGAGGGTCCCAGATTCTCACTTGAGGCAGTGGAAGGCTGAAGCAGGAGGAGAAGAGGACAGGGTGCTGGAGAACGGTGGGGAGGAATCTGTCGCTGGGGCGGGGCAGTACTGCTAGGAGGTTCCTCCGGTTGTCCACTGCCTGTGGGCAAGGCCAGGAGAGGGGGGAGGGGTTGCTCCCCTCCAATCCTACATCAGATTCAGGATCTTCCCTGTGTGTCACCACAGCTGTGTGAGAGCTTTCATATCTGGTGGAGTGGGCCAAGAACCCAGAGACAGAGTAGAGGAGGCGAGGGCCAAACCCCCTCCTCCCCACTGCACATTTGGTGTGCACCTGAGTCTGGGACTCTGCCGTCCAGAAGCCCAGTAGCTTTGGATTAGTTGCTTGACCTCTCTGAGCACTCAGCTCTCTGCTGTAAAACAGGAACAAGAAAGCGGATGATGCCTGCCAAATACCAAGCTGTGCCGGTGCCCATGGAGTGACTTAGACCCAAAGTGGGGTCCTGAAAAGATAGGGGGGCTCAGCAACCAACCGAAGACAGGGAGCCCTCCCTCACAAGGGCTCTCTATGAGGGAAGGGGCCATTTCGAGGGGAGGCCTAGGTCAGGGGAGGCCAGGTCACCAGCATCTAGACATGACAGGATTCCCTGGGAGGGCAAGGCTGACACGTACTGATCAGGGAGGGCCTTGAGCCATTGTGAGCCGCCCTGTGGAGTTAGCCTCAGCCCTGCTCCCCATTACGGAACCATCATGCCCAACAAACCTGCTGGTTCACGGTGAAACCCAGAGCCCAGGCACAGGTTTGGACTTTCAGGACAGCTTTAATGTTATCTTGTTTATGGGAAGAAAGGTCTCTGAGAACTAAGGCATGCTGGGAGTGCACAGGCCCCTGGAGGAGACCCCAGTTCGGCAATGGACGGGAGTCTATAATGGGGGCTTCAAAAGGAAGCAAGTGGCAGGGGTGAGATGATGATTGTTTCTCTATCCCCTACCTTACTGTGTGGCTGTGGGCTAGAAATTTAACCTCTCTGAGCTTCTTTCCGTCTGATAGAACCTCCTACCATGCAAGGGGCTTGGGTCTTCAAAGCAACCTTTGGGGGCAGAGCCCCAGTACTCTCTGCCCCCACCCCCTTAGCCAGTCAATTCTCCATCATTACCCAGCTCAGAGGTAGCCAAGTCAGATCAGGGTCCTGGCAGAGATCTTGGGACTGTTGGCTTCAGAGCTGTTGCAAGGGCTTTGGGTTTGGAGGCTGTAGGATTTGGAGATTACAAGGTCCGGGAGCTACAGGGTCTTGGGGCTGAGGGTCTAGAAGCTGCAGTGTCTGGAGGCTATGGGAAAGGCAGTGTCTGCTACCTCAGGGGGCTACAGTGGGGCTAGAAGCTGTGGGGCTTGTGGGATGTGCTGTCTAAGGCTACAGGGGATTGTGGATTCTGAGAGGTCTGGGGGCCTCCCGGACTGAACAGGTCTGGGACCTGCTGCTGCTGCTGCAGGGGGCTACAGAGAGCTACATGCTCTAAAGTTACTGAGTTTCTGGGACTGTGGAGCATGGGGTTTTGGTCCCCTCCCAGGGCCAGAACTGAGGAGGTGTAGGTCTTATCTCCTTGGCAAACTGCAGCGTAAACATCTTTGAGACCTAGCTTTTACTCCCCAAGGTGTATTTAGGACATATTTAGGAGGTGAGAAGCACACACACACACACACACACACGCACACGCACACGCACGCGCACGCACACGCACACGCACACGCACGCACGCGTCTGATGCGCTAGACCGCCAGGCTGGCAGCCGGCACAGCTGTGCAGCCCCAGAGCCTATCTCTGGCCCTCGCCTCTCATACCTGTACCTGGGCCAGAACGGGAAGCCCCAACTCAGCAGGCGTCTGGCACTAATTGTGAATTAATAAGTTAATTAATAAGTGCCACATCCGACCTCAGTGAATCCTTCCAAAACCCTCCAGTTTCATCCTGCCCATCCAGAGTGAGGATGCCAAAGTGAGACTTTATTTTAGCCAGAAGAGAAGCTAGGCGGGTCGAGTGGGTCTCAAGGGCGGTCTGGGATGCCTCAGGAAATGGTATAGGCCTAAGAGCAGGAGGCCGAGGTTGGTTCACAGCCTCCGATCACACACCTCGTTCACACGACGCACAGCAGGATCCTAAGAAGTGTTTCTGAGTGATGGATGGTTGAATGTGGGAATGTGGGGGAAACTGAGACAGAAGCAGGCAGTGGGGGTCTGTGCCGGGTGCCCAATGGCCCTCAGAAAGCTAGATCTGCTTCTGACCCTGGTGGCTGAGTCTTGGCCTTTCCTGGGCCACAGGACTGACTTGTCCACCTTGGAAAAGCTCACTGTTGGAACACAACCCTTTCCCTAGAAAGTGACACCATCACCAGATACACAAGCGTGCAAGGAAGTGTCAGGGTTCACCAGTCCCCAAGGACTCAGGTTAGGGACCTGTGGATCTCACATGAGAGGCCACACCCAAGCCAAGGCTCACACTCCCCAGTTCTGAGAGCATTCCTGGTTAATGTGCTGTGGCGCTTTGCAGATCTAAGCTGAGGCTGACCGTGAATCCAGGGCACCAGGTGCAGGGTGCCTCATTATCTCTGCCCCAGAGCTCTGGAGACCAATGACCTAAGGGGCTTCGTTTGCATACAGGGGTCACAGGCATTTGGTTCATTATGATGCTTCATAACGGAGAGACAGACGGCATATGTATTCTTTGCTATTTAGCAAATGTTATGTAATTTAAAAAAAAATAAAACAGATCAGCTGGACCTAATTTTAGCTGCTGGGATCCCTGCCCTCGGGCAGCCACAGTCTCTCCCGGCCCCTCCCATTCCTGCTGTTCCCCAGCCTGACTCCTAGCCTGCTGCACAGGGTCAGAGTTGGTCCCAGCCCTGCTTTAGGCCCAGCTGCAGCTTGCCTCACCCCTCCCCGGGAGCTGGGGGTGGGGCAGGGAGGGGCGACTTGAGTTCCGAGTCCATTCTATTTGGGCTCACATCAGCTTGTCTGCCGGGAGGATTTAGTGAGCGGCTGTGGTCAATAGTGCGTTTGTTTTGCTATCGACCTGCCAGGCAGCTCCCAAGCTGCCTGTCCCCCTGCACAGCTGAGGCCTCTCCAGGCTGCCCGAGCCGGGACCTGGGATCATCATAAGACTGATCTAGAGAGCCTCCCAACCCCTTGGCACTGCCAGTCCCTGCCCACAGCCTGGCCTAGGCAACTCCCAGCCCCTTCCTGGCCTGATCCTTCTGTTCCACAGTCTGAGAGAGGGTGGGGGCACTGCAATTGCTGGCTTCATTGGACTCTGGGGCCTCCTGCTTGACCAAGAACCCCCATAACCACCAGGCTGGGGGACTCTGGGACCTACTTTGTGGAAAGCATAGCCTGAAGAGATGGAGCGACACACTTCAAAGAAAAGCAGCGGGCTTTCTGGGGTGGAGCGCTGAGGCCCCTACCCTGCCTCAGCTGTCCTCTAGGTCTGGTACCAGCTCAGTTAAGAGCCGTGGCCATGAGGGGAGCCAGCCAAGGGCACACTCTTCTTGGCTTCTGCTCAGACAGCCCCCGGGGTTAAAGGAAGGTTGACAGACACTGAGTCTCTGACTTACACTTATTCATTCATTCAGCAAACATTACCAGGAAGCTGCTCTGGGCGGGGCCCAGAGGTGGAGGCCACAGTCTGAAATCTGGGAGCCAAGCACCCCACACAATTTTGCACAGGGTAGGAAAGGATGTGGGTTCCTAGAGAGGTCTGGAGGAGTGTTGAAGCGGGAAGGGCTGCTGCCTGGGACTGGGGGTGGGGTGGGGCAGGCATGGGAGCCTCGGGGGAGGCCTTTCCACCAGCAGTTCTGAGGGATGAGTGGGTTTTGACAGGGGAGGAAGGCTCAGCAGGAGGAGGGCCCAGCGGGGGCTGGGTGCGCAGGGAGACTAGAGATGCACGCGGCCCCTCTGTGAACCACCGAGGGCTCTGGAGCGTGGAGCAGAGCCAGCCCCTCCTTGTCTACTTAGCCAATCTCTGGAGGGCTCAGTCCCACACACCCTGTCCCCAACTGTCCCAAAGGGAGGCCTCATCCCCTCCTTTTCCCCACTCCCCCTCCAAAATGAGAAAGAGGGGGAAAACTATTATTGTTCACGCCTCATCTCCCCCCAAAGTTATTAAATTTCATTCCACGAACAAATAAATCCATTTTTATTGCAGCAGGAGGAGCGGGCAGTGGTTTGACTGTTTTACCTTTTTTTATTTTTCAAAGTCCTGTTAAATCTGCTGGGATCCGCTGGGAAGCCTCCTCTACCCCAGCCCGCCCGCCTCCCTCTGGCGTCTCCTCCTCCTGGCCCAGCAGGCAGGCAGGGTCCCACCTGACCTGCTCTGGTGCTCTCGGGAGGCCTTCCAGTCCCCAGCCTGCCTACCGGGCGGGAGGAAACGCTCTGCCAGCCTCCTGTTTGTTTGGCATTTTATAGTTTTCCTAACACTTCCCGCGCACGCCTCCCGCAGAGGCCCTGATGGGGAGGCATCGCCTGCTCCATTTTGCAAAGAGAGAAAATAAGCTTGAAAGCCAGAGGCTCTGAGCCCTCCTGGTCGTTTTGAGAACCCCAGGTACACCCCCACCCAGGCTCTGACCTTCTCCCCAAGCCTGGCCTTGCCTTATTTGGATCTGGAGACAGCATGGCTTTGTTTGGCATCTCAGGCACACTACTCAGTACAACAGGGTGTCACAGCCCCCATTCCTGCCATCTAAAAGCGATGTGAGTCCCAGACCCAAACTCTGCATCCGCAGCAGAGGCACAATGACAGCACCCCCTTCAAGTCACCCTGGGGAAGAGGGACATAGGGACCCCGCCCGGTGGTTACCTTCCCCGCTCACCATGCTCTCCTGCCCACTGCCCTGCAAGCCTGTAGCCTGTCGTGGATGGGCTGGGCAACGGGGTTTGAGGAGCCTTCGAAACTGGATCTGTGCTAGACTCCTAAGCTAAATTCCCTTCAAGGTTATTTCCCACGTCAACCATTTGCTAAAGACTTAATGGCTGTCAATAGATGCCTGTTGCATCAGCAGAGCCAGCAGCTAGAGATTCCCGGTGACACACTAGTGACTCCACTGCCCAAGCCAGACCCGGGTGTCACCATGCACAGTTGAGTGTGTACCTGTCCTCCTTGTGTGTGTGGCTGTTTCAGGCCACGAAGGCTGAACTGGCTCCCACTTGAGGGGAACTGCACTTCCCCAGCTGCCGCCCTGTGCTCAGTCTGCCCTGTCTTAGGGTGAGCAGGGACTCGGGAGCAGGCAGCAAGGCCCTCGCTGACGCCAGCCTGCAGGCGTGGTCTAACTGTCCCTCTGTAATCTATCTCGAGCCACCTGCTTATTCAGGTAGTCTGGAGAGGAGCCTTCAGGCCCGTCTCCTGTCCAGGGAGCGCCCCCACCCCTACCCAGGTGCTGACAGCTGACAGCTCTGTGCACAGCCGGCTCAGCAGTACCTTCCCCTCCAGGATGGGATGAGCGCTGTCTCAGGTGAAAGTGTCCATCGCCTGCCACATTCACCCCAATCCCCTCCCGGTGCTTTCCTGCTACGGCCAGGGGAGGGGCTGTCACCACATCCCACCTATACTTCTAGGCTTCTAGCTCCTGTCCCCAACCCACCCTGCGCAGACTCCCTCTTTTCTTTTCTTTCCCCCTGATTAGTACAGGACACTATCAGACCGGACAGCATCAGGTAATCTTCCCAGGGCTGTCTGTCTGTCTGTCTGTCTGTCTGTCTGTCGGCACCTGGGATTGCGCTAACTGGAGGAGGGGCAGGAAAACAAGGATGCCCATCACTACAGAGAGCCTCCAAGGCTGCCCTGGCTAAGGCAGGAGTGCTGCTGGAGGCAAAGGCTTGTGACTGATGGGATAAGGAGCAGCAGGTCTGAGCTCACTGTTTAAGCAGCCAGCTTGAAGAGACAGGAGGGGCCAGGCCAGAAAATGCAGAAGCCCACTGAAGGGGCTGGGCCTCCTTGGTCTCAGTCTGCCTGTCAATCCAATGGGAGAGCTGAGCCTGGCAGCTTTGTAGGGATATGTGATTCTCTGCGGGAACTGCTCATCCCAGGACGCGTGCTTACGGCAGGCTGTTCTGTGCCAGCTTTCACTGTGCCCACTCCCCTTCATGGTTTGCAGCCCCAGTCAGGGAAGTTGCCACAGCCTCCCTGGTTCACACCTCCCAAGCCTGCCCTGGGCAGGGTACATGGAAGGGTGGGAGACGCCAACAGTAGGTCTGGCTGGGCGGACAGCCACATCCTCTAGTTTCCAGCTACCTGGACTAACGGGGTCTCTGGCACAGTCTGGTGGGGGCATGGCACCTGAACAGAAGGCAGGAGAGTGGACCACAGCCCACAGAGTGGCGCCTGCCAACTCAAACGCATCTCAACGCCATTAATTTACATTTTGATTCGACTTTCTTAATTTTACTTCAACTTCGTACGACTCCGGTTTGAGAATCATTTTAATGTATTTATCTGTGAGGCAATTTGTTAAATAACCCCCAAGACTCGGCGGTTTTCCGTCCTGAGCTTTTATTGCAAGGCTGTTTTAAATTAAATTAGTTGTCAGGGTCCCTGAGTGCATTGTAACGGGATGAGTTCACCGCCAGCCCACTCGTAAAAGTTGTGCAAACCTCTGGCTAAAAGCACACACACAGGAAAGCAGGAAACGGTTGCCCGGCTGCTCAGTGGCCCTGGGGGCCCTCGGGAGGGATGCAGCGGTGGCAGAGCCACCCACCCCTGTCTGTGAAACAGACTGCTCTGGGGGCACTCCCAGGTCACAGGCTGGGGCTACAGCTAGTCAGACATCTCAAGAACAACTGTGAGGTGTGTGCAGCCTGAGACAGTACCTTCCCCTGCTGGCTCTAGCCTCAGGCCACCTGCTCTGGAGACCCAGCAGGTGTGTGTTGGGGGCTGGCGAAGGGCTTGGATGGACGGTGCCATCATCTCCCTGAAGTTGGTAGGTAGGGCAACTGAGCCTGAATCCTGGCCTCTGTTTTAGGTCCCTAGCCACAGAGAAAACTAATAGGAGGATTGGGTGGGGAGTGAGGCCTGTCTCCCATTCCCTTACTGTCCCCTCCCTCCTATGATCTGAGATGGCATCTGTGCCGGCTGTCACCTGTGTTGGGGGCACAGTTTCTGAGCCGAAAGGCGCAGGTATTGAATCTATATTTCATTTTCACGTCTGCAGCTGCTATTTTGTGCGATAATGGATTCGCTCCTGCATCCTCCAGGAGAGCTGGGCAGAGGGGAGGGCTGAGCGCTGTTAATGAAGGAGGACCCTGTCCTCTCCTAGGGTGCCTGCAGGGCCTCTCTCCTCACCACTCTGCACCCATCTGTGTCTCTCAGTAACTGAGCTGGCCTCCTCCCCACCAGCCACTTGGGCACACTTCCTTCTGTCACCGCTCAGTTTACCTCTCCTTCAAGTCTCTCATTCCTCAGGAAGTCACCCAGCCCCGGAGAGTCATTTGACACAACATGCAAGTCTCATAATGGCCACCGCTAAGGGAAGGGGTGGGGCACATGGGGGCTCTGCAGTGCCTGGGGGACTTACTAGGTAGGTCTCAGGGCGCCTGGTATAGTATAGCAGAGACATCAGGGCAGAGACCTGCCTGGCTCTACCTGCCGGTTCTGGACCTTGAACCATTTGCTCGCTAGTCTACTTCCAGCCACGCCTCAGGAACATGGTTCTCACGGGATTCGCACTGGGTTCCGTCTGGTGCTCAGAGTACCTCTCACTCACTCTGTGCTCCCACGGGGAAGGCAAAGTGTATCTCTTTTTTTTTTTTTTTTTTTTTTTTTTTAGATTTATTTATTATATGTAAGTACACTGTAGCTGTCCTCAGATACACCAGAAGAGGGCGTCAGATCTCATTACGGATGGTTGTGAGCCACCATGTGGTTGCTGGGATTTGAACTCAGGACCTTTGGAAGAGCAGTCGGTGCTCTTACCCGCTGAGCCACCTCTCCAGCCCCGACAAAGTGTATCTTAAGCAGTGCGATTATCTTGAGGTTTTTCTTTTGTTTTGTTTTTGTTTTTGTTTTTGTTTTTGTTTTTTTGGATTTTTTTTGTTTTTCCGAGACAGGGTTTCTCTGTGTAGCCCTGGCTGTCCTGGAACTCACTCTGTAGACCAGGCTGGCCTCAAACTCAGAAATCCGCCTGCCTCTGCCTCCCAGAGTGCTGGGATTACAGGCGTGCACCCCTGTGCCTGGCCTTCTTTATTGTTCTTTGTACCATCCTGAATGCAGGATCTGCACATGCCCAAAAGCTCTCCGCCACTGAGCTGCATCCATCCCAGCTCCAGGCAGGGTGCCTGTGTAAGGTCATCTTTCCAAGCCCTTGGCAAGGCCCTGTGCATGCGCTCAGATCCCTCAGATCCTGTCGCCTCCCCTGGGAGGTTCCCTGGTACCTCAGCCAAGGACTCTACTTTGGAGCGGAGGAAATCCTTGAGTGGCAAATCTGTCCAGGTGAAGAGAAGGCTGCATACTCTCCAAAGTGGAGTGTCAGGTACTCAAGGGCACATCCTGCACCACACGTGTACAAGGCTTCCTGTTCGAATCTCAGTGCAAACAAAAGCAAGCAGAACCTTCCAGACCAATTAGTGCCTTCAGAACAAAGCCCAGCGTTTTCACTCTGCGTCCACTCTCCATCTCTACCCCTTGCTCTCGGAGCTGCCTGGATCCCAGGCCCAGCCCACTCTACCTTGTATTTCCCTGAGACGTTGCTCCAGGGGGACCAGTTACGTGCATCACGGGTGGGTTCTGGAAGCGAGCACCAAACGAAAGCTTGAACAAACAGTGATCCAGGCCCTTGTGGACCTAGCCCCTGGCCCCGGAGTGCCTGAGGTGCTAGCCGGCAGCTCCCCTCTGGCAGCCTTTGCCAGGCCCGGCTGGGGGAGCTGGGGAGGGCTGTGGAGGAGCCAGAGAAAGGCCCACCTTGCCAGAGGCCCAGCGCTTTGCATCTCACTCTGATCTCGTAGGGATGCATTCTGGGTTTTAACAAGGCTGGAGAAGAGAAGCCAAGCCTCGGCAGCTGGCAGCCAGGCCTCAGGAGACAGGCTGTCATGAACACGTGAAGCCCCCTAAGGCCCACCCAAGGCAGGCCCAGGACCTCTGGCTGTTGAGCCAAGAGAGAGAAAAAAACCCAAAAGCCAGAATGCCTGCCCCTGGCTGCAGAGGCCCGGGCCAGGCCTAGCCCTGGCCTGGCTTTCTACCTAGGGTTCAGTCCAAGGAAGTAGGACCTTCCTTGGAGGGGGTCCCCACACCCGGCACAATCAGGACTGTCCACGGAGGCTGCTGAATGGCTCCATTGCTTTCTGTCCCCAAGCCCCTGGGCTGTGCAGTTTGGGATCCACCCCCCTCACTGATGTTTTATTCATGTAAACTCAGCCTGCATCTATGCTTAGAAGAGAAAATATGGAGAGAGTGACAGAGACGGCGACCAAGGCCTCTGGGGGTTTGTGTGGGTGCTGCCCTTCCAAAGGGCATTCTAGAAGGATCTAGATGAGTTCTTTCCCCAGGACGCCTGACAACCAGGGAGCTGGCATTCCATTCGATGGCCCTCATTGTCACCTTTTAGTCTCTCACCGGCTCCTTTCAAACCTCTCTGCAGCTCACAGCTCACTGGGGAGGGCCTGCATCCCCCGCCCCCGCCCTCACCCTCAGAAGCCACACTGGCTGGGGCCTGGGAGGAATCGGGAGGCATTGTCTGTGCTAATTGCATTGTTAGAGCGAAGGTGCTCATGTTCGCCTGTCTAATTTGGGGCCTTTATTTAACATGATTGCTGGCTGACAGCCGGGAGGACCAGCCACCGCTGCCCACGCCGCCGCGGCGTCCCACCACCCCCGCCTCTCTGTCCGGACTTGCCACCCTCAACACTCACTCTCCAGTCAGCCACTATCTCGCTTGCCCACAGCAGTTTCAGAGAACAGAGGAGGAGGACAGCTCAGGGTGAAGCCTCTTGACCCCCAAGACTGGTCTGGGCTCCCCCCACAACCCCAAAACTCTTGTTTACCCTTCAAGTAAAACACAAGGTCATTCATTCTCTCAGAAGTTCCCCGCCTTGCCTCCTGAGCAGGCCCAGTCTGCAGTTTTGAGGAGGAGCAGGTACGTGGAGGCCACCCCACCCAAGGCATTACTCCCGGGAGGAGCACGGAGGAGCACGGAGGAGCATGCTTTCGATATTCCCCGGTGGCTCCACTGAGGAGAGTGAGACCCAGAGAGGTTAAGTGACCAGCCCAAGGGCGCTCAGAGCTCTGGTGGCCTTTCTGCTGTTGCTCCTTGAAGGCTCCATGGAGAGAAGCTTCTACCAGCGAGCCTCTGCCTCAAGTGGCCTCATGGAATCCCTCAGAACTGAAAGGCAGTGCCAAAGCCCACTCCGTAGCACATCTAATGCCCAAGCCCTGGGTCAGGCTGGAGTACAGAGGAACCAGGCAGAGCCAGGTTGGCGGTGGCCCTCCTGGTCAGGCCCTAGGAGGTGGACACCATAAAGTAGTTATTTCTCAAGAGGCTTCGCTAGAGCAGAACAGGGTAGAGCCTGTTCCCTCTGTGGTTCTTTATGCAGCACCCAGGATAATTCCTCCCCTCCTCCCCCGTGGGCCTCCCAGGGTGGGTGTGGTGTTTCATTGGGTCCCATGGGAGGAGTTTCATTGGGTCCCCTGTTCCCTGCCCTCCCAGCCAGCCTGCCCAGTTAATCCCAGGGTGTGGATTACACCTTGCATTTACTAAGCAACTACTGTGTGCTGGGCATTATACAAGGCTCAGGGGCTATTCCAAGGAGTGAAGGGAGACCGTTGTGATGTCCAGCTGTGGGAACCTCTGCTTAGTGAGTCCAGGAGAGCAGCACAGGCTGTACTGGCACACAGCCAAGAGGCCATCTCCCCGAGGGGGGAGGGGTATAAAAGCACACCAGGCAGGGGATTGGAGAGTGTCTCAAAGGAATGAACAGAGCCAGATTTGTTTGGGAAAGAAGCCAATATATGAGGGAGAGAAAGCTGTGTGTAAGGGGGGAGGGGCGCACAGGAGGGGGATGCACGCGCACGCACGCACACACACACACACACCAAGTCCAAGAGCATCTGATTTATTCCTCTGAACCTTGGTGCTTCCAGAAGTCCCCTGCAGACATCGGTGGTTTGCGTTGATTGGCTGGTTGGTTGGTGTTTGTGAGACAGGGTAGTCCTAGCTAGGCTGGAGTTCACTATGTAGATCAGGCTAGCCTCACACTTGCCCTCACCCTCCTGCTATGGAGTGCCGGGATTGTGGGCCTGCGCCCTCACACGTGGCTGGGTGGCTGGGGGAGGGTATTTTAAAATGCAGATTCTGGGACCAGCGAGGCGTCTCAGTGGGAAGATAACTTTCTGTAGGAAAGTCTGATGGCCTGAGTTCAAAACCAGGACCCACAGGAAGGAGAGAAACAGAAACAACCCCTGTGTATGTCTAGACACACTAACTGTAACTTAAAAATAAAGTGCAAAAAGCAAACAAATCAAGTAAAATGCAGATTTTGAGCCCCAGCTACAGATAATCTAGCAAACTGAAGCAGTGGCCAGGGCCCTGCTTGGCCTGTTTTGTTTCTAGAAGGAATCTCACTGTACCTCAAGCTGGAACTCAGTACCTGTGGCCTGAGGGGGAGCCTGAACTTCTGACCTTCCTGCCTCCGGGCCCTAGTGCTGGGGTTATGGGTACGCACAGCCATGCCAAGTATACGTGGTGCTAGCAATGAAACCCAAGGATGCTAAGCTAATGTCCTACCAACCCGGCCACATCCCCCTGCACTTTGGATCAGGCTTTGGTGGTTCCTTATGGAGAGGTTGAGGGCACTGTGGGTCACGGGCGAGTGACTTGGGAAGCCCATGCTTGGAGCAAGAAGGACCACTGTGGTGCAAGCAGGCCAGGCCCACTCCTGACCCTAAGCAATGCCCCTCAACTACAGGCTAGGGACTAGAGACCCAGTGGTGGCGCGGCGTGAAGGAAGGGCAGACAGCGGTAAAGTCAGCGCGGGAGCATCCATCTGCCCTGACAGCCAGCAATTACACCGCGTGATCGCCAGATTACTCCAAATGCATTTATTACAGGGGTTAGAAGCGGGGGACTTATTTACTGGCAAATCCATACTCATTACAAGACTCAGCCTAGCCTAGACTGAAAACAGCTCAACTGAAACAAATAATTACCAAAGTCCTTCCAGCGCAAGGCTCTCAGGTGGTTGTGTGTAGGGGGGACACCAGGCCCTTCCTTGAAGCGAAGGGAGGCGGCGGCGGCTGGAGGATGGCGGGTCGGCAAGGGGAGACGCTGTTGTCCTGCGGCGGGGCGGGCCGCCCTTGAGTCTGGCGCTACAGTGCGCATGCTTGTCAAGGTCATGAATATGCAAACGAGTTCTAGGGGCGGCGGCGGCCACGCCCTGCCTGGAGGGAAAAGGAGACGTGGAAGCAGTAGCTGAGGTTGAGCCTGGAGCATACTTCAGGAGTTGCATTTTTCCGGGGGAAAAACACAGAGCGCCACCTTCAAGTTGAACGAATGAGTGAGTGAATGAATGAATGAGTGAATGAACAAACGAACGAACAAGAAACAAACGAAATAAATGGAAGCACAGGCAGCCCTTGTCCCAGGTCACTCAGTCTTAAGAAGGCAGGGTCTGACACCCAGGAAAACCTGGCACGCACAACATTAGTTGTCAGGTGCTAGGTACTCTGGGGGGCGTGGTGTTGTGGGGTTCAGGCAGCACAATGGAGTCCCCAGGCCCCATTGTGTGTTGGGTACAAAATGCTTTCTGTACCCAACTTGGGGTCTAGAGTTCAAGTCCTTCGGTTTTCAGGACTGGAAAAGTGGTGAGGCAAGATCTAAATAACGCATCACTCTTGAACTCCATTTGTAACTGAAGATGACTTTGAACTCCTCTATCCTCCTGCCTCCTCCCTCCCAAATCCCGGGGACACAAGGGTTATTTATAGACATGTACTTCCACACCCAACTATTCTGAGGTCTTTCTAGGAAAGGCAAAACATGCACTGGGCTGAAATCCTTCCTCCCATTTTTCTTGCTGGGTTTTTTTTTTTTGTTTGTTTGTTTGTTTTGTTTTTTTGGATTCCCCCCCCCCCCCAGACAGGGTTTCTCTGTATAGCCCTGGCTGTTCTGGAACTCACTTTGTAGACCAGGCTGGCCTCAAACTCAGAAATCCGCCTGCCTCTGCCTCCCAGAGTGCTGGGATTACAGGCGTGCGCCACCACTGCCCGGCCTTTCCTCCCATTTTCCAAAGACACTGTGGCACAGACCCGGCTGCTCCTTCAAGTGGGCTCATGTAGAACAAGCACCCCTGTACTCTGGGGCCCTGGACCACGGTGGCAGTGATCAATGCCCTCGTGGGAAGCTGTCAGGTCGATTGAAATGTGGGCCCAGCCTCTGCCCGCTGGGCAGATGCTGGCACCACCACCCAAGCCTTAAATATTCATTCACTTGACAGAACACTAATTAAACAAAGTAAGGTGCATTATTACTTGATTAAATTTTTTATTGGCAGCTTAATTGGTCTGTTAGTTGCCCCTTAGGGAGATGTTTCTGCTCTACCCCACCTCACACCCGCCGTGTGGGAGGGAGCCCCCAGTCTCCTGCACTGTCCTTTCCCACGTGACTAGGGCACCCCAGACACATCTTCCCCTGTGCCCCTGCCCACCGTCCCACAGAGCTGACCCCGCCCCTTGGTATCAAGGCCATTTCCTGTTGGAGCATCGACAACCGATGATGTGCACCTGGAAGGGAGCTCCTCCTGTCAGGACCCCTCCCCGTCCTCAAAATGAGTATCTGAGATCCTTTGGAGAGTGAACATATCCAGATTTGAGGGGACAGGCTGGAAATGCGGCTCATTTAGTAGATGCTTGACTAGCGTGCACAAGACCCTTAAGTGTGATCCTCAGAACACCACTATCTGGACATAGTAATACAAGACCATAATCACCACAGTTGGGAGACTGAGGATCAGAAGTTAGAGACAAACCTTATCTGTATAGCAAGTTTGAGGCTAGCCCAGGCTACAGAAGGTCTTGTGTCCAAAAACAAACAACAAAAATCAGACTTGTGGCTGATCTGGGCTTGACTCAGCCCAGTGCAGTTGGCTGACCTGGCCCTCTCTGTGTCACTTTCCCCGTGATCATAGCCTTGATGCTGCCTGTTACCCAGGTAAGGGGAGCCATTCCGGGCAGGAGTGTAGCTCGGTGGTAGAGTTCCTATTTGCTCTGCACAAAGCGCTGGGTTCACCTCCCCAACGCTGGGTCACGGGTCCATAAGCTATTTGTCGGGGTTCTCAGAGTACTCGGGGCTGGCCTGTGGAAAGGCCTGGGATGTCCCCACAAAGCAGGTGAGACCACCCTGCCCTGTATAGCCTCCGACCCTGGGACAGCTCCATCTACCATCCCTGCAGATAGCACAAAGCCCAGCTGCTTAGCTACACCCTACCTTCCCAATATGCCACCTAATACAAGCTGGGGACAGCGTCATCCACCTTCAGTGGAGCTCAGACTGGCAAGATACCGCTGCACCAGGCAGCACCCTTACTGCCATCTCCCATGACCCTCAGGTGCCAGGCCACCCATTCCCCCAACCTAACCTCTGGTACAGCAGAACAGGTGAAGAGCCACAAGTTAACCTGTCCCCTTAGGACCAGCTGTGCACTGTGAACCTCAGTTTACCCCACTGCAAAACAGGTGCTGTCCTTAGGCCATGGGAAGAGGGGGGAGAAAGCAGGACACAGCAGTGGACGGCCAGGCCCGCTCCAGCCACTTAGCAAACACGAAAGAAACCCTTCTTTGGGTAGTAGAGGCAGGTAAGAAAGTGGGGTCTTCCCAGAGTGTCTTAGGTCCACACATAACCAGCACCTCGGCTGCACCCAGGTTGGATCTGGGAGCCACTCCATTGTGGGTCCTGCCCACCCCAGCGGTCTTCTCTGCATCCTCCCAGCCTCCAGGAGGACCCGAGCCCCACTGAGGCCTGAGGAATCCTCTGACGGCCCCAGAAGCCGCTGCTGGCAGGCAGGAGGCAGGGTAATTGGCACCGTGGGCCATGAGTGCAGGAAATGAGTGACTGCAACCGGCGCGGAGCGGGAAGCTCCTCAGTGTCACCGGTCTTATCTAGGAACAGGCTGCCCAATTACAGGGCCGTGCCCGCTACACCAGGCAGCTGCCAGCTCCTCCGCCCCTCCCCAGGGCCCTCATTGTATCTCCAGGCCAAGGAATCTGCTGCCCCTTCCAGCGGTCCAGGGCAACTCTCCAGGAAAGGCTTGACCTGACACTGCCCCGCCCAGGTGCGCAGCCACAGGTGTCCTCTGAAGCCAGCAGGCGTCGGGCGCCCTGTTCACATGCCTGCTCTGCTCTCCCAGCAACCAAGACAAAGGACTGATAATAATTTTGTGCGTGGACAACACTCCAGCATCTATCTGGGAAATGCAGTCACTGGGGGCTGCGATAGGGTGTCATATATTAGGAAAATAGGACTGTAATGGGTTTTCAATTGTACATAACGCAGTCAGTATTACAAGATTACACTGTGTGGTACTTGGTGGCTCACAGATGGCTGAGGGACGCAAGTCCCAGAAGTGCTGAGCCTAGGGTGTGTCTGGATGGGAGCTGGGGCACTGACTGGTAGCACTGACTTCCGAGCTTCAGCCCAGACAATGGCAGGCACTGTGCTTCAGGGTCGGTCCTGTCTAAGTTCAAATCCCGTGGCTTCTCCCGTACGCGGTCTGGTTTGCGCATTTGTGAAAGGACGGGCGCACGCACCTGCCTATGGGACTGTGAGAATGAGCTGAGCTGTGGAGAACACATGCGCAACCATCCGTGGTCCCTGTCCGTCTCCTGTCTCTGTCCTGCGCTACTTTATGGGGAAATCTCCTTCTGTGTGGACAGCAGGGCAGAGCGGAGCCTGAAGACCTCACAGCCCACTCTTCTGAACCTGAGCTCCTAGGAGGCCTCAGGACGTCAGCCTCCTTCAGAGCCGCCAATGCTCAGCTTGTGGGGGTGGGGCACCGCTCCGCCTTGTTCTTGCTTCCCAGCTTCAGTCCCAGCCAGGGCTTCCTGGGGGCTGGATCTGGCCTGGCATTCTAGGTCCTGGAGAACGGCATAAACGTGGCCCCGGGCCACTTACTCTCACAGGTCTTCATTCTACCTGAGCAGGTTCGGTGGCCCCAAGCGAGCAGGAGCTGTGCGTGGACAGGGCAGATGAGAGGTCCTACCATCCCCACAGCCTGCTCTGCTCACAGGCTCTTGGACTGCTGTCCCCAGCCCTGAATTTAGCACCCAGCCAAGCTTACCCCAAAGCTGCCCTTTCTCCTAACCTTATAAGCTACAGGCCCAGGGTAGCCTTAGACTTCTCAGTGGTCTTTCCTTGGCACCACAAAAGAAAACAAATTATTCAGGGTGGTTCAGAGCCCCACCAGAGCCATCTGGAACTCAGATGCTCCAGTAACACTCTGTTTGGAGGTTTGTGGGTGGCCATGTTACAGCTGATCCTGAGGTCACAGGGCAGGGGTCAAAAGGCTGGGCTAGGATGCTGGATGAGACGTGTCCTTCCAGAGCGTCTGTCAAGTGGAGACCAGCCAGCCCAGAGCCTAGGGCTGTAATTCTCATCTGTTTAATAGTGGAGGGAACTGTGTGTGAGGGGACAGTTCTACCACCTATCAGACCCCTTACTTTTGTCCATAGTTTATACCACCCCACCCCATACCATAGAGCCCCCAGGATTGACATAGCGCCCCTTCTGGGTTTTCAGCTGTCCCTGGTGAGTGACAGCCAGAGCTGTCTGGAATCACCCCAACTCTGGTCCTCTAGGGCATGGGGTTGGAGTGCAGGAGGGACAGGACTGGTTCCCCACCTGGGCCCTGAGCTGTCGTCTCCAGATGGAGCACTGGGTTCGTCTATCCATCCTTCTGTCTCTCTCTAGCAGAGCCTCCTGTTCCCACAGCTGCTCCCCCATCCCCACCAGCCTCATCCCACAGACAGCTTGGTGAGGATGTGGGTGTGAATTTCCCTCATTCCAACAAAGAGCCATAGCTGGGCAGAAGGCAGCAGGAAGGGACAGCAGAGCCCAGGGAAGATGCCCAGGCAGGTGAGGACCCCTGGTAGGTTTGCCAGACAGCCTTGAAGACAGGAAGCAGCGAGTGCTGCGGTCCGACCACACAGCACCATTACACTGCGGGGGCTGAGTTAGACACTGGATCCCACTCTCAGCTCTCTGCCAACCCATCCCACAGCCAGGACAAATCCGACAAATTGTGTTCCAGTTCCAGAGACACTCTGGGGACCAGAGGCCCGGGCCAGAGGTCTGACAGCAGATCCCTCACGAGAGCCTCAGGGAGCTCTGCGTGCACAGCTGCTAGCAAGTGCCAGCATGGCCCCAGTCCCACCCTGCCGTGCCAGCCTGCCTCAGTGACCCTGAGGGACTGTGGCATGCTTGACAGTTACTAGCCAGGACTGCTGCTAAGAGCTTCTGAGTCCTCCAGAGAGGCCTGAGCAACTCCTGCTCTCTCTCTGCCCAGGGGAAATGGAGGCAGTGTGGAGGAGCCAGACATCCAACTGGCGCTCCATCTGTGACTGTCATCTGTCCATGTGTCCATCCACACACAAATGGGGGCTTTAGTTTAACGAGCCAGGCCCTGGAGACTAGAAGCCAGGGATGAGGCTTTTTCAGAGCTCACTGCCTCCAGGGGGTGAAGGAGACAGTGGACAGTTAAAACCACACATGCTGAGGAGCGGCCTAACCTCTGCTCTTCTTAGCCCCATGCGGCCAGAAGCTGCTAAGCAAGAAGCTGCCCCTCTCTTACACCCACATCTCCTGACCTGTGCAACACGTCCGTGTGTGTGGGGGGGGGGGCTGTTTGATGAAGGGCAACTCCGCCCACCCAGAACCCAGCTGCTTCCAGCTGGTATTTAAAGAGGTGTCCCAGGGTGACTGGCGCTCACCCCACCCACCCTGCAGAGTCCCTCTCAAGGTAAATCAAAGGCAAAGCTGCCAGCTACCCTTCACCCACGCACATGCTCTGCCCCCCTCCCCCGAAAGTGCCTCAGCCAGGCTCGGCTCTCAGGCAAACTCTGTGATGGGAACAGTAGACGTCCCCAGAAGTCCCCAGGCTGCTCTCAGGACACACAGGCCAGCGTGAGGCTGACACTGGCTGGGGTGCAGGGAAGCCTCCTCAGGACAGTAGCTAAAGTTTAGCTGGTTGTTTTAGGGGGTGCTGAGAATTGCAGCCTGACACCTGCCAAGCACACACTCTCCTACTAAGCAGTGACCTTAGGAGAAAGAGGGTTATGACCTCTTTTAATAAGGAATACTAGAAGGCCCTAGAAACTAGACAGTGCCACCCAAGGTGGAGCCACATCAGAGAAAGATGACTGAGAAGATGATTCTGTCATGGCGAGGGGGTGCAGGAGGGGCAGGCTCTGTGGGGGAACAAGCAAGGAACAAGACAGCTGGTCAGAGTGGCAGCACGAGGGAGGGGCTGGCCTTCTCTGAGAGTCGAGAGGTGTGATTCTCTCTACCCAAGGAATGCTGGAACCATTTAACACAGGAGGAAACCGAGGCCCAGAAACTGGGGCTTGCACTGGTGTAGACAGAGCCACCGACTGACTGCATCCTGCCAGGTGCCTGAAGCACAGAGGAAATTAAAAGGGGTGAGGGCTGCTGACAGCATGTTCTGGGGAGCCCCACCCCCACCCTGTTGATATTTACTGGAAGCGCAGCTTGGATTTATAGAACTGTGTTTCAGAGAGCTCAGAGCCTCATCACAGGCCAACGCTCGCTGTCCTGGGGGAGGGACACATCCTGCCTTCGCAAACTTGTTAATAATCCTCCTTGTCAGGCAGTTCCTCCTCTGTCTAACCTAAATCTCTCCTGTCATGGCTTGAGCCAACTGTCTCTGCCACGGCTTAGTGCATCCTGGAGCAGGCTTTGATCTGTCCTCTGCGCCCCTGGGAGACATAAGACATCTCTGAGGGTAGTGTGGCCTTCTTTCCTGGTCCATAGTTCTTCCTCCAGCAGCAGTGTTCCTACCCTGGCCCTGGCTAGTAGTGAGCTCCCCTGTCCTTGTTGCAGAGGTAGGGGGTGGGAGGGGGGGAGGGGGGAACCTCAGAAATTTGGAACTGGGTGTCACATTCACAGACTAAGGTGGCCTCCCTTCCTAAACCTGAACTCACTGGAGAGAAGTCAGCCTTATCTCAAGACCACAGAGCAGGGTGCCCCACAGAGCAGGGTGCCTACAGAGCAGGATGCCCCACAGTGCAGGGTGCCCCCACAGAGCATCTGGCACAGAGAAATCACAGGGTGGAGATGGAGCCGCCTGGTTCTGCTGGAGGAGAGTCGACTATGCCAGCAGAGGTGGGTGGAAGGGAAACAGAGGTAGGAACATAGTCTTGTACCTCAGCTCGGTCATAGAACCCAAATGACCTTGAACAAACTCCTGCATCGGAAGGCAGGCAGGAGCTCTGGTGCCTTGGCCACAGGGTACAGGCCTCCCTCCATCCCTACTGGACTGGAAGTAGCCAAGGCCTAGAAGCCCCAGAACAAGGGAAAGAGGAGAAAGTGGGGGCTTCGGTCTTCCCTAGGCAGTTGCACTTGCTGAGGACCCCGCTGAGGACCCCGCTGAGCCAGCTCTGTAGAGCTCCCATCCTCCTCTTGTTCCTGGCTGGCTCCAGCTCCAACCATCTGAGCCCAAGTGTCTGGACTGCACTTAACCCCGCAGTCTCAGATCCTTCTGATTCCCCCGCCCAGGCCTAGGTTCCAAGCCATACTCCATGGGGGACACAGCCATCCCTGGCCAACGCTGGTTTCAAACACTCCAAAGAAGGCTTGGCCTAGCAGCTGCTTCCCAACCAAGACCGTCAAGAAAGTACAGGCTGCGACAACTCCCCACTCCCACCCCATTTGCAGAGCCCGGCCTGGTTAATCTGCTTCATTAAAGGCACTAATTAATTGGCTTAATTAAAAGGGTAACCTCCAAACCAGCAAGCAGATCTCCTCTTGATGAGCGGAAGAGTGACTGAGGGAGCCAGAGTTGAACAGGTGCATCGCACCCACTCCTGGCCCTGCATGCTCTCCTGGGACCACAGACCCAGCCATGGCTCTTGGTGTCTGGCCAGGGAGAAGCCCCCAGGGTGCTAACCTTTTGGCCGGGCTCTCTCCCTCCCCTCAGTAGGCAGAATTGGAAGCTCACCTTGACTCAGTGCAGCGCTGCTCAACTGCAGTTAGGAGCCCAGAACAGAAGCATCATAATGGAACCCAGAACAGGCAGGTTGCAACCAGTAACACTTAACAGGCCAGGGGGGACTGCCAACTGCCTTAGGAGGGCTGGGGCTAACTCACCATGCCTGTCTGGCAGGCAGCTGGGCCAGACTATGGTAAGCTCTAGCAGGAATGCTACTGGTGCTGTAGCAGGATCCCATGGGGAGCAGGGAAGGACCTCTGGAGTCCCAGCTTCCATTATCTTTATTCAAAAGAACTGAGCTCAAATCTCAGCTCAATCCCAGGAAGTGGAAGGTTGTGTGGCAAGCTTCAACTCTCCCAGTTCCCCTAACACAGAACTCCTGCCAGGGATACCCAGTCTATCCCCTTTCTAAGTAGAGCCTTCCAGGCTCAGCAGGAAACAGATCTGGGATCGATTAGTCATGCCTGCCACGGGTGATGGTTAAGAAGTACAGGCTTGTGTAGCATTCTCATTCAGCCCATTCTACGAGGCCCAAAAAGGCTAAGCAAGCAGTCGGCTGAACATTTGTCACAAGGAATCATTCTCATAATACCTCAAGCCTTTACAGAGGACTCAGCTCAGCTCTTCCCTAGACAGCACTCACTTAGCTTTAGCTGTCTGCCAACTTTCAAGAGAATTCCCAGGTAAAACTCTGAGTGGGGCACTTGTAACCCTAGCATGTGGAAAGTAGAGGCTGAAGGATGGGGAATTCAAAGCTGTCCTCTGCTATCAAGGTCAAGGCCAGCCTGGAATGCCCTGTGGAGAGAAAGAAAAAAGGCATCTTTTGCTCAGAGTCTGCTTTTTCTCGGGGAGGGAAAGGGACATGCTGGGGCTTCCTCTAAAGATCTGTCACAGTGGTTACAGAGACCTTCCTCCTTCCCTAAATGTCAGCCTTCTCTGACCTGGACAGCCTCTCTAATAGGTGGCAATATTGAAAAGATGCCACACAGTGCCCAGGGACCACTAGTGGCACCGAAACAGTCACTCTGCCTCTTTCATGGACCCCCAAAGGGAAAGACTAGATCTCAAGTTGAGATAGGGTGCCTTACAGTATCTAGAGGAGCTCAGCCAATTCCTCTTGGGGGGTCATCTAGACAGAAGTCAGAGTGCACCCCTAACCCTTGCTCATCTGATAAACCAGCCTCAGGCCGTCTGGCCCCTGCTATGAGTAGCCTGGGCCAGCACTCCGCTGTCGGCTTGCAGTTCCTCCATGCTGAGCCCACAGCAGAGGCGCAAGGCTGCCTGTCAGATCTGGACAGATTCTGTCTTTGCACAAACAGCTGTTCGCCTGCTCAACAGCTCTGCCACCCAGGAGAGGTTCCAGCAAGGGGCCCCGCCCTGTAATGATGAGACTCAATCGGTGCTGCCCTGAGGAGGGCGGGACCACTGGGCTCGCTGTCACCACAGCTTCAGGCTGCCAGTGAGGATCCAGCCTCAGAGCCTCTAAAAAGCAAGGCTATAGTGTAAGAGGCTCCAGGCTCAGAGGCTGGGTCTTGGGTCAGGACCTGCTCGGCATCTCTTCACAGGAACCTGCTTTGTATCATAGTGCTCAGAGGCTGATCCCACAAATCCTAGCACCGTACAGGGCATGGCATGCAATCAGGAAACATCCACCCTGGATAACCGTTGTCACTGTGTGGTCCTCCTCAGCCAGGTCAGACCACCAGCCATGGAGGTGGGGACCTGACCATGCCAAGTGATCATGGGAACAGATGTAGTCAGGAAGGAAAAGGTTCAGGAATGGAATCCAGTCACTGCATAATCACTACTGTCACACTGAGGCCTGCAAAGGAGCCATCCACCCGGGCCCATGAACATATGACCACAAGGCAGGACCCTGTGCAAGTTCACACAGCTGCGCATGGGTGGCCCGCACAGGGCTTGACGGGCCAAGGGGAATGCTACGTACGGATCTCAGGTCCGAGCCTCAACTAGATCTCCTGTCAAGTCCCTCAGGCCCTGCTGTGGAAAACAAGTTGCCAGTTTTCAACTACCTTCTGAGGTTGGGATCCGAGGGGGTTGGGGGGAGGTGCCAGGGTTGGAAAGGGGCCCTAGAACCTGCACCTGTCTGCCCAAGAGCCTCCCTTCCCACCTCCAGGAAGAGCACTGGAAGGAACAGATCCTCACACCAACCCTTGCTGTGAGAGGCCGCTAAGTACTCAGAGTAGCACTGACTACCTCTGGCATCCAGATTAGGCAGGCTGAGAACAACCCAAGCCCAAGTACCCTGAGGAGGCTTGGTCTCTTCCCTCAGGGTGTGGGGTCTTCGGCCTGGAGCAAACCTTCCTGGGGAAGACACAGAGACCTGCAGGGAGAGAGCTGGAGCACAGGGCAGCCAGACCATAACCCTCTCTGCAGAGGACTCACGGGTGGGTCTCATACGGCCTTAGCACTCATCTCAAAGATGGAGAAACTGATCCTGCACCTGCTAAGAATGCAAGCTGGTTTGCAGCCTGCCATATAGAAGACCCCTAAACTGTCTGTCCCCACGAGTCCCATAGTACTGTGGCATCAACAGGCCCATAGTCTACCCAGAAGGCCTTGAAAGTCTTAGACCAGCCCCTGTCTATCCAGCCCTTGACTAAACAATGGGTTCTTGGGGTCCTTCCAAGAGTAGGACTAACCTCAGTCCTCCTAGTCTCCCTGGGACCCCATAATTCCCCCCACCCTCCCACCCTCAGACAAGATGCCATGGCATCAGGGGCTCAACACACAATCTGCCCATCACATCCAGATGGGGCACAGACAACCTGGCCCATTCCTGAACAGGAAGACCAGAAGTTCAAGGCCTAGGACAGATGAGACTCTGTCTCAAAAATTCTAGGGGGAGGGTTTCAGGAAGGACCAGGTTAAGCTCTAGCCTCGGGTACTATGATCTGGGTGAGCTACCTAACCTTAGAGCGTCTCAGTTTTCCCATCTCTGAACGGACAGAAGAGCTGCGTCAACTGGCAGGGATGCTTTTGTGGGGTCTGAAAACAACCACAATGCCTTCCAGAGGCAAACATGGCAGCGCCCCCTGCATGACAGGAAGACTAACCTCACCGGTGATCAGTGCCACAACTAACCATTTCATCCTCCACATTGTCTTCATCCCTACCTGTGCCCTGTGCCGAGTCTGGGCTCTGCTTCCTCGACCAGATCTGGGAGCAGGGTGCTCCTGGGTCCCTGCCTGGTAACACAAACCACACCCATCCCAGACCTAGGACAGATCCAGGGCAGGAAGTCCCCAGCCTCCCACAGATAAGGACCCCTGTCCTGTTGACCTCTAGGGTCAGGGCAGGGGCAACATACTGGCACAAAGGCTGAGCTGTCTGTGCCTCTGGCCTGGCAGCTGCCCGTGGCTAGCCCTTTCGCCACAAAGAGGCCTTTGAGCAGCTGCTGGCGGGAGCAGAGCTCTCCTTGAAGGCCCCCGGCTCTCACAAGCCCTGACTGTCTGGAAGTCCATCGACCAGAGAGACAGCTGCCGTGGGGGCAGGGCCCAGGCCCTGCCCTGCTCCTGGGCACATTGTTGCCCCAGCCTCCTTAGCTTCATCCTAGGATGCCCAGCCAGGGCAGGCAGCAGGCCTGAGACCTGGGCTTGGCCTCAGCCTGGCAGGACTGGACTTGACCCCAGTATGAATCAACAACTGCCCAGGCCTTCACAAAGGCACAGGAAGTTGCTGCAGGGTTGGGGCTCTGCCTTTCTGCTTCCTTTCCTGTTCTTGGCCTCAGCTTTCCCATCTGTAAAATGGACCCTCCAATTTATACTTGGACACTTCAGAGACCAAAGAGGCCCTCATTTAACACCCCACTCTGTGCGATGCCACCCCAGCTGCTACCCCACCAGCTCCACAGCTGCTGGAGGTGAAAGAGGTATAGGAAGGGGTCCCAAGGCACATGTCATCCCCAGTGCCCCTCACTCTGAGTCTCATGCTTCTCCTCCATAAAATGGGCTGATGGGTATGGCGGTGCACACCTATATTTCAAGGACTCAGGAGACTGAAACAGGAATGGCCGTGAATCCTAGGCCAGACGGGCTACAGAGCAAGTCCCAGGTCAGCCTGGGCTATAGTCAGACTCTACCTCAAAATAACAAAGCAAGGGCCAGTGAGATAGCTCAATGGGTGAAGGCACGCTCTGAGTGCCTGGTGTCTTGAGTTCAATCCCTGGAGCCCATGTAAGTCTGCACACACAGAGACAGACAGACACACACACACACACACACAGAGACACACACACACACCTTTAAAATATAATTTAAAAGTAAAGGGAGTAGTGTGTGGATGAGCTGATGAACGTCAGATTCAATGTCACTGAATATGAGGCCAGCCAGTATGCCGGAGGGACAAACATCTAGTTTATCTTGGCTCCTGCAGGTAGTGGTGTGTATGGCTAACTGGCAGGAAACACACGGTTAAAGATCGGTAGACAACAGTCATACTTGAGCAAAGGTGCAAGAAGAGGAAGTAAGGCCTGGGGGAAGCCAGGGCAGGGAGGTGGGAGGAGGCCTAAAAGGCCAGGCTAGAGGCTTTGGACTCAATTCCTCTGACTAGGGAGCTACTGATGGTCTCAGGGCCAGAAAGTGACTGGATTGAGTTAGCCATCTTTTAAAGCATCTGGCTGTGCCTGAGGGGAAGAGAAGAGGACGGATGAGTGGCCATCTGCAGAGCACCCACCTTCCTGACACTACAGGAGGCTGAGCCTGCTAGGAGTGTGTGAAGGGCACTTGGGAGAGAGGAGGGTCACAGTCCAACCCCTCTTCCAGCCCATCTACACCCACCATGCCTGGCAGCCCCAGGGCACTGTGACACCTAGTCCAGGGGATGCTTTGGGTTGGATCTAGCCATCTTTATGCAGTTGGGTTTGTGAGCCTGATCTCTCAGCTGTCTAGAAGGGAGGGGCGCTGGCGTCTGTTTCCATAAAGCTATCCCGTCGCCGGCTTGGCTCCGTGTGTTTTGTTTCGTCGTGATTTGATTTTGAGGTAAAGGGGATGGAACCCAGGGTCTCACCTAGTCAAAGACTTTATCACTGACTCCGACCCCTCCAGCCTGACAATAAGCTGCAAACTAGAAGTCTGTGCAGGAAACGACCCTGCCCTTGGCTTCCTTACCGTGACAGGGAGTTCAGAGAAGAGGTGTGCCTTTGGGGACCAGAGGAACCATGCTAAGGAAGATGATCCCTTCCCCCACCCCCATCACCTGGACACTGTGCCTCAGTTTTACTGAGGTTGGAAGGGTTAAGTGAGATTCGGGACATGGCCCACAGGGCCCCTGCAGCCCACAGGAAATGCGTAGTGTAGCCAGCCGGACTACTGTTAGCTTTGAATTCCTTCCCATCATTTACAAAGGGGAGCCTGGATTCTGGTGCTCAGGGATAATGAGATCCTCTCTCTCGGCTCCAGAGACCCTAGTCTGTCGCCTCAGAAGCCAACAGGGCTGCCACGACCCCACTCCTCTGTCTGAGCCCCAGGAATGAAGCTCCCAGGAGCGCCACACACCACAGCTGTGGATTAGCTCGCCAACAATGAGGGCCCAAGTGCCATCAGCACCCCAGAGATTCAGCTCCAGCCCCTGCCATGCCCACCCAGTTGCACCTCCGGAGGTGAACCCTGCGCCCCTTCTCTGGTACTGGATCCTGAAGCGATCCAGCAGCCAGGGCGAGCGATCCAGCATCCTCAGGAGAGCCGCCCCGCAGCCCAGCTCGGGCTGCGGAAACTGGCGGAGTAAATAATGACATTTCCCCCTCTTCTCGCTCTTCGCCCCTTTCCCTTCCACAAATAAATTATCAACATGCCCAGGTCCCGGCGGAGTGGAGCAGATCTCGGGGAACAATGAGAGAGCTTTTAATAGGATTCCAGGAGCTGCGGCCACTCATTCACCACCCTGATGGAGAGTGCTCCGTGACCGCAGGCCACCAGCACCCTCCCAGGACCCTTGCTGCCCGGCTCCTCCCCAGGGCACCAGCAGTGGCACAGCCCAGCTGAGCCACCTGCTGACATCACAGGCCAGTGGCGTCCTCAACAGAGTGAACATGCCTCCCGCTCCGGCCCCAGCCCACTCTCCTCAGTGATCACCTCAGTGAGCCTGTCCCCTCCGGAAATGAGGTCCTTTACCTGCTCTGCCACCACCACACTCCTCTCCCTTGTAAGGCCGAAATCTGTTCAGTGACACCATTGCCTCCGTCATGAGGGTACACAGTGGGGCCTCAGGACAGGAGGCTGAACCTGGGCAGGGTACACACAAGACTCCATGGCCACAAGGTACTGCCCCGAGGGCCTGGGCATGCGCCCCACGACGGGAGGCACAGGTCTCTGTCAAGAAAGAAGAGACCCTCAACCCTGGTCCACTCAATGTGTGCCTCGTCTCCCCACTGTCCTTGTAAAGGAGACCCAGTCAGACACAGACAAAGTACTTCTCAATAAACGGGACTGTTGTCCCTCTGCCTCAGCGTGACCTTTGCAGCTAACTTTACCCCCAGGATACTATTGGTCCATCATATATTTAAGGAAAATTGAGAGCAAGCACTGTGCGTTGTCATATGCTGGCTGTGTGACCTTGGTCTGGTCACCTTCTCTGCCTAACCCTCAGTTTTCTCCTCTGTAAAATGGGACAGTTCTGAGGCCCGATGAGAGTCTGTACTCTTTAGTCTCAGTATGGTGTTTGGGAGTTATGCAGTACGTACAGTAAGCCCTCAGTGATAACAGCCCGCCAGGTTCCAACACTTAGAAAGTGCCCAGTAGACCCAGCAGGGTCCCTTTTGGCTTAACTCTAGGAAGCCATCCTTAGCAAAAGGTAACATTTGAGCTCCGCACTCTGTTTCCCACACACTGGCTCTGTCCCCTGCCGTGTCCTCAGGTCCCAGGTCCTCTCTAGGGAGTTCCCAATACCTGCCTCTTCATCCTCTTCTTCATGACCTCGGCCTTTAGAGTCCCTTGTTCCTGCTCTGTGCTACCTCTGGGTGTCAGGCCCCAGCAGCTCAGCGAATGTCCCACGGGCCAACCTGTTGGGGATGGTAGGGTGTCGTGGAGACAGGAGGCTAGCTCCCTGGAGCTCTGGGGAGGTCAGTGTCCTGGCACTGTACCCAGCTTGGTCTGGCCTGTCATTTGAGCTCAGGGAACTCCACCATGCTCTCCCAAAGGCCTACAGCTATAGTCTTTGAACCCCAAATGCGTGCCTGGTTGTCCCATTTTATTGATTCGGAGACTGAGGCACAGACAGGGGAAGTAGGGTATCCAGGGCACTCCATCAACTAGTAACAGGCAGGATTTGAACCCAAGGCCAGTGCCCACTCCCTGGCTGTGACAGAAGACCCGTCCATATGGCCTTGGACAGTGCTTGCCTTTGCTCTGTGTCTCAGTCTCCTCTCAGCAGGAAGCGAGAAAAGCTTGCCCAGGAAGCTGAGGTGCAGTGCTGCCGGGGCCTCACCAGTCCACAACTGAGGAGGAGTTGAGAGCTCGGGTGACGGAGCTAATGATGGCACTGGGACCCTGGGAGTCATCACTGTCCATCTGCCTGCCTGGGACACACCCACTCTGGCATCTCGTTCCTTTGCTTTCAACCCCACTCCGGTGACAGGCTCAAGGCATAAAGACAGAGTCACATCCAAGGCAGGACCGGGGGCAGAGAGAGGTGGTTCAGTCACCCGTTAGGGCTGGTGCAGGACGGCTCAGGGAAAGCCCAGAGGTACGCTCCCGTGTATGCAGGAGTGTGCATGTGAAGACAAGTGTGGTCACTCGAGAATGCACACCTGGGCACAGCTGCCTTGAGTTCCTGACCTGGCCTTGGGGCTGGGACTTAACCAGACTCTACTCACATACTGCCTAAGAAAAGGAGCAAGGGGGAAAGGGAACCCCACTTGGTTCCCACCCACCCACCTACCCACCCAGAGCAGTGACTAGAAACCACTGCATCCCACCCCATGCTTTAACTAGACCAGATAACTTCAGCTACACTCCCATGATCCTCTGCAACCTGCCATTCCCGTGGGGTAGGATGCTCACCTACCCAAAGTCACATCTCCTAATCCAGCTAGGCCTCCCGATCTCACCATCCGATCCCCACATGGAACCCAGCGTCATGAGTCCCTTGGGCAGGTCAGTCTGGTGACATACCCTGGACTCACCACAGGCCGGCCAGATGTTCTGCTGACAGCCACACATAGAACCCCAAGGTTCTACCTTGTGTAGACCCCTGCGAGCCGGCAGTGAGCACCGCCAGGGCCCTGCCCTCACCTGTGCACAGCCCACCCTATGCCCCATCCCCCCCTCCTCCAGGCAGCCCTTGGAACACTGCCCCCAAGAAAAGCCCATCCTGGCGCCAGCACCCAGCAGCAGTTTTTGAGGACATCTTCCTGAGCGGCACTTGCCAGGCGTCGCTTGTGGGGGAAGGGTGGAGGGGCTGTGGGGATGGACAAGAGCGGATCTGCTTCTGGAGATAAACGCCATTTCCGACGAAGTCATTCCCACTTTCTCTTCCCTCCTTCTCTTGCTCTTGTGAACGAGATCTCTCTCTCTCTCTCTCTCTCTCTCTCTCTCTCTCACACACACACACACACACACACACACACACACACAGAGTTTGCTAAATCTGTTGTAATCTGGTGCCAACGATTAATTCAGGCAGAAGGAGGGAAAAGGGAGTGGGGAAAAAAATACCGCCAGGAAGCATCCTCTTCAGCCATAGGTGGGAGCAGCCAGGGCTTGTGCCTCTCGACCCCAGCCTCAGCACAAGGCCCGCCCACCCTTCTGCTGCTCCCCACAAAGCCCGATGCCTCTGGGCCCCAGCCTGAGTTCTGTACTCTGCTTGGGAGGCAGTGTCCCCTAGTGGTTAGCTGAGCCCTACACAGCTGGGGCCTGGTGCCTCAGCAGACCTCCTCCCTGCTGCCTTCACCCCTTCCTCCCTGAACTACACCCCCAGCCCTGCGCCCCTAGCCCCTAGCCCCTACCTGGAATCCCCTTTATCACCAGCTGCCCTAACTCTGTATCATGGTCACTGCCCTTGCCAGGAGTAAGCCCAGCAGGCCCTGGACAGTCCATCACTGCAAACGCATACACCACAGCTCTCAGCAGAGGGAACCCATCGGGCTGAAGCCCTAAGTGGGCCAGCTTGGGTACCCCAGAAAGGAAGATCAGAAGACAAACCATCAGTTCCAGTCCCCATGAAAATACCAGGCCAAGGGGTCTTAGCCCTGAACTCCTTTGCCCATAAGTTTCTCATTCCTGTCCTTCCTCGTGACTCACCCTTCCTATCTTCCTCCTATTACCTCCTATCACCCTCTCCAAAAGCCTCCTCTACCCCAGCCTTCCGGGTGGGAGGCATGCGTGACTGACCAAGAGGTCTGACCCCACCCGGCTGCCAGCTGCCCAGGGGTACCGGGCTGTATTGCTATCTCTGTTTTGAGGCAGGGGCTCCCCGTGCATTCCTGGCTGACCTTGAACTTCCTTCATAGCCCGTACTGCCAGGAATTTTCTGGAACCCCTCTCTCTGACTCAGCTTCCCAAATGCTAGGATTAGACTTGTTCTCCGGGGCCCCGCTGCAGGACTGCCTTCTGTTTACTTTTTTTTTTTTTTTTTTAGAAGAGTTTCATTATGTAGCTCTTGGCTGGTCTGACACTAGCTATGCAGACCAGGCTGGCCTCAAATTCACAGAGATCTGCCTGCCTCTGCCTCCTGGGCACTGGGACAGGAAGGCCTTTGTTCTGGGCACTTATTCAAGAGCCCAAGGCTATGCCTGGCTAGTCTCAATTCTCCTTAGTGAATGAACAAATAAGGAATGAGCTGGAAAGAAGGGAATGGAAACTGAGGGACAGAGGCGTCTTATTCTCAACGTCCCTTCCCCTGTGACCTCTTCTAAGTCCTCTCCCCATGCTCAGCCTCCACTGACTGCGAACACACCCACAAACACCACGGTGGGCGCTCAGAGCCAGAGCTGTGGTGAACCCAGCAAATACCTTCCACAGAGCAAGTGGAAGTCCTAGAATCCTGACATCATCTGCAGAGTGACTGACCCTGGGGAGCAACTGGGCTCTGGGGGCCAAAGGCAAGTGCACAAACAAAATCTGCCCAGCACACAGGCAAACCCAGGCCTGCAGACTCAGCCGCCCGGGACCCTCAGCAGACCAGTTGCCACCGGGGAGCACCAAGCCAGCTGGGGTTGGGAAGCATGGTAGGACTGTTGCCTCCTTTGTCTGTCCTGGCCATCCAGTCTGCCTCTTCCAAGTCCTCTCCAGCACAGGGTGATCCCTACCATACAGCAAATGACGGTATCCAGCTGCCCAAGCCCAGGACAGAGCCAGAACTGACAAGACAGTCTGGGTTCTAGGGAAGGTATGCCCGGATACAGTCACACAGAGCACCATATTTCAAGAGTAACAGCCAGGACCACAGTACCCCTACCTTCCAAAGCCCCGCTGTCCGTCTCGGCCATGCCCACCACCTCACACGCCAAGCTCGTGATCTGCCTGAAGTTGAAGCTCCCCCTGTGGTCTTTAATCTTCCCACTGTCACTGCACTGGGAGGCACTGGCGTAGAGGGCCCGGACACCAGGAGGCACTGGTGACCTCGGCCGGCAGCGGTGACCTCGCAGTCCTGCTTGCTTCCCAGGCCTAAGAAGCAGTAAGCACACGCCCACAGCGAAGGTGGGAAAAGACTACAAGGGAGCCATGTCGCTAGGCATGAACTCTTCTGGAGACCTCCCGGGTTCACCTCATGGCAGCTGCCCCAAAACAGGCTCCACAACTGCTCCGCTTCCCAGGGAGGGAGCCCAGGCCCACGAAGGTCAGGCTTGCTGAAGGCCAGATGGCCAGGCAAAGGAATCCTTCCCAGGAACCACCTAGGTCCCCAAAACACAATCCACTGGGGTGACAAGATGTTTAAAGCCATTTCCAGATCCTGGGATGAACCAGCCCCGTAGGATAGCTCCTGGCTCAGCTCCAGCAAGCCCTACCTCCACGATCAGGACACTTTGCCGGCCTGATGGAGGTGTCAGGACTGGCTGGAAAGGGTGGCTAAGGTCCCTAAGTCCTAAGAGGCATGCAGTGAAACCCCTGCCCCGCTCCCTGACACTGTGACTGCCCGATGCCACCTGTCTGCACAGTACCTGCACAGGAGAAGGTGACTGTGCCCAGCTATCTCAAGAGGTCTGGTCATCACAATCCCCCACCAAAGCAGCTATCCTACACCACCATCCATTTTTTTTTTTTTTTTGAGGACTTCTCTGTATAGCCTTGGCTGTCCTGAAATTCCCTTTGTAGACCAGGCTGTCCTGATTCACGACTCTCGGCCTCCAGAGTGCTGTGATCAAAGGCGTGTACCACCACACCCTGCTAAACACCTGCTTTTTTACCTCAGCCACAGCACTGGGCCTTTGCAGGCAGCAGCCATCTAAAGGTCCGCCTCTCTATCTCTTAGACACCTGAGGAGTCTGGTCCACCCAGGCCTCCAGCCCCTTTCCGGCCGACTTTACAGACTTTACCCCGACATCCCTTTCCCAGTCTTTTGGCAGACTGCTGTCCTGCCCTGCTATCTCAATTCAGGCACAAAATTCATCCCTCCTCATAGGTCATGACTTCACTCCCCTTGACAGGCAGGTTCCCAGAAGGGAAGTTACAGACCTGGGGCGCATATATAGCAGGTAGCACAGGCTAGGCCACTAGGTTTCAGTGGAGACTCACAGAGCTGAGTCTCCAGGCTAAAACCCTAAAAGCCTGCCTGTGCAGCCTGGCAGCAGGTAAAATGATGCAAAGATGGCCCTCCGGTCTCTACCACCTCCTCTTAAACAACCTGAGTGATCTCCCGGGGGCTTCCATAGGACTCCGATCCGACAGCTGCTGAAGGCCCACATGTGGCTAGCTGCATGAAGGAATCTGATCCCCTTAACCTGCCAGTATCTCTACAGATAGCCTCTGCCCTTTCAGACCCCTGAGCCAAAGAGCAGGGCCATTAAAGACTTGTAGCAAGTGCACATGCATTTTACAAAGTAGTCCCTGTTCTTCAACTAAGGTCCAGGGAGTAGCTAGAGCAGGCGTCTATAACAGGACAGAAACACTGAGGCACACAGAGGGAGGACTAGCGAGGTAGAGTCTGATGGACGGACCCCAGTCCCTGCATAGACTAAGCCACGCAGGCTGGCCACCATCTCCGCGCGTGGGCTGCTGAGCCTCGCCTGCCCGGCTCCCACCCTCCCGGGGAGGTTTTGCCTATAATCTTTCTGAGAACCAAGGTGGGGTGTGCATACCTAGTTTCTCCCTCCCCTCCCCCCATACACTCCAAAAGCAAACCTGTCTCACTTCCCACCTGGCCTTTAGCCCCATTCGACCTCAGCTCTTCCTACCCCCTCCCCAGACCTCCCTGGGACCCCCACCCACCCACAGCCAACCCAGCCAGGCAGCATCTCATCCCAAGCACTGGCCCTGGCAGCCTGGGCCATTTCCATTTTAAACCTTCGGAGGAAGCCCTGAGCAGTCGCCCACGGCAGGCACCAGCTGACAGGTGATGTTTGTGCCTCTCCTCCTGGGGCTGGCAGGAAGACACGCAGTTGGCTTTCAACTCCAGAAACCTAAGCCTGGAGCCCCTGTGTGCAGCCGCCTTCCCCCCACCCCCTGTGCTTGCAGGGAGTGGAGCCCCAGCCCGCATCCCTCTGCTAGGAGTCAGAGGTCCTAGGTCCTGCTTGGCGTACACCCACTCTCCCACCCAGACAGCACCCCCCCCCCAACTCCTAAGCTACCTAGAGATGGAAAAGGGTGGGGCTGGTCTCCATCCCCCAAAGGATGCAGAACGGAGACGAGGCAAGGCTGGACCTTGTCACCCCTCACCTCTGTTCCCGTGCCCTGGCTTTATTTATTCACATCAGATCTCTCACTTGGGCCTCCAGGGCCTGGCACACCCCAGCTGAGCTGTGTTCTCTCTTAACCATGTGCCCGGGAGAGCCTGGAAGCCCTCCCGGGGCCCCAGGAAGCCTGGAGCAGCTCCCCGATGCCGTCGCTTCACAACTTTGTCCTCCTCAGAGAGCTCTGATCAACCACGGCTCCCTGCAGCTGGGCAACAACGCTCCCCAGCTTTCCGCCCCTGGGCCTCGGAGCCCCACGAGGAGGGGCGTGCTCGCGGTCTATTGCCTCCTTGTGTAGGAAGCTGGGAGGTGGGGGATCCTGCACTGTGACCCCAGCCCGTTAGTCCCTCCGTTCCACCTTTGCAGCCGCCAGGTGCACAGTCTCAGCCCCCGCCGACACCAGGCTGCCAGTCCACAGCGCGCGCAGGGAGGGAAGTTGGAGGCTGCCTATGCCCCCCTTGAAGTCGTTTTAAAAATAAAACCTCGCTCTAACCGTGACTCACGCGGCTAGTGGGGACGGGAACGCGGCGCCGGGGCCGGCCCGCTGCCCTCGCCCAGCTCGCCCCTCACCCTCCTTTTTCCCGAGTGCGGGGCAGGAGCTGGGACCGACCTGCTCAGCCCGGCGCCCCCCGCGGGTCCCGCTGCCATCCCCCGGGCGCAGCCAGGGCTCTGTTTGGGGCTGCAAGCGAGCCCCCGCCCTTTCCAGCCTCCGCTCTGGGGAAAGGGGCCGCGGGCCGCGAACCCCGCGCCTCCCCGCGGCCGGGCCAGCATCACCCGCTCTGGGCTCTTGACTCTTGAACCCCTTACACCCCGAATCCCAAAAGCTGTACGTCCTCCACCACACCAGACCGACTCCGGCGGCGCGATCCGGCCCGATGCGTGCAGCGCGGCCCCCGCCCCGCACGCCCCAGCGCCCTGTCCCGACCCCCGGCCCGCGCAGCTTGCCTTACCTGCGTAGCGGCCGGGGAGGCGGGTCTCCTCGGGAAACTTTGCGGCGACGGCTGGAGCCTCAGGGGTTATTCCAAGGAGCGGGCGGGAGCCCCAGCCGGAGGGCACCCAGGGGGGCCGGGGAGAGGAGCCCCCGGCGCGCGACGGAGCTCGGTGGCGGGCCCGGGGCGCGGGGCGCGCGGCGGCGCATCTGCCCAGCGGAGCGGCGGGAGGAGTGCGCGGGGTGGCGCCCGGCGGCGGGGTGCGTGTGCCCGGGCTGGTGCGCTCAACGGAGCGAGGGCAGCGGCGGTGGCGGCGGCGGCGAGCAGGGCGCGGGGAAGCAGGCTGTGCGGCCGCCTCTCCCCTCGCGGCGGCGGCGGCGGCGGGGCTGTGCGTGCAGCGCGGAGCGGGGAGGGCGGGAGCGGAGAGGGAGGCGGCGGGCGGGGAGGAGGCGGCGGGGGCGGGGGCGCCGCGCTGCGCACTGGCCGGCGGGACCCGGAGCGGGAGGCTGCGCCGCCGCGCGGGGACTCTGGCCCAGCCCGGGAGAAACGGCGTCCGTGCGTCCCCCCTCCTCCTAGCCTCCGCCAAAATGTCTGGGATGGGGGTGGGGGAGGACGAGTTGGGGAGCTGGTTTCCCCCCACCCCAGGGACTAAGGGGAGGGAGGCTCCTAACACCAGTCTCCAGGGCTAGAAGGAGGATGGCAAGAGAAAGGGGTTCCAGTTCGGGCGTCTCCTCCCCCTACATCGATCCTCTCAGCACCCACTCATTCATCTGCCCATCTATCCATTCATTCATTCATCCGTCCACTCGAACATTCATTCACAAACAGAACCCACCTACTCTGCATGCTCAGGTAGCCCATTCCTCCTTGCCAGGTGCCCCTTCCCCAGCTCAGACAGCACCCCCCTCACCTGCAGCTCTTCCTGCACAGACCCTGTCTAAACTCTTCGCTTTTCCCCGCGTAGGACCCCACCCAGATGTGTAGGAGGGGTCAGATGCCAGTCCCCCTCTTGTCCTCCCCAGATGGCTGGCCTTTGGACAACTTAGTTAACCTCCCTAAGTCTATGTGTCTTGAGGATGAACCGGGAGCATTAGCCCCTGGACTCCTGGAGGGCTGAGGAGACCCACAGTGGGTAGGGGGATGGGGTGGGACTGAAGGCGTTGATTATGGAAAAGTTGTTCTGTGTGCCCTGGGGACACAGGGATGGACGAACTAGAAAGTTTTTTAGCAGGGAAAATACCCGGATGTACCCTTGGGAACACTAACCTCTCTCTGCCCAGCCTCACCTACCCTCCCCCCCAGTCTCCCACCCCCATTCCCATCACCTGCAGACCTTGTTATCTTGTGACAGAACTGGACCATCCCTTACAGACTTAGTTTTCCCCTTGGGTGCTACCTACTCTGGCTGAGTCTCTAACTCTGCTTAGACCCCCTGTGAGTTTCCCCACAGCTCCCAGGCCCATCCCTAGACCTTCATAATCTAAGACCTTCCCCCTCCAAGGCTTCCCAGGCCGCCTTCCCTCAGGTTGCTCACTGTTGCCCCTGAGGGAGGGCAAGCAGCCTGCCTAAGGCTGCCTTCTCTGCCCCTCCCCCAGAAGTCTCTGCCCCTTCCCGCCTCACCTCCTTGCCTCCTCACCTCCCAGCTCCCTTCCTTCCTTCCTCCCCTCCCTGGGTTTGTACTCAATTCACCAAACAGCTATTTTTTTCCTCCCAATTTTTATTTATCGCCCAAACAGCATTATACCATCAATAAAGGAAGGGGGAAAAAATCACCCACAATGCCACTGCCCTGTGGCGTCAACAGCTTCCCGTCCCCTGCTCCCTTCCAGGCTTGTCCAGGCACAAAGCTGGCTATAATTTTCACAGAACTGTGGTTTCCGTTCTGCCTGCCTAGACCCCCAGATGGACTCGGGGCCCTAGGGCTCTGTCTCCTCGGTTCCTCCTCTGTGTCCCTTAGCATGTGGCTCAGAAATTCTGTGTCTTCCTCCTTTCCTAAAACAACCCCCCTCTACCTCCCTACCACCCCATGCCAGGCAGCAGGCTGGTGTCAAGCAAGCCTCGGGCCTCATACCGAGGTGGATAGTGTGCCCAGGGCTTGACTTGACACAGCACACTTAGATATCAAAATATCACCTTCACAACTGTGGCTTTAATGGTTATGTGATGTCGCTTCCAGTTGATGAACTGTACCTCGCTTAGCAGGATCTCCTGCACACAATTCAGGGAATCCTGGGGGAGGGCCACCGTGCTGGGTACGATCTGGGACACCAAGGAGACCACTATGAACCAGGTTATACTGGGTGCAAAGCTGGGATTCCAGAAAGGCTACCCAGCACGTACTCACCCCTGGATGAAGCAGGATGAAGTAAGCTTCTTAGGGACAGCGGCTGTGCTCCTGCGGCTTGGGGGGGGCAGGTGAAAAGTCACAGAACGGGTGCAGCAGGAGCCCATTGCAGAGATGAACGCCCTAATCTCGTGGAATCGAGTGGAATGTCCGGTGCCACTGAGCAAGAACTCTTGGCTGGAGCCAGGGATCAGAGTCAGGAAGCCCATGGTGGCGGAAGAGGCTGAGAAAGGCAGGCGGCGGGTGTACAGGGTCTCAGAGCCGTGGACTACATAGGAACTCTGGGAGGAGCGGGGCATCAACCAAAGACGTGACTCCAGGGCACCAAGTCAGTCAGCTGAGATCTGTGAATATAGTTTGTTCAGTCAACAAATATGTGATAAACCACTGTATGCTGTAGGCTACAGGAGAACACAGGATGATGGTGAAAGATACAGTTAGTCTTGGGAGCGGCTCTGGGAGGCCCTCAGCATTGAGGGCAGCACAAGTCACCCAGTAACACTCTGTGCCTTCAACCTTGAGTTCGCCAAGGCCCAGCTCCTCCACTGGGGGCGGGGCAATAACCAGAACAATGTCCTGCAGCTCAGAGTGGGCCCGCCCTCCCACTGGCAGCAAGGTCAGCCGGCCCCGTCCACAGCCTCCTCTCCCCAGCCTCTCAGCTGCCACTTTCCCTCTCAGGGGTGTGTGGCTTCAGTTTGACACCTGATTGTGCAGAGGCCAGGGACCCTCAGCACTGTCCCATCCTCCACTGTCTTACGCTAATGGGGCCATCACAGACTTCCTGTGGCTACTGTGACAGTCAGGAAAGGTCCTAAGATGCCATCACAGACTTCCTGTGGCTACTGTGACAGTCAGGAAAGGTCCTAAGATGTTGTCTATACTATGAATTGCCGGGCTAACTGGACTTGGCAATATTAGACTGTTGTCAGCCAAGGCTGGGCCAGTCTCCGGCCTGTTCTGGGGTGGGGAAGGATAGGATCACCCCCACTGCACATTTCAACCATCATCATTAGGGACATCCTTTCTGGGGATTGCAGAGACTCGTGGTCACTGGCTACCTGGTCTCTCTGCACTCCAGTGATGTGATGCCCAGGGCACTCGGGGACATTTACTGGGCTTGTGAGCATATGGACTGTGAGATAGCTGTGCACACTGCTTCAGGAGCTCCTGCCTGGCACACAAGCCCTCACCTTCCAGCAACGCTTCTGGTCCAGGAATCGGCTCCACTGTGCCTCCCTTCTGCTGTCCTCCGCTGAGTTCCTGTTGGCAGAGTACTGAGGGTTGAAGTTTCTCCCAGAAAGCAAGGTAGAGGGCTGCGGGTGCCTGTGAGTCTCAGGAAGTCTCAGAGAGCAGGACCTTCAGTGTAAGATAAGGAGATCCAGGAGCAACCAGAGATGGGCTAAGTCCAGTATGCTAAGCCCAAAACTCTCTCTCTCTCTCTCTCTCTCTCTCTCCCTCTGTCTCTCCCTCTGTCTCTCCCCCCTGCCCAAATGACTTACCCATAGGCCAAAGCCTGGCCATCCAGTCCACAGAGTCTCTCCCTGACTCCCTTGTCTTCCCCTTTCTTGGTGGGCTATAACTGAATACCATGGCCTGGGTAATGTATAAAGAGAAAGGATTATTTAGTGAAAGGTCCTGGTCACCGGCCACATCTAGTGTAGGTTTTATTGCTGATAGCGATTCTACTGTGTCACGTAGTAAGACAGAGCAAGCTAACCAATATATGACTCTTTTTTTTCTTCTCTTTTTTGTTTGTATGTGTTGTTTTGTTTTTGAGCCCATGTAGCCCATGCTACTCAGAAATCCACCTGCCTCTGCCTCCCAAGTGCTGGGATTAAAGGCGTGTGCCACCACCGTTCAAGGATGTCCTTGAACCCCACCCCCAGTTCCCCACCCCCCTACCCCCCTCCTCCTGCCTTCACCTCCCTCACCACACCTGACTGTTTCTTCTTTAAAAGCCACTAATGTTGGGGCTGAGGTGTAGCTTCAGTGGTAGAGCACTGGCCAAGCATGTGCATCCTGAACTTCAAAAAAAAAAGGGTGTGGGGGGCACTAATTCCATCATAGGGGTCCCATGACCTCCTCTAATCCTAATTGTAGCCCAGAGACGAATACCTCAAAGTATCACTTTAGAAATTAATATTGTTTTGATTGTTTTTCTTGTGCTAGAGAAGGAAACCCAGGGCCTTCTGAGTGCTAGGCCAGCACTCAGTCTACCACAGACTTATAGTTAAACCACCGGCCCTTGGTTTTGTTTTAAGATCAAACTAGGGCTAGCCTTGAACTCCTGGTATTCCTGACCACTGGGGTTGCAGGTGTGTCACCATGCCCCAGATGTGTGGTGCGGGGACGGACCCCAAGGGTTCAAGCGCACTCGGCAAACACTTGCCAACTGCACCGCACCCTCAGCCCCTTCACACTTGGCATGATGACCTTCCTTTCATTTAGCATCAGCAGACAGTGCTGTCCCTGTTGGCAGGCCTATAAACTTGTGGGCCATCAGACCCCTGGCTCATAAAGCCCAGGGCAAAAGGAGCAAGAGCCCCCAAGGCACATCCCAGTGTGAGTCGTGAAGGATAAGGACTGCAGTGATAGTATTTTCATATTTATATATTGTATGTGTGGGTTCAAGTGTGGAGCTCAGAGGACAATTTCCAAGAGTCTGCCGTTCCTTCCACCAGGTCACCAGACTTAGCAGCAACTGCCCATACCCACTGAGCTCCCTCACTGGCTCCGGCGATCTGTTCTGTGTTTCTCTTTGTGACAGGCTCTTGTGCCTTCTGTGACCCCCTCTTTCAGATGTCAGGCAGCACTCTCACATGTCCGAAGCCAGGTAGCAGATGCTATCACAGTCATGTCTTCCTCCTGGATCGTAGTAAATTAGCAGATGTCATGGCGACTTAGACCCAGGGCCTCCAGACTCTGGGATGTGCCTTGGGGGCTCTTGCTCCTTTTGCCCTGGGCTTTATGAGCCAGGGGTCTGATGGCCCACAAGTTTATAGGCCTGCCAACAGGGACAGCACTGTCTGCTGATGCTAAATGAAAGGAAGGTCATCATGCCAAGCCAATCGGGGCAGCGGTGGCAGCGGTGACAGAGCCGTCCCAAGGCCAGCTGTGATCGTAAAATTGTGAACTACTTAGAAGGCTGTTCCAAGGACAGATCCCAGCTCTACTGTCTGGATGTGTCCAGGGTGGAGTCTTGGTGTGTGTGTGTGTGTGTGTGTGTGTATGTGTGTGTGAGCACTGGGTGTGGGTGGGAGAAAACTCCAGAAAGTATCAGAAACCAGGCTTGGTCTCAAGATTCTCCCTGGCTGCCTGTCTCTCCAGAGGGACCAAGACTGAGGCTTCTAGGCCCGAGCTTCTTCACCCCTCCTTCCCCAGGGGCGCCTCCTTTTCTCCCTCTGAGTGACATTACCCGTACCCCAAGTCTTTCCCTCAGGCTGCCCCTTCCTTCTAACATGCTTTTGATGGTCCTTGAAGCCTAGTTTACACATCCAAGTCCAGCACAGAGATCGGAGCTGTTGCTTAGAGAACTGTGTTGAAAGAGACCAGCGTGTGTAAGAATCGGGGCTAGATGGTGCTGGGACGGACAGACAGGCTGACAGAGGAGCTGAGGCCCGAGGGGCAGGCTTAATCAGAGGCCATGCCTCTTGGCAGCAAAGAGGAAAAGTGGCCAGATAAAGGTAGGACCCCAAGATAGAGGAAGCCTGAGGACCACCCTGTAATCGCCCAGGAGGGAGAAGAGAAGACAGGTTGGTGATAAAGGCTTCTTCTATTGGGGCCCCAGCCTGTGGTGATGTCCTTCTCTGTCACAGTGTCTCTCTGGCCTCTGGGTTTGGTTCTTTCTGCTCCTCCTCCTGCTCCCTCTACTTCCTGCCACAGTCACAGGGGCTCTGTGGGTTCCACAAGGCTCAATACCTAGCTAGCCTATCAGGGCCGAGGAAAACCTCCCTGGGACTATAACTCCAGACACACACCCCTCAGACCTCTGGGGCCCCTCTGCAGATTCTGTCTGGTACCACAGGGCAGCTGAAGCCACTACAGATGGTACCCTGGGAGGGGCTGGAGTCTGAGGACTCCTGATGGGAGCCCAGGGTCTCCTCTCAGAACTCTGATATTACAGAGCCAGGGCAGGAGACACAGACACGTTCCAGACCCTCATTTGCTACTGGGCAAAGTGGCAGAGGAGGGCAGCTGAGCCCAGGCCTCAGAACACAAGACCTACAGGTGCCGGGCTGGAGTGAGGGGTTGGCTCGGGTGGGCTCACTCAAATGTCCTCACCTACTAGGCACCGGGGCTCCAACCAACTAGCTGGGCCTGGCAGGTTTTAAGCTCAGAATGCTGCCGAGGCTGGGCATGTGAGGAGAAGGGGGAGGGGAAGAGGGCCAGTGCCAGCCATGGGGCGGGGTGGGTTGCCAGGCAACCTCCACGCGGCTGCCACCAAGGAGGGATTCTTAAAGAGCTGAGCAGAGAGGCTGGGCCTCTGAGGGCTGAGGCTGGGCCTCGCATACCAATAGCAGCCACGCAGGTTTCCTCCCTCCTCCTTCCATCTTCCCTCCTCCTTCTCCCCCCTCCCTCCACAAAGTAGAGCTGGAGCTTGGAGATCAGGGGACAAAGAGGAGGGCACCCGTGTCAAGGGACTCGGGGCTGTGAAGGCAGGGGCCAGGCCGAGTCCATCTCCGTCCCCACAGAGAAAGAAGCCTTGGATGTAGTTAGATGGCCTATAGTGCACGCGACACCCTGAGCCCCCAACCCCTTAACATTAAGTCCTAGAGCCAAGAATGGGAGGGGATTTGGCCTCTGGGGCGTGGCCCAGCTCACTGGGATTAGTCAGATATAACAGGTCTCATCCCTTCTCTGCTGCTGAGCGACCTTAAGTAGATTTTGTCCCGAGAACCCTGAGGTGACCACAGAGAGCCACCAGCTCTGAAGAGGAGATGGGTTCTGGACAAAGCTGTCTGGTGGCAGAGAAAGTCCTTCTTGTTGTCTAACTTGAATTTCCCTTGCAGAAAGCAGTCCCTGTCTTTCTCCTGTCCTTACTGCTTGCCTGGCTTCAGACAACTTTGTGTTCAGAAGCAATAGCAGTGGGGACTGAGCTGGGCAGCTGCTTGTCCATTCCTTTTAGGGACCCCTTTCCCAGCCATATAGAGGAGTTAAGTCTCTGGGGGTGGGGGGAGTCTCTGAATCAGGGTGTCTGCCCCGAGTCATAGACAGTGTTTTTGTGCTTATGAGTGTCATCTGAACAAGAGTCTAAAGTTGTCTCTGGGACATAGGAGTGCTCTGGAAGCCCCAGGGACAAGGGGCTCTCACTGGGTGGGTCCAGGGGCGCTTTCCCCTGTAGCCCTGACTCCATGGCTCTCCTTGCTCTACCTTGTACCTACACCGTGTGGGCTCAGCCTTCCAGCTCGCCCCAAGCTCTACCATGGAAGAACCCTAGTCAGACCTGTAAACCTGCTCGCTACCTCCGCCCTCAGCAGAGTCACAGTACTCTCTCCAAAGCGCCCCTCCCTGAAATCCAGGGCCTCATTCTCCACCCCATCCACACCCTTCACTGCCCACCACCCCAACACACAGACACAGTGTCTGTTCAATGAATAAGCATCTGTCTGCTTGGTCTGCAAAGGGTGGTTTTGTTTGGGAATGAGGAGATGACTCTGGGTTCCAATCCCTAGAACACACTTTAAAACAAAACAATTAAAAACAGCAATAACAACAAACCAGGGTATGGCCACGTGTGCCCCTGTAACCACACACTGTGAGGGGCAGAGACAAGAAGATGCTGGCCACCTCAAGTTTAGTGAGAGATGCTGTGTCAAGGGAGTTAATCAGAGTGGTAGGTCGGGAAACGAGGTGGTTTACTCTGGCCTCAGCAAGTACCCGCACACACTCACTCGTAAACCCTTAATTAGTTGCTTTTGTTTTTTTTTTTTGTTTTTTTTGTTTTTTTTAAAGATTTATTTATTTATTATATGTAAGTACATTGTAGCTGTCTTCAGACACCCCAGAGGAGGGCATCTGATCTCATTACAGATGATTGTTAGCCACCATGTGGTTGCTGGGATTTGAACTTAGGACCTTCGGAAGAGCAGTCAGTGCTCTTAACCGCTAAGCCATCTCTCCAGCCCCTGTTTTTTGTTTTAAAGACTTTTTTTTTTCTTTTCTGGCTTGGTTTTACAGTGCTGGGGATTGCTTTTGTGACCTCAAGCACCCCAGGCAAATGTCAATCACTGAGGGACACCCTTCATCTCCAGTCAACCTTTGAGACCCACAAATGAGCCCTTCCTACCACAGGCCGCCTGGCTGGTAAGAGCCCACCAGGCAGATGAGAAAGTGAGGCCTTTGTGGGCCCAGGGTGTCAGCTCCAAAGGAAACAAGAGACACACAAGGGCTGTGGGGAGGAGTGGGTGCTCAGGGAGGCCCTGCAGGGAGATGGCAGTTCCATTGAGACCTGATGGGAAAGACAGAGCCAATCTAAGAAGAGCTGGGAGAAAAGTGAGCCGCTGGAAGCTGTATATGCAAAGGCCCTGGGGCATGAGCGTGCCAGACCTATTTGAGGGAGAGAAAGGAAGACAGGAAATTAGGAGGAGTGAGTATGGGATGCAGCGGATCCTTCGTGGAAGAGAATATGGATTTTATTCTAAGTATAATAGGAAGCTATTTGAGAGGTTTAAGCAGGAAAGTGACATGATCTAATTTATATTTTAAAACGATCATCCAAACAACCACTTTGGAGAGCAATTTGGCAATAACTAGTAAAGTTAAAGATGCCAGCCTGCCCAGAGAAACGCCGGCAGACAGACGGAGTGGGCAGAGAAGCCCCTGCCACGTCTTGGAGAGGCCAGGCTGGGCCACCCATCTGCCAGTGTAGAGAATGGGGGTTGCCTGGGGGGTCTCCCTGGGAACATGCCCCTTGAGAGTGCAAGCCCGTCCTAGTGAATGTCGGGGTTTATACAGGACAGTGAGAGATCTCCAGGAACCCCAGGAAACCTATCTGCAGGGCACACACAGCAAAACTGGACAAAACAATAATTTGTTATCTGGGCAGTGGTGGTATTTGCCTTTAGTTCCAGTACCCAGGAAGCAGAGGCAGGCAGATCTCTGAGTTCACGGCCACTTTGGTCTATAGAGTGAGTTCTAGGGTAGGTAGGACTAACAGACTGTCTTGAAAAACCAAACCAAACCAAATCAAGCCAGCAAAAGCAATAATACCCAGCACCAAAGAGGGTAAGGAAGTAGGCCAGCCTGGGTTATCTAGCAAGACCCTGCCTGAAAACAAATCAAAACAAAACAAAACAAAACAAAACAAAAAAAGCCTATGCAATTCCATGGCGTGTCTAAGAGGAGGCACCTTACCGTTCTGTACCAGTGTAGGTTTATCTGTTGAGACAGGGTCTCTATCCCAGGCTGGTCTTAAACTCTAGATCCTCCTGCCTCCCTCCATCACATAGGTCCTGAGGTTATTAGGGTGCAGCACTGTGCCTGGTTTCTGCAGTGCTGGAGACTGAGTGTAGGCAGGCTGTCGTGCGTGCTAGGTAAGGATCCTACGAATGGGCTACGTAGCCCGTGTCGTGTCATGAGTTTATTAGGCTCTGTGGTAGGTCTGTTTCTATTGCTGTAATTGAATACCAGAGGCTGAGTGACTTAGAAGGAACAGAGATTTACTTCCATGATGGTTCTGCAGCCTGGGAATCCTGAAGTGTAGTGTGCCAGCATCGGGTAAGGGCCTTGTGGGTGTCCTTATGGGGCCCACAGCATCTCTTGGAAGACAAAGCAAGATGACAGCTTCAGTTGCTTGTCCTCTTAGGAAGCCACTCATGTCGTTGAGTATGATGGCCCACACCTGTTACCCTAGCACTTAGTAAGTGCTGGCAGGAGGATCAGAACTTCAAGGCCAGTTAACAGTGGAGAGCCTTCCTCACAGACCCACCAGCACTTTAATTAGCATGTGTTCAGGCCTCAGCCTCAAAGCTAGTCTGAAGCCACCATGGGCTACAAGTGACCCTGTCTCAAAAACCAAAAGCACCACCAACAATAACGACAAAACACCCAAGATATTCTTTAAAAAAAAAAAAAAAAGCTAAGGCTCAGAGATAGCAGAGGCCCCTGGAGGTCACCTGTCTTTGGCCACAGTAGGGCCTACCTAGATAGAGCTAAGCAGAGGCTTGAGGCAGCCTTGGTGACCCCACAGCACCTGACAGGGATCTCCAATCTGCCCTTGCCCCACCCCGCCCACTTGCTCTGGTCCCCTCCTCTCCCAGCTGACTGCCTGAGGTTCCAGCCCCTCATTCCTGCAGATCTGGATTCCTGAGCTGGAGCGACACCCGGCTGGCTGGGGCCCAAGCCATCTCCTGGTAATTGGGTTTCAGGGATGCTCTCGGATATGCTAATAGCAGGACGGAGTGCTGCTGGCTCCTGGGGGAAGGGAGGCCTGCTGCAGCCGGGGGTCTGCAGCCCTGCCGGACTCCACGGAAGGATCAAGCAGCTGGACCCAACCCCAGCCACTGGCTTCCCACCCTCATGACCCTGGGCAAGTCCCTCAACCTCTCTGAACCTTCTCTGCACGTGTGTTGCGAGTGGCAAAAATAACAGGAGTCCATGCAGGGTCCCTGGGGACAGGTGGGAGAGAGAGAGAGGGAGAGAGGGAGAGAGAGAGAGAGAGAGAGAGAGAGAGAGAGAGAGAGAGAGAGAGAGAGAGAGAGAGACCACGGAAGCTCCTGGCTGAAGCTGCCCAGAGCGCTGGCCTGGCCAAGGTTTGTAACTATCCTTTGGTTCTGTTGATGCCTGACAGGTCCCACCAGGTGTGTGAACAGGGACCTGCAGGGCCTGAGGCTGAGGGTGACTTGCCTCTCCTGCTGCTTACACTGTCCCTGACGCAAAGGCCAAGCTACAGAATGGATGCCAAGTGTCACCTGAGCTGGAGCTGACTTGGGGCTGCTGCCGGCCTTTGGGCTGGGAGGGTTGTCCGGGACCCCCTGAAGCCCTGCAGCGGCCACCCTAGGAACGCCGGCAGGCAGGGGTGGAGACCCAGGCCCAGGCCCAGGCAGGGACGGCAGCCAGCTAACCCACGTCCATCTCTAAATGTCTGACTCGGCGGGTGGCTCTTTTAGGGCTGGGGGTGGGGGGCGGGCAGGGTCCTGGGGTATAAGAATGGGGACCACAAAGCGGGTCAATCAGGGTGACCAGGCAGTGAGGCTTCATGGAGGTGTGAGGTCTGAGAGCCTCGTTTGCTCATTCGAGGAGACTCAGGAGAAACAGAGGAAGGCCAGGGACCACAGGAGAGAAAGCTCAGATTGGCCAGTGTGAGGCAGGCATGTCTTAAGCTGTGTTCATATTTTATAATTATATTTTATATATAATCTTTTTGTTTGTTTGTTTTTTTGTTTTGTTTTTTTTTGTTTTTTGTTTTTTGGACTTGTTTTTTTCGAGACAGGGTTTCTCTGTATATCCCTGGCTGTGCTGGAACTCACTCTGTAGACCAGGCTGGCCTCGAGCTCTGAAATCCGCCTGCCTCTGCCTCCCAGAGTGCTGGGATTACAGGCGTGCGGCACCACCGCCTAGCTATATATAATATTTTATATACAAATGCTTAGCCCAGGGAGCAAACAAGCCAAACCTTTGTGCTTGGTAAAGTGTAGGCTCCAGAGTTGGACCAAGCAGAGTTTGAGTCATGTTTCTACCACCTTAGTGAAGTCAGGTCAGGAATATATCTGAGCCTCAGTTTCCCCATCTGTAAGATAGAGCTGCATATCCAACATGGCCACCCAGCCCTCCCCAGGAGTTGGTGAGCCTATCTTCACAGTAGTTCACCCTCTCCGTGCACCCTGACTCCCAAGGCTGCCTGAAACCCAGCGATGGTCCCCATGTGTCCTCTGAAGGACACTGGAATCCGTACCCCAAATCCACACACTGATGGTGTCTGGGAGCCTTTGAGAGCTGCGTAGGGTCAGATGGGGTCATGAGAAGGGGCCCTTTGGGGGGTTAGCAGATTTTGTTTTCAGTCACAAGTACGTACTCCAGGCAAGCCTCACTGTATAGCCAAGGCTAGTCTTAAACTCCCGGGGCCTTCTGTCTCCATTTCCTAAAATGCTGAGATTACAGGCATCTGCCTAAAGGCACTTTCTTTTTAGTTTTGTTTTTGTTTTTGGACATTCATACTTTAACATCAGGGCCGTTGAGGACCTGATTAAATGGCTCCATCAGCAGATAAAGACTCGGAAGGGAGCCGGGCGGTGGTGGCGCACGCCTGTAATCCCAGCACTCTGGGAGGCAGAGGCAGGCGGATTTCTGAGTTGGAGGCCAGCCTGGTCTACAGAGTGAGTTCCAGGACAGCCAGGGCCACACAGAGAAACCCTGTCTCAAAAAACAAGCAAACAAGGCACAGAGGGAGGCCCCAGATCACAGGTCACAGCTGGGGGCTTTAAGATCACCCCTGGCGAAGGGCAGGGCACCGGCTCCTTCTACTCAGGATTCTGTCCTGAAGCAAGTCACTTCCATTTCCCCACCTGTAAATGGGGCAGGAGGGCACATGTGTCATTGTTAAGGTGGCCTTGAAAGCCTGGGTGACAGCTGGCTGGGGATGGATTTGGTAATAAAGCGGCAGCCCTGTGCCCCACAAGCTCTTCCTCTACCGGTCACTGCCAGGCCCAAGCTGACACAGGCTCGTTTCACACCTCAGCACCACCACAACACTGTGGTAGGCAGCGACCTTGGCCTGGGGTGGGGGTGGGGGGTCAGAGCTTGTCCAACATGGTGACTGCTTGCCCAGCTTGAGGTAGCTTTGAAGTCTCTTGTTTTATCTTCAGAATTCAGCATCTTATTTTACATCGTATTCCATCTGTGGGAGTTTCTAATCTAAAGCACGCTTTAAACGACTCGCCCTCTTGGAACACGGATCTCTGCCGCAGGCCTGTGGGAGCGGGGGAGGAAACAGCGCCTTCCCTGGAACAGAGCTTAGGGGGCAGCTGTCAGTCTGTGTGGCACTGGGACAAAGCCTCCACAGAGCCCTCCTTGTAGGTGGCAGCCTTGTACCTGACAAGGCATGGGGACTCTGGGTGTGAGACAGGACCATGTGGGCGGTCTGACCTCGGCGGGGCCTATCTGACGCTGTAGCCCCCAGAAGCACAGCTTTTCAGGTGTCCAGCTCCAGGGGCCCCCGTTTCCCCTCCTCTCCCTGCCCTCTTTCATCTCTACCTCAGCCACAGGGCCCTGTGCTGTACTTCCAAGCTGGGCTTCTGCCTCAGGGCCTTTGCCCAGCCAGTCTTCGCCTGCTGTGTGCTCCTCAAGCCTCCCCTCTCAGCCGCTCCCACCAGGTCTCCTCTATCTTCCCTTTGATCGCCATCATGACCCTGGTGCTAACTGTCGTTCACGTTTATGCCTGTGTAGCTTTGACTGCCACCCTGGAGTGAGCTCCGTTCCAGCAGGGTCCACCTTCACCCCAATGCCCAGCTCACAGTAGCTGGGCGCTAAGCTGAGGTCTGGCTGACTCAGGAGGAATGAGGAAACAGACCAGTGAGCACTCAAGGGTTGAGGGGAGCAGCCCCCAGATCCCCAGTTGCTTTAGACAGGTGACACTGACATGCCAGGGCAAGGCGCACATCCAGAGCTGAGGTAGACGTGTGGAGGCAGGAGCCTCCTGGGGCGTGTGCAGGGGCCGTGCCAGCTTCAAAGTCACTGCTGTGCCTGCTTGCCCAGCCTTTTCCTGGCCCAGGCACCTGCTCAGCGCTTTCCTCGGGTCACTGGTAACTGACTCTTCTCTGCATCCCCCTCTCCCATCTCCCTCAGAAGGCCACCCCCTCCTCCCAGGCATGAAGGACTCAGTCCCTGGCTGGCTGGGAAAGCCAGAAGGTCGCTTGGCCGCTGGCTGTGGACCAGCCTTGTTGTAGCGCCATTCCCGTCTGTGGGCTTCCTGCTGGGCAGGCTGGTGAAGAGCCTCACGTGGGGGTTGGCAGGCCTCAGTTCAGTCCATGTGCAACCCACATCGTGGGCAGACTTGGTGCATACAGCCCATAACTGTCCAGTTCTTTCAATAATCATTGCTGAGGTTTGGCCTGGTGGCACACCTTTAATTCCATCAACTCAGGAAGTGGCAGCAGGAAGATCAAAAGGACTAGGTCCAACCTGGGATACAGAGTGTGTTCAGACCAGCCTGGAAGACACAGTGAGACCCTGTCTAAAAACAAAATAACAGCCGGGCGGTGGTAGTGCATGTCTTTAATCCCAGCACTCGGGAGGCAGAGGCAGGTGGATCTCTGCGAGTTCGAGGCCAGCCTGGTCTACAGTACAAGTTCCAGGACAGCCAGGGCTACACAGAGAAACCCTGTCTCGAAAAACCAAACCAAACCAAACCAAAAACAAAACAAAACAAAAAACATTGAGCTGGGGATGTGGTTTAGTGGGAGAGCACTTGCCTAGCATGCAAGAGGCCGATAGTCAGTCCCCAACACTGCCGATAGTCAGTCCCCAACACTGAAGATAGTCAGTCCCCAACACTGAAAAAAAGTCCCTAGACACCTGCTGTGTACCAGAGCTCTGTGCCAGGCCTGCTGGTGGCAGTGATCAGAAGGCTGCTTATTTGAAGAGTAGGGAGGTGTGGACAGGGGGGGGGGGGGCACTGTAGGGAAGACTGAGGAGTGGATGGGTGGGGCCTCACCTGGGCCCTTTCCAGATCCTGAGAACAACAGAGAGGTGCTCCTTACTCAGGGAGTTCAAGGGCTCCCTGTTGAGAGGTTTTGGTTTGTTTGTTTTTTTTGTTTTTTTTGGTTTTTTTTTTTTTTGGCTGGGGATGGGACCTGAGACCTCTTGCCTAGGGAGCTAGGCTCTACCTGAGACATACTCCCAGGCCTGGGACACTTTTAATTGGGAAACTGAGGTAAAAGAAAACCGGCTCAATTTACATTGTGAGGAAATTGTCTCCATGGCTCAGGGGACAATTTCTGTCTCTGGAAAATGGTAGCAGTGTCTCCCCAGAGAGGCAAGCAGTGCAGACACCCTGCCCAGCAAGCTCACAGCTGCCGTGGAGACTCTGTGCCTCAGTCTACCCACCCCACCTCCACTAAAAAACATTTTTTTTTTTTTTGAGACAGGGTTTCTCTGTGTAGCCCTGGCTGTCCTGGAACTCACTCTGTAGACCAGGCTGGCCTCAAACTCAGAAATCCCCTTGCCTCTGCCTCCCAAGTGCTGGGATTACAGGCGTGCGCCACCACCGCTCGGCTACTAAAAAACATTTTAAATGCCATCATGTGACTTTTTCAGAAATATATTAATATTACAACATTTTAAAACATTTCCTAAAGCTGGACGTGGTAGCTCTGCCTGTACTCCCAGCACCCAGGACCCTGAAGCAAGAAGATCAGAATCAGACCAGGTCATTCTCCCTTAGCTACATAGGAATTCAAGGCTAGCCTGGGCTACATGAGCACCCCCAAACAGACAGACGGACAGACAGAGAGACAAAAATGAGATGTTCCTTGTAAACAGTGAAGCGAGGCGGGGTACCCCTTTGTCCCTGGGCTTCCTCTGATCTTTAGTGGCACTTGCCAAACTCTCGGGGGTTGGCCCTCTTCCTGTCACTGGGCAGTGGCCACCTGCCAGTACCTAACTAGGCCAAGAGCCTGGCCACAAACTTGGGAGTCCCTTCTCTGCCGTCCTCAGGGATGGCAGTCAGAGGGCAGAGTAGGGCCAGGGCCTGAGAAGATGGGAGAGATGTGAGGGGGCAGGTCATGTGAGGGGGCGAGCACAGCAGGAGCTGCAGGGAGGGAGAACCTGGGGAACGTCGAGTGAGGCATCCCCAAACCTCAGCTTTCCGTGGTCAAAGAACTTGGCACTGAGTGACAAGAGGAGGCACCTCAAGGTCACAGGACCCACAGCCAGCTGGTTAGGCTTAGCGGAGGATGGTGAAATCAAACCCGTCCATCTGAGGGGAGTCTCATCTGCAGTGCTGATGACAAGCAGTTCCTACCATGCGCAGAGGACCACGCTTGTCTTAAATGTGTGTGCACTGGCCTGCAACCCGTACCCCATGATCTAGAACTTACACGCCACCAGAGCCGAGAACTGCTCCAGCCCCTTGTTTAAAAACTGGGTGCTTGGCCTGGGCATGAAGGTGCACACCTCCAATCCAGTACTCAGGATGGAAGTGCAGGAGGGTCTCTGCATCCTGGGCTCCAAGACAGCCAGGCAGGAGTACACAGAGAGACCCTGTCTCAAAAAATAACATAAAAATGCTGGACGCCTGGAGGAGGAGGCAGAGGAGGCGGAGAAGGAGGAGGAAGAGGAAGGGGAGGAGGAGGAGAAGGAGGAGGAGGAGAAGGAAGAGGAGAAGGAGGAGGAGGAGGAGGAGGAGGAGAAGGAAGAGGAGAAGGAGGAAGAGGAGAAGGAGGAGGAGAAGGAAGAGAAGGAGGAAGAGGAGAAGGAGGAGGAGGAGAAGGAGGAGGAGAAGGAGGAGGAGGAGAAGGAAGAAGAGAAGGAGGAGGAGAAGAAGGAAGAGGAGGAGGAGAAGGAGGAGGGGGAGGGGCGGGGCTGAGGAGATGCTCTGACTTGGAGCACTTGCTGTTCTTTCAGAGGGCTGAGTTCAATTCCCAGCATGCACAAAGGTGTCTCACAACTGCCTGCCAAGGGACTCCAGCAACTCTCTGGGCTCCTCAGGCACACACAGGTGTGACACACACAGACATATGAATAGTAAGTAAATCCTTTAAAAATAAGATAAAAGCTGGGTGCGGTGGCATGCGCATGTATCCCGGCTGCCGGGAGTCTGGAGCAGAATTGTCTGGCAGATTGGGCAGCGCAGGGAGACCCTGTTCATCTCAGGATAAGCAGACATCTAGGAGTGTCATTTAATGCCCCCTCAATGTGCACAAAGTCCTGAGTTCATCTCTAGCAAGGAATAAACTAAGCACGGGGTGGTGGTGGTGGTGGTTCGTGCCTGTAATCCTCAGAACTCCAGAGACAGAGACAGGAGGATTCAAAGTTCAAGATCATCCTTGGCTACATAATAAGTTCGGGGCCAGCCTGGACTGTGTGAGACCCTGTTTTTAAAAAATGATAAACAGAAACAAAAAGCCTCCTTTTATAGGCGAATTGGCTAATCACAGATCCTCTTCAGGGTAGATGAAGCCAAGATGGTGCTGGGCCTCATCTACCCTTGGACCCCTGGCCTTCCCGGTCCCTCCCTCTGACTGGGTGGACATGAGCCAATCATCCCACTTGCCTCTCCCCAGGGGCAAGACCTCAGAGAGCGGGCCTCAGAATGTCAGGCAGGCGGGTTGGCGTCCTCTCAGGCCGGGGTCCGCTGCGCCCAGCCCAGGTCTCGGCCCCTCCTCTCCTGCCCCAGCAAGGCTTCCTGCCAACCCATTTGGCACTGTGCCCTCTTTGAGCAGGAGCCAGCTTGTTTGCAGCCGGTGTTAATTAAGAGAGAGGTGGTGGGGGGAGGTGGGAAGGGCCGTGGAGGGCAGCTTCCGACAGCCGCCAGAGCTGCCCCAGGGGCTCGGAGGGCTGGAGTCAGGCCTGGGCCCACCTGAGACGCTTCTCCTCTCGGTTCCCACGCGCTATTGCCCGAGCGCGCCCCTTCCCGTCTGCAGCCAAGCCCGCTGGGCGTGGAGCAATTGAGGCTGAGGTAATAGAGGCTCCGGAGTGCTCCTCCTTGCTTTGAGGAAGTGGGCGTGGCCAGGAGGTGTAGACAAGTAACCGCCCCTCTTGGTGGCCTGCCTTCCAGTTCAAAGAGACCCAGATTTAGTCTTTATTTTGAGCCAATGATTTCTGAAGCCTAGGTTGGTTTAGAATTCCTTACATAATAGACGATGACCTTGAACTTCTGATCCTCCTGCCTCCACCTCCCAGAGTGATAAAATTACAGGCATCAGCTGCTATGTCTGGTATATACATGGTTGGAAATCCTACCCAGGGCTCCCTGCATGCACAAGGCCTTGAAGTGTACTACATTTCCCAGCTACCCCAGTCCCACACCTGCACTGTCCCAATCTCTCTCTCTCTCTCTCTCTCTCACACACACACACACACACACACACACACACACATACACCATGAGCTTCAGTTTCCTTCTCTGTAAAATGGGAACAGGAGGTCCTCGCTGGTGACTTGGCTCTGAGGTCCTCGCTGGTGACTTGGCTCTGACAACAAATGGGGTCCTTTAAGAACAGCAGCCTATCTTGCTAAGGATCTGCTCCTTCCACAGGATCATGTCCTGGAGAGCTTCTGGGGACCAGAATGGGACCTCTGCACCTGCCCCTCCCGGGGTCCTTGGCTGCTCACTTGCCTGGCTGACTCCTCCTCCTTCCTTCCTGTGGCCCCCACTTGGTTCTAGGAGCTCCCGGCCGCTCCTCGACTCTCCATCTTAATTAGCTGCTTGTATTAATCTCGAAAGTAACGTGGCAACTTGCAGCCCTGGGTTTTCAGGCTGTGGAATTAATTATTCCCCAAGCGAAGAGCTGTCAGGTCTGGGAGACCAGCCACTGCGAGCCACGACACCACTTAGCAGCATCCTTAGCTTCCGCAAAAAAAGTCCTAGGCCACAGTCTGGCCCCTAACCCTAAAACTGAAAGCCCAGGAAGGTGGGATAAGAGTCAGCCCTGAGGGGAGCTGGAGGCCCGGCCTGGGAGACAGGCCCCTGGGCTTCTAACCTGAGCAGCCACTGGGTCTTGGGGACTTGTGGCCTCCACTACCTCCTTGTCTGGTTAGCACCGGGATTCCTCAGGGTGCAGACCTTGGCCAGGAGGGGACTCCAGGCTGAGCACTGATCACCACAGCCCTGGCATTCTGGCACAGGGGCTGCCCAGCTCCCTTACCTATTCATCACCTGGTAAGGCAGGAGGGGCAGCCAGCTGGGCTAATCAGGAAAGTGGCAGGCATGATGGCTGTCAGGCCCACTCTGCCTGACAGGGTCCCCTCTGGACCATGCAGAAAGCAAGCAAGGAACCTTCCTAACTTTTTGTTTGTTTGTTTTGTTTTCGAGACAGGGTTTCTCTGTGTAGCCCTGGCTGTCCTGGAACTCACTCTGTAGACCAGGCTGCCCTCGAACTCAGAAATCCACCTGCCTCTGCTTCCCAAGTGCTGGGATTACAGGTGTGTCCACCACGCCCAGCTGCAGGGCGCCTTCCTAAAGCAAGGCTGGAGCTGACTCCTTTCTTACGACCGCTCACTCACGACCCTGTGAGCCCGGATGTTCGTCCCAGTTCACATTGGAGATGGAGGCCTGGAGTGGCTGCCCTGCTCACTGGGTGCTGGTTGGCACTCAGACTTCTGACGCGGCCCACAGCATGACTCTCCTCCACCACGGACTCCAGACTCTGTGGCTCCCTGCTTCCTCCCTAGCAGCACATACGCTGCCTTCTTCTCTTTGGTTTTTTAGTCAGGGTCTACGCAGTCCTCACTGTCCTGGAACTCACTGTAGAGACGAGCCTGGCCTCAGATTCAGATCCATCTGCCTCTGCGAGCTGGGATTGAGAGTGTGCGCCCCCGTGCCCCATGTGTAGTTTCTTCTTGGTGGCCTCAGACTGTGTTACTAGGCAGCCTGTGGACCACGAGGGTAAGGAGCATGCTGCTCTGGTCCCCTACACACACCGAGGCTGAAGGCTGGACACTTCTGGGTCTCAAGAAACACCGTAGAGTGTAGAGAGCAGGCCACAGGCTGGGCAGGAGACACCCATAACCCCAACGCTGGGAATGGAGGCAGGAGTGCTACAAAGCCATCCTCTGCTACGCGGGTGGATCTCTGAGTTCAAGACCAGCCTGGTCTATAAAGAGAGTTTCAGGACAGCCAAGGCTACACAGAGAAACCCTGTATCAGAAAAAGGCGGAGGTGGGGGGGGGGAGCAGAGGGGATCAAGCCGGTTCCGTGAGTAAAGGCATTTGCCACTAAGCCTGACAACTTGAATTAGAACCATACCATGGGATCCACTTTGTGGAAGGCATGCAAACTCCTGCTAGTTGTCCTCTGAGCTGCACATACATGCTGTGACCCTCTACACTGCTACTTCTGGGTGGTCAATGGCCTTGGTGGCCTTCCTGTGGCCCCACTTCCTGATCCCCTTATAAGCCCAGGCCCATTAGGAGTCCCCCAGCCCCCATCATTGGCTCTTGCACAAAGGGCTGGGAATCCTATAAAGTCTCAGGACCCAGGCTCCCCGAGCCCAGCTAACTGACTGGCCCTCTACCCTCCGCAACCCTCTGCCCGCTCTGCACTTACCTGGTTTTCTCTCTCTCTTTCTGTCTTACAGCCAACAACTCCCTGCTTGGAGGCGGAGGTGGTGAGTACTTGGACCTTCCTGGGTCTCTTGGGGTATGGGTCTCCTGTTTCACCCTTCAAGACTCTGCTATTTCAGTCAGGCCCCCCTGGTGATAAAGCGAGAGGGCTGGCTCCTTTGTAGGGCGACCCCCCCACCCTGAACTCAAGCCTCCCTCCCTCCTGGCTTGTACAGAACCACGCTGGAATTGGGGGCTGCGGGTCCGTAGACAGCTGAGCTCACTCTGTGCTTGAGGCTAGCCCGGCCTTTGAAAGCCCCTTGCTAATTGTCCTCAGCTTCTCCACTGTCTCTGTACCTTATTCATTTCTGCACTGAAAAACCCCAGGTGTGTGCCAGGTAGTAGGTGCTTGCCCGCTGAGGGCAAGCGATACCCACAGCACCAGGTAGGGAACAGGTGAGTGACAGGGGGACAAAGGCCGCTGTGGCAGGTGCCTCTCGAGGGGCAGCCTTGTGGCCCCACATCTCGGCCTTAACCAGCCTCCCACCACCCACTCAGCCCCTCAGCCCCAGCTGCAGGGCAGCCACTGTCTGCACAACGGCAGAATGATTGGTGAGCCAGGGGGCAGGGGTTAATGCGCCGTGGGATAAATCCCGGGGGCCATGTTTACGGCAGCGGTGGCGGGGCCCAGGCCAGGTTTTAAAAGGGGGAAAAATAAAAGGGGCAGCGAAGGTCAGGAATAAATAAGCAAGGCACTAAGAGCTGTCGGTGACCAGCCAGGAGGCAGGGGGCTGTTTGTGGCTGAAGATGCTTTCCTCCTCCCCACTCTCCTCTAGCTGTCCCTGTGGAGGTCACTGCTTCCCAGGATGGGGATTCGGTGCCCATGGATAGGCCCTTGGGGACCTCTTTGCAAGCCTGCCTTTTAAGGGGAACAGGTCCTTCCGTGGTTGGTGACACCCTGCTCCAACCACAGACCCACCCCACACCCATTCATTCATCACTCAGCACTCTGCCTGTGTGTTCAGGACTGTGAGCTGGATGCTGACAGATCAGCCATGACAGGGTAGTGGGAGGTCTCAGGTACATCAGGGCTCAGCTGAAGGGCCTGCTCAGCGTGAACACTAGGGAAGTTTCAGGAAGGAAGGTAGGGCCTGGACTGGTGAGGAGAGGTGGGAAGAGTGTCCTGAGTGGGGGGAAACAGACAGGTAAGGCCCAAAGATGAAGGGAGCAGGGTATTGAGGAGCCTCAAGCTCACCAGAGGACTCAGATTCCAGTCAGGAGGCCAGAAGAGCATCAGGAACACAAGGAGCCTTGGGAGGAGCCAGGGCTCTAGCATTTCCTCTGGGGAAGGTGAAAATGAAGGAAGCACGTGGGCCCTTCAGCTTACCTTGACCTGCTCAAAACCCTCACAGCCCTCAGAATCACACCTAAGGCTCTCACTGTGGCTCAGAAAACCCAACCACCTCTCGCTCACCTCTGCACTCCAGGCCTTTCCCACAACCACACCTGCCTCCCTGTGCTGGGTCAGGTGCACTCTGCCTCAGGGCCCTTGTACTGTCTGTGACAGAGAGGCACACTCTTGCCTTGGGGGTCCCTGCACTGACTGTGGGGGCGGAGGGGCGTGTGCTTTTCCTGAGGGTATCAAGTGTCTGCTCCATTCCCTCTTACAAGCCTTTACTTGAATGCTGGTTTCCCAGTGGGACCCACCCTGACTACTGGCTGAGGTTGCAGCTCGCTCTCACCCCGCTGTAGCTGTTTTCTGAGAGCCACGCCCCTTCTACCATGTGACAGTTCCTCATCACTACCTTCACTGCCTTCTGTCTATCCCTCAGGCTGGACGGAGGGGTGTGTTGTAGGCATCCCGGTGCCTGCCTTAAGCCATGGGGTGCTCTGGCTTCCTTCTCAGCTTTAGGGGTTCAGAGAGGCTGGCTGATGAGGAGATGGATGGAGCAGTGACCCTGCAGGAAGTAGACTTTAAGTCCGGCCTTTCATCTAAATGCAGCTAAGATTTATGGAGCCTCTGCCGCCATGGCGGGGATACAGCCCTGCTAATAAGGTTGAAACAGGTGGAGGTACAGGACAGGTGGAGAGGGGGGAGGCAGAGCCTCACATCTGACGTTGAAATGCAGCCTGCCGGCTACCTGGACATGCATGCCCCCTCTTCAAATATGACACATCTGTTACCCCATCACCAATCCTGACTTCAGGAAGTCCCTCCTGTAAGAGCTCAGGGCTCTACCTGTCCTTATCTGTCCTCCACTCAGGATGGCTCTAGAGAAGCCACAGGCCAGCAGACACAGTGCCAAGCATCCCAATGGGGTCGCTCTTGTCCCTAGCTCTGGGTCCTCGGAACATACTTAGACTACACAGTGCTCTGCCATTAGAATGTCCTTCCTGTGAGGGTCAGGACCTAGGACACTGAGCTCTGGCGCCCCTCATGGGACATCTGCTCAGCCAGCACAAATGGAGCAGACCCTGTGCTCTCCGTATGTATTTGCCCAGGGCCGAGGGGCACACAGTGGGTCTGTGGGGACTCCGGACTTTGCTCTGCATTCAAGTAACCCAATTTAGAAGCAGGTTTCTCAAGCAAAGGATGCTGGGACTTGGGCCTTGAAGAGTAAATAGGAGCTTAGCAGGCTAGCAGGATGGAGAGATACTAGGGAAGATGACTTGATGGCCTCAGGAAGTCCTGGTCTCCTGGTGGGACTGGTGACTGCCTGGGTCACTCTCTCCCCAGGCCTCTGTCCTATCTCCCTGTGGAGAGCCAGTTATTGGCTCAATAAAAAGATGTCTGACACACTCTCCTTTGTATGGTAAGGAGGGAGGCGGGTCCTAAATCAGGACAGGGATCGACAAAGCCCAAGCGCCTCCACTGTTTATTAGCACTGAGATGTTTACTTGGCGATGAGGAGCCGGTTTTCTCGGGGAGATTTGTGCGTTCTTTTTCAATTACCCCTCGTCTTTCTCTGCCACTTTTGCACTAAAGGGATAATAAATGTATCGGAGCGTTTCAATTATTCATCTAAATCATGACTGCGCCTGCCATGGCCAAGTCTTAGTGACAGATTAATTCAAGGCCGCCGCCTCTGCCGGCATGGCTGCCATCTCTGCCCCAGCCAACCAGCGCCCCAAAGGGCCAACGCTGAGAGCCAGGGGTTGGGGTCAGACAGGTCCTCAGCAAGAGGGCAAGGCTAGGAAGAGGGAAGGAGTCCATGTCCTCACCCCCCATGCCACCTGCTTGGGCCTTACAAGTTATCAGCCCTACATGAAGCTACAGGAACCAGGGATCTACCCCTCTGTCCACACATCAGGACAGTCACCCTGCACTGCCTCACCCCTACAACCACATCCCAGCATGCTGGGAGAGGCTGGGATGGTGGACTATCCCTCACGGCCATCCCCCTGCGGGGCCTTTGTACCTGCTGCTTCTCTGCCCTCCTGACCAGAGTCCTACCTGCTGCATGGTCTCTCCTGCTGGCCACACCCCAAAATCTAGGAATGGGGAGTCCAGCACTTGTCAGCTCTGTCTTGACCTGTGCTCGGTATTCTGTCGCCCTTGACGATGATTCAGGATCTGTTTGCCCTGCACAGACCATCAGACCACAGACAGTGCAGGCACGGGGCAGCATGTGCTGGGAGCACACGTGTCACCTGCAGCCACTGTGCTCAGCCACAGCCTGACGGTTGTGTGCACAGCCTGTCCCCTCTCCCCTCGCACAGTGCCCAGCCCTCGGCAGCTCCTTTGCCGACGCCGTGTGTTCTATCTGCCGGGGTCTCTGCCCCTTTCTAACCTCTCTTGCTCCCTTTAGCTCACCATCCTTTTCTTTCACCCTTTCCTCTGCTTTCTCTTCCCCTCACTTTCCTTTGTTCCTGGGAGGATTAGCAAGGCCTTTGAGCATGGGGACCCCAGCCTGGCCTTCCTGTCAATTCTTTGCAAGCCGCTAGCTAGCTGCCATCACTGCTGCTAATCTGTGATTGCTTCTGCAGCCTCTGGGAAGCTGGAACTGCTGCCCTGCAGAATGGCGGCCTGGCTCCACGGATAACTTGACCTCCAGAGCCTGTGGGCTGCCTTGGCGCTGCTCTGGCAGCCAGGGTGTGTGAGGTTGCCCCACCCCTCTGTGGGCACCCGTGGGGCTCAAAAGCAGCAGGTAGCTTGAGAACTCCCACGAGCCTGGAAGCTTGCTGGACTCACAGCGTTGGGCCTGGGGCTGTCTGCAGGAGCAGGGGTGCAGCTTTAGCACGGGGAAAGTGTGAGTCACAGGAGGGACCCTCAAAAATGGCTACGTACAGGGGGCTACAGAGATGGCTCAGCAGCTAAGAGGTCCTGTGTTCAGTTCCCAACAATCACATGGGGGCTCACAACCATCTGAAGTTGAGTCCAATGCCCTCTTCTGGTGTGTCTGAAGACAGTGTCAGTGTACTCACAGATATATTTTAAAAAAAAATCTTGCAGGGCAGTGGTGGCGCACGCCTTTAATCCCAGCACTTGGGAGGAAGAGGCAGGTGAATTTCTGAGTTCAAGGCCAGCCTGGTCTACAGAGTGAGTTCCCGGACAGCCAGGGCTACACAGAGAAGCCCTGTCTCAAAACAAACAAACAAACAAACAAACAAACAAACAAAAACAAAATCTTAAAAAAAAAAAAAAAAGGCCAGAAGCCACTCAAGAGTGTTCTTCGAGGTCAGCTAGGCACGTGTGTTAGAGCGGTCCCACAGTCGCTGTCCCCTAGGACTGCAGTCCTGCACCCCTGTCCCCGGATTTATAAGCTGGGGCTCTCTTTTGTCCCTCCCAGCATATTCTATTGCCCTGGGCTCCACTACAGTGCCCCATGCTAGCGGGGCATTTCCGACCACTGAGTGGACGTGGTCACAAGTGTCCCCACCTCCTGTGCCATTCCATCTTCTCATGTCAGCCTCTGCCCTGCTAGTGTGTGTGACACGCAGGACTGGCCTGTGGCTATCCCATTACGTGTTTGCTATGGGGAGCAGTGTACAGCCTTCCAGGGCCAGAGAGTCCTGACTTGCTGTCAGAGTCGAAGTTTTCATATTGTGGTTTGGCGTGAGCCACAAAAGGTTTCATGAGCCGAGTGTGATAGGTCTTTCCTTACCCAGGCAGAGGCCCCTGGTCACCAGCTGCCCCTTCCTGACCATCACGGGGGGAACAGTGCCCTGGGTAGCTCCTCCCCCCGAGTGACGCAGCAGGCTGTCTGCAGCCCCATTTTGCAGATGAGGAAACAGAGGCTCCCAACCCTACCTAGCAACTGGCCCTCCATGAGTAAGGAGTGAGAATTAGTCCACCTTCAACAAGTCTGCATCCTGCCTCATGGCCACTGCACTCATGCCCTGCCCCCCAGTAGGCAAGATGCCACCAGGCCCTGCACACGACTGCCGAGGATCTTTAATAACGCGAGTGATTGTGCATGATGAATGAGGCCCGTGGTTGTGTACATAATGAAGGCCTAATGTTTTCAAATCCCCATTTAAGGAGCTGATGTCACCCCGTAATGAATGTCAGATCACATCACAGTGATGTCGTCCATCCATCTTCTTCCTAGGGTGCCCACCCTCCTGGGCACCTCCAGGATACAGCCTTAGGAGGGTGGGCTGTGTCCTTGCCAGGGCCCAGTACAGGCCTTGTCTGGAGCAGACACTGGAGGAGAGCTGTCCGCGAAATGAAGGACCAGAGAGGACAAGCAGAGGTTGGCTGTTTGGGTTCTAACCAGGCAACAGCAGTGTCTTGGTTCACAAGTTCTATCCAGAAAGAGGAAGAGAGTATGGGGCGAGCCAGGGGAGAAGGAAGGGCTTCAGGACCCAGCGGATGGCCGTAGCCCTCTTTGAGGGTGAGAGGCCAAAGGTCAGCAGCTCAGGAATTGGCCTTAGCATCTCACTCCGGTAGACTCGGCCCCCATCTGCTTGGCTAGGCTGTCCTTCTGACAAGGAGATGGACACAGACCCGTGCACAGGATCTAGCTGTCAGCTGTATGCCACACTAAGGTCCCCAGGCCAGAGCCCAAGCAGGACTGAACATGCAGACAGGGAGAGGTTCCCTGTACCTTCCTGGACAGAGCGCCCCCCGCCCTTCTCACACACAGCCTGTCTTCCTAGAACAGCTGCCGCAATGCCCAGGCCTCTCCCGTGGCTGAACCTGGGTCACTAAGCTGTGAGCATTGACAGCGTCATAGACAAAGGAGCAGCCTCTTCCCAAATGCCCACCAAGCAACAAGGGCTTGCTGACAGCTGAGGAAACTGAGGCACAGAGAGGTACAGAGACTGTACCCTGGAGACATGATGGAAGAGCCCAGAAAGGGGGACTGGGCTTGAAAGCGCCTTGCCCGTGTCCCCAAGGCCACAATGTTGGCTCTCACTCTACAAATGGGATCCCCACTCCACTCCTCCTTGCTTTCCTCCTGATGGGGAGTCCACAGGAGGCCAGGATGGACAGGGCAGAGGTGAGAGCTACCCAGAATCCTCTCTTGCTCTGAGACTCATAGCTATGCCTCTCTGAACCTTTGCCTCCACTTCTTGGAAGATGGCCGAGCCTGAGAGACCTTGGCTTCTGCTCCACCTCCAGCTGTGAGATCTCTGGAAGCTGTTGATTCCTCTGGCTTTCCGTTGTCTACCTGCTAGCTGCCTCCTGGCCTAAACCAATGTTCCCTACAGATCTTTGGACACCTAGGCTCTGAGATTCAGAGAGATTGAATAACTAGACCAAAGTTACCAGCAATCTTTGGCCTCAGTTTTGGGAAAGAGAAATCCCAGTCGGGGATGTAACAGGGCCAGCTCCACCGAGTGGCAGAGAGAATGGGGGCAGCTGACCCTGTGGCAGGGGTACAGCTGCCCCCTGACCCCCCTAGGCCACGGCTCCTCTTGTTCCTGTAAATAATTAATTACCCCGGCTCGCTTGTTTGTTTAGCATGAGGAACGCTCCCCCACTGAGACACATTTATTGCTGAATAAATTTAAATATCTAATCTTCCCTTCATGAATATTACAGCACCCTAAATAGAAGCCAACAGTCCTCAGTGCCTTAGAGGAGTGGTCCCCACTGGACTTGTCTTGGTTGGTCTGCAGAGGGTCCAGCCCTCCCCCCCTGCCCTGAGACAGCTCCTACCAGCCCCACTCCCCCTCCTTGCTGAGGAGAATTGTGCTGGGACAGGGAGGGACGAGTCTTCTGAATCCCAAAGCTGAACGTTGGGTCTGTCCACAGTTACCAGGAGGATGTTGCTTAGCATCTTCCAGGCTTTGGGGGACTGAGTGGACAGGAGGGGAAGGGGCTGCTGATCAGTGAGAGGTAGGGTTAGGGAGGGCAGCAGCAGAGGAGAGACCTGACACAAAACCCGAGTGTCCCTGAGAGTGCCTTGGTGGGGGGCAGTAGTATGTAGCCCTGTGGACAAGGGGCACAGTGCAGAGAGCGCGGGTGCCCAGGGTAGATACTCTTCTGGGAGCGGATAGGTGCCAGACTGCAGGGGTGAAGAGGGCAGGGAGACAAACGATGACAGAAATGGCTGCCAGAAGCAGATGAGCACTGGCCCACTGAGGGCAGCGAGGTTGTGGGTGGCAAAGCAGCCACATCACAGCCCCAGCAGAGTCCCTGAACCTTCAGTGTTTAGTGCCAAGTTTTACCCTTCATGCTTCAGCTTCTTCTATAAAGAAGGGGTTGGGAGCACCTCCTGAGTGGGGTGTGAGGCTCCAACAAGACAATCTGTGGGTCTGTCTCAGCACCCCAAGATGCTTACTGCAAGGAGGTCCAACAGGAAGGGATGGAGGCTGACAGGCTCCACCACAATGGAAGAATGCTCACATTGGACCAAGTAGACAGGAGGATGTTGACCAGGCTTGGACTGAGCTGCAGGCCTTGGTGTCTGGTGAGAAAGGACTTTACCATTTAGTCTAACTGGTCTCTGCCTCCCAGTTGTTCAGATTAGAGGCATAAGTCACTGCATTCTTCCCTGGTGAAAAGCCAACTGCTGTGGGACAGACATCAAGGCTGGTGGGGGGGGCAGGTCTTGGCAGTGGACATCCAGAGGAGGGTGGAGGGTTCGGTGGGAAGGAGGGGCCAGGCAGCTGAGATTCCAGGGCCAACCTGTTTGGGGAAGGGTAACACAAATGTGGTGGCCAGGGCCTCATCTTTGTCTTTAGTCACAGTAACGAGGTCCAAGTCCTGTTCTAAAAGTTGGTACTTCCCACTGGACTAGCAGGAAGTGGAGTGCCAGGGCCTGTCGGTTCCAGGAATGTCACCTCCACAAATACCTCACCTCGCCACAGACTGCCCACACACTCTGTGAGCCGTGTCTGTTGTGACAAGGGCTAAATTACTTTGTATCTGATCCAGCCCAACACTGCTCACCTAACAAGAATTAGAGCCTGACTTCAAGGGCCAAGAACACTTGTTGCTCTTGAAGAGAGAGAGGCCAGATGCAATTCCCAGACACCACATGGTGCCTCACAACTATCTGCAGTCCCAGTTTCGGGAGGATCCTGCAGGCACAGTAAACATGCATGCATGTAGGCAGAGCATTCACCCACATAAAGTAACACAAATAAATCTAAAAATTAAAGTAAAAAGAATCAGAGCCTGGCATAGTGATGAACTCCCCTGACCCCTCACTCAGGGTGGTGGCAGGAAGGTTAGGAATTTAAATTTAAATTGAGGCTAGCCCAAGCCACACAACATCATGTGACTCAAATAAAAACCCAAACATAAGCTGGGCGGTGGTGGCGCACGCCTTTAATCCCAGCACTTGGGAGGCAGAGGCAGGTGGATTTCTGAGTTCGAGGCCACCCTGGTCTACAGAGTGAGTTCCAGGACAGCCAGGGAGACACAGAGAATCCCTGTCTCGAAAAAAAAAATCCTAAATAAATAAATAAATAAATAAACCCAAACACAACAAATATGAGAAAAAGAAAAAAAGGTCAATTTACTTAGCGCTGAGGTATAGCTCAGCGGTGGATTGTGGGCCTTGGGTTTCATCCCTGGCACTACCTTACCCTGCAACATTTATTTTCCAACACCTTATAAGGTGGGCCTCTTTTAGACCCAGAGCAGCAGTGAAGTGCCCAGGCTGGCCCAGGCTGGCCCAGACTGCTCGCTGCCCCTGCCACTGTTGTTCTGTACAGCGCTGGGTCCTCTGGGACATTCACCCAGAACAGACACATGTGATTCCTGTGAGTGCCAGGCATCACCCAGGCTCTGGCCTCACAGCACCCGCTCTGCAGAATCCTGAGAGGAAAGCAGGGGGCCTGAAATACCATTCCCCGAGGCAGTCGTTCCCAGGATTCTCCAAGTCTAGGAAACCACCCAGTGCCAGCTCTGTGGAAAGTTGAAAATTAGGTGTAATTGGAAACAGGAAACAGAAGAGAGGGGGTGACCAGTTGTGTGCCCGGTCCTGGGCCAAGAAGTTGGAGGGATGCAGGAAAGAGAAAGGGTCTCTTGTTAGGAACCTATAAAATGGAACCAGGATTTTTTGTTTGTTTATTTGGAGCCAGGTGCCGGGCAGCAGACCTTCTCAGGGATAGGCCAGGGTCCCATCAGCCCTGCCGTCTCCAGGGCACTGTCCACATTTTATAGTTGAGATCCTGGTAAAGCAGAGAAGATACAGAGCAGGCAGAGCAGTCCAGGACTTGCCTCAGCCTGTTTGGGCAAAGCTACTTAGTTCTTGGGTGAGTAGCAGAGTTGCCTCCGGGCTTCTGCTGGCTCTGGAATATAGCAGCATTAAGAGTTGTTTATCTGGGCCTGGGTCCCCAGGGTCACAGAGAATCCCAAGAGCCTCCCTTGGATAAACAAGCCCGAGCCTGGTCTTAGTTAAGCAGGATGCGCTAATGCTAACGAGTCAGTTAGTTGCCCCACCAGGGTTTGAGAGGTTAGAGACACCTGAGGGGCCTGGTCCAATGGGAAGGAGCTGGAAAAGCTAGGCTCAGGCGTGGGATTGGATCTGCCATTTGGAACTAAGTGACCTCGCTCCTCAGACCGGATTAACTGAGGCTTGGAATTTGAAAGGGCTTTATCAAAATGTGGGTTTTGGGATCCCAGCAGATTCTTAGATCTGAGTGACCTCAGGACAGTGCGGACCGGACAAAGAAAGAAGCAAGTGGGTGAGCCAGGCGCGCCCCCTGCCGGTCGCCCCGTGTCTCTTCACTCCAGGGTTCACTGCAACTCCTTGGAGCCTCAGTTTCCCTAGATGTGAAACAAGGGTCGACAAGAGCAGCTTGGGAGAGAACTTTGTGATGCTAAGTGGGCCAGTGCATAGCCTTGGAGTTTCCTGGGATTGGGGTGTCATGCCTGATCCTTCAGGGATGCGGGGACCCGACAGCTCATTTCTCCCGGTCCTTTGCAGTGGACGGCTGCATTCATCGGGCGGCGGGATCCCTGCTCACGGACGAGTGCCGCACCCTGCAGAACTGCGACACCGGCAAAGCCAAGATCACTTGCGGCTATCGGCTGCCAGCCAAGCGTGAGTGCTCGAGGGGGAACTGCCCACAGCCACAAGGGGGCGTTTTAACGTTAAGTGTAAGGGCCTGGCCCCCCTGACACCCGATAGCAGATGGCAAGGGGCTGGACTGCCGCAGGGAGGAGAGAGCGAGTGGGAGGACAATGTCAAAGTCTTCCGCCACCTAGCACTGACATGCGGGTGGGCAGTCACAAGTGTGTGCTGCAAGGTGAGGTCCTTCTGATGAGATGGCGGGAGACCTAGGCCGTCTAACTGATGACCCTACCCTAGATGTCATCCACACGGTGGGGCCCATCGCCGTGGGTCAGCCCACTGCCAGCCAGGCGGCTGAGCTCCGCAGCTGCTACTTGAGCAGTCTGGACCTGCTGCTGGAGCACCGGCTGCGCTCAGTGGTAAGAGTCAACTGCGGCAGGGGCAGCGGGGCAGGGGCAGCAGGGAAGGCACCAAGTGACCAAGTCCCCATGTCATCTTGCCCTCTCTTCCCTAGGCTTTCCCATGCATCTCCACAGGCGTGTTTGGTGAGTCAGGAAATGCAAGGCCTGGTGTGGGCAGGCAGTGCCTCCCTTCCCCCCCCCCCAGTGGGCAGTGCCCCCCACCCCTCCCCCCCCCATGGAGGTGGGTGGGGCAGGGCCAGATGTGGACTCAGCAGACCCGCTCTTAGGCTACCCCAATGAGGAGGCTGCAGAGGTAGTGCTGGCTACGCTGCGGGAGTGGCTGGAGCAGCACAAGGACAAGGTGAGACCTGGGAGCGGGTGGCAGCAAGGCCGGCGCAGGGGTGGGTGCCCAGCCCGGAGCTGGGGTAACGGGTTAGTGCTTGCCTCCCCCGGCCCACTCCCTAGGCCCGGCTTGTTTTGTTGTGAGAGAGATGGGAATGAGCGAGTTTGCAGCCTGAACCCCTTCTGTAAATGGTACAGCCAATTCTCAAAGCTCCAGTGGTAGAGACCCTCCAAGGGCAGGCGCATTTGGGGTGGCACACAGTACTAGGTCTGAGAAGCCCGTGGAGGCCTCGCCCAAGCTGAACGATCTCCCTGCTCCAGGTGGAGCGACTCGTCATCTGTGTGTTCCTGGAGAAGGACGAGGGCATTTACCGGGCGCGCCTGCCCCATTACTTCCCTGTAGGTATGTGCCCTTGTTTCCCTCCTGGCCACCCCACCCCTCCCCCAATGTCCCGGGGCGTCTCTCACTGTCCTCTGCCTTCCAGCCTGAGGCTCCCACAGCCCACCCTGAACAGGACTGGTAAGCAGGGCCTGGCCCATGCGGTGTGGCCGCTCTACACTACTAACCTGGTCCTCTAACACCCGCTCAGTCTGCCTCTGCTTACCTCCATGCAGGGGGCGGTGAAGGCAGGGAGGGGCCCAGGGACTTTCAGAACTCCTCAATTCCCTTTAACCTATCTGCTCTGCCCTCAGACCCACCCGGGCCTGTAGGACCTCGGTCCCAGCTCTGAGAGGTCTCAGAAGCCTACAGCTTGTTCCAGCCTGGCCACCAGAGGGCTCTGTCCTTTCCTTCAGCCCTGCCTTTCAGAAGCCTAATAAAGCTGTCTGGCTCAGCCCTCACTGTCTGGGTCTGGCTGGGTCCCCCAGGAAAGTAGTCCCCGGTAGGGAGAGTGTCTTGGACATCTTTGCTTCCAGAGGCTCCGTCGGCCCTGGGTGTCAGGAGGGTAGATGCACGGGCCACACAGCAGGCAGCGGCAGCAGCACTTCACATTTATTGAGGGCCTGCCCCCAAGGAGCTCACACCTGGGCTGAGACCCACATGTGGGGGGTCGGGGAGAAGGCAGAGGCGGGGAAGGCAGATATGGCCCAAGCAGAGGGGCAGAGCAGGCACAGGCAGGGGCTCTGGGAACGGGGAACAGGCAAGCCCGACTAGACTGTTCCTCTCAGCAGGTCAGCTCCTCCACCTACTCTAGGCCAGCCTCCTCCCAAGAACCTCTCACCTCAGGACTTCTCAATCATGCAGACCCCTGAAGGAGGGCAGAGTTGTATGGAGGGTCCTGGCCAGAACACAAGTCTGTAAGTGCTTTGAGTATGGGTGGCTTGAGACCTCTAGTCAAGTTCCCAAGAAACTTCAACAGTTCCCACAGAAACCCTTGGGAGGCTAAGGAAGAGAGGACAGGCCTATGGGTAGAAAGCAGACTCCAAGGAACCAGAAGGGGCTCACAAGGCCTAGTCCCTTCAAACTTCTCTTGGCAGGAATGCTTGGCGGTAGATAGGTAGAAAACTGGGGGACCCATCCTGGGGAAAGGGACAGCCAGACACACAGCAGCCAGCGGGCAGGTAGGGAAGGGCAGCAGAGCAGGGAAACGCACACTCGGGCTCACCACCAGCATCCCCTTTAATAAAACATGGAAGGTTCTATGACAGGAAAAGGGAAGAGTGAAATATGACCATTTACAACCACACACACACAAAAAAAAAAAAAAAAAAAAAGAAAAAAAAAAAGAAAAAGAAAAAAAAAGAAAGAAAACCCTCTGTACATGTCTAGCGCCTGGCAGGGGGAGGCAGGCAGGGCGCACAGGCCAGCCGGCCAGCCCTATTTGTAGAGGATATCGTAGTGTCCGGGTCGGTAGAGCAGGTAGACCTTGGGCTCCGAGCCCTCGGGGAAGACGTGCGGGTTGGTGGTGCCGCCCTCCCCGCGGTCCATGTACTCCACCTGGATGGACACGCTGAGGGCCTGGGCCAGCGCGATGATGTGGATGTGGTCACTCTCCTTGCACATGGGCTCCACCTCCTGCAGCACAGGGGCAGGGCAGGCTGTCTCACGACCCCTCCCCCAGGTCCCACAGCTCACCCTGGCATACCCCACCCTGACACAAAAGAGAAAAGGAGGGCCCCAGGGCAGAGCGGGAGAGGAGGTGGCACCTGCTGGCAGAACTCCTTGACTGTCCGGCCACCCTCTATGAAGTGCTCGAAGAACTTGCTCTCGCGCTGCAGGTAGCCTGAGGTGAGCAGTCGCAGGTAGACCACAAGGTAGTCTGAGGTGCTCTGGTCGTTGAAAGAGGCCAGCAGGTCAGCTACTGAGGTCTGCTTCTCCACCTGCTCGATAAGGTCCATGAACTGCCCCACCCAGGGACAAAAGGTAAGGTGAGGAAGATGAGTGACAAGAGGCCACCCTTGCCATAACCTGGGGAGCCACCCTTACTGTTAATTCAGCCTGAAACAGGTGTGCTGGCTCACCGTGTTGTGGAAGTCCTCGATTGTGAATTCAGTGAAGCCCTGGGACACCAGGTCCTCTTTACTCTTGGCAGACACGGCTTTGAACCTGTAGGTGGGAAGGAATGGGAAGCCAATATGGGCTCCTTGGCCACAAGAGCAAGGCACTAGCCAGCCCAGGCCTGTCTAGACAAGGACACCCACCAAGCTCAAAAAGTCCCCAAGCAACCCAACTGATGGCTGGCCTAAGGCCCCGACCGACCCCCTCAGGAGAGCTCCGACCGACCCCCTCAGGAGAGCCCCGACCGACCCCCTCAGGAGAGCCCCGACCGACCCCCTCAGGAGAGCCCAGCATCCTCACCGCTGCAGCTCCTTGCTGTCATCCAGCAGCGCCTCCAAGTGGGAGAAGCCAAACGCGCGGTAGAAGCAGTTGCCGTCGGGCCTGGTCTTCCGTATGTATGAGTACTTTCTGTGGAGGTCCTGCAGAGACAGCTTAGCTTAACACTCCCCGGCCCAAGCATGGTTCCAACAGCAGGTGGCAACTGAGCTCCAGAATCCCACCTCCTGGCTTCCAAATGGGGACATCAAGTCACCCACTGGCACAGAGTCCTCTGATGGAGGCTCCTGGAAGCTATGCACATCAATGTCAATAGTTGTATGGTCACCAGCTGCTAAGCCACGTGGGTACCACTGGCTAGAGCTTTGCTTAAAAACAGGTGACTAACTGTCCTTGACTAATGCAGCTTTTAAGGTCTTTAAATGCAAGCAAGACAAAGCAGGGGAACAGGACAGGCCACACTAGCAGCTGCCCTGCCCAGCAGCTCTAGCCACACAGAGAAGCTATCCCTACAGTGAGGCTACACTAGCTCCCGACACACTCTCACCTTCTAACCATGCTGCCCACAACAGGGGCCACCTCCCTCAGCCCTTCCTGCTCCTCCTAGTATTCCTTGGTAAGCAGGCCTCACCCACATGGACACCCCTGCCCTGGTCACCTCTTGTGCCTACTTCTTCCTCAGACAACTGTCGGTAATGAGAGTCCTTTCACACTGAGAACATGGCCCTGACATCTCATCTGCCACCAAGCTGCCCCAATTGTCACCACCAGCTCTTGTCCTTCAGATTCAAGGACATCTCTCTACCAGTTTTGACTCCAGAGGCATATAAGATTGCCTCATATTGGGAGACCAGGCAGGCCTCCCAATAAAAACAGAAACTTCTGTGGGAGGCTTTTGTGTGGCCAAGATTAAGAACCACCTAGAGCTACTGTATCTGCCCAGCCTGGGACAGTGGTAGCACTACATCTCCATTTCACCTGTCACCTCCCCAGCTACCCCTCATCTTTCTCATTCTGAAGGGTAAGGCTCCACCAAAAGACACAGTATCCTTCCTCAAGACACCTGCCAGTTACAACATACCCAAACACAGGACTTCCTGCCTGCCCTATAAACACCAGAGGCCTGACAGTATCTTCACCTTTTAGTCACAGACACAATATTTCCTTTCATTTTGGTTTTGAGACAGGGTCTCATTTTGCAGTCCAGGCTAGCCTTGAACTTGCTGTAATCTTGCCTCAGGCTGAAGTTCCAGACCCCCAAACCTCGATAGAGTTCCACCTTGGATGCTCTGCCTCCCACACCTCTTCGACGTCTCAGACATCCCCACTGCCACAGCTGGTTTGCACCTGACCTTCACTCAGGCTTCCAATGACCTCAGAGATGGCGCACATCTGCCCAACACATCCACCAAACAGCTCCCGCAGGCTTCCTTCAGCGTGCCTGGCACTCTTGCTCTGTCGGGCCTGCTCCATGTTTACTGCCAAAGCCCCTCACTACCCCCTCTTCCTTCACTGTCCCTGAAACCTATTTTCACCCCGCAGCAGCCATAACCTGACAGCTAAGCCTTCTTCCTCTCTGCATCCTTGAAAGCACCCAGACACTCCCGGCCACACTGGCTTTCACGGAGGCCCCACCCTGCCTTGATGTCACTTATTAACCAACACAGACCGCACTACCCTTGGACACCCTGTCAATCGGCATCTTGCTTCTGTCCATCAAACACATCTTTCATAGAGGCTCTTGCCTACTATCCCTATTTAAAATGCAAATTCTCAGCAGGGCATGGATATACATGTCCTTAACCCCCAGCACTCAGGAGGCAGAGGCAGGAGGATCTCTGGAGTTCAAGGTCAGTCTGGTCTCCGTAAGCAAGTCCAGAACAGCCAGGGCTCTGTTACACAAGAGTAACCCTGTCTCAAACAACAAGGAAAGAAGCCAGGAAGGAAGGAAATGCAATTCTCCCACTCCTTCATTTCTCTCCACAGTACTAACCACCTCTGACAACTAAATTTTGGTGTGTGTGTGTGTGTGTGTGTGTGTGTGTTGTGTTACAGGGTTGGGACAGGGTTTTGCTATATTTAGCCCAGGTTGACCTTGATCCTCTTGCCTCACATTCTTGTGGGATTAAAGACATGCTGACCACCACATATACCTTTTGGTTTGTGTCTGTCTTGCACTGCCCGCTGTAAGCATCACAGAAGCAGGACTGTGTTTCAGTGCCCTGTGTATGTAGTAGCTCCAGTGGCCCGCGACTGTACCATGACCACCACACTGAGGCTGCTCCTGTCAGGCACCTGTAGAGGGCTCACGCCCACTTCCTCACACCCTGAGTCCACTCCATGCAGGAGCCAAGGACATACCCAGCCTGGTTTTGCCATCACCACCCAGGGAGAACATGAGCACAGGACACAGAAGAAGTTCAGGGTGCTGAGGCACTTGCTGTACACAGCTCTTCAGTCAAACAGTTTGCTGATGACCTAATGATAAGAACCTGAGGATCTACTGTTGGCTTTACAGGGCAGCTTAGTAGAACAGGTGGCCCTGGATGGGCCATCACCCTACTGACTGGCCACGTGGGAGAGGAAGAGCCTACTGCTTCCTAAGCGCTTGCTGGGCACAGCAGCACTCAACTTAACACCTTCCCTAAACTTGCTCCATGGCCTGAAAATGACTTCTAACCAGAGATCTGACATTGTCTGAGGTCATACAACTGGAGAGCAAAGGTCTATCTGGCTCAAAAATCAGGGCTTTTACCTCCTCACATGTATTTCGGCAAAATCTCAAACCCCTGAGCAGCGGGTATATGCAGATCACAGACTGCGGACAGCTGACCTAGGCTGAACTGGGGTTATTTAGTTCACACATTTCCCCTCAGGTGCTAAGGACAGAACTTAAGAGTCTTGCAAATACTGGGCTCATGCTACTTCTGAGCTAGCTGTACCTCACAGCTCTACACAACATTTTAAGTTTTCATTATCTGCCAACTGCTCAGTCAGGAAAGTTCATGAGTTCTGGCTTCTCTGGCAACAGGGGAGTAACTGTGGATATTCACTCCCACGCCTGGCTGTTTTTAAGCTCCCAGCTCACCTGAGGCAGCTCTGCCCTTGTACTGCCCCTGTAAGAGGGTTTCCTGTTTGGCCAGCTGAAGGCCAGCTGCAAGCAGAGGATATAAACACCTATGATCTTTGGAGCTCCGAAGACTTTAGTACAGCATTTCTTAACCCTTCATGCTGCCTACTGAATCAGAGTTCAACCTCCACGCTCCTGACCTCTGGGGTGACTGATGAGGAGGCCTGCCTCATTTTGAGTGATGCAGCAGGGACACACAGAGGAGGCCTGTCCTCACAAAGATCCAGTAGACAGACTACAGGACAGGTCTCTGCGACCACTCTACCCATCCCAACACCAGCAAGTTCGGCCCCTGGCTGGCTACTGAGTTGTCAGTGCCCGCCCAGCCTGCACCTGGTCCCACCTGAGCATCACCTACCTCCACCTTACAGCCACCCTACAGGCAGATGCTTTCACTGTCCCTATTTTACAGATGAGGACACCCAGGGCTCAGACACTGAAGGACCTGTCAAGAAGACGGCTGCTGAGTGGCGGTCTGACGTGACGGAGGTCTCAGTCCAGAGGCTGCGCACTTCAACAACTAGCAATGCGAGGTGTATCCCCACCCAACACCCGACCCTCTCAGACATTAGGCCTGACAAGAAGCGGGCTGAGACAGGCTCCCTCCTGCCCCTCTGGCCAGGATCCCACCTTGATCTTCTGTTGGTAGATGTTGTCATCCTCAGCATACTCCTTGTATAGGACCGAGAGCTCCAGCCGCTCTGACACCAGAGGATTCTGCACGGCAATCTGCAGGGAGACAGGAGACTGAGTAACCCATGCCTAAAACACTACAAAAGGGGTGCTGGGGGCATCTAGGGCACAGCGATCCCCATAAAAGCATGAAGTGCCTAAAATAGACTTGAGAGGGGAGGGCTTCAAAGGAGACATTGGGCCTCAGGCCCCGACTACACATCCCCACCACAGAACCCTCAGCTACTCCCTCCCCACCCTCCTCAGCACCTCACCTCTTGCTGAATTCGGTCCTGCTGAGCCATGATGGCTTCATCATAGGCCAGACAGTTGACACCTAGAAAAAGGAGGAAAGCCAGTGCCAACCAAGGGGCCTGTGGGGCCTGGCTATCTCTGCGCAGGCAGCTTTGGCAGAAGAGGTCTGGAACCCAGAAGCCTGTGCCTTACAGCCCACGGGGTGTGCTCAGCAGAGCCCTTCCCTTCCCGAGCTCTCATTTCCTCATCTTTTCCAGAAGGTAGCTGGGTATCCTGTCATTTGGGAGGCTAAGGCAGGAAGACCACAAGTCTATGTAGCCAATCTATAAAAGTAAAGTAAAAATAAACAAGGGGACAACTTTACACTAGACCAGGAGACCAGAGCAGGACCGATAAGCCTAGGAGTTAGAGACCAGCTCTGGGAATATGGCCAGCCTTTGTCTTGGAAGAAAAGAAAAGGGCTGGGGTTGAGACCCCGTGGTAAAAATATACTGTCCTGCGGGTATGAAGCCCTGGCTTCTATTTCTAGCAACCTCAAGAAATAATTAATAAAACGACAAAGCAAAGATCACTCCCAACACTCCCTTGCAGCTCTGATATTCCTTCCTCTCTCAGCACTGTGCAGCATGCAGGGAATGCTCTGGGGAAGGGAGCCTCCGGGAGAGAGTCGGACGAAGGGGTGGAGCCCTAGGGGGACCGAGAGCTCCAGTAAGCAAGCACTTTCCCGAGACACGCCCTTTGTTGCTCTGTGGCCCCATGCACTGTACATTTTCCAAATTAAAAAAACAAATACAGAGAGGTGACTCCAGCTCGCCCAAGGGCAGAACCAGGGAAGGGCTATGAGCAGGTCCACATTTGTACAGTTCCAGTCGGAGCTCTTGGACTTGTCACATGCCACAAAGCCCTCGCCCATCCTCATCTTGCTCAAAATTCGCTGGGATCCTGCCAGCAGCAACTACTATCTAAGCACTCTCTAGAGTTATCCACGGATTCGGACACTCATTCTCTAAGCAGCTATATTGTAGGAGTCAGGAGATGCTAGTCCTGGATCCTTCTTAGATGTGATGGGAGGACCCTTATTTTCTTCATATCTGGGTTTCCTAGCCCTCAACCTCTAGTACATAATGCGGAGTTAGACAGAGGAGGGTGTGCGAGTATGACTGGCTGTTTAAGGCCGATCCTTTGGGGCCTGGTTCTCAGTTGAGCTTCCCCATGTCCTACAACAGGACTGTCCCTCCCACTCAAGAGACTTACTCAACCGCTAGAGCCCAAGTTCTTGGTAGACAGGGAGAAGGTGCGACTGGGTTTTGTTTTTTAAAGGACCAGGGATCTAGGAAAACAATGCCTGGATCTGCTCAAAGGAGCTGAAAGGCCAGAACAAGCTCTAAGGAAAAGAGCCGCCAATGGCATCCCGAACGGCCCACCAGGGACTTCGTCCTTGGAAGCCCAGCCTTACTCAACGCCTTTCAGCTGCTCCGGCCTAGGCCTCGGCTTGACGGAGAGGCTCAGGCGGGCGGACTATGGGAACCGGCCGAGGCCACGGGACCGGCGGAGGCGGGGCGGCCCAGGCCCCGCCCCAGGCGTGCGCGAGAGGCCGAGCCCCGGCCCTGGCCGCCCCGCCCGGCCGGGGGTCGCCGCGGCCCTGCTTCCATTGTGAGGGGGAGGGGAGAAGACGCGGTGAAGGGCTCCGTCGCACGCTGCGCCTAGTCCCCGGGACCCTGACTCCCCGAGCTCCTCGGAAACGGCCGGCCGAGGCTTGCCCCCGCTAGCCCGGGCAGGACACCCTTCCCTCCGTTCGTACCTTCGGAGTCGCTGCCCAGCGGCTCCTGCTTCTGCTGCTGAGGTTCCTCCGCCGCCATCTTTAAACAGCGCCGCACTGGCGATCGCTTCCGGGTTATTAATTGCCCTCCTCCCGGAAGGGAGCCCCACCTTATGGCCCCTCCTTCGCAACGCCCCTAGCAACAGGCTCCCTTTGGCGGTCGTCAAGGCCTGTGCTGCTCCTGCTGCCCTGGAGAGTTTAGGGGCTGGAGTCCCTTGGAGAAGCGGATGGACCCAACGCACACTTCCACATTTCCACTTTCTCAAAGGTCCTGCGGTGCTAAGGGCCTCCTCGAGTCATTTCTGTTTTCTGTATACTGAAGTTTGAGACGCAGGTTGTGTAACTGAGATAAAGAACAAGATGGAATTAAAGTCACTAGAAGGTTAATCCCCGCAGAGCGTGCATTCAAGGTACGCGACGGTAGCTGCAGTGCGGGGCGCAGAGCCACCTCGAGACAGGAAGTGGTGACAACCTCCGGACGCCCTTCGGAGCTCCGAAATCGCGGCCTCTCGCCTCTCACCACTGAGCCTGTTCTCTACAGGCTTTGAAGACCTGTTTCCAGCACGGAGAACATCTTCCCTTGATATCAAAACCAAAAGCCCCGACCTAACTTTGGGCTATATGTTCTCCAATTTGAGAAAGCAGGGCCATTTAAAAGCATGGACTTGAGTCCATAATCCGAACACGTGAAAGGTCTTGGACACATGGAGGATCAGGAGTTCAAGGTAACCCTGGAGTTTTAGGCAAGGCTTGACTACAAGAGACCCTGCCTCAGACAGACCGAACCAAATCAAACAAAACCTGAGCCAGAAAGTGGCCGTTTTTGCTACTTTTTGCCAAAGCAAAGCTACCCATTTTCTTTGGGTTATGTCTCCGTTCTGAGAAATGGAGACTCCCATATGCAGGCCCTGTGTACCCTGAAAAGCAAATACCAGAGAGTTTACAGGAGAAGGCATTTACTTTTTGGTAGCCTGGCCATGGGCACCACTGAGCTGCAGAGCCTCCTTTTACCCTCGAGTATCGGTTCTTCGTCCAGACTCGTCCCAATCCCAGTCCAGGTAACAGAGGTCAGGCTGGAAAAGCTCTCTTAAAGATTAAGAAAAAGCTGGGCGTGGTAGCGCACGCCTGTAATCCCAGCACTTGGGAGGCAGAGGCAGACAGATTTCTGAGTTCGAGGCCAGCCTGGTCTACAGAGTGAGTTCCAGGACAGCCAGGGCTACACAGAGAAACCCTGTCTCGAAAAACTAAATCCAAAAATAAAAGAAAGAAAGAAAAATCAAGTACAAACTAGGCATGGTGTCCACCATTAATCCCAATACTAGGAGCTGGGCGGTGGTGGCGCAGGCCTATAATCCCAGTACTCTGGGAGCAGAGGCAGGCAGATTGCTGAGTTTGAGACCAGCCTGGTCTTCGAACTCACTCTGTAGACCAGGCTGGCCTCGAACTCAGCAATCTGCCTGCCTCTGCCTCCCAGAGTACTGGAATTACAGGCGTGCGCCACCACCACCTGGCTGCCTTCTTTTTATTTTTTTAAAATTTGTTTATTTTATATGAGTGCTTTGTCTTGATGCACACCAGAAGAGGGCATCAGATCCCATTACAGATGTTTGTGAGCCACCATGTGGTTGCTGGGAATTAAACTCAGGTCCTCTGAAGAACAGCCAGTGCCCCTAGCCACTGAGCCATTTCTTCTGCCCCCACTCCAAGTATATATTCTTAACAAGCCTTCTGCATGTGCATTGGTGTGTAGGAGACGGCCCTGTGTGTGGAGGGCAGCAGAAAGCTGGGAGGATTCTCTCCTATCATGTGGATTCTCAGCACCACATCCTCTAAGCCCTCTCCTCTTCCCCAAGTCTATAACTTCCCTTAATAGCATCTTTGGTATCTAGTTTTGGAGTTTGGGAGTTTGGTTTTCAAGACAGGGTTTGGTTTCTCTGTGTAGCCCTGGCTGTTGTAGAACTCTGTAGACCAGGCTAGCTTTGAACTCAGCCATTCTCCTGCCTCTGCCTTCTTAGTGTGTGTGCCACCGCAGTCTGGCTTTATTGCTATTGTTTTTTTTTGGGGGGGGGGTTGTTTTTTTGTTTTTTTTTTTTTTTTGGTTTTTCGAGACAGGGTTTCTCTGTGTAGCCCTGGCTGTCCTGGAACTCACTCTGTAGACCAGGCTGGCCTCGAACTCAGAAATCCACCTGCCTCTGCCTCCCAAGTGCTGGGATTACAGGCATGTGCCACCATGCCTGGCTAAAAATCTTCAACTGCATCTGGCCGGGAATCGAACCCGGGCCTCCCGCGTGGCAGGCGAGAATTCTACCACTGAACCACCAATGCCTGAATTTGCTATTGTTTTATATTAAGCTTTCTAGATGATTCCCAGGTAACTTTAAAAAAAAAAAAAAAAGATTTATTTAGCCGGAGGTGGTGGCGCATGCCTATAATCCTAGCACTTGGGAGGCAGAGGCAGGCGGATTTCTGAGTTCAAGGCCAGCCTGGTCTACAAAGTGAGTTCCAGGATAGCCAGAGCTATACAGAGAAACCCTGTCTTGGAAAAAAAAACAAAATAGAAAAAAAAAAAAGAAATGATTTATTTATGTATATGAGTACACTGTTTCTGTCTTCAAAGATACCAGAAAAGGGCATCAGATCCCGTTACAGATGGTTGTGAGCCGCCATGTGGTTGCTGGGAATTAAACTCAAGATCTTTGGAAGAGCAGCCAGTGCTCTTAACCGCTGAGCCATCTCTCCAGCCTCGCCAGTTAACTTTTAAAAATATTTTAATTTTTAAAAGTGTGCCTGTGAGTACAGAAACCCATGGAGGCCAAAGGCCTCAGACCCACTGGAGTCCGTGGTAGCCACAGGCTGTGGGTGTGGGAATCAAATCAGGCCCCCTGCAAGAGCAGTGTGTTCTTTCAAGCACTGATGCCATCTCTCAAGTCTTTTATTATTTTAGACAATGAAGATCTACTATAGCATTCACTCAGTTTCTCCAGCTGGTGGTGAGCACACAGTAGGACAGGAATCCAGACACAGTAAGGACAAGAGGTATCTGCTTCTCTTCAGGGCCTTCCTTTCTGTTTTAGTCACATTTCTTTTCAGCCCCTCCTGACTCCTTCCAACCTTTCACGGTTTCCTTTTGTTCATAACCCTCTGTTAAGTTGCTCTGTTTATTTAAGAGACGAGGCTCGAACCCAGGGCTTCTCACGCACTTAGCTCATGTTCTCTTGCTGAGTCACATCACTAGTCAAATCCTTGCTTTCATTTTCTATTTCATACGTCCAGGTTGATTTCCAACCCACTTGCCTCCACGCATAAGAACTGGGGTTACAGTGTGGACACTCATGCGCGTCTGCTTAGCCCTCAGTGCCCACTTATCTGGTGGTTAGCAGCTTTTCTCTTACTCCCATACCATCTGTCCTGCACCTTTCTCCACTTCCTGGCTTCTCACTATCCCAAAGCATCTAAACCTCACTTGCAGACTTGCCTCTAACCCTGGGTACATCCTTACACACTGTCCCTGCCTCCTGCCTCCCAATTCAAACCCACAAATGTCCAAAGCCAATGACAAATTTGAGCTGGTGGCTCAGATCTGTAGTCTAACACTCAGGAGGCTGGGGCAGGAGCATTACTGAGTTCTAGGCCAGTCTGGGTTATAAAATTAAGTTCTGCCCCAGGCAGGATAGCAGTATGAGACCATGTTTCAAAACAATAAAATAACAGCCAACAAGGTGGAAGGGTGGGTGCTTGACAGCAGGCAAAGGGCAGTGTGGCGCCAGAGCCTGGGGACATGTCAGCCCATCTATGTCCAGAATCAAGGAGCTAAGAAACCTCAGCCACAGAGAAACAGCCTCCAGGGGATGAGGGCACACGGCCTGGGGAGGGCAGACCCTCCTTTCTAGGGCAGACTTGCTTGAGTTTTGCAGGGTAAGAGCAGGGTCATGTGGGCACCAGAAAAACATCTGGAGTTGTGCTCTTGAGCCCACCAGGGTGTAGGGATGAGCACCGCATAGGCCAGGCCCGCAGAGCTGTGCAGGGGCTGGATTTAGGAGCAGTTAACTGAGATGAGTCACCTGCAGGATACAAGCCACTGAACAGCCGCAGGAGTGGAACTCGGTGGCCCGAGATGAGGCCTTCCCACACTCCTAGCTGGGAACCCACTTGGAAATGTCCTCATGCAGTTCTCTTTGTGTCACCCAGAGGTCTAGTCAACTAGTATAGCATCCCGATAGCTTAACACCCCAAGAGCTCAGCCCTGAGATGAGAACTAAACCAAGGAAGGCAGCCTTAGGCAGCACCCTCTCCAGAGGGTCGGAGGGAAGTCATCTCTCTTCCCACGCTGCTTGGCCAAATCCAGATGCGCATCACCGTTGCAAGTCTCTCAATCCTTTCGGCAGTCACCTGAGGGCTGTTCTCAGCTTCTGGCCATAGTGTTCCTTAGCTACAAAGTGATACCCAGCAAGGATGGGCTTGTTTGCAGGCCGTGTCTGGTGACCGTGATAGGCTGCCCAGATATCCAGGATAATCTTACCTCAAGGCCCACAACCTTAATCACATCTGCAAAATAGCCTTGGCCATTTAAAATAACTTCATGGGCTCTAGGGATAAGAGCTGTTACACTATCCTGCCTGTCACATTATTTTTATTTTGCCATGCCAAAAACTAAAACAAGATTGGATGATTTGAGCCAGGTGGTAGCAGCGCACGCCTTTACTCCCAGCACTTGGGAGGCAGAGGCAGGCGGATTTCTGAGTTCGAGGTCAGCCTGGTCTACAGAGTAAGTTCCAGGATAGCCAGGGCTACACAGAGAAACCCTGTATTGAAAAACCAAATCCAAAACAAAACAAAAAAGATTGGATGATTTGCTAAGGGCCCACAGGGGCTCCCACCCCTCAGCCCACTCCATTACACACCAGACAAGAGACAAGGTCTGGCTCAGAGCACAGAGCCTTACTTTGTGGGACACCATTTAAGGATACCTGACTTGGTGAAAGAAAACCAGTGAAAGGTGAGAGATTCCAGGCCTGTGAGGATGACTCCGATCATGCTAACTCAGCGGGAAGCTGGAGTCCTCCTTCAGTCTCAGCCTGTCAGCCAGTCCACCCGCACCCTCCCCTGAGATGTTAAGCCTGCTTAAGGGCTCAGACCAGGATCTGGGAATTTACAGCCACTTGGCTTCCCTCCAGTCTGAACTGACTGAAGACAGAACTTTGGTTTCGAGCAGTTCTTCTGTGACAGGGTGTCATCTATTTTTTGAGTTCCAAGGGCACAAAAATAGGAGATAACTAATCCCAAGATAACTAATCCTTGGCAAAGCAGTGATGTTACCATAGAAACTAGAACAAAACTCTTAGTGCTGCATGCATCCTTGCTTCAAGGTAGCCTGTGGCTCTAAGATCAAGGTATAATCTATTCCATGGAAAGAATAGGTCCACACAGGTGAGCCCTCTTCTGTTGGCAGAGGCCCAGCAAGGAAGGCCCTTGCACCCATCACCTTCACTTCAAGGTCAAGAAGCAGACTGACAGGCTGGAGAGATGCCTCAGCGGTTAAAAGCAACGACTGTTCTTCCAGAGGTCGAGTTCAATTCCTAGCAACCACACAGTAGTTCACAACCATCTGTAATGGGATCCGATGCCCTCTTCTGATGTGTCTGAAGACAGCTACAGTGTACTCATATAAAAAATATATTTTTAAAAAAAGCTGCCAGGTGGTGGTGGCGCACACCTCTAATCCCAGCACCTGGGAGGCAGAGGCAGACAGATCTCTGAGTTGGAGGCCAGCCTGGTCTAGAGTTCCAGGACAGCCAGGGCTACACAGGGAAAAGCTGACTAACATCAGCTTTCCCCCACTGAGCTTCTGTGAGCAGGAAAGGGTCCTAACAAAAGAAACAGCTGTGATGCCACTGGGTAAGACACTGCTTGTGAGGTCAGCCCTTTTTATCTACTCATTTGTTTTGGGGTTGTTTTTGGTTTTTTGTTTTGTTTTTTTAAGAGATAATATCTTACTATGTAGCTCAGGCTGGTCTGGAAATCAGAATCCTCTAGCCTCAGCTTCCGTCCCAGTGCTGGGGATATGTCACCACACTGTGCCCTTGAGATCCAGCAATTGCATACCTTCTCCTGGCCAGCATCCCAAGCTGTGCCCACCTCGTAGCATTCTCTCCCACTCTGTCAACAGGTTCAGGAAGCTATTCCACAATTCCTTCGATCTTAGACACCAAAGTTGGTTTGTGTTCAAGGAAATGGCCCCTCAGAATGCAGGGAGCCCTTTCCTACCCTTCAGGAAGTATCCCTGGCCTTGGATGTGTAGGCATTACCAAACACCAGGCAGAACAGCCAGGAGAAAAGGGAATGGCGGGAGCCAGCTCGACCTGAAGCCTCTGAGAAGAGGGCATTAGAACACTGTAGGGCCGCAGCTCTCACAGCACATCTAGGCTCATGGTCATGGCCGCAGGGAATACTGCCGTGTCCACCTCCAAGTCAGCCAAGGCATGGCTCAAACCATGCAAAGTGAGATGAAGCCATCGCACTCTCCGGGGTTGTTCCTCACAGATCCTGACAGGATTCCAGCTTGGCAGGCATTGCTTCACACGCACCACGTGGCTAGAGAAGCCATCTCCAGCTCCCCTTGCTCCTTCCCCAGCTCCTCCCCAGAAATACCGAGGAGGAAGTACAAGGAAGATCACTCTGCTGATAAGCATTTACAGAGTGCTAAAAGAGGCCCTGAATTCGGCACAGTGTGGTAGTAGTGCCCAGCATAAAATGCCATGGGTACCACCACAGCTCTACATCCAAGATACTGCACGTGGACACCCAACTCAGGAAAGATGCTTGGTAAAGGGTCCCAGCTACAAAGTGGGCTTAAAGATGGAGCCCTATGCATGCACAGATGCACTTACAGGGAGCCGATAAACTTGGCCCAGGCAAGGGAGCTGGAAGGGATAGCATCAAGGTTGAGTGCTCAGTAACAGCTGCTGTTTCCCAGAAGCTGAATCCTTTGAATGAAGGAGAGCACAGCTGAAACCCCCAACACCCTTAGCACTGGGGCCCGTACCAGCCAGAGGTTCCTCCGTGGACCCCAATCCAACACCATCCTCAGTTTCTGTGTGGAGGCAGAAGCCCAGTGCAGGAGGACATGATGTATTTCTGCAGCAAGGTTTAAATAGACTTTATTGTTACAAGGGGGGACCCCACCAAGCAGAACCAATACATGTGGTCCCAGTTGTCACCATGGAGACATCGAGAGGTCATGATTGCAGAAGAGGTGACTGGAATTGAATAACATGATCCCAGGGAAGGCCAGCCAGGAATGCAGGAATCATGATCAAGGTGGGCTGGCACGAGTGGCCTAGTCAAGGATGAGGGGAGACAGCGCCCTTCACTCCCGCTTCTTGTAGCTCTCCAGGTGTGACAGGACCCAGCCCGCAGGCAGAAGACAACACACGAAGCAGGAAGTGAGCCCAATGGTGATATCCTACATAGAGCACAAGAAAGAAGGATCCCTCAGGGCAAGGATTCCGTAGGCACTCCAAGTTCCGGCAGTCCTTAGGCGTGGGGAAGTCCCTCAGTAAAAAAGACTAAGGCAGAAAATCCAGCAGCCCCACACTAAAGAAAGCACCATGGGCCTGGGTTCAACCCCCAGCACACGAGAGGGAGAGATAAACAGGCTCTAAGGATGGAGGGGACATTTTGCCAAGTCCATTCTCACCCTTGAAATAAAGGTTTTTTTTCTTTTTTAAAAAAGATTTATTCATCTGGAGGGGTAGGGGTACACAGGCAGGAAGGAGTCTTACTGTGCACCCCACCCAGGCACGGGCTTGAACTTGAGATTCTCCTGTCCCTGATGTAGTCCTGGAATCACACGCATGTGCCACTATGCTTACTGGTGTGTGGGTGGCCTTATGTGTGCTGTTTTCGGTGTGCTGTTTTGTGGATAAAGGCCAGAGCTTGATGTCTGGTATCTCATATAACAGCTCTACATCTTAATTTTTTTGTTGTTTTTTTGGAGACGGGTTCTCTTACTGAACCTGAAGCTCCCTGGGCTTAGGGAGCTCCCTGCCTCTCCCCTACCAGCACTAGGGCTAAAGACTAGCTGGTTGCTGGGGAGCCAAACTCAAATCCTCACGGTGTGAGGCAGATACTTTACTGAATAAACCATTTCCCGTGTCCTTGTTTTTTATATAGTTTCTTCCCTTTTTTGTTATTTTTGTTGTTTATTTTAGTTTTGTCTACAGAGATTCAGGGCTTCTCTGTGTAGCTCTGGCTGTCCTAGAACTCACTCTGTAGACTAGGCTAGCCTTGAATTCAGCGATCCACGGCCTCTGTACCATAAGTGCTGGATTATAGACATGTGCCACCACTGCCCTGCTGGGTTTTTTTGTATCTTTTAAAGATGTATTTTATCTATGTTTGTATGATGCATGTGTGTGAAAACAGGTATGTGTTTCTGTGCTTCCACAAGGCTAGGAGAGGATGTCAGATCCCCTGGAGCTGGAGTTACAAGCACCCATCTTCTTACATGGGTGCTGGGACCCAAACTAGTCTTCATGAGACAAGGCACCAAATGCTAAAGTATTGAGCCATGTCACAGCTTCAAGGCTCTTGTGTTTGAGACGGGGTCTCATTATGTTGCCCAAGCTGGCCTGAGTTCCTGAGCCGTCCTCATGCCTCAACCTTCCACTAAATGGGAGTAAGAGGGCATGACTTGGTTGTCACTGTTTCTTCAGTGGCAATGCTTTGCTTCTACCCCTAATTCAATGCCCAGATGTCTGGATTCAAGAGCCACTGCCACTTAAAACAGCTCCAAAATCGGCAGGGATGAGGGCTTGGGCTGCGGGGTAGCTTTTAAGAGAGTACTTGCCTAAGGGTTTGATCCCCAACAACATAAACCAGAAGTGGTGGCACATGCCTGTAACCCCAGCACTAAAGAGATTATTGGTTCAAAGTCAAATATGGCCAGCCTAGGCTACATGGAACCCTGTCTCAAATTAATGTTTTAAAAGTGAAAACTGTCCTAATATCTAAATGCTCCTACATTTCTGGGAATCCCAAAGTCCTGGTGGGTACTCTGCACCCCTCCTTAATAATAAAATGCAGCAGTAATAACCATTATGTAGCTGCCAGTTAACAGGCATTCTCTCTCTCTCTCTCTCTCTCTCTCTCTCTCTCTCTCACACACACACACACACACACACACACACACACACAAACAGGGAGGTTTAGAACAGCGAGTAAACAAACTGGCAGGCTGACCTGAGATCCAGGAACTTGGGAAAAATAGCTATGGTTTGGGAGCAGCCGAGCAACTAGTCTCACCCATGCCTTGCAGACAGGCCTAAGCCAATGCCGCAGGCTACCACAGGTCGCCCACCTCCCTGCTCCCGGTCCGTCCCGCTCACCAGGGCCCCGATCTGCTCCCGCGGCGGCTTCGAGTGGACCTGAGCCCGCGGCACCACGAGCCGCCGGGCCGAGCCGGTCAGGCTCCTCAGCAGCAGTGGCGTCAAGACAGACATGACGGCGCGAAATGACCAAAGACAAGAGCCAGCTGAAGCCCAAGGTCAGGAAGTCAAGATGGCCGTACCAGCCGGAAGTTCCGGCGCAGAAGTTGCTGGACTCCTAAGCCGGAAGTATTTCGGAAATGACGTCAGGACGACCCCTTCCCACCCCACCCCTACCTGGCTGTTTTTGGCGCGCTCCTCGAACCAACCCAATCGACATCATCCTACCACAGATGGGCGAACACTTCTTCGTGAGTGACACCTATGTCCACCCAATCACACAAGCTAGAAATCTATTGCATTCTTGACTCCTCCCTCCATATAACTAGGATCCTCCCTCTCCCTCCCTCCCTCCCTCCCTCCCTCCCTCCCTCCTCTCCCTCCCTCCCTCCCTCCCTCCCTCCCTCCCTTCCCTCCCTCTCTCCCTCTCTCTCTCTCTCTCTCTCTCCCCAAGCACTCAACTATGACTCCAGCTTCTTAACAACCTCTAGTTTTAAAAACATTTTACCTTACGAACGTTTTGTCTGCATGTGCATCTGTGCACCACTTGTATGCAGTAGGCAGAGGGGCCAAAAGAGGGTGTCAGATCCTCTGGAACTGGAGCTTCAGGCACTAGTGAGCTATCCTGTGGGTGCTGGAACCTGACCTGAACTAGTCCTCTGCTAGAGCAGCGAGTGCTGAGCCCCGAGATGCCTCTCATTTACTATTACCCCCTCAGGCACCCGTTTCCACGTAACTGTTAACTGTTCTCAACTTCTGCTTCTCTCCTTTTGTGTGTGTTAGGACAGCTTTTGTTTTTTGAGGTCTCCAGTGGCCCAGGCTGTCCTAAAACCGTGTAGATGAGAATGACCTTGAACTCTCGATTTTTCTGCTACTACTATGTGCCACCATGCCTTGCTCCCTATCTTCTTTATCCCCCCCTTTATTCTCTCTCTCTGTTCCTTTCTCTCCCTCCTTTCTGTTTTACCAAATACCTTACCAAGCAGTTCCCCATTGCTTTCTAGACAAGTCCCGAAGCCTGGACATTGCCCTTCTGACTTCTCAATATCCCTTGTCTCTGTCCTTGCCCCTGGGTCTCTCCTCTACCCGTCTGCATTCTGGACCTTTTTTTTTATTTTGGTTTTTTTGAGACAGAGTTTCTCTGTATAGCCCTGGCTGTCCTGGAACTCACTCTGTAGACCAGGCTGGCCTTGAACTCAAATCCGCCTGCCTCTGCCTCCCAGAGTGCTGGGATTACAGGCGTACGCCACACTGCCGGGCCTGGACTTTTTACTCTTTACATTCTGCCTAGAACACCTTTTCCATTGTCCCCCTTTCATCATGTCCACTCATCGCCCTGCCTTCCATATACTAAGACAGAGTTCCTTATCCAGCAAAACTCATCAGCCACATGGTGTGCCAGGAACTGTCTAAACAATGTACTAAACAGGTAGACACATTTCTTGCCCTTCAGAAGAGATATAAGCAAACATTTAAATCTATGGAGAAATCAAAACTGCAGTATATTGTGGGATGTGACAGTATACACCTTTAACCCAAGCACTTGGGAGGCAGACAAGTGGATCCCTATGAATTCAAGGCCAACTTGGGCTACATAGACCCTGTATATAAATAACAGCAGCAACAACAAAAGGCATCTATTACGCAGTGTTTTTGGATGGCACTGCCTCAGGAAACTTAGGCTGTCCACTTCAGACCCTTGCCGATCTTATCATAGGGTGGGTCTCTAAAGGCAAGGCTGTCTGGTCACCCACACTGTCTCCCAATGGCTGACCATCTGTAGACTTGAATATATTGCATTCAAGTAGGCAAAAGGCAAAGTAGGAAAGGGGGAGGGTGAGCCTTAGGGCCAGGACCCCGCTAAACACTCACCTGTGTCCTCACAGCACCATGACAGCTGCTAGTGTTTCTGTGATGTTTCAGAAACAGGGAACAGGCTGCTCATCTTAGGCTGCCACGCAGGATTCCAGAGGAGAGCTGTACCTGAGGCCACACTTGGAACATCACACCAGCTGGAGCAGAGAAAGGCATCTCTAGAGTCTAGGAGGGGTTCGTCTTACATATCCCTGGCTTGAATCTCTAGGTAGTAGAGGCTGACCTTGAAGTTCTGATCTTCCTGCTACCATCTTTCTTTGTTTTTTTCCAAATCAGGGTTTCTCTGTGTAGCCCTGGCTGTCCTGAAACTCACTCTGTAGACCAGGCTGGCCTTGAACTCAGAAATCTGCCTGCCTCTGCCTCCCAGGTGCTGGGATTACAGGCCTGCACCACCACCGCCTGGCTTGACCATCTCCTGACTGTTGGGATTACATGCCCAGCTGAGGATCAAAGCCAGGGATTCATGCAAAAATGTTGACTAAAAGAACTATACAACCCTAGCCCTTGAGTTCAGAGCTTTCATTTGTTTCTTTGGCATCCGATATAATGACAAAAACTGGACTCCATGGCCCAGGCTGCCTTCACACTGCCCCAATCTCCTGGATGCTGGGATTACAGAAATCCATCAACTCCAGCTTCAGAAGTTCATTTTACATTCAAGGTCAAAAGCATCAAAGGCTATGGCAAGAAATGGGAGCATGGAGGAGAGACAGAAAGAGCTCTGAAGGAAAGCCCAGCTCCTGGGATGAGGTGGTAGTGGAGTGTCATGTGACAGATCTAGGGTGTCTTAGAGGGCAGCTGTCCTGTGCTTCCTCTGGCTGTGTTCCCTCATCCTAAATAAACCTGGGCTAGCTCCACCCTGTTACTGCGGCCCTGCCAAACAGCCACAGATAGATGCTTCTAAATTCCTCACTCCCACCTCTAGGGTCGTGGCTGGAGCTGCTATCACTGGGAAGAGGACTGGGCAAGGACGGTCCTGCTGGCTTCTCGGGTTCTAGGAAACAAGGGAATACTTTCTAGTGCAAGCATAGCCAGGAGACAGGCCTGGAAACATTTTAGGAAGGCATCCCTGGAGACTGGGACTTTGAGATAAATGTTTTGGGCTCTGCCCCAGTGTTTCTTCAGGCCCCTGTGACAAGGCTTGTCTTAGAACCCCGAACCAGTGAGGTTAAGAAAGCAGAACCAATACCAACAGCTCTGCCTTCTTGATCCCCATGCAGCCAGTCCTTTCAAAAAATACCAGGGATAATTCTATAGAGGTGTAATGGGCCAGCAAGATGGCTCAGTGCATAAGGGGCTTGCTGTCAAGTCTGGCTACTTGAGTTTGATCCCCAGGACCCACTATCACAAGCGGTCTTCTGACATCTGCATGTGTGCTATGGCGTGTGCTATGGCATGTGCACTTACACACACACACCAGAAACAGACAGAGTCAAAGACCAGAGAACCCAGGAGGAGGGTACTTATTTGGAACACATTGTACATGCCAGACCTTGGTAGCATTGGCCTATGATCCCAGCTACTCAGGATGCTGAAGAAGACCACACGCTCAAGGCCTGCCTGGGCAACTTAAACTATTTTGAAATGAAAATACAAATACAGGGGCTTGGAGATGGCTCAGTGGAAAGAAGTCTTGAATGCAAATAAAAGTCTAAGGCTAGCTGGGCAGTGGTGGTGCACGCCTTTAATCCCAGAATTTGGGAGGCAGAGGCAGGTGGATTTCTGAGTTCAAGGGCAGCCTGGTCTACACAGAGAAACCCTATCTCGAAAAACAAAATAACAAAATTAAAAAACGTCTAAGACTAGTGAGGTAAAATACCTGCCGCCAGTCCTATAACATCTCCAGAAACCACAGCAAAAGGGAAAAAAAACAGCTGTACACACAAACACACACAGTTTGACTATGCTTGGCCCATGGGAAATGGCACTGTTAGCTGTGGTCTTTTGTTAGAGAAAGTGTGTCACTGTGTAGGCGGGTTTTGAAGCAGTGCAGAAGAGTCTCTCCTGGTGCTCTTCAGATCAAGATGTAGAGCTCTCAGCTTCTCCAGCACCATGTTGGCCTGCACACTGCCATGCTTCCCACCATGACGAAAATGGACTGAGCCTCTGGAACCGTAAGCCAGCACCCATTAAAGGAGCTGCCTTGCTCATACTGTCTCTTCACCGTAATGGAAACCCTAACTAAGATACAGACACACCCCTGCAAATAAATCAGGCAGCCAGCCATCCTAGTGGGAATGTATAAGTGGGAAAGTATGTGTACCTACACACATCTGTGCATAAATACACCCTAAAAGAAGGGCTGGAGTGATGGGTCAGCAGTGAGAGCACAGACTGCCTGGCTCAGGGCCTGTCCAGGATGCCAAGCAGACAGTATTCAGAACATCCCTTATACCCCACAACTTCTGGGAAATGGCACAAACAAGCAATCCGGTTCCATGAGACTTCCTTTACAGGAAGGGTGTGGGGCCAGGACAGCTGTGACAAAAGCCAAAGCCTGGCACCCACTGCCCATGGCACACAGTGTCTGGACACCATCCCAACATCTGAACAGAGCATCTTTTTATTAATGACATACAAATAAAATGGATACAAAGAGAGATGTTTTTCCCTTTGATTCCAGTGATAACGAGCTGCTAGGGAAAAAAAAATTTAAAACAAAAAAATTAGTTTCCAACTTCCCTCTTAAAAACAAAAATAACATCCCCAACCCTCCGGAAAGGGTTAAAAAGAGCCATAAACATTTAACAGCAACAAAAATAACCTGAAATGGAATAGGTTCACTAAAACAAAACAAAAACCTTTAAAACCATTTTAACACTCCTGGAACAAAAACAAAAGAGCCTGGTACAGTAGACTAGACCTGCTGTTTCTCAAAATCAAGAGGGTGGTAGAAGATGCCTGGTAAACCATTGGGCTTAACACCCACAAGAGTAACCTACTGGTCTTGGCCATCATCCCTCTGGTCCAGTAAGAGACCCTCCAGGGTCCTTCGGGATGGGGCCTACAGAGGGTGGGGAGAAGAACAGGCACTGGGCACCGTGAGTGCTGGTGCTGGGTGTCCAGTAACTGGAAACCAGACACTCAATTCACCCCACATGGGGTTTACACTGGGGGGTTCCTTCTGGATCCCTAAGTGGGAGGTATCAGAGATTCATGATCTAAGACAGACAAAGATCAGGAAATAACTCTTCCAAGCATGTTCCTGTTTCATGATTCTTGGAAGGAGCCTACCAATCCCCTCTGGGCAGCCTCAACTCTCATCAGAGATATAGCCCCCAGAAGCCAGCAAGCCAGACGAAGGTAGACCTATGCCAGTGTAAAGCTGCAAGGCTTCCCCAAGGCATGGCTAAGAACAGCAGAGTGCACAGCAGAGGACAGGCCAAGCAAGAAAGGGCCTCCATGTCCAGGCTGCTGCACAAGCCAAGGGTCTGGGTGAGAGGTGACTGCTTTGGGGAGACTTGCCGGAACAGATAGCCTGAGTCAGGCAGGGAGTGAGGTGAGCAGACTCTGAGGTAAGTAGCAGAGTCTCAGAAAGCAACTGCACAAAGGCAAGCTCTCTGCCATGCCTCCCAAGGCAGAACTCAGGGTGGCAGTGGGGAAGTGGCAAGTGTGTTTTCCTAGGTGAGGATTTGGTTTTGCTTCCTTGAAGAACAGGATCCAGAGGTCAGGATGAGTTCAAGTTCTAAGCCTGCATCCCCTGAGGAGGAAGGCCTTCTGGCTCTAGCCTGCCACTGTAGGGTGACACCCTTGACAGGAAAGCAGTGGTGGGCCACTGAAAGGCATCCCATGGTGCCAGGACAGTGGCACGAGTGCCTCACTGAGGCATTGAGGGTGGGGCTAGGGAGACCAGGCAAGGGCCTGCTGCTGCTGGGGCTCCTCAGACAGGGAGGGTGGCAGGGAAACACCCCACCTTCAAAGAGCTATCAGCACCAAGAATAGGAAGAAATGGATTCAACTATACCAGGAAAGAAGGGTCCTTCTGGGGGAAGAAAAGGCTCCCTGATGTTATTCCCCTTGAGACTAAGAACAGAGGTATCTGAGCTGAGGAGAGAGGTGTGAGAACAGGCAGGATGTTGACTTCCTTCTTGAATAAAAAAGGTTGAGTCAAGATCATGAAAATGCAGCAAAGTTCAAAGGCCCAGAGATGGAGCATCCCTATGACAAACACATGAGACGGCTCTCCTGGTCTTCTGTCTCATTGACAGTGATGGAGGCCAACTCCCCTCCAGAAGTTGGCTGGTCCCCTGAGATGCCACCCTGTGGATCTATAATATCACTGCGCAAACCTCTGCACCTTGATATCAAGGGAGGGAGGGCTACATGATCTCTGAAAGAGCACTTTGTCCCCAGAGAAAAGATGTCCAAGGCCTATGATACACCCAGGTTTGCATCCAGTCCTTTCTGGGGACCAGCAGACTCCGGTCCTTTTACAAACATGGATATAAACATTCCATTTGTCCATGTGGGGCATGGTGTGCAACCCTGTCAGGAATCCAGCTGCAGACACGAGGGGAGTCTTCCATTTTAGGGGCCCAAGAACTAAGTAAGTAGGCAGCTACTGCATAAAGACGGGCTTGATGGGCAACCTGTCAACCTCGCAGCCCCCTCTCCTCGGTGCTCCCTCCTGGCACTCTGCTTTTCCAGGAGGGAGGTGGAAAGGCAGCTGGGGTCACTGCTCCCCAGGGTTCTGTGTTCTCAAGATATGCCTGGTTCATGCAGAACTGAGGCCTCCACAGCTCTGGGGGGTACCTGGTAAGCGGCATAAGACCAGGGGAGAGGACAGGCCTACGGAGAGGGACTTCCCTTGCAAGTGGTTCTAGGAATTCAATGGCAACAGCCACCACAGTGCCCGCCTGTGTGGGAGTGTTGACTGTCCCCAAACTTGGTCCTCCGGCTCAGAATCTCATAGGAGCAGTCCTCCCCACAACAACCAGACATGCTGGGGGAAGAGTCATCAATTTCAAACCTGCAAGACAGACAGGAAAGACTTGGGTGTTGGAAAGCTAAATGCTTTGCTCCCCGAGTCAAGGACTTCCCCAGCAGTTCTGAGACCTCTGGAATGGGGCCCAAGGACTAGGTCAGCAGCACTGGTGTACGATCTCACAAACCACAGTGCCCACGGCACACTGATTAGGGTCAGGACGGGAACAAGCAGGCACCTGGGAAGCAGCAAAGGGACCACCCTAGCCACCCGAGGGACCACCCCAGAACCTCATTCCTTACTGCAGTGCCTCTCGGAAGAACTGATAGGCGCCATGATTGTGTTTAAAAACAGTTAACATCACCTTCTTCATCTGTGTGCTGTAAGAAAGCAGAGTGAGCACCTTTTAGAAACAGAATCCAAGGGCTAGAGAGATGGTCCAGCACTGTACAACTCTTCTGGTCTTCAAGAGGACTGGGGTTCCCTTCCTAGCCACAGGGTAACTCATATCTACCTGCCTGTAACTCAAGATCTAGGAGATCCCACATCCTTCTGGCCTCTGCAGGCACTGCACTTACACAGCAGGTACACACATACACACAAATAAAGATGTATATTTTAAAAAAGGGTTGGAGAAATGTCTCCGAATGGGTCAAGAGCACTGGCTGCTCTTCCAGAGGTCCTGAGTTTGATTCCCAGCAACCACATGGTGGCTCACAACCATCTGTAATGGGATCTAATACCCTCTTCTGGTCTGTCTGAAGATAGCTACAATGAGTGTAACTCACATACATAAAAGGGGCTGGAGAAATGTCCCAGGAGTTCAGGGATCAAAAGCACTGGCTGCTCTTGCAGAGGACCTAGGGTTAAATTTTTACCACTGACACTATGGTGCACAACCATGTATAACCCTGGTTCCAAGGAATCTGACACCCTCTTCTGACCTGTAAAGTACCAAGCACCAACAGGGTTTATACATATATGCACACAGGAAAAACACCCATAAACCAAAAAACAAACAAACAAACAAACAAACAAACAAAAACCCTCAAAAATAAAAAGCAAATTGGACACAATTTCTCATGCCTACAATATCAATGGCAGGGGGATCTCCCTGAGTTCAAGGCTACCCTGGGCTAGAGTGAGACCTTGCCTCAAAAAAACAAAAACATATCAACAAACAACAGTGAACAAGCAGAGACAGAGATAGGTGGGTATCTGTGAATTCAAGGCCAACCTGACTTACAGAGAGAATTCCAGGACAGCCAGGGCCACACAGAAACTCTGTCTCAAATAACCAGAAAGAGAAAGTGAGAGAGAAAGAGAGAGGGAGGGAACAGATACTAAGGTCAGGCCTCCCCTCTCTCCTAGTTCTATCCATCCTCCGGCCCGCAGAGATCTTGGGCACCTTGACACTAAGCCCCTCCCACCAGAGCAGGTTGGTCAGAGTGCCTCAGTGTCAGGGATCTGCCCCACTTGCCCTCTCAACTTGGAGTCACAGCAAAGCAGGGTCATCTTCCCGACAGGGTCTAGATGCCTTTCTCCTTGAGGAAGTGCAAGGAAGCCACCTCCTTGGTCAGTTCTTTTCCCCCAGCAGGGCAGCAGCCCCTTACCTGTTGGCCATGAGCTGCAGGATCTGAATGAGGAACTTCCCTAGGCCTTTCCGTCGTACCTTGCTTTCCAACTGCACTTCATAGCTAACAGAGAAAGCAGAGGAGTGAGTGCCTAGACCACTAGAGGAGCCTGCAGCCCCAGGCAGGCCTTAAGCCCAGAGGGGGCCAGTGGGCTCTGCCGCTTGTTTCCTCCCCTCTACCCCACTGTAAGCCTCAGTTCCTACCAGTACAGGACTTCATCCCCGCACTCCACATCAAATCGGAAGTGAGAAAAGGCAACTGGGATGGAATTGTTTTCCCAAGCAATGAGGTACCAGGCTCGGTCATCGGTCATTTCCTCCCGTTTTTCTCGGTCCTTCCAGCCCCACTCACTTTGCTCATACCTGGGGAGTTGGGGCAGTCAGGACAGGGGCCTTGGACAAAAGCCATCGGGTACAGGGTTGCCTTGGTAGGGCAATGCTTACATTGTCTGCATATTGGTTTTGGTCAGGTCGAAGGCCCAATCCACAGTGGCTGATTCCAATCCAGACACTCGCTTACATTCAATGGAGACATTCAACCTGAGGAGCAGACAGGGGGGCATCAGGCCTGGGGCTCTCACCAGGACACTGCTATTCCTTCTTGAATGACTGTCAAGGAGGCATGCCAGTCTCAGGTACCCTAAAAGAAAAAGCCAAGTTTTCCAGACCTAGGATTAACAACTGTCATCACATGGCCACCATCCTGCCAAAGGGCCCATTTCCTGGACTGTGTTGATCAGACGCATCTGTCAACTCTTCTCTTTCTTGACTACTTTTCTGTTTTCCCATATCTGCTCAGTCCCCTCAGTTTCTAATAATATACCTAATAATATGTTACCAGAACACTGTTCCCTAGCTGTTTGTAGTCCTCGCCCTTTTCTCACTGGACTTCACAGGCCCAGGTCTCTCTTATCCACCTGTCACGCCTTTACAAGCAGGTGGGTGACCTGGGCCTCTCAGGAAGACTGAACCCAAATACCTTCTGCAGCCTGGACCCATGTGCCTGCCTCTTCTTCCTCACAGCACCCCATGGTGACTGACATCTCATTACACAGGTAGAACAGGGTCTAAACCACCACTGTAGACATTAAGGTCTCTCTTTCCAAGGAGACAAGGAAACTAGTCTGAAAAACTCAAGTTTTAAAAAAATGGGAAAAGGAGCCGGAGTACTGGCTCGGCAGCTAAGATCAGTTGCTGCTCTTCCAGGACCTGAGGTTGGCACCCTGCATCCACCTCAGGCCACTCATGATGGCCTGTAACTGTATATATGTATGGCTGTAACATACATATATACAACTCAAAATGAAACAAATATTTATTTTTACATTATTGAGTATGGTGGGACATACCTTTAATCCTGGCACTCAGGAAACAGAAACAGACTGATCTCTGACAGTTTGAAATCAGCCTGGTCTGAAGATCAGGTCTATAGGACATAGCAAGCTAGTTCCAGGATAGCCAAGGCTATATAGTCTACATAGTGAGACCCTATCTGGAAAAACAAAAAGCAGCGTGTGTGTGTGTGTGTGTGTGTGTGTGTGTGTGTGTGTGTGTGTGTGTGTGTGGTGGGGGGGGGTGGTATGAGTGAAGACCCACTTGGAGGTCAGAGGACAATTTCAGGAAACAGGTTTTCTCCTACCATGGGATATCTAGGAATCAAATTCAAGCCATCAGGTTTACGTGGCAAGCACTTACCCGTGGAACCACCTCATCAGTGTTTTTGTTTGTCTGGAAACAGGGTTTCTATAGGTGGCCCTAGCTGGTCTCACTATGTAGACCAGACTGATCTCAAACTCAAGAGATCAGACTGCCTCTGCCTCCTAAACCCTGGGATTAAAAGTGTGCGCCATCAACCACCGCCCCTGCTCCTACTAGCCTTTTTATTTTATCTTATTTTTTGATACTATGTACTTCATAGGTTCTCACTATGTACTTCAGTCTAACCTTGAACTCATGACCCTTCTGCTTCGGCCTCCCAAATATTAAAATGATAGGCACATCTGTCTACAACTAAGCCTTTAAAAGATTCCCATACATAGCCAGCAGTGGTGGCGCACGCCTTTAATCCCAGCGCTTGGGATGCAGATTTCTGAGTTCAAGGCCAGCCTGGTCTACAGAGTGAGTTCCAGGACAGTCAGGGCTACACAGAGAAACCCCGTCCCAACCCCCCCCCCAAAAAACCCTCAAAAAACAAACAAACAAAAAAATTCCCACACAGCATCTTTCGCGAGCCTTTGACACAATCTTCACAATGGAAGTTCCCACTGATATCAACTGTTATCTCTGTTGACTGGTAAAATCTTAACCTCCTGCCTTTGGAAGAGCCTTCCTTCCTTCACAAGTATCATGTAAAAACCATCCGAACCCAGAACTGCACCTATTAACTAGAAAATACCCAAAGACCAGCCTACATTATCTGCACTTTTTTATTTTTGGTCTCTCTACATAGCTTGGGTTGGCTTTGAATCAGTATGCAGACCTCAAACTCATAGAAATCTCTCTGCCGGAGCTTCTCAAGTGCTGTCATAGGCATGTTGAAGAAGGATCTCAGCTACAGGAACCATATGAAATGCAAGGCTCGGGGCTGGAGAGATGGCTCAGCGGTTACGAGCACTGACTGCTCTTCCGAAGGTCCTGAGTTCAAATCCCAGCAACCACATGGTGGCTCACAACCATCTGTAATGAGATCTGACGTCCTCTTCTGGTGTGTCTGAAGACAGCTACAGTGTGCTTACATATAATAATAAATAAATCTTTAAAAAAAAAAAAAAAATTAAAAAAAAAAAAAAAAAAAAAAGAAATGCAAGGCTCTAGAGCAGCTGAGCCTATTGGTGTGGCTTGCTTCAGAGTAGGTCCAGATTTTTGGAAGTTAATAGAAACGCAGCACATGGGAGGCAGAGGCAGGTGGATTTCTGAGTTCGAGGCCAGCCTGGTCCACAAAGTGAGTTCCAGGACAGCCAAGAAACCCTGTCTCAAAAAAACAACAAAAAACAAAAACAAAAACAAAACAAAACAAAAAAAACAAAAAAAAAGAAAGAAGAAACAGAAGTAAAATCACCCCAGAAGCTGAGTAACAAGGCTGCTGCAGGAACTGTCATATGTCAGACCTCAGATGGAGAGACATAAGTGAGTGACTTGACGCGACTCCATGACTGCCACAAGGCTATAAAAGGCCACAGGGCTTAGGAATTCACACAGCTATCCTTCCACACTGCATTCACTTTCTACCTGGATTTGCTCCTATCTCCTCAGCACATCTCACTACTTTCTAGCAACATCCTATTTGACAGGTAAGAAACCAAGGCTTGAGGGGCCTGAGTGACTTATTCCAGGAATGATAATGAAAGGTCCAACCACTTTTTACCATCACACAGGGGAACTGTAACCTCTGACCTCCGAGCCAGGGCAGCCAGCACAGCCCAGGCAAAGGAGAGGGCCTGCAGCCTAGACCTGATGCCACCTGAGACAGCAGTCACAACAGCTGTCTGCAGGCTCCACAGACCAGAGCTCTGGGTCTAACCCTCCTAACTCCTAAGGAAAGGACCATCAGACCCCAACCTTTTTTCTTTTTCTTTCTTCTCTTTTGCTCTTTGGTTTTTATTTTTTTTAAGACAGTGCCAGTGTCTTACTATACAGTCTAGACTGGTCTCAAACTCATGATCCTTTTGTCTCTCTGAGACAAGTTTTTGGTTTTTTTCTAAGATTTATTTACTTATTTTTATGTATGTCAGTACACTGTCACTTTCTCCGAACAGCCAATTTTTTGTTTTATTGTTTGCTTTGTTTTTTGAGAGCACCTTTATGTATCCCTGGCCATCCTGGAACTCACTCTGTAGACCAGGCTGGCCTTGAACTCAGAGATCTGCCTGCCTCTGCCTCCTAAGTGCTAGGATTAAAGGCATGAGCTACCACCGCTCAGCTGAAGCCAAGTTTTTAGACCGGTTTCTGATTACAAAACTAGGCAAGCCAGGCTAAGTACTTTAACTAGTAAACAGCCAGCATATTATATACTGTATATTCAAGGAAGAAGTACTGCATTTGGAATCAGGAACTCCTTCAGATTTGAGTTAAACCCAGAAACATTATTCACATTTTCTAAGCCTCCAGTTCCCAATCATAAAATGTGATAGTAGGCCGACAAGTTTTCAAATTTCATTCAATTCTTTGAACAAAGAAAGATATAAGTCTTAAAAGAATATCAGTGTGCACTCATTCGACCTCAGTTACACACGATGTTTGCACACCCATCAATTCCTGCAGCACCTGAAGTGAGAGACTGTCTGCATCAACAAGAAGCAACAGCCAGTTGGAAAGGAGTACTCTGGAGGAGTGAGCTCCCAAGGAGCACCAGGTGACGTGTTTAGGAATGTAAGCTCAACTCACCCATTGCGATCGTACTTCTTGAAGACTGGGAATGCCTCCAGTGGGTCTCCAAGCTGTGAGCAGAGAGCAGACACAGATGAAGGGAGACAACACTGGTGAGGAGCCGTGACACCATGAATGTGGTAAAGCGAACAAACAGCTCTGGCCTGTGGCAGAATGCCTCCCGACAGCTAACCCAGGAAACAAATGGCCGCTCTGCTTCACTATTTCAGGGACAGGAGTGCCAACTAGCTACAACCTGACCATTGCTGAGACAGAAAAGCACAACTTTGTAGAATATCATTTCAGAGGCATAGCCATTTACCAATATGGAAATTAACAAAAATTAACATATCGGGCTAGAAAGACACTCAGGAGTTAAGAGTGTTTACTGCACTTGCAGAAGGTCTGGGTTCATTTCCCAGCACCCATATAGGACAGCTTACAACTTCAGTCACAGTAGCTGCAGGGGCTGAGACACCTACATTCATGCGCACCCCCAGCCCCATTCATTAGGGGGAAACGTGAAATGCAGCACGGTGTAGGAAGGTGACCAAGGCCAAACTCAGGCTCAGTGCGAAAGCTCCCAGTCCCACCCCAGCCCTCAGAGCTGATGCACAGCTGCTACTCCTCTGCAGTCCCAGGGACCAGGCCAGCGAAGCCTTGGGTAAAGCAGAGCTTACAGTACCCACGGGCAGCTAGGAACCTCTGAAAGAAGGAAGGAAGCGTTAAGAACCATGTGTCATGTCTCATGAGAGGTTTCCTCACCCAAAAAATCTCCCCACGATCCACATCAGGAAGACCTGCAGCCTCTCCACACAACCCTCAATACCTGAGCCAACCATGGCCCCTCCTCCCAATCCGCGTGGGCACCAGCCTGTGTGGACAGTGCCAGAGATCTGCCACTGGGTGGCGCCAAGAAGTAAAGAAAAGAAAGAAGCCGAAGCTGAGGGAGGAACGGAGAGTCACCCTGTTGGCAGCGTCCACTTTGGCACAAACAGCATCCATGGCCGCTCTCTCCTCCAACCGTTTCTGCTTCTTCTCTTTGGCCTTGCTCGACTTTCTCTGCAACAAGGAAAATACACCACTGCAAGGGCTGTGGCCGACTCCTTCAGAGGAGCCCAGGGCCTTGAGCCGGCTCTCCTGACCAGGCGGGCTGTGCGGCCCAGCAGTCATGCACACCCACTTGGCTGCTCCTCCCCTGCAGGGACACTTAGGGGAACCTTCCGGGACCCGGGTGGCCCCAGATCAGCATTTCTTTAGAGAGTGTCTTCTAACTATGAGACACAGCCCTGTGGAAGAAATTCAGAGCCACTCCCAAAATCTCTCCTCCCATTCCTCTTTTTTTAGTGGGGGCATGGGAAGACGGTGGTTTCATACTGTAGTCAGGCAGGCCCCCAACTCGACAGTAATCACCCTGGCTCAGCCTCCCAAGTGCTAAGATTACAGGTTTGAGCCACAACCCCCACTTTTCATCAAAAGTGCTTTCTACTCTTTCCCTGCCAGGTCCTAGAACAAAAACCCATCATGCCCTGGTCTAAGAGTAAAGCCTCCAGTTCTGCCTGGTGCTGTTGTCACCAGGGCTACAGAAAGGTGCTCAATGATAAATACCTCATTGTTCACCGTGCCAGAGAGGACTAGACAGCCCAGATGTCCTGACTCCAGCCACACATCTCCCACAGCTCACTGGAGTGAGGTCAAATGCCACCAATGCCAATGGGACTGTGGCACTGCCTGGCCCCAGGATAGGGCACTGAATAATCCACATTCACATGAATTGGAACCCATCGGTTAAACAGATGGGCAAGCTCCAAAGCATAGCTTCAGCCTGGATGTTCGAAGGAACAGCACAGCTAAACTCGGACTTCAGCATCAGAAGGTAAAGACTCTGACCAGCAGAATGCCAGCACCAGCGACTTCCCCCGGCTGTGCTTGGAGCCAGGCTGGTCTCATGTCTCCTCTCTCCTGAGAAAGGTACATACAGGCTTTCGTTGGTCTCTGTGTGCTGGGGATGGCCTTGTGCATGCTAGCCAGTGGTCTAACATTCAGCTAGAGCCCGGCCTGAGGGTGTTTTCACAGAGGTGCCAATGGAAACAGAAGCAGCCCCTCTACCAGGTTTCCAGGCTTCATGTTCCCTCTGGAATAAGTTTCAGCACCACATTGAAATCCATCAACAAAGTATTTTCACAGAAATACACGGGTCAAGGCTCAACGTAGAAGTCATCACTTACCTTTATACATTAAGAAACTGAGGCCCAAGGGAACATGACTCATGCAGTTTCCCAGGTAGTCAGTGGCCAAATGGAGACAACCTGAGGGGCCAGGCCACAGATACAGCCTTTGTCTCCCATGGGCAGAAGCACATCTAGACTTCAACTCAGTTACCAACGACCTCTCACAGCCTGCAGAGACAAAGCTAGGAGCCTCGGGCCTCTCAGGCAGCCACTCAACAATGCAGTTCTTGATGCCTGTTTGCCTGGGAACCAGTTCCCAAGAATGCACCTCATACACCACCTCCATGCTAAGGTGGGGGGAGGCAGGGAAATGATAAACAGTAGATGAAGTCCCCAGAGCTTCACCATAGAGCATCAGGAACATGACTATTCCATAAACCACATAAGGCCACCTGCCACCCCCAAATGACCATTTGAACATCTCCAGGGAAACGGGGATGCTAACCTATCTTCACATTCTCAGGAGATGTAAGCTCCCTTCTCCACCCTGCCAAGCCAACAGATTGTAGGGACTGTTGGACTGCCACATGACACACTGGGACAAGAGCAAAGGTACTGGAAACCAGGTGTGACTCCCAGGACCCCAAAAACACAAAACCTGGGTTCCTCCACAACATCGCATTTCTGAACACAGGAACATGGTTTCTGAGACTTAAGCAGGCTGACTGGCAAACCAGGCAACCCTCAAAATGAGGCCCAAGGCCACCACCAAGGAGACTGAGATAATGGACAACACCCCTTAAAGCACTTGGCAGCCAGCACAGAGTGAGGGGTGGAGGCAGCTGGGCCACACAGGCAGGGGCTCTCCTGCAACCCCAGCAAACACCAGTTAGAGTGGTCTCCTACTGTTCCAATTAGCTTCGCTGAAGCCCTGTGGAGGTAAGGCTGTCCTGCAGGGATGCAGGAAAACTTGTCTAATTAAAATGGGAAATAAGCACAGTGAACAGTAAGGCTCACTGGGGTAAGTGTTCTTCCCAAGGGAGCTTTCTACAATAGAGTGTGGGCTTTGGAGTCGAGAGACCTGGATTTGATTCTCAGTTCTTTCACTTAATAGCTATGACTTTAGGCATGTTACTTAAAACACTTTTGGCAAGTTATTCAGTTTGTCAGAATCTCAGTTTCCTCAACCATAGAGTAGAGCTAATAATTCCTACAGCAATAGTCAAGGAGCTGTTACACAGATAAAATGGTACTATGCATTGGATTTAAACTCTTTTTAGCTGTACATGTGCTAGGACCAAAGCTCACTCACAGCAACTATATTACACTGAGCTTCATTTCCAGCATTACAAATGGTCTCTGTTTACAGGAACTCTTTAGTGTCACTCTGCTGGTCATTCTTGGGGCGGGGGGGAGCGCAGGGTCTCCTATAGCTCAGGTTGGTTCCTAACTTGTATGTAGCTAAGGATGACCTTGAACTTCTGCTCCTCCTGCCTCTAATCCTGAGTGCTAGGATTACAGGCTTGAATCGCTTTACCCAGTTTATGAGGTGCTAGGGATCAAACCCAGTGCCTTAGGCATGCCAGGCAGGCACTCTATAGAACAGCTATATCCCTAGCTCTCTGCCTCTGCTTTTCTAAAGAGGATGTGTTCGACAGCTCAGCTGTGAGAACAAGCTACTAACTCAAGTCATAGAGCCATAGAGTTCTGACAGGTCTTACCGACCTCAGCTGGCCTCAGCCCCACCAGGCAGAGGTGGATTTACTTTACCTACCAGTGTGTTTACATTCAGTATCTACAAACAGGTGGTCCAGATTCAAATTCAGGCTTAAACCCTAAAGTACACATCTTTACTGCAGATCTAATCTCCCCTTACTAGTTCAGGAGTCACAAAAAGAAATAAAAAGACAACATACAAACAAACTCCACCAGTGGCTGCTTCCAGAAGAGATTTGACATCACTTAGAACTCAGTGTCAATGCTTTCACCCAGCAGGTTCTGGCAACAGGAGAGATCTATCCTCTTAACTCAAACCCAAGGAATAGCAGAAGAACCAAGGAATAGCAGTGGGAACACCTGTTCCCACTATCACTCAGCCTAGGGTTAAGAAGAGGGGTACTTCCTAAGGTGGCGACTACTAGGAACAACAGCTTCTAGCTATGCAGGTGGGACACGGAAGCCAGCTGATGAGAGTAATGGGAGGATTCCAGATCTGATCCAATGAAGGTAATTCAAGTCTCTACTGCTTTGAGTTTTAGGCCAGGAGACACCGATGGGAGTTGTTCTGAGAAACATCTCCACAGTATGAGCAATAGATGGGCAAACAGGAGTAAAAGGTTTGGAAGGTTTTGGGTTTTTGTTTTTGTTTTTTTTTTTTTTTTTTTTTTGTGAAGACTGAACTCAGGGCCTCACATATGCTATGTAACCCCAGACCCCCAAGTTTTGTTTTGACATGGATTCCAAAAAAAGTGTTTTGACACAAACTAGACTAATATTGTCTAATAAACTGATTTGTTTGTGAGAGAGGGAAAAAAAAAACTAGGTTAGTGACAGTAGGGACAAACCCAATGGTATAAAAATAGCAGCAATCTATTTTAGATCCTGAAGTGAGGCTGAGAATATAAGCAAAATAGCAGCTACCGCTTAAAGGCACCCAGTGGGCTATTTACATCCATTTTCTCATTTAATCTTCACCACTAAGAGATCACATGCATCACACAAATAAGAATAAAACCAAGCAAGGCCTCATCACCTGCACTGTCATGCCGCTAGCCTTTAAAGATGGGGCTGCCACCGAGGCATATCTCAAGTCAGGACTTCCTAAAGGTGTTGCAAATTCCACACGAACCCTAAGAAGCTAGGATCAGGGAGTTACATTTTGCCCAACCCTAGATCTGCACATCCCAGGAAAGGACATGGAAAAAAGGACATGCATCTTCTTGTCGTCAGACCATAACAGGTGGTTACTATCCATCCAGGCTGGGACTATAACCAACCAGTCCACCCTCGTGCTCATCTGTACACCTCCACCCGCTTCTTCCACTGCAAAACACCTGCAGTTACATGACTAAGAACAATCCAACTAAGATCCACTTTACTGCAGCCATAAGCTGAACAGACATGTCTGTGTGGAAACGAAGACTACGTTTCATCAGGAGAAGGAGAAAGCTGGTAGCGGACGGTTCAAAAGTGTAGGGGAACTGGCCGGGCAGAGACTCGAGCAGTGGGAAGCAGATTCCATTGGGACTCCGGAGTCACCGGATGGGGTCCAGCGCCCAAGTCATTATCAGTGTGACCTTGGCCATGCGCCTTCTTGCCTCCCGGCCTCAGTTCCCTATAAGTCCGGATGGCAGGAAACCGCTAGGACCGTGACAGCCAGATGATGGGTGTCTTCAACGAGCAAGGGGCTAATGTCAGGGACGCAGCAGGGGCTCGGGAGTGGGGAGGCCTTCTAGGAGGTCAGAGAGGCAGGAAGGTGCACGAGGAGAGCGGGGTGTGGAGAGGGGGAGGAAGAAGAGGATTCCCAGAAGATTTCTGGGCTAGGTTCAACGCGGGGACCTTTACAAATGAGGCGTGGGGGAACTCTTGTCAAGTGGGGGCCGGCGGTCACGTGAGGGGGTTCAAGAAACAATGAGGACGCAGAGAATGACCGGCAGCTGTAGACTTCCCATTACTTCTCCAGCCTCACTTACCCCCATGGTGGCGGTGGCGGCGGCAACCCCGGGCTCCCCTCTCGCACTTGCCCGTAGGGAGGCGGCAACGGCGGTACCCGAGCGACAGCGAAGCGGCGGGCCGCGCACTACGCATGCGTCTCACAAATCCCCCGCGCGTCCTGGAGGGCCCCGCGCCGGCGCAGAACCGGACAAGAGTGGGCGGCGAGCGCGAAGGCGCGCAGGTGGAACGGTTGCCGTACGCGCGGAGGGCCTGAGAACAGAAAGGCGGGAGGCGCGGCGGAGCGTCGCGCTAGGAATGACGCGCGGGCGCCGGCCCCGCCCACTCGACAGTCCGCGTCTGTAGCTATGGCAACGACCACGCGGAGCAGAAGGGCGCGCGCCGGCCTGGAGCAGCTCGCTTTGGAGCCACTTGGTGGGCGGTGGTGCGGTGGTGCCTTTGCCGAGGCGCGCGGGCACAGCCAAAAGTCTGGAAGCATTCTGGCCTTCTAGAAGCTGATCCTTGGCATGCCTCTTTTAACAAGTCCTGTTATACTCATTCATCCTGCTCAACATTCATTCAGCCTTAAAGTGTACATACACTGGGCAGAACCCAGAGGATACATAAGTTGCTGTAGTCCTAAACGTTGCTGTTTAGAGGGAAAACGGGCTTGTAACTCCTGTGTAACTGTTGTTTAAAAGACTGCTGTTAAAATAGGACCTCAGGTGTTCTGGGTCCTATTTATTTCAGTTTAAGGAGACATCTGGGTAGTGTGACCTCCACATGACCTGCATGGGAATCACCTGGGGAGATAGAGCAGTTTGCTATCCCCTGGGACTAACCCTGGAATCTAGAGTAGAGGTGCGAATCAGAGTCTTAGCTTTCTTGTGATTTTTGTTTGGCTTGGCTTGGCTTGGCCCCCATGACCTGCCAGCCCTGTACTGAGGATTAAATTCATGGTTTTACACATGATAGGAGAGTTCTGTAACTGAACTACAACCCCCACCCCAGAGTGCACACACACACACACACACACACAGAACACCCTCACTCCAGTCTTAAACTTAACAGATTTTTCAGATTTTAATCATTATCCTTCGTTTATTGCTCAGAGAAGTTGTAGCCCTGGCAACATGCAGTGAGTGCCTACTGCTGCAGTAGGCACTGTTTCAGGCAGCAGAGAGAACAATAGCAAGCTAGTGGGTGGCTCATACCTGTGATCCCAGTACTATGGAAGCAGAGGTTGGAGGACTGCTTAAAGGTTGAGACCAGGGGGCTGGAGAGATGGCTCAGAAGTTAAGAGCTCTGGCTGCTCTTCTAACAGACCCCAGTCCCCAGCACTCACATGGCGACTTAGAACTGTCTAACTCCAGCTCCAAGGGGTCTGACACCGTCATACAGACACATTGAGGCAAAACTCCAACATACATAATAAATAAAAGATGCTCTTTTTTAAAAAAAAGTTTGGGCTGGGAGGTGGTGGCACACACCTTTAATCCCAGCACTTGGGAGGCAGAGGCAGGAGAGTTTCTGAGTTCGAGGCCAGCCTGGTCTACAGAGTGAGTTCCAGGACAGCCAGGGCTACACAGAGAAACCCTGTCTCGAAAAAACAAAAAACAAACAAAAAAAAAAGTTCGAGGCCATATTGATCTGTGTAATAAGTTTCAGGTCAGCCTGAGCTACATAGTGAAACTCTCCCCAGAAAATAGGAAAATAGGAAATGAGAAAAGGTGATGAGGAGGAAGAGACTGGAGAGACGGCTCAGCGGCTAAGACCACCGGCTGCTCTTCCAGAGGGCGGGGCTTCACCCTCAGCGCTCAACACGCTGGCTCACACTGTCTGTAGCTCCAGCCCCGCAGGAGTCCCGTGGACACGGCACTTGCGTGGTGCCCAGAGATAAAAGCTGATACATAAAATAAAAATAAATGCTGTATGGCGGTGGCAGCACAGGCCTTTAATCCCAGCATTCGGGAGGCAGAGGCAGGTGGATCTCATTATTTTGAGCCCAGCCTGGTCTACAGAGCAAGTTTCAGGACAGCCAGGGCTACACAGAGAAAACCTATCTTGAAAAACCTAAATAGATAAATAAAAATCTCAAAAAAATTGAAAAAGAAAAAAAGAGAGAGAGAAGGAAAGAAATAGTATCAAACAGGAAAAAGCCCTGCTGGTGTTTTCTAGAAAGGAGATAATGAGCCAATTAAATAAATAATATATACAGGAATAGTATGTGCCCTGGGTGCTACATCATGTCAGGAAAGGGTTTATAATGATGTCTAGGATGCTTGGGGAAGACAACATGAGGTGGTGGTAGTTGAGCCAAGGTCTTTAGGGAATCAGAGAGCAAGTCATGAGGCAACCCAGGGGCAGGGCAGGGCATTGGGGGGGGGGGATCAAAGAGTCCCAGCCTGGGGGCAGAGCAGGGCATGGGGGGGGCGGTCAAAGAGTCCCAAACATTCACCTGTGAGTGGGATTGCTCTTAGTTGGCACTTCTAGTATTAAGTACAGTGTGGCCAGGGCAGGGGGGACTGAGGCCGGTAAGAAGTGTTTCTTTTGGAGCTCATAGGCTTGCAAAGACTTGGGGATTTAGAGCACTGCTGGACAGTTTGAGTGGAGGAACCGCCAGCTGGCTTAGGCGTTCTGGGGCCCTCCGGGCTGCTGATTTGATAAGGAGACATATAATATAGACAAGGTTACAGGAAGAGGAGTCAATGCTATCACCCAGGCAGGAGTGTGATGCCCACCACAACCAGCTGGGAAGAGGTCAGGGGGCAATGTGCACTGAGAGCAGAGACAGGGATTCGCTGGCAGAGTAGATGTGGGTGCGAGGATGTGGGCCATCAAGATCCATCCCTTCTAGGGTGTGGCAGGGTGGGGAGGAGCAGGAATTCTCTTGTTTGTTTTTCTTTTTTTTAAATTAAGTCTTTTTTTAAAGATTTATTCATTTATTTTATGTATATATTTTATGTATAATAAGTATACTGTCACTGTCTTCAAAGACACACCAGAAGAGGACATCAGATTCCATTACAGATGGTTGTGAGCCACCATGTGGTTGCTGGGAATTGAACTCATGACCTTCAGAAGAGCAGCTGGTGCTCTTAGCCGCTGAACCATCTCTCCCGCCCCCTGTTTGTTTTTCAACACAGGGTTTTTCTGTGTAGCCCTGGAGCTTGCCTCCGGAGTGCTGGAATCAAAGGCTTGTGCCACCATCACCTGGCTTGGAATTCTTCTTTTTAATGTTATATAAATCCACCAACAGAATGTAAGAAAATTAATGAATCTGCAGTTCGCTCCTTACCTGGAGCTCAGAAAAAGTGTTGCTGATGGTCACTTGCTGACACTCTGGAGACCAGACCGCTGGGAAAGGGCGCTGAGGTGGAGTCCAACAAAAAGACCTCCCTGTGGGCCGGCTTTTCTCCTGTTCTCTTCTGAAGTCACTGTTGTGGTCAGCTCTCTCTTTACTGATCCAAAGTCTGTGTCCTTTCTGTTTCCCCCACCCTACCCCCTCTCACGATTAGATTTGTAAGTTATATCCCTAGCCCTACTGCAAGTAATCCAGGCAACCCTCCCCCACCCAAGCCACCCATAAAGGCCCAATATCTGATTATTGTCCCCAAGGCACACTACAAGAACCCTCTTCTTCCAAGGGTGATTAAATGAGGGCTACCAGGCCCCACAAGGAAAGGCCCTCCTTTCCTCCTCTCTGGCCCACATCCTCCCTTTTTGAGGATGCTTTCTGTTTCTGTGAAGACCTCATTAACCATTCCCCTATGGTTGAAGAGCCCCTCCTCCATTCTCATCCTGACTTCATGGACAGGGATATTAATCCCTGGTCTCCCCATGTCTGGAGGGTCTCTGGCTGGTCCTTCTATCTGCCTGCCTGCTGGATCTCCTCCTTTTTTTTTTTTTTTTTTTGACAATAGGGTCTCATGTAGTCCAAGATAGCTCCAGATTTCCTATAGAGCTCAGGCTGGCCTTGAACCTCTGATCTTGAACCAGCATCTCAAGTGCTGGGACTTCAAGGTGAGTCAGCACACCTGACTTTTCTCCTCCCTTTCCTCTAATACAGCAGCTTCTTCAAACACCTGTAGGGCCTCAGGCACTCAGTCATTTTCCTGCCCATTGTAGCCTTGTTCCAGGAAAAAGAGAGGGAAGTGTCTGTGTGTATTGAGTGACAGGACCCCCTCCTAACCCACCTCGGGGTACAGTGGGAAAGGAGAATCATCCTATCAGATAAGTGTCCCCCGACTTCCACACTCCTACAACCCTGACCTCTTCCTAAATTCTGGGGTTTGTACTGAAACCCTCTTGCCTCCTCTCAATTCAGAAGGCAGTTGCCTTCTCTTATTCCACATGGCTGGCCTGGGCACCCCGCTGAGGCTTTCACCATCTTTGCCATTTCCCACTGCCCACATGTACACCCGTGTTTTGGAGACAGGGTTTCATATAACCTAGATGGCCCCCAAATCCATTATGAAACTAGGGATGACCTTTAACTCTTTTGTTTGCTTGTTCAAGTTTTAGTCAGGGTTTCTATTCCTGCACAAACATCATGACCAAGAAGCAAGTTGGGCAGGAGAGGGTTTATTCAGCTTACACTTCCACATTGCTGTTCATCACTAAAGGAAGTCAGGACTGGAACTCAAGCAGGTCAGGAAGCAGGAGCTGATGCAGAGGCCATGGAGGGATGTTACTGGCTTGCTCAGCTTGCATTCTTATAGAACCGAAGACTACCAGCCCAGAGATGGCACCACCCACAAGGGTCCCTCCCCCCTTGATCACTAATTGAGAAAATGCCCCACAGCTGGATCTCACGGAGGTGTTTCCTTACCTGAAGCTCCTTTCTCTGTGATAACTCCAGCCTGTGTCAAGTTGACACACAAAACCATCCAGTCCTGTTCGTTTTATTTTATCATTCTATGTATATGGGCGTTTACACCTGTATATATGTGTTTCTGGTACCCACGGAAAGAGCATCAGAGTTACAAACTATTGTGAGCTGACATGTCAGTGCTGGGAATTGGACCCAAGTCCTCTGGAAGAGAAGGTGATGCTCTTAAACCCGAAGCTATCTCTTCAGTCTCAACCTTGAACTCTTGGTCCCCCTGACTCTGCATCCCAAGTGCTGGGATTATAGGAATGTGTCACCACTGTATAGTGTTGGCACTCAGACCTGGGGCTTCCAGGTTGCTAGGCAACTGTTCTCCCTACTCAGCTGCATGCCCAGCCTCCTCCATCAGTCTGTTGGCTCCTGCAGGTGGGAACTGTGGTTTTTTTTCTCTGCCGTTGCTGTTAGGCAGCAGACTCAATACACAACTCCTGGTGTCACCACTTACCTGACACCACCACTGAACTTGGTACCCAGTTCAATGCAATGTCAGAGAAGTGTTTCAGATGTTAAGGTCAGTGATCCTAACTCTCTGTACCTCTGTGACCCAGCTGGTACCTCGCAGACAGTAGGTACTTAGTAAAGCTCAGTGGGAGGATGGTGGCAAGTGTGGGTGCTATTATGAGTCACAGAAGAGGGAGCAAACACTGCAGATGAGCTGATGCCTGAACCAAATTTTCTTCTTAGAGTTTATTCTCCTTATCGTTGTTTTTGAGACAGGATCTCACTATATAGCCTTCATTACCCTTGAACTATGTAGAGCAGTCTATCCTCAAAATCACAAAGACCTGCTTACCTCTGCTTCCCAAGTGCTGGGCACAACCATGCCTGACCCCTTGATAGTTCTTCTTCCAATTAAATTGACATTAACAATTAATCAGCACAGTTTCCATCCCCAGTACCACCAAACAAACAAACAACTATGTATTATAGCCTTTAAGTATGAACTAACTAAACTTTACAAAACAACCAGCCAGGAATAATAACAAGAAAAAGTAACAGCCTACTTTAGGTATTTCGTTAAACCAATAGTAAATGGACAACTAGATAGACATAATTTAGAATCTTGAGCTAGCCAGGTGTGTTAGTTATGGTTTTATTGATGTTAAGAGACACCATCACCAAAGAAACTCTTATAAAGAAAACATTTGATTGGTGCTGGCTCTCAGTTTCAGAAACCTTGATCATTATTTTCATGGTGGGGAGCTGGCAGCATCCAGACACACATGGCACTGGAGCAGCCAAGGGTTCTACTTCTTGCTGAAGGCAGCCAGGAGATTAGATTCCACACTGCGCAGAGCCTGAGCACAGCAGACCTCAAAGCCCACTCCCACAGTGACATACTTCCTCCAATAAGGATACACCTAATCCAATAAGGCCACACCTCTTACAAGTGCCACTCCTTCTAGCCAAGCATTCAAACACATGAATCTATGGGGGTCAAACCTGTGCAAACTACCATACCAGTTGTGGTGACACACACCTTTATCCCTAGCCCTCAGGATGCAGAAGCAGATGGATCTTTGTACATTTGAGCTCAATGTGGTCAATGTAGTGAGTTATAAAACAGCCCAAGGTACATAGAAAGACCCAGAGAGAGAGACAGAGAGAAAAAGAGAGAAGGAGAGAGGGAGGGGGAAGAGACCTATGTAAAAAGTACTTGTTCTTTTAAAAGACCCAAGATTAGTTCCCAGCACCCAAACCACGCACATGAACATAAATTATAAAAAATAAATCTCTAGGTGTTGGACAGACGGCTTAGCGGTTACAAGCACATAAAATAAAACGAATAAATCACTGGACTGCAGAGACAGATGCCTCATTGGTTTAGAGCACTGGCTGATCTTCCAGATAGTCCAGGTTCAGGTCCCAACCCCCACATGTCAGCTCACAACCATGTGACTCCATTTTCACAGGCCTGACAACCTCTGCTTCCAGGCACACACATAGTGCATAGACAATCATGGAGGTAAAATACCCCATACACATAAAAATAAAATAATAAAAATCAACTTTTTAAAAAAAGACAAAGCCAAGAGGAGGAGGCACACATCTTTAATCCCAGCACTCAGGAGGAGACAGAAGTAGGCAGAGCTCTGTGAGTTTGAGGCCAGCCCGGGCTACAGGTCTACAGAGCAAGTTCCAGGACATCCAGAGCTACATAGAGAAACCCTGTCTCTCAGAGGTGGGGGCAGGGGGGGAGAACAAAGGCTTCCGTCCAGGAGACACCAAGGAGAAACTAGAGCAGGCCCTTCCTCAGCACGGCCCAGAGGAACCAACATTGCCAACACCTTGGCTTTGGTCTTCTGGCCTACAAGCAAATTAATTGCTATTATCTCTGTTCTGTGGGGTAGGCCTACAGAAACTAATATACTCCAGAGCCATTTCCCAAACTCAATAAAGATTCCCCTTCCTGGTCCCTGGCCTCCAGAAACCCCTCTACTCCCAGACCTTACATCCAATCTGTGGCCACCAGCCACCAAGATGGCCCCAGGGCTACACAGAGCCTAGTATTCATGCTTTTGCATGTCTCCTACTGCACTGGATAGTAAAATCTTGCAGAAGCCATGGTATGAGGTCTCCAAAATCAGATTCCCTAGGGAAGCCAGGCTCCACACTCCAGGACTAGAAAGCAGCTCTGGCCATGTTGGTCAAGAAGGGTGAGAGGCTTACGTCGCAAGGAAGGCCAGCTTGGCAGCCGAAGGAGCCTCTGGAGGGCTTGTCCAGTACTCCCCACCCTTTCTAATGACTGAAGCCCTGGCCAACATTCTCATCTCCTAGGAGATCCCAAGTCATGACCACTCAGTTGAAACTCTTCCTGGAAGCCAGACAGGGTAGCCATGGTGTTTTTAATGAAAAATGTTGCATCCCCTCTGGGTTTGAACACCTGGTCCCAGTGGTGCCTTTGGGAGAGGTTGCAGTGGTGGGGCCTGGAGGAAGTATGTCACTGAGGCCGTTTTTCAGAACTAAAGGCCTCATCCTACTTGCAATTTGCTCTCTTGACTTCATGCTTTCCCTGCAAGATGTGGGCTCCCAGGAGTCTGCCCCCCACCTTCATGCCCTCTTGCCTGCTGCCGTGCCCCATCATGACGGACTGGATCCATGAGCCCAGCGCTAGCTTCTTTCTGTATGTTGTCTTTGCCATGGTGGGTTTTGTTTGTGTGCGGAGAGGGGTGGGACGTTTAACCTGTGTCTGTCTGTGCATGAAGCCTGGCGCCAACTAGGCCAGAGGAAAGCTAGGGTCTCGTGACTCGGGTTACAGGGGAGGCTGTAAATCAGAATGTGGGGGTAGGGAAATGATCCCTGAACTTCTGGGAGAGCACCCAGTGCTTCCCACTGTGAGGCTTCTCTGTGAGCCGGGCGTTCGTTCTCACACACGGACTGAAAAGCAACGAATACAGCGAGGCACACCTGTTATTTTAGCATTTGGGAAGTGGAGGCAGGAGGATTAGGAGTTCAAAGTCATTCTCTTCTGCGGAGAGAGCCTAAGACCTGGATGCCTGAGACCCGGTCTCAAAAGTCAAAACCAAGGACCAGAGAGGTGGGTAGGAGGGCAGAGGAGCTTGTGGCTCAAGGTCAATCTAAGAACCCAGGGAGGGAGGAGAGAAACAACTCATGAAAGTTGTCCGCTGACCTCCACGTGACCTCCACATGTGCACTTAAGGCCATATCACCCCTCCCTCTCCCTCTTCCTCCCCCCCACCCACGAAAATAAATTACGTACAACAAGTTCTGTCCCAGGACCCAGGACCAAGCCTGGCCAGGGCAGAGCAAGTAAAGTTGAAGACAAGGAGTGGACCCTTGTCACTAAGCTGGGGCCACCTGGAGAGGACGTGGCCCCTGAGGAGATCACCTCTCCGTCCTCATTAAGGAGCCTGAGATTATTACGTTTCCCTAGGAGTATCCCCTAAGACTGAGCTCCCTTTACAGCTGGAGACATGGCTCTGTGTGTGACTAAGAGCCAGTGCTGCTCTTCCGGAGGACCTGAGTTCAGTTCCCGACACCCACATTAGGGGTTTTTTGTTTGTTTGTTTTGTTTTAATAGAAACTGCAGCAGAGCAGAGGCATTTCTTTCTTTCTTTCTTTTTTAAGATTTATTTATTCTTCTGTAGTTGTCCTCAGACACTCCAGAAGAGGGAGTCAGATCTTATTATGAATGGTTGTGAGCCACCGTGTGGTTGCTGGGCTTTGAACTCAGGACCTCTGGAAGAGCAGTCAGTGTTCTTAACTGCTGAGCCATCTCTCCAGCCCAGCAACTCCAGTTCCAGATGATGAGATGTGTCTATCTTCTCTGGGTACCCACATTCATGTGCATCTACAAACATACATACACATAGTTTAAAAACTAAATCTTTAAAAAAAATAACAAAATAGCCAGGCGTGGTAGCACACGCCTTTAATCCCAGCACTTGGGAGGCAGAGGCAGGCGGATTTCTGAGTTCTAGGACAGCCTGGTCTATAGAGTGAGTTCCAGGACAGCCAGGATTACACTGAGAAACCCTGTCTCGTCTTGAAAAACCAAAAAAAAAAAAAAAAAGATTTATTAATTTATTATGTTTGTATGAGTTGTGTGCAGGTGCCCTGTGGTGTTCAGAGGGTGTTGGATTGGAGCCCCTAGAATGGAAGTTATAGGTGGTTGTGAGCTGCCCGATGTGGGTGCTGGGAACCCAACCCAGATCCTCTAGGAGAGCAGCAGCACACAACCTTAATTACTGAGCCATCTCTCTGCTCTCTCCACTCAAGGATAAGGTTTTATCAGACAGGCAAGCAGACCAAATTCAAGTTTGATTTTTAGATTTTATTCTTTTTTGTTTGTTTGTTTTGGTTTTTTTGGGGGGTTTTTTTTTGGATTTGGTTTTTTTTGAGACAGGGTTTCTCCGTATAGCCCTGGCTGTCCTGGAACTCACTCTGTAGACCAGGGTGGCCTCGAACTCAGAAATCTGCCTGCCTCTGCCTCCCAGAGTGCTGGGATTACAGGCGTGCGCCACCACCGCCGGCACTAGATTTTATTCTTAATCATGTGTGTATGTGTCTATATGTCTGTCTGTGTGCTGACTCTGTGCACATGAGTACTGGAATCCTTGGAGGCTGTAGATGTCCGATCCCCTGGAATGGAGTTACAGACGCTGGGACTTGAACTTGGGTCCTCCGGTGGAGCAATATGAGATCTTAACTACTGAACCACCTCGCAGCTCCAGGTTGAAGCTTTTTGTCTGCACTGCAGACTCTACCAGGCCTGTCGGTCAGAGTGCTAACTGTAAGAAGGCCGCCAGGAGCTCCCACGCTTCCCATTGTCTCTGTGTAGAGAGGTCAGTTACCCATGCAAGCAAAGAGACAGCTGCTGTGGCGCTGGCGGTGTCTCATGTCTGCCCTCAGAGGCACTGGCGTTGTCCCATCTCTTGTGCCCAAGAAGCTGCTGGTCCTGGCTGACATTGATGGCTGCCACAGATCAGCCAGGCACTAGCTACACTGCCACCATGGACAACTCCACCAAGGCCACTCTTGACACCAACTCCAAAGCTCCAGCTATCTATCTGCCTGCTGACCTCTGGAAAGTGACTGTGCTCCTCACGGCTCCATATCGAGAACTCATCTTGTAAAAATGTGAGCCGGAGGCTCCACACAAAGGATCCAGGCTTAGGCAGTGGCTACCTAAGGAGTTTTATAAGAGAAAAACACAATGAATTAAGCCCAATTTACTGAACTGATTGCACAGAATTTATATTTACTACCACATGGTCTCAGAAAATTGTTTAGCCTTCTCCTGATTCTCATGGCCTTGCCTTTGCCAGCCTCTTGTATGATATGATATTTCTGCTGTATGATTTGGTAAAAACTGAGTTTTCAAGCCATGTTCTAGAAGGTTCTTAAATTATTTGACCTTCCTGAACAAAATAAAAAGATGCACAAAAAAAAAAAAAAAAAACAACGCAAAGCCAGGCATGTGGTGCACATCTTTAATCCTCTTGCCAGGGAGGCAGAGGAGGTAGATTTCTAAGTTTGAGGCCAGCCTGGTCTACCAAGTGAGTTCCAAGCCTACACAGAGAAATCTTATCTCAAAAAACAAAACCAAAAATTATTAAATCAGGCTAGAAAGATGGCTCAGCAGTTAAGAGCACTCACTGCTCTTCCAGAGGCCCTGAGTTCAATTCCCAGCAACCACATGGTGGCTCACAACCATCTGTAATGGAATCTGATGCCCTCTTCTGGTGTGTCTGAAGAGAACTACAGTGTACTCATATAAATAAAAAAAAAAAAAAAAAAGAAAAAAGAAAGAAAGAAAGAAAGAAAAGAAAAGAAAGAAAAATTATTAAATAAATAAATTTTAAAAAAAGAAAAGAAAAAAAGAGGGGCTGGAGAGATGGCTCAGTGGTTAAGAGCTCTGGCTGCTCTTCCAGAGGACATGGGTTCAATTCTCAGCACCCACACTGTAACTCACAACTGTCTGCCCCTCCAATTCTAGGGGATCTGGCACCTTCAAACATACATGAGGGCAAAACACCAATGCACGTAAAATAAAAATAAATAAATTTAAAAAAGAAAAGAAAAGAAAAAGAGGAGACTGGAGAGATAGCTCAGTGGTTAAGGGCACTGACTGCTCTTCCAGAGGTCCTGAGTTTAATTCTCAGCAATCACATGGTGGCTCACAACCATCTGTAATGGGATCTGATGCCCTCTTCTGGTGTGTCTGAAGACAGCTACAGTGTACTCATATACGTAAAATAAATAAATCTTAGAAAAAGAAAAGGAAAAAAAAAAAGAGTGATTAAGAGCATTGACTGCGGGCTGGAGAGATGGCTCAGCGGTTAAGAGCACTGTCTGCTCTTCCAGAGGTCCTGAGTTCAAGTCCTAGCAACCACATGGTGGCCTACAACCATCCATAATGAGATCTGACGCCCTCTTCTGGTATGTCTGAAGACAGCTACAGTGTATTTACATATAATAAATAAATAAATCTTTAAAAAAAAAAAAAAGAGCATTGACTGCTCTCCCAAAGCACTGGGGTTGGATTCCCGGCACCCCACAACCAACAGCAGCCCCAGTCCCAGGGAATCCCATGTCCTCTTCTGGCTTTTGTGGTCACTGCATGTACTAAGTACACATGCAGACATACATGCAGACAAAACACTCAAACACACAAGGCTAACAAACAAACAAATAAACAAACAAAAGAGAGCTGGGAATGGATTTCCGCGCTATCCATTCGCCGAGCCTGGCTTCCATCCCTGGGGAGTGAATTCCCTGCTTGTTCTTAACTGCAAGTTCCTCAGACTGCTCCTGGCACTAGGATGCTAAGGAGGCAGTAAGTAGCAGCTGGATTACAGACTGCAGTCTCCAGCCTCTGGCAGGTGTTACACTGTCAGGAGTTTTGTTAGTCACTGCCTTTTGTCACTGTGACAAAATACTGAAGGAAACAGTTAAGCTAGGAAGGATTTGTTTTGGCTTATGGTGTCACAGGTCTCCTCACGGTTGGCTGGCTCCATGGCTTTTAGGCTTTTGTGAGGCAGAACATCATGGTGGCAGCAGGGATGGCGGGGGAAGGAACATATTCATCTCATGGTGGCTAGGCAGAAGAAAAGAGGGGAGAGGAGACGAGGAGGCAGAGGATGAATGAAAGCCAGGGACAAAATATACCCTTCAAAGGCCCCGCCAGTGATCTCCCTCCTCCAGCCTAGCCTCACCTCTTAATACCCAGCTCAGCCAAAACTCAGCAGTGGGGTCACCTATCCATGACCAGAAGCCTCTCAGTGCTAGCAGCTTGGGACAAAGCCCTCAGCACGTGATTCTTTTGGAGGGATACTTTATATGGTAGCTGGAACAATCATGCAGTGTTTATCTTAGCGATTCCTTCCTTCCTTCCTTCCTTCCTTCCTTCCTTCCTTCCTTCCTTCCTTCCTTCCGTCATTGGTTGGCTGGCTGGCTGGCTTGCTTGCTTTTTTAGCCCTGATTGTCCTGGAACTCACTCTGTAGCCCAGGCTGGCCTTGAACTCAGAGAGCCACCTGCCTGTGTTGCCCACATGCTGGAATTAAAGGCGTGTGCTCCGCCCCCGCACCCCCCCCCCCCACTTTATACTTCCTTCTCATGGATGGAAACCTAGGCTGGAGGGAGGGGCAGCTACTTCCCAAAGTGGGCCAAAAGGGAGAAGTCCCAGTGTGAGACCCTTTTACTTTTTAAAATTAAGTAATCTTTTATTTATTTATTTGATGTGTAGTGAGACAGGATCTCACTATGCACCAGACTGGTTTGGCACTCACAGGAATCCACATGTCTCTGCTAAGTGCTGGTGTTCACCTCCAGCCCAGCTTCCCGTATCTTTTGCTTATTTTATTATTGTTGTCTCTCTGTGCAGGCACCAACGCCACTGTACACGTGTGGGGTGGGGGTAACTTTGGGTCTTCTTTCACCAGGATGCCAATAGTCTAATCCAGATGGTAAAGCATAGATGCAAAGAGCCTGGTTCTGGTCCCGTGTTATATAAGACATGAGAAAGTCATGAAGAGCAAACCAATAAGAAATGTTCCCTTGTGGCCTCTGTCGCAGTTTCTGCCTTTAGGATCCTACTTTGAGTTCCTGCCCTGACTCTCCTCAGACATGGAGCCGACCTGGGAGCCGTGAGAAGAAATAAGCCCTTTCCCCTCCCACTTGCTTTTGATCATGTTTTCATCACAACAGAAACCTAACTAGGACAGTAGCATATGCCTAAAATCCCAACCCTTGTGAGGCTAAGACCAGAGGATTAGCTGGGCGGTGGTGGCGCATGCCTGTAATCCCAGCGCTTGGGAGGCAGAGGCAGGCAGATTTCTGAGTTTGAGGCCAGCCTGGTCTACAGAGTGAGTTCCAGGACAGCCAGGGCTATACACACACACACACACACACACACACACACACACAAAACAAAACAAAACAAAACAAAAAAACAAAAAAAAAAAACAGAAGACCAGAGGATTGCGAGTTCAAGGCTAACTACCCTCATTGACATAAAGCAGCAATAGTCTCACCCACCGAAGACAGGCTTTCCTGTGTACCCTGGCTGTCCTGGATCTTACTCTGTGTCGATCAGGCTGCCTCTGCCTCCTGACTGCTGGCATAAAAGACATAATCCATCACCCTGGCTGAGGCAATATGTTTTAAACAACAAAGACCCTGCATGGAGGTAGGTGCTCAGTGGTAGCGTGCCAAAAGGCATGACGAGACAGGCCCCACCTCCGGTAAAACACACATGAACATACACCTGACCCACAGGGCAGGGGCTTGTACCTCATGCCTGTAATCCTACCATCTGGGAGCAGGGATGGGGAAGATATGGAGGTCATTCTTGACTGTGTATTAAATTGGATGGTTTTGGGTCCAGCCTGGTCTACATAAGACCACATCTATCTATTTATCTATTTATTTATTTTCTACATATTCCTGGCTGTCTTGGAACTCGCTGTGTAGACCAGTCTGGTTTGAGACTCGTAGAGATCCACCTGCCTCTGCCTTCCAAGTGCTGGGACTAAAGGCATGTGTCACCATGATTGGTTTGAATTCTTAATCCTTCTGCTTCCAAGTTTTGGGATTACAGTAATGTACCACCATGTCTAGCTTTTTTTTTTAGATTTATTTATTTCATCATTGTTTTATTTCTTAGATTTATTTATTTATCTAGTCACTGTCGCAGTCTTCAGACTCACTAGAAGAGGGCATGGGATCACATTACAAATGGTTGTGAGTCACCATATGGTTGCTGGGAATTGAATCCAGGACCCCTGGAAGGGCAGTCAGTGCTCATCTCTTCAGCCCCATCATAGCTAGTTTTGTGCAGTTCTGGACACCAAGCTTGGGACTTTATGAATCTCACACAAGCTCTCCTTCAAATGAGCTAAAATTACTAACCCAACACCAGGATTTTGGAAGGAACCCATTTAAACCATAGTCAGGAGGAAGTGTTGTAATGGGGGGTAGTCCACACCAATGCCCATGCCCACACCGTGACACACAGCATCTTCCGTGCAGTACTGCCTGTCTGTTGGTTGTAGTATGATCGGGAAAAGTTTCCTTAAGACTCACAGCCGTGGCCCAGAGGTGAAAGATTTTCTTGATCTACAGCGAGTCTGCTGGGACAGGTAACCCAGCACAGAGAGGCAAACTAAGGGAAGATGGGATATTGGTCCAGTCATTCAATTAACAAATGCTTCCGGTCCTCCTCCCCAGTCTCACCTCCTCTCCGCACTCACAGTCTTAGCTAGAGGACACTGCCTGGCCCGTGGCCCGGAGACTGCTGATGGGGATTGTGCCCTGCAGCTTGCTTCAGCAAGAAAGGCTGCCAGGAGGGATTAGTAATGTCTGCCACCGGCATGAAATGGGATGGCAGGGAGGCGGATCGAAGGAACGAGGCCAGACACAGAACAAATGAGGCGCAGAAGACAGCAACTTTAAAGGGGACATCAGGGGCTTCAGGAACTGAGCTGTGTCTTCTTCAAGATCTCTGCATTGAAGTCCTAATTCCCAGCACCCCAGAAGGCGGCCTCCTTAGAGATAGGCTGTTTTATTTTGTCTGTGGTTTTTGTTTGTTTGGTTGGTTGCTTTTGGTTTTTCCAGACAGGGGTTCTCTATATCCCTGACTGTCCTGGAACTTGCTCTGTAGACCAGGCTGGTCTCAAACTTGCAGAGATCCACCCAGCTATGCCTCCTGAGTGCTGGGATTAAAGGTGTGAGCCCCGACTGCACAGCTAGGCTTGGTTTTCTTTGAGACAGGGTTTTTCTATGTAGCCCAGGATGTCCTGGAACTCATCTATATTGACTAGGACAGTTTCAAAGATATCAGTTTGTCTCTGCTTCCCAAGTGCTGGGAGTAAAGGCTTATACCATCAGGCATAGCTTGTCTGGGTGCTCTAAACACACTCCCCGTTTTAAATTTTTTATTATTACATTGTTAGTATGCCTATTGCAAATTGTGGTGGTCAGTCGACATCTCTTGAGATTGGTTTTCTCCTTTTATTGATGTGGATTCTGGAGACTGAATTCAGATTCCCAGGTTTGGCAGTAGATGGCTTTGCCCTCTGAGCCCTCTCATAGGCCCTGTTTGTGTTTTTGTTTCTAAGGAGTCTCAAGCCTCTTTCAGTGGGTGTGGGCGGCACACACCTTTAATCCCAGCACTGGGGTTAACCGGCTCTGAGTCTGAGGACAGACTGATCTCCAGAGCTAGTTCCAGGACAGCCAGGGCTACACAGAAAAACCCTGTTTCAAGAAAGAAGAGAGAGAGGGAGAGAGAGAGAGAGAGAGAGAGAGAGAGAGAGAGAGAGAGAGAGAGAGAGAGAGAGAGAAGAGAGAGGAGGGGAGGAGGGGAGGAGGGAGGAGGGGGAGGGAGGGAGAGAGTTTAAAGGCTACAGTGAGTTCAAGCTGACTTGGGCTACTTGAAACTTTGTTTCAAAACAAAACAAAACAAGAGAAGAGAAGAGAAAGAAAGACACTGAGAAAGACGGTGAAGGAGACAAAGAATCAGAGATAAGACAGAAACACACACATACACACACACACACAGAGAGAGACAGAGAGACAGAGACAGAGACAGAGAATAATGACCTGGATCTCTGGCTGGGCTCCCAACTCCTCTCCTCTGCCAATGTCTGTGGTCTGTAGGTGACCTGAGACCGCAGCCAGCTTCTCACTTGTTCCAATAGGGTTTCTGGGAGAGTGGCAGAAAAGATAACCCAGGTATGCCCACTGCACACAGTGGTTGGTATTTATAAGCATTCAATTCGCTTGCTTATTCAGCCACTAATTTATTCAATAATAGTTATTGAGCACCCGCTGTGTACTTCTGCTAATTAGGGTCTGGGAATGGAGTGTGAAAAACTAATAGGCACTTCAAGTTCATTCTTATTTCTATGATTACTGCAAGTCTTTGGCTTCAAGCAGCTTCTGATATGTTGGTGGAATAAAGGTAACCTTGGCCCTGAGGTAACCAGAAACCTAGCACTGTGGTCCGAGGAATGAAAAGGGTCTCAGGCAGTCAGAAGCTGAGGAGGGATTTCTTGAGGAAGCAGAGACCTCAGCAGGCCTGTGTTGAGAATCTACTTTGTCTGTATCTATACCACTCTGGTCTCCTCTAGGAAGCTAAGCAGGGTTGGGCCTGGTTAGTCCTTGGATGGGAGAATCTATCTTTGGCCATTTGAGCTGGAAACCTATGAGGAACTGGGGGTTCTCGGGTTAGAGAGAGAGCAGCCTCTCTTGTCTGAGCTCACGGTAAACAGGTCAGTGGTATTGAAATGGAGAGGGGACAGATACACTAGACAAGGTGATACCTGAGCTATATTTGAGGGACCTGTTAGTTGGCTGCATTTCAGGGACCAACCTCACACACATGGAGTTTGCAGGGAGCACAAAGGGCTCCATGCTGGGAGTGACAGAGTTGCTGTGACCAAAGCCATGGATTACATCTCTTTCTGAGGCTGAAGTTTTAGATAGCAGAAAATGGAGCTTACCAAATGTTTTGTCCAATGAGAGAAAGGCTCCTAGGTGCAGCGGATTCATTGGGGTTGGCCCAAGGGCTCAGTATCAGCAAGGAGCCAATGTTTTCCCATCTCTTTAGGGTGCCCTTGAATATGTCACCTTTACTCTCCCTCTTCCTCCCTCTTTTCCTTATTTGTGCATGTACATGTGTTCGTGTGTGCACATGTATGCGTGTGTGTGTGTGTATAAAGTTTAAAGGTCAACAGTGTGCCTCTTCCTCAGTTACTCCCTAACTTCTTCTTCTTCTTCTTCTTCTTCTTATTATTATTATTATTTTCAAGACAGGGTTTCTTTATGTGTCCTTGGCTGTCCTAGAACTAGCTCTGTAGCACTGTAGACTAGGCTGGCCTCAAATTCAAAGGCTCACCTGTTTCTGCCTCATGAGTACTGGGATTAAAGGCATATGGCATCACCAACTGACTTCCAACTTTTTTTTTTAAAGATTTATTTATTATATGTGAGTATATTGTAGCTGTCTTCAGACACACCAGAAGAGGGCATCAGATCTCCTTAAGGATGGTTGTGAGCCACCATGTGGTTTCTGGGATTTGAACTCAGGACCTTTGGAAGAGAAGTCAGTGCTCTTAACTGTTGAGCCATCTCTCCAGCCGTTTTGCCTGTACTTATGTTTATCCACCGTGTACATTCAATGCCCTTGGAGGCCTGAAGGGGGCACTGGATGCACTGGAGCTGGAGTTGCCAGCACCTTGTGTGGGTAAGGAAATTCTTTGAAAGAGCAGCCTGTGCTCTTAACTTCTGGGCCATTTCCAGCCCCTGCAACTTATTTGGAGACCTGCAGCTGGACAGCAAGCCTCAGGGTCCCTCTTGTCTTCCCCTCCCCATGCCAGGATTACAGAAGCCTCCCATCAAACCTAGCTTTTTGTTGTTGTTTTAGAGACTGGGTTTCTCTGTGTAGCCCTGGCTATGCTGGAACTTTCTCTGTAGACCACGCTGGCCTCAAACTCCTAGATCTGCCTGCCTCTGCCTACCAAGTGCTGATCTCAAAGGTGCATGCCACCACCACCCAGCTTTTAAAACTTTAAAAAAATTTTTATTAATTTTCATGTGGGTGCTAGGTGCTAGAGACTGAACACTGATATAGCGAGTCCTTTACCAAATGAGCCATCTCTTCAGATCCATCACCCCTCCCCCCATTTCTTTTTTTTTTTAAATTATCGAGACAGGGTTTCTCTGTGTAGCCTGGCTGTCCTGGAACTCACTCTGTAGACCAGGCTGGCCTTGAACTCAGAAATCTGTGTGCCTCTGCCTCCCAAGTGCTGAGATTAAAGGCGTGCACCACCACTGCCTGGCCCTACCCCCTTGTAAGACAGTTTTTTTTTTAGCTCTGTAGCCCAAGCTGGCCTTAAATCCTGGATCTTCCTGCCTCAATCTCCAAAATGCTAAGGTTATAGAGTCATGTGCAACCATGCTCTGTTAGTTGTTTGTTTGGTGTGTTGGGGATGGAGCCCTCTTGTGCAGATTCCATACTCTATTCTACCAATTCCCCATCTTCTCTTTATTTGTTGTGGAAACAGAGTCCTAGTAAGCATCCCAGCCTGGCCTTGAACCACCCGTAGCCCAGCAGGGCTTGACCTTTGCTCTTTCTGCCTCAGCCTCCTGAGAAGCTGAGAGGGCAACCTGCTTTTCTCCAGTTGGCTTTCCTTTCATTTAAAACATTTTTCTTTATGTGCATTTTGTGTGTGTGTAAGTGTGCGTGTACACGTGTGTGTGTGTGTGTGTGTGTGTGTGTGTGTGTGTGTGTGTGTATTGGGGGCATGATTGTGTCACAGAAGGCATGTGACAGTCAAATGACAATTTCTATTTTTTGTTTTTTGGATTTGGTTTTTTCAAGACAGGGTTTCTCTGCATAGCCCTGGCTGTCCTGGAACTCACTCTGTAGACCAGGCTGGCCTCGAACTCAGAAATCCGCCTGCCTCTGCCTCCCAGAATGCTGGGATTACAGGCGTGCACCACCACTGCCCGGCCAAATGACAATTTCTAAGAGTTCTCTTTCTCTGTCATGTATGCTCTGGGATCAGACTCAAGTTGTCAGGTTTCAGAGCAGCAGTGGATATATCCACTGAGCCGTCTTGTCCCTGCTAGTTGGCTCTTCTTGAGGACTAACGTCAGACACTGAGGGTGAGGGTGTCGCTCAGCTGGGAGAGTTCATATAGAGAGCATGCACAAGGCTCTGACCAACTTAAGACAAACGGGCCTTGTGGCACATGATTGTAATCCAAAGTACCTTGGGGCGAAGGGAGGCAACAGGAGCAGGACAAGAGATCAGCCTGAGGTACTCAGAGTCCAAGTTCACTTTCATTGTTGTAATAAAGGCACCCTGCTAAGGGTAATTCAGTGAGGAAAGGGTTTTTTTCAGTCTATTAATGAAGCAAGTCAAGCAAGAAGTCAAGGCAGGAAGCTGAGGGCAGGAACCAATGCAGAAGCCATGCAGGACTGTTGCTTGGTTGGATTGCTCCTCTGTGTCTTGCTCAGCCTGCTTTCTTAGGTCGCCCACAGTGGCTGAGCTTTTTCATGTCAACCACTGATCAAGACAATACCCCCACAGACCTGTGCACAAATCTGTTGAGGGTCCCTCTTCCTAGAGAACAGCAGCTTGGGTCAAGTTGGCAAACAAAGGAACAAAACCCATGGGACACTCTTCGTGTGTGTGTGTGTGTGTGTGTGTGTGTGTGTGTCTGTCTGTCTGTCTGTTGTCTGTCTGTCTCGGGCACACGTGCGCCATGGTGAGAATGTAGAAATCGAAGGACAACTTGCCAGAATCAGGGTTTGTTTTTGTTTTCTACCTTGTGGGTCCCTCTTGGGAACTGAGCTCAGGTCATCAGACTTGGTGGCAAGCACCTTTACCCACTGAGCCAACTTCCTCTTTTGTTTTGGGGACAGGATAATGAGATGTAGGGGATTGACTTAATCTGATCATTTTTTTAGGAGGATTACTGAGGCTGTAAATAATAGACAGGTTAAAGAGTCTAGAAAATGGCTCAGTGGTTTAGTGGACTGGCTGCTCTTCCAGAGGACTCGGGTTTGATTCCCAGCACCCACATGGAGGTTCTTGATAGATGGTAACTTCAGTTCCAGGGGAACTGATGCCATCTTCTGGCCTCTGAGGGCACTGCATGCAAACATGCAGACAAAATAGCCATAAACATAAGAAAGAAACAGGATATGGGGCAGATTAGAAGAGCTAGAGAGGAGAGGAGGAGGCAGGATGAGGCTGGGCAGTGGGGGAGGAGTCAGCAGCAGTTTTTTGTTGTTGTTGGTTTTTTGTTTGTTTGGTTTTTGGTTTTTTTTTGGATTTGGTTTTTTGGGACAGGGTTTCTTTGTGTAGCCCTGGCTGTCCTGGAACTCACTCTGTAGACCAGGCTGGCCTCCAACTCAGAAATCCGCCTGCCTCTGCCTCCCAGAGTGCTGGGATTACAGGCATGCGCCACCACCGTCTGGTGTCAGCAGCAGTTTTGCAGGGTTAGGACCTGAGAGCAAAAGGAAGTAGCCCCCTCTGCCCCCCCCCCCCTGCTGGTGGTCAGCTTTGCCTGGGGCCAGGGCTGGGCTGAGGACAGTGCTGGGGCTGTTCGAAGCCTGGTTGGCAGCATCGGAGCCTGGAGAGTTGGGAGACTCTGAGCCCCAAGGAGTAACCACTGCAGCTTTGGAGCCTGGTGTCCAGGGTTCCCAGGGCAGAATGATCCCCTGCCTTTGGCATCAGAGATAACCTCACTGCTGGTGACCTTGGCAGGCAGTTTCTGTGGTGGCAGTGCTTGGGTTGCGGCGTGAGTAGGAGGTGAGGACAAGGAGAGAAGGGTGTGAACAACTCTTTCAAGATGCCGGCTTGCGGGAGGGGGCAGCAGCAGCTTTAGCTGGAAAGGGAGGCCATGGCTGGAGAGAGGAAGGGACCGGGGTTTGCCTGGGGTCCAGAGGCAAGGATGCAGATCTCAGGGTTGCAGGGAAAGAATCTTGAAGAGGTAGATGAGAGCTGAACAATCATTGTGAGGCACTTCTGGTGCTGTCCATTCCTTGGAGGGGCCACCTCTAGGGCGCGTGTTTGCAGGGTGGAAGAGGTGTGTGGGGCTCCAGGTGGTGCTCTGGGAATGGTTAACAGACCTGTTTGGCTGGACAAGGCACAGGCTAGAAAGTCTTCTAGTAGCCGGCTGGGCAAGCTTTGCAGGAAGACAGTAGGGAGCCATGGAAGGTTATTGAATGGGAGCAGGCCATAAAGGAGGAAGCACTGAAGACATTGTCTCGGGCTGTGTCCTCGACGGCCTCCCAGGATCACTGAGGTAGGGATCTGGAATTGTTGGTGAGTCTATAAAGAAGTTGCAGATGGTCTGATGTCACCAAGGAGGACCAAGGAGTCCCTCTGTAGATCCAGTAGACCAGAGGCAATGGCCTTATGCTGGTCCACAGAGTGTGGGCTACCTCACGCCGCCGTGAGCCTCTGGCCTGCCTGCTGGGGTGCTGTGTGGGATCTTGGCTCCACAAGAAAAGCAGTGCTGAAGGGTGTGTTTGTTGTATTCCCCGGAGATGCTACTGGACCCTCTTTAATAAATGATGAGGTGAAACTTACTCCCTTTAGAAGTGGAAGAGCAGAGTGTCAGAGAGGGCAAGTCGTTCACTTATGGCCACACAGCAAGCAAGCACAGCTGGGAGTCACCCTAGATCGGCGCTCCCTGCCCTGCTTTGGTCTAGCATGTTCCATCCTGAGAGGTTCTGGGTAGCTCTGGGGAAGGGCTTACTGGGATTGAATCTAAGGTTCGGTAACTCCTATAGCCCAGGGTAGGTGGGTGGGCACCAATGGCCAGGCCCCCAGTCCAGGAACTTGGACCCTCAGGGTGCTTGGGAGGTGCCTCCTTGGGAGGACACTCATGCCCTGGGGCAGTCCGGTCTGGACTGCCACCGCTAGAGGGCGCAGCTGGTACCCAGGTGAGGGTGAGGGGCCGTCTACTTCGAAAAGCCTCTGGCACTCAAGCAGCCTGCCAGAGCTGGAAGCTGCCTCTTAGGTAGTCTGGGAGGCCTCTGTCCCTTTTCTGTCTGTTAACCAAGGCCTTCCGACCATCCCCCCTCGGTCCCCAGACACTCGGCTCCAGGTATCAGATCTCCTTGGCCCTAGGGATCAGGAAACCCGGGGTCCACACCTCTGAGTTCATAACTACTTCTGCTAGGCCCAGAACCCCTTTAGCCTCTGAGCTGAAGCAGTGCCAAACACTGGATTGTCACTTCTGAGGATTATTATTTTTGCACGAGTGGGGGTGGGGTGGGTGTTGCTGGAGGGAGTGATGATCATCAATAGGGCCCAGAGATAAGGAGGAAACACCCTGGGTTCCCAGCCTACCAGGAAGCCCCCAGGGGGGCACAGAAGGCTGTGGAGGAAGCATTCCTGTTTGAGTAACACTGGAAGGGGCCCGGAAGAACTACACTCCTTTTACTCTAGGACTCCTCCCCCACCCACCTCCTCTGAAAGAGGAGCATCTCCTCCCTCTCAGTGCTCTACCAGGTTTTTACTCTGGTCCTCCTCTCCTTCCTCCACCCCAGGCCTACCAGCCTGCCTCCCTCCCCAAGTTTAGCCCCTTGGCTGTGTCCACTGAGGGCCTGGCGAGGGTCCCAGGCACCACACCACAGCAGCCAGCCTCCAGCCTCCGCTCCGGACAGTCCCAGTCTGTCTGGCAGGGCTGGCAGGTTAGGGATTGGCTAGAGCTGCCCCCGCCTTTGAGAGGAGGGGAGGCCCGGTGGCTCACCCAAGGTCACCCTTCCTTTTCCTTCCCAGCATCCCTGTTCAACCCTTGTCCCTCTGCCTCACCTTGAAGAGGGAAGAGGCAAGAAGCCCTGCAGGTCTAGCACACAGGAGCTCAGCTAAGGGGAAAGACAGTGAGCTGCCGAATCTGCGTCTCCTTCAGCAAATGCTGAGTGCCTGCTGTATGCTAGACTCTTAGAACACAGCCGTGAAGACAATGACAAGCTATGTAGCACGCTTGTGTCTGTGAACCAAGTAGTAAATCGATGAGATGCTCTGATCTGGCTGGACGAGAGCTCGGGATCTGAGGGCCCAGAAGCCTTTCAGAGCCTCGGCAAGAGAGGCAAGCTTCAGGCAGAGACCTGTGTGAGGCCATGCAAGGCCCCAGATCCCTCCTCAGGAAGAGCACAGGGGATAAATGTGCCTGACTGTGGGCTTGGGCTTACTGTGAGGCAGTCTGGGCCCTGGCTTGCATCCCTAAGAAGAAGGCAGGGCGCTGTCGTGTTCGCCTTCCCTCCCCGTGGCCAAGAGTAGACGCTCATCCGTCAAAATGGCGGGAGAGCATTCCCGGGAGACCTGAGATCTAGCCAGCTTGCAGGTGGCCTCGGGAGGTGAGGTTCTTGCTGCTTACTTCTGAGCTTCCTCAGGCTGCATGAGAGGAGGGGCTGGTCTCTGCCTGGCTCTGTCCCTTATCATACCCCGTATTCCTGGCCACGTGGCACCTGTGCACCCCGTGCCTGAGGGAAGAAGATTCCCGACCTTAGGACTTGGGGAACTAGAGTGGGTGGGACCTGGGGTACCGCCTGGACTGGGTTCTGTGGCATAACCACACCCCACAGTCCCAGGGCTGCAAGGGAGGGGGAGCTGTCTCTTTAAGAGCCTCCAGGCTGCTAGGAGCAGATGGCCAGACCGGCCGGGGCCCCTTGTCCTTTGTGTGCCTTCTCACAAAAGAGGGGGCCAGCTGGGGAGGGGGCGGCGGCAGCAGGTGGGAGGGGTGGGACCTTGCCTCTCTCCTGTGCCCTTGCAGCTTGAGGGTGAAGTACATCACTTGAAACCAGCCACTTCTCTGCACCCTGTGGCCCCCACAGTTGTCCCTAAGCTCTGATGCCCCTCCTGTGTTGTGTCTCACCTCTCGGGCAGAAGGCTCACTCTGTCAGGGCTTTCAGACAGCCCTTTTACTTCAAACAATAAATAAATAATAAAACCTCCCTGCCCTGCCCTGCCCTGCCCCCCCAGAGTAGGATCTTCCTTTGGGGGTGTGGGGGTGGGGGTGGGGCTGGCTCCAGGGATGAGTGAGAACTGTAGTGGGTCCCAGTGTGTAGGAGAAGTGACTGTGAGACAGAAGGGAGCCAGCGGCTTGGGAGCCTTGCTAGGCCTTGTGCTGGGCACCTGGGGCAGCCCTGGGGGAAGGAAACAGCTACGCTTGCTGCTTGAGGCCTGGGCTGGGTAGGGTCTTGGCCCGGGATCCTAGGTTCCACTGTGGAAGGAGGCAAATGGAGGATGGGGAACCCAATGGAAGCCTTGACTAATGGGTGCTCGAAGCAAGAAAGACGCCATCAAAGGAGAGTGTGGTGTGAACAATGGTTACTAGCGAGGGATAGAAATAGGAGCACCTCACTACAAGGTACGGGTGTTGGGGACAGGTCTGGCTCCCTGCCACTTTTCTAGGGGCCACTGGTAGTCGCTTTGCCTCTTGGAGCAGGACCCCTGCAGCTCAGATTGTCTCCCGTTCATTTTTTCTTTCTTTGTCCCAGATCTCCACCCTAGGGCTTGGTGCTCAGCTCATGAGTTAAGGGGAGGAAAAAGGCCCCATAACCCTGGCCCAAGGTGTGGCGGGCAACGTGGACGCTGACTGGGTGGCCCGATGTGGCAGGACAGCGCTGAAGTCGGGCGGGGTCGTGTCTGACTCTGCCGGCCGCAGGCAAGGTGCCCCCAGGAACAGGATGCCCCAGCCAGGTCGAGGCCTGACCACAGGACCCGGGCCGGTCGGCCACAGGCAGTGGGTGGGGGCAGGGATCCCCGGTTGGGGCCAGGGCTGCTTCTAAATTTAGGAATCTGATTACAGAGTGGCCAAGGAAGGGAAGGGAGAGGAGGGTGCGCGTGCAGGCTCGGCTCGATCTGGGCATAGCGGGTGTGCCCGGGTAGAGGCGTGTCCAGGAGTCCGGGCTCCCCGTGGGAGGGACGGCGGGGCGGGGGCTTCGGCCTGTGTGAGCTGCAGCACGTGCCCCAGGCGGAGGGGACGGGCACAGGCGCAGCTCACAGGCTTCGAGCTGCTGCCGGTGAGTGCGCTGGCTCTTTGTGTGCCTGGCAGGGTGGCTGGGTCTGGCTTTGAAAGTCTCTGCCCACCCCCTCCCCCAACTCCGTCTGTGCCTCCCAACCCGCTTCCCTGTCTGTCACTCTGCCTGTGCCTGTCCGGGGGGAGGGGGAGATGCTGCTTCCAGCTGGGGTGACAGTGAACCCATTGGGGAGCTTGCCCCTTTCAGTCCAGAACTTGCCCTATAGCTTTCATGCCCATTCCTCAGCCTTTGATACTACTGTTTTGGGGGTGCAGACTGCAGCAGTTGAAAGACACTAGGGTGACCCCTGGGGACCCACAGACCCAGCAGAAGTCAGGTTCTAGCCCAGTAGCTCTTGAAGAAATTCATCTTGCTCCTGTCCGGCCTCCCATCCGCTTTGGCCCCCAAGGGCGCATGAAGGGAGGGGGGTCCCCTGCGGAAGGGGGGGGGGCAGGGAGTTCCTTGGCAGGAAGGGAAATGGAAGGAAAAGCTGGGCTCCACCCGGGCGGTCGGACAGGCAGCCTCTGGGCCCCCGGGGCAGGCCGCAGTAACCAGAGCCCAGCAGTGTGTGGAGCCGGTGTGCTTGTGGGTGGGGCTGACCCCGGGCTTCTCCTGGGGGGCACTGAGGTCTACCCAAAGGGGCCAAGTCTGAGAACTCAGAGACACCAGGGATGCTCCCTGGGGGGGTACGCGCGCCCCATTCCGGTCCTGACCCCACCCCCTGGAGGTCTAGCCCCGGCCCCAGGCCCCGCCCCCCGGGCCCTCCCTCCCACCCCAGGGCCAGATGTTCAGCTGGCGGAGGCATCGGCTGGGGGAGGGGTGCTGAGGCCGCAGCCGGCACTACTTCCCTGCCAGCAGCTTCATTGTGTGCGCGAGGAGCGAGCGGCGGCGGAGAGCGGGCGAGCGAGCGGCGGCAGCGCGAGCGCGGCGGGGCGAGCGAGCGCGCCGGGGAGGGTGCGAGGCGGCGCCCGCGGCTGCGCTCCGCCCGCCTCCCGGCAACTCTGCTCCAGCGCCGCACGCCGTGCGCGCCGTCCTGCCGCTGGGGCTCCTGCCGGCTGGCGTGGTTGCCGTGGGGTCGGATCGGGCAGGGTTACCTCCGTTGGGGACCGGGGCATCCTCAGCACAGCCGAGGGGCGCGGAGTCAGCTGCGGCGGCCACTGCGCGGCAGCCCTTGCTGGCCAAACAGCGTGGGCAGGCGCGCGGCGCGGCTCCGGGGCTTCCCGAGGGCAGCGCGCCCCGACTCTCCCCGGGGGAGAACCAACCCCGAGGGGCGCACGGAGCGAGCGTGCCCCCGGCCGCGCCGTCTCCTCCGTACCCCCACTTCTTCACAAACTTTTCTGCTGTCCTCGCCCGTGGGGGTCGCAGTGAGCGTTAGGGCTGCCCTCCGGGGCCCCGACCTCCCGGACCCTAGCCACGCTGACCTCCTGCCTCTCGCAGCCTCAGTGGCGACCCCTCCAGGCCGGGCCGGGCGCAGCACTCGAGGCAAGCGCGGCAAGCTCCTGCGCTCTCCAAAGGACTCCGTGCCCCTCGGGGCTGCCGGGTAGGGTAATGCCCTCAGTAATGGAGAAGCCCACTGCGGGCTCAGGGATCTTGTCCCGAAGTCGGGCCAAGACGGCACCCAACGGCGGACAGCCGCACTCGGAGGATGACAGCAGCGAGGAGGAGCACTCTCATGGTGAGCCCAGTGGCCTAGGGTTAAAGGCGTGCTGGTCCGGGGAGGGGACACGGAAGATGGGGAGGGGGAGAGTTGCGAAGCACAGATGGTTTCTGCCGTTCCTGGATTGCAGCCTCAGCCTCCTCGTGCCTGTGTTGCCGGCATGGAAAATCTACAGGCAGGGCCCTTGACCACCCACCTCCCCTTTGCCCTCTGAGGGAGCATAGGATGCCTCACTTGGATGGATTGGGTCCTCATACCTTGCAGGCTTGCAGGGGACTGAGGTCTGATTGGACCAGGGACTGGAAAGACACCTCCATGCGGAGCTGTGAAGCTCATGTGGTGGGGAGGAGCCCCGAGCGCCCTGCAATGTCCAGATCTAGGGGCAGCCCTCCAAGCTCCCACCCCCCAGCCAGAACAAAGCACTTTGCTCTGGCCTGGGCTTTAAAAGTGTCCTCTTAACCTCCCCTTCCCCCCATGGCCATGACTAGGCAGGGTCTGACTCTCCAAGTCCTCTCTGTCTCGGAGGGTAGATGGGGGAACTATCAAGGAAAAGTGAGTCTCCTGGGTGGTCGGGACCCTGAGTGGTCAGGAAGGAGAACTCCAGATCAGCTACCACCCCTCACTATATCCTCCCCCCACTTCCCTGGAGTCTTGACTGCCTCCCCTGGCTCCACAGACAGCATGATCCGAGTTGGAACCAATTACCAAGCAGTAATTCCGGAGTGCAAGCCTGGTGAGTGGCAGGACAGACATGGGGGGAGGGAGAGGGAGGGAGGGGTGGAGGCTGATGGCTTGGCCTGCAGCCCCACCTGGGAACTCTTGGCTGGCTCCTGCTTGAGGGACAGGCGGTGGGCGGGGTGGGTGGCCCCGTGGCGGCGGCACTGTTACTTTTCCTGCTCTGCCTTCCTGTCTGGGTCTCGGCTCCTCCTTCCCTTCTGGGCCTCCCCGCCCAGCTTGGCTGTGTTGCTCAGTGGTCTCTTGTTTCTGTGAGGGCCACTAGGCTAATTCTGCTCTTCCTCTCAGAGAGCCCGGCACGCTATAGCAACAAGGAGCTGAAGGGGATGCTGGTGTGGTCACCCAATCACTGTGTATCAGATGCCAAACGTGAGTGGGGTGTGCCTGGCTCAGGCTCAGTCTCGGGAGCAGGGTTTTTAGCTCCTGTTCTCCTAAGGCCAACTCTTCCTTAGAAGTGAGTTGTTAGTCCCACTTATGTGGAAGTCTGGTAGGAGCATGGCCGTGGCCTAGGACCACCTGGGGTGGTCTACAGAAGGGGCTGTAGGGCTGACAGGTCTTCACTGTGAGGCTCCCCTGTGACCCTCTTCTCCCCCTTGCAGTTGACAAGTACATTGCAATGGCCAAGGAGAAGCATGGCTACAACATTGAGCAGGTGGGCGGGGGCCCTGCGGACTGGGAGTGGGACCCACTGGGCAGCGCGGTGCTGCCATGGTAGAACCTGAGATGCTTCTATCCTGGACCAGGCACTCGGCATGCTTCTGTGGCATAAACATGACGTGGAGAAGTCGCTGGCTGACCTGGCCAACTTCACTCCCTTTCCTGATGAGTGGACGGTGGAGGACAAGGTGCTGTTTGAACAGGCCTTTGGGTTCCATGGCAAGTGCTTCCAGCGGATCCAGCAGATGGTAAGCCTGTGCTCGCGGGGTAAGCCTGTGCTCACGGGCCTTGCAGTGTTCCTCAGCCCTTTAGTCCCGAACAGCTTACCTGGGGCCAGAGTCTCAGTGGACTCCTGTCTCTGGCCTTCCTCCCCAGCTACCTGACAAGCTGATTCCCAGCCTGGTGAAGTATTACTACTCTTGGAAGAAGACCCGGAGTCGAACTAGTGTGATGGACAGGCAGGCCAGGCGGCTGGGTGGCCGCAAGGACAAAGAAGACAGGTGGGGGTGGGGGTTGCTGGTAGGGGGCAGGGGGCTGACAGGATTCTGGGTTGGACCTTCCCTCATTTTCTGTTTGGCTCTGTCAGCAGTGATGAGCTAGAAGAGGGACGCGGAGCCGTGAGTGAGGGAGAACCGGATCCTGGAGACCCCAAGAGAGAGGTGAGGTCCCTAGCCGCTCTGCCTGGCCTACCCCTCCGCTTGTCCTTGGACTGCACACAATATTATTTCTCTTCAGCCTCTGCCATCCAGACCTCTGAATGCACGGCCCGGTCCTGGGAAGAAGGAGGTCCAGGTATCTCAGTACCGCCACCACCCACTTCGAACTCGGAGACGTCCGCCCAAGGGCATGTACCTGAGTCCCGAAGGCCTCACCGCAGTGTCCGGAAGTCCAGACCTCGCTAACCTCACGCTCCGAGGTCTTGACTCACAGCTCATCTCTCTTAAGCGCCAGGTGGGGGCCCAAGGCGGGGAGCCATGCCGAGGGTCTTCAGCTCCTGAGACCTGTGCTGGGGCAGCATAGTTGTAAGGGAAAGGGTGCAGTGCTAAGCCTGACTCTGTCCCACAGTCGGGGACTTGGGGTAACTTTACATTCTTATCTGCTGTGTGTGTGTGTGTGTGTACGTGTGCGTGTGCTTGTGTGTGTGAGCTCATGTGGTTCTCCCTATATATGAGTTCTGGTGATCAAATTCAAGTCTTTGGGCTTTTTGGCAAGCATTTTTACCTGCCTGTCTGGCCAGCTCCCTGGCCGTTTTTTTGATTGGGAACAGGGATTCATATATCCCAGGCTAGACTCAAATTCGTGCTATAATAGAGGATAACCTTGAGTTCCTGACTTTCTTCTACCCTCCAAGCGCTGGTATTACAAGCATGTAACATGCCCTGTTTATGAAATGCTGGGGGCCATGCACATTAGACAAACACTACCAACTGAGCTACTCTCTAGCTCTTCTAGGCATTAAACATAGAAGGCTGTCCTTGGCTACATAGTGAATTTGAGGCTATCTGGGAATACACTATTTCACAGTTATTTTGTGCTGGGGCAGGGGCACACATATGCCATGGTGCGGAGGTCAGGTGACTTGTGGGAGTTGGCTTTCTCTTTCTACTAGGTAGGTACTGGGGATCAAACTCAGGTCAGAGTTGGTGGCAAGAAAGGGTGTGCCAGATGCATGTATGTATGTATATATGTACTGCATGCATGCACATATGATATGTGTATCAGCACATGTGTATCAACCATGGTGCCCATCCAGGTCTTCCTTCTACCTTTATGTGAGTTGTTCTGAGGATCAAACTCAAGTCTCTGGACTTTGTGGCAAGCACTTTTACCTGCCTAACTGTCTCGTCCCTCTGCCTCCTATAAGCCCCAAGCAAGACCTGGTTTCCAGTAGAAAGCTGGGTGCTGTGCAATCACTTGTAACCCCAGTACTTGGGAGGCAGAGGCAGGAGAATTAGGAATTGAAGGCCAGTCTCCCGCTCGATAGCAAGTCTGAGGCAGAATCTCCAGTGTCTGAAGGTTGTGAGGGAGGAGTGGGCAGGCTGGTGGGAGCTCTACTCGGTAAGTTGGGCGGGCTGGCCTTCTGGGGTGCAGAGGTGCATGTTCCGCTCTCCTTTTGGCCTTTGTAGGTTCAGAGCATGAAGCAAACCAATAGCAGCCTCCGCCAAGCCCTGGAGGGTGGCATCGACCCGCTCCGTCCCCCTGAGGTACCTAAGGGGCTTTTCCCCAGAGGCAGGACAGGAATGGGGAGGGAATCAGCCTAGGAAGCATACATTTTTTTCTAAAGAACCTTTTCACATTTATGAACTTGGGTGTGGTGGGGTCGGATGGGGTGAGGTGGTACAGGAGCCTTAGTGTGTATGTAGGGCTGGAGAATAACTAGGAGTTGTTCTCTCTGCTGTGGAGCCTGGGGATGGAACTGACCAGGCTTAGTGGTGGAAGCCTTTATCTGCTGAGACATTTTTTTTCACCTGTATTAGTGTTTGTCTCTATCTTTGTAAGCGCCCCACATGTACACTTGCTGCCCATGGAGGCCAGGAGAGGGCACCAGATACCCTAGGTTTTAGATGGTTGGTAGTCTGTTGGTTTGGGTAACCACAGGTTTTCTGCTGGAGCTGTCAGTGCTCTTACCTGCTGGGCCATCTCACTATCCCCTCCCTCCCTTTGCTTATTTTTAGTTTAATGGTTATTTATTTACTTATTTAATTATTATTATTACTATTTTTTTTATTTTTTTATTTTTTGGTTTTTCAAGACAGGGTTTCTCTGTGTAGCCCTGGCTGTCCTGGAACTCACTCTGTAGACCAGGCTGGTCTCAAACTCACAAATCCGCCTGCCTCTGCCTCCCAAGTGCTGGGATTAAAGGCGTGCGTCACTACCGCCTAGCTAATGGTTTTTTATATTCCTTGCTCTCCAGGCCAATACCAAGTTCAACTCCCGCTGGACAACAGATGAGCAGCTTCTGGCTGTCCAAGGTGGGGCAGCCATGGCCAAGTGCCGCAAACCCTAGAGACCTTTTACCTTTCGGGGAGCTGATGGTGGGGGGTAAGCAAATAGTCCTGAGGCACTGATAGTCCGCTGCCCTCTCTGACCCTCGCAGCTATTCGTAGATATGGCAAAGACTTTGGGGCAATTGCAGAGGTGATTGGGAACAAGACCCTGACCCAAGTGAAGACCTTCTTTGTGAGCTACCGTCGCCGCTTCAACCTGGAAGAGGTGCTACAGGAATGGGAGGCTGAGCAGGATGGGGCCCCCGCAGCTCCGGTCCCCATGGAGGAGGCCAGGCGAGGGCCTCCTGGACCAGCCACAGCCCTGGAAGAAGATGATGAGGTGAGCAGCGGGGGGTTAGTCTCCAGGGAGGAGAGGCAAGTCTCTAAGGATGCTGAGTGTGTGCAGGAGCGGTCTCACCCGTTTCTCTCCCCTCAGGTCCAGATTACATCTGTCTCAACATCAGTGCCCCGACCAGTGCCCCCTGCACCGCCCCCACCTCCACCACCCACCTCGCTTTCCCAGCCGCCGCCGCTCCTGAGGCCACCTCTGCCCACAGCTCCCACACTGCTCCGCCAGCCACCCCCCCTGCAGCAGGGCCGTTTCCTGCAGCCCCGGCTGGCCCCCAACCAGCCCCCACCACCTCTCATCCGCCCTGCCCTGGCTGCCTCTCGCCACAGTGCCCGCCCTGGTCCTCAGCCTCCACCTACTCTGGTTGGAGCCCCTTTGGAGCCCCCTGCACCCTCACTTTGAGCCCCGAATCCTCCATTGCCCAGAGGCTCCTGAGCCCCTTGGCTGGGTATCTCTGGCAGCACTAAGGACAGAAGGGACCAGGGATCTTGCCAGGTCTCTCAAATACCCAGAGCTGCCAGTTGGCACAGCTTGGATCTGTGGGTTCTGCATGTGTTCCTGGCAGCTGAGCTTGTAAACCCCCAGCCAGGGGCTAGATCTCAGGGCCTGCAGGGACTCTTGCTTCCTGGCTGTGACTGGAATGGCTGCCTCCTTGCCTGCCTGCCTGCCTGCCTAGGGGCTTGGCCTCTGGGCCTACCCTTGTGGGGGTAATGACTTTGCCTGGGGGATGGGAGAGGCCAGTCTGTGTGTCCTCGGCCCTCACTCACCTTCCCTTCCTTTTAGCAATAAGTCAGGTGCAGTGGCAGGGGATGGGGGTGGGGATGCCAGACGGTGGGAAGAATGTTGGGGAGCTGTGAGGAGGCCCACTTTGTCCACCCCGAAAAGTCTGGAGAAAGAAGGGTTGGGGACTTACACAGACATGGGTTTATTTTTCAACATTTTTAAAAAAGAAATAAATGCAACCTTGAATGTATGAGTCTTTCATGTGTGCTGTGGGTGGAGGGAACTGGGAACTGGCCACCCAGCCTTGGCCTCCACCAGGACCTAGACAGTAACCAATTCTCTTCTGCAGGCAGGCCAGGCCACATCTTGTGTGGGGGGGTGTCCCCGCCCAGCAGGGAGAAGGAATAGGAGGCAGCAGCTCAGATTCCAAACATTCTCTTTATTACGTGTTTGATCCAGAGGAGAAACTAAGTGCAGGGTGGGGGAGGAGGGGGCTAGGCAGGGAGGGGCCACCTTGCCTGGGTGTCCTGGCCCCCACCCTTTATCTTGGGAGCCAAGCCATGCCCTCCTGGCCCCCTTGGAGCACCCGGGCTGTTCCATAGGGCAAGAGGGGAAGGGAGGAGGAGCCCTTGGTCTGAGCCATAGCCAGTGGAGCACGGGGCTGGAGGGTTGAGGTTGGCAAGGTTTATTCCTGGAACCCAAGACTCAACGTGTTGCTAAGCCTGGCCTGGGAGCCAGGGTGATGGACAGGGGAAGGAGTGACAGGATGACAACTGGGACCAAGAGTGGAGTTGTCATAAATCAAAAAAAAAAAAAAAAAAAAACAATAATAATAATAAAAATAAAAAGATAACCCATCACAAAAAAAAATGTACAACTCAAGTGAGGGCAGGGGCAGCCTCTGTAGGACTCCCCCAATTTCTCAAGAACTGAAACAGCAGAGAAATAAATTAAGGGATGCAGTGGCCACCACCAGCCAAGCGCCTACGACACCCATTCACACTGGCCTCGAGGTTAGCAAGCAGGAGTCACTGCCCCACCCTGTGGAGGACAAGAGGCTCCTGGCCCTGCCGCCCAATCCAGCCTTCCGCCAGGCAGCCATGGAGGCCCTGGACAGTCTCCTGAGAGGAGGGGCGGCAGTGCCAGGAAGAAAATGCAAGGCTGAGAGATGAGAACGGTGCCCAGGTTAATGCCAAGGAAGGGGGAGCAGTAGGGGTTGGTGAGGGGCTGTGCTTTCAGACAAAGACTCCCACAACGGAGAAGCTGTGTCCCGGTTCCCAAGCTGCCCCCTAGGGGCTGAGAGCCCATGGCCCATTCCCTCCCCTCCCCTCTACCAGGGCTGGGGTCAGCCCCGCCTTCCACCCGGAGAGGTGGGGGAAGATGGCACAGACTTCTGAGAAGGGAACGAACGTCCCCACAGCAGCTCATGGAAGGGAATGCCCAGCTCTGGGAAAGGAGGGCAGAGGCTATGGTATGGAGGGAGCCAGGGTCCCACCGCCCACCCTCTCCAGGGCTGTGCCGTACCCCCACTGGGCCCCGAGGGCCTGGGGGCAGGGGAAGGCCACCTCTGGTGGGTCACTTGGAGGGGGAAAGAAGTCGGGAGAGGGGAGAAGCCCACAGTGGGCCTGGCGGAGGGCCTGCCAGGGAGCTCCACCACTCTTGCCTGAGAGTGTTCCAGCCCTGAGCCACCTCCCAGGCACCCCACAGATCCAGTCTCGACTGTCCCAATGGGGCAGGGAGGAAAGGTGGCCGCTGGGATTTTTTTTTCTTTCTTTTTTTTTCTTTTTGGTAATAAAAATTTTCTTGGTTTAGGCGAAATACTCTGTGCAACCGCAGTACCGAGGGGGAGCCCTGCCCCCCCAAGCCCTTCCCCCTTCTTTTGCCTCCTGTAGGGGGAAGAGGGGAAGGGAGGGACTTCTGGGCAGGGGTGAATGTGGAAGGGGGAAGAACCACTTCCCATCCCCCACAAACATGGAAGAAAAAAACTGAGAAAGGCCTGGAAGGGGACAAGTGCCAGCAGGGACACACCAGTCACCCTGCAGTTCTCCTGGGGGTGCAGGGTTGGCCCAAGCAGCCAAGTCCACTGGTGCCTGTGCTGCCCCTCCCGGCAGCCTCTGCTGCCCCTCCCGACAGCCTGTTAAAGCTTCAGCTCATTGGCTATTTTGGAGGCAATGTTTTTGAAGGCCATGGAAGTGCCCGATATCCGCTTAAACCGAACACCGTTGAGAGACAGCCGGGGCAGTTTGCACACCTCCATCTCCCACTGCACAAAGTTCTCGTGGCCCGGCGTGCCGTGCACACACAGCAGCATGTACCGCTCGTGCAGCTCGCTTTGACAGCTGTTGGCGTCCAGCACCTTGCGGATCTCCCGCATCATCTCATTGGGCTCCATAGAGCTCGTGGTCTTCATGCTCCATGTGAAGCGCAGGGAACGAGGCTTGGCCTCCCGGAAGTCTTCCTTCTCCTTGTCAGTGCCTCCACTGCTTACCACGTGAGGTCTGTGGAGAGGGTAGAGGGAGGAGGCGTAAGATGGGAGAGACATCCCACCCACAGGGGAACCACCCTGGCAGACAGGCCCTGAGACCAGAGGAAGGCAGGGAAGCATGCGTGCAGCAGCCGGAAGAGGGAGCAGTTAGTCTCTTGTCCTGCAGTGGCACTTGGGACATGGGAGGCCTCTGGCTCTTGTCTCTCAGGATGGAGGGGGTGAGAGGCCAGCTGGGGTGAGTGACAGTTCCATGCTGCTACTGGTTCTTTTCTTTAGGGGATCGGGCAGGAAACAAGTGCTCTGAGCAGCACCAAGCAGACTGTCCTCCGTGAGGCGTCGGAGCAGCAAGGCCAGCAAGGGTGGGAACCTGCAGTGCCCCTCCCTGCCAGGGCTCTGGTTCCAGGACACACCAGGACCCAAGCAGGTAGATGTGAGAAAGGGAACCTCTGAGGAAAGGGAGCCCCAGGAGGCAGGGCAGAAGTGCCAGAGAAAGCCAATGGCAAGAGAAGAGAGGAGCGGGAGGCTGCGGCAAGCGGCGAGCCCAGGGCCGGGCTGCTCCAGCCCTCTCACCTGAGCGGCTCCACTCGGTCTTTGCTTTCAGGTTCATTCAGGTTCCTCAAAAAACAGAGCGAGGGAGAGTTTAGTCTGGGATCTCTCGCTCCTTCCACCCTGCAGACCCAGGTGAGGTTGGGCCTGGGGACAAGCCACCAGTGGGTGGGTGGGACCCAAGCCACCAGTGGGTGGGCAGGACCCAAGCCCAAATGTTACTTGCCAGTCATCTGCAGGCCAACACTGCAGGGCCTACCACTGGCAGCCTACGCCCCTTTCTGACAAGGAACCCCAAGGGGGCTGGGTGTCCTTCCCCACATTCCCAGAGATCTGTGCTGGTAGAAGGAGCCCCAGTGCTGGGGGAGGAGGGTGTGGCTGTGCAGGCACATGTCCCAGCACGTGGCTCGACACCAACAGCTTCCCTTTCAGCATACATCCAGGCTCAAGCTTGCTACTGGAATGAGGGTTGGGAGCAAATTTCTGTGCCAATAACTGGGGTCAGAATTTGAAGATGGAGGTAAAGGCCATACTGTCTGTCTTAGAAGACAGAAAGCCTCTTAAGAGGCTCACTGTGTCAAAACTGTGTTGTTAGGCAGACACCTGGACCTACTCCTGGCTGCCAGGCTGACTGCTCATACAAAGCAAGGGCTGGCAGGGCTCTGGGGAGGTGAGAAAGAGGTCTGGCCCTGCTGAGCGGCTTCTCCAGCTCCGCCAGGAAGACGAGTGCCCAGAGCTGGACTACGGGGCTGCAGGGGAGAGGAGGGACGAGAAGGAGGAGGGAGCAGCAGCAGCACATGTAAAAGGAGCAGGAAGACACAAGACACAGATGCCAGCGAGCACACTGTGAGCAGGCCCGTGGACAAAGGAAGGGCTCCAGCTGCTCTCTCCAGGCCCCTGGGGGGCAGCCCCTGCTAGCCATGCAGTGAGCTGGGATGGGGGGGTAGGCAGGGATATCTCAAGATCACATCTGGCCCATTTCTCCCTCAGCTGGGGAACCAATGAACCTGCCAGGCAAATCCAGAGTTCCCAATGTGGCCCTCGGTCTGCAGCTTAGTACCTGGCGTACCTAGGCCTGCAGAGGACATGGCCAGGCTGAACAAGCCAGGCTCTGTCCCAGGAAGGGAGATGCAGGAGCAGGGTGTGGGCCTCCTGCTGTTCCACCAGGGCCTGGCGGCAGAATGACCCCTGCCTGAGAATATCCAGCTCTTGGCTCTTTGGCAGGCTCAGGCGACATCTGGAGGAAACAGCCCAGAGGAGAGCAGCGTGAGCGAGCGCCCAGATGCTGTGCCAGGGTGGGCTGGGTCAGTTCTGCAGCATCCACCAGAAGGGGGTGCTATACTACATCTATGAGGCAAAGGCTGGGGGCCTGGAGGAGCAGACTAGCCAAGGGAGCCTATTGTCCCTGTAGTACCTCTAAAGTCCTGCCGTGCCACAGTCCCTGAGGTTCAGCAGGCCCAGGACACCCCAATGAGACACCGTCCAGATGCGCTCGGCCCCTGGAGCTTACTTGTAGCGCATGCACACAAGGGGAAGGGCCAGAGAGGGAGCCCAACAGGACCCAACCCTGGGCAGGCACAAGGAGACAATCTTAAAGGGAGAGTCCCGGAGGCCTCTTCTCTTCTGAGGACAAGCACCTGCAGACCAAGGGAGGCCCCTCACTTTCAAAGCCATTTGCTCTGAGGGACCTAAAATGTCCTCTTAGGGGCACATGCATTCTAAGTCCTGCCAGTGTGAAGGGGCAGGGGGAGAAAGATCAGCTTAGGGCTGTGGCCCCACCAGAGAAGTCATCATCCCTTTAAGATAGCAGACACAGGTCCACATATACAAGGTCAGCAGAAAGACAGGAAAGAAGCATCAGCCAATGGGGGAGTTAGTGATGGAGGCAGGACACAGACAGACAGACAGACAGACAGACATACAGAGCGGGCTCAACGCCTACCTTCTGGCAAACCTGAAAGACAGATTTCTAAAAAAAACAAACAAAAAAGACAAAATAAAAAAGGAAATAAAACAAAAAAACAAAAAACAAAAAATTCAAAAACAAACAAAAAAAACCCCAACCCCAATCAAACAAACAAACAGAAAACAAAAAACCAACAAGACGGTGTGTGCACAGGAGGTGGGAGTGGGCTTGCTTCCCAGGTTCGAGGCTCTCCCAGTCTTAGAAGAGCCGCTCAGCCTAGAGCCCTGACTTCGGGTCTGTTCGCCACGCAGCCTCCCTGCGGCTGGTGGCTGTGAAGTGTGAAGGGACTTGGGATGGGTGAAGGGACGGGCAGTGGGGTGAGCAGGTCTGCTCTCCAAGGCCCCCTGGCTCTCAGCAGTGTAGACTGTAGGGTACAAGGGGGACAGAGTACCCCGGAGACCCCATGGATGATCCCAAGCTACCTTAAGCCCCTCATCTCTATGATGAGGGCTCAGGCCTGAGGAGCTCATGAAGAGATTCCCCACCTGGGTCTAGGTCAGGAAGGCACTGGAACCCTGGAGCTGCAAGAAAGGCCACTGTAGCCTTCAGCAGCCAGTTCATTTGTGGGCTTTGCCCTGGGAAGCCCTGGGGCAGAAGAATATAGTTAGAGCCAGACAGATCTACCTGTGGGAGGGCAAACGGGAAGGAGGTCAAAGGGGGCCAGAATAGACTAGGAAAATCTTGTCAACCCAGTCTGGCTCATGCCTCATGACTTTGCAGCTGCGTCACCAAATATAAGTTTCCATGGGAACCCAGGAGAGAAGAGGGGGCTTTTATTTTAGCATCTGAGTTCACACTCCCCTAGAGAGGAGGCGGCATCGCCCATCTGCTTGGGGCCATAGAATGAGGGGTGCCTGCGAGCAGCTTGGGAAAGGCCTACGAGGATGAGTCTAGGTGCCTGAGATGTTGACAACCACCCTCTTTTTCAGTCCTGCTGAGATCCCAATCTCAGCTCAGGTATTACCACCCCTTCCCACACCATGGGAAGGTCTGCCCCCAGCCCCTCACCTGCGGACAAACTTGGAGGTGAACTTGCTGAAGATGCTGCCGGAGGCCCCCCGCCGGCCCTGGCTGTGGCCAGAGGGAGAGGCTGGGGTCACACCATAGGGCAGATTTTGCTGGTCCCGCACCTGTCGGAGCTGCCCAGCATGGAAGGTGCTTCGACTGGACACACCCCGTGGGAAATTAGTTCGGTCTGGGGCTCCACTACTGCTGCTGATGTTGTGGGCGGAGGGGGAGGCGACAGGGACACGCTGCGGGGCTGTGCTATGGGAAAGAGGCAGGGCAAAGGCATACGTAAGGAGAAGGGAGCAACCAGCACTGAGCACACGTAGTCCCTGTGATGGGGATGGGGAATGCTAGGGCAGGAAGCAGCCATCACAGAGGACACAGACGGAAGGGACTGACCATTGTGGACAGTAGTGAGATGGTCCAGGGAGGGAGGGGGTAGACAGGAGGACCCATGTATACAAGCGGTACAGGTTGGACAGAGTTGGCTCTAGACCTACACGGGGACAATGAGAACCCTCGAGTCTGTCCCTAAGGAAAGCTAACGAGGTTCAGAGCAAAAAGCCCTCCATCTGGATCTTCAGGATGGCCTCCTGCCCCTGCTGAGGACTGAGGAAAGGGCCTTACTATCGCATCATCTGTGTCCTAGTTCGTGGGTGCAAGAACAGAGTTATTTTCTTTTAGCTAAGATGACAAAAATGAGGCAGGACCCCCAGGTGAGAAGAAACTGTAGGGCAGGGGTAGGACAGGCCAGGGGACAAGTGCATCAGCCACCCCAGCACACTTGCCTGGGCCGAGGCACCTCACAGTTACTCTCCGTGGGGGGCAACCCAGAGGCCTTGTTGGGGTGTACGGAGGCAGACATGGATTTCTGGTGCTGGCGGGGCCGGGCCGCAGAGACTGCGGCAGAAGCAGAAGCCGTGGAGGCCCGGGACCCTGGCATGGTTAGGCTAGGAGACAAAAGCAGCGGAGAGGCCCGGATTACGGTGAGATAAAGAGCCTGGGTTAGGAAGCAAGGGCAGGGCCAGAGTCAGAGAGCTGTGCTGCAGAGGACGCAGGTCAGGCCCAGAGAACAGCTCCAGGCAGTGAGCGCTAAGGAGCAGCCACTGCACGTAGAGAGCTCAGGGAATAAGCAGCCAGCTAGGCCAGAGCCTGGGAAGAGAAAATCCAAACGAGGAAAAGCTGACAGGAGGTCACTGTGTCCGGGCCACACTGGTCTCCTAGGAATGTGAGAACAAGGATTCTTCCCTCTGTACAAAGGACAGGATGTTACTAAGGAGAAACTTTCATGAAGCTCAAAAGAGGTGGAGCCAGGATTGTAACATGCCAAGCAAGGTGGCAGGCAAAGGGGGGAACTCTGTTTCTGAGGCCACAATGAAGCCCTCAGCGGGGAGCCCCTCAGATGAGTACTCTGACCTCTGCCCTGAGCTGGGGCCCCGAACACAAAGCCATGTACCTAGACAGATGAGCAACTCTAGACCGGGCCGTGATCAAGAACCAGGAAGTTTAACGAGCTGCTCACCGTACCCTACGCTTGGCAAATGTCAGGGGTCAGAGGGCAGGAGGGATGGCATGGAGCAGGGAGGGCAGGTGGATGGCTAGACTGAACAGAGCCAGGACAGGACTCCAGGGACACTGCTCTGGAGAGGCAGAAGATGAAGTCACTGACAGGTGTCACTGTGAGATGTGGCCCTCACAAGCATGGCAGGCAGTCCAGATACTCACCTGTCTTTCCCATTCTGGATGGAGGCCTGGCCAAGACTGGCCCTGTCCAAAAGTGGGGAGTTCCTGCTTCGGTTTGTGCTGGTGGAGAGGACGCTGTTCTGTGGGAAATGGAGGGCAAGTACTGTCTCACAGGAACCAGTGTTGTCCAGTCAGACTCTTCCCCAGGACCACTGGATGCCCTTGTCCCAAGCTGCTCTGTAGCCCACTTTCTACAGTAAGCTGAGGTGCAGCCAAGGGCCAGGCCTCAGCAAGGAAGATCAGTGGACAGGAGAAGGCCAGGGCTAGGGGGTAGCAGCTCATGGCTTACTGTGGAGGGGGTAGGAGTGCTCTTCTTCCTGTCCAGGCCAGGCAGAGGGCTGGCAGGCACTTTGGCGGTGCTGCTGGCTTTCCGCCCTGTCTCTTCCTCAGGCCGCTTATTTTCTGCGTTGTTACTCTGAGTCTTCTTAGAGTAGGAATTCGAGGTGGGAATGGCAGGGACGGCTATGGGGCAATGTAAAATGGGTAAGACTAGGAGTGTCCTGCAGACCCACTGTGTGCTTGGCATTTCCTTGCATCATAGACCCATTTCATATGTAAACAGAGGGAAGTTATTAACCTGCCCATGGCCATGCTATTACAAAGGAGCTAAACCAGACCTGAAATGTAGCCATCCCCCCAAGAACCTGTAAGGACTCAGGAGGAAGGTGTTCCTGACCTGCCATCCCCAAGAGCACACACCCTGGTCACTGGAGCGTCGTTGCTTGGGGTTGGCAGAGACGCTGCGCTGAACCTTGTGGGATGGAGATGGGGCACTGCTGTTGCTTAGATCAGCTGAAGGCCGTGGCTTCAAAGTGATGGTGTCACCTTCCAGCTGCAAGATCAGAAAACATGGCTTCAAAGGAGAGCGTGAGCCCTGAAGAGACAGCTCTGGATGGACATGCCTGCTTGCCTCACCCGCCCTCACGTCAACTCATTCAACTTCATCTTACAAATACAGACAGGTGCTGACAGACAGAACAAATACAACAAAGACATGCCACCCCAGAAAATCGATTATTTCCTCAGAGAGGACTAATTTGTGCCTTCCTACCTAAAAATACATATATACCAACAAGAATACATACTCAGAGACTCATCCCTTCCCACAGAGAAACCAGAGCCCAAACTAGGTGCCATGTGGGTATCTCTAAAACAGGCTTAAAGCGGTAACTAAGAGGGACCCTACCACTACCAGGTGAGGAGGCTGTGAGTGCAAATGTGCACTTAGAACCCAAACTGGCAGAAGAACAACCATAAAGCTACCAGATCCATCGCCAAGACAGATCTTGGCAACAAAGAAACATATTTAGATACAAGTCCTAAAAGAGGCAATAAACTAGGGAAGCTTCCTGTAGATCAGATATAGATACACACAGAAACCCAGAGGTGGACAGATCCAGACAGACAGAGAGGCAAAGGGTATTAGGCCCAACACAGAACTTCCGGCCAGATCACCTTAGCCCTTCCTGATGAGTACAATGAGCTCAACTCACCTCAGAGCCCAAGCTCAGCCTTCATGACTCCTGCTCACTCGCTGAGGGCCTTGGCCACCATGGCAGAGGCCTCGTGTTAATTAAGGACAGGGTTTATGTATTTGTGACATGGGCTTCTGTTCTCACCAGGGGCTAAAGGCCAGGTGCTACAGTGTGGGTGGCAGGTCAGGGCATAAGAATAGGAGGAAGCACGCACCTCAGAGCTCTTGTAGCCAAGGAGCAGATAGGTAGCCATCACTTCGTTGTACCTCTGGCCTACCAGCGAGTCCTGGATCTCTTCCCGTGTGTAACCCATCGACACCATCAACTCTGGTGGTTGGGGGAGGGGAGGACAGTTAAGGCTGGTCTCCATGTGTGGGCAGCTCTAGCTCTCAGCTAGCACAGCCTCACCTGTCCGTCGGGGGTCCTTGTAGTCAGGGAGGGGTTCCACATAAGGCTTCAGCTCATCCTCCTCATGCCCAACGTTCATCCACCGATCTTTCATAATTTGCTAGGAAACAGAGGGAAGGGCAAAGTGCAGAGGGGGGAACTCAGCATGGGGGACTCCATGGAAACCTCCGGATTTTTTTGCCAGCTGGAACATAGGCTGCTTACCTCTAAAGTGCCTCTCTTACTAGGATTAAGTATGAGAAATTTCTTAAGCAGATTTTCACAGTCCGTGGACATGTAGAATGGAATACGGTATTTCCCCCTCAGTACCCGTTCCCGTAGCTCCTGTGGTTAGAAAACTTAAGTTAAGTCTAGGCCAAGGGAATAAGTCTTACAATCACAATGCAGATAAGCAGCCATCAGAAAACAACTCAGATCACAAATGAGGCAACAGAACCTTCCTTGCCACGGGCCTTGTGGACACACAGTATCTTCAAAGGCAGGATTGAGACTCTTAGCTCTTATGTGTGAAACTCCCTGTTTTCTAAAGAAAAATTATACGTATTCATTTGTGGATGGGCTGTGTACGTGCCACAGTGTGAGTGGGGGTCAAAGGACACCCTGCAGGAGGCTGGGTTGTCTCCCTCTGCTGTGTGGGTCCTGGGCATCAAGTTTTATCCACTAAGACACCCTGCCAGCCTCCTTTCATTTGTTTTTGAGATATCTCATTCTCCAGCCTAGGCTGGTGTCAAACTGATTTTTCCTGCCCTGGCCTTTCCACTGCGGGGATTATAGGATGGGCCACCATAGCTAGCATGGAGGACTAACTGCATTGTTTCTTGGAGGGCTTTTCTCTGAAGTTCTAGCTTGAGGCAAAAAGAGGACAAGCGAAGCTGAGAGGGCAGAGATAAGACCTGAGGCTGAAAGGAAATGATAAATAAAACGATCAAAGCCTGCATTTCACTCCACCTTGAGATTCTGTCCATCAAAAGGCAGGGACCCGCTGACCAGTGTATAGAGGATGACTCCCAGGCTCCAGACATCCACCTCAGGACCATCGTACTTTTTGCCCTGGAAGAGCTCTGGGGCAGCATAAGGAGGGCTGCCACAGAAAGTATCGAGCTTGTTCCCAAAGGTAAATTCGTTGCTAAAGCCAAAGTCTGCAATCTTGATGTTCATATCAGCATCCAGGAGCAGGTTTTCTGCCTGGAGAGAAGACGGTAAGCATCAAAGCACCACCAAGTAGAGCACCGAGGCCCTGCCGAGGCCCCTGGCACAGGGATGGGACAGCGCCACAAAGTCATCTCTAGTTCCAAGCTTTCCCCGCCTCCAGGGCAGAGTCAGTCAGCAGACAGGCTAGACAGGAGACAGCACAGAGCTGGGGTCTGCAGGCCTGGGGATGATGGGCACTACATAAAGCTTCAGAGCAGTCTATGTGTCGTGGTCATGCCTGCAAGGTCTTTAGCAATGAGCTGACTCACAGGCAGTGTGAATGAGTACCTGGCTAACAGAGATGACATACGTAAGTGCCTAGAAACCAGGTAGAATATTAGAGCCAGTCACACTCTTTCCTAGGTCAGCCACTAGGCTGCTAAAAGGACCAGAAAAGCCTGGAGTATTTATGTCACACCTGACAGCTGACAAGGGTAAAGCATCTATGCAAGCTAGTGCTATGGTGGGAGCCATTCCTAAACACTTCCAGGTCATCTCAAGTAAGTAAGGAAGGAAATATCAAGTCTGGAATTTCTGGACCACCCAGACCGGGGAATATGAACACACCTCACCTTTAGATCTCTATGAACAATAAACTTCTGGTGACAGTACTGCACAGCAGACACTATCTAAAAGGAAGGAAGAAGGGTTAGCCTGGAGTCTGAAAGTGAAACACAGGGGCTGGCAGAACTATTGCTGATGACCTATTTTGAAGTTATCATGTACACAAGCAGAGGATGAAGTGCCCTCTTCTAAGGCCACCTGCTTAGGCAGCTCCCCTCCTGTGCCAGACCCCAAAAAGGCAGGCTGGGCCCACACTCAGCATAGAGACACACGCACCTGGCGAAATTTGGCTCGAGCTTCTTTTTCTTTCATCCTGCCATGGGCCACTAGGTAATCAAACACCTCTCCTGCAAGAGAAGAGATGGTGGAGGGCAGTGAGTGGGGTGGGTGGGGGCAGGGAGTGGGCAGGAACAGGGAGGAGAGACACACGAGGGTGGGAAACGAGCATGTGGCAGTATCAGACCTACCGCCACTGGCATACTCCATGACAAGGTAGAGTGTCTTCTCAGTCTCGATCACTTCAAATAACTTAACTGCAAGAGAAGGGCTGTGTCGGTACTCAGGAAGCACACGCCACACACTGTGTCCAGACTTGCTAAGGACCTCTTGAACCATCCAGATTCCTTAAGGCAGCCCACAGTGCCAAGATGTAGGTCAACTGTGAGCTGAGCCTTCGGAAGCAGACTCTACAAGGCAATGAACTATGGAAAGGGACAGCTGTGTGGATGCGGGCGGGCCTGTGGAGCCTCAATTGGGGGCGGGGGGGGGGGGGGGGGGAGGAACGTTGGTGCTTCTTACCTATGTTTGGATGATTCAAAACCTTCATTATTCTTACTTCTCGGAACAGCTGGAAGAGAAGACACATGGGTTCATTTCATGCCTGCCTACAGACTTTAGGTCCCTTCAGAGTCCGAGTGAGGTTTTTCTCTCTTTTTTCTTTTAAAACAGATCCCCTTCTCAAAAAAAAACAAAGCTGAAAGCCTTGGAGGAAGAGGAGGGCAGAGAGGGATCAGGAACAGAGCTAGCTCACTAGCTCACTAGCTCACTCACTCACTCACTCACTCACTCACTCACTGCTCAGACCTTGCCCTCTTCCATACCCATCCAAATCTAGCCTCAACACAGCAGTCAGATGCGTCCCTCTACAGGGAGGGGAGCCTGAGCTCAAGTGTCAGCACTGAGCTTCTCTGCCAGCTCAGAGTTCAAACCCTTCAACTGGCCTGGTGACCAGAGAGGTGTCATCTTTTGACATCAAGATGTCAGAGGGTCTGCATTGGGATAGGCCTTTCTTTCCTGAGTCTCTGAGGTAGTAACAGAAGATACCACCCACACCTATATAGAGCTGATGCCAATTTTAATCAAACCCACTCCCACACACTCATGCTCTCTTTGTAAAACAAAATCAGGGGCTCCAAACCATACATTTCCATACTGAAAGATGACAGAAAGGAGCTTCTTCCCCTACAGGCAACAGAGAACTTAAAGAAGGGATTCTGCAACCTCCCAGGCTTCCTCACTCACACAAGGAACAGAACTGGTTGGCTGGTCGGTCTGTGGAGACCTGGTCGTTTGTTTGGGGCCGTAATTCAGGATATAGTTTATAGAACAGAGTAAAAATGGCTTCCCCCCTTTAATGGTGTTCCAGAGCTTTGGTTAACTCCAACAAAAGAAACTTGCTCCAGCCTTCCCCTTTCGTCAGAGCTCGGGGTTGCCTTGCTCCTCTCACCTAACAGTACGCTGGCAAAAAAAGCAAAAGCTCCTGGCCCCCATCTCAAAGTCACCAATGGGGACAGACCTGAGACGGTACCGGGAGCCAGCCGCCACTTTCCCATTCTCAAACATTCCATTTTGGTATGAGAACCTAGAGCCTAGAGCTTTCCAGACTTGTCTAGAACCTTGAATGGCGTATGTCTTCAAAAATTGAGTAAATTAAGTAAGGAACACTAAGAAGAAATGTAGGCAGAGCTGACTGACCAGAATGAGACTGGTCTTGCTAATAAAAAAACGTAAAAAGAGGTTTTTAAAATGAGTATGTTTCTGCATCTTAGGGGTGGAAGCAGGAGGAACAGGAGTTAAAGAATATCCTCACCTACATGCTCAGTTCACAGACAGCCTGGGCATATAATACTTTGTTTTAAAAAAGAAAAAGACAAACAAACAAGCAAACAAACAAAGCAAAGCCCACTACTTGTTTGGCACTGGTATCTTCCAACCAATCAGGAACAAGTGGGGAGAAAAAAAAGAGATAGGAAAAGAGAAGGCTTGTAACAAAAACCCCTCAGGGCTAACAAAATTTGTGAACACCTTGATTCTAGCTGTTAGCATGCCAAGGAAGTCCCTTTATCAATTCTAATTCTGGAAGCAACATTCTCCATAACAACCTCTAGCTCCTCATCCTGCTCCTAGCATTGTGGCTATTTACATGGCTATGTTCTCCTAATTCAGCCACTGTAATATGGTCATGAAAAAACTTGCTTGGCTCTAAGAATCAGGTCTTAGAAAAAAATGGGGGGGGGGGGATGGATACAGTAGAAAGGCCAAAGGAAACCTGACTATCGTGGGTAGGAGCCCCCCCCCCCCCATTCTGTCCCCTAACCGCCTTCAGCCCAAGGATGAAGGGACAGCACTTCCAGTTCTGTCAAGTCACTTGCAAGTTGATCCCCTTCTGCATTCAAAGTTACCCCTTCTTTTCTCAGGCACACGTTTATTCTTTGGCACAGAGGTCATGTCTCTATTTGGGGGTTCTCTTACAACCCAAGGAAGACCTCAGTTAACAAGGGAAGGTAAGCTCAACTTCATCTAGCGAAAGCTGCTTACTCACAAACTATTCAGCAAGCGCGCCTAGAGATCAGGAATAACTCGGAGCCTTTCATCTGTCACCTTGTCACACACAGACTCAGGACGCAAACCTTCTCTATCTCCAAAGATCCAGGGCTAAGTTCTGCTTCCTTACCCCTGAACTTCTAGGGCCACTGGATCATTTAGCATCTGGGTCTGTATAGATCTCTAACAATGCTATAGACATGTTTCTGCAGAGACCTGGACACACAGGCCAGGAGATAACAATCAGGAAGTTGGTCAGATAGGGCCAAGTAGCTGGAAGACTTCAGAAGAGCTCTTGCTTTGGCTAGGAGGCCTACTGGATAGAATTGCCAGGGAACCCAACCAGAACCATAGGGAAAGGGCAGAACTTTTTGGGTGTTTGTTTTCTTTTTCAGGATAGGGTTTCTTTGTGTAGCTCTAGCTGTCCTGAAAGTTTCTCTGTAGACCAGGCTAGCCTCGAACTTGGAGATATTCCTGTCTCTTATACTACCACTTTGAAGGGACAAAGTTTTAAGGAAGCGGTTTTGTGGGGTCAGCAGATGACTGATAAAAGGCAGTCTCAAAGGGATGGGAGGTACTGGGAACTTACTTTCTGCAGGCTGGAGGAGTTCAGCTGGGTCTTGTCAATGATCTTCACAGCGACCTGGACATGAGACAAAAAGCCTAAGACCACTTTCTTGAGCAGACTAAACCAGGACCTGGTGCTACTTTCTCCACTGCATTTTTTACCCTTACATGCTTGGCTCCTAGCGTACCTATCAGTTGGCACTTCTGCAGATAAACAAGAGGCTAGCTGTAGGAACAGTCTCAGCACTGTCTGAGGATAGGAGCTGCTACCATGGTCCCAACCCCAATGCTCACCTCTTTCCCCGTCAGGATGTGACGGGCCAGCTTTACCTTGGCAAAGTTACCCTTGCCAATGGTCTTGAGGAGCCGGTAGTTGCCAATGTGGGGCTGCTCGTCAGCAGAGGCGGCTGAGTTGCGGCCCCGCAGCATGTTGGACTTACTGCTGGGCTTGGAGTCAAGGTGTCCCAAGGTGGGCTGCAGGGTGGAAACACACACGCCTTTACAGGCTGCCCCTCCAGTCTGTCTACCACTACCCTCAGCTCTGAAAAAACTGCAAGAGGCTGGGTGCAGGGGCAGACTCCAAAGCAGACTGGCAGGAATACAAAGACTCCTACGGTAGGGTAAGAGGACAGGAAAGGGAGGGCATCACAGCCAGTTTTCACTGCAAAGGCACATAGCATAAGGTTCAGGGCTAAGATCCTGTACAGGCAGAGCTCAGCTAGAGCTGTGCCTCACCAGTACCACCAACTACTCTTAGCCCCCATTCTTACCCTAGCAGTCTCTGCCCTCATCACAGCTGGAGACCTTGTCTCTGACAGACCTGCTCACTCTAAGAATGCTGGCTCTCAATTGCAGGAGCACATGTCTAACCACTTCAAAGTCCTCATCACCCTGGTCAACGCATCAACGTCTACTACTTATTCTTTACTTTTGTTTACTGATGTGTCCAGTGAGGTTGGAAACCCATGAAGACAGCCTGTAATATTCTTTATTCACTGACATGTCACATCGCACACCTGACAGCACTCAGAGAATCACTGTCCAGCGAATGAATTCAACAACTGGTCTGTGTAGCACAGCGGCCTGCCCTGCTCTGCTCTCCTGCATTCAAGGTGCAAATGAGCTGAGAAGCAGCAGTAGTTACACACAGCGCAGAGTCCTAATGAAAGTAGGTATGAAGACTTTCTTGTGCATCGCCTAACACCACAGTGGAGTAAGAAGTGATCATATGAAAGGAGGCGCTGATACAGGCTGTTCCACCAAAGAATACTGAGGAGACAGAAGCTGGCCCCAAAGGACCGTCTTACCTGACTCTATCTTTGACTGTCCAGAACATACAAAGCTAGAGAGGCAGATGCAGAGTCATAGTTATCTCGAGGGAAGTGTGAGGTGACAGGTAAAGAGCATGGCGTTTCTTTGGGGATAATGAAAAGGTTTTGATAGCAAACAACACAAAATTTAATAAAAGCCACTCATCTATACTTTGAATGGGTGGATGGTATGTGAATTACCTTCCAATGGCAAATGGAATCTTTCACCCCAGCTTTGGGTCCTGACTCCCTCTCAGAGCACATCTGAGCACACCGAGTCGGCTCCACAACCTGAGCCACAGCCAGGCAGAGCTGCCTCAGAGTCTCCAGGGAGACAGGGAGGAGGAGAGCAGGGTGACTGGAGATGGCGGGCCCAGTGTCTTTCCTCAGATTCCTTCCTGAAGTGTGAGGACTTTACAAAATTCTCTTTTCTCTAATTGTCAATTCAGGGTCTTTGAACAGCAGCTGTGTGCTAGTTTTCCTGAATTGCTAACTCAGACCCCAGAAGCCCTTGCACACCGACAACGGTGAAGGCCCCTTGACTCCTACACACAAACCTAGAGAGGCAGATGCATAGTTATCTAGAGGGAATGTTATCTCTGTTATAATTCCTTAAGTCCCACTGTTGTCAATCTGTAGCTATGCACAGCAGAGGCTAGACAAGAGATTTTTTTTTTCAAGAACCAGCTTCATAAACCTTCTCCAAGGAACCCTGGGCCTCATAATTGAGGGGGGGGGCAGTTCTATCTGCAACTACTTCTAAATGATACTTTGGAACCATTCACAGGTCTCTGAAACCTAGCTTCTAATGTTTCCTCTTCTTAGCCCCATCCTTGCCCCAAATTGCTATTCAGTGCTCCCCCTGCCCTCAGGGCACCAACAACTGGAAACCTTCCTTCTGCCCCAGCTGCTAAGTGGCCACTTTCCTTAGCAATTTTCTTTTTTGTGGTGCTGAAGATTAAACCTGGGATCTCTCATATACCAGGCAAGTGTTTTACCAATCTAACACCAGATCCTTTCCTTGACAACTTAAAAAAAATTATGTATATGTGTGAGTGCCTGAGTGTATGCACTACCTGTGTGGATAAGCCCACTGAAGTCAGAAGAGGTAATTGGATCCTCTGGAGGTACAGTTATAGGCAGCTGTAAACCACTATTTCAACTGAGGTTCACTCCAATAGCAGTATATGTTCTTAACCACTGAGCTCTAACCCCTTGGTAACTTTTACTGTAAGTTCCTGAGACACCCCTTTTCCAAGGACAGCAGGAACTTGGTTGCGCTGAAGCCCAAGGACTTGCAATTTTCACACTTAAATACACTTAAGCTGGATCCTAGGCAGCTCCGAAGCACAAACTAGGACGCTCCAGCCAGGTCTCCCCTGGGCTCACTTGCTACACCTCAAGCAGCGGCACAGAAGCCTGCCACGAGCTTGCTTCCTTATGGTTTAGGATTAGCAATGTAGATAACTAGACACAAAATCCCAGGGTTCAGATCCTAACTGCTATTCGGCTCAGGCTAACTTCCTTGCTTTCAACATTTTCCTGAAAAGGAGAGAGAACCACCCCAAGATGACCCGTGCTTGCATTCATCTGGGGGTTGTCTGGCATAGAGAGTAAGGTTCGAGCCCTAGCTCCTCACCTACTGACTTTAGTTTCCTTATCTGTAAAGTGGCAATAAAACATTTCCTACCGATCATTGGCAAATGAGAGAACAGGTATCAACTGTTTTATCCAATGTTAAATAAAGAGCAGCCTAAGTTACAGAGAAAGTTCAAGGCCAGCCTAGGCTATATAATGGGACCATGGTTTTTGTTTTTTAAGCAACTATTATGTCTCCAAATGCTATTCTTAAGTCCTCCTGTCAGTAACCTTTTGGACTCCAGCTGAGTCTGCTAAACCAACTATGGTCTCACAGAGATGTTTAGGGGTGACAAGGATCCAAATTAAGCAGCCCCCCCCCCCCCCCCGGCCCTCCAGACCTGGTGAAAAGAGCTGTTTGTTGGCTATCACAGGCTTTCTTTTTTGTTTTTTTGAGACAGGGTTTCTCTGTGTAGCTCTGGCTGTCCTGGAGCTCACTCTGTAGAACAGGCTGGCCTTGCACTCAGAAATACGCCTGCTTCTGCCTCCCAGAGTGCTGGGATTACAGGCGTTTGCCACCACCACTCGGCATATCACTGGCTTTCTTAAGAAGAAAAAAGAGGTGCCGACCACCAGGTGGGACAGCTGTGGAAGGCTGGTCCCCAGCACAGCGAGAGGAGGCTCCTGACAGGGCTCAAGGAAGCCAGCCAGCACTGGGGTTGTTCCAAGGCTCCCTGCTCCAGTCAACAAACTCCTCTTCAGATCCGAGCCATCCAACTCTGAGGACTTAAATCAGTATTTCTCTGACACCACTATTGCTTCATGACATAAGATACTTTCTAGCAGAGAAATGGGGACAGGATGAGAACCCATTGGGAAGAGCATGAAAAGATGTTAGAAAGTAAAACTTGGTGCAGACACTGCTTTTTGGGCCAAGGACCCAGGTGAGGTAACTCCTACCCTCTCCCGCTGCTGCTCTGAGGTAAGATAGAGTGGGGTGGCCATTTTGGAAAGAGAAGTCCCCTCCTGTGGTTCAGACCAGGCCTATCTATCCAGATCTGAACAGGTGATGGGGTGAGACCTAGCTGTTCTTGTGGACCACAAAGCAAGACCTGGCGCTGCTCCCCTCCCCATACTCAGTCTCCCTGTTTACAGCAGAAGGTACACCACCAGAGCTATGGCCCATATTACACCCTAGCCAGGCCCCTAGCTTCCTCAGGAAAAGAACCCCTGTGGCTCTCAAGGCATCTTCATAGTTTCTAAGTAGCTCTGATCTAGAACAGTCAAGAGCGCTCTGGGATTAGCAATGGCCAGATGGCGGAGTCTTCCATCTTCTGGACCCACACACACTTTCAGACTGGGAGCTCCTGTTACCAGGCTTGCCCAAAGATAGCCCCACTCCAGAGGCCCAGCACCAACTCAGCAAGGCAGGGCGCCTGCCCTAATATTGGCTGCCACAACTACTCTCCTCTTGAAAAGCCATGTTTTGGGGGCTCACACAGGGACTCAAGTGTACTGTGGCTTCTGCAGACTGGGAAGGGCCAGACTAGGGGTGGGAGTTAGAGGTGGGGGAGTAGGCCCTTCCTGGCCAAACTCGGAGTGAGCTTAAGGGAGGTGGAGTAAAGAAAGAGTCCCTTGGGCTCTTGTCCTAAGACCAGCAGGACTCACACTATAATACCCCTTCTACAGCCTGTTTCTTTGCCTCTGGCTGGTGAGGCCAAAGATCTTTCGATACCTGCCTGTTTTCCTTTTCTCCTTCATAGCCAATGCCTCTTCGACATCCAGATGCCCTCCTGAGACTCTGACTGCCTGGTGCTAGTGCCCAACTCTACTTAGCAAAACTTCCAAGATTTTGTTCAAAGGATAGCCCCAGGGCAAAATGGGGAAAACATACCCAGCCGGAGAAGGGGACAAGGACTACCAGCGACTTCCATTCAGCAGAACCTGTCAGGCAGCGAGGGCAAAGTACAGAGGCCGGGATGAGCCAGGCCCAGGGCGGAGGCAGCCAGCCACCCTTACTCAGCCGGCACAGGCCAGGCGACACCTTCCACCACCTCCTCAGTAAAAAGCGTAGCAGCCAAGCAGAGCAGTTCCTGCCTGGGAACCTAGACTGTGTCGCAACCGAAACCACCACTAGCAGAAAAGAGAGACTGGGTTTGGCAGAGAGAGCTATAGGGACGAAGCCTAAGGGTTGGTAAGGCTAAGCGGTCAGAAAGAGTGTACAGTCCAAGACAGTACATCAGAAGTTAGCTGGGAGGAAAGGAGCAGGAAGAGATGGGTAAGCAGGAAGGGAGACCTAGGGGCGGGTTTAAAACAACTTCCTTCTCCCTTCCCCCCTCCCTCTGTCCCCGGAAGTGGGCTGCCCCACCCTCCCCAAGGTGCTCTGCTGGTAACAGCAACTGGAGAGAGTGAAGAGCAGACTTCAGACTGGGCTGTCCTAAAGCCCTTATCTCACCTGCTGCAACAGGTGAGAGAAACCAGGGTAGGAGTAGATCAACAAGGCCTCTAACCGGCGCAGAGGCGCAGACCGTGTGACTCAAATATGCTAACTCAAGACTGGTGACCAGCAAACCTTGCTCAGTACCAAAGGAGGTTGGGTGCAAGCAGACCCCAGTAATCCCACAACTGGAGACAACCGGACCTCTACTTCCTCAAACTCAGCACTTGACCTGAGAAAATGCATGCTGCACTAAGACAAACACTTCAGTGTAACTTCAGGAGAGCTGGGAACATGTGCAATAGCTTGAGGGTGGATAAGCTCAAAAAAGAGCCGTACAGAAGACCGAGAATCAACGTCTTCTCCCTAACTTCTGAAACAATCTAAAGGCTGAAACAATCTAAATGTCCCCTTCTTTCTAGACCTGCAGCAGGTCTGTACTTAAGGTCCCCTGTTCACCTTAAGCACCAAACAACAAAGTGGCTATGATGTGCACCTGGGCGACTTCAGGTGAGTTTCTCACTCTGCCCATGGCCAGCCCACCCATCACACCTGCAGCCCACCCGTCACACCCGCAGCCCACCCGTCACACCTGCAGCCCACCCGTCACACCTGCAGCCCCCCCGTCACACCTGCAGCCCACCCGTCACACCTGCAGCCCACCCGTCACACCTGCAGCCCACCCGTCACACCTGCAGCCCACCCGTCACACCTGCAGCCCACCCGTCACACCTGCAGCCTCTTTGCTGCTCTCTTCAGCACTGCAGGCCAGGGTTTTTCTCCTTAACAGTTCTGTAAAGACCTAATCTTGGTTATCCACTGACCCTTCTGGGAACATCCAAGGCTTCCTCTTTGTCCTCCTGGCACCTTAAGCATACCTCTGAGAGACCATGCCACTCAGGCAAGCAGAAATGTCTACCATAATCCAGCCTTTGCAGCCAGAGTCTGGCTACTTTGTAGGTTCTTCTTTCTTCCCCCTTCTCCACATCTTTTCTTCCACTCTTTCAATCCCCTAACACTAGATAGGAGAAAAAGGGACAGGGATCCCTAAATAAAGTCAAGGGTCAGAAGGGGGCAATGTTACTGCTAGACTACTTCCTGCTAGGGATGCCTTAGGGGCATCAAGTTTGTCAGCAATCTAATTTCTTGTTTCTTCTTTGCACCCAACTACTTAAACTGCAACCAACAACAACCAACCAACAACCCACCCACCCCACCCCACCCACCTCACCCCACCCCACCCACCTCACCCCACCCCACCCACCTCACCCACCTCACCCCACCCCACCCACCTCACAGGTCCTAGCATTTATATCCCTCTAAAAAGTTCCCAGAATTCCAAATGTCACATAATCAAAGAAACTATCTGCAGCTTGCAAGCTCATGCCCCTGCTAGAGCATGAGGCAAATCAGAGTCAGCCGCTGTGGACAGTTTGAAGCAGGCCATATCTCCCATCTAGGATAGGAAAACATATTCTTATATTTCTGTGTTTTTAAAAAGAAACCAAACTTCCAAAAGTGTCTTTACAAGCCTCCTTTTCCATCAGGAAAGTGCTACAGATTACAAAACATGCCCAGGGTGCCCCAGCCGCTCAGTGCAGAGCTGGGGTAGAGAGTCCATGAGCATCCGTCCTTCTACCACAGCAGCAGCCACTGTTCAAGTCAGGCCCCTTTCCCAGTCTTGCCTCAACATTTCTGCATGGAGATTTGGTCTCACCTCTCCAATTCCCACAGGTGGAACCAACCACCTCTCCACATGTAGTAGGAGGGGGAAAAGAGGCTCAGGGACAGTGTAGGGACAGCAGGGTCTCTCTGACATCAGAGGTAGGGACTGCGGAGGGGCTGTCATGGAGCACCCCTTCTCCTCTCACCTCCCCAAGCTAGCCCTCAAGGGTGTCCTGAACCACCCGCCTTTCCAGTCACTGGCAGACTCAGAAGTCAGGGCCACAGCAAACAGGTTCATTTTCCCAATCCCCAGGCTTTGCAATGTGACAGAATTGGTGTGGGAAACTGGAGTTTTGCCAACTGCAGTACCAAGCACTGACCTTCTAAGAGAGAAGCTAGGACGAGATGGGAGAGGACTCAGATGAAGTTATAGGGCTGGACCAAGTCCCCAGGCTTAACTGTCATTCTCAACTGCCAATAGTCCATATACCAGGAGCATTCTGGGTAGGAGAGAACACGAAAACTGTGCTCTGGACTTCCTTGTAGGAAGCTCTCTCCTCAAACTCCTTGAGATATGTTGACTTGGAGAACACCCCCATTCCCTATCATTCTGTTGTAACAAGACTTCAAATAGCTGCTTGCTTTCTCCAGCTCAGGTAGATGGACGCCTCATGGACTATGAATGCCAGCAGATCATGCAACTGAAGCTATCAACATGATTTACTAATCAACAGTTTCTGTGCTACAACCCTCATCCCACAGCAGAGACCAGCAGGGAAGCCTAGCAGTGAGAGGTGCCTGCAGGCCACACAGCCTCACAGCAGCGGTCAGAGCCTGCCTGAGGAGTAGGCAGCATGAAGGGAGCAGAGAGCCTCTCACCCTTTCATGCCTGATAGCCGTAATGACCAATAATCCTCAGCCTCTAGTTCTCAGGGCTACCAGAGATACAGACTCCTCTCGGAGCACTAAGAATTCTACTGTGCACCCAGAGTACACATAAGTTTCTAGTCCCACCTCATCCCTGAATCTGCTCATTTGTCTGATGGGCTACTGGTACTCAGAAAGCCATTATAAAACATCAACCCATGTAGCTAGGGTCATCTGCAAAGTCCACTGAGTGTGGGCACCTGCGTTCTTGAATCAAAGTGCGAAGATACCTAGATTCTGCCTACTATATATAAGTGGCACAAGAACAGGCAGGGCTCAGGAGCAAGCGCAATCTCTGCTACCAACTAGGCTGACCATGCCAGAGCAGGGTTACAGTAAGTCGTCTAGATTGGAACCTAAGGAAGGATGCCCATTTCACAGACTCAGAAGAATATCAACACCCATGCTTGCCACAGTACCCAGTTTTTAGTAATGCCTTGGTAATATTTTTGGTTATCTCTTTTTTACTTGTTTCCCACTCATAGGCCCTGAGGAGACCTATAATCTCTAAGAACTTGATTGCAAATACCAGTGTAGCTAAGCTGATTCTCACTACCCTGGAATTCCTTCTAGATCAAGAAAAAGTCAAATCCCTGCTATAGCAACACTATTAGGCAGAAGATTCTTTTCTTACAAGAAGCCACTTTCCAAGAGGCATTTAAGAGAGAGGGCAGCCACACTATACCCACTGTATGGTGCAAAGTAAAATGAAGTCCCGCCAGGGCACTTCCCTTCTTGTTAGTGTGCTTTAACTCCTTCCTTCCAGAAACAGCCAAACAGCCAACATACCAGTGCCACGCAGTGCCAAGGGCTGGGAAAAGCTTGCATTGCCAGCCTTGCACTTAATTTGGCTCCTCCTGTACCAGTGGGTTACTGTAACCATGGAGACCAGTGAGTTCCTCCATATCACAGGAGAGCCAGGCTGCCAGCAGCCTAGGCTTTGGAGGATGGGGATGGGGGTGAAGCAGGAGGCAGCCAGCAACAGCAAGTCTTGGCTCACTTGACAGGGAGCCCTGGAGTCACGGAGATTACCAGCACAGCTGGGGTGCAGGGGCTTCCTCTTAGGCTCACTCCCTTTTCTTTGAGTAGAGGTTTGTTTCTGATATATTCTCTGGCCTCTGGGCTTCATGGCCAGTTATACTGCTGTGTAGTGGGGACTGCCACTGAGGTTAGACTTGCAGTAGGACCTACTTTGGCTGTCTCATAGAAACACAGATGTACACGTGCTACAGGGAAGGAAGGGCTCCCTCTGGTATCCTGTACTTTAAGCAATCTAGGAACAGAGCTCTGATCCTGGTAATCTCAAAGTTGGAATACCTTCATAGCTAGGAGCTATGAAGTCCCTTCTCTGGACTTTAGAGAACATGACTTGTACCATTCCTTTTTGTGTCCCCAATATCTTAACTCCCTTCTCAGCAAGCTCTGCAAACTCAAGTGTCTTGCCCACCTTCACTCGAGCAGTAGTGCTCATACCTAACTAGTTCAAGTCATAGTACTTAGAGAATAGAGTATGCAATTTCTTTTTTCTTTTTTCTGTTTTTTACTTTATTTGCATTTATTTTATGCTGAATTTATTCCTGGGCCTTGAGTTTTTGTTTCTTAAGTTTCTTCTGGGATACCTTTTTCTTCTGTGCAACCTCCTCTTTTGGCTTTGGAACAATCTGTTCCTTCTCAGTGAGGATCATCTCAGTGTGGCAGGGGCAGCTCATGTATGGGTTAATCTGGCCCTGAGCTCTGTAGGTTCGTCAGCGCATCTCAGGTGCCTTGTTCACCTGGATGTGTTCAATGACTAGAGAATCCACGTCTAAACCGTAAGTTCAGCATCACTTTCTGCATTCTTAAGCATGTGCAGCAAAACTTCAGCACTCTTTTCTGGCCACTGTCCCTGTGTCCAGCCTCACTGCTTGGCCTGGGCGCTCTGACGGACTGACCGACTCCACCACACTTGCTTCTTTAAAGTGGCATCCTTCAGAGACTTGGTGCCTTTGGGGAGATGCATGCCCTTGATGGCTTGGGCAGTTTCCCAGGTGTTCTTAAAGTGAACACGAAGGTTTAAACCTCTTGATTTGCAAGATTTTGTGGGATGTTCTGGGTCAAGAGAGTAGCAAATGACGCTCACGGGTCACCTCTGGCTGTTTAACGAGTGTGCGATTTCTTGATCCTTACAAGTTGCCCTCCCCTGACAAGGGAAGAGGCAGGAAGGTCAAAACTTCTTACCAGAAAAGCCATTTCCTCTTTTTCAAAACATTTGGTTAATTTAGTGTCTGCCAAAAGGAGGAATTTTGATTTGTCTTATTTGTAGCCCAGAATGCTTAGCACAGTATTCAGTAAAATACTAAATAATTGTGCAGGGTGAAAAAGAAAATGTGTTGGGGGCTAGAGAAATGGCCTGGCAGTTAAGAGTACTAGTCCAGTGGTGATGGCATACACTTTAATCACTCAGGAAGCAGACCGGCAGATCTCTGGTCTGAATTCCAAGACAGCCAGAACTACACGGAGAAACCTTGTCTTAGTGGCTGGTAGGAAGAGAACCACTTGCTGCTCTTGCAGAAGACACAGGCTTGGTTATCAGCACCCACATCAGGTTAGCTACTACTGCCTGCCACTCCAGTTTGGGGAAATCTCATGTCCTCTTCTGACCTTCTTGGGCACCTGTACACATATGGTGCACATATAGATATGCAGAGACATATAGCTATAGCTAAGTAATAGTTAAATCCTGACTTTTTGGTTGTTTTTTTTTTTTTTTTTTTGGTTTTTTTGAGACAGGGTTTCTCTGTGTACCCCTGGCTGTCCTGGAACTCACTCTGTAGACCAGGCTGGCCTCGAACTCAGAAATGGGCCTGCCTCTGCCTCCCGAGGGCTGGGAATAAAGGTGTGCATCACCATTGCCTGGCTCTGTTGTTTTGTGTTTGTTCTTTTGGAAACGGTATTAAGTAGCCCAGGCTGGCCATGATATGTAACCATGGATGGTTTAACTCCTGTTTTAAAAAAAAAAAAAAAAAAAAAGGCAGACAAGTGTGGTGGCATATGTCTTTAATCCTAGCACTAGGGCAACTCAAGACAGGTAGATCTTTGTGATTTCAAAGACACCCTAAGCTATATTTGGCATTCAGGTCCACCAATCAGGGTTACATAAGACCCTGTCTCAAAAAGGAGGAGGGAGGAGGGGTAGCAAAGAAAGAGAGGAGACATGTTGGGAGTGGACAGGGATGTAACTCTTGTTAGAAAGCTTACTCAGAATATTCAAAGCCCTAGATTCAACTCAAACCACAGTATAAAACTGGACATAGTGTCATACTCCTTAGCACTAGGGAGGCATAGGGAGAAGCATCAGAAGTTCAAGGTTATCCTCCATTGAAAGACCAGCCTGGACTAGATAAGACCTTATCTCAAAGAGACAGAAAGAAAGGATGTTGTGGAGTTAAGTGTAGTAATACACACTTGGAATCACACCATCCAGAGGCAGGAGGGCCGCCAAGAGCTCCAGGCTACCTTGGGTTACAGTGAATTCTAGGCTAGCCTAGTTTTACCCAGCAAGAGCTTGCCCTAAGAACAACAAAACAGCAACGAAGTGAAGTGGTATAGTGGCTCAGAGCGCCACAGTATGTGCTATCCAAGCCCTGACTATCTAAGTACCGTCCTCCAGAGCCTGTGTGGAAGCCAGGCTCACGTGATGGTGTCTATCTATATTCCCAACATCCCTACAGGGAGATGTGAGGCGAAACAGGGAAACTGCCAGGGAAGCTTATGGGCTAGCTAGCCTGGTCTGCCACAGAAGAAACAATAAAGTGCCTGTCTGTTATACACAAAGCCCAAGGGTTCAATACCAGCACTATAAAACAAACTGGATTGCAGACAACTACAATCCTCAAAAAGTGGAAGCAGGGCTCTGAGTTCAAGGTAGTTTCTGGTCTACAGAGCAAGTTCAAGGTCAACCTATAATACTTGACTCAAAAAAGGGGAAGAGTTGGCATGTCTTCAGATCATGTTCCCAGCTTACAACAACCAAGCGGGCTCTTGCCCACCAGTCACTAATAGAAACTGGAGATCACAGACAGCTAGGAATCAGCAAGGCGACATATCCCATCTGCTCCTTGGTTCCCTGTTTCCTCAAAGGGGGAATCCTGCCTCTCATGGCAATCGGGCCTCCCACTTCAGACAGCTCTTCTCTCTGCCTTTCTACATTCAGTCCCTCCTGGTTTGCTAGGAAAACAGCATGTGTTGCAGAGAATGAAATTCAATGTGAACTATTTCAAAAAGCTACTTATCAGGGAAGTGACAACTACTGCATAAAGACTGCAGGAGACATTGGTATCTGCTACATGGAGAGCGCTACTGTGTAGTACTGTCTGCTTAAACTGGTGCTCTGGTTGGTTACAGGCCCTGCCAACCTTAGGATGCTCTCAAAATGCACTGTCCCACTACAAAGAGCTGCATCCCACCCTGCCCCTCCCCCAAATGCCTCCTGCTACAGTAAGGCACGCAGGAACTAAACACAACAGCGGCGGGGAGCTCAGTGACTCACCCAGCACACCATCTCCTCCCAGACTCCTCTTGGGACTTTGCCAAAGCAAAGCAACAAAGAAGCACGAGATTAAAAAAGAAAGAAAGAAAAGAAAAAAAGAAAAAATTAAAAAACAAAGAACTATCTCAGCATTTATGCAACAGTCTTTCTGCTTGATATGACTTGACCCTTTGTGTGCTCTGGACGTGCCTGGTATGGCCTCCTTGCGGGAGGACAGCCAGCCCCAGGCTAGGAAGCAGGCTTCCAGGTCTTACCCAACTCCAGCAGCTGCTGGAAAGTGTTGAACAAAAATCATGTCTCCCACTTCACCTTTTCCTACAAGAATAAAAACTACTGCTTCCTAACCCTGCAAGTTCACAGAAGGAGCTGAAGGAGTGAGACAGAAGAAAACCACCAGGGCTGTTCACTGCCCCAGAAGTCACTGTGTCTAGAGGTCAGCCTGAGAAGGAGAAAGGTTTCAGAAACCACCCAAGGCTGTCACTAATCCGGCCTCACAACTGCCTCCATCAGACCGACTTTGCACACTCGCTCCAAGTGACTGTTAAACATCCCATCAGTGCTCTTTCCAAAAGCCAGGCTCTCTCGTCCTAACAGGCAGGGGTGCTGCACGCCCATCGTCTGTAGCCAGCCAGCTAGAATGGGAGAGAAGGGAGTACACGTCAGACCACAGAGTAAACCCACCACACCGGATATCCTGGGCACACCTGTGACTCAGGACCATCACAGTCCAGTGCAGGTTCCAGCAAGCACCCTGTGAGGACTAGGGGTGTCTTTTCACCTTTAGTGTTTGGCATCTGGGACTTTATGTGTATGCTAGCTGCTGGGACTAAAGAGAGCACTCAGGCAGTCAAAATCAGCTACAGTGTCTTCCTCCAGAAATTCCCCACTTGCCTAAGTCACCATCTAGGAGCTGGGGTGGGGTTTGGGAGGGGCTCAGTGGTGAGCTGGCTCTACCATGAGCCTGACAATGGCTCCCTGTCCAGTAGTGCTAACGTTCCCTCTGAGAAACCTTACCACTAGTAACTATTCTCTTAGGACTGCTCTCTGAGCACTATACACACAGTACCCTAATCTTCCAAATCTTGGTGACAGTGTGACACAGAGCGCTTGAACAAGGATCCTTCAAAAACTCTTGTGTGGCTGGAGCTTGCAGTGGAATAGGAGAGACTGACTGAGGAGACAGGAACCCAGATAGAAACCAGCATTCTGAATGTCTGCTGCTTCACCGAAGAGAAGAGCTCTTGCAAGTGGAACGCAGAAGACAATGTCCAACTAGAGGGAAGGGGGGAGCATGACAATGTCTTGACACACCTGGTGCCAATATTCTTTAGAGATGGCTTCCCTATAATAGCATAACCAAAGCAAGGGGATGGCTGCGGCTATCAGCCAAGACATTGCTGTACCCTGTTACTAAGTAGCCATGGTTGAAACAGGTATCTTGGACAGGCCGCTTGTCAGCAGTTAGGTGAAAAATGGAAAGTCAAAGCCTCCCAGTAAGACTCAGACCCCTAAGCCGGGCGGTGGTACACACCTGTAATCCCAGCACACTGGGAGGCAGAGGCAGGCGGATTTCTGAGTTCGAGGCCAGCCTGGTCTACAGAGTGAGTTCCAGGACAGCCAGGGCTATACAGAGAAACCCTGTCTCGAAAAAACCAAATCCAAAAAACAAAAACAAACAAAACAAAAAACAAAAAAGCCTCAATGCCCTTAGCTTCCCAATCTAGGCCTAGAGTCAGAGGGGTAGGCAAATATTCAATTACTGACAGTAATAGCCATTTTGCTTCTGGAGAGGCCCTAGCCGCAAGTATTTTCAGCCAGAAGATACAGTGTACAATGCAGATCAGTCATCTTTGTGACGAATGTGTGTCTTTTCAGAATCCCAGGAAAAAACTTCCAAGGGAAGTGAACGATGCAGGGAAGAGCCAGTTCAGACAGGTGACAGCAATCTAGCTCTGGCTTCCTGGCCTCTGACCGGAACCTGAAGGACCCTTGGTGTGAATTAGTATGTGTGCTGGGGAGAAATGGGTCTCTTTGGGGTCTTGTTAGATGGACTGTTACACAGACTGAGAGGATGCTGGTTTATAATGAAGGAGGTGAATAGCCAGGTCTGTAGCTATCCACCTCTGAATTTGCCGAGGGCAGGGAAGAAAAGAACCCCCAAAGAGGAATGTGAATGCTATATTTTAAAAGGAAGTTCTAATTGGAAACGAGCAAGGGAAACGTAGCAGGAACTACCATCAAGCCGGGCACAGAGCACAACTGTACCCATCCCACTCCTCACCCAGTCCGTGATACTCAGCACAGACAAAGAGCATGCAGGAATCAAGAAGCTGCTAAACAGAAGCCTTAGAAACAGTAAAAGCAGAGATCACCAAATATCCAACTCCACCCTAAGCTCCTGAATTATCCTGGCCTGTGCTAAATGCTCAAGATGCACTTGGCTGTCATTACCATAATTCCATGCTTTCCAACTTATCCTCTGTGTGGCCAGAAGTCACAGCCTGAACTTCTTTACCCAGTAACTACCACAGATGCAGTACATCTCCAGGAAGAGATGGCTCTTCTCAAACAGGTCCAGAAAAACTCTATAGTCAGAGGCCAAGTTCTGGTCATCTCATACACCTCAGACAGGGACTTGGGTTTCTTACAGAGCCAGAGATGGCTCCCAGTAGCTCAACTGTTTTATTCTTTCCATAAAAGGCCATGCCATGCTCCCTTGACAAAAAGCACTTTAAACAAAAACATCCCACCCTACAAAAACCCAGAGTACACCACAGCTCTTCAGGCACAGTGTTGCCAGTCTGCCAGGACTTTCTAGATATATGGGTCTGGAAGCTCTGCACATTAATAGTCATAGCAGGAAACATGACTAGTATTTCAGACACATGTGCACACACTCATGTAGCATGTGCATACACACACTACTGCATGGGCACACTCCAATACTTACTAAAAGCTCAGGCTGCCTTTCAGCCTTGAGGAGAACTTGTGTGTATGTGCATATGTGATGATGGTGAGTCCTCAGCTCAGCCACACTGTCAGTTCCCGACTGTCCCTTCCAAGAGGCTTTCTGCACCAGCCAGGGTCCTATCACCACCTGCCCACCACTAACAGGGTACCTACTTAGGAAGGTAAGATTTATAGGTATTAGTGTTGCTCTCCTGCAAACTAGCTGGCATCTGTCTCAGACAGTTTTCCTAAGACAGCTGCATGTCGTAGACCCCTATAGACAAGATCTGAGAACAGAAGAAATAAAAGAAATGCTAAAAGTAGGAATGCTAAGATAAGAAAAGCAGGGCGGAAGGAAACACCTCCCTGCTGCAACCTGCAATGTGGACACTGACACTTCCCACCTGACCTCACCAAGGAATCCCACAGACAATCTTTGGCAGACCCACGCTTCCTCCTGGAATCTCCCCGCTTTTACCTGGTCAGCTGCACCAGGTCACATGACTGTGGCATCTAATGTGGATGCTGGTTTCCCTACAAGGAGATAGCCAAAGTCATGTGAGCTGGGTCGACACGTTCTACTGCACTTGTTTATAAGCAAAAGGATTAAAACAACCCACTGGGGAAGAGGAGGGGAGGAGAGCAGAGGGGCAAACCTTGGACACGGGGCAAGCACTGAAAAGGCAGTACAGAAGCCTCCTGCCAAGAAACTGTTCTCTTAAATACAAAAAAGAAATCTCTAACCAAATGCCAGACCAGCTACCTACAGCAAACACTACTTACCCCTTCAGTGACTGTGAGACACTGCTTAACCCTGCCCCCAGGTCCATACATGAAATGTTAGTTTGGTTTATTTGGGGTGAGATGGAAGGCTAAGCTTATGAGTGACATAAAGCTTCTAAGAAGTCCCAAGTTGTTCAGGTGTGGTGGCAATGCACACTTGTAATCTTAAATCCCAGAACTCAGGAAGCAAAAGGCAAGCAGATCCCTGAGTTCAAGGCCAGCCTGGTCTAGTTCCAGGTCAGCCAGGGCTACGTAGTGAGACCCTGTCTCAGGAGAAAAAAAGTCCCGATTTGAATAACTATCCAGGCAAAGCCTTTCTGAATCTCTAAGAAGCATGTACATCGTCCAGGAGGGAGGAGAGGGAGGAAGGGGCTTCTATTACTTTACTTTTACTCTAGTGCTGGGGCTCAAACTCAGCCAAGGGCTTTACCACTGAGCTGCACACGCAGCCCAAAGAGGACATATGGCAGGTGTATATTTAAAGGGAGTTCCATTTTCAGAGAATCAAACTCTCAACTAAAAGCAAAACACCAAAACAGGCCTTCCCGTGATCACATCTTGCCCTAACCAATGTCAGAACTGCTAAGACAAAGAAAAATTGCCTTGAGGTCCAGCTCCAAGATACACAGGACTGAGACAGCAGAGTCAGGATCATCTACTGTGCCTGGAGGTCAACCTGACAATGATGGCCACCAGCCAGACACAGGCAGGGAAGGTACTGGGCTTTGGCCTTTGTTCCAGGCAGTCAGGCTGCAGAAGCTGGCCTCTGGCTCTGCCACCACACTCTTCCCCAGCTCCAGTTTCCAATGACCCTAAGTAACCAATCCTCCCACTCAGCAAGTTGGGGCTCTGCTTTAGGTACTCGTGCCAGCAGGAAGTTGTTGCCAGTGGTGCTTCCTGGCTGACCACAGAGGTCAGCGAAAGACTAAGGTGACGGGCGGGCGTTGCTGCTAACCGCCACAGGGAGAGCAGGGGAAGGAGCCACCGGCAGTCAGTACTAAGTCCTACCAAGTCCCCTTTCCAGCAGGACGGGAGCAGCACTTTCCCGGCCTCCCCCCCACCTACAACCCTGTGAGATATAAGGTACCTCCTCTACCAGCTGCTGCTAAAGAAACAATGTAGCGTGGCAAGATGGCTGAGAGGATAAAGGTGCTTGCTGACTGGCCTGACAATCTAAGTCACGGTGACACCTACACTGTGGCAAGAGAGAACCTACTCCAGCGAGTTGTCCTCTGACTTTCATGCACACCTCATGGTACACCCATATGCCCCATCACGAATACCAAATATATACGATTTAATAATAAATTTCATAAAGTTTTTTTTTTAAAAATGAAAACTTGAATGTACTATCCAGTTACATTCAGTGAGATATGTAGAACACCCCGTTTAGCTGGGCGTGGTGGTACACACCTATAATCTTACCACTTGGAAGGCAGAGGCAAGCAGATCTCTGTGGGCTCAAGGCCAGCCTCGTCTACACAGTAAGACTATCCTGTCTCAAAAAACAAATCAAAAAAACCACCCGGCTCAGGGATTTCTAAGCCTGGCTAAAGGGCATTGTACTGCACGGGTGTTCCAAGGACAGACAACCCAGGCCCTGGCTTGCCAGGCCAGCAGGAGTGTGTGGGAGCATTCCTCACGTCCCAGGATGTTAAAGAACACAGTGGCCTCGGGCAAACCTGCCTGCTACCTGGTGAAGGTTCCACTCACAGGAGAATCAGTCTGCTAGTCCAAGAAGGCACAGAGCTCATACGCTCACTGCCCACTAATCTCTTCCAGATCACTGCTGTTATACACAGCAGCAAAGCCGGCAAGCCGAGTCCTGCTAGCTCAGAGCTGGTCACTCCAGTTTGCCTGGCAGCATGGGAGTGGGGAGAGGGGAGGAAGAGGAGGAGGGGAGATTATGATTCTCTGTTTTCAAGCCCCACCCCAGAGGCCAGGAAAGGAAGCAGCTATGTTCCCACTGCAAGATCACCAACTGTAGACACTGATGAGCTCTGGGCAATGAGCACTTCCATCAAACTAGAGGGGGAGGGGACCAAAATGGGTACAAGTGGGCTGGGCTCCTGCCAAGGACTTTGAATGAATCTCCGTCCAAACTAGAACCCTGCAGGTGTATTGTCTCTGGGACAAGGCAGACTTGCATGGTGGACAGCACACCCCTGGAGGGAGACAGGTAAGCAGTGAAAGCGGCCTCGAGGAGCCTCCAAGGCAGACGGTTGCCTTCTAGCCTGAGGTCAGTCTCTCAGCCAGCCCTGTAGTGCAGAGCATGCTCATCTTGGTTATCTCAAGTAAGGTCTGAGCACTTGTGACACTGACAGAAGGATAAGAGGAAAGAGAGACTCTTGTTATCTGTGCTGTGGAATCCTGTCGGCAGCCAAGTGTAGAGCAGTATACATGAGGCTTCTGCAGAGAAAGGAGGGTGCTCACCCTCCCCAGAACAGAACCCAAGACTACCACTGAGAGGAGCTGTTTGTGACAAACAGGAATGTCTGGGGTAGGGGTGGGGGCAAGGCAGTCATTAGAGTCCTCTTTTTCAATAACTACTATATCACATTGACCCCCTAGAACCTTTAGTGGCAGCCAAGACCCATGAGCCACCCTTTGGAAGAGGGAAAGCAACCCTGATCTCTGGCATAACATTGTACCAGTGTCTCCAGTTAACCCTGCTGCAAAGCAAAGTCTCCCACAGGGACTAAACCCTCAGACCGCCTCCTGCCTACATGCACAAACCTCTCCTCCCTCCTGTACAACATGGCTTGTGGTGGTAGAGGAAGCACCAAATGAGCATTCGGTCAACAAGGCGCTCTGAAGTACAGGCAGAAAGTCAAACCCCAAACACACCTCTCATGCAATTCTGTTTCAAGTGGGTAGGATGGCTCAGCACATCTAGGTACAGTGCCAAGACTGATGACCTGAGATAGGTCCCTAGAAACTCAATGGTGGAAAGAAAGAACCAATTCCTCCAACTTTTCCTCTGACCTACATTGCATTCACATATGCAAAACAAAAAGGCAAATGTATAAAAATAAAATTCTGTCTTACCCCTTCCTACACACAATCAACTTATACATCTAATACGTCTATGTGAATATATATGTTTGTTTATATATATGTAAAGTTGATTTCCAACTGGACTCAGGTTTCCCAACCATTTCTCCCACTGTATGAAGAAAGGCTGGCAGGCTTCCTTTACCGGACAGCAGCCGGGCCCCTGACACCTGTTTTCAAGGTTCTCATTGTTTACAGACCGCCAGGGTTTTGCTGTAACTTTCTTCCTCCCCTGGGTTACTTTCCCTCCATAGAGCTCCCATCCTCCCTTCTGGTAAGAGAAGGCCAGAAGCTAAGGCCAGACTTCACTCCCATCAGGAAGCTTCCCGGCTAGCTTCCACCTAGCTTACTTAGCTGAGTCTCTACTGTGGCCCCCTAGGCATTCTCAGCTTAGCTATAGGAGACTGCCGCTGCTCTGCCCTGCTCTGCCGCTGCTCTACCAGTGGGTTGGTCTTCTTTGCAACTCTTAGTGGTTATTCAGCTCATTGTTATACAAAACTAAAAAGCAGTCACAGGGAAGTTTCCTGGACTCAGTTACTTCAGTGTTCTTGATGCCCTGGCACAGCAGCAGCAGCAACAGCCACTAGCAGGGCCTCCAGAGATGCTTTCCGAAGTCAAACTGGAATGCTATGGGGTCACAGCTCCCTGATTTCCTCATTACCCAACAGCCCTTAACCCAGCTCTGATCCATGTGACCCTGAGCCAGGGCTGAACCGCTGCTGCCTACTGCTTTAAAAATCCATCCCCTAGGGCTTTCTGGCACCTAAATGGTCACAGTCCCTGGCAAGAACCCAGTGTCTTTGGTGTGCTGAGCGGGGGACCTGCTGCCCTTCCACCTGTCCTTTCCCATATCACTTCCTGCCATGGAAGTCTACAGGCCTTCTAAGGAGAACCACCATTAAAAGTGAGGGTTATGGGGCAAGTACCAAGGGTCCCAGGGGAGATCTAGTCAAGACCCAAATCTGCCCAAACAAGTTACATAACTTTGAACAAATCACTCTCCTCCTAGGACCTGTTTCCACACTTGTAAAGGCTCCGAGGTTCTGTCCAGAGTGAATAGAGTTCTTCACATGTGTTCAAGCTTTCTAGGACTGTCCCTCAGATGGAAGCAGGACGTGAGAAGGGGTTGCCTGTCATGATGAAGCCCACTTCCTGATCTTGGCTAATATCAAGTGAGCCTGCCAAGACGCCTGACTCTCTAGGGAGACTTGCCCAGCATTCTGTGGACACTAGGCCCACTCACTGAAAAATTTTAGGCTAGGATTGAAAAAAATGAAATGAAACATTCAATTCTAAACTTACGGTGTTAAAAGGATGATTTGTCTTTTTCCAAAGACTTCACCAGTCCCATTCGCAAACTCCCCACTCCTCCCAGTCAGGATTGTGGCCACGAGGCCCAGGGCAAGGCACTATGACACAGTCTATTTCCCTCAGGCCTCCAGGCAACTCAGCCTTCAGTGAGCAGGAAACCTTCGTGCATGCTCAGGGCCTGGCGGGCAGCAGCACACCCAGCAAGCTGAGCGGAGCCTGCCCCCACCCGCATGATTCCCACAGTGGCTGGTTCCTGGGTGGGGAGCTGCCTGCCTGCAGTGAGCAGGAGGTAATCCGTGAGGAGAAACTGATTTGGCAAAGCCCAGCAAGCAGCAGTTTCAGTCTCCCTGCCCAGGTGGGGGAGGGGAGCCAGGCCCAAGCAGACCTGTCTAACAGGTCCTTAGTTCTACCACCCAGTCAGAACTTTCTTTCTTCCTGGGTTCAAACCAGGAGAAGAGAAAGTCAGTCTTACAGGGAAATGAGGAAGGATGGTGTTTTCAATCCTGTCTATCCATGATGGTCCGTTCTGCAAACCCTGACCAACTCACAACTACTGGTCCATTTACAAAAGCAACTCAGGGCTATCGAGACAGCTCAGCAGCTAAGGGCACTTGTGGCTGTTCCAGAGGACCCAGGTTCAATCCCAAACACCCACAACTATCCAAAACTTCAGTCCCAGGGGATTCAATGCCCTCTTCTAGCTTCCATTACACAAGGCACAAAGTGGTACACACAGGCAGGCAAAAACCAATTCACACAAAACAAAATAATTAAAAAAAAAAAAAAAAAAAAAGAACAGTCCACAGGTCCCCATTTCCTCAGGCCTCTGAACTGAGCTAACGGAGGCAGGCCTGGGTAGTTCTCAAAAAAGCAACTGCTATGCTAAAGAGAAGCCTGGGCCCTCAGCACCAGCAGTGCCGAGTTGGTGTGACAATCAGTGCTTCCCATGCCACACTCCTGAGCCTTTCCAACCTATAAATATCTGCAGCTTCCGACTCGTGCAGAGCGCACGGTGTCTGCTCTGGACAGGACTCCCAACCCTTCACGAACCTGTCCGCTCTCCCAGAGGGAAGGGTGAAGCCAGCTAACCAACTGCTCAAGCATCAACTGAGCTCACGCCAAGAACAGAGGGCTTGGCTTCCTGGCTCTGGTCCCTACTTCAGGAAGCCAGACAGGGATTCCTTAGCAGAGCATCCTCTCCTGTGGTTTTCCCAGTTCTTATCCAGCAACAGTGTAAACCTTCCCCTCATCCTTCCTTCTACTTTCAAAATGCAGTTCCTTTCCGGTCACTGATGCTGCCAAACCCTACAATCTGAGTTCAATCCCTAGAACCCACAAGAAAAGAACCAACTGACTCCTGAAAGCCGTCTTCTGGCTGTCGTACTCCCCTACCTAGTAACCTAGTATGAATGTTCCCAACACAGACACACACACACACACCCCCCCACCACCACCACACAGACACACACACCACACATACATAGCACCACACACACACACCACACATACACAGCACCACACCACACAGACACACACACACACCACCACCACCACACAGACACACACACCACTACCACCACACAAACACAGACACACCACCACTACCACCACACACACCACCACCACCACCACACAGACACACACACACACACACCACACATACACAGCACCACCACACACACATACACCACACATACACAGCACCACACCACACAGACACACACACCACCACCACCACCACCACACAGACACACACACACCACACATACACAGCACCACTACCACACACACACCACACATACACAGCACCACACCACACGGACACACACACACCACTACCACCGCCACACAGACACACACACATACCCCCACTACCACCACACAGACACAGACACACACCACACATACACAGTATCACCACCATCACCACCACCACCACAACCACAGACACAGATACACACACACATACACACAAAAATGTTATACTGCAAAATCATTTTCAGTAATTATTATATTTAACATACTGATTAAAACTTCTGACTAAATAGCCAAAGAACTCAACAGAAACAAGTGTCTGATTTATAAAGCAAGATGGGTACATTTCCCTGAGGTACTCTATAATGAAGAATACTCATGCTGCAACTTTTACTTTTTTGCAGTGATGGGACTAAAATCCAGAGCCTCCACCAAGGTCCACCTTCAGACTATTTCTTGTTTTTCATTTCACAGACAATTCATTAAGAGCTGACTGTGTAAAAAGCACCTTATAGGCACTGGAGAAAGGGATTTACAGATAGGCAAGCAGGCAGGCACAGACACAGACAGACAGACAGACAGACAGACAGACAGACACACACACACACACACACACACACACACACACACAGTGTATTATAGTTAGCCTTCAAAAGAGTTAACAGACTAACATGACAAGGATACAGATTACAAGTCAAATCCAGAAAGTGAAGTTATAGTTAGCCCCATCACCCAATTTATTAGTGGTCTGTGACCTTTAGTTATTATTCAGAGGAACAGTCAAAGACAACCTTAGACCTCACTTTTAGTGAGAACCATCAGTGCCGCCGAGATTTGCTTAAACCCTGGGGCTCGATGAATTCGGACACATAGGCATGAGTGGGCTCTGTTAGCGTCACTATATAATCCGCAAGAAAGAAATGACTGGGAATACTGACAATGGTGTGTCAGTATTTATGTGCCTTCCTTGTCTTTTATCACTATCTGAACCTCAAAGTCAGGCCTAATAATAAGGTTATGGGGGGAAAAAAACTTTTAAAAAAGCCCAAAAATCTGCTCTAGGGCTGGCAACATGGCTCAGTGGGTAAAGGTGTTTGGCGCTAAGCCTGAGGACTTTAGTTCCATTCTTGGAACCTACACAGTGGAAGGGACTGACTCCTCTGGGTTCCCTCTGACCTCTACATGTCCACTGCAGCACAAAGGCAACCACACCCACAAGCGTGTGTGCACCCCGACACAGAAATAAAAATAAATCCATGTCAACAAAAAGCTGCTCAGGATTCAGCCAGGGAATGCAAGGCAACACGGATCTGAGTGAGCTGTCTTGGCAAGTCCCGGCCACTCCGAGCTCTGTGCCAGAGTCCCCATCTCAGCCTCCATGGCTGTAACTAAGCATGTTTATACATTTTCATTGTCTCCCATTTGGCAATTATCAAGTGTGGTTTCCTTCCTAACTCCTGCTCCACTGGCCACCGGCTCCAGCACTGTCTCACCATTGCACAGGCTTCCCTCAGCTGCAGAGCTCTTCGGTAAGGAAGCAGGGAGAAATGAAGAGAAAGAAACAAATTCCTGACACATATACAACTTATGTCATTAAGGAACAAAAAGAAAGCTGCTGGCGTGGTGGCACACATCTTTAACTACTGTACTTAGGAGGCAGAGACAGGTTGATCCCTATGTTCAAGGCCAGCCAGGTCTATATACAGTGTTCCAAGACAGCCAGGTATATATGTGTGTATATGTGTGTGTGTATATATACATACATACATACATACATACATACATACATACATAGCGAGACCCAGTTTAAAAGGACCCCCACCCCAACTCCACCCCAAAGCCACAAATAGAACATGCCTTTAACTTGGCTCTTGGGAGGGGCTGTATCAGGATTACCATTGCTGTGATAAAAACAATGACCAGAGCAACTTGTGGTGGAAAGGGTTTATTTCATCTTAGACTTCCAGGTCACATTCCCTCACTTTTCATGAGGAAAGTCAGGGCAGGCACGTGGAGGCAGGAACTGAAGCAGAGAGTATCAGGGGACACAGCTTACTGGCATGTTCCCCATGGCTTATTCAGCTGGCTTTCTCCTAAAGCACAGGACCACCTTGACTAGGGCTGGCACAATCATCCTGCGCTCACCCCAAGCAATCACTAATTAAGAAAATGCCTCAGAGGCTTGCCGACATGTCAGTCTTGCCGACATGTCACGGTTACCACTTCTCAGAGAACTCTAGCTGGCATCAAGTTGAAACAACAATTTGGACATCAATAGAAGCAGTAATACCAGGAGTTCAAAGCCAGTCTCTATTAGATAGCAAGTTCAAGGCTAGCCTGGGCCATACAAGGTTCTATCACAAAATAAACTAAAACAAAATGATATTAAAGGCCGGGCAGTGGTGGTGGTGGTGGCGGCGGCGGCGAACGCCTGTAATGCCAGCACTCTGGGAGGCAGAGGCAGGCGGATTTCTGAGTTCCAGGCCAGCCTGGTCTACAGATCTACAGAGTGAGTTCCAGGACAGCCAGGGCTACACAGAGAAACCTTGTCTCAAAAAACCAAAAAAAAAAAAATAAATAAATAAATAAAATAAAATAAAATAAAAAGTCAGAGCTAGGGGCTGTAGCTCATGAAGGAATACCAAGGTATGTTACTTATGTACTTGGGCTCTGCATTTGAACCCAGGTCCAATAAAGAAGGGGAGGGAAGGAGAGAGGGAGAAAGCATGGAAGGGGGGACAAAGGGAGGGAGGAAAAGTGAAATATGTTGGCAAATGCCTGTGATCTCAGCATTCAGAAAGCTAAGGCAGGAGTATCACATGCATAGAAGCCAGAAGTCAGCCTGAGGTGTGAATCCTCAGGCACTGTTTCTCACACCATCAACCCTGTCACTGTTTATTGAGACAGGGTCTCTCACAGTTCTTGGGCTCACAAATTAAGCTGGGTTGGCTGGTCAGCGAGCCCCAGGATCCTTCTGCCCTGTCTTCCCAGTACTGAGATCACACCCACACTACACCCCATCTAGTAGCTTTTGTGGCTTCAGGAGCTCAAATTCAGGCCCACTGACAAAGCCATTTTTCCAGTCCCTCTTCTCTGATCCTAACCCCAGGATGTGCCAAAGGCAGTGGCACACACCTACATTGAGACTACATGGGAAGCAAAGGCAGCAGGACCACTTGATCCTAACCTAGGCAAAACCCAAAAAAATTGGAAAAGCAGGTAAGAGGACTGATATAAATCACATCAAAATAAGATCCCTTCCTGGAATAAGAAGGGACGGTTAGGGGTAGAGGGGGTGAGTGTGTGTGAGTGTGTGTGAGTGTGTGTGTGTGTGTGTGTGTGTGTGTGTGAATGGCCTGCCTAAAGCCTGCCCTTCATGGAGGAGCTACTTCTCTGAAATGGCTCACTGGGAAAGCGTGATGAGGGCAGAAGACTCCAAATGCAGGGGGAAGTCAGCAGTTCAGCACCACTCTGAGGCCCTCTACCATGATCCTATGCAGGGCCAACCAGCCGTGGACGACACCATCACTAAGGGACTGGCTTCGACTCTAGATTTGGCAGCTTGCCCTATCGGCTGCTTCACTAGCAGTGTCTGTGGATTCAGAAGGCAGAGTGTTTGCTTCTGAAACACTGTCTTAAAAATATATTTCAGAATAAGCATCATCCATTCCAAGACAGAAGGAGGGAATGAAAACCAAACCAAATAAAGGAACGGGGTGCTGCCAAATGCAAAGGGGCACACTGGAGGGAGAACACGCATGAAGAGACAGTACTTACCACATGCACCTGAGGGGAGCCAAAGCCACTCAGGACTGCTTACCACAAAGCTAGAAAGCAGTGGGGCTGGGCATGAAGTACGCACGTGCCATGTATAGGGTGCTCAGTCTGAGGCACAACATTAAAGAAAAGCATAACTTTTAATCTCAGCACTCAGGACACAGGCAGGCAGGTCTCTGTAAATTCAAGGCCACCCTTGTCTACATATCAAGCTCCAGACCAGCCAGGGCTAAATAGTGAGACTGTCATAAACCAAACCAAACCAAACCCACACAAAAGGAACAAGAAGCTTGAGGACACTGAAGCGCTAATGAGATGAGTGTCAATCCCACACTTCCTCATCTCAAGATCAACTCGCACAGTCTAAATACCTGTATTTATGGGAAACAAGACAAGCCATGGCTGGCTCCACATCCACACACAGGACTGTCGCCTAATCAATGAGCAGCCACACCTCTCTGCCAGCATGCCATCAGTAATTGAGGCCCTGTGCTTATTTTCTCTGGGAACACAAGTGCAGCAGAGCAAAGCCTCTGTGGACCTAACCCATTATGACAGCCTTTTCATTAGCAGAAAACATTGCCATGAGCTCTCCAAGGAAGAGTGGCTGTATCACTGAGGAGTACCTGAAGACACCTGTGGATGAGCAGCAGAGAACACTGAAACAGAGAGGTCTGTGGGAGATGGGGATGGAGAGGGGAGAGTTACTCAGGGCAATGTAGTCAGCTGGATCAGAAAGTCAGTGAACCTCAAAATAGCTTGTGAGAATTTGAGCTTTTCTATTTTAACAAACACAGGTGGGCTCTAAAGATTTTTCTTTGAGGTGCAGGGGAGTTTATCAGCTTCTAATACCAATGGTCACATCTTTCTCAGCTAAAGGGACCACAGTGGCTGGTTACACCGAATAGTTTGCCTCTTTACCCCATGCTAGCTAGCCAGCATCTTCAAAGAAAAGGTCCTCTTTGTCAAGGTTAGATTTACAACTAGATAAACCGTATAAACTCATGTTCACTCTATAGTAGCATACACACAGCAAGTATTTCCAATCACAATTACAGCTGTCTAGGAGGACCACATGCATTGTGGCAGAGACCAGCTTCAGCAGACAAACATGAAGCAGAGATGGAGCGAATATACACAGGAAGAACTGGCATATTACACAAGGCACCAAGCTATAGGTCTAGCAGGATGCCCAGAGTTCAACTCCTAGGACTGAACTAGGAAGTCCCCAAATGCATAGTGGCCTGGCACTACCAACTGTGGTGCCCAAAGCTTTTGGTAATGAAGGCTAAGAGCTGAGTTTGTGTCCTATGGACAAAATTACACATAGTTAAGTTATATACAAAAAAGCTTCTTTTTCTTTTTCAAGAAAGGCAGAGAGACTGTGCTTTAAAAAAAAAAAAAGGCCACTGTGCCACAGACCAAGGCATTTAAGTGTACAAAGTACAGCTGTCCTTGCTGTGGGGTCTGTGGGATGGGGAGAAACACAGTAGCAAAGGGAAAGCCAGGATCAAATGAGGACTATGACATGCCCACTGTCTTCAGCCCAGCTGAGCCAAGCTGAGGGCTGCCCATGCTCCTGCCGCATTCCACATTTGTGGCAGGCCAAGGACAGAAAGAAACAGCTATAAGCTGCAACACACAGCTGCCCTAGGAAACAAAGCTAATCCTAAGGGAAGGGCAGGTTGAGTAGCTCTTGTCTGAAACAATTGAGGACATATTGCTTGGGCTATTTTTTAGATTTTTGGAATATTTGCACATATAAGACATAGGTAGGGGATAGGACTGAAGTCTAAACATGACATCTCATGTTTTTATTATTATTATTATTATTATTATTATTATTATTATTATTATTATTTAGCCAGATCTCATGTAGGCCAGGCTAGCCATAAGTAACTATGAAGTCCAGGATGACTTTGATCTTTGATCCTTCTGCCTTTGCTTTCTGAGTGCTGGAATTACAGATGTGTACCATGACATTGGTTTATGCTTAGTGCAAAATGTACTCAGAACTGAACCCAGGGATCTATGCATGTTGAGCAAACACTGAGATATCTCCAGCACCCCCATTTTACATTTCCTTTCCTTGAGACAGTTTCTTGCTATGTAGCCCACATACCACCCTTAATTCAGTGCTTCAGTGTCAGCCACCAGAGCTGGGACATAGGCAAGTACTACCTCAGGTAGCTCACACGTTTATCTTTCCAGAAAGCCCAAGGTAAATTTTATTTTACTTTGTTTTGTCTCTGGGAGGAGGTTTCTTGAAACAGGGCTTTGCTATGGTTGTCCTAAAACTTATGTGGACCAGGTGTCCTGGAACTCTCAGAGCTCTGCCTGCCTCTGCCCAGTCTCCAGGTACTGGAGTAAAGCCGTGCAGTCTTACAAACACACTCGTTTAGTTTTTGAGAAAGGGTTTTTCTTTTCTTTTTTCCTTTCTTTTTCCCCCCCTTGAGTCAGGGTTCTCTGTGTAGCCCTGGCTGTCCTTGAACTCAAGAGATCTGATTGCCTCTGCAAAGATCCACTACCGCCCTACTGAGACAGGGTTTCAAATAATCCAGTTTGGCTTTGAATCACAAAGCAGTTTAAGATGACCCTGAACTTCTGATCCTCTTGTTTCAATCTCCCAAGTGTTAAAATGAAAGTATTAAAGATAACTGTATATAAACTTTTGGAGCCCTGAGTTTTGATTAGAACTTTGCATATGAGCTCAGGTTCCTCGTTTGTGGAATCCATCTTTGTACAAACAGGTAAGAGGCCCCTCGTGTTCTCGCAAAGGACCCAAGTTCAGATCCACCAGGCAGCTCACAAGTCTCTTTCACTCACGCTCTGGGTGGTCTGTTGCCTTCTGGTCTCCACAGACATCAGCACATACCCTGCATAAATAAGCAGACATACATCTGCACATAAATAAGAAATCTTTTTAAAAAGATTTGTATCTTTCCTTTTTTAGGTCTGGAGGCATAGTTTCTCTGTCTAGTCAAGGTTGGTTCTGAAATCATGACCCTCCTGCCTCTGCCTCCCAGTTACTTCAGATGTACTGTGCTTTTTCACTTTGGATTGTAAAATTAAAAAATAATAAGCCTGCACTTTCTTTTCTATGGATGCAACTGAAGTCAGGAGTGCCAGCTCTTCACAGCCTATAATGACTAGTTCAGAAAATGACAAGTCATTCTGGATCACCTGGTTTATGGCATCAGACCAGGGGCAGTGGTGGCACATGCCTTTAATCTCAGTGCTTGGGAGGCAGACACAGGTAGATTTCTGAGTTCAAGGCCAGCCTGGTCTACAGAGAAACCCTGTCTTGAACCTCCCCCCTCAAAAAAAGGAAAAGGCTTGTGTAAAGCTGTGGACCTGTTAGTTTAAGCCTGGCATGGTGGTGCATGCCTGTAATCCCAGCACTTGGGAGACAGAAGCAGGCAGATTTCTGAGTTCGAGGCCAGCCTGGTCTACAGAGTGAGTTCCAGGATGAACAGCCAGGACCACACAGTGAAACCCTGTCTTGAAAAACCAAAACAAACAAAAAAACAAAAACAAAAACAAAACAAAAAAACAAAAGTCAAGCAAACCACCTGGTTTATGGCATCAGACCAGTGATCTAACACTGCTTGGCCTATGTCCTTCATCTGAGCAGTGGAGAAAATAACAAGACCAACTAGCTCATAGAGTGAGTGGATTCATGAATATACAAGGCTAAGCAAGGACAAAGTCAGTTCTCAGTAAGTGGAGGTTATTACAGGTGCAGATAAAGACATGTACCCTCAGAGGCAAACAACCCAAACAAGTGGGACCGGTGGGGCATTGTCTATTCTTCAAGTGCTCATCCACTGCTTTCACATCACATTTTCCAACAATCTGGGACTGAGCTCTGCATTTGGAAGGCTATCCAGGAGACGCCGTTAATGAGGCACCGTTGTCTTTGCTAGTAAACCAACCTTTGAAAGTGAAAAGTCTCTTATCATCTACACAGACCATCGGTCAAAGAAAAAATGGCGTACTTCTAGAACTGACAAAAAAGTCATGGACCAGGAATGTAGCCCAGCAACAGAATACTCAGAGTGTGTGTTCAATTCACAGCATACACACAGTACAAACCACATGGAATTCTGAGAAGTGGAGGTGGGGGAGACTACTGTAGAAAGAGCTGAGGATTATGGGACTTGCTCACTGATGGGAAACCCAACTACAGTCTTGCCGCTCTGTTTATAGATGAAAAGCAATACTAAACACTTGATTAAAAGTTTGTTTTTTAAGCCGGGCGGTGGTGGTGCACGCCTGTAATCCCAGCACTCTGGGAGGCAGAGGCAGGCGGATCTCTGAGTTCGAGGCCAGCCTGGTCTACAGAGTGAGTTCCAGGACAGCCAGGGCTATGCAGAGAAACCCTGTCTCGAAAAAAACAACAACAACAAAAAAGTTTGTTTTTTAAAATTCTTCCAGAGCTGGTGAAGTACTCAGCAGTTCAGTGTGTCTGATGCCAAGCCTGTAGATGGACTTCAATCCCAGGCTCCATAATGGTAGAAGGAGGTACTAACTGCCTCCTGCAAGCTGTCCTCTAATTTCCAAATATACAAACCATAAATAAATATAATTTAAAATTATTCCAACAAGGTAAGATTCAAAGCAAATAATATTAGTTTAAAAATGTTTGCTTGGTCAGATGTGGCCATGATGCAATATCTTTAATCCCAGCACTTAGGAAGCAAAGTCTGGTAGATCTCTGCAAATTCTCGGCCGACCTGGTTTATATACAGAGTGAGTTCCAGGACAGCAAGGGCAATGGCTAGAGACCCTATCTCAAAAAACAAATAAAAAACCCAAACAAACTAAACAAAAAAAAACCAAACAAACAAACAAACAAAAAAAAAACAGAGTCTGTTAGTCAAGCAGAAGTTCATCCAAGCACTGGGAGCCTGGTGCACAGTGAGTTTCAAGCGGGGTAGAGCGACACTGGGGGATCCTGCCTCAGGAAGAAGGAAACAAGCACAGGCTAACTGGGGTGCAGCTAAGCATGGGTTCAAGTCCCAGCACTTACAAAAGGAGGGAATGAGGAAGGCACAGAGGAAAGGAAGGAGAACACACAAAGTATGCAGGCTCTGCAGCCCCAAAGAAATAAACAGCTTGGTATGGGGCCTAACTTGACACTGCCAGACTCCAATATCTTAGGCAACAAGGCTCATCAAGGATGAAAGAGTGCAGCAGCTGGGTAGTGGTGGCACACACCTTTAATCCCAGCACTTGGGAGGCAGAGACAGGCGGGATTTCTGAGTTCGAGGCCAGCCTGGTCTACAGAGTGAGTTCCAGGACAGCCAGGGCTACACAGAGAAACCCTGTCTCGAAAAACAAAAAAAAAAAAAACAAAAAAAAAAAAAACAAAACAAAACAAAAAAAAAGGGATGCAAGAGTGTAATGCAAGCTTTGCAGTTTTCAGACAGGGAACTGACCAATAGCCAACATATAAACCTTAAAAAACCTGTTATAATAAAATTCAAGTAAGCCAAATGATCCTTTTAATGGAATTTTTAAAAGGCCAATGCTATGCACTCAGAGCAGGAAATAAGCCAACTTTGATCAAAGTCTCCTAGGTCACTGAGAACTGACTTCCTCAGCTAGAATGACTACAAGCCAAGGCGGCAAGTGCCTTCCTGAGGGCAGGTCAGGACTCTGGGAATCACAAACAAAGGCTTACCAGTGAGGTCACAGCAAACCACTGACCACTCCAGGGCAGTGCTGATGAAGCTGGCTTGAGCTATGTTCTTGCACTTTCTGTCTGGAAAGCTCTCCACCCCAAACTCCTGCCTCCACACTGCAAAACTCATGGCATCAAATAGCTTCTGTTCGTTTGGCTTACAGCTTTTCATACTGATATCATTAAAATTAAAATAGACCTTGGATACAGCTCAATGATAGAACACTACTAGCCTACCATGTATAAGGCCCTGGCTTCTATTACCAACACAAGAAAATGAAAGTAAAAGAGAAAATACTAAACTACGGATTCCTTTAAAATAAGTTCATTAACCCGAATAAATTACAGATGGCACTTCTTCTGAAAAGTAACTGTATTTTCCTTTTTTGTGTTTTAATGGGGGAGGAGTCATCTGTTTGTCTGTTTTGAGACAGGGTCTCTTTACACAGTCCTGGCTAGGCCTATAACTCACTCTGTAGAGGTCCAGCTCACAGAGATCTGCCTATCTCTGCCTCCCATAGGGCTGGGATTAGAAGTGTGCACCACCATGCCCGGCCAGTAACTACATTTCCCAACATACTAAAATTCAGGTGAATTAACTGAATTTGTTATTTTTTAAGATTTATTTTATGTTTGTATATTCACCACATTCATGCCTGGTGCCAGAGGCCAAAAAAGAGAACGGGACCATCTGGACCAAGAGCTATGGTTGGTTTTGAGTACCACCTGGGTCCTGGGAATCAAACTCAGGTCCTCTGCAAAAGCGACAAATGCCCTAAGCCCTAACTAGATCACAATGAAGGTTTCAACAAACCCTGAAAAAATTAATTTTGAAATCAGCCAGACACAGGACAAATGTATGAGTTGCATGGGGAATTTAGAATAGGGAATAAAAGAGAAATAGGGGTTGCCAGGGCTGAGGAGCTGGAGTAGGGAGTTACCATTAGTTAATTAGTGCAGACTACTTTCAGATGATGAAAAAGTTCTGGAAATCATAGTAAGGTTTATATAACAATGTGATCTACTTTAATGGCACAGGACTAAATAAAAACAATTATCAAGCCCGGAAGTGGTGTCAGGAGGCAGGCAGGCTGTTATCTGTGAGTTTGAGGCCAGCCTGATCTACTGAGTGAGTTCTAGGACAGAAAGGGATACACAAAGAAACACTGTCTCAAAATAAACCAACCAAACAAAAATTATCAAAATAGGAGCTGGAGTGCTGGCTCACAGCTGAGAGCACTGCCAGCCCCTCCAGAGGACCCAGGTTAGTTCTAGCACCTATATTGTGACTCAAAGACTGCCTCAAACTACAGCCCCAGAGGCTCAGACACCGACTGTATGAGGACCAGGCACACACATGGGTCCTGACATTGATGCAGACAACCCCCACACTTGTTACAATTTTTACCATAGTAAGAGTGGCACTGAAGCACCAGGTCATAAGAGAATTTTAGGACAGCATAATCGAGAAACAGACTATAAAGTAAAGTGATCAGCATTCTTACAGTGAGTCATGGCTGGGGTGAGGAAGATGCCTCACAGTGGGAAGAGCTTGCTGTTCTAGAGCGAAGAGCACAGCTCTGGTTATCCAGAACCCACACAAGTGCCACACGGATGTGGGAACCCACCTGTAATCTCAGTGCATGAGAGGCAGAAATAGAATTCCCAGAGCAAGCTGGCTAGCTAGACACAAAAGCCAGGCATGATGGAAGCAGAACCAGGAGGAACCCTACAGTAAGAGACTGTGTTTCAAAGAAGGTACACAGCTCCTGAAGAAAAAGTTCACCTCTGACCTCCACACACTCACCCCAATACAACATGTACTTACATGATGTACACACACACATGCACCCCACACATATATATATGTATACATACAGTAAAAGAAATTTAAATGAAATAAGTTCATTATAAGTAAATAGAAATAACTTATTTTTAATAAAAATGTATTTCTTGAACTCCAACTAAATTTGCACTGAGTGTACTTGAACTGGTGTGCAATCAGAACCTACAGGCAAGGCCAGGGCTATTCAGCAGTGAGGTGCTTGCTTCTTTGGCATGTGCAAAGTCCTGGCTGGGTCTAATCTCCAGCACCAAAAAGGCTCCAAACCAAAACCTCTGCAACAGCATAGAGGAGAGTAAGGGTGGGAACTGACTATAACATACAAAAGACAGAAAGACTAAGTTCTGACACACTGTTATGCAGATGGGTGATTAATATTGAATCCTATAAATCAAATGGCTAGTAGGAGTTGAATGTTCCCATCACAGAGAAATGACAAATGTTTGAGTTGGACAACCAAAAATATCCTGAGCAGATCATTACATAATATATGTGCTAAAATACACTTTACCCTATAAATATGCAAATTATTTTAGAGGCAGGGTCTTGCTATGAGCCTTGTCAGGCCCCTCGGCAATCCTCTCACCTTAACCTCCCCCATACTAGGATTACTGGCATGCACTACCACACCTAGCAAAATACACACATATTTTTGTCCAATGTCTTATATTTATCTACTAAAATATACATTTTTAAGGTTTTTAAAGTTAATTTTGTGTTGCACTTGGGAGGCAGAGGCAAGTGGATCTCTGAGTTTGAGGCCAATCTGATCTACAGATTTCCAGGACAACTGGGACTACACAGAGAAGCCTTGTCTCAAAAAATGTATATGTGTACATTTTTTGCATATATATGTATGTGTGTGTGTGTGTGTATATATATATATATACACAATATATATATTGTATGCATGCATGTAGCCTGCACGGGGGTAAGTGCACATGAGTGCAGGTGCCAGAGGTGTGAGATCCCTAGACATGTAGTCACATGTAGCTGTGAGCTATTCAACACAGATGCTAGGAACTGAATTTAGGTCCTTTTCAAGAGCAGTACAAGTTCTTACCCACTAAGTCATCATCGCTCCAATCCCTAAAAATGTAAATGTTTAAGGACTGGGATGTGGAGTACTTGGCTAACATATACAAAGCCCCAGCACATAGACCCTTTCTCAAGAGGAGACTGTGAAGGAGCTGTAACTCAGTGATCAATACATCAGTTATTTTTACATAGGAGACTCTGAGCTCACATGCTCAGCACAATAACAACATCAAAAAACTTTGCTTCAATCCCCTGCCTAAGCCTCTTCCTATGTTGGGACCACAAGCCCAAGCCACCTCTGCAAGTAAAACGGACCATTTCTTTTTTTTTCTTTCTTTCTTTCTTTCTTTCTTTTTTTTTTTTTTTTTTTTTTTTTTGGTTTTTTCAAGACAGGGTTTCTCTGTGTAGCCCCGGCTGTCCTGGAACTCAACTCTGTAGACCAGGCTGGCCTCGAACTCAGAAATCTGCCTGCCTCTGCCTGCCTCCCTGAGTGCTGGGATTACAGGCGTGCGCCACCACCGCCTGGCTGATCATTTTTTATCAAGTATTATTCATTCACTCAAAATAAAAATAAACCCAGTACATGTTTACACACCTACTCTCTTTAGGGAAACATTATGTTTTCCAAAACAACTGAAATTTGATTAAAAGTGTTGCCTTTAATATATCTGCCTTAATGGCAGACAGGTGACTTCTTATATCTACTCTGCACTCCATGTTTAAAAATATTTTATGAAATATGCGAGGAAATCCAATTTCATATAGACATGTAGATGGAAAACAGGAGTTCAGCAGCTTTCCAAACCCTGACTAAAGCTCACAGTAGGAGCTCGTCCCCGCTAGTAAGATGGCCCAGCGCTCCAGCACTTGTCACCGGGTCCTGCGTGCTGAGCTCGATGCCTGAAGCCTCTTTGTAAGTGGGACGGAGAGGACCAACTCCTGCAGGTTGTTCTGTATGCTGCATTCCACTCCGCCCACCCACACACATGCACACACACTTATAAGTCATAATGTAGAATCCAGAACTATTGATGAAACTTCTGTACACACCTAAGGTAAAAGTCATGTTACCCTGTACTTCTTTTATACACTGGCAATTTAGAAAACAGTCTTACACTAAATTGTGTGGAATTTCCAAATGCTAATAGTTAACAACAACAAAAAATTCACTTTAGTGTCAATCTCATCAAAATAATCTGACAGACACAAATTTTCCAAAATTCCTTTTTGTTCTGTATGAGGTAGGGTCTAAGCCCTAGTCTGAAATATGCTTTGTAGATTAGTCTAGTCTCCACCCTGAGACCCATCTTTTTCCTTCTTTAAAGAATTGCCTTTTAATTTTTTTTTATTTTTTTTTTAAGATTTACCTATAGCCAGGATGTAGTGTCGCACAGACCTTTCACCCCAGCACTAGGGAGGCAGAGGTAGGTGATCTCTGTGAGTTCAAGGTCAGCCTGGTGTACGGACTGACTCTAGAACAGCCAGGACTACACAGAGAAACCCTGTTTTAACAAACTAAACAAAACAAAACAAAATTCAAAGTTCCTTTATTTTTGTTTGTGTCTGTGTGTTAGTGTGTGGATCTATGCCACAAGAGTGTAGGTCCCCGGGGATGATGACGAGGCACCCTGGAGCTGTGAGATGTCCAACATGGGTGCCAGGAACCTAACTCAAGTCCTCGGGAAAAGCAACAAGTGTTCCTAACTGCTGAGCCGTCACTGCAGCACCCCCACATCATTTTTTTTTCAAAGAAGTAAGCTTTTATTTCCATGTTTCTCAAATTAAGCTCACTTTGGAGGGATTTGTTACAGACAATACCAAGTCCATGTCCTCAACTGACTCATCTGATTCTTTCTTGGCCTCAGTCTTGGATGGGCTAGCCTGGGCTGCTGCTACAGGGCAACACCATAAGTGCAGATGGACCAGACAACAAATAAGGCGTTGACCTTTTCATGGAGTGGGAAGGGGTACTCAGTCTCCACAAAGCCAGGACTGCTTGTATCCACTGATGACACAGTGTGGCACTGAACAACAGTCAGGGAACCAACTCAGCACTCTACATTTTAATTTCTGCTTGAAAACTTGACAAGCTCATTTTGTTCATGTCAAAAACAAACAAACAAACAAAAAAAACCTTCCACTAAATTTTCAAGAATGGATAATCAGTTTGTACATCAGCTATTATTTCAAGTTCAAATGACCCATCTAGTTCCATCACATTTGTGCCTTTCTATCACAAGTCAGCATATAACAGTAATGCTGTACGGATACTTTGCATTTAATCACCAAGAATATGAGAGACATTATTATTACTGCTTGTTTTTCAGACGTCTTTCTATGTTTGGTTGAGTTGACTCAAAAATATCCTGAGCAGATTATATAATATGTGCTATAATACACTCCATCTTATAAACACACCCTCCAAATATTATTTTGGAGGCATGGACCCTGGCCACTTGATCCCTTAGTAGTTTTCCCCGCCATTGCTTTTACACTATCAGTATGAATGGAGATGAAACTGTTCTAGGGTAATTTATGAGATTCAAAAACTCAAAAGCCATTGGGTATGGTAGAGTGGTAGAGGCAGGTGGGTCTCTTAGTTCAAGGACAGCCTGGTCTATATAGTGAGCCCCAGGTCGGACATGACTACAGAACAAGACCCTGTCTCAAGAAAACAAAAACAAAGTTCCTCACCCTTTGACTATGTAGCGCTGCTGTGTGCTGTAAGCATACAGGAGAAACTCCTGTGACAGCCTGTGAGTGCTGATGGAGTACCCTGAGCCCTGTACATCTGCTCGTGGGTTAGGTGAAAAAAAAACTGCAAATACAGAGCTGCAGAGAGCTCAGCTAGAGGATGCAAGTTCTGTGCGCGGCACCCAGGTAAGGTGGCTTACAACCATCTGCAACTCCAGCTCCAGGAGACCCAATACCTGTAGCCTCAAGGATGCCTGCACTCATGTGCATATACCCACACATACACATAATTCTAAAATAATCAAAATCTTTAAAATTCTGTAAACAAGACATTAACCTGGTTTTTGTATATAAAACTAATTCCTGCTGAATTCCAGTCACATTAGAAGCAGCTGCCTGAGTGCTCCTGATCTTTCACCCTCTGGTGTTCTAGGCAGCAGGCAGGCTCTCAGGTATGGAGGTGCCTATCCTCTCAAAGCAAAAGGATCACATATTCCATACCATACCAGCCTTCAGGAACGTTTTGGTGGGAGGAGGTAGACAAGGTTTCTCTGTAGCCCTGGCTATCTAGGAACTCACTCTGTAGTCCAGGCTGGCCTCCAATTCAGAGATCTACCTGCCTCTGCTTCCCAAGTGCTGTGTTTAAAGGGATGCACAACTACACCCAGAACTTTTTCATCTATTCTTTGAAATTCTCAAGGATTTGACTTTTAAAGCTCATAGAATGTAGACTTACTATTTATTTTAGTCTCTTACTTTAATTTCTGAAGGACTGATCTTGTACCTTACCTGGCACCCTAATACTATACTAAAATATTCTATCCCATAAAACACACTATTAATGCTTACAAGCAGAAAAGATTGCTTCATTATCGTTTTTCTTTATTGCAATTCTTTGTTTATGTTAAGAAAGGGTCCCATAGGGATTGGAGAGATGGCTCAGCAGTTAAGAGCACTGACTGCTCTTCTAAAGGTCCTGAGTTCAAATCCCAGCAACCATATGGTGGCTCACAACCATCCATAATGAGATCTGACACCCTCTTTCTGGAGTGTCAAAAGACAGCTACAGTGTGCTCACATATAATATGTAAAATAAATATTTAAACAAAAGGGTCCCATGTATGTCAAACTGACTCTACAGTCAATAATGACTCTGACCTCCTGCTCCCACCTCCCAAGAGCGGAGATTGCAGGTGTAACCCACCACTATCTGGCTTACAAAATGCTGGGAATCAAACCTAGGACTCTGTGTGTGCTTAAAGCACTCTACCAAGTCAGTCACTTCCCCCCGATCCTGGATATCATTTGTCTCCCAATATTTTTTTTTTTTGAGGCTGTGAGATATCTATTTAATACTCTTTCTATCATTTGGAGTAATTTTCTCCAGCATTTTTTTTTTTCAGACTAAAAAGGCAGAAGAAGACTGGAACAAAAGTTAGATAATGCTCTCTACCTGGAATTTAATAAGTTTCTATCTTTACAAAGAAAATTTTACATGTAGCATTTCCTTCCTCCCTTCCTTCCTTCTTCCTTTCTTCCTTCTTTTCTCCCTCCCTCCCTCCTTCCTTCCTTTCTCCCTCCTTCCTTCTTTCCTTTCTCCCTCCCTCCCTCCCTCCCTCCCTCCCTCCCTCCCTCCCTTCCTTCCCACTTTCTTCAGTTTACATCACAATCACAGCCCCTCCCTCTCCAACTCTCTTCCCAGTCCCACCCTTATAAATCCATCTCTATTGTCCCCCTTTCCCCTCAGATAAGGGGAGCCCTCCCTTGGATTCTACCCCATCCTGATACATCTAGGCCTAGAAGGATTGGGCATATCCTTTCCTACTGAGGCCTAACCAGGCAGTCCAGGTAGCATGAGGAGGAATCCAATGGCAGCAAACAGAGACAGTGACAACTCCTGCTCCACTTGTTAGGTGATCCACCTGCTGACCAAGTTGCACTTTTGCCACAAATGTGTACAAGGTCTATGTCCAGCTCCTGCATGCTCTCAGGTTGGTGGCCCAAACTCTATGAGCTCCCATGGTCCCAGGTTAGATGACTATGTGTGATTTTTTGGAGGAGTGTTCCTCTGTCTCCCAATATTTTTAAACAACAGTTATATGGATGGATTGAATCAGGAAGTTTTCTTTTTCTTTCTTTCTTTTTTTTTTGGTTTTTTCGAGACAGGGTTTCTCTGTATAGCCCTGGCTGTTGGCTGTCCTGGAACTCACTCCGTAGACCAGGCTGGCCCCAAACCCAGAAATCCGCCTGCCTCTGCCTCCCAAGTGCTAGGACTACAGGCATGTGCCCCCACCGGCTTCAGCAAGTTTTCTAATTTCATTTTTAATTTATTTTTGCCCACTAAGGCATCTCATTGGCCCTAATTTTATTTTTTTAAGCCAACAATTCATCCTTGAATATAGAAGAAACATAAATTTTTACCTGCTTTAGGATAAAGTAGAATGAAATGCTAAAAAAAAATTAAAAGGCCTAAATTAGATATTTTTCCTAATGTCATTACAAGGAGGTTTTACAAACTATTTTTTCTTGTTTCCTTATGTGTCAAGAAAATGTAGCTTCTAAAACAATGACTTAATCAGGGAATAGTGAAGTTGATAAATTGATGGAAAGTATAACTAAACTGGATTTTTGTTTGTTTGTGGATTTTTTAAAATTTTTTAAAAATATTTTTTGTTTTGTTTTTCGAGACAGGGTTTCTCCACGTAGCCCTGGCTGTCCTGGAACTCACTCTGTAGAACATGCTGGCCTTGAACTCAGAGATCCACCTGCCTCTGCCTCCCGAGTGCTAGAATTAAAGTCGTGCGCCACAACTACCCTGCCACGAAACTGGATTAATGAAGCCGCACTGAAAGTCTGAGGACAGAGTGAGTTCATTACTGAAAACTCCATATTTGTACCTGAAACTATTACTCTGAAAATTCTTGAAAACAGAAGAATACAGAAATGTACCTCTCACGAACCATCAGTGAAGAGTCTTCATACATCACTGAGCCCTTGGAAGACTCTCATACCAGTGAGGAGATGAGAATGTGGAATTCAGGGGCTTAGTGGGTTAGAGTAGCTGTCATGCAATCCTGAGGACCTGAGTTCAGACCTTCGGCAACCATGTACAAGCCAGGCACGGCCACACATGCGTGGAACCCTAGTACTACAGGTTACACAGACAGGAAGATCCCAAGAAGTTGCTAGCCAGTCAGCTTAAGCAAACATCAGGCAGCAGGGCTTCAGGTGAGAGACCTGGTCTCAAGGAAGAAAGGCAGCGACTGACAGAGCCAAATATCTAGTGTTCATTGGCCTTCCCCATATTCATGGCCACACATTGAGACAGAAAGACACATGTGCACACACACATTAAAAGAAAAAAAAAATCAAGCTGTGGTGGCACATGCCTTTAATCTCAGCACTTGGGAGGCAGAGATAGGTGATCTCCAAGATCAAGTCCAGCCTGGTCTACAGACAGTCTGGTTCCAGGACAGCCAGGGCTATACAAAGAAACCCTGTCTGGAAAAACAAAACAATCAAAAAGAACTTAAGTACAGTGTCCATATTTCAATAAAAGTAATTTTGACCAGAAGGGCTCTAGGTAACACTTAGGACTTCCAAATCATAGTGAAAGCCAAACTTAAGATTGCATTACCCAAAATTAACAAGCACTACCCCAGAACAGGGTCTATCTAAACTCACAGCATTCCTGATAGGTCAGTCCTCAGCTTAGGACTTTGTCATCAAGGAAAGATGCACTCTCTAAAGTGGTCATCTCCACAGGCTTGCCTGAGGAAGGGAGCTCCAGAGGCAAAACAACAACAACAACAACAACAAAAACAAAAAACAACCCCACCTTGTTTGTTTTGGTTTCTTTAAAAAACTCAAATATATTCTAAGAATATGGTTTCATTTTAATCCCAGGTGTGGGATAGGGGCTGTTTCAGACTGTCCACAGCAGCTGACTAGGATTTGCCTCCTTCTCTAGCAGGGGAATGATTTTGCCAGATGCAGATACTTTCTGCGATTGTGTGATTGTGTGTGTGATGTTTGGAATTCTGGCAGGATGTTGGTTGGTGGCTGTTTGTTAAGTAGTCTTGCACAAAGAAACAAGAAGAAATTAGAAATACTGATGTTGAAGATCCAATTTGCCCCAAGGAATTCAATCAGTAGATAACATCAACCCCTTTCTAAGCCCTGATTCAGAAATCTCTTTCCTCACCTTTTTTCTTTCTTATCTAGTGTTAGAGAGTTTAAAGAGTGGAAGCTGGGCGGCAGTGGTGGGGCATGCCTGAATCCCAGCACGCTGGGAGGCAGAGACAGAAAGATTTCTGAGTTCGAGGCCAGCCTGGTCTACAGAGTGAGTTCCAAGACAACCAGGGCTATACAGAGAAACCCTGTCTCGAAAAAAAAAAACCAAGGAAAAAAAAAAGAGTGGAAGGAAAAAAAAGGTGGAGAAGGGTGGAAGAAAGAAGCCACAAAGTAGCAAAAGACCAACTATAGTTTTCTTTTTCATTTTACTTATTTTTCTTTTCTTTCTTTTTTTTTCTTCTTTTTTCTTTTCTTTTTTCTTTCTTTTTTTTTTTTTGTTTGTTTTTTTTGTTTTTTTGTTTTTTTCAAGACAGGGTTTCTCTGTGTAGCCCTGGCTGTCATGGAACTCACTCTGTAGACCAGGCTGGCCTCAAACTCAGAAATCCACCTGCCTCTGCCTCCCAAGTGCTGGAATACTGCCTGGCCTTTACTTATTTTTCATTACTATTTTTCTCCTGTGAAATAGGATGTCTGTATAGCCCAAACTGGTCTTGATTTCCCAGCCCTCTGCAGGAGCCTCCAAGTGCTAGGATTACAGAAGCACACACACCTGGCCTTCTTCCCTTGTTTGTGTTTGGTTTTTTTGGTTTTTGGTTTGGTTTGGTTTAGTTTGGTTTTTGAGATAGGCTCTTGCTATGTATCCCTCAATCCCCCTGCCTCAGATTCAGAACTGCTAGTATTAGAGGTATGTGCTATGAGGCCCAGCAGGGACTTGTTTCTTAGAGCAGCAAATCCAGGACTAGGTGCGTGGTTCACTGCTACTCTGGGATCCCCAGTACCAAGAACAATAAATCAACAGACCTTTAACTATGGGAAATCAAAACAATAGACAGAGGACAGGAGTGGGTGGGTGTGGGATTCAATAAAATCTCTTTCCTGGGCTAGTGAGATGGCTCAATGGGAAGAGGTGTTTGCCACAACTGACAACCTGAGTTACATCTCCAGAACCATGGTGAAAGAAGAGAACGACTCTCCAAAGTCGTCCTCTGATCTACACAAGCCCTGTAGCATGTATGCACATACCCACATTAACTCTTCGGCTGCAGAGATGGATGGCTCAGTGGTAAAGAGCACTGAGCGCTCTTACAGGATTCAGGTTCAGTTCCCAATAGCTTATAACCATCTGTAACTCTAGTCCCAGGGGATCCAAAGCTTCTTCTGGCCTCTGAGGACACAAGGCACCATGCAGATAAAGTGGTGCAGTCACCCATGCAGACAAACACCCATAAACATGAAAATTACACACCGATATAAACTCACACACACAACAACAGGAGAAAGGTGGCGCAGGCAGCACATCTATAACCCTAACATAAAAGGCTGAGGTAACATAAAAGGCTAGCCTCATTGGAAAAAGCCTTTCTTCAGAGAGGTAAACAGGTAAAGAGTGGGACAAGCAGTTGAAAGCCTGAGATGACAGGAACATGGGTGGACAGGATAAAGCAGAGTTCAAGTACACCAAACGAGAAAATCAGTAAGACTGTGCCGAGCTGAGAGAGGATGGAAAGGGAGAGGAAACACAGGGGAAAGCTGCTGATGGACTCTGGAGCGATGCTCTTACCTTCCCTCCTGGCCAGGCTGCAGTGTAAAAATTCCAGCAACTCACTTTCTATTCTGACAGAGCATTCAGGCTCCAGAGACATTAAAAAACTGATAAACAAGGAACTAATGTAGACCACAATCTCTGCCTAAGATTCCAAGTCCACACTCACAGGCTGCACCTCTTCATCCATTTGAAAGGGAAGGTAACAAGAATCTGCTCTGCTGAGGAAAAAGCAACCCTCAATTGCCTGCTAAGGCCCATGCGGTCTGTAAGAAAAACAACTTTCTCTAAGAGCCAAAGGGTCAACACTCAGCACACAGAGAACAGGACAGTGGTGAAGGGCCGCCCCGACCTGGAGTGTGGAGGAGTATATGCCCTCTAACACTAGGATCTCAATTCCAGTGTAACTTTGGGTTGGCTTTCTAGTCATTAATAAACCTGTACATTCACCAACAATGCTGATGACACAGAAATATAGACAGGTAGTCAGTCCTAATTGGAAAAAAAATTACATATTATTTGAAGCTTAAAAAAAAGGGGGGGGAGAAGAGGAAGAGTGAGCTGCAGGGCATGGACGGGGAATCACACGGGGGTTTCTCTGTGTAGCCCTGGCTGTCCTGGGAATTCACTGTGAAGTAGGCTGCTCTCCAACTCAGAGATCCACCTGCCTCTGCCACCTAGGATTAAAGGTGTGCACCACCACGGCCTAGCATGTTTTCTACCAATTCTAAATTGTTTTATTTTTTTAATTAGCTGTTTGGAAGAAATAAAGTGCTGTTGGACAGCTTCATGTACGTTTTTTTTAAAAGTAAGTGTGTGTGTGTGTGTGTGTGTGTGTACTCAGAGAGGCCAGAAGATGGTGTCTAATTCCTTGGAACTGGAGTTACAGTAGCTGATGCTAGGAACTGAACCTAGAAGAGAAAACACACCTATAGGACGGCAGTCGCTGGCAAGGCCGGAAGAACAACAACAATCTGTCTTTAACCAAAGGCAGAGAACTTCTACCATGCATCCCTTCTCCTCCTTAGAGCTGTGGGTTCTTCAGAGAAACATACTAATGTTCAGCTGGAATAGTCGTTATGACCCCCTAAGCCTCCTAAGAACTTTACATGCATTCATGGCTTACAAAAATCCCTACAACATAGCCGTTTTGTGTTGTTTTTGAGATAGGCCTTCCAAGAGCTGCGCCATAGGAGCTCAGACAGGACCTGTCATTACTCCACTTCACAAAGATGAGTGGCTGGGCAGAGTGGGAAAGACGCTAACAACACAGTACAGTCTGACTGTGATTCCTGAGGATTTAGCCCCAAACCTGCTCGTAATTACAGCAGTACCATGTAATGAATCTGAAAACATACTAAGATCTCTTAATTCTGCTAAGAAGCTCACCTTAATGCTATGCTACACCAAGCAGGCCAAAGGCATATACTCCCTGTGACTAGAGAATCTGTCATTTTGAACGTCTGTGGAGGGCTGGAATGTAGGTCAGAGTGCTTGCCTGATATGCAGGAGGTCCTGGGTTCAATCCCTAGCAAGGAAAAGAAGAGTGAAAAGAAGGGAGAGAGAGGAGGAAAAGAAAAGAGAAAAGAGCAAGTGAGAGAGCTCAGCAGCACCAGGCAGCAGCCCCCAAGTGACCCCAAACATGCCATGCAGTGACAGTGGAGGTGACAGTGGAGTGACAGTGGAGGTGTGGGAAGAGAAGGCACAAAGGAAAGGCACAGAAGGTGGGAGGAGGAGGAGGAGGAGGAGAGTACCAAGCATCTGGGATATCAGTAATAGAAGTCTGAGCAAACAATTCTCAGAACAAGCAGGTCACTACAGTACTAACAGGAGCAGCCAGCTCCTAGGCTGGAGCTATCTACAAGTAGCTTAAATCAAATAACCAAACTTCCATATATTGGATTTTCTGCTTTTCAGGAGACTGGGAAAACATTCCTGCTCCAGTACTGGCTACTGAGTCTTAGAACCTGGATCGGTCTACTCCCTGAGAAAGACTCCCTATAACATCCAAACAACTGATAATTCTAAGAAGGCAAACTATGGCTAAGTGCCTTTATGTTTTCAAAGTCCAAAAGCTATACCCCTCTAACCCTCTTGGAAAACTGGGGCAGTTGCTTCACATGGCACACCCTCAAAGGGTTCAAGGTCACTTAGTTTGTCTACATCACAGGAGCAAGGACTCAGGATTCCCAATTCTCTTCCACACTCCAAAAGAGGAACCAACCACAGACCCCAACCCTTCCTTCCGGATAGTCTGACCTTTTGACAAATGAGTGGGAAGAAAAGAAATTGTTCCTTAGAGCTTCCAAGGAAAGTACATAAAACAGATCAGTTGATTTGAGGATCAGCATGGGGTACAGAAAAAGTCTGCTTTCAGAAGAGGAGAGCCAATTCTCATACTCATTTGGGTACTTGCAGAGGGTGGGAGGTTGCTTACAGAGGTCATACAAACTCAGCAGCTCTGTTCAGTCTACAGGAGGCTTACCTCTGTATTGCCAATTTCCCAGAAAGGACAAGGAAAGATAGGTTGGCCCTGTGCAAAACCAGCTTGACTGGTTCTACTGTGCAGCCCAAAGCCTGCTCTACCTACCTCACATGGAGAAAAAAAGGCCAGAAGGGTAGCTAGGAGCAGTCACTGAATACACCTCTCCTCTCTTGCTCCCCGTCTACCTCACCTACCTGTCCCCAAGAACTCCAAGCCATTATGAGCATTCAATTCCACTTGTCCGACCAAATTTAATGATTTTGTACACCACCCTGCTATTGAGAATATCTCAAAGTAGAGGTGAATATAAACCCAAAGACAAGAGACCCGTGGAAAGAACCTACAGACAGCATGTCAGACAAAGACATGCAGATCAAGAGATACACACCCCAAAAGGAGGATACACACCCCAAAAGGAGGATACACACCCCAAAAGGAGGAGGCAGGGCACTGAGCAGAGCAACAAACAGGGACGCCCTCTCTTTCTGAGAGATAACTGGAAACCAAGAGGCCAGATTCTCTTGTACTGTTTCAAAATTGGTGATCCCATCCCAATCTAAGAGCAATAGCAGAGGCTGGAGAGATGGCTCAGAGGTTAAGAGCACATACTGTTCTTTCAGAGGACTTAGGATCCAGTGCCCTCTCTGACCTTTTCAGGTACCAAGCATACAGAGGTGGTACACAAATACACAGACAGATGCATATACACATAAAACAATAAGAAAAAATTTAAAGTCCCCATGAGAAAAAAGACCTTATTAAAATACTAATAATTTTTGTTTTCATTTGTTAGAGCCAGGGTCTCTCTATGCCTGGCTGTCCTGGAACTTGCTATGTAGACCAGACTGGCCTCAAACTCACAAAGATCCACCTGCCTCCACTGGGACTAAGGGTGTATGCTACCATGCCTGGATATAATAATAATTTTTAAAATTAAAAGATAAAGAACAGCTGGGCAGTGGTGGCGCATGCCTTTGATCTCAGCACTTGGGAGGCAGAGGCAGGCAGATTTCTGAGTTCGAGGCCAGCCTGGTCTATAGAGTTCCAGGACAGCCAGGGCTACAGAGAAACCCTGTCTCAAAACACCAAAAAAACAAAAACAAAAAAAGAACAGCTAAGGCAGGGGGATATCTGAATATCTGTAAGCGTTTGAAGCCAACCTGGTCTACAGAGAAACCATGTCTCAAAAAATAATCAAACAAACAAACAAACAAACAAATAAATAAATAAATAAATAACAATGGTATTCAGTAGCTTATCCCAAAAGGTTGTGGTGGGGGCAGTGACACTCTGCTAGGTTAAGCAGGGCTAGCCTGCAGCCTCCAGTTCCAGTCTGGGGAAAGGGTTTGTAAAGGAGTTTGTAAAGGCTTGTTCTTCCCTGGGCTGAAACAGAGGGGAAAGCACGCAGCGAGCACGTCAATGACTCACGCTCATGTTTGATGAAGGCTGGGAGAAAGCCTGGAGAACCCAAGCTTCAAGTGCAAAACGACAAATACTGGAATCTCCCATCAAGAGAAGGAAACTCAGTCACCTACCCTGTTTGTCATCTTACTGAGATCCCAAGCAAGGGCCAGGTTGAAACACCACCCTTTCCATATAGCTCTGCTAGGAAAGCATCAAACCTGGCAGCAGCAACCTAGGAAGAAGGGAACAAAGCAAGCCCTCCAAGCATACCCTCAGCACACAGGCCAAGCAGCTGGGTCCACTGCTTAACCAAGCAGAGGGACGCACAGAGCCTGGGCCTGGTATAGCAGGAACCTTGGTCAGGCAGTCTAAGGGAAGGAAAATGACCAGGCAGCCTCCTGGCCCTTCCCATCTGCTGAAGTTACCACATCCCAACCCATTAACGGGCTTCAAAGTGCTGCTAGGGGGAGTCCATTTAGCACAGACACTATCATGGGGCCAAAGGCGGTACCCAGCCCCCAACCCACTTGTCAATAATGTGCCACAAAGTCTGAGGCCTGACTGCCTTCTAAGCATAAAATATTCATTCAAGTCAACATAATACATAAGTAGGGCCATTGTAGAAGCTCCTGAGGAAAGAGAAATGCCAGTTAGGTAGCTAAGTGCTCCATGAGAAAACAGTTCATGAAGGCCTGGGGCTAGTCCTAGTCAAATGCCCTCTGAGAATTTGGCTGTTCTTCCAAAGGGAGACAGTCTAGCCAGAAAAATGCTGACTCCTGAGAGATCTCACCGTACAAACCTCTCAGGCAAACAAGGTTCTCTACCTGTTTTTACATCATAAGTATCAACTAGGCCAAGACATGTATGCCCAAGATTCTCAGCCCAGGCTATGGTCACAGTCTAAAAGATGCTACGATCCTATGCAAACTTGATTTCAATCCAAAGCAGGCCAACTTCCAACCTCTTACTTGTACCATCTGTTTAGCTAGCTCCCCAAATCCTCAGAATGGAGAAGCAGTATTATAATTCACTCTACAATTACTTTTAAGGTCAAAGAGTACAGTGTTACTGTCATGTTTCAGAGAGACATTCTAGCAAGCCTCATATCAAGTCCCAGCAGATAAAACTGTGAGGTCTAACATTTACTCACATCCGTACCCAGAAGGCAGGAGCTCCACCTCATCACCAAGAGTCAAACCACAGAATCTCACATCGTCAAAAATGAAGTATTCAGACCAGTGTTGACCAAAAGGAAACTGGAATCTCATGGTGTGTCTGTCTATGGAATGGCTTAATTCTTCCACCAAACCCATTCTCACATTCACCTTAATGAAAAGCAAACCTTCAGCAGTGTGCATGCTGGGCAAATGCTACACCACTAAATTACATCTACAGTCTTTTTACTTTGGATCTTGAAAGATAGATTCTCACTAAGTTGCTAGCCTTGAATTTATCCTGTAGCTCAGATAGAACTTGGACCCGAGCCTGCCCCAGCTCGTGTCCCCGGAGTTCCGAAACCACACAACTGTTGGGTATGAGGCTTTTTGTTGCTGTCGTCAGCATTATCGTTGTTACCACCACCACCACCACCACCACCACCACCACCACCACCACCACCACCACCACCACATTTATTTAGTGTGTGAGAGAGATGAGAGTGAGAACAGGCCAGAGCAAGAGTGAGCGTGAAAGTGAGCACGTGTGTGTGTGGAAGTGTCTTGCCAGAGTGAGTTCAGCTCTTCCACCAAGTATGTGAATCTCAGGGATTCAACTCAGGTCATCAGGCTTGGTGGCAAGTGCCCTTACCCATTAAGTCATTCTGTCAGTCCTCCACAGTATGTTTTTATAGGACTCTATAACTTAGATTTTCCCTCGTCTTCAATCTTCCAGACTGCTCTTTGAGAATATATTCTGCCACCCACTCTCTACAAGGGTTGGGGGCAGAACTGTCATTTGACTGATGGGTAGCAAAAGGCTCCTGTGTTCTATCAGATACTTCCCAGGTCTGAAGCTATGTCCCCTCCCCCGGAAGTTAGGGAAAGCTCTAGCCTGGGGCAGGTGAACTCTGGAGGTAGTCCTTCTCCACACTTGACTATTCAGGCTGCTGCTGGCTGGAAGACAGTCAGTCATCCTGCTGATTGCTTTCAAAGCTGCCAAGCCTCCAGGCCAGCAGAGCCATTTGGAAAAGCAGCTCACAGAAAGCTCAGCTCACAGACTTAAGAAACCCCAAAACCACTAGCCCCAGGTCAGAATCCTGCAAAAGGAAGCCATCTCTGGTGAAAATGCACATCTAAAATCAGGTGTCACCAAAATTATCTTGAAGACAGAGCTTGGCTCTCTTTTATCTACTTTCACCGTTAGAAGCAGAGCTGACAGCACACAGGCAATCTCCTGCAGCACAAGGTTTATTTCTATGCTTCACCATGTTCTGTGTGTGTTCAGAAGTGATCAAAGAACTCCTGGAAACAGCTTATCAACCACAATTTTAAAGGAAGAGGGAGAAAAGCCACAGGAAGAGATTGGAAACATCCACAGAAGTTTGCTTATTCTCTGGTAAAGCCAGTTTAAACAATTTAAATCTAAATAAGGTGACAGTGGAGAGAGCCCTGCCCAGCCAACGTCTTTGCTTCTTATTTCCTAACACTGACGTGACTGCACCGACTGAGCCTCCACAATGGTTTTACTATTTGTGATGGGATTGAGGAGACGGTATTCAGTTTCAACCTGGTAGCTGGGTCTACTCTACAGAGGGTGAATATTGAGAAGCTGACTCTTGGTTTTTTGTTTTTGTTTCTGAAGCATACAGGGTTTGGCTGGGGAGTACAGAGCACTTGTGTATCAAGTGCTAGACTCTGAGCAAATCTTCAGTAGCACAAAAAACAAAGAGAAACAGCTAGGCACCTGTAAGGGTGTGCATCCAGCTTTATAAGTCCAAGTTTTTCCGAAGGAGGTGGCAGAACATGAAGTGGAGACTCGGGAACTGGCTGCGTGCACAGTTAATCAGGGGCAGGTAGTGGTTGACAGTGGAGACTCAGTTCACTTAGAACAGAAACAGAGCCCAGGAGGAGCAGAAGGACAAGGCAGCCTCTGCTCTGACTAACTTATCAAAGAGAGCTCACATGCCAAACTGGCCACTGATTACCACTCTCCTGAAATCAGTGGACATGCGTCAAACCTCAACTCCATGATCCAACACTGTGTGAAGCACACACATCTGAGCCCATGGAACAAAGGAGCCAGCAGACCAACAGAGCATTTACACTTAGCAAACGTTCAAAGGACCACACTGGGCCACTCTGTCTGCTCCACACAATGCCCCCACAGCCTCTCTAGGGAACAGGCAGGTCAACCACTCCCCAAATGCCTGAAGGTGCCAGTCAGTTACTTGGCCTCCTCCTCCCTGCTCATAATCAAGTCTGGGAAAGTTCTCCAGTTAATCAGGGAGTAGCTACTGCAAGGAAGGCAGGAGAAAAGGCGATGTACAGAACAGCCTCAAAAGGGCCTGGACAAGTGTTTCCCAGGAGAGACACAGCTGGCAAGCAAGGGACTGTGCACCACAGACCAAGCTCCTCAGTTTCTGAAGATCTCCGTCGCAGGCAGGACTAGCTGCCAGAGCAGACATGAAATCAGTTAACCATCCCTCCCTCTCAACCCCCTGCTTTGCCCCAAAAGCAAACAGTCCATATGTATTACGGGTCCATCATGACAGAAAACTCTGCCCTGATGCCTCTTTAGTTCCGAAGTGCCCAGGTACAGACAGCAAGAGAGTAAGAAGGCAGAAAAGTACAGGAAAGGAAAAAGATAAAGAAGGTTTCTCAAAGAAGGAAGTCGATGCTAAGCAAACACAGCTAGCCTACCTACAAAGAAAACAGGGAACAGGAGGGGAACACAGAGGGTGCCGATGAGTGAAGTATGCTCCTTTCCAACAGCTTTGTGTTTAGTAAAATTCACCCCAAACATGTGACAGGCAAGGGACTGTCCAAACAGCAGGCAGCAAGGGACACTAGAGACAGTGAAACAAAGGACAGAAGTGTAAAGTGGACGCCTTGGCTCAGAGGTGAGAGGACGGCACAGAAAAGGCAAAAAACTTGGGTGACAAAAAGCAGGGATTGCCAGGATGAAAGGGAGAGCACAGGGCCCAGCGGCTGACCCGCAGCAATCACTAGCATGCACCCTGGGATGGCAAAGGTTAGCCAATAGGAAGGGAATGGAGAAAGCATACAAGGGGTAAGCAGACAGTGAGGGGAGTAGGAGACCCATTAGGACAGGAAAGGCAGCGCTGGTTAAGGAGGCACAGTAAGAAAGATGGGGGAGGTTGAGCAATAGGAAGTAGCAAACGAGGAAGACTCTTATGATGCTGTGAGAAGTGACAGACACACAAGTCTGGAAAGACAATATCCGAATTTGTGATGCAGTGTAAGTAGGCAGTAAAGCAGTGACTGATGCAGCCGGCAGAAGACTGAGCAACAGGTTATGTTAATACAGCGAGGCTAAAACACTGACTTTCCCACGGTGGAGGGAGAGCCCAGGGATAACCTGCACGAGCATTCAGACAGGAAGCTCAGGGACTTAAATGCCAAACCCCAGGGGGAAGAGAACAGGAGCGATCCAAAGACTCTGAAAGGAGCGCTGACTGGAACCCCAAAGGCAACCTGTGGGAAAACTATGCGCATGACAGCTGTATGGGAAACACGGAAGCGACACACGCCAGTGCCAGGAGCCTGGGAGCTCCTGCCGAAAAGAAGGGAAAGTGACGAGCAAAGAGTAGGCGAACGATTTGGAAAGGTGACGAGGGTGGAGCTGGTGGGTTGCAAGCAACAGGGAGAGCCCAATTTGGAACGGGAAAGGAGGATAGAAAAAGCTGGGCAAGTGAAAGTGGATAGGGACCCAGAACACACTCCGAGGCACGGACTCTTGAGGGAGAAAACCGAGGACTGTGAGAGCCGGTGCGGGTAGAGGGGGTACAAAGCTAGAGAGATGCAGAAAGAGGTGGGCAACAACCCGCGGCAAATCGCGGGGTGCTATTCAAGGAGCAGGAAGGTGGCTGCTCTAAGCGTGGGTGGAGGAAGACCAGAAAGGCCCCTGAGAGAAAAGGGAAGAGAAGGGGAAGCTGGGGAGATGGCACGGAAGAGCGCAGGAGGGCGGTGAAAGGCGAGGGGCATTTGGCAGAGATACAAGTGTGCTGCTCAGTCAGGACAAGGTGGGTCCCAGGTCAGGATTCGGAAGAGGGATGTGCAGGGCTGGAACCCAGGGCCAGATGACAGCCTAGGCTTGCAGAAGAAAGCAGGAGCACGAGGAGAGCAGGAAGAGGGAGCCTCCGTAAGGTGCAGGGGCCCAGCCACAGAATTAGGGGAGCCCTGAGGGCTCCTTACCTGCTCCGTGTCCCTTTCGTTCAGCGTGGGTAGGGGGGTCCGAGCGCTGGACATGGCGCCGGTATCTCAGGGGAGGGAACGGAGAAGCTTGGAGGAAGGTAGGAAAGGGAAGGCTAGGAGCCCGGCCGGGCGGGGCTTCTCACAGCAGGAGCACCCGCTGCATGGGCCCCGGCCGGGGGTGCGGGGAGGCCGGGCGATGGCTCACGCCAGCCCGGTGATACGCCGCTCGGGCTAGGCCTCGCCGGCTCCGAGCGGCTCCGGACCGCACCCCCCCGACCCCCGGCTGGGTTGTGCCGCCTTTCGGCCGGGCCGCGCCGCTCCGCCTACTCTCAACCGCCGCAGCCGGCCGCCTGCCTCGCTCCTCCCCTGCCCTCAGCCGCACTGCTCCGCGCCCGACACACAGGCAGCCGCCGCCGGACCTGCTGCTCCCAACATGGCCGCCACCACCGCCAGCCCTCGGCTCTTTCCGCCGGCAAGAGCCGGAAACATCCGAAACAACTAGGAACGGGAGGGGGAAGAGCCTTTTCTTCTCGGCCCAGACTATGGGTGAATTCCGGAAACTACCGAAGAAGGTAATCCCCGGGGACGCGCGCACCTCCTAGATTCCGAAGACCAAGGTTCGGCTCTGTTTACGGAAATCCACGAAGAGACTCCCCGCACCTCCGGAGCCAACCAGCAGCCACGCCTACCGGTCTTTCTCCGCCCACTTGGAGCAGGCTTTCGGCAGTTTCCGGAAACAGCCGAAGTGGCTCCGCGTGTGCTAAACCGGCCACGCCCCCCGTTCCGTCGCTCAGCGAGAGCGGTAGTCAGCCATTTCCGGCAACACCCGAGAGCTGCCGAGGTTAAGAGTCTATCTCTTCGTTTCTTTCCGTCAGTTTTCGTTTATTTTCAACCCTTGAACAGGCGTGGGTCACCTGTACCTGTTGTTTGACTTAGAAAATACAGCTATTAGCTGTTCCTACAACTGGTGTCCTTTGAGCCTAACGCCAACTTCCCATCCGCGTGTTTGTCTGTTAGCTCATAAAACCCACCTTATCACTCAACCTATCAACATGTGAGTCAACTACCAAATGTAGTGTCACCCTATTGCCCGTCTTCTGCTTTGCACCCCCGCCCATCTTCCGATTATCTTGGCTTCTAGATATCCCTCCTTCAGCCGTATATCGAGTGAGTCCTCTCATTCCTCTGTAAGGCCTGCGACAGGCACCGGGTTGGTCAGGCACCGACCGGATCAGCGTCCTTAAAACTTAATAGTGGATAGGCACACACCTTTAGGATACAGCTCAGTCTTGAGAAAAATGCTTGTGTGATCTTGAGGACGTGGGATCACATAACAAAGGCCAGCAAAATAACTCAGTTTTGATCCTTGGAGACCCAAATAGTGAAAGGAGAGACCCAAGTCTAAAACGTTCCGTGAGCATGCTACCTTATACACTAAATAAAAATGTAAATAAAATAGTTTTTTTTTTTTTTTACGAGTTGGAGAAATGGTTCAGAAGTCAAGAGGAAGGGCTGGTTGCTCTCCCAGAGGACTGAGGTTTAGTACCCAGCACCCATATGGTGGTTAACAACTGACTAACTAGTTCTAGGTGATTTGACACCTTCTGGCTTCCACTTGATTGCACAGACCTACATACAGGGTAACCACTCATATACACAGAAGTTAAATAAGTAAATATTACATAATGGGCTGGAATGATGGCTCATTAAAAGCATTTACTGTTTTCCAGAGAACCTGGTGAGGTCACAGCATCCACATCCGGTAGCTAACTACCCCCCCAGTAACTTCCTTTCCAGAGGAACTGATGCCCTCTGACCTCTACCAGCACCTGCGTACAAGTGATACACATAAACTAATAAAAGCACAAACATATACACATACAAATAAATAGTTCTTTAAATTACACATAACATTTCCTTGTTTGCTATTGGTTTTGATTCTATGACAAAGTTTCACTCTGTAGACCAGACTGGCCAAGAACTCCTAGAGCTGTTTCTGCTTCCCAAGTGCTGGAATTAAAGGCGTACACTACCATGTCCAGGTAAGTATTTGTTGTTGGTTTTGTTTTTGTTTTTGTTTTCCGAGACAGGGTTTCTCTGTGTATCCTTGGCTGTCCTGGAACTCACTCTGTAGACCAGGCTGTCCTCGAACTCAGAAATGCGCCTGCCTCTGCCTCCCAAGTGCTGGGATCACAGGCGTGCGCCACCATTGCCTGGCTCTGTTGTTTTGTGTTTGTTCTTTTGGAAACGGTATTAAGTAGCCCAGGCAGGCCATGATATGTAACCATGGATGGTTTAACTCCTGACCCCCTGCCTTCATTTCTGAAGCACTTTGATTACAGGTGTGTACTACCTTGCCCAGCCCTAAATTACCTTTTAAAATATTCTACAATGTTTAAGTCTGGAGAGACCATTTCATTTTCATTTTCATTTCAAATCTCCCCTCTAAGAAAAACTCATGACAAAAGAATAAGTACTCATTGAAAATAAGGATTCTTGGTGTTATAGGATAGTGGGAAAGCTTTAATTAACTCCCATACCATGCAGGATGCCCTGGGGTCAATCTCTAGCACCAAAAATAAAATATAGACAAATAATAGACAACCAAAACAAAAGGATGTCTCAAGCTGAATATAGTGCTCTGCCCCTGTAATCTTAGTGGGAGGCAGAGGCAGAAGAATAGATGGTTCAAGGCCAGCATGGTCTACAGAATGAGTTCCAGGACAAGCAGGGCTATACTGTAAACACCGGTCTCTAAAACAAAACAAAAACATAAAGAAAAGTGGCTGGCCAGCTGGCTCAGCAGTTACAAGCCTGCTGCTCTTCAGAGGACATGGGTTTGGTCCCCTGGCAGCTCACACAGCTCTTCTGGCGTTCATGGGCACAGTGCGTATGAGTATGCAGACTAGCAGGTAAAACTCTAAAAATAAATAAATAAATAAACAAATAGATAAATAAATAAATAAATAAATAAATAAAACAAAAATTTGAAACACATTCCCCAGCAGAGCAGAGTGGCATGCTTTTAATCGGGAGGTAGAGGCAGGCGGATTTCTCCGTTCAAGGCCAGCCTGGTCTACAGACCCCTCGAGGGTATCTCTTTCCTTTTCTGAGCCTCGATTTCCCTATTGATAAGTGGATTTACTGAATTCAACAACTCAGATCCTTTTCAGCTTTGGAGAGCTCTCAGCTCTCTCTCTTTTTTTTTCCCTCTTACCCTCCGGCTCCTCGCCATCTATTGGTTTTTTGCATTCTTATTTTTCTATTTTTTCTTTTCTTTTTCTTTTTCTTTTTTTTTTTTTTTTTTTTTTTTTTTGGATTTGGTTTTTTCGAGACAGGGTTTCTCTGTATAGCCCTGGCTGTCCTGGAACTCACTCTGTAGACCAGGCTGGCCTCAAACTCAGAAATCTGCCTGCCTCTGCCTCCCAGAGTGCTGGGATTATGAGCTCTCAACTCTTAACAGGAAGTCCATATAAGACTTGAGACCACCCTTCCCTTTCCTCTGGAGTTTACCAGATCTGTCCATTCTGTGCCCAACATAAAACCACAGATTTGCTTAAAACATTATGCAACTTTTGTACGTGTCATTTTTATCTGTATCTTGACTATAGTTTTCTTTTTTTTTTTAATAAGAAAAACTATAGTTTTCTTTTTTATATATACACCATAGCTGTTCAGACACACCAGAAGAGGGCATCAGATCCCATTACAGATGGTTGTGAGCCACCATGTGGTTGCTGGGAATTGAACTCAGGACCTCTGCAAGAGCAGTCAGTGCTCTTCACCACTGAGCCATTTCTTCAGTACTGAATATAGTTTTCAAGCATGGACTTTGTAGATGACAACACACTGTTGAAGTCCCACGAAACAGAGGCGTACCTCAGACTGATTTCTGTTTCAAGCTATCTCTGCCCATGGTTCCATAGAAGATGGAACTAGACCCCTGACCCTCACCCTAAACTCAACAGGAAGGACGGAGCCTGGACCCATGAATGTCAAGAAGCTGAGAGAGCTCCTGGGGTTACAGGAAAAGGGCTGAGCGAATCACTCGGTGGCACCCAAGGATTACTCACAGCAAGAGCTGCACAGGTGCAGGGAGGAAGAAGGAAGCATTTTGTGAGGCAAAGAAATCCACAGGACTCCAGGACGCCTCCCCAGGCCCTCCCCCCACCAACCCCACACAAGCACACCACCTCTGAGAAGGAAGGTGGGAAAAGCAGGACTGTGGAGTGCTGGGGAAAGGGACAGAGGCCATTCCACGCCCCCACCCCAAATTTAAACATGAGAATGATCTGCCCTCTGGTGGCCAAAAGTAGTCACATTGCCGATCCTGTGCTAGATGTCACTTCTAGGATCAAAGTCTGAAGAGCAGGGAGGAAAGAGGAAACCGTGGAAGGGTAAAGGCAGACACATCGAGGGAGCTCCTCCTGATCTTCCTCTTGGTCACTTCTCCTCCTCTCACAAGCTGTCAAACCAGTCGGCCCACCTAGCCTCCTGATCCAGCCTCTGGACACAGCAGAATATCAAGTCTAATTCCCATGACATTTGCACTAGGCTAGAGCACTGTCCTCAGGTCCCCAGCATGCTTAAGACAGGGTTCACTTAGCCGGGGCGGTGGTGGCGCACGCCTTTAATCCCAGCACTTGGGAGGCAGAGGCAGGTGGATTTCTGAGTTCGAGGACAGCCTGGTCTACAGAGTGAGTTCCAGGACAGCCAGGGCTATACAGAGAAACCCTGTCTCGAAAAACCAAAAAAACAAAACAAAAAAAAACAAAAAAAAGACAGGGTTCACTTTGTGGTCCATTTACCTATGTGGTCACATGCAGCCCTGTTCTAGGAAGTCTTTTAGGCTTGATTTAATGTAAAGTTGTCATTCTTATGAAAAAAAATATTTCTTTCTTTCTTTCTTTCTTTCTTTCTTTCTTTCTTTCTTTCTTTCTTTCTTTCTTTCCTTTCTTTTAGCTAAGAAGATTCCTGCTGGGCAGTGGTGGCGCAAGCCTGTAATCCCAGCACTTGGGAGGCAGAGGCAGGCAGATTTCTGAGTTCAAGGCCAGTATGATCTACAGAGTGAGTTCCAGCACAGCCAGGGCTTCACAGAGAAACCCTATCTCGAAAAACAAAACAAAAACAAAGAAAGATTTCTATTTTAGTGTGTGTGTGTGTATGTGTGTGTGTAATGTATGTATGAATGTGAATATGTTTGTGCTCTTGTGCATGTGTATACACTTAAAAACATGCCAGTGCCTACACAATGGAAGTTCAGTGTCTTTTTCTTAGGCTCTCTCCATCTTGGTCTTTGTCCTTTTTTATATTTATTGATTTGTGTGTCCACATGTAGTGTAGGTGCATATCCCACAGGGTACATGTGGAGGTCAGAGAACAACTTGTGGGAGTTGGATCTCCCTTCCACCAGAGTGGGAACTTGAGTCTTAAAGCCTGGAGGCTAAGACAGGGTTTCTCTGTGAAGTCCTGGCTGTCCTGGAACTTACTCTGTAGATCAGGCTGGCCTTGAACTCAGAAATCCACCTGCCTCTGCCTCCCAAGTGCTGGGATTAAAGGCGTGTGCCACCACCACTGCCTGGCAAGTTTTCCAACTTCATTTTGTTCGTCTCGTCTGTCTTTTGTTTTGTTTTTGAGACAGAATATCACTATGCAGCCCAGGCTATGCTGGAACTCACTATATAGATCACAGACTGGCCTCAAATTCACAACAATTTGCCTGCTGAAGGCTATGACCAAACCAACCAACAAACACCCTGTCTTTTTGTTCTGATCGCCCTTTCTTTTTGAGATTTGTGTTTGCATGTACATCTGACCACTGTCTGCATGCCTGGTGCCCTCTGAGACCAGAAGAGTGTGTTAGAACCCCTGGAGGCGATGCTATGGGTGTCATGTTACAGATGGTGTATACATCATGATTCGGATGCTCGGAGCTGAATTCAAGTCCTCCGCAAAAGTGGTCAGTGCTCTTAAGTACTGAGCACTCTGTCCAGCCCCTTGTTTTTTGTTTGTGTGTGTATCTTTTGTGTGTGTGTGTTTCTGTTTTTCTTTTGAGAGAAAGTCTCTCTCTGTAGCCCTGGCTGTCCTAGAATTCACTATGTAGACCAGGGTGGCCTCAAATTCACAGAGATCCTCCTGCTCCTAATTCCCAGTACTGGGACTAAAGGTGAGCACCTTCCTTGCCTGGCTTGAAGGACAAGGTCTTTCCCTTGAACTGGAGTTCACATTAGCTCAGCTGGCTGACCAACAAGTTCTAGGGACCTGCCTGTCACCACATCCTGGTGCTAAGGTTACAGATATGCTACCACCTACTAATTAATGAGGCTTTGTATGTGAGCAGTGGGGATCTGAATTTAGGTCCCCGTGCTGATGTGACAACATATGACTGAGTTATCATCTCCCCAATCCCCATGTTCCTCATTTTCATTCTTAAGTGGCCCTGGTGGTAGGAGAAAGCTTTGCCCTGCATACCAGACTTGATTCAATATGGCCTCAAACTGCCTGGCTAAAACCCACTCTAAGTATCCCTGGTATCACTCCTACATGGCCCAGGGGAAAGCTCTTGGTGCCACACCTCAGTCAGGGCCGATCTTTTCCCTTTACACTTCCCACAGCTTCCACAGTTATTGCAAGATGCAGATTCAGCTGTCACCAGGGGAGTGGCTGCCTGAAGCTACCTTGTTCTTATTAAAAGTCACTGCTGCCTCATCTCTAAATCTTCAAACTCACTTGACACATCTTTACTGTGCAACTACTAGGAGCCAGGCGCTGTCCTGGGCTCCTCAAGTATGTCAATGAACAAATGAAACTAAGCTTTGTGCACCTTGGGGAAACTTTGCAATGAGAAGACACACAACAGAAACAAGCAGCATTCGGTGCTGTGGAAAACAAATAGAAACCCACTACCACCATCACCAAAGACTCAGGGAGTCTCTCAAAAGGACCCAGAAAACAATGGAAGAGCCAGAGGATGGGAGGGGGAGCTGGGGATGCTGTGGGAAGAGCTGGGGATGCTGTGGGGGGAGCTGGGGATGCTGTGGGGGGAGCTGGGGATGCTGTGGGGGGAGCTGGGGATGCTGTGGGGGGAGCTGGGGATGCTGTGGGGGGAGCTGGGGATGCTGTGGGGGGAGCTAGGGATGCTGTGGGGGGAGGTGGGGATGCTGTGGGGGGATGCTGTGGGGGGAGCTGAGGATGCTGTGGGGGGAGCTGGGGATGCTGTCTTTTGGACCTGACAGGGCTGTGGCACTCATGAATGCACACAGGACCTGTACCAGATCAAACCAATGACTCCGGGCTACATTATGGCAGGCAGCACTAACTAGAGTTATAGGGTTTAAAAAACAAAAAAGCCGGTCACATCATGCACTTTTGGTTTTTGGGTTTTTTTGTTTGTTTGTTTGTTTGTTTGTTTGGATTTGGTTTTTTCGAGACAGGGTTTCTCTGTATAGCCCTGGCTGTCCTGGAACTCACTCTGTAGACCAGGTTGGCCTCGAACTCAGAAATCCGCCTGCCTCTGCCTCCCAGAGTGCTGGGATTACAGGCGTGCGCCATGGCCGCCCCGCTACATCATGCACTTTTAATCCCAGAACTCTGGAGGCAGAGGCAGGCTGATCTCTGTGACTTTTAGACCAACCTGGTCTAGTCAGAGCAGCCAGGGCTATACAGAAAACTGTCTCAAAAAAAGAAAGAAAGGAAGGAAGGAAGGAAGGAAGGAAGGAAGGAAAAAAGAAAGAAAGAAAGAAAGAAAGAAAGAAAGAAAGAAAGAAAGAAAGAAAGAAAGAAAGAAAAAAAGAAAGAAAGAAAGAAAAGAAAGGAGAGGGGAGGGAAAGGGAAAAGGGAGAGAGGGGAGGAGGCCCGTTAAGGATGCCAGGGGAATGGGAGGGGAGAAGGGAAGATGTCATCATGATACACTGTAAGACACTGTCAAGGAATAAATACAAATTCAAAAGAAAAAATAGAGCCGGGCAGTGGTGATGCACGCCTGTAATCCCAGCACTCTGGGAGGCAGAGGCAGGCAGATTTCTGAGTTCGAGGCCAGCCTGGTCTACAGAGTGAGTTCCAGGACAGCCAGGGCTATACAGAGAAACCCTGTCTCAAAAAAAAAAAAAAAAAGAAAGAAAGAAAGAAAGAAAGAAAGAAAAGAAAAAAAGAAAAAATAGAAAAATAAGAATGCAGAAAACCAATAGATGGCGAGGAGCTGGCTGGAGGGTAAGAGCACCTGTGGCACAAGAGCAAGAGCCTGGTGTCACCCGGCCAGCAGTCGCTGGCCACACATGCACCGCCATCTGCGGTACTGCAGGGGGCAGAGACAGATCGATAGGGCCTGCCAGCTACACCAGCTCCATGTCCAGTGAGAGAGAGACCCTATCTCACACATACCACACTCATACACACACACCACACTCACACACTAAAAATACACACACACACCACTCACACACCACACACACACCACTCATCTACTCACACATACCTCACTCACACACACACTAAAAATACACATACACACCACACACACCACACATACACACACACACCAAAAATACACACATAACACATACCGCACTCACACACACCACACACATACTCACATTACACTCTCACACACAAACACACACATACCACACTCACACTCACATCCACACACCACACTCACATCCACACACCATACTCACACACACACACACCACACTCACACACACTACACACACACCACACACACACACACACATACACACACACCACTCACGCATACCACACTCACACCACACACAGACACAGACAGACAGACAGACACACACACACCCCACTCACACACCAAAACAAAACAGAGGCTGGATATGCGGCTCCATTGACACAGGCTCAGGGTTCAGGCCCCAGCACTTCATAAACCCAGAACTGTGGTAGACTTCTGTAACCCTAGGACTTGGGAAATAGAATCAGGAAGATCAGGAAATTAAGACTCCTTTACATGGGGAGCTTGAGGCCAACCTGGGGCTACATGACACTGTTTCAAATCTCCCCCTCAACACACACACACACCACCACCACCAACAACAACAACAATGACAACAAACAAACAACCAACCATAAAGAACCAACCAAGATGTGGTGTCAGTGTTTCAGAGTGAGAATACAAAGCAAGTTGCTTGACCGACATATGTTTGTTTGATGGAGCTGCTAAACTCCAGTGTCCTTGTCACTGAACTATACCCTTAGCCCCAAGTGACAACACTGAGGTTACTGAAAGCTTTGCTGAGATGGTGACATCTGAAAAAAGACTTCAAAAAGCAGAGTGTGGGGGCTCATTCTTATAATCCCTGTACTGGGGGAGGTAGAGAGGCAGGAGGATCAGGAGTTCAAAGCTATCCTTATCTACAAGGATTAGGGATCAGCCTGGGCTACTTGAGATCCTGTCTCAAAACAAAAACAAAATTAAACAAACAGACAAAGAACAACAACAAACCCAAAGCAAACTTTGGAAAGCTGAGGGCATGACCCTATAACTGTTTGAAGAAGGAACATTCCAAGCAGAGGGAATGAAGTGCACAAGCCCTGAGGCAGGGGCATACCAGGCCATCGAAGAACAGGAAGGCCAATGAACCTAGAGCCCTGTGTTGGTTAATTTTTGTCACTTTGACCCAAATTTAGAGTCATCTAGGAAGAGAAACCTCAATAGAGAAAATGCCTCCTTCATCAGAAGCTTGCTTGTAAGCAAGACAATAGGACATTTTCTTGATCAATGGTTGATATAGGAGGGTCTAGCCCAGGGAATGGTGCTATCTCTGCACAAGTGGTCCTGAGTGCACACCTTTAGTCCTAGCACTTGGGAGGCAGAGGCAGGTGGATTTCTTTTTTTTTTTCTTTTCTTCCTCCCCTTCCCCGCCCCACAGGGTTTCTCTGTGTAGCCCTGGCTGTCCTGGAACTCACTCTGTAGACCAGGCTGGCCTCAAACTTAGAACTCCACCTGCCTCTGCCTCCCAAGTGCTATGATTAAAGGCTTGTGCCACCACCTGTGCCACCACCGCCCGGCGGCAGGTAGATTTCTATGAGTTCAAGGTCAGCCTGGTCTATAAAGGGAGTTCTAGGATAGCCAAGCTTTTACACAGAAAATCCCTGTTTCAAAAAGGACAAAAGGAAAGAAGGAGCTGTGTGATCCACGAGAAACAGGCCAGAGCTCCATTCCTCCACAGCCTCTGCTTCAGTTCAGATTCTAGATTCTTGCTTTGAATTCCTGACCTCCTTCATGATGGACTGTGATTAGGAGGAGATAAAAGCTAAATAAACCCTTTCGTTCTCTAGTTGCTTTCTTTATAAAAAACAAAACAAAACACAGCAATAGAAAGCAAACTAGGACACGCTCAGGGCCAGGTAATTAAGAGAAGAAGCCGGAAAGCGACAGGAGTGGCGGGTCGCCTCGTGGTCTCAGTACCTGATGAGCAGTTGCCTAGTAACATGATCTGAGTAGGTTCTGGGTTGAGTCTAGGGGAAGGGACCCTGCAAGAGCAGCCACTTAGAGAGCAGGAGGCAGGAAGGAGGTCTTGACACACACTCTGGGAACAGGACCATAGCTGGGAGCAGGCATTGACAGCGGGGGTGAAGCCAGGCAGATAGACAAGAGAAAACAGGAGCCTATCTCTGTGGGCATCTCTCGGGCTGGCTGTTAACTTGCAGTTAAACATCCTTGAAGCTGCAGAGAGATTGTTGCTGCTGTGTCAGAAACTGAGGTGTTTGTCCACCTATGTGTATGAAGGGCCAGCATTCTCACGAGATCTGTGCCATAAAGACATCACTTCCATTATGGTTTTGACCCCATACCCCTTTCCTTTCCTATGCTTTGCTTTTCTAGACAATCATGAGTAAATATGTGTGTGTGTATACATATATGCGTGTGCGTGTGTGTGTGTGTGTGTGTGTGTGTGTGTATATATATATATAAATATATATATGCACATACATACATACATACATATATTAAAAAGGAGATCTGGTCCACCATAATTTTAGAAGGAAAAGGGTTACCTTATCCAATGAATATGCCACCTACCTCCTAAATATAAAATACTTCTTTAAGAGGGTGTCTAGTGTGATGGTGGGTCACAACCATCTGTAACAGGACCCTATACCCTGTACTGGTGTGTCTGAAAACAGCTATAGTGTACTTATATAAATAAAATTTAAAATAATTGAATTAAAAAAGAAAGAGGGCTAGTGTGATTGCTCAGTGGGTAAGGGCACTTCCTGCCACGCTTGAGTCCTGTGGTAGAAATAGAGAATTGGCTCCCACAAGTTGTCCTTTAGCCTGCACATGCATACACAGAGCATGTGCATATATACACAGCATGTGCACACACACACACACATACACACTCAGAACATGTGCACATACATACAACATGTGCACATAACACTCAGCATATGCAAACACACACACAGCATGTGCACATACACACACAACATGTGTACATACACACACACAAATACATTTTACATTAAAAAAAAACTTTATGGCCCAGGTGTGGTGGCACATGACATTAATCCCACACTCTACAAAGGGAGGCAGGTCTCAGTGAGTTCAAGGCTAGCTTGGTCTATATAACAAGTTCTAGTCCATCTAGGGCTATATAGTGTGGACCCTTGTCTCAAAAAACAAAACAAAACCAAACACAAACAAAAAATGCCTTAGCCGGGCAGTGGTGGCGCACGCCTGTAATCCCAGCACTTGGGAGGCAGAGGCAGGCGGATTTCTGAGTTCCAGGACAGCCAGGGCTACACAGAGAAACCCTGTTTAAAAAACAAAAAACAAAAAACAAAACAAACAAACAAACAAAAAAAAAAAAAACAACCAAGAACAAAAACAAGACCAAAAAATGCCTTAATGATCCCTGAGATATTAGAAAGTTGACTCAGAGCCGGGCGTGGTGGTGCACCCCTGTAATCCCAGCACTTGGGAGGCAGAGGCAGGCGGATTTCTGAGTTCGAGGCCAGCCTGGTCTACAGAGTGAGTTCCAGGACAGCCAGGGCTGTACAGAGAAACCCTGTCTCAAAAACCAAAAAACAAAAAAAAAGAAAGAAAGAAAGAAAGAAAGTTGACTCAGTTGTTAAGAGCACTGGTGGCTCTACCTGAGGATCCGAGTTTGGTTCCCAGAATCTACATAGTGGCTCACAACTGTCCCTAACTCCAGTCGTAGGAGATCCAATCTCTTTTTCCATCCTCTGAAAATATATATTCATTCTCCATAGCAGAACACCACTGGGTTCCCCCCACTTTGGAGTAACCCACTCTTAAGAGTGTTTGCTTTGTTTAGCTTTGAGAAATAAACTGTACAATGACCTATGTCTTTGCACGCCTTTAATTCCAACACTTGGCAGGGAGAGGCAAGCAGATCTCTGTGAGCTCGAGGCCAGTTCAGTCTACTTACCGAGTTGCAGGATAGCCAGGGCTACATAGATATATAAACAGAGAAGCCCTGTCTCAAAAAAAAACCCCAACAAACCAATAAACAAAAGCAAAACCCCAAAGGCAACCCCCCCACAATTATCTATGTCTCATGGCTAAATTCTTTTCTTCCAGAAGACAAAAACCTGACAGGAGAGGCACCTTAGCTGTAGGTGTGGTGTGCACACCTTCCTGCTTATCACTCAGGACTGGAGACAAAAAAACATCAGAAATTTACCACCATTATTGGTGGTAATTTGAACCAGCCTGGGCTATGTGACATTGTCTCAAAAGAATAAGGACCTAAGAGACTCTTTTAACAGGAGGAGCCAAGACATGATGAGCTGCCCTGCCTATGCTTGAGAGGCAGTACCACAGGCTTTCTTGGGGGAATGCCCCAGCTTCCTCAACTGAGTAAACAAATAAACAAAACAAAACAGGATGAATCTAACCACCCGAAGCTGCCTTTCATAGCAACTGTGCTGGGACTGGGATTGAGAAATTGAGAGTCAGGCTATCCAAGGCTCAGGACAAAGGACCTAGGAACTGATCTGTCCCAGCCCAGCTGGTAGGAGGCAAGAAGCCAAGGGTAGGCAAGGGTGCTGGAGTAGAAGGTGTGTTCTGTTGCATCTGCTACACTGCCACCCTCCCGGGGAATCAGAGGAGCAACGGACAGGACAGTCCTGAATTAACCTCTCGTCAGCAGTCAGCTAGCTGCCAGGCATGGTGGCTCATGCCAGTAATTCTAGCCCTTAGGGAGGGTGAGACAAGAGGACTGCTGTTAGTTTGAGGCCAGCCTAGGTTATATAGTAACACCTTGTCTCAAACGAAAACTAGGTGGGAGGGAGAGTGCTGGGGATGTATAGCTTGGTTAGTAGAGTATCTGAGTAGCCTGCACAAAGCCTTGAGTTCCATCTCCAGAACCAGACAAGTGGGGCATGGTGCTGTACGCCTGTGATCCCAGCACTTGGGAAATGCACGGAGAAAGTTTAGAAATTAAAGGTCATCCTGGGCTATGTATCAAGTTGGAGGCCAGCCTGAGTTATATAGGACCCTATCTCAAAAGGGGATAGGAGGCTGGTAAGATGGCTCTGCTACCTGGTAAGACACCTGCTGCCAGGCCTGACAGCCTGACAGAGAGCATATACACAAAGAAGCACACACAGTGTGTACACAGACTGGTTTTTTTTTTTTTTTTTTTTTTTTTGGAGACAGGTTCTGGCTGTCCTGGAACTCACTCTCTCACTCTATACACCAGGCTGCTCTTGATTCAGAGACCCTCTGGTCTCTGTCTTTCAAGTGCTAGGATTAAGGATTAAAAGTATGCACCACCCTGCCTAGCTAAATGATACTTCTTGTTTTTAAGGGAAAAAGGTGTGGGGGGTCAGGAGAGGTGGCCCAGTGGTTAAGGATAAACGCACTCGCTGCTCTTGCAGAGTACCTAGGCTAAGTTTCCAGCACCCACATAGATCTGGTACCTTTTCCTGACCTCTAAAAGCACTACAGACATACACAGTGCTCATGAGAAAGCAAACAAAACACTTATACACATAAAAGAAAAATTTTAAATTCGGTCTGGAGAGACAGCTCAGCGCTTAAGAGCACTGACTGCTCTTCCACGGGTCCTGAGTTCAAACCCTAGCAACCACATGGTGGCTTACCTGACACCCTCCTCTGATGCATCTGAAGACAGCTACAGTGTACTTAGATATAATAATCAATAAATCTTTTTAAAAAGTTAAATCTGAGCCAGGCGGTGGTGGTGCACACCTGTAATCCCAGCACTCTGGGAGGCAGAGGCAGGCGGATTTCTGAGTTCCAGGCCAGCCTGGTCTACAGCCTGACTTCTAGGATAGCCAGGCCTACACAGAGAAACCCTGTCTCGAAAAAACCAAATCCAAAAAAAAAAAAAAGTTAAATCTGTTTAGTTTTTTTGAGACAGGGCTTCTCTGAATAGTCCTGATTGTCCTGGAGCTCACTCTGTAGACCAGGCTGACCCCCTACTCACATCTGCTTGCATCTGCCTCCCCAGTGCTGGGATTAAAACCGTGACCCACCACTACATTGCAAAAAATACTTCTTTTAAAAGTGCGAAAATTGACTGGGTGGTGGTGGTGCATGCCATTAATCCCAGCACTTGGGAGGCAGACGTAGGTGGATTTCTGAGTCCGAGGCCAGCCTGGTCTACAGAGTGAGTTCCAGGACAGCCAGGACTACACAGAGAAACCCTGTCTTGAAAAAAACAAAACAAAACAAAACAAAAAAAAGTGTGAGTCAGGCAGTGGTGATGGCGGCGGCGGAGTTCGAGGCCAGCCTGGTCTACAGAGTGAGTTCCAGGACAGCCAGGGCTACACAGAGAAACCCTGTCTCAAAAAACCACACACACACACAAAAAAAAAAAGAAAAAAAAAATATCCAGGAGTTGGGCACGGTGGCCCAGGCCTTTTAGTCCCAGGACACAGGAGGCAGAGGCAGGTGCATCTCTGTGAATGTGAGGTCCACCTTATTTACACAGTGAATTCAAGGCTAGCCAAGGCTACATAAAAAGATCCCATCTCAACAAAATAAAACTTAGGATAAATAAAGTGTTCTTTCTTCAAGCTGGTTTCCTACCCAGCATGCATTTGTTTACTATGGTCCCCCCAGGACATCACAGCAGGATACCAGGCTTTGTCTGGCTCCTTCCGGGTTCTGCTCTCTAGAACCCTGTGGCATAAAGGGTTACTCAGCAGAGGGTCTGGAGAGCTTTGATTTCAACCAGCTCAGAACAAAACCAGTTGTGTGAGCTCGTGTGTGTGAACTGGGAGCAATGCCAATCCGCAGCTATTCCTACCAACTATCCCATCCTAGTGGGATGCTGTGAGTGAGCCTGTGGGTACTTTTCTCAGAGACAAGTTGCTCCTTCTGGAGAATGCAGGTGGTCGAGGGCGGTGAGGGAACAATAGAGAGAGTATAGAGGGACAGGTCAGAGTCTGAGACGGGAGCCCCATCATTATGTCCAGCCCTGTGTGAGGTGATTCTACCAGATAGCCACTGCTTTTGTACCTTCCAGAGCTATTGAACGGGAGGCAGAGATTGAAGAGGGAGCCAGAGCAGGAAGGCAAGGCTACCCAGGCTCTAGGAGTTACCTTCTGAAGAAAAGGGTTGGAGGGATGGGAGACTGTCCCCTAATGCCCTAGGCTTGTGCCAGCCACTGTCACCTGGTCACCTTCCTACACCTACAGTGAGCCCCTCCAGCTGGCCCTGACAGGCAGAGTATGATCAAATGCCAGGACCAGGAGCCAACAGTCCAAGTGCTGGGGATGGAGATGATCTGAGCTTGAGGGGTTGATCCTTTTACTTGCCCTGGCAGACAAGTCACCATGTCCCTCTCCCTTTATGGGCACAATATAGGGTGATTCATGACAAAACCGGGGTAGGTGTTCTGTGTCCCAAGATCCTAGCAGTGTCTGTTCTTGGAATCACTAGTATTTGTGGAATCTCAAACCCACAGAGTGGTCATCCTGTTACCTACTGTGACTGACTGGATTACAAAGACTTCAGGTATTGATTCTGGCGTTGGGAAGGTCAGAGGTCTATTCTTCTTTCTTTGGAGGCTGGTACTTCTGTTCCCATGCAATCAGAGAGAGCATTTGGCATTGTGAAGGCCTTGGGCTGAGTAACCCCATGCTCCCTAGTTTATGTGGCCTTTGGGAGGTGAGCTGGGTGAATGTTTCCAAAGAGTTGGTGGACACAGGGAATTTAAAAGCCCTTCAGAGACTCTCTCCCATTCCAGTCCTATCTTCTGTGAGAAAAATTTATTTTTGGAGACAGTCTCATTACATAGCCTTGGCTGGTCTGGACTCACTATGTAGACCTACCTGTCTCCACCTCCCCAGTACTGGGATTAAAGTTCTCCTTAACAAAACTAGGCAAGCATTTCCTCTTCCTCTTTGCACTTCCTAGCCAATCACATCAGACTGTGAAGTGGCGCTCCAGACTGAGGTAGGTGAACTCTGCCTCCCCTACCTGGGGAAGTCTGGGTGGGAGGAGAAGGCAGGGTTGTGGCTGGACAAAGGGCAGGAAAGCCTCCTGCTGAGCGCCTTCCCCCCCCCCCCTTTCCATTTCCTCTTTTCCCCTTTGTTGACCTCCTGGGGCTAATTCTAAAATTTACTCTTCTCCAGGCTAAACCTGCTTGCTGGTTATTCTGTGCAGTAGTGTCCTTGACACAGAGAATAGAGAGAGAAACATCAGTCACTCTTATTACCTTCCAGGCTGTGTCTAAAGAAACATTGTCTAGGGTCTGGAAGCATGCTCACTGGATAAGAGCACTGACCAGTCTAACAGAATTCCTGGGTTCAGTCTCTCTCCCACCCACATCAGCTCACAACTCTCTTTAACTCCAGATCTGATATCCTCTCCTGGTTTCCTCACATACCAAGCATGTATGTAGTACAGAAACATACATGAAAACAAAACATTTATACACATTAAAATTTTTTGAAGAAAGATTATTTAGCAGTCAACATCTTTATTATTTAGGAGTGGCTGGTAAGAATTTAAGGGCCAGGTGTACAGACTCAATCTGCAATCTCAGCAGTGAAGGCAGGAGAGCTGGTAAACAAGTTTGAGGCCAGCCTGGGCTAGCTATGGACCCCCGCTAGAACTCAGAACTGAGAAATGGCAGAGAAAGACAGTAGCTTAGCCAAGGCAGCTGTGACTGACAGGACACTAGAACTGTCAATCACACAGCTGGGGTCCTTTAGCCTCACTCTCTCCAGTTTTCCAGGGGAGGCCACTTGCCAGCAGGGCAGTCCATCCCAGGTCTGAAAGAACAGACACTCCCACACTACTCAAAGTCTGGGTAGCATACGCCATGATAAACTCAGCAAGCAAGGTAGCAACATCCTTGCATTATGGAAGACTTCACAGCCACGCCCAGAAAGTGGCGTGTAAGTATATGTATACCATGCAAGTGCTCAGGAGACCAGAAGGCCATCAGGTCACCGCAGAGCTGGACTTACAGGTGGCTGTGAACCACCTGATGTGGTACCAGGCGTCAAACTCAGATCCTTGGGAGGAGTAGCAAGTGCTTTCAATTAACCAGAGTCATCTCTCTAGCCCTGTTTTTCAATTTTAAAAATCACTTTTATTTCTGTCTGTCTTGTGTATGCAGCGGCCAAGAGTGTTGGATCCCTAGCGCTTGAGTTATGGGCACAGAGGACCACTCGATATGAGTGCCAAAGTTAAAAAGCAGCACTTTTTTTTATTTTAAGATTTATTTATTTAATGTACATGAATATACTGTTGCTCTCTTCAGACACACCAGAAGAGGGCATCGGATCCCATTACAGATGGTTGGGAACCATATTTGTGGTTACTGGGAACTGAACTCAGGACCTCTGGAAGAGCAGTTAGTGCTCTTAACTACTGAGACATCTCTCCAGCCCTCAATTGATTGTTTTTTGTTTTTGTTTTGTTTTTTTCTTAAAGATAGGGTTTTTCTCTGTAGTTTTGGTCATCTTTAGACCAGGCTGGCCTCAGACTCAGAGATCCACCTGTCTCTGCCTCCCAAGTGCTGGGATTACAGGCGTGCACCACCACCTCCCAGTTGTAAGCATCCTTAAGCATAAGCCAAGCCATCTCTTCAGCTCCCTCGCCCCCTGGCTTTGTAAGACTCTGTAGACTGGGCTGGTCTCAGAACTGTCTGCCTCCTGAGTACCGGGCCGAGATGTGTGCCTGTGTCTGAGTACATGTGTGGGAGTACCACTGTGCTGGGGTGCTAGGCACACAGAGCTCAGAGGACGCCTTCCACACATCTCCTTCCACCATGAGTTCTGGGAAGGGAAGAAACTCAAGTCAGTAGATTTGTACGCCATGGGCCATCTTACCAGGCCTCTTACATCAAATTAACCAACCAGGAAGGGCTATGAGAACTCTTAATTTGAAGCTAGTTGATTTAAGTACAGGACAACCTCAAAGACACTGAACCCCTTACCCCGAAGGGTGTTAATTCTATTTTTTACTATTGTAACTGAACTGTTAGGCTGTGCATGGTGGAGAACACCTATAATCCCAGCACTCAGGAGGATGATCATGAGTCTGAAACAGTCTGAGAATATCTCAAAAAGAAAAAAAAAGTCAAAATTGAGTCATTAACTATATGAGAAAAAGGTCACACAGAATGGACACCTAGAGACCAACATGGCATTTAACAGACATTTATTGAACACTTATGTGCCAAGCCCTATGCAGGGCACCAGAAATATCAAGTCAATGCAATCTGGTCCCTGCCCCACAGAATTCACAGTCTAGGACAAATCAGGTTCATACAACAACAAAGGGGCATTTGGATAATCATTTTACAACACAATCTTTTATGAGTTTCCTCAATACTTTGTGAGAGATACAACGTCTTAAAAACAAGTTGGCATAAATGTAAAGTCACACAATTACAGGGACAGAAACCACCTGCAATGTCAACACAGGGCTCTCAGACAGTTTACATCTAAATTCTTTTTAGGGAGCATACAAATTGTGCCAACCTGCAGAAACAGGTATAGACTCAGGTGTCCTGTGGCCCACACAATGGCTGGAATATTCTGGACACAAGGGACCCTGAACCTTTATCTCCTGCATCTACTTCATTTCTGCCTCTTCCCCTGGGGAAAGGACCTTCTACATTCTTGGGCTCCTCCTGAGAATATCAGATGGCTTAAAAGGCTCAATTCTCAGCAGTCTAGTAGGAGATCTCTGGCCTAAGAAGTAGTAGCATAAGTAAGCGTACAGCAGACCCTGACTCTTTCTGATGGTGGTGGGGCTTCCACTTTACCTTTCCTTAAGTCTCCATAATTACCAGGAGCAGTGTGGGTGGGGTGGCCTCATCTCACCACACCTCTTGGGGATTCTGAACAGGACAATGGAATCTAGGATTTGAGAGTAAGCAATATTGGATGTTCATTTTCACCCCAAGTGCAAAAGCCCACAGATTAGGTCTATGCAGAGATAGCTCAGGACACATAAAATCTGCAGAGCCCAGGCAGACTTGGGTTGAGGCTGGGGAATAGGGGTGAATTGTGTAGTGGAGGGTACAGCCCTTTGAAAAAGCAGGGATGTGCCACCATCACATCACAGAGGAGGTGTCTGTGCAGGCTGGCCAGGATTAGGCCCTAATAACTCTGAGCTCTTTGGGTATGAGTGTCCCCAGCCCCATAGTAGCTTTGCTTGGACAGAGGCCTACCAGGTGAGTCAGTAGGTCAAGTAAAGAAAATGGGTCTCTCAGGTGACTGACACCAAGTGAGAACAGGCCCTGAGTCCAAGCAAGCTCTCCCGAGCTCACTGCTGCTCCGCCCTGGACAGGGTCTCTGGCTCCCACCTGGGACTACTGTTCAGTTTCCTGTCCCTCAAGCTGCTCTAAGAAGCCTCCCTTTTCCCCAATGACAGCCCACACAGAACTTTTAATAAAAAAAAAAAATAATTTATTGTCAACAAAGGCAATATATACAACAGGACAATGGATGCAACAGGACAACAGGTAAAAGGGGTGGTAACGGGAGCCCTCGGCAGGGACGAGGTGGTAAGAGGTAATGGAGGCCTCCTGCTGTAGGAGCCAGAAGTGGGGGAGGAAAGGTGTCCCCCGAGGTAGTGGGACTCAGTTCAAACCCCATCATGACCACCTCTGCATAAGGCACTGTGCCAGGGGAGAATGGTGGGGTGCTTAGAGGAAGGAGGCGGCGTGGGGTCAGAGGACAGGTCAGCGAAGGATTGGGGAAGGTGTTCTCCACAGGCCCAATGCCTTACCACCCAACAACCAGAGCCACCTCTGCCTACCTCAGGCTGGGCCAAGGGCAGGCATTTTCTAGTACCCCGATGTGACAGTGATCTTCCCCTCCCCCCTCTACATTGTCCTGGCACCTGGTTTTAAAAACTCTCTATCAGGTGGCCAAGCTGGGCAGATCTGAGATTTAAGCCAATGGGGAATAACTACCTCCTCCCGCCCACCTTTCCTTCTTCCCACCCCGCCCTCTCTAGAAAACTGAATACCTATACCCTACTTCCTGCCTCTGGTTGTCCCTTAACAGTGGCACTGGATTCTGACAGAACTGTGGGCCAGTCTGGGTTGTCACCTGGTCCCACCCGCTTGCTGCCCTGGGGGTGCTTGGACCAGTCCTGTAAGAGGCTGACGGCTGGTGGTTCCTCCATCCGAACACGGATAACCTGGAGATCCAGTGTCCCACGAAGCCCCGGAGGGGAGGCTGGGAAGGGATGGGAGCAGAGAGCACAGTCAGACCTTCCAACGGTCCCCAAAACTGCAAACCATACCAGACTAACAGGGCTTTTCTCTTTTCCAAAGCCCAGTGTCTTGTCCTGGGAAAAGTCCAAGGAAAGCACAAGGCTCTCTTAATCAACCTGGAGTGTCTGGCCTTACAGCCCCTTAGGCACAGAGCAAGCATCAAATGCAGATTCTGCCCTGTGTATTTAGCATATGGGTTCACAGGGCCCATGATGTCATTCACTCACTCTCCAACTTCTATCTTCAAGACTGCACATAGAAGTGATCCGGTAGGGAATGCCCAAAGAAGTCTAAACATGGCTTTGGCTGCACAGCACGGAGTGATAAGGCGGAGCATATATAGCACACAGTCACCCTGAGTTAGTGCCTGCCCCAGCTTTGCTCTGAGGCCTTCATCCAGGTTCCACATCCTTTGAGTTGTTATGTCTCACACAGTCAATTATCTTAGGAACATGGTGAAGGTACTGAGAATGGCAAAGCTAGGCCTCCAGCTAGGGCATGGTAGAAACACAAAAATGTCCTTGATTTTGGGGCCCATGCAAGTAATATATGGCAAAGCAATCCCAGCACTTGGGAGGCAGAGGCAGGCCATCCAGGAGTTCAAGGCCATGGCCCATTGGTTAATGGTACTGGCTGCTCCTCCAGAGGACTCCAGATCAACACCCAGAACCTACGTGACAGCTCATACTTTTCTATAACTCCAGTTTCTGTTTCTGATACCCTTACACAGATACACATGCAGCCAAACACCAATAAACATTAAATAAAAATAATTAAGAGACCAGTCTGATCTTAGAAAGAAAAAAAGAAAAAAAGACTTCAAGTTCAACTACTGAAAAGAAGGGGAAAAAAGCCAGGCAGTGCTGACAGACGCTTTTAATCCCAGCATGAAATGAGAGAAGCAGACGATTTCTGATGTTTTTTTCAAGACAAAATTTTCCCCTATACAATTTAAGATAGGTATGATTTTGATGTTTTTTTGCTGTAGTTTAAAATTATGCATGAGAATACAAGATAAGCACGGTGACCCACACCTTGAATGTCAGTACTCGGGAAGCAGAGGCAGAAGAATCTCTGAGTTTGAGGCCAGCTTATTGATACTACACAGTGAGTTTCACAGCAGCCAAATCTATGAAGAGACCCTGTCTCAAAAACAAAACAGAACTGAGAATATAGTAAGTGCAGTGGTAGAGCACTTGCCTGGGTTCAGTCCACATAGAGAGACTCATCAAACCAGGTGTGGACCACATACACACTCTTAACTCCAACCCATGGGAAGGTGGAGAAGGAAAATTGTAACCCAAAGTCCAAGGTCTGTATGGGCAACTAAGGAAGACCCCGTGTCTCACAATGAAAAGTAAAGACAGGGGGGCAGTAGCTCAGAGGCACAACACTAAGGTCTGAGTTGGTACCTGGCTGGGGTAAGCAGAATTTCTTCTCATCTCCTGAAGGAAAGTTAAGGGAACATTATGTCAGAATAGTGGCAGTTAACAGGAGTAAACGGAGATTTGCAGATGGACTGAAGTGGGGTCTGAGACAGAAAGGGTAACTGCAGCACGTTACTAGCAAAGGGGAGTCTGATAAGCCTTGGCTGTCATGAAACTTGCTATGAAGAACAAACAGATCTCAAACTCACAGCAATCTGCCTGCGTCTGCTTCCTGAGGACTAGGGTTATTAGGTTTTTTTTTTGAGACAGGAGTTCACTCAGTAGCCCAGGATGGCCCCCCAAACTCACTATCCTCTTGCCTCAGCCTCACTAGTGTTGAGATTACAATTAGTTGTTGTCATACTCTGTTGACAAGCTTTTAATCCACCAAACCAAATAGAGGTAACATCTAGCTGCTAGGAGAGAGGTTGTTAATGAAAGGAAGAAGGGGGCCAGGCTCTGACGCCACAGATGGTGTGTAGAGCTAAGGACCCAGATGTCATCTTCTAAAAACATATAAACACTGTCTATGCTGAAGTTGGAAGTGTAATGACCACTGGGCTCATCATAGGGCTAGTAAGCTTACAGTCTAGAATAGGAATGACAGACAACAACATGTGCTACCAACTACACCAATCAAGAATAAATAAGAAAGGGACATGGGAAATGTCGGGTATGAGGGTCTACAAGGGTTTGTATAACCTGCTCCAGACTACCACAGAGGTGGACATGAAGGGAGAGAATACAGGGGTCTAAACACTGGCTTTAACCTTATGGCAGCAAAGGAAGTTGACAAAGAAGAAACGTCAGTGTAGAATGTTGTGGATAAAGTCAGCCCAATGGACTCCGAGACAGGTAAAGGCCGTTGACAGAGGTTCCAGTTTAGGAATAAGTGGTACAGTAGCCAGAGGGAGAAAGGAGTCAAGAAAGAAGAAATAACAGCTTTGTGAAGGCTGTTAGAAGATCTGGAAGAGATGATTGCCGAAGACAGGAGAAAATCATTTGCTTTTGCAATGGGAGAAGAGCTAACCCTTGCTAGGGTCTGTCCAGCCTTCTACTGTAGGTATACATGAACCCAAATACTAAAACAGAGACTGCCTTGTGTAACAATTTTCTCTGAGATTGAAACATTCTACCCTTAAGCAAGAAGGTAAACAACTCAAAATAGCTCCAGGAAGTCCCCCAAACTGACTAAAATTCACTAAGCCCCTCCCTACAAGAGTAAAACAATAAAAACTGAGAGCAGCTCTCAGAGAAGTAAAGCTGAGCTTCAAAAACTCAACAGAAGAGCTGCCTGAGACCACACCGGCTGCCTGAGACCACACCGACTGCCTGGAGGAGGTAGAAACCAGCTTGGAAGAGGGTGCACAGAAGAGGCTTAGCCTAACCTGAAAGAACACTCTCCAACTGTGGAGCTGTCTATAGGCTGTGATGTGCACCAAATTTCTACCTTTGTGAGTGACATGTCACCCATGACTTTGGTAACGCAGCCGTCTTTGAATAATTTCTGTTTCTGTAAGTAACCCCTCATCCATATTCCTGTAAGTAACCACAATAAAACTCATTGATTCACCACATTGGACTTTGGTGGCATGCATATTTTTGGTCTACTGTTGGTTCCTTAACTGGGGTGGGGGTGGGGTGGGGGAAGGGATAGACTTTTGTGCATTGCATCTCCTGAAAAAAAGTTTTGCCACATAACAGGGCTGTGCATCAACTTGTAAGTGGGTGTCTGGTAGAAGCATGGTAAGTTACAGCCTGTTGGGTGAGAGACCCTGGCTAAGAAATCTTACAAGCCTGTAGTGGTTGAATATACCTGGCCCATGGGAAGTGGCACTAGGAGGAGGTATGGCCTTGTTGGGGACTTGTGACAATGTGTAAGCAGACTTTGAGATCTTATGCTCAAGTTCCACCTAGCACAGAAGAGACCCTCCTCCTGGCTGCCTGCATCCTTCTGGTCAAGATGTACAACTCTTCTCCTCGTATATACTATGTCTAGAATCACCAGGGCACAGAACAACTGTTTAGCTTTTTGAGGAACTGCTAAATTGCTTTACATTGTGGCTATATCATATATTCTAACCAAAAATATATTTGTTGGTAAAAAAAAAAAAAAAAAAAGTAAAACTCCCCACCATGCCTGCCTGGATGCTGCCATGCTTGTTTTGATGATGCAAGAGTAAACCTCTGAACCTGTAAGTCAGCCCTATTAGATGCTGTCCTTTATTAAGAGTTGCCTTAGCTGGGCAGTGGTGGCGCACACCTTTAATCCCAGCACTTGGGAGGCAGAAGCAGGCGGATTTCTGAGTTTGAGGCCAGCCTGGTCTACAGACTGAGTTCCAGGATAGCCAGAGAAACCCTGTCTCAACGAATAACCAAAAAACAAAACAAAACAAAACAAAACAAAACAAAACAAAACAAAAGAGTTGCCTTGGTCATGGTGTCTCTTTACAGCAATACGAACTAAAGTAAGGCAATGTCCACGGCTTAGCTTCTATCCCATAGCACTTTACTTTTGCAGTGTTGGAGATAAAATCTTTGCTGGACACAGAAATTTATGCTTATAATCTTAGCCTCAAGGGCTGAGGCTAGAGAACTGAGAGATCAAGGTTAGCCCGGCCTACAAAATAGACTCTGTAAGAGCACTGGCTACTCTTGCAAAGGACTCAGGTTCAATTCCCAGCATCTATATGGTTGCTCACAATCATTTGTAATTCTGCAGGTGATTCAAACGCTACTCTAGAGTCAGCAGGTCTCAGGCATGCATGATATACAGACTTACATGCAGACAAAACAACCACACACACTGGGATTTTATAGACATGTTAAACAAGTGTCCCACATTAGTAACCTTTTCTGGTTTTAATTTAAATTTTTTTTTTTTTTTAAATTTTTGGATTTGGTTTTTTTGAGACAGGGTTTCTCTGTGTAGCCCTGGCTGTCCTGGAACTCACTCTGTAGACCAGGCTGGCCTCGAACTCAGAAATCCGCCTGCCTCTGCCACCACCGCCCGGCCCTATTTTACTTTTTTAAACTTTTCATTCTTTGTGAGTTTTACCTGATGCACCCCAGTCCCACTCATCTCCTTGACCCCTCTGCCCTTGAAACCTCCCTTCCTAAACACACACACACACACACACACACACACGAGACACAGAAAACACATCATCATGGAAGCTGTGTCACACGGAAGCACATGTGTCAGTGTGCCCTGCAGTACGCCTGTGCGCACACACCTTCATTTGCAGATGTTCAGGGTTTTAACCCTGTGGTTCTGAAGAAGAGCTATGCATGAAGCGAGGTAGCATGGTATGGGGTGTGAGACTGTAGGGAAGAGAAAACTTCCACAATTGGTGGTTTGTTTTTGTTTTTTGTTTTTTTGTTTGTTTGTTTCTGAAGGCAGGGTTTCTCCATGTAACTCTGCCTGTTGTGGAACTCTCTCTGTAGACCAGGCGGGCCTCTAACTCATAGAGATCCACCTGCCTCTGCCTCCCAAGTGCTGGGATTAAAGTTGTACACCACCACACCCAGCTTAGTGTTCTCCTAATGAGAACCAAGCATCAAACTGACGTCTGGTTTGTACAAGAAGTTTTTTTTACCCTCAAGACAACTCTCCAGCCCTGGCCTTTCTTTTGAGGTGAGGTCTAGCTACTTTGCCCAGGCTGCATCAGGCACCTGAGCTAATAGGCAGGGGCTGGGACTACAGGTGCACACCACTCCAATGCCTGGTTTACAATTGTTCCTTCTGTACAACAGAACCAGAAGGCTTGCTATTGCTATGCACTACTTTCATGATCAAGATGTTACAAAAGGCTCAGGACTTAGTTAAGGTCCAGAAGCTGGGGACTCCTCTAGGTGAGGAGGGAGCAGAGGATGGATGGATGGAGATAAAAGGGCAGGAGAGCGAAGTCTGATGTGAGACAGACCAGAACCCTCAAGCCAGAGAAAGCAAGCCGGGAGCCACTGAATTGCAGAGCTGAACTGAGTCCCAGTGGAAGGAGGATCCTGCAGGCTGTTGCATCTTCTGATCTCCATCGTACACCATGGCACGTGCCCTCCCATAAGTAAATAAAACAAAAAGCTTTTAAAGACTTGACAAATAAGGAAAGAAAGCTGGGAGAATTGATTACTAGTCTTTGGGACAAACTGGTCCATTTCCCTCTCGGGCCAGGAAGAGGCCTCTTCCTGAGTGGGCAGCTCCAGCTCTCACTTCCCACCCAATCCTCACTCGTCTTGCAGAGGCTGGACGGAGCCCATTTCTTTTAGTTCTCACTAAGCACAAAACCTACAGGAATCTTGGAAATGTCACATGACTCAAATGACATGTAAGAGCAGAAAACAATGTCCAGCTCAAGAGCTTCTTTATGTCAGGTACTGTTGGTTGCAGGATATTTGATTACATTGAGAACCCTAAGATTGGGTTATTTATTGGAAAAAACTGTTTCTACTTGTGCTGCCGCTCATCCCTAGCACACACCTTTAATTTCTGTTTGTTGGAAACAGGATTAAATAAAGTCAACCATAAGAGGCAAGGCGACCTGTTGACAGGGAATGGACACAGGAAAAACAAAACAAAATAAAACGAGAGTAAAGAGGAAGTCAGGAGGATAGACAGAGAGACTCACAAGGAAGGGATGGTCAAGTGAGTGTGTGTGTGTGTGTGTGTTGAAACAACAGAGAGAACTTTCCTTTTGGGATGCTGGCTATAAAGGAAGGTCAGCTGGGTGCTTTCTCTGACTCTGATTCAGCAAGCTTTTACCCCAGTCACTGGTTCCCAAGTCTGAATTGGTAAGACCAAATGATGTGAGATTTTGTTATAAACAACACTTGGCAATCCAACACTAACAGAAAAATTACACCAGTTGTAGACAAACTAAGAAGCCACCAGATTTGGGAAATCCTCAGGGAGAGAGTTAAGGATGGGAAAAACCATTATACAAGGCACTAGGATCCTCTATAGCGTTACTTTAAATAGCTTGAAAACAGAAGCCAAAAATGAAAAAGCTAAATGACTTAACTGAAATTGGCTCGATACTGATTTTGATTAGTATCATCTTAGTATTTCATATTTTATCCTTAATAGCTATAGGAGCTTTCTGTACCCTGTCAAAGAAAAAACTATATAGATACAGGAAAAAGAAAAATATGAATATGAAAAGTAGACTGATAAGATACAAGCTTTAGACTTATAAATGAAAATACTTTTTGTTTTGGTTTGGTTTTTTTTTGGGGGGGGGGTGCTTACTTTGAGACAGGGTTTCTCTGTGTAGCCCTGGCTGTCCTGGAACTCACTCTGTAGACCAGGCTGGCCTCGAACTCAAAAATCCACCTGCCTCTACCTCCCAAGTGCTAGGATTAAAGGCGTGCACCACCATTGCCCTGGCATAATACTTAGGCACAGAACAATTAAAAGATTTAATGACTGTTGTTAAAAACAACTGCTCTGGAATGAATCAAGGGACAGACAGCTTCAGGCAAGATAAGAAAACAAGTATTTTGGTAAACTGCTATATTCATAGCAGAGACCTATGGTAAACACATAAATAAATGGCATGAAATTAAAGGGTTAGTAGACACAGGAGCAGATGTAACAGTAATTTCACCAAAATCTTGGCACCCAGATTGGCCTCTTCAGGAGGTAAATATTCAGCTTCTGGAGACTGGAACTTTATCTCACGTGAAACAAAGTACAGGACAGGTCTCATGTATAGGGCAGAAGGACAGACAAACAGGGAAACTAAAGCCTTATGTGGCTAATAATTGCTATGAATTTATGGGGACATGTTGCAGCAATGGACAACACTGATTAAAATTCCTCCAATCTCAAAAGCAAACCTAAAATAAAGAATGCTTCTGAGAAAATATTTAAAAATATTTAAAGGTATTATCAAGAATAGTCACAGATTGTCCATAAGCAGAACATAACAGCTATGGAGTGAGACTGGACAGTAGGAAAAAAGTGAAGTAAACAGGACTATATATTTTAAAGATGTGTTGACCTCAGAATGGAATCGAGGATATGTATTAAATTGGGGAAGAGGTTTTGTTTTTGTTACCACAGGAGAAGGAAAAACTGCGGATATCATCAAGACTGATAATGATTAGGTTCAATCAGGAGAGAGTTCCTGAGTAAGGAGAGGTCATAGTTCAATAGGTGACTTGGTCATTCAGTCCAAACTAACTTATAAAGACTAACAAACGCCTTTCATTTGATCAGGAATGAAATAATAAAAAACATTTTCAAATGATTTACCAAAGGCATATTTGCTTTACTAGTGTGAAATGAAAACTAGGTCTTATTATACCACGTGTTTTAATTTCAAGTTCAAATATTAAGATATATCATCTTTGGGCTGGAGAGATGGCTTAGTGGTTAAGAGCACTGACTGCTCTTCCAGAGGTCCTGAGTTCAAATCTCAGCAACCACAGATGGTGGCTAACAACCATCTGTAATGAGATCTGGTGCCCTCTTCTGGAGTGTCTGAAGATAGCTAGTGTACTTATATATAATAAATAAATCCTAAAAAAAAAGATATATCATCTTGGACATTAACTTTTGAGTTTTCTTCTTGGATAAAAAGGATATTTTTGTTGTTTGGTATTAAAAACACAGTTAAGGTATTTAAAATGTTTTAAGTAAATTCAGATCAGAAGACTGAGTTTTACTACAGTTCAAATTTGTTTTCTAAGTCTCTAAGAGAGTGATTAATTTGGAGCTAAGATAAAATATTTCTGTGGAGCCGGGCGGTGGTGGCGCACATCTGCAATCCCAGCACTCTGGGAGGCAGAGGCAGGTGGATTTCTGAGTTCGAGGCCAGCCTGGTCCACAAAGTGAGTCCCAGGACAGCCAGGGCTACACAGAGAAACCCTGTCTCAAAAAACAAACAACCCCCCCCAAGAAAACAAAAAACAAACAAGAAAAGAGAGTGTGTCCCTAGACAGAGTGAACTGGCCAAATGTCTGCCCATCTCTGCTGCCCTCAACAGGAACACAATTCACTTAAAACTTAAAGCTAGCTGTGGGGTTGGAGCACAGCTCTCTCCTTTAAACCCACGAATGCTTGTTAAAGGAAAATCTAAAATCTGTCTCATATCAGAACAACCACCTGGTATGAGAGGAAAACAAAATAAATAAATAAATAAAGGCCACTAATCTCTTAACCTTCTGGTTTTTGTTTGACTTTTCTAAAGGTATAAATATTATCTCAAAACCTGTAAGATTATTATGTAGTAGTTACAGAAGAATACTAATTCTGGAAATAAAATTTGATCTAGCTTCCTGTATATGCTTTCAGGTTAGAGTCTGAAACAGGTAACTAGAAACAAAGTTTGTGTACTTAATGGATTGTGACGCTCAAATCTGAGATCTGCTGAAAGAGATCTGCTTAAAATGTTTAAGTTGCTACCATCCCTAAGAGTAATCTTTGAAGTCTCCAAGAAGGTGATGGGGCCCTGTAAAGGTGAATTCACCTCACTGGGCAAAACTGTCCCTTGCCTCTTCTGCCACTAGGTTCTGCAAATAATGGTCACCTTTGGGCTAGCGGTTGTGTTCTACCTAGCCAGGATTGCTAAGCTGACAAACATCACCCAAAGATCAACTTCGGATTACAGACTGCTCTGGACATCCAAACTGCTGAGTTCATAGGACACTGACATGAACATTTTCACAGACCTTTTGAATACAAAATACTTAATCTTAAGACTCCCAAATATAATCAACTGGACATTGTGGAATGCCTGGCAAAATAGCTTAGTACTGTAAACAGTTTTACTGTGCTAGAGTTAAATTCTTTCCTTTTTATTTAGACAAAAAGGGAAATGCTGCAGGGTCATGCTCTGAACTCTGAGATTGTATTATTTACAGAAAGAAAAAAAAAAAAACCTGTCTAATAGTAGTGTGGCTCAGCCCTAGCACAAACCTTTAGTCCAAAAGCTTTCTGTTTATTGTAAACAAGATTAAATAAAACCAACCATAGGTCAAGAGGTGGAGCAAGCAACCAATTGACAGTGAGTGAATGTAGGAAAAAAAAGACCAAAACCATAGAATAAGAAGTCAGGAGAATAGACAGACACACAGGAAGTAGAAGGGAGGGACATTCATTGCGGGAAGGGGTTAGAACAATGTGGAGACAGAGCTTTTCTTTTGGGATATACTCTCTGTCTCTGTCTCTCTCTGATCTAGCAGGCTTTTGCCCCAGCAACTGGCTCCCAAGTCTGAATTGAGACTCGAAAGATGGCTCAGCATTTAAGAGCAGCGACTGCTCTTCCAGAGGTCCTGAGTTCAATACCCAAAAACCACATGGTGGCTCACAACCATCTGTAATGGAATCCCATGCTCATTTCTGGTGTGTCAGAAGACAGCTACAGTGTATTCACATATATAAAATAAATAAATAAATAAATCTTAAAACAAACAAACAACACCCCCCCCTCGCCACACACTGTTGTAGGTGCTGAGGACAGACAGCGCGACAAAGCAGGGAGCCTTCTGAGGCTCAGGCTTCCTGCGGAGGCACTCACTTTCTCACTGCACTCTCTGCTCAGCTCAGCCTGGAGAAAGCTTGCCTGTGGCTGTGGGGACCAGCTTCCTGAGTTAGCACTTGGAAAGTGGAGACAGGAGGATCAAGAATTCAATACCAGTCTTGGTTACATAGTTTAAAGCCAGCCTGGGCTATAGAAGACCCAATTAAAAAAAAAAAAAAAAAAAAAAAAAAAAAAAAAAAAAAAAAAAGCCAGGTATCCTACAGTGGCTACAACTGTATCTTAGCACTTGGGAAGCTGAGCAAAGACACTACCCAGCCTGTGTTTCATGCAAACTGGGTCAACAGAGTAAAAACCCTTTACCACCCCTCTTCCCTGAAAGGACTTGCGGACAGATCAGTTTACTTTCTTTACTGCTTTGTAAACTCCTTTATCCCCATGTTGCAAACAAGGTTCTTGGAAAGTTCCAGAAATTTCCCAGGCAGCCTCATATGCACATCCATTAGATCAGCAAGCCTCAATAGTGAGCTTCTCTCATTTCTATATCTAGGATTTTTACTCCTTTCCTCTTTGCGGGGTAGGAACTTTACTTACATGGAAGCTGTATACCTTGGTCCTGTCAAACCTCTGGGTTCCCAGAACAAGAAACTATCTATCAAAGGCTTTGCCCTGACAAGGCTCCATATATCATGGTAATACCAGGACACACTTCTACCCCCTCAGTCCCATTCTTTCCCTTTGCCACCACTTGTAGTCCCCTGACCCTTCCAGTTTGTGTCACCTCACCACCCAAGGTAGTTTGGTCACAGGACACCCAAGACTCAAGATGAGGGAATTACGTGAAGGCAGAAGATCCCAGGCTGATCAAGGCCCAGAAGCACACAAGTCCGAGGAGGCTATGCCTGCCCAGGAAGTAACACTGGAATGACTCAGGTTGAATCCTGAAAGCATTAAACCTGATCCAAGTACATGAGTGAGGCCTGTCTAAGGGTGAAGACCAGTCAGGTAAACAGAGGCACGTAGTGCACTCCTTTTTAGACTTCTGATAAGGAGGAAAGACATGACCAAACTAGTAAAAGTGGGTACTACTGGGGACCTGCAAGGGAAATGACGTTCGCTTGCATCCATACCAAAAGCTTAACTCCTCTTTGCAAGCCCCATGTCTGGGGCCTGCAGTTGCCTATTAGCTGTCTTACTTGCCCCAGCACCAAAAGCACATTAATGTCACATTTCTAACTTTGTGGGATGAGGGTCTAAGCGCTCCCTGGCAACAACCAATCCTTCATTCACAAGTTGCTTATCCTGAAATGTTGTAATATGAATTCAACAAGACAATGTGAGGATCCAGCTTCAGCCTCTGCTCCCTGGAGGACATAGCAGTCTTGATTGCCCTACTGTGGTAACAGGACTTATAGGTTAGCAAAAAGACCCTGGAGCTGTAGAGATGGCTCAGTGTTTAAAAGTGTACATGAGTTTGATTCTCGTTATGTACACTGGAGGTTCACAGACATCTGTAATTCCATCTCCCAAGCATCCTGCACCTCCAGCCTCCAATACCTCCTCGGGGACCGGCACTCTCATGCACTTATCCACACACAAACTCTTGCCATAATTTAAAATATAATTAAAAAAATCATTGAGCAGGGTTTCTTTGTATAGCCTTGGCTGTTCTAGAACCAGCTCTTTAGAGTAGGCTGGCCTTGAACTCACGGAGAGACACCTGTTCTGCCTCTGGGGTGCTGAGATTAAGCATGTGCCACCACTACCTGGTTATAAAAATAAATCTTTTGCAGGGTGGTGGTGGCACACGCCTTTAATCTCAGCACTTGGGAGGCAGAGGTAGGCGGATTTCTGAGTTCAAGGCCAGCCTGGTCTACAGAGTGAGTTCCAGGACAGCCAGGGCTACATAGAGAAACCCTGTCTTGAAAAAAAACCAATAAATAAATAAATAAATAAATAAATCTTTTAATAAGTTTATAAAATAAAACTAAATTAATTAAAGAGTTGGACAGGGTATCAAATGCCTTTAATCCCAGCACTCAGGAGGCAGAGGCAGGGAGGTCTCAAGTGGACTGAAGCCAGTTTGGTCTACAACATGAGTTTCAGGGCAGTCAAAGTTATATAGTGAGATCCTTTCTCAAAACTCCAAAAAAACCCAAAAAAACAACAAACAAACAAACAAACAAACAAAAAAAAAAAACAAAAAAGAAAAAGAAAAGAAAACAAAAGCATCATAATATGTGTGCGCTTGTTTGTGTTAATGTATTTGGGGAGGGGAGCATGTGGGCCGTGGCACACCCGTGAGGTCAGTCAGAGGACATCTTTTGATAGTCCATTCTCTCCTTCTACCACATGAAGGCTGGGGACTGAAGGCAAGTCATCAGCCTTGGCAGCAAGTACCTGCACCTGATGAGCCATCTATCTCCCTGGTCTCCATGTCTAGCTCATGTAAGGAGCTTTTTTTGGGTTTTGGTTTTTTAAGATTGGTTTTCACTCTGTAGCCTACTCTACTTCCAACCTGTGGCAAAGCTGTCTCAGACTTTCAAGTGTTGGATTATGTTGGTTTATAAGATATTTTTATAAGGATCAAATGAATTATATTCAAGAGTTTCTCAGTCAGTAGGACAAGTTATAAACACAAACACCAGCTGTCAACGGAAATTCACTTGTACTACGGAATATCCTTTTTATGCTCATTACTGGCCCATGGTCCCCACAGCTGTTTAAATAGTTGAGTACTTACCTCACCTGGGCCCCTGTATCACCACGGTGAGGTAAGTCCTTCCAGGGCTGCAGCTGGAAGCCGCCTCATGTTCTAAGCTGAGCACCTAGCTTTGGGAGCCCTAGCAAAACTTAATGACCACCGCCAGAGATGCTTGCTTATAGACCAGCTTCCTCAACATTCAAACCCCTGTCCTTGGCCTAAACATCCGGCACCTCTATTTGGGTCTGGCTGTGATCCAGGGACTCGGCTTTCCTTACCAGCCGCCCCCAGGAGGGCTCACCTGAAGAGGGACTTTGTGGCTGGGGCAGGCCCTCTGCTGTTCTGCCGTCTTTAGAGGAGCCCTTGCTGTCAGTGGTCCTGAGCTGTGTGTGGGAGAAGAGCTGCAGGACGAAGCCAGGAGGGAAGCTGCCGTCGGTGAAGTGTCGGACTTCAGCTGGTGCTGCGAAGGGCTCTGTGGGTGACTCAGGAGACGGGGGGTCTGGAAGAAGGCCATGCACAGGTGTGAGTAGAAGAGCATAGACCCCCAAAGGCTCAAGCCCTAAGCTCCAAGCTGAGTTCATGTAGCGGCTCTCTGATGTGCACTTTCTCTGGACTGCATGCTCCAGTGTTCCAGCCAGGCTCAGCACCCGAGTCCCCTCACCTGGGTCAGGGTCCAGGCTTTTGGTCATGTGCCTGCTTTTCTTCTTTCTAGCAGGCTCCTCCTCAGGGGACTCTTTCCATCTCTGACCACGGGGCCTTTTATTTCCTTGCTCTATGACAGGGGCAACTGCAAAAGAAAAAACTTTAGCACTTTAAGGCCACTGTACTGCTCTTTAACCTCAGGTTCCTGAGAACACCTGCCCAGCCCAGCCCCTTAGCACAGGATGTCCCACTAAGCCAAAGCTTCCCTGTTGACTGACCAGGCAGCTCAAGGGGGCGGAGTCCTCTGGGCCGGAGCCTCTTAGGGAGGGATGGGTTGTCCTCAGAGTCCAAAAGGACCACAATCTCTGCTGGCATTCTGGCAGGATCCGGGTTGGAGATGGGGTCTGGCTGGCCATCCTGGCCTGACTCTGAGGGGGCAAAAGCCCACTGAGCTCAAAGGCCCCCACAGGCCCCACTTCTCCCTCAGCCCTCACCCTTACTACCTAGACTGGGCAGGGATGACTGGTCAGCTTGCACGTCTTGCAGAAGGGCAACCCCTTCACTCCAGGCTTCCAGGATGTTGCTCTTCTCAGAGGGACTCAGGTCCAGGGTGTGAGGATGCTGCTCCAGAATGTGTGTGCGAGCAGTGTCTGCTGACGGGCACCGGATCTCAGCCCCACACACCATGCACAGCGCCCGTCCACTGCCTCCTGGGCTGTTCCCCACCAGGAACTCCTGCTCCCATGACACTTGCTGCTTGAGCTCCTCATAGCCATCGATACCTGCTTCCAGCAGGTTAGGCCGAGGCGGCGGTGTCTTTTCCTGTTGGGTTACTGCAGAAAGGGGAATGTGCTGTGAAGATGCCAGGGCTGGTGATGCTGTGTGGGATGGGGAGTCCTGCGCAATGGTCCATCTCCCCATCGGATCCTAACAAACCAGCCTGAGGCACACAGTTAGCTAGGGTGCCTGAAACTGCACTTTCACCCTTTACCTCTTCTCTAGTCACGAGTCCCACTCCATGTTTCCAGAGCTGAAAGGCATCATAGGCCTGCCTTGACCTCTTTGATCATCTGGCAGATATCATTCCTGTGAGGCTTCTAGGTTTCCTCACCCAATAGTCAACTCTACCCATATCCAATTTGTAGGCCACAATGCATACTTCAGTCTCGCCTCAAATTTACTATGTAGTGAGGGTCAATTTTTAATTCCTAATCCTCTTGCTCCCACCATGCCTGGTATTTGAAGTGATAGGAATCAAACCCAGGGCTTCAGGTATGCTACACAAGCACTCTACCAACTGAGACATAACTTTAACCACCCGCCTTTAAAGTATTAATTGGTGTATGTATAATGTAGGGGGGAGGGGTGGGGTGGGGTGGGGGTTGGGACATGACACACGTGCCAAGGAGTACACGTGGAAGGTAGAGGACTATGCTGTGGGATGAAGTTCTATTCATCCACCCTTACATGGGCTCAGAGGATCTGACCTAAGGTTATGTTTAGTTACCCAGGATGGCCTTAAACGTGTAATTCTCCTGCCTCGGCCTTCTTATAGATAATATTACAGGGTTTTACCAGACTCTGATTTTTATGTTGTTCTAGTTTACTTTTTTTTTCAACTGCTTTTTCTGTTGTAATAAAACACCAAGATTAAAGCAACTGTGGGGGCTAAAGGGTTACAGGTTACAATCGATCACTTAACACAGCCCAATTAGAAAGACTCAAGGAAGGAGCTTGGATGCATGCTCCCTCAGCTGGAAGGGGGTGTACGTGCCTTTACTCCTAGAACTTGGGAGGCAGAGACAGGAGGATCTCTTGTGTTGGGGTCCAACCTGGTCTACAGAGCAAGTTCCAGGACAGTCGGGGCTATACAAAAAAGCTTTGTCTCAAAAAACAAAAGCAAACAAACAAACCAAAACCATGTTCCTTTTCCAGCTTGGTCTCAGACCAGACACATCAGTCTAAAAATGGTGCCACCTATAGTGTGCTGGGCTCTCCCTCCCACATCAATCAGGACCATTTCCAACAGATATGCCCACAGGCCAATCTGATGGAAGCAACTGCTCAACTAAGGTTCACCTTCCAAAGTGACACTAGTTTTTTGTCAAGATGACAATAAAATTGAACATTAATTCATCCCTTCATGCCTTCAGAATCAGTACCACAGGGGAGATGACTTTTATACATCCCTCCTTTCAGTTTCCAGTTTGAGATGCAGCCCTGGTGCCCTCTGGACCACCAGTTTATGTGCTGACCCTAAGAAAATACTTTCCAGAAAAATTTATCTCAATGATGCCATGGTAGTCTTTTTTTTTTTTTTTTTTAATTAATTAATTTATTTTTTTGGCTTTTTGGAGACAGGGTTTCTCTGTGTAGCCCTGGCTGTCCTGGAACTCACTCTGTAGACCAGGCTGTCCTCGAACTCAGAAATCCGCCTGCCTCTGCCTCCCAGAGTGCTGGGATTACAGGCGTATGCCACCACCGCCCGGCTCATGGTAGTCTTTTAATAATTACTGTTTTTTTTGTAGTACCAGCTAACAAACATCCATTCTTCCAACAAAGCAAGGTTTCACTTGTATATTTTCTTTATTAATTTTTATGTCATGTGCATTAGTGTTTTGCCTGCATGTGTGTACTGCATGAAGAGAGTTGTGAGCGGCCATGAGCTCTTAACTATTGAACCATCTCTTCAGCCCACCAACTTGCAGATTCTTAAAACTTAAACATATCCCACAAACGGCCCTGATATGAGTCTTTACGTCTGTCAGAAAGTTCACAAACCAACCCTTAATCAGTTACATTTCTCTCATTTTCCCTACTGGGACAGGGTTTCCCTGATAGCCTTTGTTGTCCCTAGAACTCTTTTTTTTCTTTTTCTTTTTGGTTTTTCAAGACAGGGTTTCTCTGTATAGCCCTGGCTGGCCTCGAACTCAGAAATCCGCCTGCCTCTACCTCGCAAGTGCTGGGATCAAAAGTGTGCATCACCACCGCCTGGCAAGAAATTTTGGGAAAGGGAGAACCAGGAGTTGAACTCAGGTTCTTTGGAGCCGTAGTCGGTGCTCTTAACCGCTAAGCTACAGCTTTAGTACCCTAGAACTCTTCCCCTTGTGCTTCTTCCTCCCAAATTCCTGAACCCCCATGCCTGGCACTTTCCTTAGCATTCTTATCTTTTTAAGCTTCTACTACAGCTCATTAAACTCTTGAGCACTTCCTGGGTAAGTTCTAAAGGCTTCCACAATTTCTGCCCAAGTTCAGTTCTGATGCTGTGATAAACACAACCAAAAGCAACTAGGTAAGTGTGCTGGCTAGTTTTTAATGTCAACTTGACACAGTTAACAGAAGGAGCTCAACTGAGAAAATGCTTCCATAGGTTCAGACTACCCAAGCCAGTAGAACATTCTCTTAATGTGGAAAGGCCCAGCCCATAATGGGTGGAGCCATCCCTGGGTTGGGGGTCCTGGTTCTATAAGAAAGCAGGTTAAACAAACACGGAAAGCAAGTCAGTAAGCAGCACCCCATGACATCTACAGCAGCTCAGGCCTCCAAGTTGCTGCCCTTAGATCTTTTGAAAAGTAAATGGAACTGTGAATAAAACAAATCCTTTCTTCCCTGTATTAATAAAAACCCAAACAAACTGCTGAATTAGATCAACCTGTGTATGTTAAAGGTGTTTTAACATCAGAATGGAAATCAGGGAATGTGCAGCATTGGGGAAGAGGTTTTGTCTGTACTTCCATAGGTGAAAGACTATGGATTCTATCAAAATTGATAAAGATATGATCTGAATAAAAGCAGCTCTCACATGAAAAGCAGGAGTCAAGGAAAGAAGCAGAAAGACAGCAACACAGACAACAAGAAAGCTGATTCGCCCTACGTGAGGACAGCTCAACAAACTTGCTGAAAGAAGATCATCAATTCATTAGTAGACTGGAAAGTTTAGGATGTGCAAGGGACATTTGCTGAAGGACAGATATGAGGGCTACAGTTATGAAGGATCATCACACCAGCAGACCTTCATAAGGACATTTAGACTGTTAAGTTTCTATAACTGTTTCTGTTGCAAAAGTTAAACTGTGTGCAATTTTTAGCTTAACCAGAAAGATGGAAATTACAGAGAAATTTTAATCCAGCAACATGGATTCAACAGAAAGACACACCTTTAATCCCTCAGGCTAAAATATAGACACACCCTTACATACCTTTAATCCCAAACAGTGAAAGTTAATTTGAAAAGGAAATTGCCATTTTTGAAAGTGACCTCTAGTTGAGGGGCTCACAGAGTGATGGAGCAGAGAAAGATGTGATAAGTCAGAGATAGGATATGCTCAACTCTAATGAGAACAGATAGAAAGGAGAGGATGTAAGAGAAACTTACAAACAGCACAGAGAAACTGAGAAAACAGAGGCTGGAAGCTTCCAGGCCCAAGCCTACGGATAAATAGAAAAGAGAAAGAACTGCTTCGGGCTCAGCCCAAGCCATCTATTTGCCCAGCTCGGGTACAGATCCTATCATCCCTTCATCTGAGAAAATAAGGTACTTTTACATTTCCCCAAGTTGCTTTTTGTAGTGGGAAATGATTAAAATATATGTAGTTAACCAAATATATTTATGTATACGAAACTCCCAATTACATAATGCCAAATCACAACGATAAGGTTTTATCCCAATATCTCTAACTTCTCAGCACACCAGACCCCATCTGATGTCACCTTCCCTGCTCTATTGGTGCAGCCTCCAGGCTTCTCTCCCCACCCCTCCATCTCTTAGCTCCTCCTCCTCTCTCCCCTCTAATCACTGGCCTCTCACTGCCTCAGTGTGAATGGATAGGAAATATTTTGCAACAGCTCTTGGTAATGGTCATCACAGCAATAGGAACCCCAAATAAGAAAAGAAAGGGTTTATTAAAGGTTATAATTCATCATCTAGGGACACCAAGGCAAAGCTTGAAGCAGAAACTAGAGAAAGAAAAGGGGTTCAATATTTTTCTCCCAAGCTCCTTTCACCTACCTTTCTATACACAGCTCAGGCCAATTAGCAATCAAGAAAATGCACAACAGGCCGGGCAGTGGTGGTAATCCCAGCACTCTGGGAGGCAGAGGCAGGCGGATTTCTGAGTTCGAGGCCAACCTGGTCTATAGAGTGAGTTCCAGGACAGTCAGGGCTACACAGAGAAACGCTGTCTCAGAAAAAAAACAAAACCAAAAACCAAAAAAAAGAAGAAGGAGGAAGAGGAGGAGGAGGAGGAGGAGGAGGAGGAGGAGGAGGAGGAGGAGGAAGAGGAAGAGGAAGAGGAAGAGGAAGAGGAAGAGGAAGAGGAAGAGGAAGAGGAAGAAGAAGAAGAAGAAGAAGAAGAAGAAGAAGAAGAAGAAGAAGAAGAAGAAGAAGAAGAGGAGGAGGAGGAGGAGGAAGAAAATGCACTACAAGTCAGGCGGTGGTCGCGCACACCTTTAATCCCAGCACTTGGGAGGCAGAGGCAGGTGGATTTCTGAGTTTGAGGACAGCCTGGTCTACAGAGTGAGCTCCAGGATAGCCAGGACCACACAGAGAAACCCTGTCTCAAAAAACCAAAAAAGAAAGAAAGAAGATGCTCTACAGATAGACCCACAAAGTAATCTGACAGAGGCAACTTTTTAGTTGAGGTTCCATATTCCCAGATGGCAACCAAGATTAACTACAATAGTATACATTCTTTTTTATTATTATTATAATATATAAGTACACTGTAGCTGTCTTCAGACACACCAGAAGAGGGCGTCTGATCTCATTACAGATGGTTGTGAGCCACCATGTGGTTGCTGGGAATTAAACTCAGGACCTCTGGAAGAGTAGTCCGTACTCTTAAACACTGAGCCATCTCTCCAGCCCAATAGTATATATTCTTTTGGGAGTGAAAAATACCTCTGCCTGTACCTTTCCTGCCTGGAAGCTGCCATGCTCCCACCTTGGTGATAATGGACTGAACCTCTGAACCTGCAAGCTAGTTACAATTAAATGTCTACAGTTGTCTTGGTCATGGTGTCTTTCACAGCAGTAAAACCCTAAGACAATCAATCATCTTACTGTTACCAAAAGAACTGGCATGCAGGAAATGGCTGCCCTGCCTATTTGTCTATAGGTTAAGGTCTCTCCCAAAGGTCAACCGTCTCTTACAATCAGCCTTCCTTTTGTAGGGTGCTCCTGAAGTATGTGCAGTGATGGCTATGCCTCTTTGGTTTGTGTTTTCAGATCTCTACAGATGAGAAAAGTTCCCTCTGTGCAGAAACACTCTATTCAGAGGCAGCCCAGTTGTCTTGTCAGGTGCCTGTGAGCCTAAGTACTATACCTCCTCCCCTACCAATGGAACCTAGGAAGAGAGAACTTCTGGAACAGTCTAGGTTCCATGTAACAGGACCCCAAGTTTCAACTGGTCTTCTTCCCCCAATTCTCCTAAACCAGGGCTCATGAAGGTCAACCAGCCCAGCCAGCACTTCTTCCATGTAATCACCTTTTCAATCTTGACTTCTGCTACTCAAAAGCATTCAGTCACATCGAAGACTATTTTCTCAACTCCCGACAGAAGCTGCAACCCCAAGCTGACCATCTCATTCCCCTCTGTAGCAAGTTTCCTCCACAGCGCAGTTCAGGCCCTCAACAGATGTGTCTAACTCTCAAGCACCAACAGTACTAGGCTGTCAATGACAAGGGACTGACCTTAGCTCTCTCATCCTGTTGGCTGCCTCCTTTGGGTAATTCTCACCTGCTGCCTTCTGATACCTCCTGTACTTTATTTCGGTAGCTGGGGGGTGGGGGGGGTTTGCGGTGAAGAAGGGCCATACACTTGTCCTTGGGAGCTAGCTGAGCATTTTGTCAATGGACTCTATTTCTGGCTTATCTTTTTTTACTTTTTGAGACAAGATCTAGTATCCAGGCTAGAGAATTTGTGATCCTCCTGCATCAGCCTCCTGAGTAACTCAAATTATAAGCTTGCTCATCAGGCCTGGCAACTCATGATTTATACCCTGGCAAGGCACCCAAGAGAATTCCAGATGTAGATATCCAACTACTTAGCTAATCACTCTCCAGGAGCCTCTTAGAGACAACGAACTTAATATTCAAAGCCTATTCCCAATCTTCTAAATCTACAGCACAGCAGTCTGTCTCAGTAAACTGGCAGATAATCCTTCCACTTTCAAATAACAAAACTGTGGCAATTTGAATGAGAATGGCCTCCAAAAGACTGATCCTCAAGAATGCTTGGTCCACGTTAGTGGAACTATTTGAGGAGAATTAGAAGGTGTGGTTTATAAGAGGTGGCGGATCTCTAGGGGGAGCTTGGAGCTTTTAAACGCCAAATGCCATTCCCAGTTAGCACAGATGCTCTTTCTCCCTGCCTCCCCCAGTTAGCTCCTGCTCTCTCTACCTTTGTGCAGTAGAACAGGTTAAGCTCTCGGCTGCTGCCCCAGCACCAGGCCTACCTGCTGCCATGCCCACTGCCATGATGGTCATGGACTCTAACACTAAACACCCAACTTAAAAAAAACTAACTCTGGTGTTTTGAGACTGGGTTTTCTTATGTAATCCTGGCTGTCCCTGGGCCTCAAGTGCTAAGATTTAAAGGTTTATGCCAGGAAGTCCCACAAACACCTTTTGTTTACACTTTGTACTGGTCATGGTGTTTGTCACAATAGAAAAGTAACTGAGACATACATACATACATACATACATACATACATACATACATAAAATAACCTTGTTTTTTCTTTTAAAAACACTATCTCACTATAGCCCTGGCTGGCCTACAACTATATAGATTAGGATGACCTGAAACTCCTAAGTCTGCCCGCCTCTGCCTCCTGAGTGACAGAATTAAATATGTGCACCACTATGCTGTGCCCAAAGAATAATACTTTGAACTCATCCACTTTCTGATACTCCGGATCTTCCTAGAACCTTGTGCCTAGGCCAAGAGGCCTCTAGAATCTTTCCACTTGGTCTTCTAAGTTCTCTTCCATTCTTACTAGAGACACTTTTCCTAACAACTTAAGAGAAACAAATTCTAACTAGACCCTCATTTCTCTTTATCCCCCTTCTGTAGTCTCTAAAAGAACTGATTACTGGGGCCGGCTGGGATAGCATAGTAAAAGCTCTTATTGCCAAACCTGATGAGACAAATTTAACCCTACACGGTGCCAAAACTGACTCCCAAAAGTTGTCCTGACCTCTTCATACTTGCTGTAACTGACACAGACACACAAAATAAAAAAGAACTCACTGCCACCTAACATGCTATTTACCCGCTGGCTGCCACTGGGACCTGGGACGCACAGTTAAGAGCAGGGTTTCACTTACCGGTTCCCCACTGTTACGGCTCCCACCTCTGCCTGAAAAATGCTTGGCTTATAGCTGCCCAGTAAAGTTGAAGAATGAATCTCTGTAGGTGTCTAATTCCTTCTAACGGTGATGAAGCCATCCTCGTAAGCACTCTATAAACCAGCACAAGTAAAAAATAACCTGTGCGATGCACCAAACATTGAGAGGAATGTGGCCTTTTTTTTTCTCCCAAATTTTCTAACCTTCTCTCCCATCTCCAAAAAAGAGTTAAGTAAAAGAAGCACAATGACCAACTTCGTTCACAATCGTTTTTGGGTACTGTCATGCTTAAGGGAAACAGGTATTCCACCATATGGAAATATTTGCGTTTTTCATGACTAATTGTCTTCCACAAAGGTAGCTCTTTGTTTTCTCCTTTGGACCAGAGAGGCTGGGGAAGGAGGAAGGGAAGGGAGGGGAGGGCAATGTAGTTCCAGATTGTCTCTTAGACACCTCCTTTAGTGACCAATCTCCACGTAGATGGCTTGTTACCTCCCCCCCCCCACCCCCCAGCAAGTCCCACTTTTCTCAAAACTGGGTGCTACTAGCAATTCCATTCAAATGCAGGGTTCTAGAATTGACACCTGTGGCTCCTGAGACAGAAGGCCTAGAAGACCGAGGAAGGGAGGAGGGTTCTACTTACTGGGTTCTTATTTCCCCTCTCTGGAGGTCGCCAGCCGCGCCAGCCTTCACCTCCGTTATCACTCCAGGCGAATAGCCTGGGGCCTAGAGGCCTGGTCGCCCCTCGGCCTAGAAAACAGACCGGAACCGGGAGACAACAGCCGCGCACAAACCACTGTACTGGGAATCCGGCCTCTACTCTGGGCTCGAGGGGGCTCAGGGAACCGGAAGACCCAAGCGCTCCTTTGGTGTGGATGGAAGGCTCTAGACCCCGAGCGGGGGAGGGGCGGCGGAGGAAGGGGGGCTCCGAGAGGCCTGGGATTCCAAACCCGGTGTGGGAGGAGCGAGGGCGCCCTAGCCGCGGACCGGAGCGGACCGGACCGGGAAGGGCCCTCTGGGGCTGCAGATGCCGGCCCAGGGAGGCGCCTGGGGACCCGGGACCAAAAACTGGAGATCTAGTCCCCGACCACCAAGCGGAAGTGAGGTCCCCCCCACCTCACCTCGGAGCATCGGCTCGGGCCGCGGGATCACGGCCACCACCACGGCCTCCTCGTCATCATCCCCGTCTTCACACTTGAGCGTCACCTCGAAGCAGTCCAACGACGCGGCGCCCTCGGCTCTCAGGGCCATGGCGAGGCGAAGAAGGGAGACCCGATAACCGAGGACGGTCGCACAGACCTCGGCGCGCCGCTTGTGGCGGCCGCCTCCCGCCCCGGACCACGCCGGGCCCGTGGCCCGCTTAGCTCGCCCGACGCTCGCCCGGCCGCCCGGCCAGCCACGGGCTTCAAGGCGTCACGACCCCGGGCGGGGAGGGTTCGATCCGGGGCCCCCAACCCCGCCGCTCCCTTTTATGGAGGCTCATTGTCAGCGTCCGTCCGGCAGTCCCGCCTCCGGACCAGGCTGGCCAATCACGTGAGGACACGCCCCCAGTCCCGCCCCAGCCACAGGTCTAGGCCAGAACCCTGAGCGGCGCGTTGTCTCTGGCCGGTTTGCCCACGGCGAAGCCTGGAGTCTTCCTGCGAGCCCGCAGCCTTGGGGACCCCGGTAGGGCAGCCCCACCAGTGGCTGGCATAAGCGTGCTGCGGGGCTGCTCGACATCTTGCTTCTTGGCTTTTCCTTGACTAGCCGCCTGGAAGGCGTCACAGAGGAGAAAAGACCGGCGGGAATGTGGGAAGGATGCATAGGCTCAAAAGTGTGGAGACAGCATCTCTTCTAATTCCTTCGGGCCTCGTTCCTGTCTACTAGCACATACGCTTTAGGGGAAAAAAAAATCATTTTGGATCCTCCTAAACAAAGATTCTAAAAGATGAAGAGGACTGGAGTGGCGTGTGGGTGTGTGCAAACCGCTTTCAGGTGGATATCATTTACGTTTTTTTAAAAAAAAAACGTAAGTCCAGAGAGTGTGGCCTTTTCCCGGGACACAGCAAGTCCCCTGAGAGCCTTCAAGACCAGGATCCGGTTGCCATGGCGCTGCTGCTGGCATTGGCGCCTGATTGAAGGCTGTCACAATGGGCACTTGCACTTCTACAGAACACTCCCTCCCCCACTCCCACCCCACCCCCACGCACAGTGGCACTAGATTTCAGCTGAGAAACAGCAAAAATGTCTGGCACTAAAAATTCTGATTTTAAGTGCTACCAACAGTAATTATCATCCCAGAAACAGTAATTCTGTATGATGTAGGAGGCTAGGGGACGGAAGAGACAACAGTTTACTTACAGTGTATATATATATTGTGTGTGTGTGTGTGTGTGTGTGTGTGTGTCCTGGGCATGTCCAACACCCACCACTGCATCACCAGCTTTTATTTTGTTGAGATAAGGACTCACTTTGATGTCAGTCTGACCTGGAATTTGTGTAACCCTGGTTCCCTTAACCCTAAAGGCTGTTCTTTGCTTTGTTGCCCAAAGCCTCTGGGTAGTGTCTGCTTTGTTTTTGCAGTGGGCTGGCTACAGCAAGCAAGCTTTAGAGAGATGGTGACAAAGGCCTGAAAGGTAAGAAAAAAGAAAAGCCTGTTCTTTCCCCTCCCTCTGTACCTCCTTCGTTCTTTCTAGCTCCTCCTGAGCAGGTGAGGCTGTGGCTCCAGTGTCTTTGTGAGTCCTTGGTTTGTGTCAGGGCTTCCAGCCCTCTGGCACTCTGTCACTTGGGTCACCCTATGGTTTCTTATTTGATTCCAAAGCGATGGGTAGCCCTAGTATTGCCCTAGTATTGCACCAGATTTTTATGTAATTTTTTAAAAGATTTATTTATTTATTTTATGTATTTGAGTACACTGTAGCTCTACAGATGGTTGTAAACCTTGCCCCAGCCCCAAGATTGATTATTATTATATGTAAGTACATTGTAGCTGTCTTCAGACACATCAGAAGAGGGCTTCAGATCTCATTACGGATGGTTGTGAGCCACCATGTGGTTGCTGGGATTTGAACTCAGGCTCTTTGGAAGAGCAGTCAGTGCTCTTAACCTCTGAGCCATCTCTCCAGCTCGATTTTTATGTAATTACATGTATTTATTTTCTTATGGGTTGTATAGCAGAGTACCTGTCTGAAGGTTAGAGCAGCAGCTTTGTGTGGGTCCAGAGGATTGTACTCAGGTTTGTTACTAGCCCTCTACCACATACTTAATACACTAGTTCTTTGGCCATCACAAGTGTAAGTGACAATTTTTGAGTCTTGGTTTCTTTGAAGAAAAAAACACCCCAAAATATAAGAATATGTTTTTATTTTAATTCCAGGTGTGAGATATAGGACTGCTTTGGTTTGTCCATAGCAGATGACTATGATTTGCCTCATGCTCTAGCAGGGGTGTGGTTTTGCCAGCTGCAAATAGTTTAGTTTCTGCATGTATGTGACATTTGGAATTCTGAGGATTTTTGAGAGGGTATATAAATGGTAAGGTGGGATTAGTGGTGGTGGTGATGGAGGTGGAGGAGGTGGATAATTGGGGAGCTGTTGGTTGGTCTTAGTCAGTTTAAGTAGTCCCAAACAAAGAAGAAACAAAAATTTAGATATCCCGGTGGCAAAGATCAAACTTGCCCCAAGGAACCTTATACCCCTAGTCAGCAGGAAGTAGTCTAATGATAACATCACCCCCTTTCCATCAACCCACTTTGTTCAAGGGTATCTTTCCTTTCTCTGCTATCCTTTTCCACTGTTGGTCTTCTTGCTTGGATAGAAAGGCGTCCTGGAACTCAAAAGCCCAGGAACCACACAGCTATGAGGGGAGAAGGTGTCCTAGTGGAAGGGCATCCTGGGACAGGGAGCCCAGGAACCACACAGCTCTGAAGGGAAGCCGCCTCAGCCGAGGTGTCAGAGCTCCCAGAGGAGGGAACCCCAGCTGAGCTGAGGATCCTCAGTCCTGCTCCACTTCACTTCTCCTCAGTGCTTCTTCTGATAGGTCACAAGGCAGAAAATTCCATTACAAGAGATTTATTGGGAGGGTCAGGGGTGTGAAGGACCCAATCCAGGGGTGGCTGCCTCTGCTCTTGTGAGCAAACAGCAAGGAACAGATACAGCTTCTTAGTGGGCAGAGCTTTCTAGGGCAGATATTTCCAGGGTGAAATCGGTGGGATTTTAAAATCCCGAATTTAGGAAGCTCAGGGATTGGTGGGTTTTGTTCAGAGTTTTCAAATTACAAAATGCAAAATAATTGTATTTTCATTAAACTAGTTATTTAGAATTTGTTTCAGTTAAGGCAATGAAATCATGGCTTTTAAAAACATTTATTGGCTGGGCAGTGGTGGCGCATGCCTTTAATCCCAGCACTTGGGAGGCAGAGGCAGGCAGATTTCTGAGTTTGAGGCCAGCCTGATCTACAGAGTGAGTTCCAGGACAGCCAGGGCTATACAGAGAAACCCTGTGTCAAAAAACAAAAACAAAAAAAAAACCCCAAAACCAAAAGATTTGTTTACTTATTTGTTTTAGGTATGTGAGTATATTGTTGCTGACTTCAGACACACCAGAAGAGGGCATCAGATCCTGTTACAGATGGTTGTGAGCCGGAGCAGTCAGTGCTCTTAACCACTGAGCCATCTCTAGTCAAAATCCCAAAATCATGGCTTTTAAAAACTGCCTTAAACCTATCATTGCTACAAGACACCGTCCTATCTCATCATCACCTTGTTCCGCACCATTAACAGGCATATGCTGCTGGGAATCTCCTAACTCAGGGCCACCCTTCCTCCCACTCTGGTAGTACAGGTTAGAGTGAGATTAACCCTTCTCTCAAAACAGGCTGTGTCATCAGATTGGCCTTCTGTTTCAGCCAGTTTCTTTTCCTCCTGTCTCCTGCAAGAAACTCCACTGTCTTACTGGGTCACCAGGACTGAGCCTTTTATTCTCCCTTTTCTGGTGCTCCTGCCTCCCCAGCGCTTCCACTTCCACCCATAATTTTTCCAGTTGCAGCCAACTCTGCAACCCTTTCAGAGGCAAGAGAGCATGGCCACCCCTTTTGTTTCCCCATGTCAGCCATATTTTTGTTTCTCAGGATCCTCCACTTCCACCCACAGTTTTTCCAACTGCCCAGCCATTCTTTCAAACTTTTTTGAAACTGAATATAAAAAGGAAAAGAAAAAACAGAAAATCATCTCTGAGAGCAAAGTGGGGTATATCCCAGTTGTAGCGATAGGTCAAATATTGTAAGTTCAGACTCCATTTTAGAGAGCCTGAACTAAGTTTGAACTCAGGTAAACTAACAGGCAGGTACTTAGCATTAGCCTCTAAGTTGCCTCCCAACAAAACCCAAGCCTAACTCTAGTTTCTAGGCTAATCTCCAACAAGTCCAATGTTACTCCCCCACCCCCCAACAAGACCAGCGTCTCCCTCTGCCTAATGACTGCCAATGCAGAGAGGAGCAGAAATTGAGTTTATGATATGACTCCCAGCACCAGACAATTATGTTAAAGGCCACAGTAGCTTTCCAATTAAATTCTTGCACACGTATCCTCTGGTTGTTGCTTACTATAAAGTCTTGCCCTGCTGGGCAGGGGTAGCACATGCCTTTAATCCCAGCATTTGGGAGGCAGAGGCAGGTGGATTTCTGAGTTCGAGGCCAGCCTGGTCTACAGAGGGAGTTCTAGGTCAGGCAGGGCTATACAGAGTGCCGCAGACCAAACTCAGCCGCGGAATAACCAGGATTTTTTTGGTTCAGGAAGGCATGATTCGGCGAAATGACAGGACACCAGACACAGCGGTGGTTTTTGGATCTGAATGTATTTTTCTGTTTTGAGGCATGAACCTTTAAGCATGAGGGGTCAACATTTACATATCAAAAGATGTATCCAGTAAAGCAGGCACAAGGAACATTAGCATAACCATTTAACACAAGGAAGTATAAAATCAACCAGGTAAAATGTTTTTCTGTATAACAAATTTAGAAGTTCGAACACAGACAACATCAATCTTCTTGATATAAACTTTTAAAGAGACTTTAAAGGACTTTAAAGGAGTTTTGTCAAACTCCCTGAGTCTGAATGAGTCTCCATGAGTAATAGTATGAACTGCATCCCGAATCACACCTGGATAAGTTATGAATGTTATTTTGGCCAAAGACCCCCTTAGTGGGGTCTGCAAGACAAAAGCAGTTCCTCACAAGCTTCCATTGAGGCAACTCTGAGCTTTGCAACAACTCAAATGTAAATTCTTTCTAATTTACCCAACACCTACCTGTTTGGCAAGGACATTGTATAAGGTTCTTCAGATGTAAATAACTTCTAGTCTGAGCCTATTGTTTCAAGTCCACCTGTCCTGCAAGGGTGACTATGTCAAAAAACAAAAGAAACTTGTACTTTTCATGTGTCGCTGGTTAAACTAACCTCTTCTTAATAACATATCTTTTAGATTATGTCCAATGACTTATAAGCCAATATACAGTCAAGATATGTGAAATATACCTAGATCACTGTGCTAATTAATGCTTTTCATACCATAGTGTCACAGCCATACTTCATTTATATACTGTTGGGAGGTAAATATAATTATGTAAATGACTGGAGCAAAGTGTTGCAGAATTTTCTGGCTATTGATTTACTTCAAGATAGATTCTTTTACATCTTAATTTACTTGTTTTTTCTTAGTCCGAGCTACTAAGAAAGGGGGAGAGTTTAGGAGCAAAGCAAATTGCCAAGTGAGATTTTCGGCTTCTTAATAGAGAGGTGTTCCGAAGGGCTCCAGGAGACATTTCTTGCCTCAGTCTGTAAAACTTTGTCTCACAGAATCTACTGGAGCCACTGCGGCATCCCAGCAACCACATGGTGGCTCACAACCATCTATAATGGAATCCAATGCCCACTTCTGGAGTGTTTGAAGACATCTACAATGTACTCATATAAATAAATAAAATAAATCTCTTTTTTTGAAAAAAGAAAAAGAACATAGCAGTTGGAGTGTGGTAGAAGCAATGCTTTGGGGGAGTGAGGAAGTTGAGACAAGGTTTCTCTGTGTAGCCCAACTCAAACTCCCAACTCACAGAGATCCACCTGCATCTGCCTCCCAAGTACTGGGATCAAAGGTGTGTGCACCACTACTGCCCAGCCAAGGTTCTCACTTTTTGACTGACAGGAAGCAGAGAGTGTGAGCTGTGAATGTGATTTCAGAACATTGTCTCCTTTTCTAAAGGAGCCCCACAGCCATGGTAGTCACTGTGGAACGCCACCCCATGACCATGACCATCTTGCAGTCAGAACAGCTGTGCGTGCTTACTTGTAGGAAGCCCTCCCAAGATCAGACCTCTTGACATTTCCTTATAAATAGACAGGCTGCACAGGCATTAAGACCCTTCCCTGAGATTCCAGCCGCTCACTTGATCCTGAACCATCCAGTTGCTTGTAGTCCTATGCCAGAGTCACATGCTCTCTGGTGGTGCTAGGGTGTGGATTGGAGTCGAGAGAGTAGCTAATGGGGAGTCCATTCCTGCAGTTTTCCAGATGCCATCACCGGTGCTGGTGTGGACTTTTTTCCTGGGATGTAAACTGTTTTGGAGGTCACCTGCATCACTCTGAGTACCCCTTCATCTCTACTCCTTTCAGGACTCCTCACAAGCTCCTTGGTTACCACAGTGGATTTGAATGGAACTGTGCCTTTGGTTTACTCTCAGAGTCCTCTCTGCGTATGTGGGAGTTTGAGTGAGAATGGCCCCCACAGGCTCATATACTTGAATAGTTGGTTCCCAGTTGGTGGTGGAACTGTCTGGCAAGAATTATGAGGTATGGCCTTGTTAGAGGAGGTGTGCCACTGAGGGCAGGCTTTGGGCTTTGAGGTTTCAGAAGAGTCATGCCATTGCCAGTCTCTCTCTCTCTCTCTCTCTCTCTTTCTCTCTCTCTCTCTCTTTAGCCTGCTGTCATGGACTCTAATAACCCTCTGAAACCATAAGCCAAATCAAATAGTTTCTCTTATAAATTGCATTGGTTGGGGCGGGAGAGATGGCTCAGTGGTTAAGAGCGCTGTCTGCTCTTCTGAAGGTCCTGAGTTCAATTTCCAGGAACCACAACCATCCATAATGAGATCTGACTCCCTCTTCTAGTGTGTCTGAAGACCACTACAGTATACTTATTTATAATAAATAAATCTTTGGACCTGAGCGAGCAGGGACTGAGTGAGTGGGGCTCACTGGAATGGGCAGAGGTCCTAAATTTAATACCCGCCAACCATATGAAGGCTCACAAGCATCTGTACAGCTACAATATACTCATTTTTTAATAGTTTTTTTCAAGACAGGGTTTCTCTGTGTAGCCCTGGCTGTCTTGGAGCTCACTCTGTAGACCAGGCTGGCCTCAAACTCAGAAATCCACCTGCCTCTGCCTCCCAAGTGCTGGGCTTAAAGGCATGTGCCACCACCGCCCAGCTTACAGTAGACTCATATGCATAAAATAAATCTTCGAAAAAATAAATTGCATTGATCATGTTTTATCACAGGGTTTCTCTATGTAGCCCTAGGTGTCCTGGATAGGACCATTCTCACTCAAACTCCCACACACGCAGAGAGGACTCTGAGAGCAAACCAAAGGCACAGTTCCATTCAAATCCACTGTGGTAACCAAGGAGCTTGTGAGGGGTCCTGAAATGAAGATGAAGGGGTACTCAGAGTGATGCTGGGTAGACTAGGCTAGCCTCAAACTCAGCTTGGTATATTTTCTTTATGTGAATTCAGGTGCCTACAGAATCCAGAGTGTCAGATCCCCTGGTATTGGAGCTGCAGGAGATTTGTAAGCCACCAGATGTGGGTTTCTGGGAACCTAATGTGACTCCTCTGGAAGTGTGGGGAAGGCAACTATCTCTTCAGCCCTTGATAAAATCTAGAGTCCTTTGGGAAATGGGCCTCTGGGCAAACCTTACCAGATTATCTTGATTACAGTATTTAATATGGGAAAATCATTTTTTCCCCAGACATGGTTTCTCTGCATAGCCCTTACTGTCCTGGAACTCTTTGTAGACCAGGCTGGCCTTGAACTCACAGAGATCTGCCTACCTCTGCCTCTTGAGCGCTAGGATCAAAGATGTGCACCACCATGGCCAGGTAAGGAAACCAATCTTAATTTTGGTTCAGCCATTTCCTGATCCGGAAGATCCTGCACTATATAAAATGTAGGCAGCAAGCTGAGCACTGGTGAGCACAGACTCCTTGTTCTCTTTCCTAACTGCGGACCATAAGTGACCAGCTGGGTCAGGCTCTTGCCGTCTTGCCAGGATGGAGTGCATCTTAAACTGTGAGCTAACAAACTCCTTTCCCCTGAGTTGCTTTTGTCTGGGTTTTAGCACAGAAACATGGACAATAATTAGGATGCCCTCCGAGGCTCATACAACTGTTGGGCTTTCTAGTCTCTCTCTGCACATGTATGTATTCTAGAACTTTCATCAAATAGAACCATAACATTTGTGGCCTTTTCTGTCTTTAGCCTGATGATGGACTTTTAATGAGCACAATATTTTCTAGGTCTGTCCAATTTTTCTTTCACTTAGTTTGTTCATTAAAAACAAAGTAAAACACATAGCTCGGGGCTGGAAAGGTGGCTCAGTGGTTAAGATCTCTGTTCATTCAGAGGATTCTGTGATTCACAGTACCTATTCACACCTTTTGTAACTAGGGAGGGCTGACGCCCTCTTCTGGCCCTCTCAGGCACCATAGACATTTATATAAATAACTCACACACAGAAAATAAAACGCAGCCCAGCCTGACCTTGACTTCCTCCATCTTGGCCACTGAGTGCTGGGGCTCCAGACAGGCATGGTGGCGCTCTCTTTCATGCTCCAGTGATGATCGTTTAGGTTCTCCCGACCCTCGGTCACTGCAGACAGAGCTGTTGTACACTCTGTGTGCAGTTTTGTTTGAATATGTTTTCACTTCTCTCGGACACGTGCCCGGAGGGGATTGCTGGGTGACGTGGTTGATTCTTCCACCTCTGGGAACCTGCCAGGTGCTTTTCCACAGCTGCAGAGTGATGCTGCCCCACCAGCAGCAGAGTGGGATCCAGTTTCTCCATAACCTTGCCGACACTTGTTATTGTCTATCTTACGTAGAAAGCCATCCTCGTGGGTGCAACTATGGTCTGTCACGGTGTTGGTTTACATTTCCTCGGAGACCATGTCGAGCACCTTCACCATGTTTATGTCTTTGGATATATTCATGTATTTTTCTTTCTTTCTCTCTCTCACCTTTTTTCTTCATGACTGGGATAGAACCCAGGGCCTTGTGCATAGTCAGCAAGCTCGTGGGCACTAGGCTCTGCTCAGACCCCTCTGTTACTCAGCTTCTTTTCTTTCCTTTTTAAAGATTTATTTTTTTAAAGATTTATTGATTTATTTTATGTATGTGCATACACTGTCGCTCTCATCAGACACCCCAGAAGAAGACATCAGATTCCATCAGATGGTTGTGAGCCACCATGTGGTTGCTGGGATTTGAACTCAGGACCTTCAGAAGAGCAGTTAGTGCTCTTAACCCCTGAGCCATCTCTCCAGCCCCAAAGATTTATTTATTTAATATATGTGAGTACACTGTAATTATCTTCAGACACATCAGAAGAGGGCATCAGATCCCATTACAGATGGTTGTGAGCCACCATGTAATTGCTGGGAATTGAACTCAGAACCTCTGGAAGAGCAGTCAGTGCTCTTAACCGCTGAGCCACCTCTCCCTCAGCTTATTTTCTTAAAGCAACATTCTCTGTCTCTGTCTCTGTCTCTCTCTCTCTCTCCAAACATAGAAACATTTATTGTTCAAAATCCTTCTCTTTAACCAATATTAGAAAGCAGCCCATGGGAACAGAACTTAGAGGCACATTTGGTCATCTGTGTGTGTGCGTGTGTGTGTGTGTGTGTGTGTGTGTAGTTATAGAGGGGATTTGAATGAGGGGAGTAGTGCCTCCTAGGAGCCTACACACCATACACTTGGGCAAGGGTCACGTGCTAAGGCAAAGCAAGTTCGGTTCACCTGGCATGAGGGGACCTCAGTGCTTTTTGGCCTTGTGTTCCAGCTTCTTCTGGAAGCTAAGCCACATGAGGCCCACACTGATGGCGTAGGTGGTGATGCACACAATGCAGAAATCATACAGCACAAAGGACAGGATCCAGGCCAGGTACACGGAACCAGCATCAGACCCCAGGCCAGGTACACGGAACCAGCATCAGACCCCAGGCCAGGTACACGGAACCAGCATCAGACCCCGGGGAACTCAGGGCCAGTAGGACACCGGCCCAACGTTCCCTCAAGCAACCTAACCACAACTGTATAGTGTAGAACATGGCAACCAAATATGCTGTTGGATTGATTGAGGACACTGTCCACACACTCCACCAGCCCAAAGCCCAGGCCCCACTGAGAGCAGAAGATAGAACAGCTGATGGCCGTGCCCACGTCACAGAGCGTGCCACCTTCACATGCAGTGCATACAGTGAAAGGCGAAGCCAGTGAGGCACAGTGCAAGGCGTGGGAGTCCAGGGCTCCTCCAGGTGGTGCCCATGAGGACAGTACAGCCCAGGGCAGGAGGAAAGAACCCACCCCAGTTTTTCTCTCTTTTCTTTCCTTTTTTTTTTTTTTTAACAAACTTCTAAGTTTTATTTATTTAATGTATGTGATATGTAGGGGTCACTCCCACATGTTTGGAGGTCAGAGACAACTAACAAGAGTTATTTTTTGCAGGGTGGTGGTGGTGGTGCACACCTGTAATCCCAGCACTCTGGGGGGGTAGAGGCAGGTGGATTTCTGAGTTCGAGGCCAGCCTGGTCTACAGAGTGAGTTCCAGGACAGCCAGGGATATACAGAGAAACCCTGTTTCGAAAAAACCAAATCCAAAAAGCAAAAAACAAACAAAGGGTTGTTTCTCTCCTTCACCATGTAACATAGGACATAGGAAATGAGCTCAAGTCGTCAGGCTTGTGACAATTGCCTTTTTTCTACACCATTGTACTGGCTTTCCCTGGTTGTCAACCTATGTCTGGAATGAACTACAATCTAGAATTGGAAGGCTCACCTGTGATCCTGATCTTGAGGCTGGAAGATACAAGTTTCTGACCTGGATCTTGGCATGGAGATCCTGAGGCATAGTGGCTATGAATCCCAGTAGACTAAAGCAAGTATGACTCTGATTTCAAGGTCACTGGGACAAAGCAAGTCCCAGATCCTGGCACGGTGGCACACACCTTTTATCTGGGCCACACCTTCTGCTGGAGACCTACAAAAGAACATTGGAAGAAGAAAGATTCGCTCTTTTCTTTGCCGGCTTGCCTTGTGGGACTGAGCAACTGCTAGATCCTTGGACTTCTATTTACAGCTGCTGCTGACCATTTTTGGGGAGTTGGACTACAGTGAAGAAAACACACTCCTCAGTGGGTAGCACTACCCACTGGGGATCTGAATCCACCCCACTCATCTCCAGAGCTTGCATTTGCTTTATACAAAGCCTATAACGCAGTGCTGAGGGAACTTTATGCCTAGGATTTGTAAGTTATCAACAAATTCTTTCTAGAGACTACCCGTAAGTTCTGTGACTCTAGAAAACCCTGACTATTGCAATCATCTTGTCAGCCCTCCTTTGTTCATTTAAAAAAAAAAAAAAACTAGAGCTGGACCCCAGTCATGGTAATGCATCCTCTTAATGCCAACACTTGGTGGACCTCTGAGTTTGGGGCCAGTCTGGTCTATTAGAGCACATTCCAGGATAGCCAGAGCTATGTAATACAGAGATCCTGTCTCAACATAAGTATATAAATTACTTTATTTTAAATATGTATATGTATGTGGGAGTGTATGTGTTGAGTATGTGGTCTCCATGTATAGCACTCACAGAGGCCGAAGGAGGGTGTTAGATTCCTGGAGGTGGAGTTACAGATAGTTATGAGCTACCCTGTGGGTGCTGGAACAGAGTCCGAGCCCTCTATAAAAGCAGCTAGTGTGCATAGTCACATAATTTATTACTTTTTAGAATGGCTCCTATGTACCCCAGGGTGGCCTTGAATCTCATTGAACTGAAGATGATCTCCCACTTCTGATTCTTCTGCCTTCACCTCCTGAGTGCCTTGCTTCACGTGGTTGATGTCTTGCTAGGCCTGATCAGAGGGCTTTGTGTACACCAGATGAGTATCAGCAAACTGAATGATATCCATAGGAAAAGGGTGTTTAAAATGGCTTATTTTGATTATATGCTCATTCGTGTTTTGCCTCTGTCTGTCTGTATGAGGGTGTCGGATCATTTGGACCCGGACTACATACGGCTAAGAGCTGCCATGTGGTTGCTGGGAATTGAACCTGGGTCCTCTGGAAGAGCAGCGGTACTCTTAACCACTGAGCCGCATCTCCATCTCCCACAGCACAAGCTTTTAATGCTGATGTGTTTTAATGTTCGATGCTTGTGTTCTTGGAGCTGCAGCTTCCAAGCTCCTTGTTCATGGAAGACATGTCTAACCAGTTAATCATGGTTTTTTCTCAATGAGATTGGATGCATCCTAGGCAGAAAGTTCCCTCAGCACTGCTGTTATAGGCTTTGTGTGAAGCAAATGCAAGCTCTGGAGATGAGGGAGGTAGATTTAGATCCCCAGTGGGTAGTGCTACCCACTGAGGACTGTGGTTTCCTCACTGTAGTGATACTCCATCAGGAGATCAGAACCCTGGGTGCAGTAGGAAGATGATGACAATAGCTGCCTCCCAGAATCCTCTTTCCGGGGGGCGGATTAGTTGGCGCCCAGGGAGACCTGGAGTTGAGGTCAAGTGGGCATGGCAGTCCTCGCACTTGGGAGCTGCAGTGATTAAAGGCAGCCTCAGTGCATACTGAGTTTGAAGACAGCATGGACTGCACCAGACTCTGTTTCAAAACAAAACAAAAAGCGGTTGAGGAGATGGCTACGGGGCTGGTTAGAGTGCTTGCCACACAAGTGTGAGTGAGGACGGAAACTCCCATAACTCCTAGGCGACCATGGCTGCCTACTTGTGATTCCAGCTTTGCAAGGAGCTCTGGGTTTTCTGAGAGACTTTTCCTCAAAGAATAAGTTAGAGGAAGGATTGAGAGTAACTCCTGACATCTGGCCTCCACATGCGTGCATACCTGAAGTGCAAGTTTCTGGTCATGTCACGTGATGCAGACTCATGCGGGGTCTTGCTGAGGCAAGGCCCGTGGAAGGACACTTGATGTTTGGATAGAGGATAGATAGAACTCGACAGGACAATGACAGGGTGCTTGCATTGCTAGCTTTGCAATGCTGTGTTGGTCTCAGGTCTTCACTGATCTTCACTTCGTTGAGAGAGGCGCCACAGAGAACTTCGGGCGTGTTGAGTGGTTTTGGTCACTTGCACCGACTCACGCTGAATCGGCTGTTGCTGCTGGATCATCGGCTGCTGCTGATTCCTGTTTGGTATCCTGACACTCCTGAACTGGACTGCTGGTATCCTGACAAACAGAGATTGGAATTGCCCCCAAAGAACTAGTATAAACAGGTCCACACTCCATCCTATTCACCATCTTTTCTTCCCTGTCTTTGGATGGTGTGCTGGAAAAGGGGTCGAAGCACTTGAGAACCCTTGTTAAAGTAGGTTTTAAAACCTAATCCTACACATACCCTCACAAACGTGCAACCACATACACATACACACACACACACACACACACACACACACACACACACACACACACACACACGTGCGCGCACACACAGAAATAGAAAAAGAATGACATAACAAATTACATACACAGAAAATCCAGGTGCACTCTCTTGAAGTTTACAGGCCACTCCCTTCTTAACTCATGGCTCCCTGTAAATTCTTTTTGTTGTTGTTTTGTTTTGTTTTGTTTTGTTTTGTGAAAAGACAGGATTTCTAAGTGTAGCCCTGGCTGTCCTAGAACTCTCTGGCTAGCTTTGAACTCAGAGTTCTGTCTGTCTGTGCTTCCCTCATGCTAGGATTAAAGATGCACCTGACTGTTTTCTGTTGCCATATGGTATTTCTTCAATATGATTGAAAACAGGCTTGGATAGCATACTGGTCATTTTGAACTGTCACTTGACACAAACTAGAATCACTTGAAAGTAAAAAGTTGTTTGATCCCTGGATAGAGTAGGAGAACTCAGCTAGCTTTCAGACACGTCTGTAGGGGATTACCTTGATTATTAATTTACCCAGCCACTGTAGACAGCACCATGCCCTGGAAGTGTGTCTACGCTTGAGGACAAACAAACAAACAAACAAACAAGAATCCATGAATTTGGATATGGTGCATCAAGTTTCTGTCTTGACTTCCCACAATAATGGACTGTAACCTGGATCTATAAATGGAATAAATCCAAGAAGGAGGGGGGGGAGGAAGAAGAGGAGGGGAGAGGAGGAGGGGGTCGGGAAGGGGGGAGGAAGAGGAGAAAGGGGGAGGAGGAAGAGGAGAAGGGGAGGAGGAGGGAGGGAAAGGAGGAGAGGGAGGAGGGGGAGAAGAAGGGGGGAGGAAGAAGAGACAGGGAAGGGGAGGAGGGGAGAAGGGGAGGGGGAAGGAAGAGGAGAAGGAAGGGGGAGGAGAGGGAAGGAAGAGGAAGGGGAAGGAAGAGGGGGAGGGGGAAGGAAGAGGAGGAGGGTGGGGAGGGGGAAGAAGAGGAGAAGGAAGGGGGAGGAGGAGGGGGAGAGGGAAGGAAGAGGAAAAGGAAGGGGGAGGAGGAAGGGAAGAGGGAAGGAAGAGGAAGAGGAGGAGCAAAGGCCTGTGTAGAGAGGAAGCCTTGGCAGCAGAAGTGTGAGGTGGCTGGCCTTGCAGAACCCAGTCAGGAACTGAGAGATGAATGCTGGTGCATGCAGTTCGGCTACCGAGGATGGGTAGTCAGTTGAAGCATTCTACCTACAATCTTAGTACTCAGAAGGTAGAGCTAGGAGGATCAGGTTCAGGGTCAGCTGGCAGAGGCAGGCGGATTTCTGAGTTTGAGGCCAACCTGGTCTACAGAGTTAGTTCCAGGACAGCCAGGGCTACACAAACCCTGTCTCAAAAAAAAAAAAAAAAAAAAAAGAGTTTAGGGCCACCCTCTGCATAGCAATTCTGAGGTCAGCCTGGACTACAAGAAAGACTATTTCAGCTACCCTATCTAAACCTCCCTCAAAAGGAAACCTCCTTGGAAATGACTTCACAGATAGACTCTGAGGTGCATCTCCTAGCTGATCAATTTAGTTGATAGTCAAGTTGATGATGATTACCAGCACAGCTCCCCATCAGCGCCCCAAAAGGTTCTAAGAGAAGGGGGGATGCTGAGCAGATACAAGTAACAGCTGCCTCTTCATGGTGGTGCGTGCCTGCAATCCCAGTCTCAACGGTGCGGAGACAGGAGAATCACTGCAAGTTCAAGGCCAGCCTGGGTCATACAGGCTTCCAGGCCAGCCTGGGTCATACAGGCTTCCAGGCCAGCCTGGGTCATACAGGCTTCCAGGCCAGCCTGGGTCATACAGGCTTCCAGGCCAGCCTGGGTCATACAGGCTTCCAGGCCAGCCTGGGTCATACAGGCTTCCAGGCCAGCCTGGGTCATACAGGCTTCCAGGCCAGCCTGGGTCATACAGGCTTCCAGGCCAGCCTGGGTCATACAGGCTTCCAGGCCAGCCTGGGTCATACAGGCTTCCAGGCCAGCCTGGGTCATACAGGTTTCCAGGCCAGCCTGGGTCATACAGGCTTCCAGGCCAGCCTGGGTCATACAGGCTTCCAGGCCAGCCTGGGTCATACAGGCTTCCAGGCCAGCCTGGGTCATACAGGCTTCCAGGCCAGCCTGGGTCATACAGGCTTCCAGGCCAGCCTGGGTCATACAGGCTTCCAGGCCAGCCTGGGTCATACAGGCTTCCAGGCCAGCCTGGGTCATACAGGTTTCCAGGCCAGCCTGGGTCATACAGGCTTCCAGGCCAGCCTGGGTCATACAGGTTTCCAGGCCAGCCTGGGTCATACAGGCTTCCAGGCCAGCCTGGGTCATACAGGTTTCCAGGCCAGCCTGGGTCATACAGGCTTCCAGGCCAGCCTGGGTCATACAGGCTTCCAGGCCAGCCTGGGTCATACAGGCTTCCAGGCCAGCCTGATTGCCGCCACACACAGCTCAGGAATCTGCTATGTACAGCAAGCATTTGTGAGTGCACACCTACTGACTGTCAACACTGAGTTAGCTAAATTCCCAGGAGCAATGCGCTTTACAAGAGGAGCAGCAGCAGCAGTTCAGGCTCACTTAAACACACCCTTGGAGCACAGTGGGAAGCCTGGAGGCCCCTTGTCTCTGAGGGATGACATCTGTCTGCACTCCAGCTCACAGGGGAGCTCCCAGTCTCAAGAAAGACAGCTGCTCTTTTCCTGAGGAAGACCCCCACCTCTTCGCACAGGAGGCTCTGCTTCCGGGTTCCTTCCTGCATCCTGTTGTCTAGAGCTGGATCCTGCACGTTAGCAGGAAGGGCATGGATGTTCGCTTCCTGCCAGACCAATCAGCTCCAGGTTATTCCTACTGCCAAGCCCCAAATGAGGCAGGAGCTTGGTGGGCCCTCTAGTTCTAACACAGTTGGAAGATGCAGGCTCTGGGATCTGCATCAATTATTAATTGATTGTGTGTGTTTTCTCACATGACTGTCAGTGTGTGGAGGTCAGAGGACAGCTGATGGGAGTTGACGTGTATGTACATATGTGTGTAAACGTGTCCACAGCTCTCATGTGAAGGTCAGATAATAACTTGGAGGAATCAGCTTTCTCCTTCCACTCTGTGGGTCCTAGGGATTGAACACAGATCACCAACTTGGCTGCAGGTGCTTTTACACATCGAGCCATCGCATGGACCCCTAGATGACTTCTTTAGGAAAAAACATGGGCCGAACAGATGGCTCAGTGGTTCAGAACTGGCCACTGTTACAGGGGACCAGAATTTGAGTCCCAGCACCTACATGGCAGATCGAAGTTCTCTAACTCCAGTTCCAAGGGTTCTGACATCGTCTTCTGGCCTCCCCAGCACTGCACACATCTGGCACTCAGATATACAATACATACAGGCACATTTACATTAAATAAATAAGGTTTTAAAAGTTATTTCTTGAGGCTAGAACAATAGTTTAAAGATTCCAAGCTGCTGCTATGCTTCAACAGGACCCAAATTCAGTTCCCAGCACCCACACAGTGGCTCACAACCATCTGTAACTCCATGTATTAGTTTGGGTTCTCTAGAGTCACAGAACGTATGGATAGTCTTTATATAGTTAGGGAATTTGTCAATGACTTACAGTCTGTAGTCCAACTCCCCAACAATGGTCAGCAGCAGCTGAGGATGGAAGTCCAAGGATCTAGCAGTTTCTCAGTCCCACGAGGCAAGCAGGCAAGGAAGAGTGAGAGTCTTCCTTCTTCTAATGTCCTTATATATCTCCAGCAGAGGGTGTGGCCCAGATTATTGGCATGTGGGTCTCCAGCAGAGGGTGTGGCCCAGATTAAAGGTGTTTGCATCCATGCCTTTAATCCCAAATGATCTTGAACTCAGATCTCCTTGTCTTAGCCACTATGCTTCAAGGTCTCCATGCCAAGATCCAGGTCAGAAACTTATATCTCTGAGCCTCCAAATTAGGATCATAGGTGAGCCTTCCAATTCTAGACTGTAGTTCATTCCAGATATAGTCAAGTTGACAACCAGGAATAGCCACTACAATCCACCCCTTGTCAACTTGACACAAATATCTCATGTCCACATGAAACAATAACAAGATTGTGAATACATCATGCCTAACATGATATAACTATTCCTCGTACAATCGCAAATGCATTTGTAAATTTACAATGGGGAAATGTCCCTTGGGAACATTCTTTTAGTGTTTCAATACCAATTGATGTTAAAGGGATGGGAAGAAAGACAAATGTATCTTCAACAAAATAAGAAGCATTCATATTACTTATAATCCTCGGTTCTGCAACTGGTTACGTAGCCTTAGCTGGTATTTATAACTACCTTCCTCTGCTACCCATTCTGTATTTCCTTCACCTTCGGCAAGCACCTCAGAAGGTCTTGGCTCTTTTCCTGGAGGATTGACCCATACCTTCATTCCTGATGGGTCTGTGTCCTTTGTCATCTTGCTTGGATTAGGCTGTTGTAGTTTCCCATTGACTTTAATCACAGGACATGGTAGTACTAAGAGACGCCCTAGGGGATCTCCTGCACTCCAGACATAATCCTGCTTATCTCCATTGTGGAGAGGCAATCCAATTTCCCCCTGGTAAACTGGATCTATCACCCCTCCTAACACTGTTATTCCTTTCCTGTTGGTTTAAGGGCATTAGAAGCCCAAAATGGCCAGTGGGAAGTCTGAGCTTCCAGTTCAATGGAATGTTTCTTGTGGCTCCTGGTAGGAGCACTCTCCCTTCTGGAACCAAAACTTCTAGGCAGCAGAACCCAAATTTGTGGGGACAGGAAGCAAAAATTTTCCTAGAGGATCACTAGGAGCGATAGTGAGTGGAACTATTCCCTTTTCCACCCCTTGATTCCTGGACCCATGGATCCTGGCTATGGGAGAAACTGTACCATATATTGAAGGCTGATTCAAAGCATATACTGCCTTCTGAAGAACTCTGCCCCAGCCCTCCATGCTGTTGTCATCTAATTGGCGCCGTAACTGTGTCTTCAAAAGGCCATTCCATCTTTCTATCAGACCAGCTGCTTCAGGATGATGGGGAACATGGTAAGACCAGTGAATTCCATAATCATGGGCCCACTGTCGCACTTCTCTGGCTGTGAAATGAGTTCCTTGGTCAGAAGCAATACTGTGTGGTATACCATGATGATAGATAAGGCATTCTGTGAGTCCACGGATGGTGGTTTTGGCAGAAGCATTACGTGCAGGAAAGGCAAATCCATAACCAGAATGAGTATCTACTCCAGTAAGAACAAAATGCTGTCCTTTCCACAGGGGAAGTGGTCCAATATAGTCAACCTGCCACCAGGTTGCTGGCTGGTCACCTCGAGGAATGATGCCATATCTGGGGCTCAGTGTTGGTTTCTGCTGTTGGCAGATCTGGCTTTCAGCAGCAGCTGTAGCCAGGTCAGCCTTGGTGAGTGGAAGTCCATGTTGCTGAGCCCAAGCATAACCTCCATCTCGGCCACCATGGCCACTTTGTTCATGTGCCCACTGGGCAATAACTGGGATGGCTGGGGAAAGAGGCTGACTGTCCACAGAACGGGTCATCTTATCCACTTGATTATTGAACTCTTCCTCAGCTGAAGTCACCTTTTGGTGAGCATTTACATGGGACACAAATATCTTCACATCCTTTGCCCATTTGGAGAGATCTATCCACATACTTCTTCCCCAGATGTCTTTCTCACCAATTTTCCAATTGTGATCTTTCCTTCACCTGTATCTTTCAGGTTTGTCCCAGAAAGGGGTTGTAACGCTGCAGCTGTCCACTTCTGGGTGGTACCTGCATAACGTGCAGAGCCATCAGTAAACCAGGTCCTTATGGACAGGTACTGAGAAGAAGGCATTTTCCAGGTCAATAGCTGCATACCAGGTTCCAGGAGATGTGTTAATTTGCTCAAGTAACGAAACTACATCTGGTACAGCAGCTGCAATTGGAGTTACTACCTGATTTAATTTTCGATAGTCAACTGTCATCCTCCACGATCCATCTGTCTTCTGAACTGGCCAGATGGGAGAGTTAAAGGGAGATGTGGTGAGAACCACCACCCCTGCATCTTTCAAATCCTTGATTGTGGCAGTAATTTCTGCAATTCCTCCAGGAATACGATATTGTTTTTGATTCACTATTTTCTTTGGCAGAAGCAACTCTAAAGGCTTCCATTTTGTCTTTCCAACCATAATAGCCCTCACTCCACAGGTCAGAGAACCAATGTGAGAATTCTGCCAATTTCTGAGTATATCTACCTCAATTATACATTCTAGAACTGGGGAAATGACCACAGGATGTTTTCGGGGGCCAAATGGACCTACTGTGAGTCGCATATCAGTCAAAACTCCTTTAATCACCTGTCCTCCATAAGCCCCTATTCTAACTGGAGGGCCACAATGTTTCTTGGGATCTCCTGGGATCAGTGTCAATTCAGAACCAGTATCCAATAGCCCCCAGAAAGTCTGATTACTTCCTTTCCCCCAGTGTACAGTTACTCTTGTAAAAGGCTGTAGGTCCCTCTGGGGAAGAATTGGAGAAAGACTAACAGCAAAACTTTTAGGTGTCTTATCAAGATCCTTCCTCAGGGGAACCCAGCCACCCCTTCATTCAAGGGGTTCTGGATCTGTAAACTGGCTCAAGTCTGGAAATTGATTCACTGGCCGAGACTGCCTTTTGCCATGATCCAATGCAGCCTTTCTATCATTTGTTTGAGGATTTTTCTGCTTATACAGATCAAACAGATATGCAGTAGGTTTCCTATGTATTCATCCCTGGAAACACCATGATCGATTAGCCAGCACCAAAGGTCCAAACGAGTCATACCAGTATAAGTTCCACCTCTCTGCCCATTACGGGGTATGTCATTATAAACATTGTTTTGTCTACGCTGTCCATTATAATAACTACAATCGCCTTGTCTCTGGCGATTCAATGCTGCCACCTGGCCCTTGTTAACTAGGGGCCCAATTAAACCCATTGAATTTAATTCATCTAATTGAGCAGCAGCATCTCCAACCCTAAGGTCTGGCACAAGGAAAAGGGCAAGAACAAAACTCTTTAAATGTGCTGGTGCCCCTCTCACCAGTTTGCATCTTATAGGACTGGTGAAGGGCATATCTTCTGGACCTTCCCACTGTCGAGGATTAGGTTTTACACAATGTATCCATTCTAGCATAGCAATTTCCCTAAGCCTTAAAATCCCTTCATCAACACTAAGCCAAGGGATATCAGGCATCTCCAACTCCTTTTCAGTAGGCCATCTTTTGATAAATACTTCAGTCAACCAATCAAATAAACTTTTGACACCTTTTGTAACTGTGTGAGCTTCCATATTAAACCTAGAATCTCCACTCAGAGGGCCCATGCCAATAAACTCAGCCTGCTCTAGTTTTATGTTCCTTCCACCATTATCCCACACCCTTAAAATCCATTCCCATGCATATTCTCCAGACTTCTGCTTGAATGAATTAGCAAACTCATTAAGCTCCTTATTAGTATAGTGTATTTCCTCATGGACTACACTTTCTACCTCCCCTCTAGGGGCCTGCTTTCCCTTGAGTCTGGTTATAGGTCTAGAAGAAACTATTGGTGGGCCCTGAGAAACATCAGTATTGTCAGCAAAAGTCATTGCTGGTTTATCAGGCTCTGAGGGATTAATTTCCTCAAGTGGAGAAGGCATTATTTCAAGGGGTGGGGCTGAGGGTACTACTTCTTCAGGTAGAGCAAATTCTTGAAAATCTGAAGATTCAAAATTCTCAATTTCAACAGGGTCTTCCCACACATCCCCATCCCAAGTTATAGGATTCCATTCTTTGCCAATTAATGCCCTTACTTTACCTGCTGACACCTTCTGAGGTTGAGACTTAAATTTTCGCTGTAATTCAGCCAACCTTATAATGAGGGCTTCAGTTTGATTTTCTGCTACTTGAGTTCTATGGCTGCTAGAGAGTAGATTCTCTTCAAGGGCACACTTAGCAACTTTTAGATTGTTTACTTGAATCTGGAGTTCTTCAATTTTATCACACAACTTCCTTCCTTTCCTTCACTGGTTTTTCCCCCTGAGATGCTAAGAGCAACCAGCCAGCAAAATCATTTTCTGATTTTTCCCCCCAACTTGGAGAAAGTATTGTATACTACCAAATCACCTAATTCATCAAGATAATCAAAGGCATTAGCTTCTTTAAGCTTGAGATATAGTTTCATCCATGGGTCTTCAATATTCTCTGAGTTCCCAGGAAGGAGAGAATCTGGAGAAGTTTCACTAGTTGAAGGTGCTATTGGATCAACCAACCAACTCCAAAATTTTGAAACATTCATTCTTATACTTCTGTTCCTCTAGAACCACTCCCGGTACCAACTTCTGAATTAGTTTGGGTTCTCTAGAGTCACAGAACATATGGATAGTCTTTATATAGTTAGGGAATTTGTCGATGACTTACAGTCTATAGTCCAACTCCCCAACAATGGTCAGCAGCAGCTATGGATGGAAGTCCAAGGATCTAGCAGTTTCTCAGTCCCACGAGGCAAGCAGGCAAGGAAGAGTGAGGGAGAATCTTCCTTCTTCCAATGTCCTTATATATCTCCAGTAGAGGGTGTAGCCCAGATTAAAGGCTGTAGGTTTCCAACAGAGGGTGTGGCCCAGATTATTGGCGTGTGGGTCTCCAGCAGAGGGTGTGGCCCGGATTAAAGGTGTGTGCATCCATGCCTTTAATCCCAAATGATCTTGAACTCGGAGATCTCCTTGTCTTAGCCACTATGCTTCAAGATCTCCATACCAAGATCCAGGTCAGAAACTTATATCTCTGAGCCTCCAAATTAGGATCATAGGTGAGCCTTCCAATTCTAGACTGTAGTTCATTCCAGATATAGTCAAGTTGACAACCAGGAATAACCACTACACTCCAGTAACCAGCACCCACACAGTGGCTCACAACCATTGTAACTCCAGTTCCCAGCACCCACACAGTGGCTCACAACTATTGTAACAACAATTCCAGGGAATCTGATGGCCTCTTCAGGCCTCTTCAGGCACCGGCATGCATGCGGTACACAGACATATTTTCAAGCAAAACACCATAGACAAAAATAAAGGTTTTGAAGAAAAGGTGGAAAGTGGTTGAGAAAGACTCTAGATTCAACTCTTCTATACACACACACACACACACACACCACACACACACACACACACACACACACACACACATACACACACACACATATACACACATACACACACACACACAGAGTAATTTTTTTTCTTTTTTTAGTTTTTTGGATTTGGTGTTTTGGAGACAGGGTTTCTCTGTGTAGCCCTGGCTGTCCTGGAACTCACTCTGTAGACCAGGCTGGTCTTGAACTCAGAAATCCGCCTGCCTCTGCCTCCCAGAGTGCTGGGATTACAGGCGTGCGCCACCAACGCCCGGCAATTTTTTTCTAATAAAAAATAAACATCAAGGACTGGAGAGATGGCTTAGCGGTTAAGAGCATCATCGGCTCTGCTCTTCCAGAGGTCTTGAGTTCAATTCCCAGCAACCACATGGTGGCTCACAACCATCTGTAATGGGATAAGATACCCTCTTCTGGTGTCTGAAGAGAGCAATGGTGTACTCATATACATAAATAAATAAATAAATAAGCCTGGAGTGAGTGGGGGTGGGGGACAAAAACAACAACAACAAATAAACATCAATTTTTTTCTTTCCTCTTTTTGGGTCAGATCTTACTACGTAGCCCTGGCTATCATGGAACTGGCTTTGTAGACCAGGCTGGCCCTGAATTTGCAGAGATCTGCCTACATCTGCCTTCCAAGTGTTGGGATTAAAGTTGTGTACCACCATGCCTGGCAAAATTTTATTTCTTAGTATTGTGCTATATGATGGGTATATGCATGTCAGTGGTGTGTGTGTCTGTGTGTGTGTATCTGTGTGTGCACGCACATGAAAATGCTATATCCTGACCAAAAGACCATGTTCCATGTGATGGTGCACAACTGTAATCCACTTAGGAGACAGGCAGGTGGCTCGTTTCCAGTTCCTGGACAGCCACGCCTACAACGTTCCTTCCGCCCTTCTACTGACTCGTATGTTCTTTCTACCCTGGCTCCAAGACATCCCTTGCGCCTTGGTTGGGGAGATAGAGATGTCCCATTTATGGCTGAACATGCAACAGCCATTTATTTTCCCTTCTTTAACCAGTCAGAAGCCTGTAGTTAACATTGCCTACTGCACAAAGCCTCCTCACCATTGCTGACCACAACGGTAATTTATAAGCATGAATGTACGTATGTAGGCTTAGGTTTTCAAAACCTACTTTAATAAGGGTTCTCAAACACTTTGACCCACCTTCTAGCACATCATCCAAAGGTAGGGGAGAAAAAATGGTAAATAGGACAACGGGATGTGGCCCTGGTTAGTAGTTCTTTAGCACGGTTCCAATCTCTAGTAGTCAGGGTACCCAACACAGATGAGCATCATCTGCATGAACGTGAACTGACGGTCTGATCTGGCAGGAGTCCGCAGGAGCCACCAGGACCATCTGTTGGTACCGAGACCTGCGAGGCCTGTGATGTCATATAGGCGACAATTAGAACTACAGGCTTGTTGCCAAGGCAACAGTCGCCATATACCCAGAATTCAATGGCCCACCTTTACCTGTAGTTTACTTCATCACCCGTATATAACTGGGTAGTGATTCTCCCCCGCTCTCTTTCTCTCTTTCATTCCTTCCTTCTTCCTGCCCGCTACCCCTTTCCCCATCCTAAATAAAGTCCCACGTGGAACTGTTTAGTCTCGTGTATCTCATTGCAGCCGACGTCTCCACTGCATCCCCGCTGCCCACACAGCAGGCAGACAGGTGACCTGTGCTGCGGTGTAGGCAGGTGGACCTACGTAGGAAAACCGACATTTGGCGAGCTATCCAGGAGATCCTGCCTACAACTGCTACGGACAGGACTGCAGACACCCCCCCCTCCCCCGCCGTTATCACCGCCACTGCCGCCCCCACTCCCATCACAGTCATAGTCACTGCTGCTAGTGGACTTTGCAACCTGGAACTCACGGGCTTCATCACATGAGCTGTGCCACGTGGGGTGTCTCTGGGCCACCTGACCAAACAGTTCCACACTCCCCGCTATCGGATTGCACGTCTTTAACAAACAGGCAGCAGCTTATCCGTAAGGCACTTCGGTTGGCTGAAGGGAATCTTAGCTGTAGAAGGGATCTGGCCAACCTTTTCTGGAGCTAAGATTTGCCTCTCCAGCTAACATTCATGATAGGACATTTAACCCCCGGGTGTACCCTAATCCAGAAGTGACCCTAAAATCTCCCATTAGCTTTTACAGCTGCAGACAAAGTCCTGGCCCAGGCAGGGCACTTCCTCTGGTGTTCTGAGAATGCCTCAGCTCCTCAAGGCCTTCGCGACGGCCTAGGCCCTTTAGCTTAGTTACATTTTGTTGTTGTTACTCTTCCAGAACGCTGGACTTGTACCTAACAACATTCCTACTTTCCCACCCACCCGATGGGCAATAAATTGTCTTCCTCGTACCTCCAGGCACCCCACTGGGATGTCTTCTGGAAAATCTCAAGTCTCTGAAACTAACGCCCAATTTGAGGCCATCAAAAGTAATAAACCTCTGTAATAAGGTCTGGACTCAATCAATATAAGTTAGACAATAATTCTAAATGGCCACATTAATGGCACCCTACATCCAATTGTTTTAAGTGATCTTAATACATACTGTCAGCAATCCGGTAAATGGGACCAAGTTCTTTATGTTCAGGCTTTTACCTATCTCTGCTCTAAGCCTTCTCTCTGCGCTGCCTGCTCCTCATCACAGCTTCTCCTAGCCATGAAACCTACCCACCCTCCGCCAGGTGGTGCTACTTTTGATCCCGGCCGATGAGCCATCACCCACCTGCGCCAGGTCTTTTGGGACTGTGAAATCCAAAACTGCAGCCTCGGTCTCTCCTTCTCACCAGGTCCCGGAGTCTACCAACCCGACCTCCTCATATCCCTCCTCTCCCTCTGTGCCAGCTATAGGTTACTCCAAATGCTCTGAACTGGCGCCAACCTTTACCCCTCCGATTACACGTTCTAAGGCTACAGCCAAACCCCTCCAAGGACACCTGACCCAGCGCCAGTCCTTCCTCTGAGGGAAGTGGCTGGAATTGATGGTCTGGTTAGAGTACATGTTCCTTTCTCGTTGAGAGAACTTTCTCAAATAGAAAGTTGACTGAGTTCTTATACTTCTAACTCCTGTAACTTTATTAAAGAGTTTCAGTACATTACTCAATCTTACAGCTTGACTTTCCATGATATTCATATGATTCTTACTAACAATTTACTTCCTGATGAATGCAGGCAAGTTTGGGAAGAGGCAAGAACGCATGCAGACAAAATTCACCAGACAGACGTAAGCTATCCAATTGGATCTGAGACAGTGCCTGACCAGGACCCTCAATGGAATTACAATTCCACAGGTGGTATTTTAGCCAGAGACAGGTTTGTTACATGCCTTCTGGCTGGTCTTAGAAAGGCAGCCTTAAAGCCAATAAATTTTGAAAAACTCCAAGAGGTTGTCCAGGACAAACAGGAAAACTCATCTCAGTTCTTAGAACGCCTGACAAAGGCTTTACTACAATACACTAATCCAGATCCCAAAAATCCGGAAGGTAAGCAACTTTTAATGACATTTCTTTTCCCAGAGCTACCCCAACATAAGAGCTAAATGTAGGCGCTTGGAGAGGGGGCCCCTAACTCCGCAGGCAGAAGTCTTGGTGCTGGCCTTCAAGGTATACCATGGGAGGGATGAAAAAGCCCGAAAACAAAAGTACCACATGCTGGCAAAAGCTGCCTGACCAGCACCAGCTACCACCCCGGGCTCCGGGCCTTCCAAGGCTCAGGTACCACCAGCTCCCTGCTATAGATGTGGTCAACAAGGTAACTGGGCAAAGGCTTGCCCCACACCCCCGCAAGCCAAAAGGACCATGTCCTAGGTGTCATCGTGAGGGACATTGGGCCATCGATTGCCTTCGTGTCATGCAGAACAGAGGCCATCCCATCCAGAAACCCCTCCAACTGACCTCCTAGGCTTGGCTATGGATGAATGAAGGGGCTGGAGCTCCCTTGACCTGACCTCGCCCATCAACAGCAGGGAGACCCGGGTAACTATCGTGGTATGTGGGAGGCCCATCTCTTTCCTTTTGGATACCGGGGCCAATTACGCGGTCCTGGTGGAGTTCTAGGGTCCCACCTCACCCTCGAGTCTTCCCATAGTCGGGATAGGAGGACAGCCTTACCTTCTTCATCAGACCCTACCACTTAGCTACACTTTTAGAAAGCTACCCTTCACCCATTCCTTTTTGGTAGTGCCAACTTCTCCCGTTCCCTTATTAGGAAGAGATCTTTTAGTTAAGTTGGGGGCTTCAATTTCTTTTGCTCCCCCCACTCGCCTGAACCCAAGCTCGCCAGCAGTTCCCCTACTTCTCCTTTTAGTCAGTCAATCTACTAACACTAACATGTTATTTCCTCTACCAGCTTCTCAGGTGGACCCCAGAGTTTGGGACGTCCAGAACCCCTCTGTTGCTAGACATCATTCTCCTGTTGTCATCCAGTTACTGGACCCTACCAGGTACATCACCCAAGCTCAATACCCTCTCTCTCTCCAGAGCCTCAGGGGACTTAAGCCTATCATTTCTGACCTCTTAAGGAAAAAGCTTCTTCGTCCCACCTCTTCTCCTTTCAATACCCCTATACTAGCAGTTAAGAAACCCAATGGTACCTATTGCATGGTTCAAGACCTCAGGCGCATTAATGCTGCAGTGGTTCCTCTCCATTCTGTTGTAGCTAATCCTTACACACTTCTTTCTACTATCCCCTCAGGAACTTCTCATTTCTCGGTCCTAGATCTAAAGGACACATTTTTCTCTATTTTTTTTGACAGCCAGTCACAGAACATATTTGCCTTTACCTGAACGGATCCTGACACCCACTTTTCTACCCAACTTACCTGGACTGTTCTACCTCAGGGATTTCCAGACAGCCCACACCTATTTGGCCAGGCTCTAGCTTCTGACTTACTCTCTTTATCTCTCCTTAGATCTAAAATTCTTCTTTATGTAGATGACGTCCTTGTCTGTAGCCCATCTCTAGAGATTAGCCAAGCAGACATCTCTGCTCTTCTAAATTTCCTTTCCAGTTGAGGCTACAGGGTCTCACCTTCTAAAGTTCAACTGTCCGCTCCTCAGGTTACCTATTTGGGATTAACAATTACCCCAACCCACAAGGCTATTACCTTAGATAGAAAGAATCTGATTCAGTCTTTAACTGTTCCTTCTACAAAGGAAGAGATTTTTATCATTCCTAGGAATGGATAGCTTTTTACGTTCCTGGGTTCCTTCCTTTTCCCTCCTCTCTCGACCCTTATATGAGGCAGCGTTAGGCCCCACCCACGAACTTCTTCTCAAATCTGTTGCCAATCCTTCAGAGGCTTCAACAGGCTCTCCTTAAGACCCCAGCCCTACATCTCCCTGACCTGACTCGCCCTTTTTCCCTCTTTGTAACTGAAAAGGAGGGATTTGCCCTTGGAGTCTTAGGTCATCAACTGGGACCTTCTTTTGCACCTGTAGCATACTTGTCAAAAAGAATAGATTTAACCATCTAGGGATGGGCACCTTGTATTCATGGCTTAGCAGCTGCTGAACTCCTTATTGGAGAATCAAAGAAACTAAGCTTGGGGTCTCCTATAATTGTGCTCTCTTCTCATAACCTGTCACAGATCCTAACTTACAAAGGCTTGCAGACTCTACCTCCCTCCAGAGTTCTTTCTCTCCAGGTAGCGCTAATAGAGGATTCCACGCTCACCTTCCAATCATGTTCTCCTCTTAATATTTCTACTCTTATTCCCTGACCTAATACTAACCACTCCCTGTCTCATTCCTGCACTGAGACTTTAAAGCAACTATTACCTCATCCTTCACACATACAGGAAGGCACATTGCCTCAAGCCATCTATACTTGGTACACAGATGGAAGCTCCTTTCTATATGAAGGGACTAGAAAAGCTGGCTATGCCACAGTGTCAGACACTGAGGTGGTAGAGGCACAGGCCCTTCCTATACACACCACTAATCAACAGGCTGAGCTGATAGCTCTCACCCGTGCCTTTCAACTGGCACAGGGACAATCCCTCAATGTCTATACAGATTCTAAATATGCCTTCCATATCCTCCTGTCCCACGCTGCTATCTGGAAAGAGCGTGAGTTACTTACCACAACAGGAGGATCAGTAACTAATGCAAACCATATTTTAGCCTTGCTAAAACCCAATATTGGGATTGTCCACTGCAGATCCCACCAGACAGATGACTCTATTGTTTCTAAGGGAAACAACCGAGCTGATGAGGCAGCTAGAGCTGTGGCCCTTAGTGGGCTAAACTCATCTCACCTTCCCTAAGACATCCTTACACTATAACCCACATCTCTACCTCTACTCTCTGACACTCGCCAAACTCTCTCCTATCTTCACCAGCTCTTTCATCCTAACAGCCGAGCGTTATCTTCTTTTGTTAAGACCCACTTACAGCCTACTCCTGAAGGCTTAAATTTCTTAAAATCTATCACTGCTTCTTGTAAAATCTGTCAGATTCCAACTCGAGGTATCATAGTACCCCTTTCTCTACCCATTAGGCTAAAGGTTCCCTTCCTGGAACTGACTGGCAACTTGACTTTACCCATATGCCTACAGTCAAGCGTTCCAAGTACCTCCTGGTCTTGGTGGAAACCTTCTCGGGGTGGGTAGAAGCCTTTCCCTATCTCACCCTTTGAACTTATGTATGGACTTCCAGTTTTAACTCCTGGTCTTTCACCTAAATGCTCTCCCCTCTCAGACCACTTACTTATCCCATTGCTTTGCTACCTTCACTCTCTCCTATGGGACTTTGCTGACCACCATCTACCGTGGCCACAGACTGTCTCCTGTCCACTGCCTGTCAACACTGGAGACCAAGTCCTCTTATCCCCTCCAGATCATCGGCCCTCACCCCTCTCTCCCAAATGGCGGGGCTCTTTTAAGGTGATTCTCGTGACCCCTACAGCTGCTAAACTCGAAGGATTTCCTCATTGGGTCCATCTATCTCACCTTAAACCTATCATCCCTCCACCTAAAAATGACTCTTCTTCATACACGTCAAACCCAATAGGACCTTGCTCTATTAAGCTCCGGAGGACATCGAGAACATTCACCTTGTCCCCAATTCCAGAACATGAGACTCCACTCCAGCAGCTGAGCTCAACCTCATTGGATTAGACATGGGTTTCTTGTCCTAATCCTGCTATTCTTCATTTCCATCCAGGGCAGTCCTTACATCTGGAGATTCGAGGTTCAAGAAACCCCCACAGATAACAGTCTTTCCAAATAGGGTCAGGAAACTTCTCCATAGCCGGATGCCAGGGACCGATCCAAATAGCGATCATCCCTGTATCTGTTATCCCATCTAAGTATTATGATCTCTATACTTGCTTTCTCTTTGACCAGACAGAAGATTATTATAAAAAATGGCCAGATGACTATGGGGGCTGTCCATATTGGTCTTGTCAGATACATATGCTAGGATCACGGGTCAATCATTTCTTTTATCAACACTGCAAGACACTTTTCTTCTACATACAAGACCTGTGGGATCCCAGGTGGGAGACAGGAGTTGTTGCTTCTGTTACAGAATTACCAGCCACTGCCCATGGAAGAGCCGCTGTCTGCAGACGTACCTGATGCCAACATGTACCAAGTGGACCCCGATGATGAAAGTCAGCTACACCCTGAAATTGACAACGCCCCTAGACAGCAGGAAGTAGTTTAAGAGACACAGCGCCCTAATCATCGGGTCCCCCCTCCCCCTTTTTCTTTTTAATGGAAGAAATGCAGGAATGTTGGTACGGAGACCTGATGCATGTGAAGTCATATAGGCAACAATTAGAACTATAGGCCTGTTGCCAAGGCAACAGCCACCATATACCCAGAATTCAATGGCCCACATTTACCTGTAGTTTACGTCATCAGCATCCCCCCACCCCCACCCCCCTCTTTCTCTCTTTCTTTCCTTCCTTTTTCCTGCCCACTACTCCTTTCCCTATCCTAAATAAAGTCCCACGTGGAACTGTTTGGCCTGGTGTATCTCATTGCGGCCCACGTCTCCACTGCATTCCTGCGGCCCACGCGGCGGGCAGACAGGTGACCTGTGCTGAGGTGTAGGCAGGCAGACCTGCGGAAAAAACAACACCATCCTTGAGAAGTTCTCTGTAGTGCCTCTCAGCGAAGTGACCCAAGGCCAACAAAGCGTTACGTTGCACGGCAAGCGTTGTAAGCACCTGCTCACTGTCCTGTAGAGGTCTGCCTGTTCTCTAGCCACCGGTCTTAACTCAGCAAAACACCATGTGAGTCTGCATCATCACGTGACACAACCAGACGTTTCCACTTCAAGCATCATTGTTTAGGAGGTAATTTGAAAAACACTAGTAGCTTACCTTCTAAGGCTCTGACTCTTCAGGTTTTTTGATATATTTAAGTGCCACACAAGAATTTCTTCCAGTGGAAGTCAGAAAGCTGTTGGTTACTCCCATAACAGACTTGTCACAACTGCGCCAGCAGACATGTGGGTTGCTGGGTAAGCCTGCTGATGTAATTCTCTCTCAGCTGTGTGTACAGTGCTTTCAGTAAAAGCACTACCCAGAGGGGAGGAAACTTCCAGCCCAGCTCCGGTGTGATTTCTCTCTGTTCTTCATTCAGTGCATGTTGTGCCTTCAGCAATAGCCCTGGCTACAATCTGTTTTGTCTTTGTTTTTTGAGACAGAATTTCTCTGTGTACTCTTGGCTGTTTTGGAATTCAATTTTTAGATCAGGCTGGCCTTGAACTCACTTAGATCTGCCTGCCTCTGCCTTCTAAATACTGGGACTAAAGGTATGCGCCTCCACCCCTTGCCTATATTTTGTTTTTGAAGACACAGTCTCTCTAGCCTTGGATGTCCTGAAACTCACTGTGTACACCAGCCTGGCCTCAGATTTTCCTGCCTCTGCTTCTTAAGTACTGGTTCATGTGTGACTGCTGGGCAGTGGTGGCACACGCCTTTAATCCCAGCACTTGGGAGGCAGAGGCAAGTGGATTTCTGAGTTCGAGGCCAGCCTGTCTACAGAGTGTGTTCCAGGACAGCCAGGGCTACAGAGAAACCCTGTCTCAAAAAAGCCAAAAAAAAAAAAAAGAAAAAAAAAAAAAAGAAAAAGAAAAGAAAAAAGAAAAAGGAAAAAAAAAAAAAAGGCACGTGTGACCATACTAGGCTCATTTTGTTTATATTCATAAAATAACTTGCTTATTTATTTATTTATTTATTTATTCCAAAAAGGGTTCTCTGTGTAGTTCTGGATGTCCTGTAATTTATGTTGTAGACTAGGCTGGCCTCAAACTCTGAGATTCACCCCTACTACTTCCCCACTGCTGAGATTAAAGGCATGAGCCACCACTGCCATATGTGTGTGTGTGTGTGTGTGTGTGTGTGTATACATATATATACATGTATATATACAGCAATTTAATCTCTAGGTAAAGCTGAGAATCAACATCTTGAGCCAGTGGGATAGCTGTGTAGATAAAGTTGCTTGCCACTAAGCCTAGCAATATAAGTTTGAGCCCCAGAACTGACATGCTAGAAGGAGAGACTTGAATGCTGCATGCTGTCCTCTGACTTCCACATGCATAGCATGCTGTGCATACCCACTTACACACAGAACAAATAAAATTAAATTGAAAGGTACTGATGGGAGGAAATAGGTTAAAGTATGCCCAGAACTGGGGAGAGAAAAACTCCATTTCTCTGCCTTGTCTGTAGCAAATTTAGGATACTGAAAAAGGAAACAAAACTTAGGAAATTCACATGCATTGATATAACCTGGAGATTGGTAATCAAATCTGTGAGGTAATGGCTACCTGCCCCATGCACTTTCGAAGTAAGATGAACTTCCAAAGAATGAGAATATTCCATCATATTGTGGTGATCCCCAACCATAAAATTATTTTCATTGCTACTTTATAACTGTAATTTTGCTAATTTTATGAATAAAAAACATAAACATTGGTTTTCTGATGGTCCTATATGACCCCTGGAAAAGGGTCATTCAACTTCCCAATGGGGTCACAGCCCACGGGTTGAGAACCTCTGCCCTAGACAGTTCTTAGAGCCCTAGGGCTCCTACCCCTCACATTATCACTTCCAGCATGGAATTTTCCAGCTGGGGGCCCAGAATAGCTATGCATGTAGCTCAACACCAGCAGGAATTGGACTTAAAGCATTTTGTAATTACCATTTTGTTGTTGGTATTTTTTTTTTTTTTTGATTTTTTGAGACAGGGTTTCTCTGTATAGCCCTGGCTGTCCTAGAACTTACTCTGTAGACCAGGCTGGCCTCTAACTCAGAAATTCACCTGCCTCTGCCTCCCAAGTGCTGGGATTACAGGCGAGCGCCACCACTGCCCGGCACCCCCCCCCCTTTTTTTTTTACTACATGTATTCTTTCTTTCAAAATATTTATTTATTTATTTATTTATTTATTTATTTATTTATTTAATAAGAGTACACTGTTGCTGTTATCAGACACACCAGAAGAGGGCGTTGGATCCCATTACAGATGGTTGTGAGCCACCATGTGGTTGCTGGGAACTGAACTCAGGACCTCTGGAAGAACTGTCAGTGTTCTTAACTACTGAGCCATCTCTTCAACCCGTGATTACCCCTTTTACCTTCATATATTTTATACATTTAGTGTGTGTGTGTGCATAGCACACATGTAGAAATGAAAAGACAACCTGTAGGGGCTAGTTTTCTCTCTCTCATGTGGGTGTTAAGGTCAGTTGGTCAGACCTGGGGGCAAGTGCCCTTACAATGCATCATCCCACCTGCCCTTATGTTTTATTATTTAAAGAGTTTTTTTTAGATGATTTTATGTAACTTACACTGGGCTTGAACTTGCTGTGTAGTCATGGATGGACTTGAACTACTTAAACAGATTGTGTTTATTAATTCTTTCTGTGGATGTTGAGAGTATATGTGCTACACTTCATGTGAAGGTCAGAGGACTACTTGGAGAAGTCAGGGCTCTCCTTCCGCTACAAGGGTCTCGAGGACTGAACTCAGGTTGTCAAGGTGTGGCTGGCTATAAGTCCCTTTACCTTCTGAGTCATCTCATGGGTCCCCAAAAATTCTAGAACTTGAAATCTAGAGTGATACCATTTATGAGGCTGGAGAGATGGTTCAGCAGTTCAGAGTACTTACTTTAACCAGAAATGATGGCTCACAAGCAAATGCAGGCAGATCTTTGTGGGTTTGAGGCCAGCCTGGTCTACATAGTGATTTTTTTGTTTTGTTTTGTTTTTTGGATTTTGGTTTTTTCGAGACAGGGTTTCTCTGTGTAGACCTGGCTGTCCTGGAACTTACTCTCTAGACCAGTCTGGCCTCAAACTCAGAAATCTGCCTGCCTCTACCTCTCAGAGTGCTGGGATTACAGGCGTGTGCCACCACCGCCCAGCTAACCTGCGGCTTTTATAGAAAAACTAGATTTTGTTTAGTTCCCAGCACCCACATGGGGACTACAACTTTTACAAGCCCAGTTCCAGGGGTTCTGGTGCCCTCTCCTGGCCTCCAAGAATTCTGCATGCATGTGGTGGACATATGTAGGTGAGACTTCCATGCACACACAACTAAAATATTTTTTTTTAATCTTATAGGCAGAATGATACCAATTTCTTTAAAGTTAATGAAAATTGGTGGCTGTTGAAGTTGAGAAGGCTAGGCTGATTCCATGACAGGCTTCTAATTGGCAGTTAGGAAGACTAGGCCTAAATCTCTGTTTCTAAGACCTGGGCAATTCCAGGCAAGTCCAGGCCTCAGAAGCTGCCCTGCCGCCTGGCCTATGGCAAGAACAATGGGTTAGCAGCAGTTTCCAGACCTCCCCAGCAACAGTTTCTATAGAGATGGACCCAACATGTTAACACAGAGGCCACCTACCCCAGAATCCCATAATGTGCTTTAAATCAGACCTGCAAGCTCATTTGGTTGCTTCTCTATCTTGGTGATGGGAGACCCCAGTATGCTGGATTTCTGTAGATTAAAACTCTTTGTGTTTACATACTATTTGAGTCTGGGGTGTCATTCTTCTGTGAATCATGGACTCTTACACTTGGGGGCTCGTCTGGGATCCACTGGCGACTCCTGATGCAAATAGTCGAGTGTTTTCCAATCGTTAAGTCCACGCATACATGGTTGTCTTTGGTCTATATCTGTGTTTCTGTTTCAGGTTTAATTCTGTTTTGCATTTAATCCTGAGGCCGAGAGTGACAAAGTGGATGTGTATTATGTCACCTGGCCAGGAACAACAGAGGATGCTCTGGACTCCCTACCAGAAGCTGAAAACTTGCTAGTTCTCATCTGGATTCTGAACAGCTGTGGGTCTGTGGGCCTCCCATGAGCAGGGAGGAAGGCCGTCCAAGACAGCCTTTCAGTTCGTGTTTGTTTCCCCCTCCCCCCAATGTCCTTTTGTGTCCATCTGTGTGTATTCTGTTTGTGCTTTTTGTCTTCTCGTACAAATTTTTCTTTGATTCCTAGGATGGGACAGGCACAAAGCACCCCACTGGGCTTGGTCCTGAACCATTTTAAGGACTTTTGCTGAGTTGTAGAAGACTCCGGTCTGGTTGTTCTTCCCCATAAACTAATCATCTTTTGCAGAAATAAGTGGCCCACCTATAAAGTAGTACGGCCTGAGGAGGGGACTTTCCATCTCCCCATTATTGACAGGGTGAAAGTTTAGTTTATGAGGCCTGGGGCCACTCAGACCAAAAGCTACAGGCCTCACTGCTCCCCACCCTTCTTCCTCTAAAGAAGGGTCAGCCTCAGCCTCGGCCCCCTGCCTTGCTCCACCTTTCTATTCTTGAGGAGGACCTCTGTCCCCCTCCTCATGTTCCTGCTCCTGCGGCCACTGCTGCTGCCCCTGCCCAGCCAGCACAGGCAGAGGTGGGAACAGTTCCTGACTCCCATGACTTTCTTGACTCTACTTGGAGTGTACCTCACACTCTGGTCTGTAGTGCCCAGAGGGCTGACTCTACTACCGCAGGGGAGACAGTTCATGACATATGTGCCATTTGCCAGTAATGACTTTTACAACTTGAAGGTGCAGAACCCCCTATTTTTAGGAAGACCATCAGCTCTCACAGGTCTTCTGGATGCGATCACGCTGACTTGCCTGGGAAGACTGTTGGCAATTGCTCCAGGTCCTCTTCATAGCAAAGGAGAGAGGATCGTGGAAGACACCCTGACATTGGTTCCTGGAACAAACGGGCTGCCTACTCAGGTTCAGGCTGTTATCAATGTATTTTTGACTCACTTGACTGGATTTTTAACACTGCTGGTTTTTTTGTTGTTGTTGTTGTTTTTTTTTTTTTTTTTTTTTTTTTTTTTTTTGATTTGGTTTTATTGAGACAGGGTTTCTCTGTATAGCCCTGGCTGTCCTGGAACTCACTCTGTAGACCAGGCTGGCCTTGAACTCAGAAATCTGCCTGCCTCTGCCTCCCAGAGTGCTGGGATTATAGGCATGCGCCACCACCGCCCGGCAACACTGCTGTTAAAGGTAAGGAGAAGCTTCAGGTCTACCACCAGATTCTGATGGGGGACTTCTGAGAGGCCTCCATGCAGCCCACAAATTTATCTAAGGTGAGCCAGGTGATGCAGGGCAAGAATGAGGGCCCTAGGGAGTAGCTAGAAAGACTTTCTGAAGCCCAGAGGACCTACACTCCTTTTAATTCAGAAGCCAGAGTCAGCTGTGAACATGGCTTTTGTTAACCAAAATAGCCAGCCCTCTATTTGCCTTTGAATAGCAAGATTAAGAAAGAGACTTCAAGGGACAACTGACTTGGACACGCCTGCCTCAAGGATTCAAGAACTCACCCCTCCTCATCTTTGACAAGTGAGTTCCAGTGACCCCCCAAATAACTGTGCCCCAGTATGTTTTTTGTGCCCCTGACCTGGGGACATGCCAGGAGGCCACACAAGACCTGCTACAGGAGCTGAGTCAACGTGGCTACCTAGTGTCTGCTAGGAAGACCCAGCTTTGTCAATTTGAGGTTACCTATCTGGGGTACATATTCAAATTCAAGGGGGGGTGGCCAACTCATGCTGTCAGACTCCCACCTCTCACCCACCCCTGTCCCACCCCCGTGCTCCCAGCCATACCTGAATATACTGGTGAAGACAAAAGACATCAGGAAAAATTCTAAAGAGTTTACTGAAGAGACAGGTGGTTGCTGACCCCTGAAGGCGGCACCATCCTACCTAAGGAGTTTGCCAAGCCACTCATCCATCAGAGTCACCAAGCTTCGCACCTGGTCAACCAAAACTGAAGGAGCTGCTGTGAAGGACAGAGTATTGGACTTGGGACACTTGATTGATCAGGTAATCTCAGACTGTCACCTGCTGGGCTGGGAACTCCTCAGGCCCCAATCAAGGAGCCACTTCAGGAACCAGAATCAGGGCTCAATTGCCAGGGGCTAATTGGGAAATAGATTATTATATAGAAATAAAACCAGGAACATATGGTTCTAAGTATTTGCTTATAAGTACCTATACGTTTTTATAGGTTTCTTTTCAGGATGGGTAGACGCCTACCTACTAAGAAGGAGACTGCCAATATAGTGGCAAAGAAGCTTCTGGAGGCCATCATAGCCAGCCAGGTATGGATTGCCTACCCCGCTTGGGTCTGACAGTGGACCAGCATTGACCAAATTAACCCTTGAAACTTGCAGTGACTGGGTGTCCCTCCTACTTTATGCCTTATAGGGCTAGGAACACCCCCTATACTTTAGGTTCCCCCACCTTTGAGACCCTATATGGGAGGCTCCCTCTCATGCTGTCTAACCTTCATTCTGATATCTTAGCTGAATATGGCCAACATACGTTTTTAAAATCTTTAGAAGCCTTTCTATAGGGTCCAGAAGCAACTCTGACCTGCCATCTGCCAGGCCTATGAGTCTGCTCCTCCCCCACCCCCTACTGCTTTGAACCAGGTGACAAAGTCTGGATTAAGTGACATAACCACAAGACTCTGGAACCTCGCTGGAATGGACCTCACACCTTGGTCCTGACCACGCCTATGGCTGTTAGGATGGGTGGGATCAGGACGTGGATACACCACTCTCATATGAGTCCTGCCAGGAGAGAGATAATCCAGCAGTTGAGGTCCCAGCAGAGACTTCCAGGTGGACTGCCATCTAAACGATGGAAGGTCTCCCCACACCCTGTGGATCTGCTGAAACTGCGACTCCAGTGCTCCTGGCTCTGCTTGCTTGCTGCTTACACTTTGCTGTAACAGGCAGAAGCCCCCTTCCTACCTGGTAATAGAATGTCTATAGAGTTGAACCCAATTTACATAGAAGTCACCTACCCCGGGATACCCCAATGTGCTTTCTGTCTATCTTGGAGACCCCAGCATACAGGGCTTCTGCAGAAGAAAACACTCTTTGTATTTATATACTGTTTGAGTCTGGGGTGTCATCCTTTGGTGAATTATGGACCCTTACAAGGTGACTCAGCAGTTAAGAGCACTTGGTGTGCTGGGCAGGGGTGGCTCATGCCTTTAATCCCAGTACTTGGGAGGCAGAGGCAGGCGGATCTTTGAGTTCAAGGCCAGCCTGGTCTACAAAGTGGTGAGTTCCAGGACAGCTGTGGCTACAGAAAACCCTGTCTCGAAAAACCAAAAAAAAAGAAAAAAAAAAAAAGAGCACTTGGTGTTAAAAGTTTTTCCTCCCAGTCATGTGCTACCAGAAATAAGACTCAGACTCAAAATATGTTTACAAATACCTTGGCCATGTAGCGAGGCTCTGCTCTGACTAGATATAACTTAATATATCCCGTTTATTCTAGCATATGTTCTGCTACGTGGCTGGTCCCCTGTGCTCAGGTACTATGTGTCCACCTTGTCACATCCTCATGGTGAATTTTCTAGTCTCCTTCTCTCCCAGAATTCTTTCTCCTCCTGATGTCCCACTTTCTATTTTGTGCCTAAGTCATAGGCTATAGGCTTTTGTTGGTGATACATCATACAAAACACAAGATGTTCTCTCTGTAACTTGGTGTTTTTTCAGAGGCCCTGGTTCCCATCGTCCATACAGTGGCTTACGATCATCCACAGTCACTTCTATGATGCACATACATACATGCAGGCAACTTGAGGGAAGAGACAGGCAAGTGGAAGAACAGAAAAGGAGAGGGACTTAAGCAAGAACTAAACCTGAGGGGCCACCTTGAAAGTCCAGTCTGTTCTAGAAAGAAGATTGAACTTCCAGAAGGTCCCTAAGGTCACCAGAGAGGGAAGTTACAGAGCAACACACCTGGTGGCCTTTAGAGCAGGCAGCAGAAGCAGAGTCTATGTCCCTCTCTCCTCCTGGCCTGTTCAGGCTTTGTTCAAGCCATGGTGTCCTTTGGATGCCTTCCCAGGTTGACAGCTGTTCTTGCAGATATGACCCCATATTTCAACCAACTCTGGCATCCCATTGGTACCAGAGGCTGAGAACTCACCATGCTTTGAGAGGCTCATGAAATATTATTTTGGTTCTTTTTGATATAGGGCCGGGCGGTGGTGGCGCACGCCTGTAATCCCAGCACTCTGGGAGGCAGAGGCAGGCAGATTTCTGAGTTCAAGGCCAGCCTGGTTTACAGAGTGAGTTCCAGGACAGCCAGGGCTACACAGAGAAACCCTGTCTCAAAAAAACCAAATCCAAAAAACCAGAGAGAGAGAGAGAGAGAGAGAGAGAGAGAGAGAGAGAGAGAGAGAGAGGTGTGTGTGTGTGTGTGAGAGAGAGAGAGAGAGAACGGGAGAGAGATAGGGAGAGATAGGGTTTCTCTGTGTAGCCCTGGCTGTCCTGGAATCCATTCTGTAGACCAGGCTGGTCTTGAACTCAGAAATCCACCTGCTTCTGCCTCCCAAGTGCTGGGATTAAAGGCATGCACCAGACACTGCCCAGCTTGAAATATTTATTTTTAATAATCAGAAGGAAAAGAAAGAATTTTAAAGGGTTAAAGAAAGATTGGAGAGATGGTTCACTGGGTAAAAGCACTGGCTGCTTTTTCAGAGGACCCAGGTTCAGTCGCCAGCACCCACATGATGGTGGTTTACAAGTGTAATTCCAGTTCAGAGGATCCAATGCCATCTTCTGGCTTCTTCTAGTACCAGACATGCACATGGTACTTGGACATACAAGTAGGAGAAAGAGCTACACACACACATACTTTTTTTTTTACATAAAAAAATGCCTAGGAAAATATTTTTCTTTTCTTTTTAATTTTTTTTGGTTTTTTGAGACAGGGTTTCTTTTTTTTTTTCTTTTTTTTTTTTTTTTGGTTTTTTGGATTTGTTTTTTTTTTTCAAGACAGGGTTTCTCTGTGTAGCCCTGGCTGTCCTGGAACTCACTCTGTAGACCAGGCTGGCCTCGAACTCAGAACTCCACCTGCCTCTGCCTCCCAAGTGCTAGGATTAAAGGTGTGTGCTACCACTGCCCAGCAGAAAATTGTTTTTCCTCTTCTTATAAAACTGTATTATTTTAAATTTCTTATTCTTTTCATTGCTCCCTCTCTTCCTTTTTTCTTTTCCTCCTTTCCCACCTTCCTTCCCTTCTGCTCATGCCCCTCCCCCTTTTCATGCTGGCCTCAAACTTGGGACCCCTGACTTTGCTCTCACTACCCATGCACCACTACATAAGGCTTTATTTTATTTTTGCAACAGGATATATATATATATATCTGAGGAGCTGGAATTCACTATGAAGACCTTATAATTCTGGTCTCAAACAATTGTGCTCCTGCATCTTCTGCCTGTGAAGTGGAAACCTAAGGGTTCTTTGGAAAGCCAGTGGCATTAGATGGTGTTTCTGGGGCAAACATGCGAAGAAGTGTTTTTCTGAAGTGGACATAGGTGATAGGCTAAGACGGACTCTTGAAGGAACGTTTCACTAAAGCAGACACAGGAGATGTTTTGCTAAAGCAAGCAGATGAAAAGACACGAGATGAAGGATTCTTTGCTGACGACATGCATGTATTGGTCTGCCTTACATTGTGTAGTTAAGCTCCATTTATCCATACTCCATAGGGATGGCCTGCTACAGTTTCTTGTCGCTTCCTTGGACTCAGGTTGATTGACAGAGTGATGTCAGCTGAGACAGACTCACGTGCTGAGGCGAGACCGGTGGAGGACACGTGACCTTTAGAGGGATAAATAAGACAACGGCTGAGCCGGGGTCACTTATAGAGCCAGCTGTACAATGCCTGTTGGTTTCACATCTTTTTGGCTGATCTTCACTTCACTGAGAGAGCTTTTCCTGGCGCTCCTATTGGTCTGGTCCGTCCTGCTGACTCCTGCAGAGGCTGAAGCCTGGCCGTCTCTGCTAGGTGGTGCCACCTCTGCTGATTTGTGTTTGGTGTCCCACCTCTCTCTAGCTGGACTGCTCAAGTATCTGTGAGTGAATGGAGCGCTGAAGCTAACCTGTCAACAACACAGCTGAACACAGCTCCAAGGAGCCTTTCTAAAGGTCCACAGCCCCCAGATCCTTCTTCTCTACTCTCTCTGGTGGGCGGAGGGCGACAAATGAGGTTAAAGCATTTAAGAACCATCATTAAAAGTAGGTTTTAAAAAATTAAAATTACAAGCCACTGTGTCTTCTAGAAATTTCTTTTTTCCCTGGTTTTTCAAGACAGTTTTTCTGTGTAGCTAGAACTTGCTCTGTAGACCAGGCTGCCACCAACTTAGAGATCCACCTGCCTCTGCCTGCTGAGTGCTGGTATTAAAGTCATGTGCTACCATACCTGGCTTGGACCAGTGTCTGTCTTAGAGACTCTGTTTTTTATCTCAAAGATTTTTTTATATATTTTATGTATGAGTACACTGTCACTATCTTCAGACACACCAGAGGAGGGCATCTGATTCCATTATAGATGGTTGTTGTGAGCTACCATGTGGTTGTTGGGAATTGAACTCAGGACCTTTGGAAGAGCAGTCAGTGCTCTTAACCACTGAGCCATCTCTCCAGCCCCTGCTTTTCACCTTAACAGCAAGCTCCACATTCCTGGGTTGGCTGTGAGGATTAAACTATGGATGGAAAATGCTTGGGGAGCCTTGAGGTCCTTCTGGAGTCAAAGGGTATGGGTGAGGGCTGGCAACTTAAAAATAGCGACAGATGACTGTGATAGCTTTCTTTGATAACAAAATTGCCTTTTATAAATAATATGGGAAAGGACAGATTCCAAAGTGTTTTGCAGGGCTGGCCCTTATACCTGGAAAACTAAACTTGATAAAGCATGAGGCCTTAGGAAAACAGACTTCTTTCCCTTAGGTCACTAGTTGCTTTGGACTGTTTGATTCCCTTAGTAAAGGTTCTTGGGATAATCATACTGCCTCAGTTTCCAGAGTGCTGGAGACATAGCTTCCTGCCACCACCACCACATCCAGCCCTTCCTTTTTTTTTTTTTTTTTTTAACACATGTAGACCAGGCTTGCCTACAAAGACCTGCCTGTCAGTGCAGGAATGAGAAGCTTGCACCATGACCCCTGGTATCTTTTTAGGTTTTACACGGGAACATGTAAAGGCCAATTCCCTGACTTTTTGTGTTCCCGGGCCTAGCAACCTTCCACTTCCTGGTGCACCCGGCATTCATTCACCCCATAAGCATGTGGTCCTGCTCAGTCAGAAGGGGTGAAATGAAGGGCAGCCAACCATGGGAGAGCAGAGCTATGGAAAGGGACGTATATTTCCCCAAGGTAAAATCTCTCCCAAATCATTCTGGAGCCCGCGTGCGTGCGTGCGTGCGTGTGTGCGTGCGTGTGGGTGTGTGATTTCCACCAGTGACAGTGCCCTTATGGCACTTCAGAAATTTTAGTTCTTGTCTTCTTTGCATATTCACCTTGGAGACTGGTTTCCTATGGGTCGGGTAATTTAATAGTTTCCTTACTCCCAAGGGGCTGAAACAGTTTCCTTTTTATAGGCTGAGGATGTGTAAGTTACCCTAAAGTAGTAGCAATCTTGTTCACGGCTGCAGGTCTAGAGTGTCAGTTCTTGTAGCACACAGTAGGTGTTAGTGTGAGAGTGACTCCATGAATGGCGACTTCTTTGACTGACTGGTGTGCCTCCCCGACAGGAAGGGAATAAAACCCACTTCTAGACCCTCATGATCTCCTGCATCCAGTAATTTGGATTTCCAGGCCTCTGCTTTGTTGTGGGTGACTAACCAAAGGCTAAGCGAGGACCTGCTTCTCCAGCTGGTCCTGGCAGGACCCCAGGCTGCCTCGACCCTACAACCTCTCGAGGTTCCTTCTTCAGGCTTACCAGGAGCTGGACACCTGAAGGTGTCCTTTGGGCTGAAGCCATAATTTGTCCCAGGGGTTTCCAGCCCAGGGATGCGTGTCTCCAGTTGCCCATCACCCTGATCCCGGCCAGCATTCTTTGCCCCTTCGTCCTGTGCAGGAGCTCGGGGCTGAGCGGAGTGCCTCACCCAGTACCTATAGGCCTGCGGGGGCAGGAGCATGAATCACGGCCGCAGTCTCCCTCTCTTTCCGGCTTCCAGCACGGGGCCACCTCGGTTTCGCAACGCCGGCTGGCCAGGCGCAGCGTGCTAGCTCTCTTACACTCCTCTGCGCGCCCCTCTCCCCGGTTTGCGCTTTCGCGGCCGCCGCCCTCACTCTGGCTGGCTCCGGGGAAGCCTCGCCCCGCCGCCCCTCCCCGGTAGAGGCCAGAGCTGCCAGCGCTAGCCCCAGGCTCCCGCGGGAGGGGGCGCGGCAGCCCCCACGGCTCCACCCTCTCCGCGGGGCCGCGGCCATCTGGGGCCCCTGCCAGGCGCGTACGCTCGGGGCCCGCGCCCAGCTCGAGCGGGAAGACAAGGCACCCTGGAGAGAGGAACCGTGCCGCCGCACCGGGGGTCCCCTGCTAGCGGGCTGCCGAGAGCCTCGTTCGGAGATGCCCCGAGGGGGCGGTGGCTGAAGCGCTTCGCAGCGGACTGGACGCCGGCGCCCCTGGTCACCTCGGCGACTCTTTACGAGCCGCAGCTGCAGCTGCGGACGCGACAGGGCGGGCCCACGAGGGAGCTAAGGTCCGTGCTCCCCGCGTCCGTAACAAGCGCCCGTTGCGGACTTGCCGCCTCCCGCCTTCCCCGCACCAGCCCCCCGCGAGCTGGCAGGAGGAAATTGCGCGCGGCCCCTTTAAATTTACCCAGGAGCCCTTAAAGGAGCCCCAGGGGCCCCAGACAGGAATCCCCACCCCGGTCCAGCCCGCGCTGCCGAGCAAGCAGCCAGCCGTCCGTGCGGCCGGCCGCCCGTGAATGCGCCCCGCGCCCGGGGGCTCCGCGCACCCAGCGCCCCGCGTGCGCCGCCGCTGGCTCCGCGGCCCCGCGCCCCGCCGCCCCGGGGCCCCCGCTCCGCAGCGCATCGCATGGAGCCCGGCGGGGACCACCGGAGCCGGAGCGGCGGCGGCAGGGGCGGCCCCGGGCCCGCAGTGGCCTCGGCACGGGGCCGACGGCTGCCGCCCACTGCAGCGAGTAGCGGCACGGAGCCCGAGGAGGACGACGGCGGTAAGATCTGGGGCCGACGGCCTGGGGTGGGGGGCCCCGGCGTGGGGGAGGGGAGGGCTGCGGCTCCGGGCCCCTCTCGGCCGCCGAACAAAGCGGGGGACGAGCGCTGGGCAGCTCGGGGCGCCACCTGGTGGGCGCAGGGAGCAGCTACAAGGCCCGCGGGGCGCTCCCCGCCGGTGGCAGGGTCTGCCCGCCGGGCTGGGGCGGATCCCAGCTCCTTAAAGGGCCCCGCGGCGCCCGTTTTTGGGGGGCCAGCGACGTGGGAGTCGAGGCGCTGGAACTTGCGGCTCGCGCCCTTTCTCACATTCCCAAGTGGTTTTTCTTTTAAAGGCTGCCCAGTCCTTCCGCCCCTTTCGGAGGCTTTCCCCAGAGTAGCGTAGCTCGGGATTCCGCTGCTCTCGGGTATGCCGTCCCTTTCTGCGTGGCCTTGCTGGAGACGGGAACTCTTCCCTTCACGGTTACGCTACGAGAAACAAAGCGCAGCCTGCGTCCTGGGGCCCCCGTTTGTCATCCCCCCCCACATCGGGAAGGTCTTAAGTTAGGGATGGGTTCGCACGCGAAGGTGGATGCCCCTCCTGCCCGTGCGTTGTCGCGTTTCAGTATTGATTTTGGCCCCCGTTTGTCAGCTGTACCAAGACCCGCCGGTCCTAGTTGGCCCTTAAAACCAACTGCTTTTTTGTCTTGCCACGGCAAGGTTCATTGCCTTTGACCAGCGGAGGTTCGGTCCTGACTAGGGAGACTGTTCCCTACTCTCTGGGCTCCCCTCCCTATAAGCCCCCCACCCCCTTTTGTTTTTAAAAATTCTCAGCTCCTCCTTTCTCTCTCTCTCTCTTTTTCTTTCTGCTCTTAAAGGGCCAGTCTGCCTTAGACTTAACATACGGCTCCTGCACTGGAAGGATGCTTAGTAGGATGCTAGCTAGCTATTCAATCAGTGCGTTTGCAGACAAAGGCGCATAGGCCCAGAGAGCTGATGTGACCTACCAAAGGTCACTGGGCAAGGCACCGGTGGAGTCAGATCTTGAATCTAATGTTTTTTTCTATACCTCTACCTAAAAAACAAACAAACAAACAAACAAACAAAAAAGTAATGGAAGCCAAACAAACAAAACCCCAAAACAAAACAAAAATCAAAACAAAAAACCAAAAAGCCAATTCTAAACAGGGACAAGAGCCAGCTCTGATCCTGTCATTTCTTTGACTCTGGGATTCTGAACTGAGAGAGTGCCAAGATCTGCTTGTTTCGTCTTTGTGGCCAGGAGATGCTTTCTAAATAAAAAATTGTCAGGCAGCACTGCAGGGAGGGCTCTGGGTGTCTCTGACAAAGTGAAGGAACACTAATGGTTGGAGAGGCCCCAGAAGTGCACACCTTTGGGATTGCTGGGTAGTAACCACGTCCTTGCCAGCACCCCTAAGATAAAGGCCTACATGGACTTCATGGGTAAGATTGGTGGTGGCTGCTCCCAATCTGAAGAACAGTCAGTAGTCACTCTGGCCTTCCCCTGCCCCCTCCCAGGGTCATTGTGCCTCCCAGCCTCTGGGGGCAGTCCGTGTCTGGGAAACCCCTTTCCCTGGAGGTGTTGACACCGTCTTAGGTGTCCCCCCAGTGGAAGACCTGAAAGTTCACACCTCACCCCTAAACTGCTATTTAAAGGATGGCATATTTGCCGCATATTGGGAAAAGGAGATAACCTTTGGTGGGGGCCCTCCTGGAGGGGCCTCAGGTGGGTGGGTGTTCTGCACAGATCTGGGTGTAGACAAATCCCCCCCTTTGTTCCCCTTCACTTCCTGCGACTGCCCAGCTGAGGTTCTGGTTCACCCCTCCTTGAGCCCCAAGGCCTTCTTCACCTTGGTTTTAGTCTTGAGCAAGCTAGCCCAGGGCCCACATCCCTTTGTTCTCCCGCTGGGTCCCAGCGACCCACCCGTCCCTCTGCACCCTTGCCCCTGCCTCCCCTCACGCCCTAAGCTTCCCCACCCCTTCTCACGCTTCCAAATCAAAGCCCAGGTCCTTTCTCTGGAAATAGGAGATTGAGAAGCTGTCTCCCTTTTCCCTTCTTCAGGACAAGCTCTTCAGCTGGAAGGGGGTGCCTTAGGGTCCTGGGGGAGTGCCTCCCTCCCCTCCTCCAGGGCCAGGGGACCTGCATCTTCAGGCAGGAAATACTCAGATCATTGTGAGGCTCGGGCCTCGAGGCCTGGAAAGAGTCGAATCCCTGGCAGGGACCACCGGCGCTATTACCACGACCACTGGCGGCTGGAGTACCTGATGGACTTCATCCCCTCCCGGCATGGCATGGTGTGTATGGTGTGCGGCAGCTCCCTGGCCACCCTCAAGCTCAGCACCATCAAGAGGCACATCCGCCAGAAGCACCCCTACTCCCTCCACTGGAGTCCCCGGGAGAAGGAGGCCATCAGCAGCAGCTGGGACGCCCATCTGGGGCTGGGGGCCTGCGGTGAGGCCGAGAGCCTGGGGGCCCAGGGGGCTGAGGAGGAGGAGGAGGACGAAGAGGAGGAGGAGGGGGCCAACCTTCAAGCGTGCCCACCCAAGGGCTCAGGTAATAGACTGTGGAGAGGCAGGGGCTTGTGTGTAATGGGGTTTGGGGGGAGGGGCAGCTTTCCTGCCTTTTTTTTTTTTTTTTTTGAGCAAGTCTCTGCTTCTTCTTTGGGTGGAGTCTGTTTACTGCCCTTACTGCTGTGAGTGGGGAGGGATGGGATGGTGGTGTGGGGGGAAGATTCCAGTATCCCTGAGGCCTAGACACTGTAGTAGAAGGAGCAGGAGTTGTAGGAGTGGAGGGTCAGGCTGAGGAAGGGGCTGTGAGCTGGTGAGGGAAGTGGGTGTAGTGTTGGCACAGAGAAGACCAGGGAAGGGCAGAACGCTGGGTTTAGGGACGCTGGGTGAGACCTGAGTGAGTGAACAGGAGGGTGAGGGAGAGGGTTCAGATAAAGGGAGTGGCCGTGGTGGCATGTGCCTGTCATCCTAGCACCAGGAGAGTGGAGTTAGTTAGGTTAAGGCCTTTGAACCCAGCCTAGGTTGTATGAGTTTCTGTCTAATGAAAACAGGTCAGAAAAAGTTATAAGAGAGGAAATAGACAGGCAAAGATCAGCCGGGGGACCGAGTCAGAGTTGAGTGAGAAGGAGGCTGTGTGGAGCAACTGGCTGTGGTGGGGACTCCCCAGAGGGCCGGAGACTCAGTTGCTTCCCTCCAACCCTTTCAGGCAAAGCCCCAGCTGGTGGGGGCTGCCGGCGCCCGCGGCGAGGGGTCCGAGGGGGCCCGGTGGCACCTCGTCGCCGGCGCCTGGCAGCCTCCCGAAGGGCTGGGGGCAGCAGGGGGCTGGGGGCCCGGCGCCTGGAGCGGAGGCTGAAGGAGTCACTGCAGAACTGGTTCCGGGCTGAGTGTCTCATGGACTACGACCCACGGGGGAACCGGCTGGTGTGCATGGCCTGCGGCCGGGCACTGCCCAGCCTGCACTTGGACGACATCCGTGCTCACGTGCTGGAGGTGCACCCCAGCTCCCTAGGGCTCAGTGGCCCCCAGCGCAGTGCCCTGCTGCAGGCCTGGGGTGACCAGCCTGAGGCTCTGTCCGAGCTCGCCCAGCCCTCAGCAGGTGCGAGGCTGTCCCAGGGCTGAGGTCCCTTCAGGATTAGGGCGGCAGCTTGGGAGCTGAACACAGTTGGGAGGCAGGGATTTCTGGCTGAGGGCTGCAGGCCTCTTTTCCCTTCACACGCCGACATTCAACTCCCCACCCACCTCTCTCTGGCTGGGGCCGGCTAGCTTGGGGCTGGGGTGAGGAGCAAGGATGGAACCCTCCTGTGTGGGTGAGGACAGCCCAGCCAGAAGGCTGAGCCCTTCTCCTTCACCCCTTCCCCAACAGACGATGACCTCGTCCCCCAGGACCTGACCAGAAAGAGCCGGGACCCCGCCCCCGCTGCTGGAGCCCCCTCCTCTCAGGATCTCAGCCCCCCCGACGTAAAGGAAGAGGCTGGCTGGGTGCCTGAGAGGCCCGGGCGGGCGGAGGAGGAGGCCGAGGAGGGCGAGGGCGAGCGGGCGGGCATCCCGGGCCGGCCTCGGAGGGGCCGCGACCATCGCCGCCACTACCAGGAGCGCTGGCGGCTGGAGTATCTCATGGAGCTGGACGGCTGCCGGCGCGGCCTAGTGTGCATGGTGTGCGGGGGCGCGCTGGCCTCGCTCAAGATGAGCACCATCAAGCGACACATCCGCCAGCGCCACCCCGGCTCCAACAGCCTCAGCGGGCCAGTCAAAGCCCTCATCGCCCAGGAGTGGAGCGAAAAGGCCGCACACCTGCTGGCCCTGGGGCTGCCCCGGCCGGAGTCGCCCAGCGGCCCTGTCGCCCCCAGCACGGCCTCAGCCTCCGAGGAGGGGGGAGGGACAGAGGAGGCGGAGCCGGAGGAGGAGTGGTGGGGTGAGCCTGCGGAGGGCCGGGCCTGGAGGGCAGGAAGGGTGGTGCGGATGGAAGGCTGTAGAGACTGGAGGACGGGACCGGGGAGCGGTGGAGAACGGGCTGAGCCTGATTCGTGCCACTCGCTCCAAGGCAGCCCTTTGTTCTCCAGGCGACGCGCCGCTGTCCCCTGGAGCTCGGTCGGAGCGACCCGCGGAGGAGGAGGAGGACGACGAGGACGACAGCCAGGAGCCCGGGGGGCTGGCCTTCCCACCGCTGCCACTGCCGCCGCCGCCACCTCCGCCGCCGCCGCCGCCGCGCAGCCGGGAGCAGCGGCGCAACTACCAGCCGCGCTGGCGGGGCGAGTACTTGATGGACTACGACGGCAGCCGGCGCGGGCTGGTGTGCATGGTGTGCGGGGGCGCGCTGGCCACGCTCAAGGTGAGCACCATCAAGCGACACATCCTGCAGGTGCATCCCTTCTCCATGGACTTCACCCCCGAGGAGCGCCAGACCATTTTGGAGGCCTATGAGGAGGCCGCGCTGCGTTGCTACGGCCACGAGGGCTTCGGGCCACCCGCCCCGGCGCCACGAGACAGCGGCGCGGATCTCAAGCCTGGCGCGGTGTGTCGCGCGTAGCAGGCACCCTGCGCTGGCCTGGCCCTTGGGCTGAGAAACCTTGATGTCAGGCCCTGGGACTCCCACCTCCCCGCTGGCCGGGCTAGGCCTGGGACGGGGATAGGATGGCGCCGCTGCAGTCCTCCGGTGACACTGCTGGGCCAGCCATTACTTGGCCTCTGGCGTGCACTGGCCCCGGGGTCCCGGCGCTCTTTGTGCGGTGCTCCACACTTCCCGAAAAGCCAAAACGCCTCCCCAAGTGTTCGAAGCGAGCACTTTCGGTCGTCCCCGAGGGCGCAGTGCTGCCAGGCCGGGGATGGGGCGCAGTCAGTATTAGGGTTGAAGGCAGGGCGCAGGGAAGCCAGGAAGAACGCGCTGGCCGCGCGCCCTGGCCAGTGTCCCCGTTCTATGTGGCGTCACGCCCGCGGGCGCGGCTCTGCTCCCAGGCTGTGGGGTCCAGTAGGTATTCTTGGCCTCTCCGGCCCAGGCGGTGGACTGGGGCTGAGCAGGGGGTGGGGCGCCGGGCCGGCGGGACGGTGGGGCCCAGTCTGCTGCGCCAGCTTCCCGGGCTGGCCTAGGGGACAGCGCACCGTTCCTGGGCCACTGCCACGCCTTCGGGACCCGGGGCATAAAGGGATTAGCACTTTTTCTTTAGGCCCTCCTGTTCAGAGGGCTTCTGTTACCCACACGGTGAAAACTGTGGGAGCACTCTTGGCCCAGTGCTGGTATCGGTCCACCCCGGGGCACTGGGGCAGTTGGGCTCTATTTCTGCCCCCCTCCCCCGAACGTGAATTGCCTTCGGTGGACACGCTGCTGGTTCTCAGCTCCCAGGGTTTGGGGCCGGGCATCGGCCTCCTTTGCTCTTAGCCGAAACAGCGCCAGGCCCCGTGGTGCCAAAAGGGCCCCTCAATCTCCCAGGCAGGTCCGAGAGGGATATGTAGATTTCATTCTCCCGTGGAGAACAGGTGGTCCGAAGATCAGGCCCTTTTTTGCTCTTTGTATTTTATTTTGAAACTGTATTTAATGCTTTTTATATGAAGGGGAGAGGGGAACTGGCCCAATCACCCTTACGTGCAAATGTCTTATTTATTATGCGTGTATCAGAGATAAGCTGTGAGGTGGTGGAGGAAGAACTGAGATGGGAGTGTGGTGAGGGGACTGGGAGTATACTAGATATCTCCATGTTCCCCTGGCCTTTTGCCTCCAGGTCCAGTGTCTGCTCGTCACAAAGGGAAGTCACTGCAGGCACTGTGCCCTCCTTTTAAAGTCAGGGTGCGGTGGTCAGGGCGTGGGACCTGGGTTCTGGGGCCAGTGCAGCCCTTGTGGTGAGAAAACAAGAGAAATCCCTTCTCACCCTCCAGAGCCGGAGCTCAAGGTTCAAGTGCCTCAGGCCCAGTTCCCTAGATCGAGAGATGGATTTTATACTACGGATTTTATAGCATTTTTTATAATTCAAGATTGTCAGTTGGAAGGGACCCTGGAGCTCACAAACTTTCAAATCTCAACTCCCAGTTCAGTGAGCTTTGCACTATATTGCACTGCTTCCAGTCTGGCAAGTTACCAAGATCTCTTTACCTATAGGCCTGTCAAAGTGAGTGTTGGGCACTGTAGGCCCACAGCACTTGTGACTCCTGAAGACAGCAAAGTGCTGCACTTACTGGGAACGGAGGATGATGCAGGCGGCTTTCAGCAGTGCTAGTCAGAACTCCAGGGGGGGCCCCCACTTCCCCTGCCGCTGAGGTTTCCCCAGTAGAATTAGGCTGCTTATTTGAGCTTGTTTTGAGGCCATCAGGTATTCTGGAAGAGCTGCTGGCTCAGTGAAATTCCAGTTTTGACCAGCCAGGATTTTGGAGACAGTATTAAAATCTTAAGAACAGAGATTATGGATAGTGCCAGGCTGTGCACTTACTCTTTTGCTTTCCACCCTGTATGTTTTAAGCCGAGGATGATTATCTCTCCCACCTCTACATAAATTGGAGCTGCTGATTGTTGTTGCCAGAGCTCACTGCAGAAGTTCAGGTTAGCAGGGGCAGATTTCGGCAGTCTCCAGGGTAGCATCAGCTTAGACACATTCTTGGGCCCACCTGATTACTAAAAGGTGAAGCCCACAATACATTTTGATAGGCCTTTCCCATACAGTTGCAACTCCCAAGGTGTTGTCAGGTACCTCTGCAGTGATTCTGCCATGATGCTGTGGCCTCAAGGGGCTGGTGGGTCTCCTCCCTCCGATTCTGACTAGAACAGGTGAAGCTCCTTTACTGTTGTGTTAATGATATGCTTGCTATTATGATCCATATGTAAATGTTACTCTGGATACGTATTTATATGCCATGTTACTTAGTGACACTATTCAAACATTTGTATGTGTATTTGTGAAGTTGTTTGCATCAGTCATAAAGTACACCCCCCCCCCCCCCAGAGGTATGTTGAATAAAATCTAGAAGTCCATCCCTATGAATCACAGCCGACTTAGTTTGGGGGCAGAGCAAGTCAGAGGAGTTTTGATGTCAGACCAGATGTGCTATGACCAGTTCAGTTTCAGCTTTCCGCTGCATGTGGTTTATAGGCTGCTTCCTGTGGTAAGTGGGGAACCTTCCCATTCCCAGGCAGGCGAGAGGCTGAACCAGAGCCTTCACCCTGCCATTTTTAAGGTCTCCTTCATGGGATCTCTAACTTCGCTTTAGAAACCAGATGCAGTGCAGCTTGTGCTCAGTGCATGGGAATCCTTGCAATCTTGGGAGTTTCCAAAGTCCCTGGAATGAGGGAGGGAGTGGAAGCCTTTGCCCTTACTTTACCCAAACTGTACAAAGAATAAAGTTGCAGACTGATGAGACAGTCACTGTTTTTTTTTTTTTTTTATTTATAATCAGTACATCAATTTGTAATTTTACAGGGACCAAAAGAGCTCCTTAGTACTACTGTTTTATGTCGCACGCACAGACACGTACACAATTTCATTAGTAATTTTTCATCCCTATGTTTTTTCTTAAAAAAACTTTTGTGACACAGAAATCTTTCTAAATTATTGTAACACAGCAGCAGCAACAAAGAAGAGCAAGGTGTGGAGGCTTCCAGTGCAGAATGGGGTCCCTTGTTAGGAGACCCCCAAAGACCATCTGTGCATTCACTTCTTGGGAGGGCAGAGGATGGTGATGGAGTGTTGTCTACAGTGGAAACCAAGGATTCAAAATGTACAGGGGCAAAGAAACTTCAGCGAATGGAGTAAGGCATTCTATCTGTCAAAATCTGTCATTTTCCAAAGGATTGGAAAGAGGACCCACTCCTACTTTTACGGTCACAGAACTTTGTGACCATCCAGTACCTTGAAATCAGCCCCAGCTCCCACTTCCTCACAATAGAGCCAGGTTTGAGAAATGAAGGACTCCTGGATGCCAGTTTTCAAGCTGACTGGATTTCCATGCTAAAGGAAAGATGCAAGGTCTCAGACAGAAATCACCTTCACGGATGCCATTATAAGCTGATGTCTTACCAGTATCACCTGGCCTTGTTTGGCCACCCACAACCTAAACGTTCTGGAAAACTCTCCAACGAGAACTGTGGATCATGGTAGGAACTATTTCATCAATATGTCTGAATGGAAATCCTTTTAGAACTGCACTGACTCAAAGCAGCTGCGTGCCATGCTTCTAGAAAGGTACCTCCTTTATGAGCCAAGGCCTTTGGACTACAACACACAGGGGACTTGCAGTCAGTGGGGCTTTGGTCCTCAGGCTAAAGCACTGCAAAGCGCAGGCAGGTGGAAGCAGCAGGGAAGAAACAGAAGGAAGGCTTTTCATGTTCTTGTACCTCATTCTCCACAGACTGAGATTAGGATTACAATAATTCAATGGCTGGGAGCCCACATGCAGATTATTTTTCTTTAACAAGTTTATAGCAGTGTACAGCAGTTACAGACATTTATTTCATAATAAGAAAAGTACAACCATATTTATTAAACTTGAGGTAAAGTGGGCAGGGAAAAGAGGGACAAGCACATTCTGGAATGATTTCTCAAACCAACACTCACTGGTATCCCCGACCAATGCTTGCACGCTGCCCTCCCAGCTGGCAGAGCCCTTCCTTCCCTAGGAAGAGCAGAGAGGTGGCTGCTGCTGCTGCTGACTGCTCCCCACCCCTCTATTTCTCAGGTGGCATTTGGGGACTAGGGAATTACCTCTATCACCTGTAAGTTATTCAGAGCTGACAGTTCTTTTATTAAGGAAGAAGAGGAGCAGTAAGAGTAGCTGCTTATGTGTAAGGAAGGTGGGACTGGAGGGCCAAACCCAGTGGAAGAAATCCCACTCTTGCCCCAGACTATTTATTCATAAGTTAATCATTATTTCCTAACTTAAACATAAGGGCAAAATTATAAATGGGAGCTGTATCCGAGTCCCTGAAACTGGATAGAGGACCCTAGAGAGAGATGTTTTTCTTTTTCCCCTTTTACGGTACGTGTAAAGCTCCACACAACTATGGTCTGATTAATTCTACTAATCTGATTCAATCTTTATTCTTTAGGGTTCTAAGAGATCAGCTCTTTTTTCAGTCTAACACGTCTTGTGCTTGGTACTGAGGGTAAAGGGAGAGAAGGGGAGAGAACACCAAATTAAAAAGAACAACTTGGAACCAAACTCTAGCTGACACTGAGCAAGTTCCTTCATAGCAAGTGACGATGTTATAACTGTTAGATGGTGTTTTAGTAACTGTTGCACTTCTGGCTTCCATGTGCTTATTCTGCCTTTTTTTTGGCAATTCCAGGAAGCTTTGCTTGGATCCTATCAAGGAAAGAAAAAGAAAACTGAAAATACTTATTTAATATACATTTAATATTTAAATACTTATTTAATATTCGTTTGCTTTAGGTCTGTTCCTCAGGGATGGGTGAAGTCAGGTAGGGCTCAGCTGTCTGGAACAAGCCTGAGGGCGTCTCACCACACTGCAGTTACTGCAGGGCCTGGCCCTGTTTCACTGCAGTGATCCCTGGGCCCTTCACTGGGATCCAGGATGAATCAAAGTATTGGGGGGTGGGAGGGTGTGTGTCTTGGTGTGACAATGTGAAAGCCCATGTCTTTCACTTTGTGAAGTACAAAAAAAGGAGTGTCAAAAAGGAATGACAAGTCAGCAAGACAAGATGTGTAAAAGAAGGACATGGCTGGTTGGTTCATGGTTCTCTGAACTACAGGTCTGGCAAAAGGACATCAGAGCTGCCTTTGACTCTAGTGAAGTGGTCATTTGAACCCTTGGTAATGTCAAAGCTGCTCTCCACAGAGGTGGCACCTCACAGAGGATTATACACATCAGCTAACACTTTCAACAACAAAGCAGGCCTGGTGAGCAGCACCAGGTATCTATGTATGCCTTCAAGCTGGAGCTAGTGTGAGTGCTCAATAAAGCAAACAGACAAGTCAGGTGCGGCTTCTGGCATCAACACCCATCTGCCTGACTTATGTTCAGTTTCTTCTTTTTGCTCTATGGATGGAAATCTGGGGCCATGTATGCTAAGCAAATGTTTTACCACTAAACTACATTCCTAACCCATTCATTCAGCTTCCTCTTGATAATGTGAAAAGACACTAAAATCTGGGGTGTGGAAGGTACAAAGTGAAGAGCTGAAGAAAACAGAAAAAAGGACAACATGCTAATTCAGGGCTGGGTTCATCTTGCTATAAACACTCAAAAGTAGTTCCTTGATTCACAATATCAGATAAAGAATTCAGGGTATCTTGGGGCTGGAGAGATGGCCCAGTGGTTAAGAGTACTGGCTGCTCTTCCAGAGGTCCTGAGTTCAATTCCCAGCAACCACATGGTGGCTCACAACCATCAGTAATGAGACCTGATGTTCTCTTCTGTGCATGAAAACAATATACTCATATACATTAATTACATAAAAAAAAATTTTTTTTTTTTGGTTTTTCAAGACAGGGTTTCTCTGTATAGCCCTGGCTGTCCTGGAACTCACTCTGTAGACCCGGCTGGCCTCTAACTCAGAAATCCACCTGCCTCTGCCTCCCAAGTGCTGGGATTACAGGCATGCACCACCATGCCTGACCCATAAATATCTTAAAAATATAAAAAATATTAAGATATAATAAAAATATCTTTAAAATATAAAAAAAGTCATTAAAAATATTTCATGGTATCTGATGGCACTCTAAAAAGGAAAACAGTTGTTTTTGTTTGCTGTTTTTTGAGACAGTCTCTCACTACATAGCCCTGGCTATCTTGGAAATCAGGCTGGACCTTCAACTCGACCTGCTTCTGCCTCTCAAGTACTGGGATTACAGGTGTTCACCACAATGTCGTAATCTAAGCTTTACATTATTTACTAGAAAAGACAGGAAAGATTGGATACACATGAAAATAAAAGAGGGTTAAATAAGCAAAAATATTTGACAGTCAAAGTATTTACCTTGATCATTTCTATCTTGAGAGCTAGAGGGTAGGATATTAAGTTTAAGGCCAGCCTGGACTATATAGCAAGACCCTGTCTCTAAACCAAATGAACAACCCAACAAACCAAACCAACACCACAAAACCCAAAGATGCTTCTTAACATAAGTACAACAAAACTAAGGTTTTATTCAGGAAGAAAATTAGTTACTTTTGACAGTAACATTTTATATAAGAGACTAAACAATATTGGGGAGGGTTCCACATGGGAAAAGTGACCACAGCCCCTAAGTCCACTTACTTTTCAACAATTGACTTGCTCTGATCCCGGGCAATTCCAACATAGTGGTCAATCTGCGTCTTTAAGAAAGAAAGGAAGGAAAGAAGGCTCAGCTGGGAAATAAAGGAGCTAAGAATTTTTCATTTCAAAATTTTTCATACAATATATACTTTGGTAATAGTCTCAGTTCCCCAAAAGGCACTATTCTCTTGTTTAGTGCAACTATTAAATATCCCACTATTCACTATTCCAAGAAATAAAAATGATGTACAGCTTTTCAGAAGTTACAGCTTCTGTTTTCAGATTTCAACAACACTTTAAAATAAAAATCATTTGTATCATTTGTAGAAGTAGAACTTATGTGGTATTTTCTGTAGCAACACTGAAGTACTTTCTAAGTACCAGAAACTGAGATTTAATCTGTATTCTTTGGTTGTGATATGTTGGGTCCTGGGCATTATTAATTCATCTAATAATAAAAAGCCAAAAATATTTTTGTTTATATGTATGTGCATGTGTGTGTGAGTGTGCATGTATGGAGGCAAATTTTAATACAAGGTTTCTCTTCAATTGTTCTCTACCTTGGTATTAACTAATTAATTTAATTAATTTAAAGATAAGGTCTCCTGTAACCTAAGCTGGCCTCCAGTTTACTATATTAATAAGGATGATCCATGAACTTCTGATCTTCCTGACTCACCTCTGACATATTGTGTAAGTGTGCACCGCTATACACAATTTATGTGGTACTAGGGCTCGAAACTCAGCCTTACACATACTAGGCAAGCACCTTCACAACGAATCTACATCCCCAGTCATCTGCTTTATTTTTTGAGACGGTTCAGTTCCTCCCTGAACCCATCGATCACTGATTTGGTTACAAAGGTGTACACTTAACACCAGGTGTTTTTATGTGGGTGCCCGAGAGAAGAACTCAGGTTCTCATGCTTGTGTGACAAACATGTTACCAACTGAGCTAGCTCCCCAGCTCTCCCAAAAGGTCTTCAGATGGATAGCTAAGCTACTTGGTCCACAATGGAAACACCTGCTCCCACTAACATATTCTTGGAAGTGCAGTTTAGATTTTAGAAGCTTAGCTTTACTATAAAGCATCTTTTTTACCTTCCTTTTTTGGAATGGATAATTCATCCCTCTGACACAGAACATCTATCTAGGCCTCTTGCTATCAGTTTTTTACTTTCCTTAAAATGAACTGAAGCCAGTCACACAGTACTCAGCAGATTTGTGATGGAAAAATGCCTACCTTATACTTCTCATAGACAATTGGGACGCTGAAAACAAGCAGCTCGGCTGAAAGACAGAACAGCAAGTGCAATGTGAGACTCAAGCAGCTTAGACATGTCTTCATGAAGTACAGAGAAACAATCAAAGAGAAAAAGAGGAGCTCTCTAAGCTGAGGATGGTTAGGAGAGAGCAGATAAGGGCAGTACGGGGAAAACCCCTAACTGGCTATTTTCTTTGTATGATAGGTGTTAACTTCTAAACTACAAAAGTGGTTTCTAAAAGCAAGGTTGCGTAGCCGGGTGGTGGTGGCACATGCCTGTAATCCCAGCACTTGGGAGGCAGAAGCAGGCAGATTTCTGAGTTCGAGGCCAGCCTGGTCTACAGAGTGAGCTCCAGGACAGCCAGGGATATACAGAGAAACCCTGTCTCGAAAAAAAAAACAAAAATCAAAAAACAAAAACAAAAACAACAACAACAATAACAAAAAAAAACCAAAAAATGAAAGCAAGGTTGCCATATTTAAGCCAAATTTAAACAGTGCTTTTTACTCACAGTTGCTTTGAAATCCTTTGTGAAATCATTTAATAAACTCTGAGCCACAAGTCCAGGCTACTCTAATATCTAGCACACTCTCTATAGATACCACAGGCTGGTCACGCTCTTTAGGCAAGTTCTCTAGCCCTGGTCTAAGTTTTTTGTTTTTTGGTTTTTTTTTTTTTTTGGTTTTTTGGATTTTGTTTTTTTTCGAGACAGGGTTTCTCTATATAGCCCTGGCTGTCCTGGAACTCACTCTGTAGACCAGGCTGGCCTCGAACTCAGAAATCTGCCTGCCTCTGCCTCCCAGAGTGCTGGGATTACAGGCGTGCGCAACCACTGCCCGGCTTTTTTGTTTATTTGTTTTATTGATGGTCTTCCATGTCTTCAGTGGGCCCAGAACATACTATGAAGCTTAACATAATGCTGACTTCTTGAACTTCCTGTTTCCGTCTACCTAGCATTGCTGTTATAGTTGTGCACCATCATGCCTGGCTGCCCTGGCCTTTTTTTTTTTTTTTTTCCCCTTCAGGGTCTTATTAAGTTATGCAGGCTGGCCTTGAAGGTTTGAGTCTCCTGCCTCAGTTTCTTAAACAGCTTTGATTATAGGTCTGAATCATCTGGTTCAGCATTTACACAGTCTTACACGTCTTTAAAGAAATAAGCAAATAGACACACTTCCTGGTCACCTTACCGAGAATCAGAAGAGTAATTCCATTAAAAACAGCACCAACGTAGGTCATCAGCCACATGAAGACAGCCAGCTGTGAAGGCCAATGTCAGAGGGTTAAATAAATAAGAATAAAGAGACCCCTGAGTTCAAGCTAATTAGGTTTGCATCAACGCAGTGGTTTATGACACAGATCCCCCATGTGCACTTACAGTTAGAAAACTCACTGTTCTGGAGTCCATAAAGGGACTAGTACTTACAGGGTGATGAGCGGATGACTGCTGGTCCAATGCTGCTCTCCAGAGAGAGGGGGCAGCTTTCTCATTGAGAGCTATCTTCTTTTTTTACAGGTTTTTTTCCTGATAAAACCCTATATGCCTTATTTTACCTCTAAATTAAAGCCCAGCAACTAACCTTCAAGGAGTCAACCAAATCTTCTACCAGAAAAAGACGAATAATGAGTTTGAGGGCCTTGTTGACATGCACCATTGCGGCATTCATGTAGTTGTGGAAAGCTTCTGAAGACAGTGTAATGTCCACATCCAAGTAGGCCCTTCCGAGGAAGAAAAAACAGTCACACATGTGACACAAGGGGAAATTCTTCAACAGCACAGTGGTATTTTAGTGTGAAATCAGCATTCTAGAAATCTGTAGGGGACACAGCTGTCCTTTACTTGATAAAAGCTAATATGCCAGTTATCTATGAATTGTAAGGTTTTCATGTATAATGAAGATCTATCTGGTGTGGACATATCAAAATACACTCTATAGGAATGTAGATCAGAAAGCAGAGGACTTGCCTAGCATGCATGAGATACTGGTTCAATCTCCAGCATTATAAAACAAACAAGTAAAAACCAAAAATTCATTTGTATGTGTTTGTGTGCATATGCATGTAGATTTCAGAGAACAACCACAGGTGTCATTTCTCTGGCTCTGTCTTTCTGTCTGTCTGTCTCTTTCTTTCTAAAAGTTTCCTATTGACCTGGAATTCACTAAAAGCAGGCTGTCTTTCTCCTTCCTTTCCTTCCTTCCCTCCCTCCCTCCCTCCCTCCCTCCCTCCCTCCCTCCCTCCCTCCCTCCCTCCCTTCCTTCCTTCCTTCCTTCCTTCCTTCCTTCCTTCCTTCCTTCCTTCCTTCCTTCCTTCCTTCTTTCTCTTCCCTTCCTAAAACAGTTTTCTACTGACCTGGAATTCATTTAAAAGCAGGCTAACCTGGCTGGCTATTAAGTTCTAGGGACCTGCCTATCTCCTCCTTTCCAGAGCACTATTCTAGCTTTCCAAATACACTGTTTTATTTTTAATGCATGTACATGTATATGTACATGTGTATGTGTATAGTGGTTTGAGTGAAAATGACCTCACAGGCTCACAGGGAGTGGTACTATTAGGAAATGTGGCCTTGTGGGAAACGTGTCACTAGGGGTGTGCTTTGAGGTTTCAGGAGCTCAAGCCAGGCCCAGTAGTTCATATTGTCTCTTTTTGCTGTCTGCTGATCCAGATATAGGACTCTCAGCTCCTACACCAGTACTATGTCTGCCTGTACACTGCCACACTTCCCACCATAATAACAGACTAAACTGTACTAAATTCTGGACTGTAATGGACTAAAACCTCTGAACTTTAAGTTAGCCCCAATTAAATGTTTTCCTTTATAAAAGTTGCTGTGGTCATGTTGTCTCTTCTCAGCAATAGAACATTGTCTAAAACAGCGGGCGTACACCATGGTGTGCACATGTAGAGGTCAGAGGACAATTTGTGGCAGCTGGTTCTTTCCTTCCACCATGTGGGTCCATAGGACTCAACTCGGGCTGTCAAGCTTGGAGTAAATACCTTCACCTGCTGAGCATCTTGCTGGCTAAGACTTGTCTTAGGAAGTTCTAGAACATCCAACACTACATAGAGACCTTGGGTCAAGCAATCACCATCAAAACAAAAACTAAAAAAAAGAAGGCTGAGACTATAGCTCAATAATAGAGCAACTTACCTTGTATGTGCAAGGTCCTGGGCTCAATCCCCAAGCTAGGGGGCAGGGGGCATAGTTTAGAAAAGCAAAGACTGGGGAGGGTAGAGATCATGAATATGTTAAGGCTGTAAACTACACAACACACTGTGTTTTCAGAGGTTGAGATTAAAAAAAAAAGGGTGGGGTGGGGGAGGAAGGGTTCAGGCAGGCGAAGGGTCTCAACTGCACAGCCTCTAGAACTTACTGTGCAGACGAGGCTGGCCTGACCTTAGAGAGCTTGCCTGCCTTGGCCTCCCGAATGCTGGGATGCTGGCATGTGTCACCATGCCTGGCATCCTTGTTCTGAGGGTGACCCTGTGCTCATAACCTGTTCATTCACATAGGAGCTACTGAGCATCTCCTGCTTATCAGGTTTGAAGACATCTTGAGGAGTTCAAACTCTTGGAAGAGCAGACAAGTAAGAGGCATGCGTGGGTCTTCCAGTTTATAAATATAAAGGTTTTAAACGAGTTGTTTCCAGGTATGGAAGCAGAGACAGGTCAGCCTCTGAGTTTGAGGCCAGCCTTATAAAATCGTGAGCTCTTTTCCTCCTCCTCCTCCTCTTTTTTTTTTTTTTGAGACAGGGTTTCTTTGTGTAGCCCTGGCTGTCCTGGAACTCACTCTGTAGACCAGGCTGGCCGCAAACTCAGAAATCCGCCTGCCTCTGCCTCCAGTGAATTCTATGCTAGCTAGGGAGACACTGAGATCTTCTCCCACCAAAACAAAACCCTAGATGTTGGGATTAATATGATTTATCAAAAACATTTTATAAACTCACAGAAATGACACAGAAGAGGGATATTATTAAGATATCTGAGCTTGTAAAATTTAGTTATCCCTTCTATTTCTATCAACAGAAAGTACAAGCTCTAGAAAGGAGCTAATGGCTATTCTAGAGAGGTCACAGCAGGGGCTCTTTCTCTGAGACAAAGGATTTTTTATGGGCAAAGAATTTCAATAGCACAAGCATGAGGAAGCATTTATTAAAGTCACAGTACAACCAGAAAGGTATATTTGCCTCTAGATTAGAACGGGAGAGATAGTTCAGTAGTTAAGAGCACTGGTTGCCCTTTCAGAAGATCTGAGTTCAATTCCCAGCAACCACAGGGCAGCTCATAACCTGTACTCTAGTTCCAGGGGACCAGATGCACTCTTTTGGCCTGCACGGGCACCACACACATATGTTGTACAGACATACATACAGGCATAATATACATATATACATATACATACATACATATATATATTATATATGTTTAAAGGTTAAAAATAACTGCTTTCTACACGCAGGGAAACTACACTAGAGCTAAAGAAATAAAACTTGGAACAAACAGAATAACCCCCTGGTTCTAGAACTTGGAGTTGAAAGCTGTTTCTAGCTGTTACTAGGGTTGAAACATGGATACAGTAGCTGACTGAGGGCTGTGTGGGCAGGCTATCCTGTGCCCTGTTCTGGATTTATAGCTCTCTTTAGCCTTAAGTGTGAGACTCTAGTCAGTTAAGAGTCTCAGATACTAACCTGATTACTTCTTAGGGTGATGGCAGGGTATTTAGGGACTATTTCTGCCATCTATCAGCTGTAAGAGACAGGTCAGACCTTCAAACACTCGCAATCTCAGCAAACTTACTTGAATGGATGTCCTTCTTCTGACTTCTGTACAGCTTGAATGACAGACTTATAGACTCTGAAGCTGATGGTGACAGAGAGAAGAGCCAGGATGAGGTAAGAGACCACACTGATAACACTGAAGGCTGCCAGAGAGAGCAGCATGATCAGTGTGGTGCCGAAGACGAGCCCAGTCTTCTTCACATCTCGCCAGAAAATCAGGTCGTGCACTGCCGAGAGAGGGAATAGAAGTTAGAGAACTCAGGACCACCCTGGCTGTGCTGTGCTTTACTGACTGAGTCATCTATCTCCCTAGTATCTGGACACCTTTTTATTTTTGGTTTTGTTATTATGGGTTATTTTTTGTAGCCCAACATTGAACTCTTGATGTCCTATGAGCCGGGATTATAGGCCTGTGACACATATCTTATAGTTTTTATTCTTAAGACAGGGTCTTGCTAAATTGCCTAGACTGGCTTTATAAAAATGGACAAGGCCTTTAGAGTTGGACAGATGAGTCTGAGACTTGGTTATTTCTACCTATGCTACTGTTCACTGTTCTAAGTCATTCTCCATCGTAAAGTGAAGAAAATGGTACCATCTCCCTAAAGCTGTTTCAAGTCCAATGCAGGTAGAGTGCATTATTATCTAGATGCAACAAACATGTGATTTACTAAGAAGATGTTTTGAGATTCCTGATGAGAAACTGAGTTCCAGGTAGTGGTTTTGCAAATCAGGGAGAAAACAGGGTGCCACTCAGGAGCATATGACTGAACTGAGACTATACAGGAAAACTGAACAGAAGCAGATCTATGTAAAAGGGCCAGTTCTTAGCAGGGCAATTCATACATACAGTCAAGTGTTCAGACACATACCTATGTCAAGTTCAGAGGCCTATAAGTGTAGTTTCAATATAGAATGCAGAGGTTTCATGTCACCAACCAATCAAACAAACTGATTATATGTACCCCTGGATATGACAAATATGAGGACATAATACTGCTTCTATGGAATTCTAGCCCCAAACACATACCTTTTTAAAAAGAGAAAATAACTAAACAAACTCAGCTGGAGAAATATTTTACATAATAATTCACTCTCTAGACCAGGCTGGCCTTGAATTCAGAAATCCGCCTGCCTCTGCCTCCCAAGTGCTGAGATTACAGGTGTGCACCACCGCCCGGCAACTGATTTATATTCTTAAAACTACCAGTGTAAAAAAAAAAAAAAAAAAAAACAACAAAAAAAAAAAACGGTGTAGGGCTAGAGAGATGGCTCAATGGTTAAGAGCATTGATCCGAAGTTCAATTCCCAGCAACCACATGGTGGCTTACAACCATCTGTAATGGGATCCAGTAAGTGTCTGACAGTGACAATGTACTCATATACATAAATCTTTAAAAAACAAACAAACAAAAACCAGTATAAACAACAGGGGACTGGAGAGATGGCTCAGCAGTTCCAGAAGACCTGAGTTTAGTTCCTGGTATCCACAGATTGGCTCACAACTGTCTGTAACTCTAGTTCCAGGGGAGTAACAGACCTCTTTTGGCCTGCATAGGCACCAGAGACACACATGGTGTGCACATACATTCATATTTATAGGAAAACACTTATATAAATAAAATTAATAAATCTAAAAGTTTTTACAGAGAAAGAAAATAGATTTCTACATTTGCACAAGTTGAAAAAGACCACTGTGTCCTCATGGACTTTACTACCATCTGCTGGAAAGTTGTTATACAAGATAGCCAGACATACAATTCACATGTGACTAGTGCCCCCTAGAGGCATGCAGAATATAAACTGCGTAACTACAGAAAAGCCCTAGGCTCAACTAGTGGAATTTGGGGCCTAAGTTAGAAAAAGGGCATTAGGGAATGGCAGATAAAAGGCAACAATATTGTCCTATATCTCAATCCTTACAGCTTTTTCCTTTGCTTCATTCAGGCCTTGGCCTGCAGTTACTTCCTCCTCTACACTCTGTATCCCATCACTTTGTATGACCTTACAGCTTCGTTTCTTCTAGGAGCAACACCACCTAGATTTTGATCAGATTCATACTCTATTCTGATTTATAATAGAATAGGCTCTTCAAATCTGTGACAGGCCAACCTTATAACCCAGAGCCAGTGCGACTACAACTTCCCTTCTTTTCCTGATATTGCTCCTCAACATGGAAATTTGCCAAGCATATTCAGTACAGAGCACACACACACACTCACACACATAAAAAGGGTGTGTGTGTGTCAAAGCATTTGGAAACTTTTACCTCTGATTCTCTGGTAGAGTTAGGAGAAAGATGTGACTAACAGGGCAGCTGTCAAAGTTTAATGTGAAACCTTTAGAATGGGTGCTCAAACTAGCAAGAAGCCACAGTAGTTATGTTTCCATAATCCTTTTGGGGGTGGACAGAAACGGATTAGTCTGTTCCCACTGCCAGTACCGCTTTTAAAACAGCAAATTAGGTAGGCGTGGTGGTGTACAGCTGCAATCTCAGACTCTCAGAGGTGGAGGCAGGAGGGTCAGTAGTTCAAGGTTATCTCTACTTCCTGAGCCAGCTGGGATTAGATGTGCACACCAAATTGCCTGGAATATGTGGTGCTAGGGAGGGCTATGTTTCCTTTCCCACTTTTTCACTTTTTAATTCTGAAGTTGACTTTGGGTTTCTGACTACCCTGCTAACTCAACTTCTTGAATAGATGTGATTACAAAACCTGTGTCACTAGGGATAGATAGCTCTTTCAATGAATGGAAAGGGAGACAAGAGGGGCTAACAGATTAAACTGATCAAAATATATTACATACATGTGTAAAATGTCACAACAGAATTCACCATTTGCCCACTCTTTTAGGTGATAATGTACAAACAGATTCTGAAGTTTGGGTTTGCAATCTTTGCCACTTGACTGGGACAAGAAGAACTTGTGCATGTTGGATTCTCACTGTAAGATGTAATCAGGACCTTACAGGGATGTGCAGCACTGGCTGGGTGAGTGTGGAAGCACCAGAGCACTGTTGAGCAGGCAGACAGAGCCTAATGCTGTCATTACTCATTCAATGCTGGTCTCAGGACACAGTTACAATGGAACACTGATAACAGAAGCTTGTTACAGAGCAATAAAGACTTGTCTTTTTTGCATTGTTGCTAACAGGATATATAATTAAAGATTGGGGGATAGAAAGGAGCTTTCTACTAAATTTCTTTAAAAAATATGTATTTAGCTGGGCAGTGGTGGCGCACGCCTGTAATCCCAGCACTCTGGGAGGCAGAGGCGGATTTCTGAGTTTGAGGCCAGCCTGGTCTACAGAGTGAGTTCCAGGACAGCCAGTGCTATACAGAAAAACCCTGTCTTCAAAAAACCAAATCCAAAAACCCAAAACCCACCCCCCCAAAAAAATATTTAGAGCCAGTTGTAGTGGCATACATTGTTAATCCCAGCACTTGGGAGACAGAAGCAGGCAGATCTCTTGAGTCCATGACCAACCTGGTCTACACAGAGAAACCTTGTCTTAAAAACCAAAGGAATTATTTATTTAAAGACTTTATTATTTTTATTTCATGTTTAATTTGTGTTCCATATATTCTGTTTATGCAGTTTTCATAGAGGCCAGAAGAGGACATTAGATCTCATAAAACTGTATGGTTTTTAGTGGCCATGGGGGTGCTGGGAATTGATCCTCTGTTCTTTGGAAGAGTAGCCAGTGCTCTTAACCACTGAGCCATCTCTCTAGTCTCATTATTTTTCTAGGTTTCCAATTCAAAATCTTTGTATTTACTAAGAACTTTTATGTTGATGGTGAATTACAAGCTATTCTTGCCAAAGTCTTCTACAATGTGGCTGTGATGGCTGTTCTTGGTTGTCAACTTGACAACATCTGGGATTAACTAAAACCCAAGTGGCTGGGTACACCTTGAGGGATTTTTTTTTTTTTTTTTCATTTGAAGTGAGAAGATACCCTTTTAATCCAGATCTTTTGTTTGTTTGTTTTGTCTTGTTTTTCTGGACAGGGTTTCTTCACTGTAGTTCTGGTTGTCTTAAAACTCACTCTAGACCAGGCTGGCTTTGAACTCACAGGATCTACCTGCTTCAGCCTCCTGAGTTCCAGATCTTTTGAGATGGGAAGATCTACCTTTCATTTGAGCCACACCTACTGGCAGCCTACACAAAGGGCACAGAAGACGGAAGCTTTTGTTCTTAGCCTGCTTGGTCTCGCTGGCAAGTCTATTCCTTTACTGATATTAGAGCCTACTTCTTTGAGATCCAGATGAATACTGAAGACCAGCTAAGATGTAAACTCATGGTCTGAACAACTACTGGATTCTTGAACCTTTAGTTGGTAGACTGCTATTGTTAGACTAGATGGACTACAGCAGTTAAACCACTCTAATAAATCCCATATATATGTATATATACACACATATATTTTTCCATTCTGTAAGTTGTTTTTCTAGAGAATCCTAATAGAGTGGCCACACTTAACATTTTTTAAATTTAAGCTTTAAAAAAGATGCTTACATGCAAAAACGGGCTAATTTAAAAATCTTGAGAAGTTACTACTGCTTCAGAAAATTCATTATAAACAAAAAGCCAATGGGGCTGGAGAGATGGCTCAGTGGTTAAGAATGACTGTGATTCTTCTGAGGGACCAGAGTTTGAGTCTCAGTACCCACATCAGACAATTCAAAACTGCCTGTATCTCCAGCTTCAGAGGATCTGATGCCTTCTTCTGGCCTCTACAGGGACTTATACACACATAGTAGATACAAATACAAATGAAAGGCTAAAACAAACTACTACAGTAGCTTGTGCCAAAACATTTATCTCGTGCAATATACAACTTAAAAAAAAGCATTAGCACAGGAAATAGGCCAGATAACATCTTTAAGTGATTTCCAACAATGAGGCTGTAGCTTCAGTTATATTGATATGTACACAACAATATGACTTATTGTATGACAGTATGACTTAATGTAGGATATATGCTAAAGTGTCACACTCATCTCTGAGATGAAAACAACTAAAACCTAGATCTCATTGTAATTCACGTACTGTGCATGCTACTTCAGAACAGCAGGAGCCTTGAGTTCCTCTTTCTATGTGAACTCCCTTTTCAGGACATTGCCCTACTGCTGCTGCACGACAAAAAGAAAACATACTAAGAATAGCCCAGGTAAGTGTGCTTACAGAAACCTATGCTCAGTCTTCAGCCAAATCCAGGGAGCAATGAGGGAACATTTTATATTCCTGTTTTTTAAAAAATATAACATGTATTTATTTATTTATTGATTGATTGATTGTGTGTTGTATGTATAGGTATACATTTATAAGCATGTCATTTTATATTCCTGTTTTTTTTTAAAAGATTTATTTATTTATTATATGTAAGTACACTGTAGCTGTCTTCAGACACCCCAGAAGAGGGTGTCAGATCTCATTACGGATGGTTATGAGTGGGTGCTGGGATTTGAACTCAGGACCTTCGGAAAAGCAGTCAGTGCTCTTAACCGCTGAGCCATCCCTCCAGCCCCTATTCCTGTTTTTTTTTTTAAACTAACATTTATTCATTGATTGATTGATTGATTGTGTGTGCATGCCTGCGTGTGTTGTATGTATGGGTGTACATACCAAGCACTTTCAAGAGTTCGTGCTTATTAGAAGCTGATTCCCCCATTTCTGCCTTCACTAGTGATTTTAATATAGGTTAAATAATAACAGGGCCTCTATTCTCCCTACTGTTCAGCTTCCCGGGGCTTGTTTCCAAAATCTTGGTATTTGTATTTCTCAGGTAAAATGAGATTGATTGATTTTTGGTGTTTTTGAGACAGGGTTTCTCTATATAGCCCTGGCTGTCCTGGAATTCACTCTGTAGATCAGGCTGGCCTTGAACTCAGAAATCTGCCTGCCTCTGCCTCCCAGAGTGCTGGGATAAAGGCATGTGCTACCACTGCCCAGCTAAAATGAGATTTATGTTCCAATTGTGCAGATTGTTTTTAAAGCCAACAGACCACAAGTAAGTCCTGAGAACCAGGCCAACCTGACTTGAAAAACAAGGCTTTCTGAAACTGGCAGCCCATGATGATGTTAAAAATGTAACAATGTGTTTATTCTAAATGTTAGTCTGGAAAGTTTCAGAAGTTTCACTTAGCTTTGCTTGCTTGCAAAGGTCATGAAATACCTATGTAAGAATCTCCCAGACCAGGCCAGTAGTGGTGCGCACCTTTAATCCCAGCACTCGGGAGGCAGAGACAGGCGGATTTCTGAGTTTGAGGCCAGCCAAAAGAGTCTCCCTACTGTAGCTGGGAATCACTTGCTCACTTCTGATCCCAAGGAGAGCAGGTGGCCTGGCCATTACTGAAAATTCTTGCCTTGCTCATTTTGATCTTTGTTGGAAATACAGAATTTTAAAATCGGGGGAAAACCCTCAAGAAACCAATACAAAATCAATATAGTGGCATATAAAAGTAAAATATCTAAATATATAATTATATATTACTTTTATTTATTTTTTATTTTTAATTTTTTTTTTTTTTGTTTTTCGAGACAGGGTTTCTCTGTGTAGCCCCGGCTGTCCTGGAACTCACTCTGTAGAACAGGCTGGCCTCGAACTCAGAAATCCGCCTGCCTCTGCCTCCCAAGTGCTGGGATTACAGGCGTGCGCCACCACTGCCCGGCTATTTTTTACTTTGTATTTTTTTGTTTTTTGGTTTTTTTTTTGAGACAGGGATTCTCTGTATAGCCCTGGCTGTCCTGGAACTCACTCTGTAGACCAGGCTGGCCTCAGAAATCCACCTGCCTCTGCCTCCCGGCAGGCTGGGATTATGTATTACTTTTAATATCACTATAACATGTAAACATGAGTAGCTTGCTTTTTATAGTATCTCTGTTCAGAATGTGTCAACATCACATTAGGATGTGCATTTGTGATTGATGTGGAAAGAAACCATACCCTGCATTTCTTAGGGTCTTTTCAAGTTAACTGTGCTTAGTATCAGACAACAGAATTAAAAAATGTCATCAAAATAAGTGAAGCTGGAAAGTGGGAATTACAGTATCCCAAACATATCTGACCATCCTCACTCAGTCCTCTTTATAGCTGCCGAGAATCAGCAAAAACACTTTTTAGAAGATTTTCATGCTCTGGAAAGATGGCTCAGCAGTTAAGAGCATTGACTGCTCTTCCAAAGGTCCTGAGTTCAATTCCCAGCAATTACATGGTGGCTCACAACCATCTGTAATGGGATCTGATGCCCTCTTCTGTTGTATTTGAAGATAGTTACAGTGCACTCATATAAATAAGAAATAAATAATTCTTTAAAAAAATATCATGGGGAACAGGTGGAGGGAAGAGGGCTTATGGGACTTATGGGGAGGGAGGAAACTGGGGAAGGGAAAATCATATGGAATGTAAACAAAAAATATAGAAAATAAAAAAATTTCAGTTACATATTTACATAGTAAAACAGGTTTGGTCAGACAAAGTAAAAATAGCCAAGATTTAAAATGTAAAAACAAGGATAAGAATACTATAAAAGGTTAATTAAAATAAATTTAAAGGATAACTTGTTCGAGTCATTCGAACAAAGCAGAAGGTGGATGGTGATAGTTGCATTCGTTCTGAAGCCCCCAGCTGTGTTCTCTCCCTTGTCCTCACTCCCTTCTTGTAAAACAAGCATTTACAACGTGATGCCTGCTCCCCTTTAAAAGGCTCAGCATTTTTGCATTCTCATTTTTGCATTCTAGTGATTTTGCTCATCACTAATGCATTCTAGTCCATTTTTTAACACTAGGTCAGAACTGCCAAACAGGGTCACAAAACTTCATTCTGTCCAACGCATTGATCTGTTTTAGACTGATATCAGAACAGTTCTAAGACAGGACTTACAAGAGAGCAACACTCACAATCACCATTGTCCTCCCTCTCAGCTCTACAAAGCCTTTCCCCTCTTGCCCACAGGGATCATCAGAGCCTGCCTGGCTCAGTGTTCTAAGTGTTGCCCAAGTGTCTTCCTGTTTTGAAAGGCTGCCTCATGAGAAGCATCCTATTCATTCACTCCTTCATCTTCTGGTCCCATGTAAGGATGAGCTATCATATAAGCTAACAGTTTTGGTTGTCATATTACAGCTGCTTTGGGTACTTTATGTCAATACTGTGTACCTGGCAGGATCCATACTCGTCTTCTGGTCAATAACTTTGGGTCTTTCTGCTGGTAGGACATCACCTTCCCTGCCGCAAGTGCTTTCTCTACTCTGCTGACTTGGCTGCTCAGCGGCAGGCAGCAACCAGCTGCTTCCGATTTTAACTTCCTTTCTTATAAAGTTAACGCTGGATTTTATGACCAAGATCTGCTTTGCAGCAATCGACTCATAATGCCTCTCCTACAAGTTAACTACTACTTCCTCAGGAGGTGGCGTATGGCTGCTTTGTGTATGTGTATGTCTCACTCTCAGGCCGTCACTTATGAGTAGGTACACAAACTGTATTTAAGTGCTCACCTCGCGGGCACGCCCTAAAACACTTGAGTCCTGCACTGCTTCCTCCGGCCTGCATTGGGTTCCCTTCCTTGCGGAGCAGCCCGAAGCACTGCGTCCAGCAGCAGTTACCCATCGCATGCGGCCCAGGTACCAGCAGCTGCATCTGTCCGCTCTGGAGAGCCCCGCCAAGGTGGCCGTTATTGCAGTGGCCTAAAGGAGCCGCGCGAGCAGCAGGAACATAGCGCGGTGGCTCTAGGGAGCAACTCCAGGAGCCCGGGCCTGGTCCGAGGCCCCCACTTTATTTTTATTATTATTGAAAACAAAGGTTTTCTACTTCTTGCTAGCGAGATTTAAGGAGGCCAGCTGCAGTACCCATAATATACCGAAAGAGGGAGCTTAATGGCATTCTCAAAAGAAAGAAGCTGCCAGTTCCTCAAATTCAGTCAAGAGAAGCAGCGTCCCTTTACTGACTTCCTTATCAATGCTTTATTACCAAATTTAGGCAGAGTTCGATTTTATTTTAAGCTCAGAAATCCTCAAGAATCAACAGAATTTAACCTGCTCTCCCAAGCATGGTTCTTTGTGTAGCCCTGGCTTTCCTGGTACTCAGAGATTTGCCTGCCTCTGCCTCCTCAGTCGGAGGATTAAAGGCATGTGCTACCACGTGGAGCTTCTCCCAAGCATTCTTAAGGGTAGAAAATGATTGTTCTGAAAAAGGAAGGAGCCGGAAGGTGGTGGCGCACGCCTGTAATCCCAGCACTTGGGAGGCAGAGGCAGGCGGATTTCTGAGTTCGAGGCCAGGTCTACAGAGTGAGTTCCAGGCCAGCCAGGGCTACACAGAGAAACCCTGTCTTGAAGAAAAAGGAAAAAAAAAGTAATGGAATTGACAAAACTCCAGCTTTAATTTTATTTTTAAAGAGCAATTCAGGATGGACACAGGTTTTATTTTCTTTGCATAAGTCTTTTGTTTTCATCTCCTAATACTCAATTACATCGAATTAAATTTAGGTGTGGGAAAGTCAGGCTGGCTGGTTGATTTGTTTAGAGTAGGGTTTCCATTTGTAGCATAGGTTGGCCACCAAGTAATGATCTTTCTCAGGTTCCCGAGTGCTAGGATCACGGTCTTTTGTCATCTGATTGGCTAAAGATAGGCTTTTTTACTACAAAAGGGAAAAAATGCTCATTAATAAAGAGAAATGCTTGCTGACAGGGTAAGCTTCTTCCAAATTTAACTTCCTTTCTTATAAACTTAACTCTGGATTTTCTGACCAAGATCTGTTTTGCAGCAATGGGTAAAGCCTTGCAGATGGGTTTTCCAGTAAATGGGTAAAGACTTCCTTGCTAAGCATGCTAAGGCCCCAAGTCCCATCACTAGCACTGCTAAATTAAATAAAAGGTGATAGGGACAAAAAAGTTCAGTCTCAAAAAAATTTTTACTAAAAGAATATGATGAAGGCATTTCCCCATTGGATTAAGTTTTCATCATTTTTTAAAATGTGCACTGTTTTCATGAAATTCAACGACTTTTTAAGTTGCAGAAGATACTAGGTATCTGTAAATTCAGATCCCAAATCTGTGAGTGCTGATACGGCTCGTCTTCTCTCCCAGGTATTTACCGTTAACTCAGCACACACTCCTCAAAGTGGCATAGACATCACTAACAGGAAACGCTCTTGCTGTCAACAAGCATATACTCTTGCTTGGTCCACAGAAGCAGCTGGCAGCAGACCAAAGAAATTTGTCTTCCAAATCAACACACACTAGATTCTTAGGAAATAAAACATTGTTTCAATCATTAAAACCTCCCATTGCCTTTACCCTCAATTTCCAATTTGTAAAGCACATACAACAGGAGTGTGAGACTAGCCCTCCCCAAGCTGTGCGTAAGGGTGGTTTTGAACCTCTTTGACCCTTATTTAAGGATGCAGCTAGATAATAAATGGCTAAAGACACAAAGACTTGTTTTTTTTTCCTTCCCCTACTAAATCTGGGTGTGTTTTTACACACGTCAGATTACTGAATTTGCTAATTAAGAAACAGTATAAAAGATGGGTGTGGTTGAGTACACCTGAACAGGATCCTATCCCTGTAAACAATTATACCAGAAATCCCTTGGGAGGCTGAGGCAGAGGGGTGAGCAGGGATTTAAGGCCAGTCTGGGCTACAGTTAGTGTGAAAGTCTGTCTCAACAAAGAGCAGAACCACTGGGCCATGCTAACTCAAACACTAGTTAACTGCTAACAAATCTAAACACACATTTTAAGGAAAGGTTCTCATAAAGTTAAGGCTGGCCTCAAAACTAACAGAAGAACCTTGAATTTCTGATCCTTCCAAGTGCTGAGATTACAACATGTGTCACCATGTACCGCTTAAGCAGTGGCCGGGCTCAAACCCTGGGCTTCCTATATGCTAGGCAAGTGCTCTAGCAACTGAACTGTTTTGAATATGCAATCCTCCTGCTTTTACCCTCTTCCATCCTCTGCCAGTGTGGGATACCTCAACCAGCCTCAAATTTAAATGGTAGTCAGTTTGTCTGTCTTTCTCTGTTAGTTGACTCAGGTAACAACATGGTTTTAGGCTTCACAATATTAAAAATGTGACAGAATCTTTATCTGAGACAAAAATTGAAAGCAAAATCACATATGAGGTAATACACATACATACCCCTGATCTTGGAGGTCTTAATTTTTCTAGCAGTTCTAGCAAGTAACTCTCCTCTGAAAACAGTGGTGTACTGACTAGTTTTATGTCAACTTGACACAAGCTAGAGTCATCAGAGAGGAGGGAATCTCAATAGAGAAAATGCCCCCTCAAGACAGGGCTGTAGCCAAGCCTTAGGGTATTTTTCTTTTTTAGTGACTGCTATGAGAGGACCCACTGTGGCAGGGACATCCCCTGGGCTAGAGGTCCTGGGCTCTATGAGAGAGCAGGTTGAAAGGGAACAAGCTGTAAGCCGCAGTCCTCCATGGCCAGCTTCCTGCCCTGTTTGAGTTCCGGCCCCGATTTTCTCCAGCGATGAACAGTGTTGTGGAAGTGTAAGCCAAATAAACTCTTTCCCCGCCAAATTGCTGGTCATGGTGTTTCATCACACCAATAGTAACCTCAACTAAGACAGTGGGCATCTGGGTAATGAACAGATACTCCCCTGTTTTATTACCCCAAGCATAGCACAGCTGAAAATCATTTCAGACTAACCAACCATAGAATCACCACCTATATTTTATTCCCAGTCTCTGGCCTTCCCTCAGGCAATGCTAGGGATGGAAACTGAGGACCTCAAGTGTGAGTACTCTTTTTATTGAGCTACACACTTACACTATGGTGTTTGTTTTTGAGACAGAGGCTTAAAACCACCTGTTAAATGCCATTATGCCCAACCTCTACATTTAAAAAAAGTGCTAATAGGCTGGAGTTGGCTTAGCTGTTAAAAGCACTTGTTCTTGCACAGGACTGAGGATCAACTCCCAGCACCTGTATGGCAACTGTCAGTTAACTCCAATTCCCCAATGTCCAATTCTAACTTCAAAGTGCACCAGGCATGCACATGGTGTACACACACACACACACACACACACACACACACACGTACGTACGTACGTGCAGGCGAAACACTCAAATACACAAAATAACAAATCAAATCTAAAACAATGTGTTTAAATACATATATCATAAAACAACACGGGCTATTTTTTGCAGAGTAGTTCATTAGTGTTTAGTTACATGCACATTAGCTGGGTGGGGTAGCACACACATACCTTTAATCCCAGCACTCCAGAGGTGGGCTTTTCTTTGAGTTCCCATCCAGCCTGTCTACAAAGTGAGTTCTCGGACAGTTGAAACTACAAAAAGAAACCCTCCAGCCTTGAACCACACCCCCTAGCTCCCAAAAGTACAAGCACATTGATGTTATCCACTGATGTTGCACTGTACCCTTCTGCTTACTCCAGTTTTTAAACAAGCATGTCAAAACAAACAATAGTTATTAGGACATCTACTTCAGCTTGAGAACCAGGACTAAAATGGAGTATTATTTTCATGTTTTTCTTTAGATGTAAAATTTACAGTAAACTACATTAATATAGTCACCGAGTATATGTATAATATGTATACTGTTCAATTTCAATCAAAGTGTATACTGTTCAATTTCAATCAAAAGACCACACTCCTGAAGGTGCACCTTTTTCATTATAGAGTTTGTATCTTGATATTCCACACCTACTCCCAAAGGCCCATTCAGCTAAAGACTGATTCTCAGGCAATTTTGGGAAGGAGGTGGGGTTGTCTAGTGGAGATCTTAGGTCATGAGGTATTGAGGGGACTGAGTTTCTTCTTTGTGTTTTGGCCATAAGGCTGACAGTTTTGCTTCAGCACATTTGCCCTACAATGGGTGATGCCAAAGGCCCAAGAGCAACCAAGCCAACTATGAGCCCAACAATCCTTTTCCAAGTTATTTCAGGCATCTGCTACAGTAGTAGAAAGCTGACTAATCCAAAAGTCAACAACTCAAAAGCAACCACTGCTGTCCCAGTTCTTTTGTTCTACAATCACATAGATGTTCTACAGTCACATAGATGTAACTGACACAGTACAAAATTATTTTATGCTGCTTTTCTCACTGAGTATGATTTCTGAGATTTATATTGATGCAAGCACCAAAACCAAAACAAAACAAACGAACAAAAAATCCAATCCAGCTATGTCTAGCTGGAGAGATGGCTCAGCAGATAAGATCACTTGATCCCTGAGATGTACAAGGTAGAAGGAGAAAACTGACTCCCATAAGTAGTTGTCCTGTGATCTATACACAAACATAGCTATGTTAAGGGATATTTATTCCCTTACTGTTTTCAGCTTTAGGACATTAGTAAAACTGCCACACACACACACACACACACACACACACACACACACACACACATCTCAATGAAAGAGTTTTTACTATAGTAGAGTTACTAGGTTGTAGGACAAATGGGTATTGTTTTTCAAGAATCTGCCCAGCTTTCCTCATTTATACTCTCAGCCAGAGTCCAGGAGACTCTGTTACACCACCTTCACTAGGAACTGTATTTAGCTGAGCCATTAGATCGCATGAATAGTGGTAACTTTTAAACTGTGTGAGATACAGTATTGGATGAATGTAATTACATTGTATTACAGTCATTTATGTAAAATTCTTTTGTAAGTGTAGGAATGGTTCTGATGCTTTGATTTAATTGGAGATCTGTTTACTGATGCCCACAACTGGGTTTTGATTTATTAATAAAGATGCCAGTGGCCAGTGCCTGAGTGGAAAGAAAGAGGTGGGACTTCCAGGTCCGCAGGCTAGGAGAGAGGAGAATTGAGATATTTGGGGGAGAGAGATGGAACAGACTCAGAGCTGTAGGGAAGATCTTCCAAAATGTAAGCAAAAAAGAAAAGAGGCCCATGGAAGGGCATCCTGAAAGTGCCTTGGGCAGCAAGACTAATGGGCTTCACTGATGGTAACTGGGCAACTAAGTTGAGGACAGATTTAGAGGTGTTGAGCTAGGAGTAAAGGTAAGGGCACACTACATGTGGAAGGCTTTGAAGAGCCCAGCCACAGACCCAATAAGGCAGTTTAAAAATGAGCTAATGTGTGTGTCTTTCATCTGTGGATCCAAGATAGCTCCTGGGCAGGTGTGGGCCTGCGATCAGCTGAGAGCACAAAGTGGGACAGCCAAAAAACTACCCGTAACAGGGACGTATAATTAGTCTGTTCCGGTCCAATTTCTGATAGTCCAATAGATATACTTTGGCCTGAACTTTCTTAAGGCAGTGACTTATTAGTGATGTCTTTCATTATGCAAAATTAAAAATTAGTTTTGATAAAGTCTAATTAAATTATTTTGAGAATAGTGCACCAATGACCTGAGAACCCTTTGCTTAGCCCTATACCATGCAGGTACTTTTTCTTCTCTCCATGGCAACAGACTCATTACTCAGTCTAGGCTGACTTCAAGTCCTCTTGAAGGTAGCCACTACCCTGGTTTGTAAGACTTTTTAAAAGTTTTTATGTTTACTGACTGGTTTTCAATTAACTTTGTATACCATGTGGTATTAGAACTGGTGGGCAACATCCTAAGACATTGCCTAAGACTTGCCACTTGGTTTATGTGTCCTGCATAGAAAGCCCCACTTGTTTTCAATTATGAGTAGAACCTATGATCAGGAGAGGCAGTCAGTGCAGTAAGCTACCATGTGAGAATACTAGAGGACAGAACCTGAGGGCAGCTCAAGAAGCTAAACATGACCACCACTTTCCACTTCCCAGTTGACAGCTAGTAAGAGTTGTGATCTAGGGTGAGAGAGATGGCTTAGCCATTAGGAGTACTGATTTTACAGAGGACTAGTTCAGTTCCCAGCACCTCCATCCTGTAGAGAAGATATCTTTTGTCTGTATGGATGTGGCACCCACCAATAATAAATCTGATGGCCTATGGCTTAGGCAGGAAGGAGAAAGTGGAACATCTGGAGAAAGGATTCTGTATAGACTAGGGAGATCCACCTCTGAAGATGTGAGCTGGCCACATGGTAGCCAGGTAATCAGCCTTGTGGCAGAATGTAGGTTAAAATAACTGGGTTATCTAAGTTATGATTCTAGTCAGAGAAGAGCCTAGCTATATGGCCAAGGTATTTGTAAATATATTTTGAGTCTGAGCCTTATTTCTGGGAACATGGGGCTGGGAGGAAGAACTGGACCTAACATCTACAACATCCAGTGGCTCACATGCCTATAACTCTAGCTTTAGGGGTTCTGAACTCTTCTTGGCCTTACATGAGGTATATGCACTCATGTGTACATACCATACACAGGCACACACATAAAGGCTTTCAGTTTGTTTTCTGAGACAGGATTTCACTATGTAGACCATACTAGGCCAAAACTCAGAGATCCACTTGCCTCTGTAGATCTGTGCCTCCTAACTGCTGGGATTAAAGGCATGTGCCACCATGCCTAGTCCTAAATATTTTTAAAAAGATTTTTTTAACATTTTAAATATGTGTATTTATGTCTCTATGTGGGTATGTGCACATGAGTCCAAGTGGCTGATGAAGCCAGAGTTACAGGTCACTCCATGTAGGTGCTGGGACTGAACTTTACATCTTTGCAAGAACAATGCATGCTCTTAACCACTAAGCCACCTCTCCAGCCATCTGCCACCATCATCTCTTACCACCCGCCTACCACCACCAAAAGTGGGTATCTAATCCCACAACCTCCATGACCTAAATTCTGTCAGCAACCAAAGAAGTTGATAAGAAGCTCCTGAGTGAGCCGGGCGGTGGTGGCACACGCCTGTAATCTCAACACTCTGGGAGGCAGAGGCAGGCAGATTTCTGAGTTTGAGGCCAGCCTGGTCTACAGAGTGAGTTCCAGGACAGCCAGGGCTACACAGAGAAACCCTGTCTTGAAAAAACCAAATCCAAAAATCCAAAAAAAAAAAAAAAAAAAAGAAAAAGAAAAAGAAAAGAAGCTCCTGAGCGTCAGATGGGGTTACAGCTCTGGACCACACACACACACACACACACACACACACACACACACACACACACACACACACACACACACGCCAGTTTTAGAACCTGACCTTACTTCAGCCTAGCAAGACCTTGCACAGAAGATCAGCAGACCCACACCTGGATTTCTGGTTTACAGGATAATAAATACATTGTTTAAATCACTGACTATTAGTAGTAATACTCCCTGTGCTCTACTTGACTTTTGACATCACTTCTGTCTTTTTTACTAGAGTTTTATGATATCTTGAAGTGAATATTCTAAGTCCCTTAATTTTGTTGCTTTCCAAGATTGCTTTGGGTTTGCTAGGTTCTTTGTATTTCCACAGAAGAATTCCATTTGGACTCTCAATTTTCTGTGGCAGAAAAATCCTAGTTCTTTGACTACACTGTATTGAACCCACATCCTGGACAGCACTGACATGGTAATAATTGCCAGTCTTCCAAATCCAGATAGAACATCTTTTTCCTCTTAGCTCTTCCTTCATTTTCCTCTGCAGTGATCTGTAGTTTCTAGCATCTTATACCTGCTTGTTAAAAAAAATGTGGATGCTGAGAATCAAACCTTGGTCTTCTGCAACAAGTACTCTAAGTCACTGAGCTGAGTACTTTCCAGCCTCCCCTTTTTGTTAATTGTGATGTTTAAATGGAATTGTATATTTGTTGGGGGAGTGGTGAAGAGGCAGTGGGCAGGAGACAGGGCTGCAGGTTCTCTGTAGCCCAGGCTGCTCTCAAGATCTTCCTCTTTTAGCTTCCCAAGTGTTGGACTTCATGCATGCACCACCTTACCTGACTTGCAACTCCCCAACCCGCTTCATAGTTTTTAAAAATTATTTGCTATTAGTGTACAACAATAAATTGGGTTTTAGGTATTTTATTTTTCAAATTATGTGTGCATGCATTTCCCCGTGAAGGCAGAAAAGAGCACTGGACCTCCTGGAGCTACAATCATAGGTGATTATTGACTCATCTCTCCAGCCCTTGAGTACTTTATTTTATTTTAGTTCTGGGGTTCACACCAGGGCCTCATGCACATTAGACATAATTTCTACTTATGTTTTGAACATTATTAGTCAGTATGTCTTCTTAAATTTTGTTACATTGATTAATTAGTGCTAGTGATTATTTTATAAATTATGTAGGATGGATTCTTTTCACACTTTTTAAAAAATAGTTATTTTAAGGGTTTTTTCTTTGTGTGTGCTCCATGTGAGTGCAAGTTACCTGTGGAGGCCAGAGCTGGATTCACAGGCTGTTATGGCCTGCCTGACATGGGTACTTGGAATCAAACAGATCTATAGGAGCAGCAAGTGTTCTTAGTTTATGAGCCATCTCTTTAAGTCCACTGATCTTTTTTTTTTTTTTTTAATAGGTTTCATTTTATAGCCCAGGCTGGGATTGAGCTCACTGTCCACTGTCATGCATAAAAGTCAGAGAACAACTTGTGGAAATTGATTCCTCCTCCATGTAGGTTCTGGAGGAACTGTACTCAAGGTGTTAGGCTTGGCAAGAAGCGTCTTTACCGACTGAGCTATCTTGCCAGTCTGACAGTCTTCACCATTAAATTCTTGATCCTATTGAGTTTAGTGCTTAATGGGATTGATGCCATTTTTCTTTAATCTGGAGAACTTCCTTTAGCATTTCTTGTAGTCCAGATCTTCTATAACAAATTCTATTTCACATCTAAGAAACACCTTTATGTTTTTAAAAGATTTATTTTATTTATATGAGTACACTGTAGCTGTCTTCAGATACACAGGAAGAGGGCATCAGATCCCATTACAGATGGTTGAACTCAGGACCTCTGGAAGAGCAGTCAGTGCTCTTAACCACTGAGATCTCTCTCCAGCCCCCTTTATTATGTATTAAAGATAGTTTTTATTCCATGTATAAGAGTATTTACCTATATGTAAGCATTTGTATTGTATATATGCAGTGCCCACAGAGGCCATCTCTGAAAGAACTAGGGCTCTAAATTGCTAAGCCACTTCTCCAGCCCCTTGGTTTTTAATCTTCTATTATTTAATATAGAAATCTGGGTTAAAGCAGGACATGGTGGCACCTCCTAGCACTTTGGAGGTGAAGACATTTTATGTGCCTGAGACCTCAGGGTTATACTATTTCATAATGATCAGATTAAGTATAACCCAGTAATATGATTTATGGCAAATGCCTATTTTGGCTTGGTGATGCTAGAGTCTGAGTAGTCATGTAGCAGTTATAAGGACTCTGTTTGTCATCCTGGATACCAAGGACTTAACAAGCAGTTTTGGATGACAACTCAGTTTTGTCATCATAGTTGTGGAAGAATTTGATATTTCCCTGCATTGAGTGTGTTGACAACTAAAAGCTTGCCTGGTATCTTCCTCTGTGTGATTCTTTGCTGCAATCAACTTTTAACAGTGTTAGGAGTTTCTGAACCCACTGAGTCCTAACCACTCAGTCTGGGAGTTGTCTTAAGACCTCTGACACAGTTCCAAGGTAGTCTTTGGACTTACCCTAGTAGGTGACAGGTGAGCTTTAGCCAGTGTGTGTATTTCATAGACTAGGAAGCCTGTGATCATTTATTTTAAAAAAGCTCTTCTCTAGTCTGCTGTGGGATTTTGATTACACTATCTTGATTATTCCACAGATTCCTGAAGTTTTGAAGGTAATTTTTCTTCCTCCCTTGTGTTTCAGGTTGTATAATTCCCTATTCATCAAATTCATAGACTTCCTTTTTGCCATTTTGCATTTAGTTTCAAATTTCAGATGTCATATGGTTCTAGGGTTTCCTCCGGGCAATTTCTCTTTCTATTTTTAGGCTAAGATTTCCTTTATTTTCATTCAAAACAAATATTTTTCCTTCACTTTGCTGAGTGACTATAACAAATTCTCTCTCCCCGAGCCCCTCTCCAGGGTCTCACTATGTAACTGGCTGTCTTGGAACTCATATATAGACTAGGCTGGCCTTGGTTTAATTCTAATATATTAATTTAGTTTATAGAGATCCCCCTTTTCCAAACTGAATTATATTTTTATGGTTTTAAAAAAGTTAGTTTTGGGATCCATTCTAGACCCTATAACCGTTTTACAGCTTAATGTAATTACTCTGTTATAGTTCTCTATATACTATGCATTAAAAATTAATTACCTGTATATGCCCCCCCTTTTTTTAAAAGATTTATGTATTATATGTAAGTACACTGTAGCTGTCTTCAGACACTCCAGAAGAGGGCATCAGATCTTGTTATGGATAGTTGTGAGCCACCATGTGGTTGCTGGAATTTGAACTCAGGACCTTTGGAAGAGTAGTCAGTGCTCTTAACTGCTGAGCTATTTCTTCAGCCCCCCATGTATACTCCTTTAATCCCCAAACTTGGGAGGCAGAGGATTTCTTAGTTTGAGCAGAGCTCCAGAACAGTCAGGGCTATACAGACAGACTCTGAGTCAACACTCTTACACATACAAATAAATGACTATTTATGTCATATGTACATGTGGGTGCCTGCTCATCTGTATGTGCACTAAGTGAGTTCAGACGACTAGCCTAAGGAGGCTAGACGCCGAACCTGAGTCTTCTGCAATATTAGCAAGTGCTTATAACTGCTGAACCTTGGAGAGAACTGATTTTGGGAGTTGTTTTAAGCATACCATTGTATTTTGTTAAACAGAATTTGCAAACTCTTGTCACTGGTGCAGATCAAGTCATGGCTTGAGTCAAGTTCTTTCATCTTTAGCTGGATTGCCTGGATTCTCTCATGTATCCATCCATGTAGGTCAGGGATTTACACAGAGATTACTTTATAGAATTTTAGGCTTTTGTCCTTTGGATCTCTCCTTTTCAGGATACTTCTTTCCTTTTAATGTCTACTCATTGAGAATGACTTAATTTATTTCCTCTTGCTGGGTGGTGGTGGCACACACCTTTAACCCAAAACTTGGGTGGCTATATAGATAACCCTGCCTCAAAACAAACAAACAAACAAACAAACAAACAAACAATAAAGCAGCCCAAAGCAACAAAAAACCTTCTTCTCTTAGTCTTCTTAACTGGTCAGGTCCCAACTTCAGCCTATTTTTCTGGTTAAAAGCATAAAAAATAGATTGAATTTAATTGTACAAATGTATTCCATGCTTTCTTATAAGTGTTGACTCTTCTAGAATCTGCTTTTTTTTTTTTTTTTTAAATGTTCTACACTGTCTTCAGGCCTTTTTCTTTTAATTCTTTTTTTTTTTTTTTTTTTTTTTTTTTTTTTTGGTTTTTTGGATTAGGTTTTCTCGAGACAGGGTTTCTCTGTATAGCCCTGGCTGTCCTGGAACTCACTCTGTAGACCAGGCTGGCCTCGAACTCAGAAATCCACCTGCCTCTGCCTCCCAGAGTGCTGGGATTACAGGCGTGCGCCACCACCGTCCGGCTTCTTTTAAATTATTCTTAAGTATAGTCATACACAGAAAGACTGGGTCCAATAGAACCCTACCTGGTTATAATAAAAAAAAAGGGACTTTATTATTATTATTTTTAAGATTTATTTACTCATGTAATTTATGTATTCACATGCTCTGTCTTTATTCACACCAGGAGAGGGCATCAGATCTCATTACAGATGTTTGTGAGCTACCATGTGGTTGCTGTGAATTGAACTCAAGACCTGAACGAGCAGTCAAGGGCTTCTAAGCACTGAACCACCTCTCCAGTCCCGTGACTTAAAAGTTTCTTATCTAAAGATTTCTACTTATGTGCGTGTTCCTATCATGCACTGTGAAAACAAGTTGATGCCATTTAATGTAAATGTTTTATATCTTTAAGATTTGGTGATAAAATAACTGCTAAGGCTTTTAATTTTGAGATTTGTAAAGTATAACCTTGCTAAAAATATTTTTAATATTAATTTTATGCGCAGTGGTATTTTGCCTGCATGTATGTAAGTGTACTGTGTGTGTGTGTGCAGTGCCTGAGGAAGCCAGGAAAGGGCACTGAATCCCCTGCAATTAGAGTTATATACAGATGTAAGCTGATGCGTGTAAGGGATAACCTTTAAGCTTCTAACTATATGTCAATCTGCCTTAACTACCATCTAAAAATATTTACCAATAACAGAACCCGGTCAGTGAGAAACATCCTTTCACAGGATCCTAACACAGTTCTTTTCATTTCTCATTCTAGATGAAAATAGCTCAGGTGGGAATTACTAATAATTACTACTTAACGAAGTTCTTTACAACATTGTAAAACATGGTAAAATAACTGCTACCATTCCATTACCAAAGGAAGACGATGGACCAGCTGGGCTTGTTGTCTAAGGTCACACTCAAGTCTGAAAATGCCACAAGCAGGCAGGAGGTTTTATGGCTTAATTTCTATATGCTTCATCACTCAAAATGGTTGCAATGAACTACTGCAACCCAGGAATTCAGAAGGTTCTGATGTATCACTGGAGTAGTGATATATTTCAATGCTGGCTGTATGTAGAGCTTTAAGTATCTTTTATTACCCCTTAAACTGTGGTGGTTGAATGAGAATGGCCCACATAGGTTTATATATTTGAATGCTTGGTCCCTAGTTGGTGGAACTGTTTTGGAAAGGTGCTGCTGGGGGAGTTGTGTCACTGAGTGTGGTCTTTGAAGTTTCAAAAGCCCAAGCCAATTTGGCTGTCTCCTAATTGTGCATCAAATGTAAGCTCGCAGTTGGTGCTACAGAGCTAGGCCTGCTTGCCTGCTGCTATGATCCCCACCATGATCATCATAAAGTTATAACTCTCTGAAGCTATAAGCAAGTCCCCAACCCCCGCCCCCATCTGTTTTTTGAAGCAGGGTTTCTTTGTGTAGCCCTAGCTGTTCTAGAACTCCCTCTGTAGACCAGGCTCAGAGATCCACCCGCCTCTGCCTTCTGAGTGCTGGAGTTAAAGGCATGCGCCATGACCAGGATGCTAAGTAAGCTTTTTCTGGATGCTTTCTTTTATAAGTTGCCTTGGTCATGGTGCCTCTCACATCAATAAAAAGTACCTAATACACTCTGCAAGATAAACAGCATTTAAAACCATTTTACTGCAAGCCATCTGCTAGGAAAGAGAGCATTTCAAATAAGACCTTCTGGTCCTGTTCAATGTCCTGTTGTCCAAAGACTGTTCAGTGGGTCTGAAGTATAAGAATGAATGAGTTTCTCTTAAGTATTATTCCAAAAGAGCACTGTAATAATGGTCACCTACTTTAAAAGCATAAACCCTCTGTGGAACACAGTACATTAATTAAAAGTTACATTCACTGAGTTTCCCTGCAGGAATTCTTTTATCTTTGATAGCTAATTAAAATTTACAAGTCCTCTATTAAAAAAAAAAAAAAGAGGGCTGGAGAGATGGCTCAGCTGGTAAGAGCACCGACTGCTCTTCCAAAGGTCATGAGTTCAAATCCCAGCATCCACATGGTGGCTCACAACCATCCGTAAAGAGATCTGACACCCTCTTCTGGCGTCTGAAGACAGCTACAGTGTACTTACATATAATAAATAAATAAATATTTAAAAAAAAAACTCCAAGTGCCTATCAATGTTCACTATTATGGAGATTTAAAAAACTGAACTTTGGAAATAAATAAGAATATGGACTGGGCCTATAATCTCAGCATTTGAGAGGCTGAAGCAGGGGTACTATGAGCTCAACAATAGCCTGGGCTACATAGTGAGTTCCAGGTCAGCTTGGGCTAACATTGTCTCAAAACAAACAGCAGCAAAATCACAAACTGGTAAATAAATATGAATGTGGTGATATTCTTAAACACTTAGGTCACTTAAAAAAAAAAGAAGGACCTTGAAACAGAACAGAATTCAGGAGGTTAGTTACAAAAGTCTATGGATTTAGGAAATACAGATATAGAGAAAAAAAGTTAAGTGGTCACTAAGTGTGTGTGGGAAATATGAAGTGGTCACTAAGTATGTGTGTGGGAAATCTGCCTTTTCTTATAGGGTATAAAGCAGAATGAAATAGTAGTAGTGATAATTACAGCAGCATTAGCCACATGCAGAATTTCTGTTGCAAATGGTTACCTGGGAAATCACTGAGAAGTCTTGCTAGAACATGCTTGTTAACCATTTCAGTCTTGGTAAGGCTGGATATTGAATCTACTCTAGTGTCTTTGACGATAGTAGGCTTTTTGAGAATTCCAAGATCAGATCCAGTTTTGACATCTGTGTGTTCTAGGATGTCAGATGAACTCTGTGGCCCAGACTGTACAGCAAAGGCTTGCTTGAATTTTCCTCCAGGAGACATTCCTTCATCCTGCACTTGCTCAGCTTGTCTTTCCCCTAATTCTTTAATGGCTCTGATGGTGAGCTGCTCTTGCTCTAAGTCGGGAGACACCATGGGGGTGCCTCCATTTGTTTCTCTGCTGTCTTCACTGTATTTGTTTTTAATATTTTTGGTTTCAGAACCACTTAGCTCACTTTCATGCAAGAGTTCCACAGGCAAAGTGGTTTTAAAGTCTGCTGTCTTCTCTAACACTGCTTCTAAAACATCACCTTCCTCTTTATCCACTATTCCCTTCTCCTCGCCTCCTGTGAGGACAGCCATCAAGTCCTCTGGGGAGGAACCATCTGTATCTTCAACATATTTTCCAAGCGAAGATTCCAACTTGGCAGAAGCTGGCACAGTCAGTGAGAATCCTATCTCACTAAGAACACCTGGAGGTGCTGCTGAGCAAACTTTGAGGCTATTAGTCATAGCAAGCTTTTCAGGTGTGACTTCATTCAGGATATCAGGTACTTGTGAAGACACCTCACCTTCCAGACTCTTCTGAGTAGGAGTTTCTGGTTGGGCCTGCTGCAGCTCAGAGTTTTCACACGTTTCACTCCTCACAGTTGTTTCACTCCTCACAGTTTCACGACTGGGAGTCTCTTTGATTTCCCATACACTTGTTTTTGCAGCAGCACTTGGAAGCGAGTCAGGTTTTTCTGGCAAAACTTTGACGTTCTTAACTGAGGGATTTTCTGTGATGTCCTCTACTACTGTGTCATCAGATTCCCCAGAACTATCAACCTCTGTGACTTCCCCCAGCATAGAGTTAGGCCAGGCACCCCTCAGCTCAGGTAAAGTCACTTCCACGGTGGCTGCTCCAGAACCCGAGACACATTTCTCAGGCACAGAGTCAGGCAGCTGGGAAAAAGGCTGAAAACAGCCTGGCATACCTTTGCTACCAGCTTCTTTTGTGGAACTAAGGTAGTCTCTTACAGGATTTTCTTCTGTAAATGCTTCTGTCCAGTCACCTGTAGATTTCGTAACGGGGGTGCTCCCATTAAAAGAACATACAGGCATTTTCTGTTGAGGGTTTGTTTTAAGACTTATAACTGGAATTTCTGAGCGATGTTCACTCCTCTCTAGTCCTGTACTTTCTGTGGTACAAGATGATTTATCAGCCTGTTGTTTTGCTTGGGGATCTAAGTCCCAAGTCAGTATTTCATTAGTAAAGTTATGCATATCATTCACACATCTAGACACCTCTTCCAGTGCTGCTGTAGTGTGTGAGAACTGTCTACTGAGCAGTGCAGAGGATGGGTAACGCCCTGCCTCTTTATTTCTCAGTGGAAACACTTTGTCATTCATTTCCAACAAGTCTGCAGGGGATTCTCGATCTTCCTGAGCTGCCCAGCCACCCAAATCATTTGGGCTTTCCTTATACAAATCTTTAAATTCTCTGTCAAATGTTGCTTTGTCAATAATTACTTCAAAGGGTGACTCAGGAGAATCTTTTTCTACACTGGCTACAGAAAGTTCAGACGGGGACAAGGAATATGTACAAATGTGTTCTGCCTTAGACTGCCCAAGATCCAGTGCACTTCTGTCCTCTCCACTTGGAACGGTGTTTGGGTTCTTGGGTTCTTGGTCTTTAACTACCCACTCTTCTGCTGGACCAGTTTCTTTTGACAGAAAAGCAGGTTGCTCTGAGAAACTGTCTGGAATAGAAGAGTGGCTGCAAGGAATGCCAACTGCAAGAGAAGCAGGAGCGTCTACTCTGTCCTTGTTGGTCTCCTGAGGTGAGTCCATTTTTTTCTTATCTAGAAGAACCAAGAGGTCTTTTTCTTCTTTAGCTAGAACAAGCTGGCTGCCTAATTTTTCGCTTTTTTCTCCAAGCGATGTTGAAGGGTCAGGGTTATGTATTTCAGAAGATGAAAGAAAGGAGGAAGCCATAATTTTTGAAGGTGGCTCATCAGAGCAAAGAGAGCTTAATCCCACTATGGTCAGAATTTGAAAGGGAAAAGATCATTTACCAGGTGCAGGTACACACATCAGCTAGTCAGGCCAAGCAGCATGCTTTTTATTTTTAAAATCACTCTCTCTCTCTCTCTCTCTCTCTCTCTCTCTCTCTCACACACACACACACACACACACACACACACACACACACACACACACAATGTATATGAACAGATGCATCCACACACAAAGGTACATTACAAACCAAAGATCAATAGTTGTCCTACAAAACATGCATAAAACTGCCAACAATAAAACAAAAGCCAGTATCATGCTACAAATTGCGAACGACAAACCATTTTCAGGACAACTATTTTTTAAATTAGTTTACCTCCCACCCCATAATAAAGGGGTAATGGTACTAGGAGATTTGGGGAGTTTTTCCTTTTTGGGGGGGGGGTGTAGTTATTCTATAGGAGCAATGTAATCTATACAAAACAGTTTGCTGTTATGACATACTGCTATGCCTTCCTTTATAAGCTAGACAATTCAGAACATACTGGCTCGACAGATCCCCTGTTACAGTCCTCACAATCTGAGAAGCAAAAGTAAGCAGCTTGACTTAGGTTGTTCTTGATAAAGAAAGGCAGCAGATCTTTCTTGAGTCTGAAAATCAGATTAAAAATATTCCATTCCAACATTCAACGAAGGGATACAAATTGCCTGATGTTCTAGAGTGTTGAAAAGCTCAGCCTGCTACCGAATCTCCTGTCTAACTGGCCATTTTAACCCAATTACACAGCGCATAACAGTAAGAGTCTCCTTGAGCTTCAGAGTTGGCTCAGGATTTGACTTCTGAACAGTGTCAGACCTGTTAAGGCTATGGGGATTATGGAGCTGGACACAACCTTGCAGTTGGCCAGGTGTCTAGTGTTACAGTGAGATACCAGGGTATAAACTGACAAGGGTAGACTTGTGGTAGATCCTCTTCACTGTCACTTAATAACCGTCTATGACTATGCTTCAAAGAGGTTAACTGAATGGAGATGCCATCACCCCAGGCCAGTCTAGGGGCTCAGATACAACAAACAAGAAATGAGGTGGCCAACTGAGCACCAGCACCCTGTTCTTTGCTTCCCAACCTAGTGAATATTCTGAATTTATAATCTAAAATAAATCTTTCTTTCTTGTAAAAATACTAAATGGTGTAAGTTGGTTTCTTTGGGTTAAAACATTAGAGTTTTTTTTAAAAACAGGAGTAATGTACTAGATCTTACTGGTTAGTAATTTCACGGCAACCATCTGTTTACTATGACCAGGCTGGCCTCGAACTCAGAAATCCTCCTGCCTCTGCCTCCCAGAGTGCTGGGATTACAGGCGTGCAAAAATATTTCTAAATAAATGAATCAAAGGCACAAGTTGGGTCAGGTGAGGCCTAAGTAGGCTCAGGACAACAATGCCTTGAGCATGAATGAGTAATTGGGAAGACATGAAAGAAAAATTTCTTTGTGATTGTCTCTACACATAGCCTAGGCTCTCTTTTCTTCTAGTTATAAAAGGAAATCATTAAAAATTAAAATAAGAATAAAATATTTCAGTACAATAAACAAAATCATACTATTATAGGATGTTTCCAAATGTCATATAAAGAGTTGTTGCCTCCTTAGCCAGGAGTGGTAGTGCATGCCTTTAGGGCACTGGGTGGGGTACGAAGATCTCAGTCAGTCAGAGGCTAGCCTCATTTACATAGTGAGTTCCAGGACAGTCAGGGCTATATAGAGAGACAGTCTCCAAAAAAGGAAAAACAAGAGTTGTTTTATTCTGGCACATCATTAAAATTTTATGTCACAGGCTATGAACTTTAGAAGAGTAAAGCTGAAACCTAGGCAATGGGAACCCCTTCATAGATGGGGGTGGGTGGTCATAGAATTAAGTCTGGTTATAAAACTGACAGAAAAAAAATGATGATATAGATGTCATAAACTGTGTATACCCACTACTACATATCTGAGGTCCTCAGCATGAAAAAGGTGTAAGGTAAATGAACCCCAGTACTTAAAATCCTGAAGCTTTCCCAGTAGGAATGGAACTCTGAGGCAAGCAAAACTGAGCTCACAAAGAGCATAGCCTACCATTTTATAGACACGGATTTTCAGATGATTCAGAAGATTTGCAGATGACAGTGTCAGCAAAGCAAATTAGTTATGTCTATCATGCCAGAAACCATTTCAGAAACTGGATTTAATGCAGTGAATGAAACAGAAAACACCCTGTTCTTTATGGAGCTAACAGGGAAAAAGACCAAAATACACAAAAATCAACAAACAAAATAATGGTACTAGTTATATTCCATATAAAGAAAAAGAAACCACAATAGAAAAAATGATGATCACAAAATATGTAATTACTAGGATAACAGTGAAACACTGACTGTGTGCTTTGGTAGGACGTGAATTTGCCAGTTTCTTATACCTTGTTTCTCTGTTTCCCCTGAACTCTGAGCACTCAAATAGTTTTGAACTGGGTATAGAACAATCTAAGGCAAAACTATGAGGTTAGACTAGAAATCTTGCTGTTAGAATGCTAGTGGGTTTTCTTTTCTTTTCTTTTTTTCTTTTTTCTTTTTTTTTTTTTTGAGACAGGGTTTCTCTGTGTAGCCCTGGCTGTCCTGGAACTCACTCTGTAAACCAGACTGGCCTTGAACTCAGATATCCACCTGCCTCTGCCTCCCAGAGTGCTGGGATTACAGACGTGCACCACCACCGCCCGGCATTAGTGGGTTTTCTTATGAGCATCAAGACTACCTGGCAGACTGAAGATATTTTATTAAATATATACTTTTTTGATGCAAAGTCTTCTGTGTTCCAGGCTAGCCCCAAACTTACTCAGAATATTCTTGAACTCTTGATTCTCTTGTCTCTACCTCCCCAAGGATTCCATGTATGCCAGGTTAAGAACTCAACTGAACTACAGCCCCAGCTCCTTATTAAAGACCCTGATATGCCAGGCATGGTAGCACATGTCTTTAATCCCAGCACTTGGTAGGCAGATCTCTGTGAGTTCAAAACCAGCCTAGTGAGGCTGGAGAGATGGCTCAGTGGGTAAGAGCACCGACTGTTCTTCCAAAGGTTATGAGTTCAAATCCCAGCACCCACATGGTGGCTCACAACCATCCTTAAAGAGATCCGATGCCCTCTTCTGGTGTGTCTGAAGACAGCTATAGTGTACTTACATATAATAAATAAATCTTAAAACAAAAAAAAACCCAAAAAAAAACCCAAAAAAACCAGCCTAGTCTACAGAGTTCCAGGACAGCCAGTTACATAAAGAATATCCTTCTCTCTCTCTCTCTCTCTCTCTCTCTCTCTCTCTCTCTCTCTCTCTCTCTCACACACACACACACACACACCCCAAACCAACCCATGCTCTCTAATAATGATTTCATAACTATCTGTGGTGGGCAACATTTTGTAACGTTTTGAGGGTAAAGAGAACATTGCCTTGTTCATTCTTTGGTGCATGTGAGATATAGGACGTTAGCTCTCATTACTGTCAGACGTTCCCTCATGTAGCCAAAGAAGGTAACATCTTCATCCATGTTTTAATTTTAATGATCTCCATTAGAATTTTGAAAATGAAAAATTCTGGCTAACTGTAACCCTAACAAACTTGGGCAGAGCTGATCTGTACTAACACAATGAAAAAAATTAGGCTGGAAGTAAAAGGTTTAATAGTATGAAAACATTAAGCAGAAATAACAAGTCTTTTATAATAGCTCTAAACAAGAACTCTTCAATTAGTAGACAGCATGGCATTTAATAGCCATTAGTGTTTTACAAATCAGCACCGTATAACCCAGTAGAAAATTCCAGAGAACCTAAAAGTTGTTACTTACTAAAACACTATACACTACACAACTTGCTGATCAAACAGGTTTAGATTATTGAATCAAGAAGATAATGTCTACTAGCTTTCTTTTTTTAAACACTCAGTCCATGGTGTCTCATGTATTTGACCACAGCATCCAGGAAGCAGAGGCAGGCAGATCTCTGAGAGTTCTAGGACAGACAGGGCTACAGTTACCCTGTCTCAAAAAACAAAAACAAAAAACCCCAAAATAAACACAAACAAATACCTTGCAGTGTTTCACATACACTTAAATCTCCATGAAAATAATCTCGAGTAGGGTGCGGTGCACACAGTCTGTGCTCCCACACTTGGGAGGCAAGCACTTGGGAGCAGTAAGCTTGTGTTATATGACACCTTGTCTCAAAACAACCATCCAACAACAAAACCACAAAACATTATGAATACCACCACAACGAAAACTTTTTTTTTTTTTTTTGGATTTGGTTTTTTTTTTTTCTCCGAGACAGGGTTTCTCTGTATAGTCCTGGAGCTCACTCTAAAGACCAGGCTGGCCTCAAACTCAGAAATCCGCCTGCCTCTGCCTCCCAGAGTGCTGGGATTACAGGCGTGCACCACCACTGCCCGGCCAACAAAAAACTTTTAAAAGGAGGCTAGAAAGATGGCTCTGTGGCCAAGAGCAATTTATTGGCAGAGGACCTGGGTTCAGTTCCTTGCACTCACATGGTAGCCCTCTAAAACTCCAATTTCAGGAGATTGATTGATTGTTCAGGAGATTCTGTCCATTGGACAGAAAAGTCCAATGTTCTTTTCTGTCTTCAGAGGGCATCGGGCATACATACAAGCAAACATCCACACACATTAAAATAGGAAGAGTTGGGAATGGTGGTAGGCACCTTTAATCCCAGCTTATCTAGGGATAAGCAAAGGTAGGTAGATCTCTGAATTCAAGGCTAGCTTGGTTTACTAAGAATTCCAGGTAAAGTAGGGTAACAAAATGAGACTGTTTCAAATAAAATAAAATATATTTAAAAATCATTGTAAGTAGTTTTTATATTAAGTTTTTTCCAACACTGGGATTAAACTCCACATTCATGTTAAGGTTTTTCTATGTAGCCCTGGAACTCACTCTGTAGACCAGGCTGGGATTAAAGGCATATACCACCACTGCTCTGCTACAGGAGCTTTAAAAAAAATTTTTTTAAACTCTTTTGAGACAGGGTCTCTCACTCTACATAGACCTGGCTGGCCTGAAACTCACTATGTAGATGAGGCTGGTCTTAAATTAACAAATACCCACTTGTCTCTGCAATACCCCACCCCCAAGCCCTGTAGAGTTCCAGCATTAAAGTGTGTGCCATCTTGTATTTATGGAGTGGTATCTTTCATTCATTAACTCAGAATCTCCAAGGACTGAGCTCAAGGTCTGTCCTCTAGTTTCCCTGACACATCTAATTCAGCACATCTGGTAAACTTTAGAAGGCAGAATGATTAGAACTGCATTTCAGAGCTCTAGTTCTGTAAGTCACAGATGGTGGCCACTCTCTTCACTGTCTATCACATGCCCAGGAGCACAACGAGGAGCAGGGGTGGATCTTTGTCTATTTTACTCCCATATGGCTGGGGTGAAGCTCTGGGTCCCACAATCACACACAAAACTAAACCAAACCATGAGCTGGGGAGATGGCTCATCAGTTAAGAGCACTGGCTGCTCTTCTACAAGACTGGGGTTCAATTCAGCACCCGCATGGCAGCTTATAACTGTCTGCAACTCCTGTTCCTGGGGACACCTGACACCCTCATTTAGATATACATGTAGGTAAAACACCAATTACATAATACATAATAAAAATAATTTAAACAAACAAATAATAAATGATAATAAAAACCCTACCAGGCCAATTTTAAGCCTATTTTTAAAAATACAGTAACACTAAATTTGTGTGAAATAAGGCAAAGTACCACTTGACTAGAAATCTGGCATGGGAATTGACTGAGGAAGTTTTCATATGTAAGATGAGTATTAAAAAGTGACACAATTAAAAAAATACTTCAAGTGAATTCAACATATGCATAAAATGAATAGATTTGAATTGTAAAATCCCTTATAGCTTACCCCACTTTTCAATATATCGTCTCTACATTTTCCCACTCAAAACATCTATTAGAAAGAGTGAAAGTTTACTCTTTATGTAAATACTTCTACCATAATCACTGAAAACATGTGATCTAGATCCAAGAAGCACATTAGCTCGACTGTTAAAAAGTCATTCTTCCTACAAAGAATGAATAGCTTAGACTAACATTATGATTACCACTTAGTTAATTCCCCTTTTACTTAGGAATTCTATTGTTTTAATTAAAGGGACACTCTCAACATAGGACACTCAACATGGAAGACCACACACATTAGCAAAGGGGTGCCAGCCTGTAGCTGCCACTAAGCCATCCTTTCACATGAACAGTATGTATATCAATACAAGGAAAGCTTGGAATATTCAGGTGTAGGTTTTCCTACACTTGAATTTTCGTATGTTCACAGAACAAGAAGGCAAGACACATTACCATGCACAGCACTTCTAGCAACTTTCAGCCACAGCATCCAAATAGGAAGTTAGCCAGCAGACAACTTTGCAGCCAAGCAAGGTCCTAAACAAAAAGTTTCTTTTGTACAAAGAAAAATGTTTTGGTTTAAAAAAAATTTTTTTAAGAAAAAGGCTGTAACTGGCAAAACGTTTTTCTTAATGTTTTGCCCCAAAGTTCAGTGTTGCAACTTCCTATTCCAGACACCCATTGCATCAGTCAGACTGAGCACAAATGCCCCTGATGCAGCTCCACCTCTAATCCTCAATGGTGGATGGAGCCTGTCTTTCCATCTACTTAAAAACAACAACAACAAACGCTTTCTAAAGAAAATAAAAGTATTTTTAAGACTCCACTCTTTTTAAAGCTGAAACCAAATTTCAATTTGATTTTGTGTTTAATGGGAGGCTTCTTCTCCCAATAATAGCACATTATATCACTAATAAAATAGGAGGAATATGGTCAAAGTTCTACCTCTTTGCTCTCATGGATTTTTTTTAAAAAAAAGATTTATTTTATATATGAGTATACTGTTGCTGTCTTCAGACACACCAGAAGAGGGCATCTGATCCCATTACAGATGGTTGTGAGCCACTATGTGGTTGAACTCAGGGCCTCTGGAAGAGCAGTCAGTGCTCTTAACTGCTGAGCCATCTCTCTAGCCCCGTTCTCATAGATTTAATATCAACTTCAACATTACATCCTGTAAAAGGTTTCTAAATCCTAAATGGAGCTACTTATTCAATCATCTGTATCACAGGTACAACAGGTAGAAATAAGCAGGGACTCTGGAGTCTTCGGTCTGTGTGACCTCACCATTCTAAAGCCAAGTTGCTCCAATGAGCTAGTAGTGCCTTTCTTCCACCACTAGCTGTGAGAGCTAATATTTGTATCAAGTAGTAGCATGGTAAAGAGTACCTAAAAATTACCTACATTCAGTATGCCTTTCCAATGTCCTTATGTGTCTTATACTGAAAGACACTATCAAAAGTCACTCAATTCTGAAACACTTAGGAAGTGCCTGAAGTTGAGCTCTATTTGAAAGAAAAAGGAACCCAGAGGCAGAAGACTGTAAGGGCCTACTCCCAAGCACAAGTTAACTAAGGATTCCATTGGTATATTAACTATAAATATATTTATTAAAAAGCTTGACTTCCTACCTTATATAACATATCTGTCAAAGAAATAAGTTAATAAATATAATTTATTTTGGAAAAACATGACTTTTACTCAATCCAAATTAATGACATCTTTTCTTCCTTCCTTCTTTTCTTTCTACATGCATCTCCCTGAAACCTGATAATGATAAATAAGCTATATTTCAGCATTAAAAATATAAAATATTTTTGTTGTTGTTGTTGTATTGAGGACTGAGTCTGGTCCTTCTACATGACAAGGTAAAACCTCAACCACTGAATTGAAGTCCCAGCCCACAAATCATTTTTAAATCTAAAAATATTCTACTTAATGACTGCTATGTATTGTGTGATATGGTTTGGATAGATAAAAGTAGCATGTTTGCCACAAGACTAAAGGGTTAAAGGATACAGGTGAGATTAGTTGGGTTAGTAATAGGGATTCAAGTTTACTGCTAGTGGCAACATTCAGAAAGGCTTCTGTGAGATCTGACTGCTTCTAGTCCCAGGGTTTTTAATTGCTAACCAAATATACTTATTTTTATAGGCAGTCTAGAAACTTCCAGTATTGGCTACTGTAAAGTACAATTAATCATCTGCCAAGTGGTTTCTTCATACAATGAACAAGCTGACTTCCAGACTAGCAGAGCTCCCCTAAACTGACTTTTAAATCCTGTTTTTTGTTGTTTGCAAGGGAAATGCTACTAAAGAGACTGGGCTAAAACACTGTCAGGGATACAGTACTATTAACTGCCTTTACATAAGACTGTTCTGAATCTGCATGCATCAAAATAAAATGTATTGGTAAGCAAAAAGTGAGAGCAGGGTACTGTGAAGACTAGAATGTACTAACACTGAAGCTACTTAGAGAGGCTTTGATCCCTTTCACTTATCGTGGTTCTACAAAGGTGCATGTGTGCTGTTTGCAAGCCGGACTAGTATGACACTGTGTTCCTAACACTTTTTATTAGAACTGCCTTGATGGGGGCTAGAGAGATGTCTCAGCAGTAAGAGGACTGACTGCTCTTTCCAAGGTCCTGAGTTCAAGTCTCAGCAACCACATGGTGGCTCACAACCATCCATAATGAAATCTGACACCTTCTTCTGGTGTGTCTGAAGACAGCTGCAGTGTACTTAGACATAACAATAAATAAATTAAAAAATTAAAAAAAAAAAGAACTGCCTTGAGCTACATTACTATCTAGGACCATCAACTATTCCCTTTCTGTGTGAAAAGTGACTCAAATGTAGGATGTATTTTTCAAAATCTGAAATATTTGAAACTGAAGAAAAAATTATTTGTTTTACTTCTAATAAATATTTTCCTTCCAGACTAGAAGAAATTCAATATCTATTTGTTTAAATTATCAACAAATGAGTGGGAAATAGCTTAAAAATAGCTATCTGGCTAGATTCAAAATATCAGAACAATATAACTAACTACTTTTATATCTGTGAATTACTTGTGAGTTCACAAAACTATCTCTGAAAGTAAACATATTAGACACTTGACTAATAAAATAGCAATTATGATTCTGGTATTTTATTAGCTTAAAAATCATAATTAAGGATATTATAGAGGACTTAGGCATGCTAAGTTATCAGTCTGAATGAAACAATTTCATAAGGTTTTCATCCTTTCTTTTTAAAATTTTTTTTGTGTGTGTGTGCATGGTTTTTCAAGACAGGGTTTCTCTGTGTAGTCCTTACTGTCCTAGAACTCACTCTGTAGACCAGGCTGGCCTCGAACTCAGAAATCCGCCTGTCTCTGCCTCCCAAGGTGGGATTACAGGCGCGCGCCACCACTGCCCGGGTCTTTTTAAAAATTTAAAAAGATTTCTATTTATTTTATGGGCATGAGTGCTTTACCTGTATAAGTGCACTTTATGCCTAAGGGGACAGAAATTGTCACTGGATTCCCTCAAACTAGATTTATAGTTATAAGTTGCCACATGGGTACTGGGAACTGGACCCTGTTCCTCTACAAGAACAGCTAGTACTCTTAACCACTGAGCCATCTCTCTTCAGAACTTAATTTTTAAAGTCTTGGATATCTAACTCAGGGCCTCATGTATACTAGGCAAGTGCTCTAACTAGCAGAAAATCCCAGCTAGAACAATGAATAATTTTCATAGAACTTTTGAGACCTGTCTAGTGACTTCAATTATATATGATCCCCTCCCAATGCTTAGGTGATGCTGGGACTAAACCCAAGGATTTGTGCATGGGAGGCAAGGGTTCTATTATTAAGCTGTAACAGTCTAATCATTTTCTCTTTAAAAAGTAAGTTTCCCATTGACCTGTATTTGGGTTTAGTACCACAGTACAAATGGAGTGCATTATAATTAACAAAGCATACATCATGCTTTCAAATTTTTGGCAGGAGCTGTTATACTAACTTAAGATATCTTTCCCATTGGATAACAATTTGTTTTGTTTTTCTGTTTTGTGACTGGGTGCTTCTTGCTGTGCAATCCTGGCTGGCTTGGAATTCACAGGTGTTCCTCCTGCTTCTGCTTTCAGAGTGCTAGGATTATAGGTGTGAAAACCACACCTGGATTTTTTTTTAAAGTCACTGCTTAGTCTCTAGTATAAGGAGTCTTAATTGCTATAGGTCAACTGATGTGTTCAATATTTCTAAGCATCTAAAAACAGCCTAGCTGTTGGGATAAATTTCAGACAGATTTACATTTAAACCTTGTAGCTAGGTTGTTATTTTGTAAGTCATTGGAAGCATACTTTCATTCTGCTTCCAAATAAATTCAAATTAATAGGTTAAGTGTACACTGGGATTGAAAAGTCCCAAACCCTACATGCAGACTTTTAATATTTTTAATATTTATTTTATTTTTAATTGCATGTGTGTGTGTGTGGGGGGGGTAAACATGTATGTGTAGAGTTCAGTGTCTGTGGAGGCCTAAAGGGGGCACTGATCCATGAAGCTAGAAATATAGTAAGTTATCTAACATAAGTGGTGATAATTATACTTAGGACCTCTAGAAAAGTAACAAGAGCTCTTAATTGTTATACTACCATTCCCAATACACTTTAAATTGTGTGTGAGAGGGAATTCATGGATGGAGATCAAAGGATAACCTATGGGAGTTGATTCTCTCTTACTACATGGTTCCGAGGATTGAACTCAGTTTATTAGGCTAGGTGGCAGGCACCTCAACCTGCGAAGGTATCTCACTGGCCAAGTTAATTTTTAAGTAATAGTCAATGCTACATTTAAAACTTTGGCATAAATAGTTCACTCAGCTTCATTCAAGTATATTAATCTTCACAGGGAACTACTGGCAACTCTTAAGTAGAGAAAGGATGGGCTAGTAATTAGTTTTCATTTTAAGAAATGTGGGGCAATAAAAGATTTCCACCTCATCCTCAGTTACAGCCTCTTTCTTAACATTTTTCTTTTTATTAATGTGCAAAAAAAGTTATGGACTTGCCTTGTGAGGTCGAAAATATAGATACAGGCTGAGAGGAAGAGGAAGAAACAAAGGAATCTGAAAGAAAATATACAGAATGAGAATTTGACGAGCCCACATAGGAATCTTCATTTTAACTTTCTTTCTCTGGAGGGTCAAACATTATCATTTTTACTGGGTTTACTGGCCGAGGAAGACTCAAACTTTATTCTAGTGACTGTTTTCACTCACCTGCCAGTGACACCTCATTTCATTCCCAGGATGCACTTCTACAAGTTTACCAAGCCAATCTCTATGGACAAGCATTATCACCTTCAGGAGGAAAGAGGAAGCCCTACCATTTCACAACAGCCACAGCTTCAAGAATAGATACTCCTCTGCTGCCCTCTGGCAAAGTGGTTTCTAAGTACAAGTTGCCACTTGCTTTAAATAATTTCCAGCCAGGCGGTGGTGGCGCACGCCTGTAATCCCAGCACTCTGGGAGGCAGAGGCAGTTGGATTTCTGAGTTCAAGGCCAGCCTGGTCTACAGAGTGAGTTCCAAGACAGCCAGGGCTATACAGAGAAACCCTGTCTTGAAAAAAACCAAAAATCAAAAAAAAAAAAAAAAAAAACTTCCAACTACATCTAGAAGCATTAAGTCAGTAAGATTAGGACTTAAAAATATTTATTTGGCAAAACTTGTCCCTCAATACTTTAAAAAAAAAAAATCACAATTCACTGGTCAAATAGGGCTAAGTGAGAAAAACATCTTTCAGCTTTGGAAATCACACTCCTCCAATCTGTCAACACATAAAAAAAGTAACATATACATAACATCTCTTTATCTGCTCCATAAACATACTCTTTAACTAAGTAGTTAATCCTTCCAGGAATCCATCCTACGGAAGTATGAATGTGTACAAGGACATGCGTAAGGACATTCAGTAAGGGCACTGGTCTTAAGTAGAAATAATGTAAATGTCTACCAATAAATAACTAGTTAAAAACAACATCTAGGGCTGGAGGATGGCTCAGTGGTTAAGAGCACTGACTATTTTTCCAAAGGCCTTGAGTTCAAATCCCAGCAACCACATGGTGGCTCACAACCTTCTGTAATGATCTGACACTCTCTTCTGGTGTGTCTGAAGACAGCTACAGTGTATTTACATATAATAAATCTGTAGGCCAGAGCAAGACGGCTGATTGGAGCGAGCAACCTTCATTCCCAGCAACTACATGGTGGCTCACAACCATCAGTATAGCTACAGTGTACTCATATACATAAAATAAGTAAAATAAATCTTTAAAAAAACCCTAAACAATTAACTTGGTGCTCGGGAAAATAATAATAAAGTACAAGTCTTATGTAGTGATGCCTGCCCAGGAGCACAGGACCCTAAGGTGGAAGATCAGTTAAGTTCAGAGAGACCAGGACAGGCAACACAATTTTGCCCTGTTTCTTCCTGCCAAAAAAATAGATGAAGCTGTGTATATTGATATAGCCAGCATATTAAATACAGTGCATTCACTGTGCTCCCACGTGTTCATTGCAACAAAAGGGATTAACAGAAGGGATTAAAAGTCTGAGGTGAAACCTGTATGAAGGTCTGTAACCCCAGCATTTGGGAACTAAATGCAGGAGGATCAGTTCAATACAGCCTGGGATACAGGAGATTCTGGCACCTCTGTCTCTGTGTCTCTCTTATACAGAGAACCATGAATGATGGAACATACTTTTGAATCTCAGTGCTCAAGAGGCAGAGGCAAAAGCAGGCAGATCTTTGTGAGTTCAGGTTAGCCTGATCTATGTAGAGTTCCAGTTCCAGACCATTGGAGTTACATGAGACCTCATTTCAAAAAAAAAAAAAAAGTGAAAGAGGAAGAGAAGTTGTTGGTTGTTGCCAGGGATAGAAGATTTTGCTTTTGGTACTTACGAAAAACATCTTTTCAGCAAAAAGTAAAATATATTAAAAAAAAAATCTTGCTGGGTGGTGCTGGTGGCACATACCTTTAATCTCAGCACACCAGAGGCAGAGGCAGAGGCAGAGGCAGAGGCAGAGGCAGAGGCAGAGGCAGAGGCAGAGGCAGAGGCAGAGGCAGAGGCAGTTGATCTCTGTGAGTTTGAGACCAGTATGGTCTATAAAGCAAGTTTCAGGACAGCCAAGGGTACACAGAGAAATCTTGTCTCAAGAAAAAAAAAGTCTTCTGAGATAGCAAAAGGCTCAGCAGTAAAGGTGCTTGACAATCCAAATTTAATATCAGAGCTCTCATAATACTAGATAACTGTTGTCCTCTGACCTCCATATGCACTCTGTAACATGCACGCTCCCATATAAATACAGACATATACACAAAACACTCCCTGAAAATGTATTAAATATACAAAACATTATACATGAATTCTTTTTTCTTTCAATTACAGAAATGTGTTCACAAATATTAAAGTTATACTTAAAAACAGAAGACTGCTTTAAATAACTAAGCCATAGCAGTACCTGTAAGTATTAATCTAGGAAAATTATTTTGTAACAAATATAGAGCGCATTAAAATCAAGCCAGAATTTAGTGGGGATCAGATAATTACACATTATTTCAAGACCAGAAGTTTGAAATTCACTTTCAAGTTACTTTTAAGATGAATCATCACATATATTCTTAGACATAAGAACTATTTCCTCTTTTTAAATAACTTACTATATTTTAAATTATGTATACCTATATATGGGCATGTACACACAAATTCAGGAGCCTGCAGAGTCTATACGAGGGCATTAGATTCTCTAGCAGTTGTGAGCCACCTAGTGTGGGGTGCTGGGAACCGACTCTGTAAGGGCAAAATGTACTCTCTCAAGGCTCTTCCCTCGTTTTAGAGGAAAATGTTTACTATCTCTTGTTCAATGTTTCCAAATGGGTCCATTTCTATACGCAATTACTGTTAACATTAAATCTTTCTATTGATTAGTTTAAATCTAAACAAACAACCAGGTATGTTGGAACACACCTATAATTCCAGAATTCAGAAGGCTGAGGTAGGAGATTGTGGACTTAAGGACAGCCTGGGCTTCTCAAAGAATACCCCAAACTAAAAATAAAACAAATGTGATAAACCTGGCTCTGTGTGTGTGTGTGTGTGTGTGATCCTCCTTTAAGCCTTAAGCCCAGTGCAAAAAAAAAAAAAAAAAATCCTATGAATCTGGCAGTTGTCCACCTGTTCATTTCTATTATAACCCCCACCCAGTGGAAAATTTCACCCTGCCTATTTGTGTGCATAGCATTTGTTCTTCTAGAGAGAACAGAGATAACCAGCAATTTGCAACAATATTGCAAGAGGTTTCTAACTTACAAAATCACATTACATTCCTATTCAAATCTACCCTAATCTACCCTACAGGTAAGTGAACTGGAAAATGGCAACCTTAGTCCTCTAATACTAATGGAATAACTCTGTAATAGCCCATCAAAGCTAAAAACAGTAGCCAGTCTAATGCAGTTAGAGACATGGAACTTGAGTAGTGTGAGTTGTTGGAATGCAGCAGGGACAGCCACTAGGGTAAATAAAGATCACTTCAGAAGAGACTTTACAGTATTAGGTGAACCAGGGCCAGGGGAGGGAGTGGGGACAAACATTCTTCTGGAAGGAAGGAACTGAACAGATTCTAAATGCCTTTAAATATCTAAATGATATATCTTGTACATAGAGGAATCACTGAAGGGGAGGACACTGCCACATATGGGATTTTGGGGGGTGTGTGCGCGCGAATGCAAGCACACCATTTGGAGACAGGGTCTCACTATGCATCTTCTGAGAGGGTTGGGATCCTAACCATGTAAACTATACTCAATTTTCACCCGTTTTTAAAAGAACTCAGATCTCTACTAAATTGGAAATCTCCTGCATAAGTCAGACACAATAGTACACACCTGTAATTCTAGTACCAAACAAAACAAAACAAATTACTACATAAGCAAGTCAGAATGAAGACAACTTGGAATCTTCTGACTGGATGCTAGAAACTAGAGAAATAATAAAGATAATGAAGGAAATGGTAAAGATACACACCTGTAATGCTAGCACTTGGAAAGCACGAACAGGAAGATCACTGTTAAGTTTGAGGCCAACTAGGATGACACAATATGACCTTGTTTAGAAAGAGAAGGGGGGAAAAGAAAAAGGAAAGAAAGAAAAGAAGGAAAAGAAAAAAACTGAAGGACTCAATGCCATTAATGAACACAAGGGATAGCTTACAGCATTTGTTCCTTATTCGTTTATATTCTGTCTCAAGGTTTAGAACAGGATCTCACTGTGTATCTCAGGTTAGTCTGGGGCTTTGTGTAGTTTGTTAATCAGTATGTTAAAGCTGGTAATCTTCCTGACAACCTCTCAAGTGGTGGGATTACAGGCATGTTTCACAACCACTGGCTTATATAGTGCTGGGGATTGAACAGAGACAGGGTTTTGTGCATTCTAGTCGAGCATTTTACCAACTGAGCTACATTCCCATACCCAATGCCCTCTCACCAGCTTCCAAGACACATAGGGTATCATCACGTATTGCTGTTATCACTCCTTTAACTTGCAGAAGATAACAGCTTCTCAGACTTTTCTGGTTTTATGATCTTGAATGAGTGTGTGTGTGTGTGTGTGTGTGTGTGTGTGTGTGGTATCGGTATGTGTAAGTATGCAAGTTCAAGGTATACCTGCCCATAGGCAAGGCTTTGGGGCCAGACATCAGGTTATCTTCCTCTGTTCTTCACTGTTTGTCCTCCAATGAACCCCAGGATCTGCTTTTCTACAAAGCTGCTTCTTCCCAGATCCTGGGGTTACAGAAATGTGCATCAAATCCAGCTTTTACTTGAATACTAGGGATCTGAACTCTACTTCTATGCTTGTACCTGAGTCATCTCCCAAGCTAAACTAGCAGATTGTCCTTTTAATTTATTTATCTATATAGTTAACATTGACTATTTTAAGTTTCCCAGGCTTGGGTTTGGAGGAGGACTTAAAAAAAGGAAGAAAGATGCAGGAGGAGGAAGGAAAAGCTGCCATGGATCAGGAGAGCCAATTAATGTACTTTTACAGAATACCTTCCAATTTAGGTCTGACATTTTTTTCTTCTGGCTAGATTGAAATGATGGGTTTAGAGCAAGAATACCACAGATATATATGAAAGGTCATCTTAACCTTTGAAGGAATAGTATTAGTAAGACTCGCAGTGGTAATGAAAGCCTAACTTAGGCTGTTTGCTAAGTTTCTCAAGGACAGTTCTGCTTTCCATTCAAATCATGAACACTTAAGTGTGGAGGTTAGAAAACTTGCAGGAACCGGGCGGTGGTGGTGCACGCCTGTAATCCCAGCACTCTGGGAGGCAGAGGCAGGCGGATTTCTGAGTTTGAGGCCAGCCTGGTCTATAGAGTGAGTTCCAGGACAGCCAGGGCTACACATGTTTCCACCACATGGGTTCTGGGAACCAGAGTAGGACACTAGGTTGGGTATTAAGGACCTTTACCTGCTAAACTAGTGGTTTTCAACCTGTAGGGTGACAACACACTCTGGAGTTAGAATGACTTTCATAAGGGTCATCTAAGACCATCCAGAAACACAAGTATTTATATCATAATTTATAACAGAAGAAGAATTACAGTTATGAAGTAGCAGTGAAAATAATTATATCCTTGGAGGGGTCACCACAACTTGAAAAACTGTTTTAAAGGGTAACAGCATTAGGAAGGTTGAGAATCACTGTGTTAAGCCATCTCACTAGTCCAGGTTTTTCTTAAACCCTGTATGACTTGTCAGGTGTGATGGGTATTCCTTTAATCTCAACATTCAGGAGGCAGAGAAAGGTGGAACTCTGTAAATTTGAGGCCTGCCTAGTCTTCAAAGAGTTTTACGAAAACAAAAACACAACTCCCTCAATGTGTGTGTGTGTGTGTGGGGGGGTGTGGTGTGGTGTGTATGTGTATACTGTTTAGCTGTGGTCTTTTATTATCTATTGTAATGCTAAGTGCAGGCCCCCAGGATCTGGTTGTCCCAGAGATCAGAGAGTCTACATGTAGACCATGGCTCCAAGTTATTTCTGATTGGTAAATAAAAATGCCAACAGTCAATAGCTGGGCAGAAGAGACATAGGTAGGGCTTAGGTTTCTCAGGCTTGTGTTTGGAGGAGGAAAAGAAAGAAAGAAGGAAAGAAAGAAAGGGAAAGAGAGGGAGAAAGAGAAAGAGGAGAAAAGAAAAGAAAAAAGAAAAGGTGCAGGAGGAAGAAGTTGGCATGGGTTAGGAGTCAAGAGAACATAGCCTTAAGGGCTGGCCAATTGGAGGTAAGAGCCCAGATGAAGTAATAGTAAGTAATAATTTGGGATCATCAATAGGAAAGTAGATTCTAATAATATAGAGGGTAGGTATAGGCTCAATTGTGCTGCTTAAGGCTTATTGTAAATATAAAGGCTATGTGTTATTTTTATCTGGGAACTAAATGATCTAAGGTGGGGTACAAACCCCAGGTCAGGATTAGATAATTTCTACAACATATTGGTGCCCAATGTGGGTGTGGGGGTTTGTGTGTGCCAGGTACCTAAGTCAGTTCCTTCTTTCCAGGTATGGAACTCATATCATCAGGCTTTGTAGCAAGAACTTTTACTGATCCATTTTGAAAAGCCCTAAACTAGCAGGCTGACCTATGTATGTATGTATGTATGTATGTATGTATGTATGTATTTATAGCTAACACTGACTATTGTATTTTTTGTTTGTTTGCTAGGTTTGGTGACTGGACTATTTTTTTTTTAGCACAAGCTGCTTCAAATCCTAACCATAGAGGCAGTATATATGTTTATGTGACAGAGATCCGAGCTTTAAAGTCCTTGACTCCAGCCAGTCTACTAACGTGACTATTGCTAACTTTGTGGCATGCCTGTGTATCCACCTAGGGTGTGTTTTTTTTTTTTTTAATTAGATATTTGTTTTATTTACATTTCAAATGTTATCCCCTTTCCTCTTTACCCCTCCAAAAACCCCCTATTCCACCCCACCTTCCCACTTTCCTGACCTGGCATTCCCCTACACTGGGGCATCGATACTTCTCATGACCAATGGCCTCTCCTCTCATTGATGTCTGAAAAGGCCATCCTCTGCTACATATGTAGCTGGAACCATGCGTCCTAGGGTGTGTTCTTAACTCACAGATAAATAATACAAGTCTTTCTTCTATTGAATATAGCCCCCAAAGGAATAGCCTATGTTCTATCTGTCTTCCTATCTCCCAAAGTCCTTTGCAAAGAGCCTTAATATACTCAGCTGTTGAATTATTAAATGTGGGCATGACTTAAACTAGTAGGTAAATATTAATGTATCAGAAAGATTAGTCCACCCAGGTTGGCACATACCTGTAATCCCAGTTGCTTGAGGAGTAAAGGTTTGAGATAGCCTCTGTCACAAGTGGGTTCAAGAACAGCCTGGGAAACTTGGTGAGACCTTGACTAAAAACAAGATGTACAAAGCAAGGTGGAGATGTAGCTCAGTGGCAGCACCCTTGCTTAGTACTCACAGAACTAAAGTCAATTTTCAGTTGGGCAAAGACAACCATCATCAATTATTTCTACCTTAAATGTGAACCAAACCAATGCCCACTGTTGAAATACTTTGCCATAACAGAACAAAAAGGTTATGTATTAATTTTGCTTAAGAAGTTTTCCAGAATACTCTTCCACGTATTCTGAAGGACAAGCTGCTAATGATGAATGCCAAGAGCCCACATGTATCCCTCCTGGTTATGTTATGAAGATGTTTTTACAGGAAATAGTAAAAGAAGTAAGAATATTCTTTGAAATTAAAAACAAAACACAAAAGCTGCTACCTGACACACTGGGCTACTGTTATTTGTTTCTACCTATAGCCAGAAATCACTATTTCTAAACTTTGACTGGACAGGTCGGTCAAAATTGAACTTAATAAAGAACACGAAGCAAAACTGACAGCAATGTTGGCATATTTTTTCTACAATCACAGCTCATAAGATCTGCTGATTAGCATTTCCAGATAATCAGGGCCTGACAACCACAGCAGAATTTTTAAGAATCATTTAAAATGTGTTAAATTTTAGAATAATAAATTACATCTTATTTTCATCTTGCCAAATCTTGAAGCATCTCCCTAAGAGAGGGAAGCATGGAAGAAGGGGCTACATTAAAATGGTGACTTCAGTGCCGTATCTGTTTTTTGAGACAGGGTTTCTCAGTATAGTCTACCCAGGCTGGTGAACCTTCTGCCGCAGTGTCAGAAATGCAGAGGGTGATAGGTACACATTCAGGTTCACTGGAATACCTTTATAAAGACTCTCTTTATTTTCTGTTGTTGCTTTTTGGAGACAGTGTCTCATTATGAAGCCTTGACTAGTCTGAAACTTTCTATATAGAACAGGCTGGCCTCTTAACTTAGAGATCCATCTGCCTCTGCATCCTGAGTGCTGAGATTGAAGATATATGCCATCATACCCAGCCCTTTGAAAAATGATTTGTTTGTTTGAGACAGGGTTTCTCTGCGTAGACCTGGCTGTCCTAGAACTTACTCTGTAACCAGGCTGGCCTCAAACTCAGAGATCCACCTACCTCAGCTTCCCCAGTGCTGGGATTAAAGGTGTCTGCCAACACTGCCCAGCTTTTAAAATAATTTTGTAGGTTAGAATATAAATGTATTTCACCAAGACATGGTCATAGGATTTTTTTTTTTAAACATAAGTGGGAGGCTGAGGGTTGTGGGAGTCAATTTTCTCCTTTTATCACTTGGGTCCAAGGGTTCTAACTTAGGTTGTTAGACTTAACTGCAAGTGTCCTATCCACTGGGCTGTCTTGCTAGCCCCATACAACAGACTTTTATATTCAAGTAGTCACTTGACCAACAAGAATCCATGGGGCAGCCGAGCAGTGGTGGTGCATGCCTTTAAATCCCAGCACTTGGGAGGCAGAGGCAGGTGGATTTCTGAGTTCGAGGCCAGCCTGGTCTACAGAGTGAGTTCCAGGACAGCCAGGGCTATACAGAGAAGCCCTGTCTCAAAACAACAAGCAAACAAACAAAAGAATCCACTGGGGCTACTGAAATATTACTACCTTTCTGATAGCAGTTAATTAACAATGAGCAGTAGTTTACAATAGGACATTTAGTGTGTATTTCAGGTATTCCTTTCCAGCTTGTAAACCTGATGACTCATTCAACAGAAACCTATTGAGTACTTCTGTAGTTACAGATAGACACAGTTTTAAGTGCCAACAGTGGGCTAGAGATTATCTAGAGATTGCCTAGCCGCAAAATGGCCCTGGGTTCTATCTATAGCACTACAAGGAAAACAAAAACAAAAACAAAACTCTCACTAAGAGTCAAGCCCAACCCTAACCCTAAATATAGACAAAAGGTCTTCAGTTGATGTTACAGAAGCAATTCCATACAAAAATTAAGAAAAATGGGTCATACTAGGCGATTTATGCTGTTTAGAAAGTGCAAGACAAAGACTCAGAATACTATTTTAAGATATAAATTTCTCTGTTGGCAAAATGCCTCATTTTAGCATCTTTCCCACTACCATAAAGGGGTGTTTTAAAAGACTGGTGGCGTCAGCGGCGGCGGCGGCGGCACACACCTTTGATCCCAGCACTCAGAAGGCACAGACAGGTGGATCTCTGAGTTCCAGGCCAACCAGGGCTCCACAGGGCTACCTCTTTTTGTTTGTTTTGTTTTTGTCTCTCAAAAAAATCAAAGAGGTATGTTAAAATGAGACAAGAACAGCCCACCCCCACCCCCAAGCTTGGTATAGTGGCTCACACCTATTATCCCAGGATTTGAGTCGATAAGATAGAAGAAATTTCAAAGCCTGCTGGGATATGTAATGAATTCCAGAAGGAGACTCTTTATTTTAAAAAAACAAAACAAATAAACACAGGGAAATGGCAATAATAAAATGGTGACAATGTGGCATGTGACACAAGCAAATGATATCAGAAACATGAGCTAAACAAAAAGACTTCATGTTAATATATCAGTACTGCTAATATAAAATTCACAGGGTGGCAGTATATACTTGCATTCCTCTGGTGCACCAAGGGAGCCAGTCCCTCTATGACAGTGCATTAAAAGAATAAAATGTTGATTTTTGATAGGTGTGCTGCCATGCACCTGTAGTTCCTATGGAGACTGAGGCTGAATCATCTTGCATTCAAGGCTAGCCTGGGCTACTTTGTATTAAATTTTTTTTCACCATTTGATCACAAGCATAGCTAAAAATTTAATTCCCTGAGTGCTAGCTAGACTGATTCCTCAATACTTAACATTTGATCTTCAGCACAAAAGGCCAACTTCTGAAACCTAGATTTTTATCAGAAATTTGGAAATTAGGACTAGGCCAACCAAACAGTAGGCAGTGATTAAAGCCAAGGGAATAAATCGCTAAGTTATAGAAAAGTCACCGTTCATCTGGAAGTTAGCCCAGAATACAAAAATTTGGAAGAAATATGCTGGTGGTTTAAACAGAACCAGGGTTCCAAATATGCTGCCTCATTCCTTTTATCTGCAGAAAGCTTCCTCCCATACTGCTTATCCAAATGGCCATTACCACACTGGAGAATTCTGCAGGGCACCAAAGCTCTCAGACAGGTGGAAGGCCAGTATTAGGAAACATAAGAAAATACATTTGATGCTAAGATCAGGAAGTTCACAATTCAAGAGTGTACAGGAGTCAACAAAACATTTTCTAAACCTCTTAAAATCCTTCCTTTGATAAAACCAAATTTATCGCCAAAGACTCAGTTCTTTTAAGAACCACCACCTGCCAGTGGTGCATATTTTTCCTCAAGAAGGCATCTGCACTGCAGATCTCTTCTGATCTGAGGGGAGCTTGCCAGTCAGCTCCCACCAGCAGGCAGACTTGTACACAAAAGAAACTAAAGGAGGCCGGCAGCGTCCCTCCTAGTCTTTTCACACACCAGGGAGAAGGGGGTTCAACCAGACTAGGCTTTGTCTGAAATTTCTTTTCCCTGCAGCAAACGTTCCCTTTTGTTATACTGCTATTGAGAACAGGCCATCGAAAACAAGAAATCAAAACATGGTGATGGCTTGGCATGACTGTATTTATTATCTTCTAGAATATAGCAACTGATTGCGTGTCCCCACCCCCACGATGCACCACCGGTGAAGAGCCGGCTGTGTTGCAGATGCAGCCAAGGATCCATCTTGGACTATTAGCAGCTGCCTCCCAAATCTTCCCATGCTATTCTCATCACGCCTCATCTACCTCAGAGTTTCAGAAAAAAATAAATAAATCTGGCATTCAGTTTAGCCAAAAACAGTAATAGAACTTCCTGATCCTTCTGGCGAACAAAAAAAAATTTTTTTTAGAAGGCTATCACCCATTTAAGATTGTGTCAACCCGTCTGCAAACCTGCAACGCCACCTCTTCCACCACCAACCATCTCAAAATCCTAACGACTTCATTTCTCCTACGACCCACCTGTCACAATCCTCTGAAGCTCGCTAATCCTTCTCTGTCACCCCCACCCCCGTCCCACCCTAGGGCTCTCGGGCCTCCAGAATTCGATCCATTTTGTGCACCTAGCCTCTCCGTTTTCACGCCACTGCGGTGCCCTCCCTGGCAGGGGTCAGCGTCAACGCCCACTCTAGTTCACCACCCCGCCCCCAACCTGTTTTCTTCACACCCCGTTATTTCCTCACCTCGCTCCTCCGCTCCCCTCCCCCTTAGCCTGTTCCTTAAACGCCCGCCAAGAGGCTGAAGCCGCCCGCGGCCGGGGAAGGTCGCTCGCCCCCTTCCCGGAGACCCAGGAGCTCGCGCTCCCAGGGACCGAGCCCCCCACGCGCCTCACCCGCACACGAGGAACCGCAGCTCTTCGCCCCCAGGGCGGGGCAGGCTCCAGGGCTCCCGCCGCCACCGCCGAGCGGGGACGGCTCGGCCCCGGAGGACGACGAGGAGATTGACGGGGACTGAGTGGCCGCTGAAGACTCCGCCATGGCTGCAGGAGCAAGGGCGGGAGAAGGGTGAAGAGAGACGTGGGGCGGGAGAGTGGGAGGGGACACAGAATAATCCAGCAGCTGGCTCTCCGAAGGACCCGGCGTAGCCTGTTGGGAAGACTGACTCCGACAGACTGACTGACTCAGCCGTGCTCCGCAGGGAGAGGAGGAGTACGAGCGCGCATGCGCACAAAGAGCCAGAAGACCCGCGGGCGGCGGCCTCGGAGGCGCGCGGCGACGCAATGCGCAGGCGCAAGAACTGTCCCTCTGCGCTCCCGCAGGAAAGGACGCCGTGTGACTGGGCCCGCGGGTGGGGCAGGCCTCTCGGGGTGGGGGTAGGAGGTGGGGGAATGGGGAAAAGCCTGACGTAAGGGGCGTGGCTAAGTACTAGAACCCGCCCGCCACTGCAGCTCCTACTTCAGATTAACCGTGCCCAGTCTCCCCACCCCCCACTTGTTTCTTTATGTGAATGTTTTCTAGCTGGCAGATTTTTTCTTTGTGTCTTCATAAACTGCAAATAATTTTTTATTGTAAATTCTAATTGATATCTTTGTCTGCGTACCAGCCTGTGATTCCAAAGAAAGTGAAAGCCTTGTATAATATTTAGAGACCCCCCCCACACACTATTCTTTTTGAATTATCTGGTCGTGTCGTAATATCGCCTCACCGAGGCAGACATGGCACAGCCCCATGTTTGATAGGTGGAGAAAGATGCTAAACAGAATGAGAAGCTATTACTCATTCCAATCACATTGCTGTGCAGTCACAGAATCAGCTTCATATTTTATCATGTTTTTCCTCCTAAAGAGGCTTCAGGTTGTCTTTTTTCTGAATAGGTTCTGAGCTACAAAAGACATACTTTGGGGGAAAAAAGCTGCCAAGGAAAGAAAATCAGGACATAACATCTTGGTTGTGACTGGGGGTTGGGAGACTGGAGTGGGCATAAAATGAGGTATTAAAGATGAGGCACGCTGAGCGGTGGTGATGCACGCCTGTAATCCCAGCACTCTGGGAGGCAGAGGCAGGCGGATTTCTGAGTTTGAGGCCAGCCTGGTCTACAGAGTAAGATCCAGGACAGTCAGGGCTATAGAGAAACCCTGTCTCGAAAAAAACAAATCCAAAAAATCAAAAACCAACCAACCAACCAAACACCCCCCCCCCAAAAAAAAAGATGAGGCACAGATACTAATACTGAATTTTATTCATATACTAAGATGAGTCCCTAAAAAAAAGACTTTTGAAACTGGACATCAGTTTATGTCAAATGTTGTTCATCTGTTTTCTTCTGGATTGACTTGCTAAATTCAAAGCCTCCCTACATTTGCTCAAAACAATTTAAAAGTACATAATAATGATAAAGTTGTGGGATTTGATGTTGCTAAGCAGCAATCGATGGCCCAAAGTGCAATTGCAGATTCAGCAAAGATGAAATTCTGTAAAGATGCTAACTCATGAAGGGGCACTAGGCAAGCAGGGTGCTGCAGATGGGGAACAAGTTGTGGACCTCGTCTGTCCTAGACAGGTGTTTAAGGTCAAATAAAGCTCAGATAGCATACTGTTTGTTGCATTGTTCTGAAAACGGCCCAGGATATTTCCCAAAATGACTCTGGAAAATATCTCTCTGTCACTCAACAGCAGGCATCAGTTAATAGTGCAGCAAACTGTCCTCAATGTCATGGAATGCCAGAGAAATGGCAAAAGGAACTATATGCCAGTGCAATGAGGAATCCAATTACTTGTTTTGGTGAATGCGTATTTTTTTCTTAAAGTATGTTATAGTCAGGCATGCTGGATAGTTCTATGTTACCTTGAGATGGCTAAAATCATCTGAGAAGAGAGAACCTTGATTAAGAAAATGACGGATGTGTGATCTTGTTTCTGACTTTGATGGCTTCTCTGAGAGGTAAAAGACTTGTCTTTTCAATATTAAAAAAAAAAAAAAAACAAACCAACCCAGACAAACAGATTTTTAATACCCAGAGTACAAAATTGTAGAATCAGTATTCGCATTTGCTTCATAAAAAAAACCCTGATGTTCGTGGAAGAATGGTATCCTAAGGGACAGAGCCAGCCATGAAAGGAAATGCTCCCAGTGTGGCATTCTGATGTGCTAACCATGCCTTAGCCAGGATCTTACCTCTGGTGTTTCAGGTTCAGGGACTCATGTCTTCCCATCCATCCAGAAATAATTAGCCTTCCAGGTCCTGGTAAATGTTTTGAATACACCTTTAAAAGTAGAAATCTATACTGACATTGTTTATAAAATGATTTTCATGGGAATTGTAGTTATATACTTGCACTAGCAGGCCACAGCACTGGGAGTCCTAGAGGAAATTGCTGCTGTCTGAGTGCCATGTAAACTGCCCCTTCCATTGTTTTACACAGTACTTTTATCTTTTCAGATTTTAGTTATTCCAATACTTTTTCTTCAACCACACACATCACCTTAATTATATTTTGTCTTAAACATGAAAATGTATCTTGAGGGCTGGAGAGATGGCCCTGACTTCAAATCCCGGCAACTACATGGTGGCTCACAACCATCTGTGATGAGATCTGATGCCCTCTTCTGGTGTGTCTGAAGACAGCTAAATATATAATAAATACTTATTATATATTTATAATAATAAATAAACTCACATATAAATAAAAAAAATCTTTTAAAAAAAGTGACTACATAAGATCAGGCTATCAGCAAGCCGATAGGACATTTTTCTTACTTAGTTATCAGTGGGAGAGCGCCCAGCCCATGGAGGGGCACCCCTGGGCTGACGATCCTAGTTCTGTAAGAAAGCAGCCTGAAGAACCTAGAGAACAAACCAGTAAGCAGCGCTCTCCATGGCTTCTGCAGCAGCTCCTGCCTCCAAGTTCTGCCCCGTTGGAGTTCCACTTCTGAATTCCTTCAGAAGTGTATAAGTAGAATAAACCTTTTCCTTCCCAACTGTGTGTGCGTGTGTGTTTTGTCAGTGTTTTGATGCAGTAATAGGAACCTTAACAAAGAAAGTTGTACCAGTATAATGGGATCTTGTTATGACAGACTGGATCATGTGCCCTAGTTCTTCCCTCTTGGAGTATGAAAGTGCTTATTTTTGATGTTATAGGAGTCCACAGTTGGGAGACTTTAAACTTTTTAAAAAAAAGATTTTAGAGTTTTACAGAGAGTTTAAATTTTAAAAGAGACTGGGTATTTTTTGTTTTTAAAGACTGAAAATTTAGAGTGAATTTGTAAGGCTGTGGGACTTTTTTAATTTTGTAAAATGCTTTATACTGTGATGTTTATATTAATATGTGATCTTGGGGAAGAAAGGAAAAGTTGTGCCTTTACAGTGATTTGTGTGTTATGTTGACAAGTGTATTGTGCTGGATATCCTAAGACAGCAGGTGTGGCCTCACATGCCTGTAATGCCAGCATTCTGGCAGTTTAAATAGAAGGAGGGGCAGGGGGCTTGAGGCCTTATTTTAGGGCTAAAAGGAATTCAGTAAAAATTTTTCAGATGGAGAATGCCTCAGAAGAAATGTCTCACTGTGTGGCTCTGGATTTCCTATGGACATGGGGCTGGCTTTGAATTCAAAGAGATCTACCTGCATCTGCCTAAGTGGGATTAAAGGCAAATGCTATCACACCTGGCCTTACAATTATTATTATTGCTATAGTGCACACTGAACTCAGGGCTTCGTGCATGCTGGGCAAATGTTATACCCCTGAGCTATGTCTCTGCTCTGAGACAGGGAGCTCAAGCTGGGCTTCAAATGCTCCATCCTCCTGCCCCTGTCTAACTCCCAAGTAGTAGAATTACCATCTAGTAATAGAATTCTAGTAGTAGAATTACCAGTAGAGGCCCACACCATCTTGCCCAGGTCAGAGACTAAAAAAAAAAAAAATGTTTATTTTCATCTGTATGGATGCCCTTTTGTGAGTTCACTCATAATACCACATGCCTGCAGAGACCAGAGGAGGGCACTGAATCCTCTGAAAATGGAGTAGTAGGTAGTTTTGAGCTGCCCTGTGTGTGTGTGGAGAATTGAGTGTAGGTCCTCTGCAAGACAGAATATGCTCTTAACCACTAAGCTATCCTATAGCCCAATCAATTTTTTTTAAAGGAGATCGTGTGGTATTTGTCTTTTCTGTGACTGATTTTAGTCAACACATAATGACTTCCAGAGGTATACTGTGCGTATATACCACATTTTCCTAACCTATTCAGTCATTCACTGATTGACATGTTGGCTGAATTTGTATCCTAGCTATTATGCATAATGCTGAAAGAAACATGGAGAGCCAGAAGTCATAACATACTCCTCCACTCAAGAGGCTGAGACAGGAGGATGTAGAGTTTGAGGCCAGCCTGAACAATACACCAAGACCCCGTCTCAAACAGAACAAAACACAATATGGGTATCTGTGATGCAATGAATTTCTTTTCATCAGATATATACCCTGTATGGCGGCTGTAGGATCACATTGTAGCTCTGCTTGGAGTATTTTGAAGTACTTCATATTGTTTGTTTATATGCCTGTACTAAGCTATATCTAAACCAAGTGCATACAAGTTCCCTTTTCTCCACCTCCTACATTTGTTTGTTTTGTTTCTTTTTGGTACTAGGAATTGAACCCAGGGCCCCTTGAGTATTAGACAGGTCCTCTACCACTAAGCCATTTCTACAGTCCTTTTTTTGTTTAGTTTGGTTTTGGTGTTTTTTTTTTTTTTTTTTTTTTTTTTTTTTTTTTTGAGACAGGGTTTCGGTTTCTCTGTGTAGCCCTTGCTGTTCTGCAACTCACTCTGTAGACCAGGTTGGCCTCAAACTTGGATATCTGCCTGCCTCTGCCTCCAAGTGCTGGGATAAAAGTCATACACCTCCACAGTCCTTATTAATTTCAATTTTTGTGTTGCTCTGTGTGTGTTGAAACAGTCTATGTTGCTCAAGCTGGCCTCAAATTCTCTATCCTCCTGCCGCAGTCTCTTGAAAATCAGGAATTACAGGTTCATGCTACCAGGCTGGGTTATAAACATCTACCTGTCATTAATATATACACATATGCACATGTACATTAAAAACTATGGATCAGGGTGGTGGTGTATACCTTTAATCCCAGCACTCAGGAGGCCAATATCTGGTCTATACATTGAATTTCAGGACAGCCAAGGCTACACAGAGAAACCCTCTCTCCAAAACCTACCCCTCCTAAAAATACCAACCAACCAAAACAAAACAAAACAAAAAAACCCCAGCTATGAATAAAGCTGAGTTCTGGAGCTTATCCCCAGAACTGAAAATACATATGCACGTGAGTTGTTTGATAATGGGGATGTGTTATGAGAATGGAAATTCATTCTTGTGGGAACATTAGAGAGTGCATTTCAGAAATCTCCATGGAATGGTCTATGTGGTTTCTGATGCAATCAAATGATTTAATGAACACAAGATATGCAAAGCTGCTTCCAGTGTCACATGTGGACTGCTTTCACTTCATAAGTAGAAGCTGGAAACTGAAATAATTTTAAAACACAGTAAGTATGAGGATCAGCAGCACGTGCTCATCAGGGCCAGGTGTTATTAGCTATACACACTTGGATTACGATCTTTTCATGTGAATGACAGGCCTCCAGCATAATCACATGAGAGGATATGTACCACAATGCCTGCATCACTAAACTGTAAGTCTTTTGGCTGTTGTTGACCAAAATGTTATTATGTAGTACATGACTGTATTATAAAGTTTCTTTCATCACTAACCCCCTCCTCCACACTGCTACTCACAGAAGGTAACCGTGGTTAAAATCTTCTAACTTAAGCAACAGTAGATATGGCTAATCTTTATTTACATCTACCTTTTTTTTAAAAAAATTATTTATTTATTATATGTAAGTACACTGTAGCTGTCTTCAGTGTCTTTTACTTGTGAGCCACCATGTGGTTGCTGGGATTTGAACTCAGGACCTTCAGAAGAACAGTCAGTGCTCTTAACCACTGAGCCATCTCTTACATCTACTTTTAAGCAGTATTTTTTCTTTTTGTTTGCTTTCTTAGGATAGGTCTCTGGCTGTCCTGGAATTCTCACTCTGTAGACCAGCCTTGCCTTGAACTCAAGAGATCCACCTGCCTCTGCCTCCCAAGTGCTGGCATTTAAAGTGTGTACAACTATTTTTATTATTTTAAATTATATATATGTTGGGAGGAGAGGTATGCACATGTGAGTACAAGGGCCCTCAGAGGCCAGAGGCATTGCATCCTGTGGAGCTGGAGTTATATGAGCAGTGCTGGGAACCCAGCTTGGCACCTCTAGAAGAGGTAAGTGCTCTTAACCACCGAGCCATCTCTTCAGCCTTGCACATTCATCCTTTGTTGTTGTTTGAGACAAGATCTCTTTATATAGCCCTGGCTGTCCTGGAAGTCACAACTCAGAGATATTTCTTCAGCTTCCTCACTGAAATTAAAGGCATGAAGGCATGCACCACTATACTTGGCCCATATCCTCCTTTTGTAACACAACGGATATTGTACTATATACACTGCTGTGTACATGGTACTCTTCTAGAATCTTGAGACTTTTTTTAAAATGTTTGATGGCTATACTGTTTGCTGAACTACTAATAATGAAACAATAGTATTAAACTTTGACCATGCTAACTTCTACTCAACATTTATTGTTCATTATTGTTAAGAGACAGGCCAGCTCTGATTGGCCTAGAACTTGCTAAGTTGGCCAGGCTGAACTGGCCCATAATCCTTCTATGCTTTCCTTCTGAGTGTGCTCTCTCTCTCTCTCTCCCTCTTTCTATGTTATTTATAATTTTTTATTATGTATTTTGTGTGTGTTTATGCTGTATACATATAACAGGGTGGGCATATGAAGGCCATGGCTCTGTGTAGACAGATAATTTTGGGGAGTCTGATCTTACTTTCCGTTGTTTTGAGGTATGATCATGCTTATGTTCCTGATGCTCTGCTAGCTCCTCCCAGCCAGCTGCTCAGTGTTTGCCTATCTCTGCCTCCCATCACCCTGTAGGAGTGCTGGGATTACAAGGTATGGCTTTCATTAGAACTCAGGTCATTAGTCTTTCGAAGCAAGTGCTTTTGCCAGCTGAGCCACCTCCCTGCTCGCTCTGTCTCTGTTTTTTTTTTTTTTGTGGTGCTTGGGAATCAAACCCAGGGTCTGCTGCATGTTAAACATATGTTCTACCACTAAGCTTTATCTTGATCCCAGAATAGGTATATACTTTTGTGTACGTTTCAAAATGGATCCAAACGAGGGCTCTGAGCATGGAAGGCAAGTGTTTTACCACTGAGCTCTATGCCAAATCTAGATGGGGTGGTTTTAATGATTTCAAGGCAGGTAGTGGTCGATCATCTTGAAGCTGCTCAGCCATTAGTCCTGTAAGTAGGTGGTGAGAGGCCAAACGCTGTCACATGCATCATCGATAGTGATGTGCAGCTGCTTACCTTGCAAGACTGAGTCTGTGGAACACAGGAATGTGTCTTCTGCAGCATTACTGCCTCTCATGGTGTCTGAAAATAACCAATGTCCTGTTTTGGGAAAGCTTTGGAATCTGAGTCAGAGCAGACATCATTTTGGACAACAATTTTGCTATTTTTGATGTTTCATAACATATATAAGTACATTGAGTATTTACGACTTAGCTTTGCTTTCCTAGAACAGATATAATCACCAGTCCCAGACTAACCATAGCGTAGTCATCAGGGACAAACACTTTTAATCCATAACTCTGTCGGCAACAGAATTCGTGTGTAACTGATGAAACAGATTCAGAGAGATTGATTAACTTACCTGTAGTTAGTGAGCATTAGTGCCAAAATTTAATGCCAGTCAGGTTGGCCCCAGCTCCAATGCCCTTAACTACTCAAAAGTATCTACATGTAACCTGTCACCTTCTAAAAAAAAGCCACAAGTCATGTCATATGCCTCAGTCCTAAGTGAGAAGATGAAGGCAGGCTACAATGAGAATTGGTATTTTGAACTTTTGTTGTTTTTTATTTCTCTTTGAGAAATTTCTTTTTGAGGTCTCTCTAAGCAGTTCTGGCTGTCCTGGAACTCAATGTGTAGACAACACTGGCTTTGACCTCACAGGGATCCGACTGCTTCTGCCTCCCAAGTGCATGCAGGGATCATAGGTGTGAACATTTCATTTTTTTCTTGTTATAATGTAAATTCCAAATGGAGAACTTTGTTTTGAACAAAATAGCTATAGCATCAGTGCCTGAAACAGGTAGTAAGTAGAAACTAAAAAACTAAAAAGGTTGAATTAATGAATGAGGAAGGTGTATGTTACACTAAACACTTGAAAACTTTCTGCTTCTTTTAATATTACATACCTAATTTTTGCTACAGGACACAATACCCTGTTTGATTTTAAGAGCTTCCAATAAAATTGTAGGAAGTGAACACTAAGTGTTAGCATTAGATCTGTGCAAATCATTGAAATCAATACAAATATATTGGCCTTTCTCACACTTGGAAGAAGATGTTGACTTTTGAAACAACTTGGTACAAATTATTGGTAGATTTTAGGATTGGTCACATCTTAGAAAACAACTTCTGTCAAGGAAAAGCAAGTTTGATGGTGGTTTCCCAGGACAGCTGAGGATACACAGAGAAACCTTGTTTAAAAAAAAAACAAAAAAACCCCCATAGAATAAATAAATAAATAAATGATAAAAAAGTTAAAAAAAAAGAGAAAGAAATGTAAAACTCAAATCTGGTGGTAAGAATATCCTGAGAGAAACGGGGTACAGGGGCCAGCAAGATGGCTCTGTAGCTAAAAGCACTTGCTCTGTGTGTCTGACAACCCAAGTTTGATCTCCACAACTCACATTTTAAAAAATCTACATATATGTTTAATATTTAAATATTAAGTTTATATTTAATTATATATATATATATATATATATAATTAAAACATTCTTGCAGCAATCTTCTGGAAGCTTTTGCCTGCACTGAGTGCCAGAAACAAGAGATCCTGTCTCAAAAACAAGGTGGAGGGTCTAGGAAAATGACTCAGCAGTTGAGAGAGCTTGCTGCTCTTGCAAAGGACCCATGTTTGGCTCCCATGCTGGGTGGCTCACAAACACCCAACACTCCAGTTCCAAGAGATCCAATGCCTCTGTCCTCCATGGGCAACTCACCCTCATATACACATACTCACAGATTTATAATAATTAAAAAAAATAAATCTTAAACAGTTAGGAGAGAATCAACTTCTGAAAAGTTGTCTTCTGACTTTCACATGTACACTGTGGAATATTCATCCTCCCCACCATACACACCAAATCAAAAAGAAAAATACAGGGGATAGGTTGAGTTGGGAACAGAAGAGGTGGTGGGGAGGAGAATGACTGGAATTTACAATCACTCATACATCCTAGGGTTTAATTCCCTAAGTGGAATTTAAAATGCCCCCAAATTAGGGGCATTTTGGGGGTGATGTAGAAGCCTAGTGCAATGGAAACCCCATGGAATTTATGAGATTAACCCTAGCAAAGACTCTTAGTAATGGGGGACACAGAAGGTAAACTGGCAGTCTTCTGTAATTAGTCATAACCTCAAGTAGAGTGACTAGAATACCAACCCAGGCACAAAACCTTCCACCAATAGTTTGTTCTGCCTACAGAGTGTTCCAGACCAGAACTTAAAATAATCATCAGAGACCACAGAGACTTCATCGAGCAACTGATGGGGAGCAGACACAGGGTCCCATAGCCAAACATTAATGGAGCTCTAGGAGTTCTGTAGAGGAGAGGGAGGAAGAATCGGAGGAACTCAAGAGGTTAGGGACATCACAGAACCCAGACTCAACAGGCTAGGATTCACTGTGGCGTGTAGAGATCAGGGAGCCTGTAGGGGTCTGACTCAGGTCCTCTACAGATATGTTCTGGCTGAATAGGTTGGTGTTCGTGGGGCAGCTGGGGCTGTCACGGACTCTTTTGCCTGCTTGTGGGACCCTTTTCCTCCTACTGGGTTGCATTGTGCCAGCCTTGATGTGATGGTACGTGCCTGGTCTTATTGTTGTGTTTTATGCCCTGTTTGATTGATGTTCTTGGGAAGCCTGTTCTTTTCTGAGGGTACATGGACGGGGTTGGATCTGGGGGAGAGAGGAGGGAGGAGAAACTGCAGTTGGATGTAATGTACAAAAAAAAATAAAAATAAAAATAAGTTTTAGAAAAGAGGACTGGGGGGCTGGAGAGATGGCTCAGTGGGTAAGAGCACTGACTGCTCTTCCACAGGTCCTGAGTTCAATTCCCAGCAACCACATGGTGGCTCACAACCATCTGTAATGCTATCCAATGTCCTCTTCTGGTGTGTCTGAAGACAGCTACAGTGTACTCACATACATAAAATAAATAAACCTGTTTTTTTAAAAAAAAAAGAAAGAAAAAGAAAAGAGGACTGGAGAATGCTAGGATGTGTGGGTGATTTTAAATTCTTACATGATAAAGTTTGCAATTATGTCAAAATCATTGACCATTGACTCTCCTATTTGAGCATGTAACAAAATGGATTTGTGTCATGTCCTGTAGGTCATGTCTTCTGAATTAATCCCTTCCCCTGATGTTTACTTCTAGCCTCTTGCTGGACCAGGTTGGCCTATGCTGTGTTACTTTTCCTTGGGAGATAGAAAGAAAGGCCTAGTCATTCTTGGGGAAAGGGCACTGGCAGACCAAAGAAAGAATTCTATCCAAGTTCAGCTTAGTGAACCATTGAGTTTATTGAGGCCACTTACAGGTACATGGGTGACTCAAAGGCAGTTACATCACCAGGAAGTCCCTTGGGCAGTTTATGGGCAACTATACAAATTAAAAACCTCACCTGCAGAATGGGTGATTCACAAAGAACCTGCACCCTGCACCCCGAGGAGTTCCTTGGACCACTATAGGCAGCTTCAGTAATGGAAGAGTCCTCCTTCTGGTCAACTTGCTCCTGAATATGCACCTTCCTCTCATAGGGGTATTAGTAGGCCTGGTCCAATGAGTCTTGTGGCTGAGTTAAGACATCAATGATCACGTCCATCTTAGAAGAAATTACTACACAATAGCCTAGAAGATCTAATCTGGTTTAAATCTAAAAGCTAGAAGAAAGTTTCCTAACAGTCTTGAGAGTTTGGGGGTAAGGGAACTGAAAGAGGGGCCAAAGAAATGTAAACAGGATTTCTTTAGGTAGGCTAAGAGTAATTTTTACCTCATAACCTCTGGCTTAATTGCTCAGGAAGTAAAGATAGCTGAAAGGCTTGGCAGGGTCTAGAGATAGAGGAAAGTTCTGGGTAGGCCAAAGGAAGAAAGTAAACATTTGCTGAATAAAACAATGGTGCGGTGAATCGCGGTCACTGGGGTGACGCTAACTCCATTTGTAGGGTTTGTTAGAAAACAGTATTCAATTGTGGCAAATTGTATTTTCACAATATATCAAGTATGAATAAAAGCATTTCCCAACAACTTCCTTTTGTAAAGTAACTTTGAAACAAGGTCCTAAAAGTCTAAAGTTCACAAAAGGTGTGCCATGGCTTAGAATAGAGAAACTCTAGCAGAGGTCGCGCGAAAATGAGAGAGAGACTCACTATGGAGTTCAGGAAGGTATTGAACATCGTCCTCCCCTGGTCTCCAGTACTGAGATTACCAGCGTGCCACCCGGAGCCTGGCTTAGTAAGGTCTTACTTTAGCTTTTAGTTAAGAGTTGGTCGGATCAGAGATTAGGGGCGATGATGATGATAATGAAGTCACGATGGTCTGTCCTTGTGAAGTCAAAGTCATCAAAGCGTTCACGTCATTCTTTCATACTACCACCTGTAGTCCTGGCCGGCGAGGAACACCAGAGCCCACCACACGGGCCGGGTGGGGGCTCCCGGCGGGAACCGGGTGGCCAAAGCCCGGCCCTGGTCTCCGCGTTAGGCGCCGGGCAGGGTCTTCCGAGAGCCCTCCTCATTTTCTCCCTTTGCAAGGCCTAATGGGAGTTGTAGTTCAGCGGTAGGAAGACCCACTCGGCCCAGTCCCGTCCTCCGTTTCCTCTACGCCCCGGATGAGGGCGAAGACTCGGGACAGCGGGGCCGGGCCCAGCGAACGCCGAACTACAATTCCCGATGGACCCGAGATTCCAGTACGCGGTCACAGGTACCCGCGGCAGGATCCGCGCCGGGCGCACGCGCACCGAACAGTGGCGGGACTCGGCCGCGTGCGCTTTCCCGCCCTCGTCACGCCCTGCGCCGTCGGTAGGGCTGTCTCATAAGCTGTAGGCATTCTCCGCGCGCTCCTCCTTCTCCGTTTCTCCCGACGTCCAGGCTCCGCCCGTTTCCCTCCTCCAGGGCAGCCTCAGCCCGCTCCTGTCTTCCGTGCCTCTGCTACTTCTGCTGAAGGAGGAGGCTCCATGTTGTCCCCTCAGCGAACTGCAGCGGTGGCATCGAGAGGAGCAGGTGAGGCGCCCAGTTTTCCCGGGACCCGCTCCGTGGTCACCCACGCTGTCGTCCAGCGCTTCCGCTCCGAGGTGACAAGCCTCCCCTGCCGCTCCTTTTTTTGGTGTGGCGACGGGAGGCCGCACCGCCGGGTGTCTCGGCTCCGAATTCAGGGCTGGGGCTCCTGGGGCGGGCAACGTTCTCAGTGTCGGCCGGGAGCCGGCGGCCTCCTGCGGCCTGGTGGTCTGCCCCGTCGAGCTCCGCCCTGTGCTGGGCAGGGCGTGCCGGGCGGCGGCGCGCTCCGGGTCGGGAACCGAGACTCGCGGTCGAGTTTAACGGGCCCGGACCGGCGGGAAGGAAGGCTTTATTGTTGAGCCTAAAGTGCTGGAATGCTGCGGTGCAGCCTTGGAGTTGAAATGTTTTATTTTAATCGGAAAGACCTTGAGTTACAAGTATTAGTAAAGTTCGTTTTCCACTCGCGCTTATCTCCATGTTAGGAGATAAAAGAACTGGCCTAAATTTGGTTGTTTGGCTTTGCAAGGTTTTTGTGTTTTGTTTTTTTTGTTTTTTGTTTTTTGCTTTCGTTTTTTGTTTAAAGTAAGTTTGGTTCCTTTGGCTTTCCCGGAGACATAAAATGAGGTAGTAAAAGTACTAAATGAAAGCCAAATAGTCCCACCATAAATTCAGAGATGCGATTTTGCCTGTCATTTTACCTGGCACTGTGCTTGTTTAATGGGTACGGCAACTGAAATTGCAAGTTTCAGTTGAGAAATCGAGAGGAAAAAAAAAAAGAGTCAACAGTACTGTTTGAAGAATTTTTCAGCAAACCCCAGTCTTCACATTTGAGTACGAAGTGGAATGTTTTGTGCAAGGTGAAGAAGAAAAAAAAAAACCTAACAAAGTAAAACGGCTTGGTTCTCAGTTTTGTTTTGGAGAAGTGGAGTAAAATCTACGTACAGACTTGTAATCTGTCAGTATTCAGTTTACATACAGACTGGAACGTCAAAGGAGGCCTGTTTTGGTTCCTACGGAAGGAAACCAGCTTCTGTTCTAGAAATTCCCATGCCGCTTTAATATGAGGGAGGGAATGTATGGTTGAAAAACTTTCACATAGTGAACCATATAAGGCCAGTACCAACATATTGTTTTATTTGCAGTGGTTTACTGTCTCTTGTAATAGTCATAACCATAGGAAAAACTGTTGGTGGTGGTGCACGCCTTTAATGCACTTGGGAAGAAGAGTCTGAGTTCAGAGCCAGCCTGGTCTACAGATCGAGTTCCAGGACAGCCGAGGCTACACAGAAAAACCATCTCTGGGGTTGGGGGGCGGGGGAACAAAACCAACCAAACCAAATAACAAAACAAGACACACTCCCCCAAATAAACCCACAAACAACAAAATAAAACAAAAAACAGTGGGAGGTGTGATTGTATGCCAGAATAATTTTCTTAGTGTTTAGTAAATAAGACCAATTTGTTTTGTGGCGCTAGCACGAACTCAGTTTTGTACTTTCACATCGCTTAACCCTAGTTCCTAGGGCGCCTCACAACGGTGTTTAAAAAAATTTTTTTTAATGGGCATGATGATGCCTGCATTTAATAGTTATAGCTCTGGAGGAGTGGGGGCAGTCAGGATCCTGTTTGGCTACATAGTGGATTTGAAGCTCAGTCTGGTTTATTTACATGAGACCCTTTATCAAATTTCCATTCCCGAAAAATAAAAAGAAAAAAGTTGGTTTATAAATAAAAGTTATAATCACTAATTAAAACAAAATTGATGGCATATACCTATGATTTAGCACTCTGGAGGCTGAAGCAGGAGGATTTCTAGTTGGAGGTTTTATTCCAGTAAACCAAACAATCCTAAAATGAATAATAGAGAATCATATGGAAGAGGAATATAAAGTTCACTCCTGCCTGCCCTGTGAGCAGCTTAGATGGATGTGAACCTGTTTGAAAATTGATAGAGAATTTACTCATGATAGGTCAGCCCAGTGGCTCAGCAAATGAAGGCTTTTTTTTTTTTTTTTACCATTTAAGCTTAACAACCAAAATTTGATTCCTGGGACTCATATCATACAAGGAGAGAACTGATTTCTACAAGTGTACAGTCTTACAATGTACATGTGTACACACATTAAATAAATAAATGTAATTTAAATTTTTAGCCGTAATAACCAGCATGCCTGCTAATCTTTGATCTTTATTTTATTTTATGTATACTAATACACTGTAGCTCTCTTTAGACACACCAGAAGAGGGCATCATATCCCATTACAGATGGTTGTAAGCTACCATGTGGTTGCTGGGAATTGAATTCAGGACTCTGGAAGAGCAGCCAGTGCTCTTAACCACTGAGCCATCTCTCTTTAGCCCTTTCTTTTTTTGTTTTTGTTTTTGTTTTGTTTTTTTTTTTTTTGAGACAGGAATCGTGTGGCCTAGGCTGGTCTCAAGTTGAGGCCTTAAACTTCTGATCTGCTTCTACCTCTGAAGTGATGTGATTGCAGGCGTGCACTCGTTGCACCAGATGCTGTTAAAAGTTCCTTATGGTCTTGTGTTTTCGTGTTGAGAAGTGTTAAAGTAAAACAATGGCATTTTAAAATTTGAATTTTCCTGGGCTGCCTGTCAGACTCTAGGGACATATTTAATGCTTAGGGGAAATAGGGGGTAGTATAATGCAGTTTAGGACAATCCTCTGTTGTTTTAGAGCTGTGGTTATGTATTACCTAGAAACTTAAAGCCTGCATATGCTTGGGTCTTGTGGAGTATAGTGATGCATGTCTTTAATCCCAGCACTTGGGAGGCAGAGGCAGGCAGATTTCTGAGTTCAAGGTCAGCCTGGACTACATGGTGAGTAGAACATCTAGAACTACACAGTGAGACAGTCTCGAAAAAACTAAAAAAATAAAAACTGGGTCTCACTATGTAGCCATGGTTGGACTGGAACTTCTTTTGTAGATGAGGCTGATCTTGAACTCATGGAGATATGACTCCCTCTTCCCAGTTTTCGGATACTCACTATTCTAAGCACAATGCATAGTTTTTATTTTTTTTTTCTTTTTCGACACAGAGTTTCTCTGTGTAGCCCTGGCTGTCCTGGACCTCATTCTGTAGACCAGGCTGGTCTCGAACAGAAATCTGCCTCTGCCTTCCAAGTGCTGGGATTAAAGGCATAGGCCACTACCGCCCTGCTAGATCTTGATTTTATTTATTCAGGGGCCAGGAAACAGTGAAAAGGAAAATCCTCATTTTATGTATTTATAATAAAATTTCTCCAATGGTAGTTGTGTACATATGAATAATTTATTTGACAGAAAATAAGCATTTGTTATCAGTATTTATGTTGAAAATTTGTTGCTTTTTACAAATTAAAAATGTTTTTCTTTGAGTTTCTTTTGCTAGAACATGCTAGATGTGTCTTACAGCTAAAAGTATGTTATAAATAAAGTGATAGGCTTTACTCATATATAGAAAGTAAGCAAAGGATTGGTGTAAGGGCATGGTTATATCGAAATGGTAAATCTAAGCCGAGTAAATATTGCCAATTAAGATAATCTTGTTTTTAAGCACTTTCCCTCTAAAAAAGCTTTTCTTTAAGCTCGATGTGGTGGCCCACATCTGTAATCACAGTTTTAGGGAGACGGAATTGCCGTGGATTTGATGCCAGGCTAGACGACATAGTGAGTTCCAGGACAGCTTGAGCTACAGAATGTCTCAAAAAAGAAAAAACTAAAGGTAAATCAAAACAACAACAAAGAAACCAAACTAGACTAAAACAAGAAGAAACTAAGAAATGAAACAAGAAAGGTTTAAGTTTAATTTGACTAATTAAAACCTTCAGATTAGATATCCTGTGTTTGGGAAAGGCAAGTACAACCACTATATGCAGAAGCAACCAAATCTCTTTGAGTTCAAGGCAAGCATCATCTGCAGAGCCAGTTCTAGGCCAGCAGTACTACACAGAGAAACCCTGCCTTGGAAAACAGTAATCACAACAACAAAAGAAAGAAAGAAAAAATTGTCCTCTCCCTCATCCCCTGGGACTGGAGAGGTGATAGCTTAGTGGGTTAGAGGGTTTACTACTCTTGGAGAGACACATTTGGCTCTGTACCTTCTGCTACAAGGGATCAGTTGTTACTTTCTGGCCTCCTCCATGCATGTGCTGCTCATAAATTGGGGAGGGTACACACATATATGCATGAAAAAAATCATAGCCAGGTAGTGGCACACACATTTAGTCTTAGGACTTGGGAGGCACAGGCAGGTGTATCTCTCTGAGGCCAGCCTGGTCTACAGAGCAAGTTCCAAGACAGCCAGGATTATACAAATAAACACCTGCCTTGAACACCTCCTCTTCCCTAATTTTTTTTCTCTAGCTGATAAAAGGCTGAATAGTTTTTATTTTTGTTTTAAGATGAAGGACTTTCTGTATTGCCTAGACTGTCTTTGAACTATAGATTCAAGTGATCCCCACTTCAGCATCTTGAATAGCTGTGACTGCTGGTATATACCATCTCACTTAACTTTTGATTTAAGTTTTAGATTCAGCCCTGTCTTTTTTTTTTTTTTTAGATTTATTTATTTATTTTTATGTATATGAGTACACTGCAGTTGTCTTCTGACATACCAGAAGAGTGCACTGGATTCCATTACAGATGGTTGTGAGCCACCATGTGGTTGCTGGGAATTGAACTCAGGACCTCTGGAAGAGCAGTCAGTGCTCTTAACTATTTAACCGCTGTGCTATTTCTCTAGCCCTCAGCCCTGTCTTTGTAGTTTCTGAATCTTTTTTAGTTAAAAATTATTATCATCATCATTATTATTGTATGTGAGTTCATGATGGATGTGTGTGGGTGATTATGCCATGGCCTGTATGTGGAGGTCAGAGAACAACTCAGTATATTCACCTCTCTGCTTCTGGGTCCCAGCGGTGGAATCCAGGTCAGCAAACTTTTGAGGCAGCACTTTTACTTTCTGAACCCTCTTGGCTGCCCAGTTTCTGAATCCTAAATACTAGACATACTTTGTTAAAAACCCATAACACATTAGATGTTTCTCTTAGCAGGTAAATGGTTTTGTTTAGCATCTTATGCTAAAGCACAAAGATTGTCTATAGTAAATGAATTGGAAAAAACTTTCTTCATAAATGTTTTAATTAGAATACACATTTTCCCCAATGTTCTGGTTGGTTGGGTTTGAGCAGCTTCATGGAACAAGCTTTTCTGTGTATCTACTGGCACATTTCCTGCCTTAAGGTAAAGTGCAACACAGAAGCTGGAAAGAACTACATGCTGCAGTTGTGGAGTCAGGAGAGGCTTCTTAGCATGCTTGCTTTGTCTGTGATGTTTTCTCTGGCTTTGTGCTTTAAGGACTGCCAGCAAGGCAAGGCATGGAGATGGTATGCCTCTTTTTGGGTGTGTTGCTCTTGGCCTTAAGAGAATATGTTATTTCAGAAGGGGACTGGAAAACTCAGGTCATAACTCTACCATGAGTCATATAGTCTACTCAGTAAAATGTTTTTGTAACTTGGCTCCAGTGCTTTTAAGAATCCTTTGGACAGAGAGGATGAGTACTGAAGATAGTTATAGCACAGTAGTTCTTTTTTACTTTTTTTTTTTAAAGTTTTTTTTTTCCTGTTAAGTTTTCTTTAAGAGTTATTTTATGTGTATGAGTGTTTTGCCTGCATGCATGTATGTATCCCATGTTCATGCCTGGTGCCTGCAGAGGTCAGAAGAAGGCATCATACACCTTGGAAGTGGAGTTGTGCACAGTTGTGAGCTGCTCTGTGGGTGCTAGGAGCCAAATCCCAAGCCCTACAAGAGCAAGAGCTGTCTTTAACTACTGAGCCATCTTTCTAGCTCCTCAGTGGTACTTAACAGAAGATGACTTTTGCATCTGTCTGGCTTTTTTTTTTTTTTAAGATTTATTTATTTTATCATTGTAAGTACACTGTCACTCTCTTCAGACACAGCAGAAGAGGGCATCCGATCCCATTATAGATGGTTGTGAGACACCATGTGGTTGCTGGGAATTGAACTTAAGACCTATGGAAGAGCAGTCAGTACTCTTAATCACTGAGCCATCTCTCCAGCCTGTCTATGTGCCTTTTAAAAATGTCTGTAGGTGTTTTTGGATGTCAACCTTATGGGTAATACTAATACATAAGTGTGCAGTGGGTATAGACTAGGGATGCTGCTAAATATCAAGAAGTCCAAAGGATCCCCTCTTTCCACAAAGGGTTTTCTGGCCATTAGTTGTCAGTATTGCCAAAATTGCCAAGCTTGATCCTACACTGTTTAATTAATCCATTAAATTTTTTGAAGTAGCAATGGTAACTGCTTTCAGTTAGCCATTTTCATTGAACACTATTCAGATAGTTTTCTTTCTTTTTTGTTTTTGTTTTTGTTTTTGTTTTTGTTTTTTGGATTTGGTTTTTTGAGACAAGGTTTCTCTGTATAGCCCTGGCTGTCCTGGAACTCACTCTGTAGACTAGGCTGGCCTGGAACTCAGAAATCTGCCTGTCTCTGCTTCCCAGAGTGCTGGGATTACAGGTATGCGCCACCACCACCTGGCTCAGATAGTTTTCTTAAATATTCAGGTAGTATTCTTAAATATTTTAAATTTAAACTGACTCATTATGGGACTAGGCATGTACCACAGTTGGTAGAATACTTGTGTAGCATGCACTAAGCCATGATTTGTATTCCAGAACCCCCATGAAACTGGGCCAATGATCCCAGTATTCAGGAAATGAATTCAGGAGGATCAGAAATTCATGGTTATTCTAGCAAGTTCAAGGACACCCTAGGCTACATGATATTCTATCTTACTGGTTTTATGTGTGTATCTATTTGTGTATTTGTGGTGCTTGGGATCAAATCCAGAGTCTTGTGACTGTTAAGACAAGTACTCTACCACTGAGGGTGTACGTACTCTACCTTTAGGCCTCCTAACAGTATTCTTATAGTTGAACGTGAAATAAAATAGGTTTTATGTATTTTTTTGTAAGATTGAAAAGGCTAACCATGATTAGTATCCAACCTATGCTGTGCTTTTTAACCTATGCCAATTTTTTTCTTTCCCCTTTGGTAGGGGAGACAAGGTTTCTCTGTTGTGTCCTTTTGGCCTTGAACTCACAGAGGTTCACCTGGGATCAAAGGTGTCCTCTATTAGGATCCTGTGCCAGATTGGTTTTGTTGGTCTAGGTATTAAATCCAGGGCCTAATTTATCTTAAGCATGCGCAATAATATTGAGCTCCAGGCTTCCCAGCTCCCTCTACCCCAGCCTGGGCTGGCCTGGAATTTGCTGTGTAGACCAGGCTGGCCTCAGAAATCCTGTCCTTCTGCTTTCCAAGTGCTGGGATTAAAGTTGAGATCTACCATTCCTGGCTTTGTTTTTTCAGGCCTGTAATGTGGGAATCAGTGCCGTAATATCCATGTCTAGAAAATTTTCTAATTTACCTGTTAGTCTTTTAACTTCATTTTTCATTCAGTGTAATTCTTTTTAGTGTGGAAACTATATGGAATGTAGTTTACTAGGGAGATTGTTTGAATTGGCCTATTAAACCTCTTGGTTAGTGTGGATTAGATATATTGTGTCAAAGTAAAGGATAAGTCAGTAGTTCAAAGGTAATTAGGAAAAAGGTTGTAATGTCCACATAAGCTGTTAGACTATTTTTTCATTACTAAAGATTTTCAACATGCTAAAATGTTGACAGTTATCATGAGCAATTTTCAGCAGTAATTAGACAACACTGACAACAGTATTTCTATTTATTTTCTTGAAGCAAAGGCTTACGTTTAAGTGGATGTGGATGTAACTAGATAGGTCAGAATTTCGCATATTTTGATAAGTCTCATCTGTTGTCCACATTTGTGTAAGTGCTTATAATCTCTAGTATCATCTATCGTCTCAGCATGCAGATGTGTACTTTGGAAAATAACTGCTTATTTAAAGAGAAAGCAGGGGGCTGAAGAGATGGCTCAGTGGTTAAGAGCACTGGCTGCTCTTCCAAAGGTCCTGAGTTCAATTCCCAGCACCCACATGGTGACTCACAACCATCTGTAATGGAATCTGATGCCCTCTTCTGGTGTGTCTGAAGACAGTGTACTCCTATACATAAAATAAATAAATAAGTCTTTTTAAAAAAAAGGGAAAGGAGGATATTATTCTTGAGACTAAATGAAATCAAGAATTTGAGATTCTTGAGAGATAAGCGGGATGCTCATGCCTGTAATCCCAACAGGTATCTGGGAGGCCATGTAAGGATGATTGCCATGAGTTCTATCCTAGCCTGAACTACAATGTGCGACCCTGTCTCTGCAAACAACCCCAAACGGAAAAACACAACAGAAAATCAAAAAAGTAGCAGTTAGATTTTAGATCTAAACAGTTTCTACCTGACTTTGTCGTACAATGGAGATGTTGAACTGAAGCGGTTTATTCAGTGCAGAACCAGAGCCAGAACTCTAGTATTGTTATGGAGGCTGTTCTTCCCTGCACACAGCCTCGTTACAGTGATGACCTTTGCCTTTAATCCTTGCACTGTAAAGCCAACACTCTAGAGACTGAATCAAGAAGACTGAGAATCTGAGGTGATCCCAGACAAAAAGCTCAAATAAAAATGTTGCCAAATAACATTTGCTAAGGCAGAAACTTGAGTTATAGAAGAGAGAAATGATAATCAGACTTGGTAATATATTGCATGTAGGGCGATAAGGCTGGGAAAATGCAGAGGACTTGGATGGAGTAATTGAGAGGAACCATTTTGAAATATTAAGTGTAAACTTGTAAAATGTTACCTCTGGGGAGTTTTGAAAGGAGACTGGAGGTGAACCAGTTGGATTACACAGGCTGAGTGGTAGAACTGGAATAAGGGCATGTCTCCTGACTCTTCCGATCATTGTGTTTGCATATATCCCTCCTGTTAGTAAGAGTAGAACAGTTAGTGACTCAGTACTTAGGCCTTTGAACTTGTCACTTCAGAGATTAGAGAGGAGGGGAGTTAGAACATCAAAATACAGGGTAGAAGAAGAAAGAAAAATGGTAAAAAATGAGCAAAGAGTTAAAATTATAAAATAAAGAACTCATTGAAGCTGGCCATAGTGGTCATGCCTGTAATCCTAGCCTTGGGAAGTAGAGGTAGAGAGATCAAGAGTTCAAGGTCAGCCTTGGCTACATTTTGATTTTGAGAACCCCCCCTCCTGTTTCTCCTAAAAAGTTCAGTGAGAGAGTAAGAACTACAGGAGATTACAGAAGAGCATTGGTGTAAATCAGCTACTGAGGGTGAGGAAAGAAAAGAACTACTGCAGGGAGATGCCAAAGGGCATGCTAAGATTTTCCCTGAATAGAGGTTTTAAGTTCTCGTCCCCCACCCCCTGCAAGATAGGAGGGAGAAACAGGGTCTCTGTATAACCTAGGTTTGCCTCAAGCTTTCAAAGCTCCATAGTTCTAGGATTATTAAGTTATAGCTCCTAGTCTGGTTGCTAAATTTATTTGCAAAGGTTATTTGTTTGGGACAGGGATAGAGTCTCATGTAATCCAGAGTGTCTTTTGTTTCACTGTTTCTGTTTTTGTTTTTTGATTTTTGTTTTTTGAGACAGGGTTTCTTTGTGTAGCCCTGGCTTCCCTTGAACTCAGAAATCTGCCTGCTTCTGCCTCCCAAGTTCTGGGATTAAAGGCATGCGCCACCACTGCCTTGCGTTCCCTGTGTTTCTGAAGCTGGCTTAAAATGCCTGTTTCTCTTGTCTCTGCCTTTTGAGTGAGGGATTTCAAGCATGTATGACCATTCTCTACCTAATTTCTCTACATTATAGGCTGATAATATTGTAACGAATGGAGTAATAGTATGTACACATCTCAGTGGAAACAGGAATATGGGAAGGGAAACTGTATTGAACACCTAATATATGTCAAACTGTTTATTGAACACTTAATATATGACACCTTATGTCATAGCATAAGGCTATGCTTTAGCCTTTAGACTTTTTTTTTTTTTTTTGAGATAGCTTTTCAGTATATAGGCCATGCTAGACTTGAACAGATGATGTAGCATAGTTTGGGATTGAATCAACCATTGTTCTTATGCCCTCTAATTGCAGCTGGGTATTAGGTTTATAAATGGAGGCTGAAATGGTTATGTTTTCTAGAGTTACATTGAGCCATAGGCTTTGGTTATGTCAGTTTTTGTTGTCTGCTTTTTGTGGGCATAGTTCAGGGAACTTGGAGGACATAGCATTGAACAAAAGACAAAAAAAAAAATCTTGCCCTCATAGAACTTATGTTTTGGAGTAGAGAAAGCCAAGATTCAGGCCTTGTCCTGATGCTGGACCCTATTTTTATTCATTTTATCATTCTATTTAAGAGGGTAGGTCAGATAGCTTCCAGGTAAAAATGCTTGCTGCTTGCTAGCCTGCTATCCTATGTTCAACCCCTGGGACCTACATGGTATAAAGAGAGTACTAATTTCTGTAAATTTTCCTCTGATGTCTATATATGTAACTAGACACCAGTGCAAGCATACACACACACACACACACACACACACACACACACACTCAAAAATTAAAACTGAGTACTCAGAGTGTGGGGTGGGTGATCCAGACAAGGGTAGTTGAATATTGAAGTCTAGGTCAAGAGCAAGAAGCATTTCAGACCTTGGGAGTAAGTAGTGACATAGGTCTTCTACTTGAAATTGTGGCCTTAAGATAAGGCTTGAGCCCTAGCTTTCTCACTGTAGAAATGCCAGTGAGAATGAATTTTACAGTAGGATGAGAAGTCAGGACAGTATGGGACAGTGGAAGTACTTACAGGATGGGAACAGCCTTGAGCTGTCGGTCCATAAACTGCTTTATTTTGTATTTTTATGTTGCTAGGGGTAGAACACAGGGCTTTATGCATAGGCAGGCCTCTGCCACTGAGCTGCGTCCCTATACCTTGTAATTTTGATAGCTTTTAATGTGACTGTCTTCATGGTGTACTTAATATTTATATTTAGTTTTTTGAGACAGGGTTTCTCAGGACAGTTCTGGCTCTCCTGGAATTCATTCTGTAGACCAGGCTGGCCTGCAACTCAGAGATCTGACTGCCTTTGCTCCTGAGTGCTGGGATTAAAAGCGTGTGTGCACTACCACTGCCTGGCTATGATATACTTAATATGTAAAGAAGTATAAGACTCCAGCCCCAAGGGATGAGGTAGTTAAAGGACCAGTCAGAGATAGTGACTGTGCTAGGTGGGAAAGGGAAAGGGCATGCTGGATAGGAATAGGACTCTAAGTTGTCATTTTTTTTTCCAATGTCTTCTTTGAGGGCAGGATTTTTTTTTTTTTTTTTTTTTTTTTTGTCTCTCTGTTCAGTACTACATATCCTAAGTTCCCTAGACAAATAAGCCACTGCTGAGATAAACCATCTAACCTCTAAGGTTTTAATTAAGGAATCTTTTTAAAATACATTTTATTTATTTATTTTTACTTATTTTACATCCTATTCACTGACCCCTTCCAGTCACCCCCTCCCACATTTTTTCCTGCCATTCCCCTACCCCTTCCCCCTTTCTTCTGATTGGATAGGGCCCTGCCTTGGGGGCATTCCCTCACCCTGGTACTTCAAGTCTCTTAGAGGCTAGGTGCTTTCCTCTGCCACTGAGGCTAGACAAGGCAGCCTGGCTAGTAGAACATATCCCACATGCAGGCAACAGTTTTGGGATAGCTCCTGTTCCAGTTGTTCTAATTAAGGAATCTTAACGATTGTGGAGTCCAAGATAAATTAGCAAAGGCCCTTTATCTGTTATGGAAATCAGTAATAAAACCCTGCTGTCTTTAGGAAGCAGGATGGTGATGGTATGGTAAAGAGTGGGGTGCTCACTGTATATAAATTGATTTGTTGGTGATGTGTACATTTCAAAATAATTCATTTTCTTTTTTGTGGCCCAAATAAAAAAAGACTGTTAGTGAACATGGTCCCTTTTAGCTCAGAGGATGTTAATGACTTCTTATAGTCCCAATGAAGGGGCATGCACAGGTCCCCCAGCTCTCATACTAATATAGCCTGTTTTTCTTTATTCTTGCCTAATGTATTGCAGGAACCAAGAGAGGCAACATGAGTAACAGTTTCCTTTTCATTCTCCCTGTCCTCAGCAGTGTCCAACTTTACTTGATGTGCAGTTCATTTTTATCTTTTTGTCATTGGGTTATTCCATCTTGCCTATAACCTGTACAGTCTTATCTTTCATTCCTTTTGGCTGATAGTGCCACCAACAACTTTAGGGTGCTACTTAGCCTTTGACTGTGTAACACTGCATATCACTCATGTTGGCTATGTGTCATCTCGTTCATTTGTGCTGAAATAGAAAAATTGCTGGAATTGAAAGGTCTAGTGTACAAACTTAATAATAAAACTCTTGGGAGACTTTTTTTTTTGTTTTTTGTTTTTTTGTTTTTTTGTTTTTTGGATTTTGGTTTTTTTGAGACAGGGTTTCTCTGTATAGCCCTGGCTGTCCTGAAACTCACTCTGTAGACCAGGCTGGCCTTGAACTCAGAAATCCGCCTTCCTCTGCCTCCCAGAGTGCTGGGATTACAGGCGTGCACCACCACTGCCCGGCTCTTGGGAGACTCTTGTATTGGTTACTTGATTTGGCTGTGTTTGAAAGTTGCTATGTTACTGAGTTAAACAAAATAGGAATCTTTCAGAGGTTTAGTCCATTATCATCATGGCAGGAAGCCTGGCAATATGCAGGCAGATACGGTGCAGGGGCAGCTGCGAGTTTTATATCTTGATTTACAGGCTGCACTGTGTGCCACACTGGGTGTAGCTTGAGGACAGGAGACCTCAAAATCACCCCATAGTGACCCATTTCTTCCAATAAGGCCACACATGAATTTATGAGGATTATACCTGTGCAAACCAGCACACAAGTTCTGGGAGCTAGAGCTAGTTCAGATAAGGTGATTAGCCTCTGGATTTGGAATATTCCATCCTCTCCACATTACTACAGTTCTAATCAGTCAACAGTCTCTACAGACACATCTAAGAATTCTTGTTGACTGAGGGAATGTTTTCTCTGCCACAATTGAATTTTGTTTTGTAAGCTTCTTTGAGTTCTGTATATTACTTTAACACTGGCCTTTCCTTAAGAATAAATTTCTTGGGGGCTGGAGAGATGGCTCAGCAGTTAAAAGCATTGACTGCTCTTCCAGAGGTCCTGAGTTCAATTCCCAGCAACCACATGATGGTTCACAACAATCTATAATGGGATCTGATGCCCTCTTCTGGTGTGTCTGAAGAGAGATACAGTACACTCTCATATTATCTGTCTGTCTATCTATCTATGTAAATCTTTTTTAAAAAGGATAAATTTCCCAGATTTTTCTTTTTCTTTTTTTAAATTATGGGAATGGAACACAGGGACTTGCATGAATGTAGTGGGCAAATGCTCTACTACTGAGCTACATCCCCAGCCCAGATTTTCCTTTTCTTTTTTTCCTTTTTTTTTATTTTTTTATTTTTTGGTTTTTTTGGATTTGGTTTTTCCATGATAGGGTTTCTCTGTATAGCCCTGGCTGTCCTGGAACTCAGGCTGCCCTTGAACTCAGAAATCCGCCTGCCTCTGCCTCCCAGAGTGCTGGGATTACAGGTGTGTGCCACCGCCTGACTTTTTAAAAATTTTTAATTAATTAATTAATTAATTTATTTATTTTTATTTTAATTTTTTGGTTCCAGCCAGATTTTCTAGTTCTTTTATATGAGAGACTAAAGACCTTTGGGTCTTGGATTTATTTGTTGCTGTGCCAACAATTCTAAATAGCTAGAAGTAGTGGTACATGTTTGTAATCACAGCACTTGGGAGGCTGAAGCAGGAGGATACTGAGTTTTGGGCCAGCTTGAGGTACATATTAGACTCCAGATTTTTTTCTTTAATCCCCTTTCCCATGCGTGTGTGTGTGTGTGTGTGTACACGTGTAGGTATACTTGGAGGCCCAAGATTGACATCAGGAATCCTCTTCAATTACTCTTTTACCTTTGTTGACCCAGGATCTCTCACTTAAATCCTGAGCTTATAGATATAGCTAGTTTAGTTAGCCAGCTGCTCTGGGCAGTCCACCTGGTGAGGGTAGAATTATAAGCAGGCTGCCATAAACATTCTGGGTTCTGGGGATCTCAATTGTGAAGTGTTTTTAACTTCTAAGCCATCTCCTCAGCCTGGTGGTGGTTTGTTTGTTTATTTATTTATTTTCTTAGCTTTATTTTTTTAAAAAGTTTTTTTTTTAATTGTATGTGTATGAGTATTTTGTTTGCATGTTTGATTGTTCTCTACAGGCATGTCTGCCACTCAACAGAGGTCATAGAACAGAGTGTTGGATCCTCTGGGACTGGAATTACAGATGGTTGTGAGATGCCATGTGGGTGCATTTAGAGGACTCCTTTAAAAGAGCAACAAGAGCTCTTAATGGCTGAGCTGTATCTCCAGCACCTGTTGTTGGCTTGTTTTAAGAAAGGGTCTCATTTTGTGTCCCAGGCTATCTTGGAGCTCATTATAATTCTTTTAAGTGGTATTTTTTGACTCATCCAAAAGTTGTCCTCCAGCCTCCACTTACATGCACATACAATAATAAAAAATAGTTTTTTAAAAAGTAAATTCGTGGTAGCATACACCTTGAATCCCAGAAGTCAGGAGCAAAAAGATCTCTGAATTTAAGGACTACGTAGTTGAGTTCCAGGTCAGCCAGGGCTACACTGTGAGACTCTCTCAAAAAATTTTTTATAGATACATTATATATGAAAATGACATCAGGAAATCAATTATTATGTAAAATAAATATGTTAATATATTATGTGTGGAAACCACAGGACAATTTTGAAAATTTGTTCTTTTTTTTTTCTTTTATTTGTTTGGTTTTTTGGATTTGGATTTTTGGAGACAGGGTTTCTCTGTATAGCCCTGGCTGTCCTGGAACTCACTCTGTAGACCAGGCTGACCTTGAACTCAGAAATCCGTCTGCCTCTGCCTCCCAGAGTGCTGGGATTACAGGCGTGCACCACCGCTGCCCGGCATATTTGTTCTTTCTATTCAGAGAATGGGTTGTAGAAATTATCTAATCTCAATCAGGGGCTTCTACTCCGCCTTTGATCGTTTAGTTCCTGGATAAAGGACACACAGCTTTTATTGTTATAATAAGCCTTAGTCAGCACTAATAGCTTAGACGGTAGGTATCTACTCCATGTTCCCTCTGGGCTGCTCTAAACTTCAATTAGCCATCCCTCATGGCCATGCTTTTAGGACTCTCTTACCGAATGGCATCTTCTCTCCTCTCTCTCCTCAAGGTTCTCCTCAGACCCCAAGCGTGGGACCTCTGAAACCCCGCCTATCTCAGTTCTGTCGAGCTATAGCTGTAGGCTTCATTCACCAATCAGGGATAACTTGGGGGGCAAGGTCACATAGCATCACTTGGGTCTAAGGTATCCTTACGAGGGTGGGGTGGTGGTGGGGTGGGGGGTAGGGGTGGGGGTGTGGAGGCGTGGGGGGTGGGAATGGTAACCTAGGCCTTCAGTGCCAGCATTTACCATTATAAAACATAGCAAAAGACCAAACTGCAATGAGTTCCTGCTTTTTCCAGGTTGGCCAGGTATTTCTTGTTTCTGCTGCTATATTGCATACTCTAGGCTCTAGGCTATCTGGCCCTTGAGCTTCCCAGGAGTTCTGTCTCTGACTCTGTAGAAGTGCTAGAATTAATTCTACTGCATCTGGCTTTTTTTTTTTTTAATGTGAGTTCTGGAGATAGAACTCTGGTCTTTGGGCTGGAGAGATGGCTCAGTGGTTAAGAGCACCGACTGTTCTTCCAAAGATCATGAGTTCAAATCCCAGCAACCACATGGTGGCTCATAACCATCCTTAATGAGATCTGATACTCTCTTCTGGTATGTCTGAAGACAGCTACAGTGTACTTACATATAATAAATAAATCTTTTTTTTTTTTTTAAAAAGAACTCTGGTCTTCATTCATCTTGCGGGACAAGTGCTTTTACCTGCTGATCCATCTCACTGGCCCCATGCATAATGTAGTTTCATTGGGTTCAGCTTTACTGTCTCCTGCTCCCCTCCCTCTCCTATTGATTCTTCTTTTCACTTAGTTCCTCTTCTACTTTACTGCTTTTATTATTTTTTGATCATTGAGCTTCATTAGGGTTATTTGCATAGTCCTGGGTAAAGCATGTTTATGGGAATATGAGACTCCTTATCACTGAAGAAAATGCCTCTCTGTCTTCCAGTGACTATTAATTGGCTATAGATATAACTCAAGGAAATGTTTGTCCTATGAGCCCCTCCCCTTAGCTAATATTATCTATCTGTTGGTCTTCAGTGGGGGTATCCCTTCATGGGCTTTTTCTCCTATGACAGGGTATTGACAGATCCAGTCTTGTCTAGTTGTTGTGCTGGTAGTCATAATTACTGTGAGATCAAGAGTGCACTGGGGAAGCCATGTTCTAAGAAGGCAGTTCCGTGTGACTTTGCTTCTTCCTCCAGCTCTTAACATTTTTTCTACCTTGTCTTCTATGATGATCCGTAAGTCTTGGCAGGGGAAGCTGAACAACTATATTCATTCTCTCTCTCACCCCCACCTCCGTGTGTGTGTGTGTGTGTGTGTGTGTATGTGTGTGTGTATATGTGTGTGTGTGTGTGTGTGTGTATTCTAGCACATCAGCACATATATTCTATGTGTGGGGATCAGAGAATACACTTCAGGCATCGATTCTGTCCTTTTAGCATGTGGGTTCTGGAGATTGATCTCAGGTTGGGTGGTTTTGCAGCAGGCCCCGAGCCATCTTGCAGGCCCCTGGGATCTTTTAATTAACAAATAATCTTAGTGTTCATGAAGTTCTATTAGTTCTCCCATATACTCCTTCTTTTACGGTTATTGTGTATGTTATGTACCTTATGAAGCTTTTGTTTTCTTCATGGTGTGTGTGTGTGTATGTAAAACTTAATGTTTTTTTTTTTTTTCTGGTCTCTAAATGAGAATAGGTGATGCCATGGAGAGTGGAAAACCTGGTCCAGTGCAGGTTGTTTTGGTTCATAAAGAGCAACATTCCTTTGAGCTAGAAGAGCGAGCCTTGGCCAGCATCCTCCTCCAAGACCATATCCGAGATCTTGATGTGGTGGTAGTATCAGTGGCTGGTGCTTTTCGAAAGGGCAAATCCTTCATTCTGGACTTTATGCTGCGATACTTATATTCTCAGGTAAGGAAGATTTAGTTAATTTCAGAGTGGAAAGTGAGAAAAATAAGCTCACAAATTATCCTTGATGTATATAATTACATAAAATCTGGTGAGGGGGCTGGAGAAATGTCTCAGTGGTTAAGAGCACTGACTGCTCTTCCAGAGAACCCAGCAACCACATGGTAGCTCACAACCATCTGTAATGGGATTTGATGCCTTCTTCTGGTGTGCCTTAAGTAACAACAATGTATTCATATACATAAAGTAAATCTTAAAAAAAACAAAAAGATTTGGTTAGGGGTCAGGGTATGTAGTATAGCAGTCAAGTGTTTGCCTCACATGTGTGAGGTCCTTTATACCAGTGCCTCTGAAAGTGAAACCAAAGATGTAACAGAACATCTTATTTTTCCTCAGAAGGAAGGTGGTCATTTAAATTGGTTGGGTGATCCAGAAGAACCACTGACAGGATTTTCATGGCGAGGAGGCTCTGACCCAGAAACTACTGGGATTCAGATTTGGAGTGAAGTTTTCACTGTGAAGAAGCCATGTGGGAAAAAGGTAAGGATGTTGAAAGAAAGAAGGGAAGAAAAAGGTAAGGATGTTGAAAGAAAGAAGAAAAGAAAGAAGGGAAAGGAGAGAGAGAGACACACACACACACACACACACACACACACACAGAGAGAGAGAGAGAGAGAGAGAGAGAGAGAGAGAGAGAGAGAGAGAGAGAGAGAGAGAAGATTTAGACATTATAATAGAATAACCAAATGACAACTTGTATTTATTTTGTTTTCTTGAGATAGGAATTGTTTTGTGTTTTGGATAAGTTTGCCAGGCTGGTCTGGAACTCAGTAGGTACCCCAGGCTGGCCTTGAATGTGGAGAATGCTTCTTCAGCTGCCTGTGTTCTGGGGTCATAGATGTGGGGAGAGGAGATTGAGTCACATGATGAATTCTGGAAACTCTGATTCTGGAGACCAGCATTAGGGTGCAGATCTGAGTTTATTGCCCAGCATATAAGCTTATATACAGTGTTTGAGCCAATCCCAGGCTCCTAATCCTTGTCCAATTGTATCTCATCACATCATCACTGTCCTCCAATGAAAGCCATGCCTAATGGGGTTACTCTGAAGGATTGGACCAGTATCCTCACCTGTTAGGACTTCCATGAAGATAGGGGAAGCAACTATTACCTGCCGTGGCTTTTCTTTGCTGTCTCACTGGTGTTCTGGGAGCAATCTTAGAGACACTTAGAGGAGTCTCAGGAGCCTAGCTCCCCATCCTACTTTTTCCTTCACAGGGCTGACTTCCTCATCCCCCACACATAAGTGCACACTACCTTGCTTGACTCTAGATGAGAACATCATTAACTTATGCTGTGCATAAGTTATGTGTATGCAATCAAAAAATAGGTCCTTTTAAGTCCATGATAACTCCTATCTCCTAAAGTAATCACTCTTTTTCCTGTTGAGTTGTTTTGACAGTAGATCCTACAGTGTACTTACTTAGATCCTTTACTAGGTAGAAAGCTTGATGCAGGGAGGTGGTGGTGTACACTTTATAATAAAAATGTTTGCTTTGTAAAACTGACTACTCACTCAAACTTTCCTTCTATTTTTGAATTCCTTTAATGAAAAAGCCACTCTGATGTTAAACAAAAGTGTTGTAAAACAAAAGAAAGCAACTATTAGAGCTACATGTGCTGTTCATATGTCTTAGGTCACAACTTACAGGCCAGCCTGGGCTTCTTAAGATGTACATAAAAGAGGCTGGCATGGTGACTTGTGCCTCCAATACCTACATTCAAGAAGTTGAGGTAGGAAGATTGGCACACATTTGAGGCCAGCATGGGCAATAACAGCGTGGGAACCCTGTTTCAAAGACAAAAAAGTGGTTTGGAAGTTTACTGTGTTAGTCTGTGACGTGAGACCATTTCTATCAATGCTGCATATACATGTAGTATATGCTTTTCAGAGAGCTTCCAGTAAGTCCTGTTGTTTCCTTTTTAGTTTCATTTTCCTAGTTAGCAGACACATGTGATTGTGAGCTTTTGTTCAATTGGGTATCATGCTGATGTTCAGGATTTATCATGTAGAAGTGTTTGACTCAGTGGTTTTTAGTATAAACATAAAGCTGAACAGGTATCACCACCACCTGACTCTAAAACATTTCATTTCCTCAAAAGAAGTCTCTAGTATCGTTAGCAGTTACTCCCCATTTCCATCTTCTTCCAGCTCCTTGTCTCTACTAATTTGCTATTGACTGAGCTGTCAGGAGTGGTTTTTCAATTTTTCTTTTCTTTTTTTTTTTTTTTAATTTATTTATTATTATATAAGTACACTTTAGCTGTCTTCAGACACTCCAGAAGAGGGCATCAGATCTCCTTACAGATGGTTGTGAGCCACCATGTGGTTTCTGGGATTTGAACTCAGGATCTCTGGAAGAGTAGTCAGTGCTCTTAACCTGCTGAGCCATCTCTTCAGCTCCTCAATTTTCTTCTTGATTTTATGCTGGACCATTCCTTATGTACTCCAGGCTGATCTTGAACATATAGCTGTCATCTTGCTTCAGCTTCTCAAGCGCTGGGACTACAGGATTACTGTGTACTGTAGGGATAAACTCTTGTGCATTGTATAAAAGTATCACCTGCCAATAAAGAGATGAATAGCCTATAGCAAGGCAGGATACACTAGAAGGTGGGACATCTAACATGAAGAAGAGATTCACCACCCAGACTTGGAGGAAGTCAGCCGTATGAACCTGAGGAGAGATAACCAGCCACATGGCAGATATAGAATAGGATAAATGGGTTGATTGAGTTATGAGCTAGTTGGGGAACAGGCCTAGCTTAAAGCCTAGGCATTAATCATCAACAAGCCTCTGTGGCATTATTTGGGAACTGGGATGGATATAGAAAAGCCTAAATGGTTACAGTGTACTTTTAATTTACTCTTTGCATTCTCCTTCTTTTCATTTTAACCTTTTGCTTTTCTTTTTTTTAAGGTTGCAGTTGTTCTGATGGATACCCAGGGAGCCTTTGACAGCCAGTCAACTGTGAAGGACTGTGCTACCATTTTTGCTCTAAGCACTATGACTAGTTCTGTTCAGGTATGACTGTTCCTTTCGCTGTCTCGAAAAAACCAAATCCAAAAAACCAAAAAAAAAAAAAAAAAAAAAAAAAAAACCCCGAAAATGCAAGGCAACTATTCTACAGTGAGCTCTGTAGTCTGTCAATTGTTTTCTGTTAGTGCAATTTTTATGGTTGTATATGAGTGATTTTATTTTATTTTTTTTTTAATTTGGTTTTTATTTTATTTTTTAATTTGGTTTTTCAAGACAGGGTTAGCCCTAGCTGTCCTAGAATTTACTTTGTAAACCAACCAGGCTGGCCTTGAATTCATAGAGATCTGCCTGCTTCTGCCTCCTTAGTGCTGGAATTAAAGGTTTGTACCACCACCACCTGGCTATGAGTGTTCATGAGTGGTTTTTTTTTTGTTTTGTTTTGTTTTTGTTTTTTTGTTTTTTTTTCCGAGACAGGGTTTCTCTGTGCAGCCCTGGCTGTCCTGGAACTCACTCTGTAGACCAGGCTGGCCTTGAACTCAGAAATCAGCCTGCCTCTGCCTCCCAAGTGCTGGGATTACAGGCGTGTGCCACCACCGCCCGGCTATGAGTATTCTTTTTAGGCTATGTTTCAGTTTGCTTTTCTGTGACTGTGATAAACCACTCTGATTAAAGTCAACTCGGGGAAGAAAAAGGTTTATTTGGTTTGCACTTTAGGTCATGGTCCTTTATGGAAGGAAGTCAGGGTAGGAATTTGGAGCTCTGGAGAGAGGAACCATGGAAGAGTGGTACTTTCTGACTTTTTCCTGCTCATGCTTAGCTGTTATATATAATTTACATAAGACACACACAGACACCCTAATCTTAGTGTGTACTAAGATTAGGATTCCTACATATACTTGCCTGCTTCTTCATGAAGCCACACTAAGTAAAATAAAATTAAGCTTACTATCAAATTCACAAGACAAGGAGGACATGAAATAATATGACAGTACAAAGAAATATATGTATATATATTCTAGTTTATATATATATTTATATATTATATATAATTTATATATAGTTATTATTTCAGGCCTCCCTGTCTAGGAATGGTGCCACTTACAGTGTTAGACCCTCCCATATCAGTTGCTAAGCAAGAAACTCTGTTTCTGGCTCAGTGGTTGAGTGCACTGGCTGCTCCTCTAGAGGACCTGGGATACTGATTCCCAGCACCTGCAGGACAGCTCCCATGTGTCTGTAACTACAGTTCAGGGGATCCACGGTACCAAGCCTGCATGTGGTACACATACCTGTGCCCATGTACCTACCATATACACAAACAAAATAAATAAATCTTAAACACTTTCAGTTACAGGCATAGGACAATCTAATTGAAGAATTGTTCAGTTGAGGTTTCTGATTTCCCAGGTGACTTCAGGTTGTCAATAAAATTTAACCAGCACAAACTATATGCATAATTTAAACTCTTAGAAGCACAAAAATAATTATTTTTCAACTTATATAATCATATATAAAATATTTCAAGAAAATCTCAAACCTCTTAAACTATTTTAAACTATAAAGAAGGAATTTTGTGATTTTAGCCTTATATTTTAATTTTTTCTAAAAGACAAGTAATACTGCTCTCTCTCTGTAGTATATAAGTATGAATGTATGTTTATATATACATATATGTATGTATATATGTCTGTGTATATATATATATGTATATGTATGAGGCATATATGTGCCTTCATAGGGGCCATATATATACATGTATATACATTTTATATATATATATATATATACACACACACACATATATACACACATAACACATATATACATATATTGCTAAAATGCAAATTTTCATTTGCAAAGCTTCAGCCAGTGTTCTAAGCTTATTTGGGACTTGTTTGAAGTAAGCCAGAGTGTTATCAATCTTGATTTTGTTTTCTAGATTTACAATTTGTCCCAGAATATTCAGGAGGATGATCTTCAGCAGCTACAGGTAACAAGAAATGGTAATGGGAATAGCGAGTAAATGATAAGAATACCATGTGTTTCCTATCCCATATGGGACCTAGGCCTGGAAAGGCTGTGTCTGAGCACAGGGAGGAGACTGGAGAGCAGGGGTAGGAGGGAAAGACTGGCTGTACGGTGCTGGGAAGACAGGCTTAGTTCTTACCTCTATCAAGCATGAAGACCTGAGTTTGAGTCCCTAGCACTCACATAAAATAAACAACCAAGTGTAGTAGTGCATGCCTTTTATCACAGCACTCAAGAGGTACAGGCAGGTGGGTCTTTGAAAGTTTGAGGTCAGGCTGGTCTACATAGTAAGTTTCAGTTTGGTGGCTGCTAACCCCAGTGATAGAGAGGTAGAAATAGGTTATCTGGAGCTCAATGGCTAGTAGTCTAGGAAACTGGTTAGCTTAGGTTCAGTGAGACACTGTCTCATAAACTAAGGTTGAAAGGTATAGAAGAAACCCTGGCAGTAACCTCTTTTCTCACATATACATGTGTATATATACACTAACATGTACATTTACATGTATATACAACATATACATTACACAAACAACAGCAACACAGCACAGGCATATACATAAAAATAAAAGAAAGAAAAGCAAACAGCTGTAGGTATGTATCCTCCTAATTTTGTTTATTTGAGATGGTCTCTGGGTACTGGGCCAGCCAAGGTTTCTGAGAATTGAATTTGGGGTTCTCAGGCTTACATGCCTAAAAGCTTTTACCTACTGAATGATTTCTCTGCCTCAAGGATAGATTTTTGTTGTTATTAAGACTATGTATACACATTACTGTTGCATTCATTTCTCTGGTAGAGGGTAGAGACCTAGGGACAGACTTCCAAACATTTCTTTAGTTGATAGTCCTACTTCCTCACCGCTCTTGGGAGGAACTCTGCTTTTCATTTCTCAGTTTTTTAAGGATTCTGTTGAGAGAATAGTTTACTTCTTGGGCCCCTGTTTTCTCCCATTTGTTAACAGGACAGAAAAAGTCAGAACTGGACACTTGCCATCTGTTTTTTTTTCTTCTGTGGTGTTTGTGATAAGTTCTTCGTACTGCCATATTATCTCATGTCTTCTTTGTCCTGTGAATTTGCTTTTATTGTACTTAGTGTGGCTTCATGAAGAAGCAGGCAGGTGTATGTGGGACTCCTAGTCTTAGTGAATTCATTCAGACATTTGAGTCAGGTAGCTGTGTAAGGATGGTGCTGCCTTGTGCTGTTGGAGATAACAGAATGCATCAAATGGGAATGTCCCTGCATTCTGCTCTGAGTGCTCATAGTGACTAAAACATGCTCATGGCAATTAAAGATTACTATGCCCAGCCAGATGAATATTTTACATATTTTAAGATTTACTTAATGTTCATGAATATTTCTCCTGAATGTATAAATGTGCCCGGTGTTGGATCCCCTGGAACAGGAATTCCTGAACTTCCATGTGGATGCTAGGAATCGAACCCTGGTCCTTTGGAAGAACAAGTGTTTTTAACTTCTGAATCATCTCACTAGCTCCCAAATATTTTGCAAAAGACCTTAAAATTATTTTAAATAGAGTTGTCCTTTAAGTCATTAACTTTTTGTTTTTAAAGCTCTTCACAGAATATGGCCGTCTGGCAATGGACGAAATTTTCCAAAAACCTTTCCAGGTAAAGCACTGTGAATGTCATTCTTATCTTTGTTTAGTTTACAGTTCAGCCATTACAGCTTACAACCCAGATCTTCCTGTTTTTATTATAACCTGTAAGCTGCAGGTTGGTTTTTGTTTTTGTTTTTGAGACAGTCTTGCTGTATTGCTCAGGCTGGTCCCCTTCAGCATGCCCTTGCCCCCTTTGAAAAGATTAGCAGAAAATATTACAGTAATAACTAATTTTGAATATGCACTTGTAACTCTGTTATTTTGTTGTAACTCTGTTCTGCTCTGTCACAATAGACACTGATGTTTTTGGTGCGAGATTGGAGTTTCCCTTATGAATATAACTATGGACTGCAAGGAGGAATGGCATTTTTGGATAAGCGTTTACAGGTAAGTAGGAAAATTCTTTTTTTCTAAAGGTAGTTAACTTCCTTATTTGCTTTTGAATATTGTCTTTAAAGCATATCATTGAAAATGATACTCTGTTAAACTTTTATGAATATTAGCATAAAACAGTATAATTTTTTGTTTAAAAATTTAAAAAATTACATGTATTTATTTCTGTGTATGATAGAGGAGGAGAGGAGAGTGCTTCAGTACTCATGTGAAAGTCAGAGGACAACCTATGGAAGTTAGTTCTCTCTCCTCACCTGTGGGTCTCAGGGATTACACTCAGGCTGGCAGACTTGATGGCAAGTATCTTTACCTGCTTAGAAGAAAGATGGCTATCTTTCTGGCCCTAGTATATGTTTTCTCATGGTAAAATTGAAGAGCCAGGTTATATAATATATAGGCACTGTGGAGAGGAACTCTGAGAAAAAGGCCTTTATAATTATAATTTCCAGTGATTTTGAATTAGATTCTATGTCTGCCTTTAGAATATCATGTTTAGAACTGTAGTTACTCAATATTATTTGCTTTGGCATATATATAAACAAGTCTAGCCTGTTCCCTTAAGCCAAAGCACAGGAGACCTTTGTCAGTCTCTGCTAGCTTTTTGGATTCTTCTGGCCAACAAGCTTTCTGTTTTTCTTATGTGTTGTGCAATACCTTTGAAAACCAAGTCTTTAGTTTCTACTCTGTTAGCTGTGAGAGCCTCATGCACACTCATATACTTAACTACTTCTTGGGACGCTGGCTCCTCTTCCCATTGGTCACTCTGATCTATCATTCTGTCTTTCCTTTGTCTTTATGTTAGTGGCTGCTAGTGAAGAATACCAAATTATCTTTGGCTTGTAAACTTGATTTTCCTTGGCAGGTGAAGGAACATCAACATGAAGAAATTCAGAACGTTCGAAATCATATTCACTCATGTTTCTCCGATGTCACCTGTTTTCTCTTACCACATCCAGGGCTCCAGGTGGCCACAAGCCCCAACTTTGATGGGAAATTGAAAGGTATGTTACAGACATTGGTATTGTACATGTGATTTGATTTTTGAAATCTCAAAATTTGCAGTAAGGGTCAGTTATGAATCAAATGGATGCTTATGAGAATGAATGTGGTCTCATAGAAAGAAAAGCATTAGTATAGTTCAGATTTCCCTCCTCACTTACTATGACCATCAGAAGCATTTTGCCTGTATCACTAACTGAAAATGAAGTAATGCTTCAGGGCTCTTTCTAAGAAACAGTTTTTGCTTTATAAGAGATCAAAGTGCTAACTGAAGGAAGACTGAAACATAAGGCATTTAATATTTTTCAAGTAAAAGTATCTTCCTCAGGAAAAGTACCATGATACATAGCCAAGTACTGTTTCAACTCCTTAGTGCTTTTACCAAAACCTGATGTTGGGTCATAAGCTAACATCAGGAAGTGATGTGTCAGTGGTAGGTTAGAGAATCAGAGTTGGGATGCTTGGATACCATTATCTTATTTTTGTTCCTTCTTCCTGGAGGCCCTGCATCACCTAATGGCTAGCCCACAGTTTATACTTGTTAAGAAGTTTGTTTATAGGCTGATCTGAGTCTCTTAATTTTCCCTAAAACACTATAATAGTAGCTATTAGCTTTGCAGTCCAGTGGGGTGCCCAGTGTTGTGTAAAATGCTTTAATACTAAGCTCACAGTAATTCCATGAAGTTACATCATTTCATTTATCTCTATATCAGGAAACTGGCAATAATGAGGGAAGTTAAGCAACTCTCTCAAAGTGCTAAGCTAAAAGGAGTGGGGCAGAGGTATACATCTGGGTACTGGTGCCTTAAAGCCTACACTGTCAAAATAGAAGTTCATTGCTGTTTGGAGGAAATCTTTAGAGTTGGTACATGGTTGGTACACGTTGAGCTACCAGGGCATCTTGCCCTTTAAGAATAGCCTCAGTGAATATGAAATGCATAATTTTCATTCTATTTGATTTAAGAAGAGTAATATATTTGTCTAAGTCAGTATGTACCGACATGAGACCAGAGAGATAGCTCAATAATAGCTAAGAGTGCTCTTGGGTTCTGATTCCCACATTAAATGGTCACAGCTTATTAACTGTAGTTTCAGGGAATATGATGCCCTCTTCTGGCCTTCCTGTGTACTGGCATGAAATAATGCACTTGTGTACACGCTGCCACACACAAAACTAAAATGGAAACGTAGCATTTTTTTTTTTAGGTTTATTCTATGTGTATGAGTGTCTTGCCTGCTTGTATAAATATATACCATGTATGTGTCTTGTGCCTGCTGGATCCCCTGGAATTGGAGTTATTTTTTGTGAGCCTCATGTAGATGCTGAGAACTGAACCTGGGTCCTCTGTAAGGGCGACAAATATGCCTAACTGTTGAGCCATTTTCTCTCTTTTTTTTCTTCAAAGATTTATTTTTTATTCAATATGTATGGTATTTTGCCAGTTTATATGTCTGTGTACCATATATGTGCAGAGGCCGGAAAGAGGGTGTCTGATCCTCTGGAATTGGAGTAATTTTGAGCCATGATGTAGGTGCTGGAAATCAAGCTGGAATTTCCTAGAAGAGCCTCGCTCTTATCTGCTGAGCCATTTACTCCACCCCAGCCCCTATCAATAAATCTTTTAAAAAGATTTACAGACCAGCTGATCTGAGTGCTTCAAAACAAACTGAATTTGAAAGACATAACCTTTACCCTCTGTTAGACACTTGTGTAATGTGTTAAGTGATTGGCAGCTTCCCTAAAGGGGATACTGTGAGATCATGTTACTCAGTGATTGGGAGATTCAAGAGCAAGGCCTGGGTTTGGTAGAGATATTTGCTTAGGTGAACAGTCAAGCTAGAACCTGTTATCTAAAAAACTGGAGAGAATTTTTTAAGAGTTAAGTAGGAAGAAAAAGTTAAGAAAGTTAAGTGCATTCATGTACGTGTGCGCATGTGGGAACACATATATTTGTGTGTGTGTGTGTGTGTGTGTGTGTAATGATATATATTCCTTTTGCCTTTTTCTTTTTCTTATTTTTTTTTTTTTTTTTTTTTTTTTGGAGGGGCAGGATCTCTGTAGCCCAGGCTGCCATCACTTGGTAGCCAAGGGTAACTTTGAACTTATTTTCCTGCCTCTACTTCCTGACTGCTGGGATTAAGGTATTCATCACTGGCTGGTAATGCTCTTTTAGGGTTATAACACTTCATTTTAACTGTATTTTTACCAAATCTAAACTGTTGAATTTTTGCTTGTTTTGAGTTACAGTCTTGCTATTTAGCATTGCTTACCTGGGAGCTAATATGTAGACCAGGCTGGCTTTGAACTTGGAGCAGTTCTCCTGTTTTCACTTTCTAAATGCTGGGATTATGGACATGTTCCACCACCCCCAGCTTCGATAGTTTTCAATAGATGAGCTTAGGGGGATGGGTCAGTGACCTTTCATGTCATGCCCTCATGGAGAGCGCAGGTTACCAGGTGTAAGTATAGAAAAATATCAGTATTTCCTATCTTAAGGCATTTTGATATTTCAAAGTCTTCTATTTTGAAACTCAGTTCATTTTAGCATTTTTATTTAGAAAGTAGGCAGTTTTTAAAGGTTGTGTGACTGTGACCTGAAGGTGTGTGTTACTGGGATACATGCTGTTCCTTTAGTGAGTCACTGCAAACTGGGCAGCTTAAGACATAGAGATCGATTCCTTTACAGTTCAGGAGGCCAGAAGTTTGAAGTAGTGGCTGGTTTCCTTCAGGGGCTCTGAGGAGAGCCTATCCCATGCTTCTCTCCTGGCCCCTGGGAAGTGGTGGCAATCCTTGGCATTCATTGGCTATTTCTGTCTTGTCACATGGCTGTCTTCTTTGTATATTCTTCCTTCATTCTTTTTTTTTTTTCTTTTTTTGTTTTTTTCCAGACAGGCTTTCAGTATAGCCCTGGCTGTCCTAGAATTCACTCTATAGACCAGGCTGGCCTTGAACTCAGAAATCCGCCTGCCTCTGCCTCCCAAGTGCTGGGATTAAAAGCATGCGACACCACTGCCCAGCATTCATCATTCTGAATTTAAGACTTCCTCAGGTATTCTAAATTCTCCTGTTTAGTGAATCAAATTTGTTGGGGCACCTTCCAAGTAAGGTCATATTCTGAGGTTAAGTTGAATATATGTTTGGGGAGGCAGCACAGTTTGCTGATGGTTTAGTAACTAAGTGGTAAGTATGTTGTTTATATTTATAAGACAGGGAGGAAATTTAGGGTAAACAATGTCCAGTCTCATGACTAGGAATCATTTCCTTCCCTCATTTAAGATAGAACAATATATATATTTTAATTAATTATTTTTTAGACAGAGGCATACTGTATAGTCTTAGCTGGCCTCTGGAATTCACTATGTAGATCAGGCTGGCTGTGAACTCATAGAGATGCCTGCCTGTTTCTGGAATGGCAGGATTAAAGGTAAACACCACCATGACTAAGATAGAACAATAAAATACAATTATAAGGTTTAAGTCATGCTTTTTTTTTTAAATGTGAAAAGGCAAGCCCAAAAAGGACTAGGGATCTGTAGCTCAATGATAGAGGTTTCCCCAGCCTATATGAATCTCCAAGTGTGATCTTCAGCACTGAGAAAAAACAGAAAGCAACCAAATCCCAAACTCAAGGTAAACCCATACTTAGACCTAATCTGCAAAGTCTAAGCCTAAATTATGGAAAATATATAAACGATTATAACAGTCAGAAAAACACAAATATATTAGCATGTTACCTGTTTTTGTTGTTTTTGTTGTTGTGTGTTGTTTTGGCTTTGGCTTTTGGTTTTTGGTTTTTGGTTTTTCAAGACAGCATTTCCCTGTGTAACCCTTGGTGTCCTGAACTCATTTTGTAGACCAGGCTAGTGTCAATCCAACTCATGGAGATCCACATACCTCTGCCTCCTGAATGCTGGGATTAAAGATGTGAACCACCATTGCCTGATTGTTAGAGTTTTTATTCATAGTAATTTGGTAGTATCAATTTTAAGTGCTTTGTTCTTAGATCTGGTGTTCTGTTTTAAGGAGTTTATCCCAAGGAACTGCCCAAATAAATGAGTAAAAATTGTGTTCAAGGATATATATTTGGTATTATATTATATATAATATGTTTTTATTATACACACATTTATTATTATATAATATATAATTATATATAAATTATATATATATATACACACACACACACACACACACACACACACACACACACGTGTATGTGTTATATTAAGGGATAATTTCAAACCAAATGTGGACTTATGAGGAATTGGTTGATTTATGATATGGTAGACACAATATTAAAGTTCAGTCTTTAGCCAGGTGTGTGTGGTGGTGCTTACCTGTAGTCCTAGCACTAGGGAAGGCAGAGGAAGGAGTGTCCAACTTCTATATAGGCTATATAGGGAGTCCTTGTCTTAAAAGTTAAAGTAATTATTAAAAAGAATTAGGTAGGAGCTGGAGGGATGGCTCAGCAGTTAAGAGCCTCTGACTCTTCCAGAGGTCCTGAGTTCAATTCCTAACAACCACATGGTGACTCACAACCATCTGTAATGAAATCCGATGCCCTCTTCTGGTATGTCTGAAGAAATAATTATTTTCTGTTTATGAGTACACAGTAGCTCTTTGCTAGCCTCACACTGGCTGTCTACTCCAGCCTGGTCTTGAACCTGTTCTCTCTTCTCTGTTCATCACAGCACTAGGATCAGTATCACCATGCCTAGTTTACAACTATTTGTAAAAATGAAAATACTTAAAAGTATAATTTTTCTTTTTACCTCAATTTCAGAATTTATGTATGTTTCAAGGAGGATACAAGGGGTATAGTTAGATACTGTATAACTTTTCAGTCAACAATGACTTTTGCGCAAATGGCCCCAGAGATAATAGAGTTCATATATGTCATAGTCTGCCCTGTGTAGATTGTACTTATGCACTAGACAATGTTGTTAGCACAATGAGGAACTTACTTGATGACACAGTTCTTAGACTATCCCTGTTTCTAAGTGATACATGACTCTACTTTTAGATTTATAGATGGATATTTTTGTAATTTTAGAGAAGCACTTAAAGTTGAAGGTTTTAATTATTATTGTTCATGGGCAACTTGTTAGTTGAGGTCAGAGGACAGGTTTGTGGAGATGAGGCTCTTCTATACTTTAGTGGGATCCGGGTAAGTAGACTTGCATACCCAAACCTCTTTTACCCACTGAAGCATATTATACCTGCTTCTTTTTGGAGCCAATGTCTTACTCTATCCTAGAATGACCTATAACTCATTATAATAGCCATACTGACCTTAACTCAGTCCTTCTGCCTCGGCCTCTCAAGTACTGGGATTTTCAGTATGCACCTTCATGCATGGCTTTATTGAGTTTCAGTGAAGAGTAAATTCTAAGTTGAAAAAAGTAGATGACTTGTAAATACTTAGCTAGGATTAGCTTGAGAGCCATATAGGCTTTTAAAAATTTTGGAGACAGGGTCTTGATACAAGCTGGCCTCTGACTTTTTAGGTAGCCTGGGATGGCCTCAGCCTTCCAAGTCCTGGCATTGTAGGCATGTGTCACCATATCTGACACCACATGTGATTGACTTTATTGTGATACACTTATAAGTAGAACTGTTGTGGGAATAGCTCAGCAGGTAGCTGAGCTACCAGGGGTAGCTCAGGGGTAGCTCCTGCTACCAGGCCTGATGATTGCAGTTCAATCGCTGGTCAAACATGAACTTAGTTTTGGTGTCACAGAAGCTGAGCTGTTTCTTGCAGATAGAGGATCAATTGCTTTTTGAGACTTCGTTTCCTCAGAAGCAGGATGCTGTGTCATCAGCATAAAGAAAACGTTTCATTGGCCCAGGGAGATTGCTAAAGTAGCTATTTAAGTATTTCCTTAACCAAACACCAGGGCTTAGTCGTCTTTTATAGTGTGAGACACTGGGCTTGACTGCCATGAGACAGTTCTTTTAGTTATCAAAACTGTTATTTTGGAATAGCCTTAGTAGAGACATGAGTAGTCTGAGATCTGAAAATCTTAGAATCTACATTCTGCTTGGTACTTGTGTTTTTAAATAGTCCTTCAGGGTGATGAAAGTTGAAACCATAAAAAAGTTTAAAAATAGATGATAAATTCTCATGCTTAAAAAGAGGATCAGAAGCTAGGTGGTATGACTCCAGCAGCTCACATCGTTAATTCCAGTAACAGGCAGATCTCTGTGAGTTAGAGGGCAGCCTGGTCTACAAAGCAAGTTCCAGGATAGCCAGAGCTGCACAGAGAAACCCTGTTTTGAAATACCAAAGCTCAGTGAGTAAAGGCAGCTGCTACCTAGCCTAATGATCAGAGGTCAGTTCCTTATACTCACATAGTAGAAATAGAGTGACTGCCACAAGTTGTCCTCTGACTTCTACACATACTCTGTGGCACTTATACACACGCATGCACACATTTCTAAAATTACCAAAGGATTAAAAAGGTATTCAATGAAATCCTATTTTCTGTAAGGTTCTATAGTTTAATGTACATAAGCATGCTATAGAATAGTATAGTGCGTCTACCACTTTGTACTCTTCAGAATAAAAGATTCAATATAAAAAGATTTAAGATACAGTTTTTTAGATTTTATCTTATTTTTTATTTTATGTGTATGGGTGTTTTGTTTGCAAATATATCTATGCACTGTATGAGTATAGTGCCTGCAGAAGCTAGAAGAGGGGGCTAGAGTTACAGACCATTGTGAGTCACCATGTTGGTACTAAGAACCAACTAACCCCTCTCTTTTGGAAGAACCAACTAACCCCTCTCTTTTGGAAGAACAGCTAGTGCTCTTAACTGATGAACCATCTCCAACTTCAAGTATGAGATTAATAATTTGTCTCACCTTTTTATTTCTTAAAGCTTAATAGGTTCATTTTTTTATATTATAATTAGGTTTATAGAATGCTGAAGAGTTTTTCTATCTTGATATTGCTAAAGTTTTATTTTCATTTGTCAGTTGGAAACTCATAAAGACATTAGAAAATTTGTATAAATCATACTTCTGGTAATTTAATTCTCCTGCATCTTCATAGTTGGATTTGTTTATTTGCACTTTGAGGAAAGGGCGCCTCTGCTTGATGAGTTCCCTGATTCTGTTTTGAGAACATTGTGCAAACTGCAAAGAGTATATCACTTTTCTGACAATAATGGTCTTTTTGTCTTGAGGTGGCCTGGGAGCCACTGAGAAGATACTTAGAAGCAAATAGCAGGAGGTACAACTGCTTCTACTTCTTCAAGTAGTGTTATCATTTTTTTTTTTTTTTGAGACAGAATGAATGCACTCCAGGTTAGTCTCAGATTCACTATGTAGCCCAGGCTCATCTTGAGCTCCTTGATTCTCTGTCCTGTCCTCCTCTTGGGATTATGGATGTGAGTCACAATGCTGGCAAGAGCTTTCTCTCTCTCTCTTTTTTTTTAAAAGATTTATTTATTTATTTATTTATTTATTTATTTATTTATTTATTTATTTATTTATTTATTATATGTAAGTACACTGTAGCCGTCTGTGTTCATAAACTCCAGAAGAGGGTGTTAGATCTCATTTGGGATGGTTGTTAGCCACCATGTGGTTGCTGGGAATTGAACTCAGGACCTTTGGAAGAGCGGTCAGTGCTCTTAACCTCTGAGCCACCTCTCCAGCCCAAGAGCTTTCTCTTTTAAGAAAAAAATCTTAGCAAAAATAAAGCATATGAATGAATAGTGGCTTCCTGTTTATTTTAAGGGGTAGTGTATGGGTGCAGCAAAGGCCTGGAGCAAGTGAAGAGGTTATTTTGTTTTTGAACACATTCTTTAATTCTTTAAAAAGTGATATTGACTTGGGGGGTAAAAGCAAGAGGATTGCAAATATAAAACCAGCCCTGGGTAAGTAGTCAGGATTCTGTCCCTAAAGCCAAGCCAAACCAAACCATGTAATATCTTAAAAAGCAATGGAATAAACCAAATATCCCAGAATTGAAACCAAGATAAATATATTCTGTATATTCTGCCCTGAACTGGAAAGGACAAATGTGACAGGAAAGAAGGTCACAATGTAAGTGCATTAGGACAGCAGTCTATAAGCAGCCTGACCACAGCCAGAAGATAGTAAGCATAGTTTTAACCCTCTTTCTTTAAGAGGGTTTTGTGCTCATTTTGGCTTCTTGTGTTTTTCTTTATGATCCTGTATATAGATATTGCTAGTGAATTCAAAGAGCAGTTACAGGCTCTAATACCATATGTACTAAATCCATCTAAATTAATGGAGAAGGAGATCAATGGTTCAAAAGTCACCTGCCGAGGACTATTGGAATATTTTAAGGTAAATATGAATTTTAGTTCTAATTTGCTTTTTGTAAAATTGATTTTAATATTAGTAATTTTCTGGGGGAGATGGTTAGAGGCATTTTATGACCTTAGTGTTCTTAACAGAAGCGGGCCACTGGGTGGCAGTATGGGCATAAGAACCAAATGATGTTCTTTGCATTCTCTTAGAGTAGTCATTACTGTGTCTTCAAGGAAGATGATGTGGACAGGAGGTGGTTAGGAGGTTGCTGTGAGTAGGAGACGCACATATATGGGACGCAACTATCTCCAGGTGGATGGTCTCTATCCACAGGTCGTGGTGAGACCATTGTGCATGGGGCCTGAGTGGAATCCTGGCCTTGGTAGGCTTGTGCTGCTTGAGAATATTTATAGATAACTAAAAATGCTAACATGCACTCAGAGGTGTGTCGTGCTTCTGCTAATTCTTGGTTGTTGATCTAGGATTTTAGGAAAATGCATTTGTGTGGTCTCACTATTTTAAAATATGAGCAAAATATTTTAGAGTTATATTTTTGTGATAGTTTCTATGTTTATATTTTAAGGCATATATTAAAATTTACCAAGGAGAAGATCTGCCTCACCCCAAATCCATGCTTCAGGTAATAAAGTCTTTGGTATTCTAAATGGCATTTTTAATGGCTGGAATTGACCCAAATATGATAGAACTGAGTCCTGAAGAAGAGAGCTAGGCCACTCTCCTTACCTTGACTATTAAGAATACATTTCACAGCAAGTGTATACACCTCTGCTTGGTCTGTGTTCTCTGTGGAACAGTCAATACAGTTGTGGCTGCTCTCCTTGCGTGGCACACTGGGAAGCACTACTTTGTTAGATCCAACTGGAAAGGACTCTGCTCATTTGTTTAAAACAGCTTTTCACTTTCATATGCTGAATATGTGGGTAGTTCTTGCTAAATACTGATTTCTTTAGTAGCAAAATATTTTCACAAAATTGTAGGACCTTGTGACTTGTAGTATAATAAATTTTCCTCCCCTTCTCTCTTCTTCCTCTCCCTTCTACCTTCTTCCTCTTTCCTCTTCCTTCTCTACCTTCTTCTTCCTCTTCTTTGTTCCTTCCTCCTCTTCCTCCTTTTTTCCCCCGAGGCACTAGGATTGAACTAAGGCACATTACACCTTGTCGGTTAGGGCAGTGCTCTGCCACTCAGCTTCATCTCCAGCCCAAGTGTGCACCTGTTAAGTTTAAAATTGAAATAAAGGAAATGATATTTTCTTGAGCTTTAGAGGTTTGATGTATGCTAAAGATTCTTAAGTGTCAGAATAGATGTTTTGGCACAAAAATTGGTGTATATTTTGTGGTATATGTTTTGGCACAAAAAAAAGTGTATATTTTGTGAGTTGAATTGTGTATATTTTGTGAGTTGAATTATATGGAAATATAAAAAAATAACAGAAGACTAATAATGAAAAATGGGACTAGGAAGAGAGATATTTTTGCTTTGTTTCTTGGAAAATGTTAAAAGAAGTATTTCATTCTTTTCTTAAAGGCCACTGCTGAAGCCAACAATTTGGCAGCTGCAGCCTCTGCCAAAGATATTTATTACAACAACATGGAAGAGGTATGTAGGTAAAACCTTGTTCTGAAGTGTCATATTCTGAGCATGGCTGCTGACTTCAGAGGCCCAAACTTGATCCTCCTCAATGTATCCTTTTGTTTGTTTGTTTGTTGAGGGTTTTATGTAATAGGCTGGCTGAGAATTACTGTGTTAGTGGAGGGTGTCTGATTGCACTGCCTATACCTCACGAATGCTGTGGCACAGGAATGTGCTTTAAAAGTTTGTTTTCACTTATTAATCCTTGAGTGTGTATACCACATAGACGTGGGTGTTCATGGGCCAGAAGAGGGCATGAGATCCTCTGAAGTTAAAGTTCCAGGTGGTTGTGAATGGCCTAATGTGTGTTAGAGATGTAACCTGCTTGTCTAGAAAAGCTGGAAACTTCCTTTAACTCCTGAGCTGTTGCATCTTAAGATGGTGAGACAGAAAGCTGTCTTTCAGGTCATCCTAGAAATTGGGATGTTCTAATTATTACTTTTTAAGTTTAATTTTTCTTTTCTTTTGAAACAAAGTCTTTCTATGTAATTGGGATCTTCTAGTTATTTTTATTTTTGTCAGACAGTGTTGTGATATGTAGTCCAAGTTGATCTAAGATTCATAGCAATCCTTTTGCCTCAGTCTCTTGAGTCTTAGACAAATGTATGCTGCCATGTCTCTTCTTCTAAGATTTATTATTTATTTATGTGTATGTCTCTGTACCTGTAGGTAGGTACCTGAGCACACCAGCGACAGAGATTAGATCTCTAGGAGCCCTAGTTACAGGAAGTTTTGAGCTTCATAATATGGGTGAACTCTGGTCCTGCAAGAGCAGCAAGTGTTCTTAACTGTTAAGCCATCTCTTCAGCCTCCCAGTGTCTGCTTATTTCTAACCAAGTTTTCAATTAATTTTTATATTTTCATACAAAGGCTTGCTATGTAGCTGTTGTTGGCCTGACATTTATTATGTAGACCAGTTCCATGTTAAACTTGAATGGCTCTCTTGCCTCTGCTTCCTAAGCGCTGAGATTGTAGGCATATACTAATACATCTGGCTCTGGCTTTGGATATTTGCCTTTCCTGACTTCCCATTTAAGCAGAATCTCATGTAGCTTAGGTGGGCCTCAAACTTTTCCTGTAGTTGAGGATGATTTTGAATTTCCTGATCCTTCTGTAACTTTATGGAAGGTTGGGATTATAGATATGACACTGGGCTTAAACCAAGGGCTCTGTGCATACTAGGCAAATACTCTTAACATTAGGTTAGATCCTTAGTTTCCCTTGAATATTTTCTTTTACTTTTTAAAATTTTTAAATTTTTTTTGAATATATTCTTCCTTTACATTTCAAATGTTATACCCTTTCCTGGTCCTCCCCCCTCCCCCCCTCCAGAAAACCCCCAACCCATCCTCCTACCCCCTGCCTCCAAGAAGATGCCCTTCCACCCAACCCACTCCCACCTACCCCACCTCGATTTCCCCATGCTGGGGTATCTAGGACCAGGGACCTCTCCTCCCACCGATGTTTGACAAGGCATTCCTCCGCCACAATTGTGGCTGGAACCATGTGGACCCCTTGGTTGATGGTTCAGTCCCTGGTAGTGCTGGTTGGCTGACATCGTTGTTCTTCCCATGGGGCTGCAAATCCCTTCAGCACCTCCAGTCCTCCCTCCAATTCTTCCATTGGGGACCCCGTGCTCAGTCCAATGGTTGGCTGCTAGCATCTGCCTCTGTATGTGTAAGGCTGTAGCAGGGCCCCTCCGGAGACAGCCCTATCCAGGCTCCTTTTGGCAAGCACTTTTTGTCATCTGTAATAGTGTCCATTTGGTGACTGCTTATAAGATGAATCCCCACGTGGGATAGTCTCTGGATGGCCTTTCTTTCAGTCTCTGCCCCACACTTTGTCTTCATAATTGCTCCTGTGAGTATTTTGTTCCCTTCCTCAGAAAAACCGAAGCACCCACACTTTGGTTTCTTCTTAAGCTTCTTGTGATATGTGAGTTGTATCTTGTTTATTCTGAGCTTTTGGGCTAATATTCACTTATCAGTGAGTGCATTCCATGCGTGTTTTTTTGTGATTGGGTTACCTCACTCAGGATGACACTTTCTAGTTCCATACATTTGCCTAGGAATTTCATGAATTCATAGTTTTTAATAGCTGAGTAGTACTCTATTGTGTAAATATACCACATTTTCTGTATCCATTCTTCCATTGAGGGACATCTGGGTTCTTTCCAGTTTCTGGCTATTATAAATAAGGCTACTGTGAACATAGTGGAGCATGTGTCCCTATTGCATGCCGGGGAATCCTCTGGGTATATGCCCAGGAGTGGTATAGCTGGGTCCTCAGGTAGTACTATCTAATTTTCTGAGGAACCACCAAACTGAATTCCAGAGTGGTTGTAACAGCTTGCAATCCCTCCAGCAATGGTGGAGTGTTCCTCTTTTTCCACATCCTCTCCAGCATCTGCTGTCTTCTGAGGTTTTCATTTTAGCCATTCTGACTGGTGTGAGGTGGAATCTCAAGGTTGTTTTGATTTGCATTTCCCTGATAACTAAGGATGCTGAACATTTCCTTAGGTGCTTCACAGCCATTCCAGTTTCCTCAGTTGAGAATTCTCAGTTTAGCTCTGTACCTCATTTTTTAATATGGTTATTTGACTCTCTGCAATCTTTGTTTTATATATATATATTTATATATTTATATTCTATATTCTTTGTTTACATTCCAAATGTTTTCCCCTTTCCTAGTTCCCCCCTCCCCATATGTCCCATAAGTCCTCTTCTCTCCATCCATTCTCCAATCATTCCCCCTCCCTTTTCTCTGTCCTGGTACTCCCCTACAATGCTGGATCAAGCCTTTCCAGGATCAGGGCTCTCTTCTTCCTTCTTCATGGGAATCATTTGATAAGCTAATTGTGTCTTCAGTATTCAGAGCTTCTGGGCTGATTAATATCTACTTATCAATGATTGCATTCCATGTGTATTCTTTCGTGATTGGGTTACCTTGCTTAGGATGATATTTTCCAGTTCCAACCATTTGCCTAAAAAATTCATGAATTCATTGTTTTTAATTGCTAGTAGTATTCTGTTGTGTAAATAATACCACATTTTCTGTATCCATTCCTCCACTGAGGGACATCTGGGTTCTTTCCAACTTCTGGCTATTATAAATAAGGCTGCTATGAACATAGTGGAACATGTGTCCTTATTGCATGCTGGGGAATCCTCTGGGTATATGCCCAGGAGAGGTATAGCAGGGTCCTCTGGAAGTGTCTAGACTGATTTCCATAGTGGTTGTACCATCTTACAATCCCACCAGCAGTGGAGGAGTGTTCCTCTTTCTCCACATCCTCGCCAACACCTGCTGTCTCCTGAGTTTTTAACCTTAGCCATTCTGACTGGTGTGAGGTGAAATCTCAGGGTTATTTTGATTTGCATTTCCCTAATGACTAATGATGTTGAACATTTCTTAAGGTGCTTCTCGGCCATCCGAATTTCTTCAGGTGCAAATTCTTTGTTTAGCTCTGTACACCATTTTTTAATAGGGTTATTTGGTTCCCTGGGGTCTAACTTCTTGAATTCTTTGTATATATTGGATATTAGCCCTCTATTGGATGTAGGGTTGGTGAAGATCTTTCCCAATTTGTTGGTTGCCGTTTTGTTCTTTTGACAGTGTCCTTTGCCTTACAGAAACTGTAATTTTATGAGATCCCATTTGTCAATTCTTGATCTTAGAGCATAAGCTATTGGTGTTCTGTTCAGGAACTTTCCCCTGTGCCCATGTCCTCAAGGGTCTTCCCCAGTTTCTTTTCTGTTAGTTTCAGTGTGTCTGGTTTTATGTGGAGGTCCTTGATCCATTTGGAGTTGAGCGTAGTACAAGGAGATAAGAATGGATCAATTTGCATTCTTCTGCATGCTGACCTCCAGTTGAATGAACACCATTTGTTGAAAAGGCTATCTTTTTTCCACTGGATGTTTTCTGCTCCTTTGTCGAAGATCAAGTGACCATAGGTGTGTGGTTTCATTTCTGGGTCTTCAGTTCTATTCCATTGGTCCACTTGTCTGTCACTGTGCCAATACCATGTAGTTTTTAACACTATTGCTCTGTAGTATTGCTTGCGGTCTGGGATACTGATTCTCCCAGAAGTTCTTTTACTATTGAGAATAGTTTTAGCTATCCTGGGTTTTTTATTATTCCAGATGAATTTGAGAATTGCTTTTTCTAACTCTGTGAAGAACTGAGTTGGGATTTTGATGGAGATTGTATTGAATCTGTATGTTGCTTTTGGCAAGATGGCCATTTTAACTATATTAATCCTGCCAGTCCACGAGCATGGAAGATTTTTCCATTTTCTTAGGCTTTCTTCGATTTCCTTCTTCAGAGACCTGAAGTTCTTGTCGTATAGATCTAGCCCTCTATCAGATGTTGGATTGGTAAAGATCTTTTCCCAATCTGTTGGTTGCCATTTTGTCCTGTGGATAGCGTCCTTTGCCTTACAGAAGCTTTGCACTTTTATGAAGTCAGATTGGCGATTCTTGTTCTTAGAGCATAAGCCACTGGTGTTCTGTTCAGGAAAATTTCCCCTGTGCCTATGTGTTCAAGGCTCTTCCCTACTTTCTCCTCTATAAGCTCTTCTATAAGTGTATCTGGTTTTATGTGGAGGTCCTTGATCTACCTGGACTTGAGCTTTCTACAAGGAGATAAGAATGGGTTGATTTGCATTTTTCTACATGCTGATCTCCAGTTAATCCAGCAGCATTTGTTAAAAATGCTGTCTTTCTTTCACTGGATGTTTTCAGCTCCCTTGTCAAAAATCAAGTGACCCTAGGTGTGTGGGTTCATTTCTGGGTCTTCAATTCTATTCCATTGGTCTTCCTGCCTGTCTTTGTACCAATACCATACAGTTTTTTTTATTTTTATTTATTTTTTATTTATTTATTTTTTTTATCACTTTTGCTCTGTAGTAGAGCTTGAGGTGAGGGATGGTGATTCCCCCAGAAGTTCTTTTGTTGTGGAGAATAGTTTTCACTATCCTGGGTTCATTGTTATTCTAGATGAATTTGCAGATTGTTCTTTCTAGCTCTATGAAGAATTGATTTCGAATTTTGATGGGAATTGCATTGAATCTGTAGACTGCTTTCAGCATGATAGCCACTTTTACTACATTAATCCTGTCAATCCATGAGCATGGGAGGTCTTTCCATCTTCTTAGATCTTCTTTAATTTCTTTCTTCAGAGGCTTGAAGTTCTTGTCATGCAGATCTTTCACTTGCTTGGTTTGAATCACCCTAAGGTATGTAATATTATTTGTGACTATTGAGAAGGGTGTTGTTTGCATAATTTCTTTCTCAGCTTGTTTATTCTTTGAGTAGAGGAAGGCTACTGATTTGTTTGAGTTAATTTTATATCAGCCACTTTGCTGAAGTTGTTTATCGGCTTTAGGAATTCTCTGGTGGAATTTTTGGGGTCACTTAAGTATATGATCATATCATCTCCAAGCAGTGATATTTTGACTTCATCCTTTCCAATTTGTTTTTATTTCTTCTCTCTCTCACTCTCTTTTAAAATTAGGTATATTCTTTATTTACACTTCAAATGTTGTCCCCTTTCCTGGTTCCCCCCTCCCCTAAAAATCCTGTAAGCCATCTCCCCTTCTCCAATCAACCCACCCCCCCGCTTCCCTGTCCTGGTATTCCGCTACACTATGGTATCGAGTCTTTCCAGGACCAAGGGCCTCTTCCCCATTTGGTGTCCAACAAGATCATCCTCTGCTACCAATGTGTCCGGGGCCATAAGTAACTCCAAGTGTACTCTTTGGTTGATGGTTTTGTCCCTGGGAGCCCTGGGAATACTTGGTGACTCATATTGTTGTTCCTCCTATGGCGCTGCGAACCTCTTCAGGTCCTTGGGTCCTTTCTCTGTCTCATCCATTGGGGACCCTGTGCTCTGTTCTATGGCTGGCTGAGAGTTTCCCCCTCTTTATTTGTCATGCACTAGCAGAGCCTCTCAGGTGACAGCTATATCCGGCTCCTGACAGCAAGCACTTGTGGGCATCTACAATAGTGTCTGGGTTTTGTAATTGTATATGGGATGGATTCCTAGGTGGGGTAGTATCTGAATGGTCTTTCCTTCAGACTCTGATCCACACTTTGTATCTCACTGTGGATATTTTGTTCCTCCTTCTAAGAAGGACTAGAGTATCCATACTTCGTTCTTCCTCCTTTTTGGGGCATCATTTGATATGTGAATTGTGTCTTGGGTATTCTAAGCTTTCTGGGCTAATACCCACTTTTCAGTGCATGAGTGTTCTTTTGTGATTGGGTTACCACACTCAGGATGATATTCTCCAGTTCCATCCATTTGTCTTAAGAATTTCATGAACTCATTGTTTTTAATGGCTGAATAGTACATTCTGTATATATACCACATTTTCTGCATCCATTCCTCCATTGAAGGACATCTGAGTTCTTTCTAACTTCTGGCTATTATAAATAAGGCTGCTATGAACATAGTGGAGCATGTGTCCTTATTACATGTGGGAGAATCCTCTGTATATTTGCCCAGGAGAGGTATAGCAGGGTCCTCCAGTAGTATTATGCCCAGTTTTCTAAGGAACCACCAGACTGATTTCCAGAGTGGTTGTATCATCTTGCAATCCCACCAGCAGTGGAGAAGTGTTCCTCTTTCTCCAAAACCTCTCCAGCACCTGCTGACTCCTGAGTTCTTTATCTTAGCCATTCCGAGTGGTGTGAGGTATGAAATCTCAGGGTTGTTTTGATTTGCATTTCCCTGATGACTAAGGATGTCGAACATTTCTTTAGGTGCTTCTCAGCCATTTAATATTCCTCAGTTGAGAATTCTCTGTTTAGCTCTGTTCTCCATTTTTTAATAGGGTTATTTGATTCTCTGGAGTCTAACTTCTTAAGTTCTTTGTATATATTGGATATTAGCCCTCTTTCGGATGTAGAATTGGTAAAGATCTTTTTCCAATTTGTTGGTTGCCATTTTGTCCTATTGACAGTGTCCTTTGCTTTACAGAACCTGTGTAATTTTATGAGGTCCCATTTGTCAATTTTTTAAAAAATATTTATTTTATGTATATGAGTACACCACCATTTCTCTCTTCAGACACACAGAAGAGGGCATCAGACCCTATTACAGATGGTTGTGAGCCACCATGTGGTTGCTGGGTTTTGAACTCAGGACCTCTGGAAGAGCAGTCAGTGCTCTTAACTGCTGAGCCAACTCTCCAGCCCACCATTTGTCAATTCTTGATCTTAGGGCATAGGCTATTGGGGTTTTGTTCAGGAAAATTTCCCCTGTGCCTATGTGTTCAAGGCTCTTCCCCAGTTTTTTTTGTTTTTTTTTTTTTTTTTTTTTTCCTTTTCTCTATTAGTTTCAGCATGTCTGGTTTTATTTAGTGGTCCTTGATCCACTTGGACTTGAGCTTAGTAAAAGGGATAAGAATGGATCGGTTTACATTTTTCTGCATGCTGACCTCCAGTTGAGCCAGCACCATTTGAAGAGGGTATCTTTTTTCCACTGGATGAAATTAGCTCCTTTGTCAAAGATCAAGTGACCATAGGTATGTGGGTTCATTTCTGGGTCTTCAATTCTATTCCACTGATCTGTCTGTCACTGTACCAATAGTTATTAACACTATTGCTCTGTAGTACTGCTTGAGGTCTGGGATACTGATTCCCCCAGAAGTTCTTTTACTGTTGAGACTAGTTTTAGCTAACCTGGGTTTTTTGTTATTCCAAATGAATTTGCAAATTTCTCTTTCTAGGTCTATGAAGAATTGAGTTGGGATTTTGATGGGAATTGCATTGAATCTGTAGATTGCTTTTGGCAAGATGGCCATTTTTACTATATTAATCCTACCAATCCATGAGCATGGGAGATCTTTCCATTTTCTGAGGTTCTTTGAGTTCTTTCTTCAGAGACTTGAAGTTCTTGTCATACAGATCTTTCACTTATTTGGTTAGTCATCCCCCAGATATTATATATTGTTTGTGACTATTTTGAAGAGAGTCGTT